>NC_143395.1:100643922-101893922 GCF_052110815.1 Crocodylus siamensis | reverse complement strand
GCACTGAGCGGGCGCGGGCTCGGCAGGGCGCGGCTCAGGCGGCGGGCGGGCAGCAGCCGCCTCCCGGGGCGGCGCCGTCGCTCGCAGCCATGGGGCCGCCGTGCAGGAGCAGCGGGGGTCTCGGCTGCCTCCCGCGCCCCCCGCCGCCGGCGCCTGTAGCCGAGTCGCGGCGCCCGGCTCCTCGGCGCTGGCGGGGCGGGAGGCAGGGAGGAGCCAGCGCAGGGCCGGCCCGGGCTGAGTCGGGCGCGGGGGCGCGGCCAAGGGGGAGTCCCCGGGGCCGCCCCTCTCCCCCGGCGCGGAGGGCGGGCCGGGCTGCGGCTTCCCACTGCCCCCGCTTGCCCCTAAACTTCGGGAAAGGCCGTCGCCTCTCAGCCTCCCTCCGCACAACTTCAGCCCCCTTTTCTGGGCTGGTTTTTTTTCCCTCCCCTCTGGTCTTGTTGCGCGGTCTGAAACGCCGCCTCACGCCCGGCGGAGAGCGCGGAGCGCCTCTCCCTGCAGGGCGCGGACTTGTGGGCTGGCCCCTTTGCCTCGTCTGAACGAGTCCCGCCGCCCAGAGAGGAGAAAACAGAACAAAACCCAAGGAAAGGGGAAAGAACCGCGCTGCTTCGGCTGGGAAAACCACCAGCCCCGAGTGCTGAGGCACAGGTTTCGCCCTTGGGGGCGCCCGTCTCCCTGCATTAGCCCTCTTCAGTTAAGGCGCCTTAAATTTAGTACCATGGGGCATTTGTATGCAGGCATGCGCTGCAAAACGCTAGGCACCGCCGTGCTTCCTGTTGGCTAAGCGGTGAAATACTCCTCAGTGCTGAGAAAATGGTAGCAGCACACTTTTGAACTAAAACACCCACTGTTTTAGTTCGAAAACACACCACTGCCATTTTCTGCATTTCACCCCTTGGGCAGCTGCACATAATGCAGCACAGCGCACGTCAGCTTGCAGGCAGAGCAGACTTGATTAATAGAAAATGTATCAAAATAAAAAATGTCTGAGTATAAACAGAGCCATCCCTACAGGACAGGGAATCTGGGCCCACAGAGCTGGGCAGAGGGGCTGTGGCCCTTCCCATGGCGCCCGCCTGGAGCTGGCGGATCAGCCCGGCGCCCCAGAAGAAGCACAGAGCACCCTTTATGGGGATACCACAGCCCCACACAGTGTTAAGGAGGCCCCGCACCCTGCTAGGGTCATCTCTGAATATAAATACCCTCCATTGTGAGGTACTAGGAAAATGCACATTAGCCTGTCTTAATGCACATACACTAGATATTGTGGTTTTTAAGTGACACTTAATACGCATTCAGCTATTTTAATGTGCATTAGCGAAAGCACATGGATTTTTAAGTGACGCTCTAATGCACATTAAAACAGGCTAATGCACACTAAAGCGCACCTGTAAATGTGCCCTGGAATTCCTTGTTTATACCGTGTAGATTGCCAGGTAATGTTTCACTTGATACTCTGCCCTTGTCTCAGAATGAGACACAAAGACAGAAATCTGCGTCTGCACAGGTAAACTTACTTCAGCCCGGAAGGGACCAGAGGTCATCTAGTCCAGCAATTCTCAACCTTTTTTGTACCAGGACCCATTTGTAATCACTGATGGCCAGTCCCACCCAGTGCCCCCCACTGCCAACCTGCTGCCCCAGCCCCTCAGTGTGCAGGGCCGGGGGGTGGGTTTTAGGGGCAAGAAGGGGGCTTTTAGAGCTTGGTGAACTGCCAGCCTACAAGGGAAAACCACAGTTTCCCACATTTTTCTCCTTTAAAGGAGAATCCATTTTAAAGTTTGTTGATCCATTTTTAAAGTTTGCTCACAAGCCTTTCATATATTCTTGTGACCCACCTTTGGGTTGCAACCCACAGGTTAAGAAACTCTGATCTAGTCCAACCCCACCTGCCTGAGGCAGGATGATCCCTATCCAAACCACCCCATATGAGCCATAAACTCTTTTAAAAACTGCCTTCAAGCCTGACACAACACAAGACATAACACCTGAACTTGCCAAGGTAAAGCAGGGAGACCATGGCAGCCAACATCATAGAGAAGCAGGGTTGGAAGGAGCCACCGGAGGTCTAGTCTAACCCCCTGCCTGAGGCAGAACTAGCCCTAGCCAAATGGCTTTATGCAAACCAAAATCTAAACTCTACATAACACTACTTTGAACCCTGACACAACACAGACCTAAAACCCTAACTTGCCACAGGTAAAGTAGGAGAACCATGACAGCCAACATCTGTGTCCAGTTATCTGTGTCCAACCCAGAAAGTCATGTCCTTGAGACATGGGGCCTCAAAAAATTTCAGAAGCTCTTAAGCAACTTAGGAACCCCAGTGTTTTGTTTAGTTTTCAGTGGGGTTTCATCTCCACAGCACTCATGTCTTTCTACACTGAATAATATATGCTCAATACAGAATTTACAGTGCTCACATTCCTGTCCAACAGCTGCATGAACATCCTCAGATTCCGCCCTTTTTCATTAACAAGGCCTGTGCACCAAGGTTATTGCAGCAGCAAGAGTAAATCTCTTCAAGAGTTGCAAATATTTGCAGCCAGCCACATTTTTTTAATTCAAAGAGCAAATTTCAATCTAGTAGATTTGAAGTATGGGCTGGGCTATCAATTAACATTTATTTGACACTAGCGGGGGCAGATCCAGGGGGGTGCAGTGCCGCAGATCCAGCCCTTTCCAATTGTTTCTATCCTCTTCCTTCTCCTCCTGTCCCCTCTTCCCTATCTGCTACTGTGGCTGCCACTGTCCCCAGCTGATGTGGGAGGTAAAGGGGTCAGGAGTGCTCCAGAGCTGTTTCTGCCTTGCTCTAGCCAGGCTCCAAGTAGAGCTCAGGACCATCCTCCCTGCCCAATCTCCCTAGCGTTCCCTGCCAGCCCAGGAGTAGGTATAGGGGAAGGGAACTTGCCTGTGGTTGTCACTACAGTTGCTGTCTCCAAGCTGAGCGTGGATCCATGTGCAGCCCAGCTGGAACTGGGCAAGAACAACACTGGACCTGCTCCCAACCACCAGCAGGTCAGCTGGGGACAGTGGCAGCAGTGGTCAGGGGAAGGGAGAATGGGAGAGAAGGGGAGGGAACATAGCACTGAGAACAGAGGGTGGGGAAGGGAAGATTCTTACCTGCTTGAGGGATATAAGAAAGTTCTCTGCTGCTGCTGCTTCTGCTGTACAGTCTGCACACACACACACACACACACCCCCCATGTGTGGGAGGGGAAGCTTGGAACCAGGATGCAGCCATCGCTGTAGCACAGGTCACTGCTCCTGCACCCCCTTTCCAAAATCATGGATCTGTCCCTGGACGCTAGCTAATAAGAAACCATTGTAACATGTATAAAGATGTGCTTCCAGGGGCAAAAGACTGCTCTGTGTCATGAGGACAATGGGATGGAGTGGTAGGCAAGTGGGCCATGACCCCAGGAAGATTTCCAGAAAGAAATGTGCCTGAAACAAGAGCATTCTGTGTTCAAGGATCTTCCCTGATGTTCAGGGGAAAGCAGGTTAAGCAAGACTCCTCTGCCACACTTGAAGAGGATACAGTAGTTTCCGCTTTCTACTCTGTAGGCTAACCCTGCGGATCAGGGCACGGAAATGGGCAGTTCCATTCTCCCCATTCCTTCTGACTTGCCTAGGGAAGTCTAGCAATGTCCGTTGCACTAGAACTGTAAGATCTCTGTGCTGCAAGGAACACTTTCTGTCTACCTCTTCAGCCTCCATCCATGCTGTCCTCTGACATAGAGCCACAAACCGTCTTACTTTTCATTGCTGGTTAAAATCTAAGGAAATAAGCTCTGTTTGATGGCATACTGATACAGTCTTCCTAGTGACATGGAAGTGAGAAATACAGGTATGTCTTGCAAACAAAAAGCATACGGCTTTGCTTCTTAGGTGTGTTTCCTTAGCTGTTATCATAATATTCTTTTAAATCATTCTTAGAGATAGGAACTCAATTCTCAGCTTTGCAATAGCACAGCTCCACTGATTTCAAGGTAGGTACACTGATTTAAGTGAGTCTGTGTGAGAGAAGAATCAGCATCAGTTGCTCTTCATGTGGAATTGGGAATTAACAGTTAGAAAATTGCAAATCTCTGAAGAGGCAAAATGTCAAGACCAATATTCCTGCTTTTGAAAGTCAACATTGGTATTCTTAATGCCCAGGAATACAAACATTTTAATGAATTAATTATGAAGGTGGTTGCTTCTGTAACTATATCAAGGATTAGTAATTAGCTTCATGACTGAGGTCTTTGCATTTAAATTAAATTCAAGGAATAACTTTAGTTAGAAGTAGGGAAGTTAGTAGAGTTATATTTATTTTCTTTCCATCCTACATTTCTCCATTCACTATACTAGAAGGCATTTGTTTGCTCTAATAAACAAGGCTGTGGGTGTAATTAATTTTTGAAAACTTCAAGCAATTAATGAAAAGCCTGACATTTTTTTATTCTCTCTTTTCCACACAAACTATTTCTTAGGCTCATACTATTCCTACTTCTGCTTTTTGACTAGATTTTGTCAACTGCCTTATATCACTTAACCCATTCTATTAAGAGAGATAAACTTTGCCTATTTCAAGCCTAACATTTCAATTTTGAATGTGAAAGTTGAAAGGATTCCAATTAGATGTGCAGCATGATGGTATAAATGAGTCTGACCATTAGTTTATTTTTAATGTAATGACTCATTTTTACCATGAAGAATATGTTTTTATTTTGCTAGGGATTACCACAGTACCAGGAATCAGACATTTTTATATAACTGAGCTCTCTACCTTCATAATTCTTGATAAGATATAAGCTACATCTCATTCATGATTTATGGAGGAAAACTCAAGTAACTCATTGAGAGTTTTGCCTCAGTAAGGAGTGAGTGAAGATTTCAAGATTTGGCTCTATAATAATAAATTATCATGGTGCCTTCAGTGATATACTTTGCTGTGTAGTATAGAGATGGGCTATGCCTGACTAGTTTCTGCACTGAGTTCACAGCCCTGACTGAGGAAAGCAATTAAATAGGTGCTTGTATACTTTGCAAAAGAAGACTGCCTATCAACAGTAATTTTGTAATAAGAACAAACTACAATTCAGCTCTAAAAGAGGAATCTTTAAGTCATTTTCCAGCAAACGTAGGAATTAATAGCTCAAATACTTCTATTGTATGGTTTCACAACCCACAAAACTTCAATGTTTGTCCCCAAATAGACATTAGCACTACTATAAAGCAGTAGTTAGCACTACTACTTTACAGATCATTTTCCTAGTTCATGACTAACTACTGACTCATCCTTCTCCAGCCTGTCATAACTGTTTTCACTGTCTAGGTCCTTCATAGACTATCCAGACACCAGCTACCACCCCTCACATTGCATCAGAATTGATTTCTGCCTGCAATAATGCCACCTTACTTTGCCCATTTCTTAAATTCTCAAACATGCACATTTTTATTTTCTCCATTGCTTCACTTTATGCTTAGGAAGAGCACCTAGCAAATACCCACAGAGTTGACTCATTGTTCAAGTCCTTCCTTAAAATTCATCTTTTCCATGAGGCAAAAAAAAATTGACAGCAGTTAGGCTTCTGGAGTGCTGAATTTACTGCCTATCATGCCATCCAATATTGTCTTGTTTCCTTGTACTCTGCAGTCTGTCTGTACCCATCTGTTGTCTTTGTCTATACTTAAGACTGTAAGTTCTTTGTAGCAGAGAATATCTTTTTATTCTGTGCTTGTACAGTGTCTAGCACAACAGGAGCCTGGTCCCTGATGAGAGCTCCTTGGTATTATAATACTTAAGGAAAATAATACAGAAATAGAGAGATGTTTTCAAAGACATGTAAAAACATTTTAACTTGTACCCCTCTCTACCATTTACATTAACACTCATTGTACAGCTAGTTCATAAGGCTTCAAGCACCCAGCTTTGTTTAAGTCTGAATAACGTGACTGGGAACAACCAGCATGGATTCACCAAAAGCAAGTCATACCTGGACAACTTGTTTTCCTTCTATGGTAAGTTGACAGGCTCTGAGCATGAGAAGAGCATATTGACTTTAGCAATGATGTCTTCCCCAACATGCTCACTAATATGATACGAAAATACAGAATAGATTAAAATACTGTAAGGTGTATACATAACTGGTTGGGTTAATACATAGTCAATAGTTGGCTCAGTATCTAGAGGAGCGGTATCTTTCAGGAGTCTGTCTTGGGTCTGGTATTTTTTAACATTTTCATTGTTGATTTGGAGGATGGTATTGAGTGTACACTTAGCAAATGTTGATATGACACCAATTTGGGTTCAGTTGCAGACACTCTGGAGGGTAAGGTTAGGATCCAGAACGATAACATGGAGAATGGTCCAAAAATCAATCAGATAAAATTCAACAAGGGCCCAAATGCGAAGTCTAGCACTTAGGATGGCATAACCACCTTCACCAAATACCAACTAGAAAATGATTGGCTAGGCTGCGGTACTGCAAAGAAGGACTGGGGTTTATCCTGGACTCAAAATTGAATATGAAGCAGGAGCGTGCTCTTGTTGCACACAGAGGCTAACAGAATACTGGGTTGAATTAACAGAAGTGCCTCATGCTAAGAAAGAAAAGTGAGTCTACCACTCTATGTGGCAACTGTGAGGTGTACCCTCATCTGGGAAACTGTGCCCAGTTTTGGGGCCCGCACTTCAAGAAAGATGGGGACAGATTGGAAAGAGTCGGATGGAGAGCAATACAATTGATTAGAGGCTTGGAAAACATGACTTGTGTGGAAAACCTGAAAGAAACTGGGGTTATTTAGCCTAGAAACAAGAAGACTACAAAGAGGTTTGATAACAGTTTTCAAATACCTGAAGGGTGCTTATGAACAGGATGGAAATAGATTTTTTTCTGTGGCTGTAGGATTAAGAGCAAGATGCAGCAGAGGAAATTTAGCTTGGAGATTAGGATGAACTTTCTGACTAGAAGAGTGAAACAGGCTAGCTGGAGAAGCTGTAGAATCACTATCTTTGAAAATTTAAAAGAACAGACAGAGGTTAAAAGAGGTTAGACACTTGACTGACATGATCTAGTCAAGGATTATCCTGCCTTGAGCAGGGGTTGGGCTAGATAACTTCATGAGGTTCCTTCCAACTCTACTTTCCTTGATCCCCTATGATTTACTAAATTGATATGATACAGTTAAAAGAAAGGATGTTTATGGGATATTTGCAATATCTTTTATTGCATGTAATGAAGAATGCTTTGCATCTGAAAGCTTGTATAAGTCTATCCCAACCAAGTAGTTGGTTCAATGAAAGATATCACCCACAGAAAATCTTTGTCTTGCCCCAAAATTCTTAGCCGTCATGCCTACAACATCATTCCAGCACTACCAAAACATGTATGATATAGTGATTTGCTTTGATTTTAGTATCTCCACATCTTCTACAATGGATATTATGATAAAATAAAGTGATGGATAAAACCATATCAGTTCTCTGTACAGTGCCTATAATGACTTTTCAGTAGTCCATGATACCATAATATTTTTTTCTTTCTTGAATTAATTTTAAAGCTAATTAGAATATGTATAATAAGCAGAGCTTCTAACTTGGTGCTTGAGTAGTCTGCCTAACTAATTTAACTTTAGCCTTTGAAAAATTAGTATTGTGTAATTATTTTTAAAAAAAACCTCTTAATATATAGATAGACATGATTCAGCATTCAACTCTGCAAATAGGTGTAGGTGCCAATAGCCGGAAATCCAAAGAATGATCAGGAAAGAAAGATGGACTAACCATTAGGCCAGTGAGAAATCCTTATTTGACTGAGAAACCTTGATATAAAAATCTGATTGTGCATAGCTTTTGTACCAGTTTTAACTTGTATTGTAGCATAAAATGGTAAATTACATTAAAATAAAATACTAGTAATTTGAAATATATGAAAGGTGGAACTTTTTGCTATCTAAATAAGTTGTGACTCTACTGTACATGCAGTGATTAGCTTTTTGTTCATGATAACTTTAACATGTGAAAAAAAATCACTTAAACTGAGAGCACGCTATTATAAATGCTTAATTTGTATTCCAGAAAAGTTTGATTTGTCTCTTTGGTCAACTGATTACCCCAACCTTGCAATAATTTTAAATAATCTAATTTCTAAATTCTTTGACTATAAATTATTAGTTATTTTATAAGAAACCACTTAAAATGTGTACTTTACTAAACATGTGCATTCTAAAATTGTTCCGATTAACACCTTCTCAAATGTGATTTCCACAGGGCTAGTATGGTTTTACTCAGTTCATTTTAATTAGTTCTTAAGGCAAAAGTGTTACTTTTGTGTATTAAGAATCTTTGCCAAGTTTGTAAGCATCTTTAACAGCTTTATCAACAAGGTGGACATTAGTGTCAGAAGCACAGTGGCTAAGTTTGCCAATGACACCAAACTTTGGGGCGCAGCATCCACACCTGAGGATAGGCTAGTGATCCAGGCTGACTTGGATAAACTTAGTAAGTGGGCAGATACAAATTTGATGACATTCAATACTGATAAATGTAACATACTCCACCGTGGGGAAAAAACCTGCAGCACGCTTATAGGCTCATCAGTGGTACGCTCACTAGCGCCACTGCTGAAAGAGACTTGGAAGTCATGATTGACCACAAGATGAACATAAGCCACCAATGCGATGTTGCAGCTGGTAAAGCAAACAAAATTCTGGCTTGCATCCATATTGTACTCGGCCTTGGTGAGGCTGCATCTGGAGTACCACATCCAATTCTGGGCTCTACAATTCAAGAAGGATGTCGAGAAGCTTGAGAGAGTCCAGAGGAGAGAGCCATGTGCCTATTCAGAGGGCAAGAGAATAGGTTTTATGAAGAGAGTCTTAGAGCCATGGGACTCTTCAGCCTGGAAAAGCGCAGGCTCAGGGGGGACCTGGTGGCTGCTTATAAGTATGTAAGGGGTGTACATCAGGATCTGGGAGAACTTCTGTTCACCAGAGCGCCCCAAGGAAAAACAAGGACCAACGGTCATAAACTCCTCCAAGACCACTTTAGGCTGGACATAAGAAAAAATGTATTGACTGTCTGAGCCCCTAGGACATGGAATAGACTGCATCCAAAAGTTGTGCAGGCACCTACTCTGGACTCATTCAAGAAACGATTGGATGCTTATCTTGCTGGGATCCTTTGACCCTAGCTGACTTCCTACCCCCCGGTCAGGGGGCTGAATTTAATGATCTTCGAGGTCCCTTCCAGCCCTAATGTCTATGAAATCTATATAAGCATGGGCAGATATAGGATTTCAAAAAGGTGGGTGTGGGGGATATGACTGACACTCCCTCACAGACAGATTGGCCATAGCTAAAAATGGGACACCTGTACTTTGAAATGGTAGAGACAATACTGTTCCTTAGATACTTGGCTGGTATATCATGTTCACATGCTCAGGAACCTAATGATCATCAGATGTAAAGTGAGGAAATGATTTCTCCTCCAAGGGCAGACTAACAGGGACCTTTCAGGTTTTTTGCCTCTGTGTACAGGAAGGGGTGTCGTTGTTGGATATATGTGATCTAACTGATTACATGGTCCTTAGTCTCTGACAGCATATTGGTTTTCCAGTTTTCTGTCTGTGGCACCCACAGTTTAGTTTCTGTATGCGTGAAAAGTTTAGGGCTAAGTAAAATCTTTGGGTTTAAAATAGGGTGTTTGGTTAAATTGTAATGTGTGCAGTATATAGGAAGTAAGACAAGATGATCCAATGCACCTTTTAGCCTTAAATTCTATGAAAATATAAAATACTGAAATAAAGTCACATGAGAATATCCATTCATGTTTTTGAATCATTTGGCTTTAATTGAGATATATTTATATTTGCTTTTGATATCTGTGATATCGCTTACTTGGTATTGAGCTGGAGGAAATTGCTTATTATGAGTGGTCCCAATGACAAATGGGTAGTATCCTCTCTTCTAGATAGCATTTGCTAGATTGAGCATTTTATTAGCCTCTATGATTACAGTAGAGATTTTAGAATGACACACTTTAAGTTAATATTGCAGAATATGAATGGAAAGTGGATTTTGAATATGTAATAATAGTGAATATTTGAACCAGAAACCTTAGTCTCAGAGTTCCTATTTAGTTAGATAGCA
This sequence comes from Crocodylus siamensis, assembly GCF_052110815.1. Lineage (NCBI taxonomy): Eukaryota > Metazoa > Chordata > Crocodylia > Crocodylidae > Crocodylus > Crocodylus siamensis. The sequence continues at coordinate 101,883,785 of NC_143395.1, read as the reverse complement.
GAAATACACCATGTGGCCTAAGAGAATGGAAAAACTACCATGACTTTCATATATATGTTATTGAACCAGTCAACTGAATGTTTACATAAAGTATCAGTGGAATACAGTCATTTTAGAACATTGAACAAATTCATAGAACCCGTAATGAACACAGACAGTTTGTGAAGAGAAACATCATCTGAATTCAATAAATGATTTTTTGGCAGCAAGTAGTAAGTCTGTCTCTACTATACTTAAGCACATGGGAAGCCTTCATGAGATTTTCACTGAGAAAAAATCAGACCCTTTCTACTCGGAGCATCTCAAGAAGAGGATGTGGCATACTGGTAGCTAGGTAACATTAATGTGTCTTCTGTCTTCATTTGCATAGGAACCTTCTCTGTGCATGGTAAATGCATAAATGTGTACCTTTAAAGTTTTAAACACAGTCAGTGGTGTCAGCAAAAGAGGAGATGGCTCACAGAAATGCCATCTTTTCATCATGCATTGCGTGAAAAAAAGTTCTGTGTGATTTACCAACCTGGTTCCATAACAACAAGCTTCCCACACATGAATGCTTGAATGCTGTCATGAGCACTACTAATACTGTCTCTGTATAAAATTCCATCAGGGACCTACAGAACAACTGATGAAAGCAGAAGGAAGTGAAGCAGAATTCTTTCTGGGAAAAGGATGCTAAGGGTGAATTCTAGTAGCAGAGAAATTACCTTTTCTTTATGAGTTTTAATGATATCACAGAAGTATTTCACATATGACAAACTGCAATTAGCTACTGTCATTTTAGTTGTGATGATTGTGAGCTTAGATTTTATGCTACTCTATGACACCTTAAATTTTGCACATTATTAATATAGACAAATATCTTTAAATACTATGAAAACAAATAGATTTCTCTGGTTTGAATAGCTATATCAATGTGGAAATGTACCATGATGAGAAACATTAATTTATTTTCATGCTTTCAGCCTTCACTTACATAAAGAGGGAGAGCATGATGTGTATAATAAAGTCTTTTTTATGACCTAATTAATTTCCTCCAAGTGCTATCCATTAGCTTCCTGTCACCTGAATATTGCTAACCTATCTAGAGGAAATAGAAAAATACAAATGACCAATAAATTAATTAATTAAAAAGTATTCACTGTCTTGCAGGCATACAAGTAGTATTTCATGACAAACTATATAAGCACTGCCAAAACATGTCTTTAAAATATGACAGATCCCTAAAAAAAGGTATCGTCTTCACATTATGATTGGTGTTTAATACACTGTAACTATTTGTCACTGATGGCTGTCCTTAATTCAAGAACCAAGTCCTACCACTAATGTTGTAGGAGGCATATTATATGAATATTGATATTACAGGGAAAAAAGCTAAGGCTGCATACATACATTCAAATAATCTGGGAGAATTCTCTTAGGTTTTTTCTCCTGATAGAGAAACTTATCCAGTGCCACATGTACATACATTTGAATACTGAGCTCTTAAGGGAAGAGAGTTTTCAGTGCTGACACTGTGGAGCCAGGAGGGAGCCCTGTGCATAGATCTCAGCATGACTGGCTGTGCCCATGATCAACCTATGTTTCGCATCAGCATAACATGGAGATTGTGAAGGGGCATGTTCTGCTCCCTGCTGGAGCTACAGAGTCCTCCAAGTGACATAGTGTCCCTGTTGTGGGGGTAGCGGGTTGGTGATATTGGAGGACTTTGTTCCTTTCTGAGCGAGGCACAGCATGTACTGACATTCAGTCTCCCAGGAGAAACTGTCCTGGAAGTGTTTTAACCATTGTTGTCCCCATTTTATTTTTCTCCTGATGTGGCCATTCTTACTCTGAGAGAAAAAGCCTGAACATCTGTTCACTTGTATGTCTGTACAAGGACTAAGACAGCCTTAGCTTAGAAAACTGCCAAAGTGAAGTAAGTATCCTTTACAGGTTCCGATTATGAAGAAAGAGGACATGCTTGGGTGGGATGTGCTTCATCTCTCCCCAGAAGGTAAGCGTGTTTTTTCTTCCCAGTTGGATGATCTCCTACGGTGAGCTTTAAACTAGGTTCGCTGGAGGACGGGGACACAGAGAAACATGAGGACACTTCACCGTCAAGCCAGGTGATGTGCACAGGTAGTATCCAAGTAAGTGACAGGGGCCAGGGCAGGCTTAGGAACAAGGGGGAAGCACGGGCACCTACAGGAGGCCTCAAATGCCTCTACACAAATACTTGAAGCATGGGGACAAAGCAGGAGGAACTCACTCTCCTGCTAGTTAGCACAAACCCAGACCTAGTGGGGCTCATGGAAACCTGGTGGGATTCTATCCATGACTGGGCAGTGGACATCAAGGGATACAGGCTGTACAGGTGAGAGAGCAGGGAAAAGAGGAGGGGGTGTAGCACTATACATCTAAGAGCAATACACATTCTCAATGATCAGGTTGGGGTCAGAGGAGGGGCAAAATGAGGTGCTCTGGGTAAGAATGCAAGGGGGGCATGAGGAAAGAGATTTAATAGTAGGTGTCTACTACAGACCGCCTAACCAGGGGTACAAGCTGGACCTGGAATTCTCAGGTCAGCTCATAGAGGCAGTAAAGTCAAGGGATATGGTTGTTATGGGACCTAAACTACCTAAACATCTGCTGGGAGGAGCAGTCAGCCAGGTCTGACCGCTTACATAGGTTCCTAGCTGGCATACAGGACCTCCTCCTAACCCAGGAAGTGCATAGTCCCACCAGGGGAAATGCCTTGCTGGACTTGGTTGGTCCTTGCCACAGGCGATGACCTGGTGAGGGTTCTGCAGGTACCTGACCACCTGGGTGACAGTGATCATCGTCTGCTGGAATTTACTATCCAGCACAGGCTGGTGAAAGCAAGCAGCAAGGCAGAGGTCCTAGACTTCAGGAGGGCTGACTTCTGTAAGCTAAGAAGGTTAGTAGGAGAGGCATTGGGGTCTCAGATTTCAATGACATGGAAGTCCAAGACAGGTGGTTGTTCCTCAAGGAGACGATCCCCCGAGCTCAAAGGGAGTCAGTCCCAATGTGCACCAAGGGAGGCAGGAGTGCTAAGAAGCCCCCATGGCTCAGCAAAGGCATCCAGGGATGCCTGAGAGAAAAAAAGGAGGCATACAAACAGTGGAAGCAAGGGGCTATCACCAAAGAAGGATTACATCTCCATTGCTCGGGACTTCAGGGGGGCTGTTAGGAAGGTCAAAGCAGAGATGGAGCTAGGGCTAGCAACCAGAATTAAGGATAATAAAATGTCCTTTTTCAAATACATAGGAAGTAAGAAGAAGGCACCGGGTAACGTGGAGTCCCTACGGGATAGGCTTGGCAATCTGGTGATTGCAGCAAACAAAAAAGCTGACCCCTTTAACGAATCCTTTGCTTCCATATTCCTAAACAGGGACCAGGGACATCTCCCCCACTAGAATTGCGGATGGACCCAGGGGTGGCACCACCATGCCTAGGGTTAAGGACTACCTAGTTAGGGAACTTTTGGAGGGGCTGGACCTCTTTAAATTAGTAGGCCCAGATGCTCTTTACCCGAGGGTGCTGAGGGAATTGGTGGGAGACATAGTGGGGTCCCTGGCACGGCTCTATGAGCACTTGTGGGGCACTGGTCAGGTACCAGAGGATTGGAAAAGAGCCAATGTGGTCCACATTTACAAGAAGGGGAGAAAGGAGTTCCCCAGCAATTATAGGCCTGTCTGTCTTACCTCGGTCCTTGGGAAGACCTTTAAGAAAATTATCAAGGAGCATATCTGCAAGGGCCCAGTAGGGGAGGTAATGCTCAGGGGCAACCAACATGGGTTCACTGAGGGCAGGTCCTGACTGACTAACCTGGTTTTTTTTTATGATCAGGTCATAAAGTCCCTGGACGAGGGTGTTGGGGTGGATGTCTTCTTCCTAGACTTTAAGGAAGCCTTTGACAGTTTCCCACTGCATTCTCTTAAAAAAACTTGGTGACTGCGGCATTGATGCCTACACAGTCAGATGGGTGACAAATTGGCTCAATAGTCGCACCCAGAGAGTGGTTGTGGATGGGTCGTTTTAGACCTGGAGGGATGTGGGCAGTGGAGTCCCCCAGGGCTTCGTCCTGGGGCCTGTACTGTTCAACATTTTTATCAGCAATCTGGATGTGGGTGTGGAATGCACACTGTCCAAATTCATTGGTGACAACAAGTTGTAGGGCAAGGTGGGCACGCTGGAGGGGAGGGACAGAATCCAGCATCCAGCTAGATCTAGACAAATTACAGAGGCGGATGGATGACAATAGGATGGAATACAACGCAGACAAGTGCAAGGTGGTGCATCTAGGGAGAAGGAACCAGCAACACACGTACTGGCTGGGGAGCACCCTTCTTGTCAGCATGGTGGCAGAAAGGGATCTTAGAGCCAACAGGATGAACATGAGCTGCCAATGCCAGGAAGCGGTCAGTAAGGCTAACTGCACCTTGTCGTGCAACTACAGATGTATCACAAGCAGGTCCAGGGAGGTAATCATTCCCCTCTATGCGGCATTGGTCAGGCCACAGTTGGAGTACTGCATCCAGTTCTGGGTGCTGCACCTCAAGAGTGATGTGGCTAGCATTGAGAGGGTCCAGAGGAGGGCCACTCACATGGTCAAGGGGCAGGAAGGCAGGCCTTACGAAGAGAAGCTAAAGGGCCTGAACCTATTCAGTCTCCACAAGAGAAGGCTGAGAGGGGATCTGGTGGCAGTTTACAAACTCACCAGGGGGGACCAGCAGGCTCTGTTCCCCCAGGCACCACCTGGGGTTACTAGGAATAATGGCCACAAATTGTTAGAGAGACGGTTCAGGCTGGATATCAAGAGACGTTACTTTACAGTTAGGGCTGCCAGGCTCTGGAATGGGCTGCCAAGTGAGGTGGTACTCTCTCCTACCTTGGGGGTCTTCAAGAGGAGGCTGGACAGATATTTGGCTGGGGTGATATGACCCCAGGACCCATTCCTGCCCAGGGCAGGGTGTCAGACCTGTTTTGGTCCCTTCCAACCCTAAGCACTATGATACCTATAATACCTATGAAAGATTGTCCGGACAGGCTTTAATGATGCCACATAATAGGTGGTGAAATGTACATAAAGGCAAATAAATGTCTACTTATATTAGGTTCACTCTCATTTTTCAAGGGCCCCCCGTGTAATATCCTTATGTAGGTCTCTCAGTTAAATGAGTTCTACTGATGAGAGCATAGACAAGAAAGAGTGTACTTGTGAATAATTTAATAAAATTAGTAAAGTTCTAAACAAAGGGTCCTCATAAAAACACAGTAAAAGGTCCGTCATAAACTGAACTTTATTAACAACACTATGATTTGTTTTTCCATTACTTGCCTTCAAAAACAGGCATGAAAATTAATGAATAATTTAATAATAAAGCCTGCCAATTGTGGCATTATGGCAGAATAATTAATTACATCAGAAATTTAACGTTTATTACAAGAATGATTACTTTAAGTAATTTCATTTATGCTGAGACCTATTGTTATGACTCAAGCCCAACACAAATCTACAATCCATTTTACGGGTATTTTAGGGATTTAATACCCTTAAACAACACAGTCTCGAGAGATTGTTATCTCAACAGTCCTCTGGTTGTCCGGTTTACACAGCTGTTCTCTCCTTTTGTTTTTAATTCCAGTTAGGATTTTCTGAATGCATTTAAGGGGAAGTGGCCCAAAATCTGTAATAGGGTTGGTTTTTTTACCTCCAGGATTACATTAGGTGCCCTTATAAGCAGTCAGATTAAAATGTTCTCACCTGAATAAAAAACCAAGGTTGCCATCATGTTTCTTTTGAAAACAATGCAGTAGTCTTTATATTCAAACCCCTAAGTTCTCCTTGTCTAAGTCCCATAGAGCTTGATCTTGGGAGGTGTTCAGCAATTTGTCACCATCCAGTAAAGTACTGAAACATACACTTAAAGGGAAAACAGCATACAAGCTAAAGAAAAGAGTCTATCCCATGGCTAACAGTAGCATACATCTTAAAAAGACAAAATAATGTCAAGATCCCACTTGAGTCTTGATCTGAATAAAAGATATTTACAGATGAAGTTACCCCATTTAAAAATGCAGGATAATATGTCCTGTTGTATTATTCACAGAGATGTTCTTTATTTAAATTATTGAGTATTTTGTTAAGGTATATGCTAGTTTACATGGTAGTAGTAGCCATGTGAAAAATATATATGTAACATGATTCTGACCACTTCACTTGTATTCTGTTTACTGATTCATTTCCCCTGAGATGCCTTCTAGTAAAAACTTTAGACAGATACTATTTCACATAAGAAAGAGAGAGGAGATCCAGAGACCCTGGCTGCCGCTACAGCTGGAGCAATGGGGAAAGCGGCAGTTAAATGAAAGCCTCAGGGCCACAAATTAATCCCTCAGGGGGATTAATTAATGCAGTCTACAGGTTGCCAGTGGGACATCCCTGTGATGCATCATAATGTGTTAGTGTAGTTGGAAGTTTTAGTGCTAAAAAGGTAAATGAGATAATTTACTGTTGCAGAGTAAGTGCGAGAGTTGAACATTACTGCTAAAATTATCTGTAGTGAAATAGTTATCAATATTGAATCTCAACTGCTTTTTTAGGTTTCATATTTAAATACCTCACTAAGATGAATGGGCTTCTTCATAGCTCATAAAGCTATGGATCGCAGTTCCAGACATGTGTGCTTACATTCAACTAGTATTAAAGATTTTATTAAGCAATCCTAAGAACTATAAGCATTATTTGATAATAATTAGAGGCTAGATTTTGGAACACAAGTTTGCCTTCTCTATAGAAGGTATTTAGACTGCCTTGAAATATTGTTAATTGCCTCAACACATCTGTTAGGGAGTACAGAGCAGATTGGCTGAAGGCTCTTTTGTTCAATGGAGCCAAAATTCCAATCCATTTCAAAATTAAACTAACAGGAGGTGTGGTGAAGCCTCTCTTCTCACCAGGAAAGTGCTCTACTTATTAGCAACAAGAACAAAGCTGCTCTGGGACCATATCTTGGTCACTTTGGTCAAGAGAACAGTTCCATTATATTTGTTTTATTAATATACATCTCAGTCAATTATATCATCAGTCTACAATCAAATTCTCATCAACTTCAAGAGGATGCTGTACACAGAAGGATAGCAGAGCCAGGTTCAGAATCACATTTATTTTCATTTTAACTGTCAGTGTAAATCTTCCTTTAAAAATGAAAGGAATAATATTCTCTCACTGACATTTTCCCTGACTCACAAGACTAGTGATGTTCACTTCAATATCCAGGTTAAATTCCAGCAAGAGTAATAACATTCTGCCTACATAAATTCCCCTTGCAATATCAATTTTTACAGGACTCTTCTGCTGCTCTTGCCTATAGCAGTTAGAGAGTCACAGTGTTTGATTAGATAGGTAGCTACTTATCAGTCATGGAGAAGGTAAGCCAAATTATAGTTTGCTTACCCTGATGTTAAATGAGCAGCTGGTAGCATGGACTGTAACCCACAAAGGTGTCCTGTTGAGTTTGGCAGATACGTAAACAGGGGTATCAGGGATATGGCCCATGTGACAGATTCAGCTTGGTAGATAGGAATGATTCTGCCTCTGGCAGGGGGCTGGATTAGATTACCTCCTGTGGTCCCTTCCATCCATACTTTTCCATGATTCTCTTTTAAATGTATCAGCCTGATTCTCCACTGCCCTGAAGGTTGTGTAGGCATTTCTCATTTGTTAGTACCCTACAGCTAACCTATTGGAGCATTAACTATACACACAATTTTAGCCTCCAGTATGGGGTAGGTATGATTGTAAAATTTACCATGTATTTGAACATTGCAGATCAGTTTTGGACTCTCTTAAACAGCCTTGATGATGCACAGGGACTTATTGACCTTTAGAGATTTGAGTTCTAACTTCCATTAAAGAAGATAAAACTCACCAAGAAGCCAGTCTCAGGGTTTGTCTTCCTGGGCAAACTCTTATGAAATACCAAAGAGTGGGGGTTGGCAACCTACAGCCCATGGGCTGAATCTGGGCCTCAAAGAGATACAGTCTTGTCTGCAAATGTCTGATATGTCATGGGGGATTGATGCTAGCTAGCTGCACTGTGCTGCCCATCCCCTCTGCAGCACCCCCCTTTCCAGTGCCTTGCAGAGCCTGCTGTGCACTAAATGTATGCTTATTCTTGTGGCGGGCCAGTAGCGGGCGCTCCTGTGTTAAGCTGCCCACCTCCCTGCGTCCGACCACCTGCCAGGCTCCAAATGCCTCCCTAGGGGCGCCTTATGTCCGGCCCGACCCCTTCCTGGAGCACATACACTAGCCTGGGGGTAACATCGCTGCCACCACCCCAAGAATGGACTCACTCCCGGCCCTGTATCCTTGGGGAAACACAGGCCTAATGTCTTACGGGTACTCGACCCAGTACAGGCACTTGGGGCACTTCCCCAAGTCTGGGGGCAAAAAGTACAGTCTCCCTTAGTCCGCAGACCTAAGGGGTCTCTTAGGCATAATTTAGACCCACCCCTTAATAAGTCTCCCACACCAGTCACAAAGGAAGACTTTATTGGTTACAGGGGTAGGGTGAAAATAGGGTACAAGATTGAGCAATATCCTAGAAATCCTGAAAAGCAAACAGTCTGGCTGTGGTAGCCTTTCAATCACGCATCTGAGTTACTGCCAGCTAGATATCTATCAGATCTCGAGTAGCTTACTCACACACTTCATCCAGAGGCTGGTGAGATCCTTTCTAGCATCCGGCTGTTCCTGGTTCATGAGTTTTTGGGGGAGAGGGCCCTTTCAGATGTTTATGCTCCTCTGAGTCCCCCTCTCATGGCTCCAGCCTCACCTCATGGCCGAAGAGACTGCCTCCTTGCCCATCCTAACTTATATAGCCCCTGTGACCTCATTCACCTGGTCCAGTGGAGGCCAGCCTCGGTTGGCTGTCAGCCAACCAATTTGAAATACATCACCTGTTACCGGGCAAATTCCAGCCCACCAGGTAGATGCCCCTCACCCAAGTACCAGTCACGTAGGCAGAGGGAGCAGGTTTCCCCCCTCCCTCAGGAATGCAGCCAGCTCAAGTTACCTAAAGAGACAGGGTAAGGGTATGGTCTCCTCTGCTGAGCCCACCCTACTCAAATGGTCACAGCACAGAGATTTTATCACAGTGTCACAGGGCAGAGATTTTGGGGAGAAACCAAGGTGGCTTTCTGCCACAATCCTTACCAGAGAGGGGATGGAGACCAGTAGTAAGGGTAAGCATGGTTAGCTGGCTACTCCAGGGGGCAGAGTCTTGCGGCCTGTAGCAAGGGGTCTGGGTCACAACATGCCCCCTTCCCCCCTAGCAAAAGATTTCTGACCCCTGCCATGGAGTGTGGAAGTGATAGGACTATTCTACTTTTAGCTCCCCTGGCAGATACTCTTATTGCACACATAGAATTCCTGTTCAGTGCAATCTCTTCCAAAGGCACTCAGCATTCTCACTAAACAACCAGAGTATTCACACTGGAAACTATTGTAGAATACTTATTCTGGGCTTTTTTCCCCCCTTGTAGGTAAGCTTTTAGAAAAATTTGCTCTCACACCTAGTCCTTACTATTCCCAGTGAGAGTCCTCATAGGGAGCAATGTTAAAATGTGTTTCTATTAGGAAAAGCAGCTGAGATTTTCCCTAGGGTAGATGCAAGCCTTTTCCCTTGATTTGGCTGGTCAAAGTTAACACTGGTGAAAGCTAACACTGCAAAAGCTGCAGGAAGGAGCTAAGTAAGTCAAAGTTGTGTAAATTGTTAGCTAATCTAGTCTTAACCTTACCCTCTTCTCCTAAGGGTCAGTCTGCACTTATTTTTTCCCAGTGTAAGTTAAAATACTGTCAACTCCTACAATGGATGCACAATATTTACTATGAAAGCTCCACTTGATATAAAATTATACCAATATAAAGGCAGACAAGGTTCTTTGGGTAAATCTGATATGTTTTATTAGACCAAGTCAAATAGTTGGAAAAAAAATTCTTTGCAAGCTTTTGGGTATAAATACCCTTCGTCAGGCTGAGGAAGCACCTACAGTTAGTGTGTACTCTGCCTGGATGGAATGAATAGTAAAGAGGCCAGAGGCTGGTGCGTATGCAAGAAAGCCAGTCAATGAAGATGTGAACTGAGGAGTTAGTGGGTGAGAGACAGGCTTGGGGAGGGCAGAAGCGAGAATGAATGTAGCTGGTAAATAGTGGAGAGAAGGGCTGTGCAAAATTTCACCAGCCGTTTTGTTTCAACACTGTTTTGGCTCATTTTGAGGTTGAAACAGCAAAATCGAAACAAAACAAAGGACTGCGAAATAGCCTCAAAACAAAACGAGGCTAGTCAAAACATTTCAGAAGTTGAAATGTTTTGACCATAGCACTGGGGACGGGAAGACAGTCCAGCTAGGCTGACTTCCTATCCTTGGCACTAGATTGGGCTGGGGCCGGGTAGTCAGCCCAGCTGGGCTGACTTCCTGTCCCTGGGGCTAGGATAGGGCTTGGGAAAGGAAGTCAGCCCAGCTGAGCTGAGTTCCCATTCCCTGCACTAGATCGGCCTGGGGATGGGAAGTCAACTCATCCCCAGGCCGATCTAGCATTTCCCCAGCATGATGGTCAGGTGAAACATCGAAACAGCATCAACACAGCCTCACTGTTTCGACAAAGCAAAACAGTGAAGCTGTTTGGACTCGAAATGAAATTCGACACAAAACACTGTTTCATCCAGACGCCAAAACTAAAGTCAGAATGGAACAGTGCCATTTCGCATAGCCCTAGTGGAGAGGTATCTGGGGAGTCAGATGTTAGGCAGGTTATAATGTGTCATAAATCCAATGTCTATATTTAGTCCATGATTTTTTGTATCCAAGACACTGTATCCAGATTTTGTATTCCCTTCCTCCCCCATCTTATTAACCAGTAACTTTGCATACTACAATAGCATTTACAACACATCTAGCATGAATTAACTATACAGAAGTTTCTATATAGCTCAGATTCTAAAGAAACATCATTATGAACATTTTGAATACCATTACAACTCTTCAATGCTACAGTTCAATCAGAGTGTCCTTCATATATATAGTCTTTTATAAGGCTCAGTGAGGTACTCTGAATAACTCCAGTAGTTCCCTTGACTTCAGCAATGTTACTTGGATGAGAGCAGGTTAGCAAAATCATGACCCTACTTCTGAAGTATGTATAAAATGAATATGGTTTTAGTTACATTTCATCCTGTCAATGACTTACTGATTCTTCCATCCTTCCCCACTCTTTTCTTATCGAGGTGGAGTGGACTTGGAATTGCCAATATGTACTATTTAATTTATTACATCATTTTGTCCTTAAGAAGTTTAACCTGGGACTTCTAAATTATACTTCCATGGAAATCAAAGGTATACAATATTATAATTCTAAGGATATGTCTTACAAAAATCAAGTTGCATTCCAAACATAGTGGTTGTTGGCAAACTATGACTCTTTTTTTAATCTTTTTTTTTTTTGTCCTCCCACCACTTGTTCTTTTTCAAATTTTCCTCTGGGTCTCAGCTTTTATGTGGTGATAAGTGATATATTTCTGTTTGGAGCTGATCTTATTCTACCCAGCTTTAAAGGCTCTCCCTTTTTTGTCAACGGGCACTTGAATTTCCCTATAATTGTCATTAAGCAAGTCCTGATGTTTCTTTGTGGAGAAGCCTAGAGATTCTTTGCATGCTTCATGGATGCTTTTCTTGAGGCTCTCCCAGTGGGCAAGATCATCTGGGAGACTGGAGAATTTTTCACCGAGGCACTACTAAAGATGACCATTTTTATCGGGGTCTATCAAGCACTCAGTATTGAACATCTTCCTTCCTTATGTTTGATAACAACATAGAAAAATACATTTCCAAGATCTTAATAATTATTGTTAAGGTAGTTGCTAGAAAGTTGAGATATTTAGATATTTTAAAAGTGTGTGTTAAGTTTCAGTTTCTAGCTTAAGGAGAAAGAAGTCAGATTGAAATAATTTTCCCTACTGTAATTTCTGGACATCATTGATTAAAATATATGCATAAGATATTTCAAGATAATTGGCAATGAAGCTGGGAAAATATGTAGTAGAAGAAAAAAACTAATTTATCATTTCCAAGCCAATGTTTATTGACAGAAAGAAAATAATTGCTTTTATTTTAATATTTGACATTTTGTAGTGCTACAGATGAGTAGCTTGAAAGCAGGTCTGAGTGTGTTTAATCAACCTTAATCAAATTTGTTTATAGATCTTTAGAGGTAGATTGTACATCTTGGAAGAAGGGATGGCATGCAGTTCAGGAAAGAAAAAAGTGATGTTCCTTGCTTGTCCCTTGTTTCAGGGGGTTATTTTCTACAACCGTTTGCCAGGAGCAGATCAGAGTGTTAGCTAAGAGCCAAGAGCTAAGCCTCTTCAACCTCTAGCTTCATAAGCAAGAATACAGCAGTCACGCATGGCATGCTGTCCTTCTTAGGAAGTGTTTTTTGGAGCCACGTAGAGGCATTAAAGGTGAGGAGGACTCCTGAATTGTGAAAGGAAAACCAAAGAAAAAAGCAGCACTTAACTGCAGTGATTATAATAGAAAATTCAATTCACTGAGACTTCAGTGGGGCAGGTCCAAGGTTGAGGAACTGATTGTGCAGCCTGTACTGAGGTTAAACTCTCAAGACAGTGACAATTTTATCTGAGTACATGCCACAGGCTTTGGCCTAGGGTAACATAACCATATCGTTACTGCTTGCCTATTTTGTTATATACATGTGTTGCCCCAATAAGCTACCTCTTATTAAGCTCCCTCTTATCCCTGTTAAGTAACTCTTGGTATTAGTTAGCAGATTGATACCTCTGATCTGGATTGGATTTATCAACTTCCTAGAGTGCCCGTGAATTTAAAATTTCCTATTTTCCTCTTCCTGACAAAAATTGAACTACAGCATATATTTCATTTTATTATCAAACATAATATTTGTAATATACTACACATTACTTTTTGACACTTAAGACCCTATGTGTTCTGCTTGCCAAAAATATAAGAGAAAACATCATCCCTGATTGCACAAGGCTGTAATTTCATCAGGGGATAATGCTGAGATCATAAATAGCAAGAGCAAAACTCAAGCAATTTGTGAACAGCAGCCAATCCCCTGATTAAATATCAAGGCTGGAATTCAACTCAGGGCTGTGTTCAGATTTGTGAGCTACCAAATATGCTTCTTTCATAAGAAAGCAGGGTTGTCTAGGAAGTAGGGAATCTCATTGGAGCACACTGGGAATTCAAACCTGGCTCAATAAATTAATAGTAAAACTCCCATTGATTTCAACAGAAGGATTAGACCCAAGGTTTGCAATTTAAATGAACTCATCTTGCACTCTATAGGCAAAATTCTACACAGAGTGAACAGGATGGGGTTCCCATGTAACTTAGCAGCAGTTTTATTGCCAACCTATTTGAGAAGAGTGAAGGATTGGTGGCTAAGTGTATTACTGGAGGGATACAGACTGCTGGATAATTTGAGCATGCCAGAACATAACCTGCTCAGAGTACATTTTAGTAAGTCATTATTATCCCTTTAGAATTCACAACCATTGATCATGAGTGTATTTGGAAGGGGGCTGGAGCTTACTCAAGTCATCTAAGCACAGGAGTTTAAGCAGACTGGATTATTTCAGTCTATTTACCCTACTTTAATGCCAAATTTTCCCAGTCAGCAGGGTTTTAACCTAGTTTTTCTCTAAAGGGAAGGAAGGACACTGTCATGTGCAATGCAAATATGAAACACCAAGAGGATCTGAGAACTTCATACAACCTCTTAATGGATGTATTACAATTTTGTTCTTTGGCAGTTTCTTAAAAACAGATCATCTCTGTCCCTTACAAGGTGGTCCAGGAGGGAGGTGGGCTTTTCCCTCCTTTGCTCCCTGTGTCCCCTCCATACTGGCCTACAAAAGCAGCCCTATGCAAAGTGGAAAGTACCCTGCATCATCCTACATGGCATAGTAGGATGGCACAGTATATATGTTCTCCCTGGGCTTTGGAGGTCACAGGAAGGGATTGTTTTTCCTAAGGCACAATCTGTCTAGATACTAACTTGTGTTTTGTGCCACCCCAAAGCTATATAGTGCCTAAATGCTGCAGTCTGTTCCTTAATATTCTGAAGTTCAGTCCTGAATGGTGCCTGAGTATATACAAATTAGTTTAGGATATGTGTATCTGATGGCTTGTTTAAGGAATATCATTCTCTTCACCTTTCTTTTGAATTCTTTACCACACAGTTTCTCATGAAGGTAGCTAAAAGCAACCACGGGATATCTTGAAATAATACTATTGTGGTCTTGCTTTTGCTAAAAGTATTGTTGCTTGCAAACTCCCCAAATTGTCCTAGTCTACATTTAACATTTGTTTGTTATGGGCCTGTTAGTCTTTGTGCCTGCTTGCTTCTTCTGCCCCTTCCTGCAAACTTTATATCCAGTTTCCTTAAAACATATGTAAGAAGTACAGGGATTGTGAGGAGTGTTTTCAGTGTGTGTTTTTTGGAAATCACTAGCTATGCTGCCACCTAGTGAAACAATTGCTTGTTGGACTTTTGTTTACACAGACCTTTAACTGTCCTTCCTCTTGGCTAAAGGACAGAAAGAGCGTGTCCACACAAACCCGCACGTGCCTTTTGCAGCATCTCAAATGCCTTTGAGATGCTGCAAGATGCATGTGCAGGAACAGGAAAAGATTCCCCCCACTGCAAGTTTGCAGCATGGGGGCAAAATTAGACCCCTGAATACCCAGGGGTCTAAAACAAATGGAGCTAAAAAAGCAGGGCAGGACCGTGCCCTGAGGCAACCAGAGGTTGGGTCCTCCACAGAGATGCTCTGGCTGCCAGAGTGTCTCTGTGGTTAGCCCTCACCCTGGTGCTGAAGCACACTGCCTACCTGTGCAGGGCAGGCAGCATGACAGCAGCAGGGCTCCAGTGCCAGTAAGTGAGGGGTCGGGGGGGCTGGAGGAGGGGGAGGGGACTATGGGGGGGACCCCCACTGGCCCTGCCCACTCCCCCAGCCACCCCAGCCCTGCCCCACCCAACCCCATCCCCCACCTGCCCCCAAGCCCCCAATCCCTTTCCTGCCCAGTCCCAGACCCCGAGGCCCCCGATCCCTGACGCCCCACCCCAGCATCCCCGCAATAAAAAAACCCAACCCCTCCACCCCAGCACTTACCGGCAGTTCTAGCTGCTGTCTCTATCACTGGGGCCCCGCTGGCACTGTGTGGGGCAGAGGGGCAGCCTCAGCCTGGGCCCTGCTGCTCCTGCTGCCCTGTGCTGCCTGGGGAGGCTCTGCCAGTAGGCCCCACAGCCCCCACAGCCCCTGCTTCTAGGGTGAGTAGTGGCTTTTTTTTTCTTTTTTTTTTTCCTTGTTTTTAAAAGTGACGGTGCCTAGGGTGGCGGGGGAGCAGCCATGGGGGCCTGGAGGTGCAAGTAGGGAATGGGGATGGGTGGGGCAGCAGTTGGGGGCCTGTGTGGGGCATGTGGGCCCTGCAGGGGGTGGGGTAGCCTCTGTGGGGGCCATTTGGCCCCTGTTTGGGGAGCTGTAGCCCCTGTGGGGGCTGTAACCCTTGTGGGGGCCTGTAGCCCCTGTTGGGGGGCCATAGCCCCTGTGTGGGGGCCATAGCCTCTGGGGGCAGTGTGTAGCCCCTAGGGGGTCTATCAAAATATATATTCATATATTCATGAATTCATTAAATGTGTATTTAGAGTTCACTTTATTATTATGATAGAGACACTGGTACTCTTCCAAATTGCTTTAACACTATAGATATATCAATAAAACTTTGCCCAACTGATTGCTGTCTCTCTGTCTCTCACTCTATTTCTCTCTATATATAGTGGTCTTTTGTTTTAATTGTAGAGAAACATGGATTTTGGGGTATTTTACAGAGTGACTTTGGGATTTTTTTTATCAGGGATTTTTCAGTTTTCCAAGAGGGAACACCAGAATTCCTGCTCGGGAGGCCAGTGGCAGGACCCTGCCTGCTCAGAGCTGGCACCTTGGACCCAACTGGCTGTGGCTGACCTCCTGACCAAATGGGGCCAGGAGGACATGCTTTGACATTTCAAAGCAGGCCACCACACCTGGAACATCTTCCAGGCGCTAGCTGCTGAGATGGCCAAGCAAGGGCACACATGGCAGTAGTGCTGCAGAGAGGCCAACTCTGCAGCCGCAGCCGACTGGCAGCTGGCCCAGAGGAGCAGATGTCTCTACTGGCTGTGCAGTCCCCATCCGCGTCTGGCATGTGCACAGCAGGTCACAGCCAGGCAGTAGCACCCACTGCCAGACCCTTGTGGTTGGTAGAGTGTACCGGGAACTCTCAGGGCTGCTTCAGCAGTCCAGCTGGCACAAGGCATAGTGTCCCCAGGTACCAGTTGGCTGTGCACCAGAAGCTTCTGAGAGTGAGCAGCCCCAAGCTACTTGACAGGGCAGCTTTTTGTACTGATGGAGCCAGGACAGGGCAGCTTTTTATACTGCTGGGGACAGCACAGGTGCTGGCCCCGGGCTCTAGCTCCCCCGGCTACAGATCCAGAAGGAGTCAAGCAGGGTTATTTTTCCGCAAGTGGCAGAATTTGCTCCACAACAAAGTGCATGTCCAAGTACATGTACTGAGGCAAAAAGCTCCGGCTCAAATTTGCTCTGATTCTATTTGAGCTGCTGCAAGCGCACGTGTTTGCATGTGTGGGCATGCCAAAAGTACTTAGTTCTAAGAGCTGTTTTGATTCTAATCTAATAGCGGAGCCAATGAGGCATAAAGATACATTGCAACTTCTAAAACAGTGTTTAAAAGGACAGCATAGAAAAATGTTTTAAACTATTTAGCTTCAACCAGTTCTGTCAGCCCTTGAAGACAGTTTTATTTTAGCACGATCATGTTGGGCAATTAAAAGCATCATCTTAATGCCTGAAGTAATTGTATGTGTAAGTGGCTCATTTCTATTACTTCTATTTTTTCTATTAAGCCCAGCTTTCTTTGTATCCCGGGGTTGATCCTGCAATGAGTTGTTCCTTTTCAGCATAATGGAAGTAAGATCAGTTTACTGGATAGTTGCAAGAAACAAGCCCCCTGCTTGCTGAACTATTTGTAACAGCCATTACCTATTCAACCAATGCAAGATCCTTACTTTACAAACACTTTCATAAAAATTCTTCTGTTATATTTTTAGGTAAATGACAAATTCAGAGCCTGTTCGGCAGATTATATTTTGTAGTGCAAGTAAATGTGGGGTAAGTTGCATTACTACTAAAAAATAACAGCAACTAATCCTCAATGAAGTCAGTCTTACCACCTTATAGTTAATATTCCATAAGCAAATCCCTGGCATGCATCCCAGTTATCTTAAAACTTGGAGTCTTTCATAAGCCTGTGCCAACAAATACAAACATAACAGTGATTTCACTTGCATTTGTGAAGCACAAACGTTAGAGGTGTCTAAATTGGTTCATTAAACAAAAAAAAAATCAGACTTTAACCCAGATCTCAAACTAAACAAAATGCAAACATTGTGAGGCCTGATTGAGTTGGGGTAAAGAATCATAGAATCATGGAGATGTAGGGCTGGAAGGGATCTCCAGAGGTCATTTACTTTAGCTCTCTGCCTGAGATGGGATCATCCGTATCCAAACCATCCTGTACAAATCGATTGTCTAAACTCTTCATAAAACTAGTCATACCTGACACAATACAAGGATTTCAAACATTATTGAAATCTTTCCCAATGGTTCTCATGTTTGGCAGTTACTGCTGTTTGGGTGCTGCCTTTAAATATCATATGGAGGTGGGCATTGGATTTTCCAAAGGCCTCTGACTTGGGAAAGCCCTTAATTTCAGCTAGTGAGAGTCCAGTAAAAAGAGTGGCAAACTTAAGGCACCTAACAAAATATCAGCAGAAGTCACAAACTGGTTGGAAGACAGCCTGAGGGATCTGTGGATCAGCGGTTGAATGAATGGGATCAGGGCTCGCACAAAGGGACACCTTCCTGTGTTAGATAAAGGGACCCCTTCCTTGCTGACACCTTCCTTCAGGTAAGCATCTGAGTTTTCCAGTTTAAACCTCCTGTCTATCATGACCGAACAACTGGACTCCCTTTTCAGTGGGGTTTTGTCCCTCATTTCTGTTCCAGTATATTATGTAGATTCAGTCTAGAATCCTTTTCCAATGATCTCTACAGAGGCACAGAATAACTATCTAGCTCTCCTTCCAAGAGCCTGCAAAGAAGGAGAGAGTATAAAACAAGAACCTTTTTGAGTGTGGCTCCGAGGCTTTCCATAATCTGAAGATATGGCATGGTATGACAATTCAATAGCAATAACAGCAATAAATAACAACAGCAACAACAGTGCTGATTTGGCTATGCTGGGGGAACAGAATAGGAAGACAAAGTTTTGATCCCTTCAGTTTATCAATGCTTTATAAACTCAGAGCTCATTTTGTTACATTGTTCCCCAAAGTGACACTCAAACTGCCTTGCTGTACAAGCTAATATGAGATAGCTAAATCTCAAAGCGCTTGAAGTTCTGCTTCAGCAGCTATGGGAAATAAAAGAGCAGAGTTGGAAAATTTGACATACAAATAAACATACTACTTTTCACCTTATGCAGTGTTGCAGTGTTCACTCTGTACCTGTGTTATCACCATGGTATACCAAATGTCTGTGAAAATTTAGAAAAGGCTAAATTATAAGGGATCCACAACTGGGATCCACTGCTGCAGTAAGGCAGTAGCCCTTGACTTCAAGAGGGCCAACTTCAACAAGTAGGACTGGCACTGGTGTCCTGGAGACTTGGGGAATTGGGTGTCCCACATGAGTGGTTGTTCCTTAAGAAGACGATCTTCCGTGCCCAAGGGGTGACAGTCCCAATGAGAATCAAAGGGGGCAATCAAAAGCTCCCCTGGTGCACCAAAGGCATTCAGGAACACCTCAAAGCAAAAAAAGAGGCATACACCAAAGAGGAGTATACCTCTATCACTCGGGCTTGTAGAGGGGCTGTTAGGAAAGCTAAGGCAGACACAGAACTAGGGCTAGCATCAAGGACAACAAAAAGTCCTTTTTTAAATACATAGGGAATATGAAGAAAGCACCGGGTAAAATGGGGCCCCTGAGGGATACGCTAGGCAATCTGCTGGTTTCACCAGAGGAAAAAGCAGACCTTTTTAACAGTTTCTTTGGCTCCATTTTTTTGTGCAGGGGCCAGGACTCCCCCACTGAGATTTAGGATGGACTCAGGAGAGACTTCACCAGGCCTAGGGTTGGGGAGGACTGAGTTAGAGAACTTCTGGGGGGACAGGACGTGTTCAAATCAGCAGGTCCAGGTGCTCTCCAACCCAGGGTGCTGAGGGAATTGGCAGGGGTTATTGAGGGGCCTGGCTTTACAAACCAGGTGCCAAATGACTGGAAGAGGGCCAATGTGGCCAGGTACCAGATGACTGGAAGAGGGCCATTTTCAAAAAAGGGAGGAGGGAGGACCTGGGTAATTATAGGCCCTTTAGTCTTACTTAGATCCTGGGGAAGCTCTTTGAAAAGATTATCCAGGAACATATCTGGGAAGGACTAGCAGGGGGGACAATGCTCAAAGGCAACTAGCATGGGTTCATTGGGGGCAGGTCCTGTCAGACTGACCTGATTGCCTGCTATGATCAGGTCAAAAATCATTGGATGCAGGTGTCGCGGTGGATGTAGTCTTTCTGGACTTCAGGAACGCCTTTGACATTGTTTCCCACCCCATTCTTGTTAAAAAGCTAGGTGACAGTGGCATCGATGCCTACACAATCAGATGGGTCGCAAATTGGCTGAGGGACCACACCCAGAGAGTGGTGGTGGATGGGTCTTATTCGACCCGGAGGAATGTGGGCAGTGGAGTCCCCCAGGGTTTGGTCCTTGGGCCTGCACTGTTTAATCTCTTTATTAGCAACTTGGATGAGGTGGTGAAAAGCACCGTGTTCATATTCACTGACGACACCAAGATCTGGAATGAGGTGGGCATGCTAGAAGGGAAGGACAGAATACAGATGGAACTGGACAGGTTACGTGGGTGGGCGAATAAAAATAGGATGGGATTCAATACAGACAAGGGCAGTAAGAACCAGCAGCATACCTATAGGCTGCGGAACTCCGTTCTGGTCAGCACGGAGGCAGAAAAAGATCTTGGAGTCATTATCAATTCCAAAATGAACATGGGGCCATCAATGTGAGGACACAGTCAGTAAAGCCAACCGCACCTTGTCATGCATCCACAAATGCATCACAAGCAGGACCAAGGAAGAGATCCTCCCCCTCTATGTGACACTGGTCAGGCCACAGTTGGAGTACTGTATCCAGTTCTGGGCGCTGCACTTCAGGACAGCTGTGGCCAGCATCGAGAGGGTCCAGAGGAGGGCCACTTGCATGATCCAGGGACAGGAGGGCAGACCCTATGAGGAGAGGCTGTGGGACCTGAACCTGTTCAGCCTTCACAAGAGAAGGCTGAGAAGGGACTTGGCAGCCATCTACAAACTTACCAGGGGGGACCAGCGGGGAATGAGAGAGACCCTGTTCACCCGTGCACCTCACAGAGTAACAAGGAATAACGGCCATAAGTTGTTTGAGACTAGGTTCAGGCTGAACACAGTTAGGGCGGCTAGGATCTAGAACCAACTTCCAAGAGAAGAAGTGCTGGCTCCTACCTTGGGGGTCTTTAAGAGGAGGCTTGACAATTACCTAGCTGGGGTCATATGAACTCAGTATTCTCTCCTGCCCAAGCCAGGGGGTTGGACTTGATGATCTATTTAGGTCCCTTCCAACCCTACATCTATGAATCTATGAATCTATGGGACCAGGTCTTTGAAGAAGTTATCATGTTAGACTAGGAGCTCTCTGGCACATTTGGTTAGTAATATTGGAATGGAAGCAGCAGGATGTGTAGTCCTCTTGACAATCTATTACTTACTTAGATGTTAGAATAGGAGCTGGGCTCTTTTGAGAGTCTATTTCTAATCACGGGTGCAGACTACTTGAAAACCTGCCCAGGGCCAGTGTAACTGGTCAGGCAGCACAGGTGAGCAGCAAATTGAAGGGGGCAGGAAAAACAGTGTGCACACTCCTTGCACATACATCTCAGGAGTCTGGACACATCCAGTGATGAGCAGAGATGCTTTGGTAGCTTTGGGCAGCTGGGGCTCTGGTGCCTACTCTTGCCAGGTCCCAGGTACATTTTAAGGGAGGTCAGCAACATTTTGTTTGCCTAGTGCAGCAAAAATCCTTGTGCCACTCCTGAATCTGGCTTGCAGGGGCCAACTTTGTGGGGTACTAAGCATGAGGTAGAGAGCAGCATGCTCTCACTTCCCATTACATTTGTCATTAGTTCTTATAAGTTACACTGTTTTGCACTTGCCTGGTACTTGAATGGGAAAACTCCAAGGAAAACCTGACTGTAACAGAAAGCCAGAAGGCTCCTGTTACTTGAGGAGGAGAGAGCATTAGGAGGAGCTAATCACAAGTCAAATAGCCAGCCAGCTGGAAAAGCAAAGGCCAGAAGGCATACCACAGAGCTGGTTACCTTGAAATAGTCCATCAGGGTGGAGTCCAGAAGGGGAGACAATGCACTCCTACAGTGGCTAGGCAGTGGAAGTAAGCTACCCTGGGGCAAAACCACCAAGCCTAATCAGAAAACATCTGTGGGTAGCTGGAGAAATCTGACCAGAAAGGGCAAAGCCTAGGAAATATAAGCCCAGGGCTGAGCCAGGGCAACCAGTCTGGCCATAAACGCTACTAAAGAAAGAGCTCTGAAGAGAGAGGGGCTAGTTGCTGGGTGACTGATGGAGATCCTGTTAGGCTGGTGATGTTACATAAGCGCCGGCAGGGAACTAAGATCCGATGAGCAGGGATTGGTATATAGTCAGGGGGCTTATGGCTTTGGTTTGAGTTTTAACCAGTGGACTGGGTGCCGGGCTGTAGGGGAGCATGAGGAGGTCACAGAGGAGCAACTAAGGGAAGCATTGCAGTTAACCTTCAGTGGGGCACCAGAGGGGTGCATCGTGGTTAACCAAAGTGGAACACCTAAGGGGAATATTGCAGTTAAGTTATAGCAGGGGCACCTGAGGGGTGCATTGCAGTGAAACACAGTGGGGTGCCGGGGCACACTCATGTTATGGGGCCCAACCAAGGGCTCTGGATACAGATCAAGCTGAAGCCAAAGAGGGGTATAAGCCTAGAGAGAAGCTGAAGCCTAGCCTGGGTGGAAGGCAGAAAGGGCCAGAAGCCCAGTGCTCAAGAAGGGTGGAGATAGAGCCAGGGGACCAGTACCCAAGAGGGGCAGTGACAAAGGCCAAGGGCCCAGAGCTTGAGGGAGACAAGGGCTGAAGCCCAGAAGCCATGTCTGGGGCAGTGGCCTAGGCAAAGGACACAGCCAGAGGAAAGGGGCAGATGTCAGGAAGGCTGAGGCTCCAACAAGGGAGTAGAGGCCTAAGGTGGCCTGGTAGTGGCTTGAGGCAAAGTGCCCCACCTAAGCAATAACCATTAACACCTGTGAGACATGGGCATGGCTGTAGGGGAGGTCAGAGGCCACAAAATTAGCTCTTAAGGCTAATTTCATGCATGATTAAGTGCAGGCCAAGAGTGCCTCACCTAGCACCTGGAGAGAGGGTGAGGACTGGCAGGGTTTGGGAGGAACCCACTGACTGATAGTAGACAAGGGCTTGCTTCAGGACTCTGGGGCAGCCTCCCTTATCATGAACCAATATTTAACTCAAAAAGTGGCAAGAGGGAAGAGATGGAGGGTACCTAAGGAGCCTGAGCAGGGCAGGAGCTGTGTGGCCACCAGGGGGCATCACAGCCACCCTGGGTCCAGTTCTGTTATATTGACTACTAGGAAAACAGCTTTTAGTGTTTTAAGTGGAAGCACCTTTTCTTTCTATATCAGGTTTGAATCAAATCATCAGTGACATCTTTTAGACCAGATGTAAAATTAAGGTTTTGATCACTTCTGGTCTTTAACAAATTTCATAGTCTTTGGGTGCAGGCAGAAGTTCAGGTCCCAGCTGTAACTCAGAACCATTTTTGCAAAGCATTCAGAGTTACAGCATTACTCCAGACCAAACAGAAGTTCACTGCTGGAAGGAGGGGGGAAGGAGGATCTAACTGTGGCTGGGAGCCTGTAGTCAGGTTGCCACAGCAATGACCAGGGCTCTCTGCCAATGCTGGCTGTTTTCAGAATGGAAGGGGAAAGGTAGCAGAGGGAGCTCATTCTTGGGGCTTCCCAGTAGTGCTGAAGGGTGGGGTGGATGAATTGGAGCCCCCCACCTCAGGGGGACTGCAATATACACGTCCCACTCTTGGTGGGGTGGGGACCCTGAAAAACCTCTGCTCCCTTTCCCCTGCTCCCATTCTGAAAACAGTGACAGCCTGGGAGATCCACAGACACAAGTTACAAAAGATGCTACTACATTTTGTAACATCTTTATCTGATACCTCATGCAGTGAGGGTCAGATTTTCATCCAACTGACCATTTTTGAAGCTGTTTGCAGCCATGCACTTACTTGGTTACAGCTATAAACTGCTTTCTGTGGCCAGATCAAGTGAAAATTGTCACTTCTGTCTGCATCCTATATTCACAGAGAAGAACTAATTCCTGTATCCTGGGATTCAGCCTACCTAAAATATTCCCTGTAGTTGCAAGTTATTTCACACTGCCCCTGCATTAAACATTTCTGCCAGACTGCTGTGCTCAGACTTCAAACCAGACTGCTGTGCTCTCCACAAGTTAGCTAAATGATGGGCTGAATGAGTGACTATTATATATTCTGTAAAAATATATAGAAGTTATATATTTGTAGATAAAAAGAAGTTATATATTTGTAGATAAAAGGAAGTATCTAAATGTAGGTTCTACATTTGTGTAGAAATAATCATTTCTGATAGGCAATTATCTGCCTTTATTTTTGGTAGATGAGTAACAATGTGATCTGTGCATCTCTTAGTGTAGGATTATGACATGATGTGGGCCGAAGAAATGTTTTATAATAATCCTATACAGCATGATATTCATTTGCTATCAAGGCACAGAGACTTCAACAATACTTTTTCTATTTTGCAAAGCTCTTAATTACCAGAGGTAACAAAGGACAATGCCTTAGCTATTTCACATTTACTGCTATCCCAATTGGCTTTGAGTTACTTCAGAATGCCTGTAGAATAAAATTATGTTTTCATTAACATTACTGTCTTGAACTGTTATATTTCTTGAGATGCAGTTCTGCTAGGCACTGAATATACTTAAGGATACTGAGTTTGTCACCCAAACCCTGACTCTTTGCCTTGAAGTATTTTAATACCAGAAAAGAAACTCTGGCCACAGCACTGCTATAATTCTCTCAGAACAATGTCAACAGAGCTGTGTGAGAGTAAACAAAGTATCCCTTGTTATCAACTTCCTGGAAAGCCGTATTAAATTCCATCTGAAAAAATAAGCAAAACTAAGTGTTAAGAAGAGACCTAAGCTGAGGGGTTTCTTGGGATCCTGGCTGTCCGGGCCTCTGATCAAGCATGCCTGGCTGGGCCAGGCACTAGAGTTATCACATCTGTCCCTAGTCCCTGGCTAATGTGACTGCCCCAGTTCTCTGCAATTAGATTGGCTGCTGAAAGCACCTTTTAAGCACACCTACAGCCTCAGGCACACCTTCACACAGCCTCAGTCTGTTCTGGCAAGCCTTGTGTTCACTGCTGTCTCTTTCTCTCGTTCGCTTGGCTCCTGACTCAGCTTCAGATTTTCCTGACTCAGATCTGCTCTGGAACTCGGTACCTGCCCTCTGACCCCTGGTGTCTGATCTCGGCTCACTTCTCAGACAACGTCTCTTGGATCTCCCCTGAAACTTGATCCCCATGTTCTCTGCCCCTCCAGCCCAGACCCCAACCCAATGCGTTCCTGCCTTGTTGACCCCTAGTCACTCTCGCTAGCTTACCACAGGCCTACATCCTGGCCAAACCCTCACACTGGCTTCTGGATCAGAACAGCCCTGAAGTATGACAAGGCATCAATCAGTTTAAGCAAACTCACCTTGCTATGGAGGTGGATAGATGAGAGAAACAAAGGAAAAGAGTTGTGACCTAACATCACCAGGATATCCTCTTTTCTTCTGCAGTCAAACAGGCATATTTTGGCTAAGCCTCCTCACTCATCTACAAACTCACCAATGATTTGCCTTTTTACTGGAAAACTGTCTTCTTTGGCTCAAGGGACTGCCAATGATGCCTTCTTGCAGATACAGGACTTGAGGAGAAAAATATGCATTGTCTTAGTGGAACTTCTGAATGGATAGTAAGGCAGTTTGGGGTGGGGGGGCAACATTTTGTTAGATTCTAGTTCAGTAGACTCTCACTCCAGCCCTGCTACAGGTAATGAGTTGTCTAATGGACACCTTCCAAATGATACTGCCACAAATCCACTTGTAGAGATGACTTCCATTCAGAAAGAAGGTGTTTCCACTTCTGTGACACTACTATCCTGGTCAACTGAACCTAGTGGAATCATGTCTGGGTTGGGGTCTTTCCTTGGAAAAAAAATTTAGACCCTGCATATATTATCTTTTCCGTGTTGCCTTGTTGGGGTCCCCAGGGACAGTAAGACTGCTTCATAGAAAGAAATCTGGGAGGTGAAATACACAGAGCCACAGGAACTGCACACAAGGCCATAGGAACTACATACAGATGAGCTGATTTCTGGAGGGCTGTCATCAGGAATTAATTCAGGGAGGTCCAACTGCCTGTATTATAGAGAAAATCAGAATAGACATTAAGCATTGACCTTCTCTGGCTTTATAAACTCTGAATAAGGTTTGGGGCAGGCCCCACATCTATTTCTTGAGGGAAACATACACAACTTCCCCCTGCAAGAATCCCCTCATCAAGTTTTTTGTTCTAAAAACCTACTTGTAGTTTTATCATGGAGGAACAAGTTCCTGTACTACTGGTCAGGCCAGAAGACAGGAGGGGTGTTCCTGCACACCTTCCATACTGGCAGCTAAGCTCGGTTGAACAGGGCCATGCCTGATTGGGGAGGGAAGGAACAGAGACCCCCGCCGCCCTGGCCACAGTCCCCAGTTGGGTCTGCTTGAGATTTTCCTCTGCAGCCCAGCTGCACAATTGCCCCAGCCCTGCCCCTGCACTGGACCTGGCCTTGCAGCCCTGGGAGGCAGGGGTGACCCGTCCACGCCCTGGCTGAGTCTGGATGTATCCTGGGAACAGGGCTGGAGCAATCATCTAGCTGGGCTGAGGGTGAAAAGCCCCTGCCTTGGGGCCCCCCATGCTGCATAGGCTTCAGCTGGGAGGGTGAGGTTGGAGGGTAATTATTATTTCTATACAAATAAATGCCACCTTGCTGGCCCCCCATGTCCCCCTATCAGCTGAGCTGGGGAGCTGGGCTTTGTCTTCAGCTGGAGCAGATGGCAGGGCAGAACCTAGACAGTCTGCCTTGGCGGGGGGGGGGGGGGGTAGGATTGGCTGTGGGGACACAAAGCATCCAGGGATGCTGCAGGACTGAGTTAACTTGAATCATGAGGGGATCTAAGACAGAAGTTCAATAAAGTGATTTAGCATAAATCAGTAAAGTCTGATACTACATCCATCCAGGTCTATCTTAAACAGTTTTTGGCCATTTTGAAACCAGTCTATGTGTACTGAACTTGTGTTCTGTTACAGGTTTAAACCAGTTTCTGATCACTTATAGTGGTTTGTGTGTAATGTCTGTCCCTAACCCAGGGGGGATGACATTTTTCCACATATCAGAACAAACTCCAATACAGGAAGTTAGGCAGAAATGAACTGAAACATGTTTTGTAAAACCTGTTACAAATGTTAAAGTAGACTTCGAAAAATTCCTTCAAATGTGAATCTGTGGGATTGTCTACATGAGGTCCTAGTTTGCACTGAGCTCTGGCATACTAAACCTGCATAGTAGCTGGCATACTGTGGCTATGTATACAGGGCCAACTGGCTCATGCTACTGTGTGAGTCACTACTTCCACACAGTAGGGACTTTTCCTAATCAAACATTTACATTGTAGATGAGACTCCTCTGCTCCTGTACTCTGCTGTACCCATGCCTTTTGGAATATTTTTCTCTCTGGCACATTGTGGAAGAAATAAGCCAGAAGAAACCACAGTGCTGGAGCTTGGTAGGACTCTGGACTCCAGGGTGTTCAATGTACACCATTACCCTTTTTTTCCCATAATCTGTCTCCTTTTGACTAACCAGCACCATTTTCAAAATGCTTATCACTGAGCACACATGAAAAAAATGCTTTGCATCACCAAAGCTTGGTCACTGCAAATACACTGCAGTTTATGATGATATTTCACCACTAGAGTGCTTGAGATTTACAAGTCAACTGTATCTAGAGCCATGAAATAAACATGTTCTTCTGGGAACGAATTATGCTACAGGACAGGGATGACCAGCTCTGGCTGCAGCTTTGACAGTGTTTTTGGCAGCAACACCAACAGCTACCTTGCTTGCACTTACACCAGAAGGAAAATAGGAAGGCGGAAGAGCAGAAAGAGACCCCTTGATTCTCAAGTAGTTATTTGGACCAGCATCACTCAGTAAGTGTTCTCAGAAGCTGGAGCAGCTTGAGGCTGTTGGCTGTACCAACCAGGGGAGAAGCTTTGAAACAGGATGTGGTCACTTATAATTGTTTCATTTCTACTGGGAGAATCACTGCTCTTCCGGTAGAAACTATGAGTATCCAGACCTTCCAGCTTTTTCTCCCAGAGCAAAAAAGGGCCACTCTGGGAGAAAAGTAACCTGACTCCAATTAGGTAGAAGTCAGTCTCAGGAGAGTTTTTCCTGGAAGAATAAACATTTGTACACTTTCCTGTGGTTAATTTTGTCTGAGGACCAAAGACAAGTGTCACCCCCAGTCTGGAGAAGGCATGGAGAGGAGCAGCTGCTCCCACACCTCTCATAAACCAGGAGGAGAACAGCTGCCAGATACGTCTTGCCAGCTTCTCACACACTGAAGTCTCCAGTGTGAGAAGCAGGCAGGAGGCATTTCCTCACTGCTCTATCTACTTGGATCCTGGGCACAGGGCGCTAAGCATAGGGAGTGGTGCTGCAAGTCCTCACTCCACTCTAGAGTGAGAAGGAAGCAAGAGTCCAGAGGGGACTCCAGAGTGAGAAGCCAACAAAAGTCTTTGCTCAATTGATTCATCTGCTCAGCTCCCGGGTACTGGGAACCAAGTGCCACCCCCTCTTCTGCTTCAGTTCTCAATCAGGAATCCAGCCTTGACTCCACTGCTCCAGCACCCCTAGGAATGGGAGACTGGAGCAGCCCACTTTCCCCAAACCAGGATCACTGCAGTCATAGGAAGTTGCAAGAAACAGGGGAGAGGGGACAGTTGTTCCCCCACCTGGAATTCCCAAAATTTCCATCACTGGAAATGACTGGTTTTAAATAGCCTGTTTTTCAACAGAGTTATCTATTTAGGACCTTCACAACCTGCCTCTGAATCTCCATGTCCTTTTCCACAGCCTCTGGAAAGACTGCAAGGCTCTACTTGGCCAGCTCTTTGGTCATGGAATAATCGGTATCAGTTCTCAGGTTGTCGCTTAGCCCTGAGAAACCTCTGCTATACTTGAGCAACTTGTCTTTGTTTCCTTGAGGCTTCTAGGACTTCCCTAAACAACATGTCTTTCTTTTCTTCTCTTCATTGTCCTTGGATTTGCCAAAGATTAAAGAGTTGGTAAGAATCATACTCTTGAGAGTTCTGGTCTGCTCAGGTGTAGGTCCTGTAGAAGGTGTGAAAAGTAATTATTATTTTTTGTTCAGTTTCCATGTCATCAAGGTTAGATTTGTTTCCCTTCAATTTTGAAGATGTCACATTCTTTGCTTCCTATTGGGAGACTGTGGAGATGGTAAGTAGTTTTCCACCTTACTTCACACGTGCCCTGAGGCCTGATACAACAAATCCTTTATGCATTCCTAAAATAACTTAGTCGTGACAGGCTGGATGTTGCAGACTGTTAGCCTGGAGGTGCGCAGCTGGCTTGCATACCATGGAGTGGGTTAATAGCCAATGCTTTTTGGAGGCAAATGGATTTAGGAAATAGAAGAGGAGAAAGGAGATGTGGTTTGACATGGCCAAGTTAGTAATTACATTTGCACGTCCTCAGGCAATCCTTATGTTAGAGTAGGACTGTCCAATTGCAAAGCCATCAGGGGCCACATACCCCTCAGGCCAAACAAGGACCAGCCACAATCTCTTGGCTGCATATAGTGTAGATGCCCCCACCCCTGCACCTCTGCACAGCATGCATGTGACCACCCCACATCATGCATGCATGACCCTCCTCCCACTGCTGCACTGTGTACCTGCAAGTCCTCCAATCCCTCACTCCCGCCCTATTGAAGGCCTGTGGTGCCCCCTGACTTCCCTGCTGCCCTACAATACCCCAGAATCCTGCCACTGTACGGCTTGCCCTCAGCTCCCTGTACTGCTGCGGCCCTGTCCCTTGGAGTGGGGCCAGGAAGCAGTAGCCGGAGGAGAAAGGAGAAGCCCACAGCCTCTAGCTGGTATTGCAGCTGGAGTGATGAGGGAGTACAGGCCAGGCAGGAACCTGAGGGCCACAATTTGATCGCTCGCAGGTCTCATGTGGTCCACAGCCCACTAGCTGGACAGTGTTGTGTTACTTAGAGTACATATTGCTGACTGGATGTAGAGAAAGGTGGGGTTTTTTAGGAAAGCTAAGAAGTTATGCACAGTTATTGTTCACCAGAATGGTTTCACTGACATTTTGCATGACTGAAAAGGCAGGCGTAGCTAATCATTCAAGAACAAGTGACAATGGAGCTCTGTTCTGCTCTTCTGTTCCTTACAGCACAATTCCTATATCTAAAATTGCATTTTATATCTCCTGTGGATATGCTTAAAGTTTACCATGAAATACAGAGAGTTTGACAATGATTGTTCAGAACCTGAAAGTTTTGCAATGTCGTGTGCCTCTTCCTTTATGAGTGCCTTTTATCTCTGCATTTTTACATTTCATAAATGGAGTTGATTCACTGCTAAATTGCTAAGTTTTGTACTGGAAAAAATGTCTAGAAAATACCTCCTACAGTACCATGCTATTACACATGTTTTGAACTGTAGCTTTAAACATGCTATGAAAGTTCAATAAAGGCACTGATCAAACTATAAGGCAGATAAAACACTTAACATCATTCTAAAGTTACACTATGCTCAGTGAGCACTTTTTTATTTTAAGCTTTTCTTTTTTGAATGTGGTACGCTAAAAGTGGTAGAGGTGGAAGATCACCATTTTGAGCATACAGGGGGAGGAAAGGGACTGCCACAACAGGAAGCCAGGAGGAAGAGATGAGAAGGAGAAAGGGGGCTCTGGGTGTGGGTGATAGCTTGGCTAGAAACAAAAAAAATGCACATACTAAACCTTGTTTGGAATAGATTTTCTGCTGGTGCACACAAGAAGTGAGAGGCATAGCAATGAGAGGCTGCTGGCTCGCAACTACCCAACATGGTGACAACTACTGTGCAGAAGAAAACATCATGAAGTAAATATAGTAGTGCATAATACCAATTCCTTATAATAAAAGCCAAATTAATTATTCAAAAGAAAGATACTTGGGGATGCTTGCTTACTTGCTAAAAGATAATTTGCCAGGACTGACAATGTAAGTGCCCATGCTGGTATCCAGTGCCCACTCCCATTCTTGTATATCAAAGAGGCCCTAGATTTCAGGCAACTTTTTGTTATTATAGTTCACTTCCAGGTCTTCTCTATCCTTGATAGCCTCAACACTGCCTACTTCAATCTTTGGCTCAGTGGTGGGTCATGACAAAACCCTGTCTAGTTTCTCATAATGTGGACAGATGATATAAGTATTGCCGGTGGCCTGGGTTTCCTTGTAAGATGATTTTGGAATCTTGCTTTTTATCCACACTCAATGTCCCTGACATAATTCTGCTAGGCTAACTCTTTAGGGATGGATTTGGAAACGTCTTTGTGGCACTGTTCTCAAGTGCTTTCTGTACCTTCGCCTATCCCAAGGAGATGAGACATGGCATAGTGCTATAGAGCACCCATACTAGCTATAGCATAACAATATTGACTCCAGGAGTATAACAATTGCATTATTTCACCAATTAATACCTATCAAGAATTGTATCACATTAGTGCAGGTTATTTCAATGAGCAGAAACCAATTGAGTACAACTAAACATTCATATGTAGACAAGCTATGAAAAAGGAAACTGACATTTTTATTTGTTTTCCTCATAGCATATTTTTTGGATGGATTTATTGTAGCTACTGACCTAATGATTTCAAACTGCTTTTAGGAATATATTTATTATTGTTGTTTTGTTTGTTCATAATGCATTTGAGTTTTAAGTGATTTATTCAAATGAAAGGTAGTTGTATTAATTTTATTATGAAACACAAGGCTTAATTACTGATACAAAAGCAGTGTTGAACATGTCAAAGAAAAAGAAACCGCTGATAGTAACTGATCTACAAGTCTCAAGAAACATGAGTAGTGTTTTGTTGTTCTTGTTGCTGTAATCTGTGGGCTTTTACATGAATGATCTTCCCTCCACAAAGGTATTAAGATTTTCACAGTTGATTCTGTCATTTCTAGTTGCAGAGGTGATCTTCCTGGTACTCAAGTCAGATTAAAAGAAAATATCGTTCTATGCATTCAGCTCATAATAACAGCAGTTCAGAGGTTAAGGCAGCACTTCTCACTATGAATGAACTGTGGAAATGTGCTTTTTTGTAAATACGTTAATTATAATGGGCTTCTATCAACAATCGCTCAGAGAAAGACGTGCCATTTTTGACTCATGAGAATGTGGTAGCTCTGTATGAAAGAATATAAACCATTTTTGAAGCTGTGCAAATTGTGAGAAAGTTCTCAATGAATAATTTAGAATTAAAGATTTTGTTTAAATGTTAAAATTTCCTGATGGTATTAAGCCAGGTTGGAAAGGGCCAGCCACATCCTCCTAAAGACCACCCTACCCTGCCACAAGTAAAGCTGGCGGACCATAGCAGCCAACATCCTGCAGCTGTAAAGGTTGTTAATATATGCTCAAGAGACCCCTGGAAGAGAACCACCCCCACTACAGGAAAAGGTAAAACTGACCAAACTGACCAAGGGGTAAAATTTCTTCCTGACACCAGGTAAGGCAAGCAGTGTAACCCTGAACAGAGGGGCAAGATCCTGTAGCCAGGAACCTCTGGGTTTAGTCCTAGAAGGAGCATTGGCATACCACAGTCAAAATCCCAGCTTTAGCTGCAGCCAACACCTAATGCCTTTAAAGAAGGCTTAAAGAAACCCTGACACATAGCAGCAGAGAGGATGTGGGAGGTGAAGAATTCAACCAGCAAAGCCCAAAACGATGAGAAATGCCCATAGTAGAATAGAGGTATAGCTACACCTACATCATCCCTGACCAGTGACTGTCCATCCTCTTCTTGAACACTTCCAGTGGTGGAGAACCTACAACTTCCCTAGGCAGTCTATTATACTGTCTCACTATTCTAACAGTGAAGAAGTTTTTCATAATATCCGATCCAAACCTCCTTTGCTGCAACTCCAAGTCATTGGTCTGCGTTCTACTCTCTTCAACAAGAGACAAAAGACGTTTTTCTTTTTTTCATGGCAGCCCTTAAGGTATTTTAAGACTACTATCATGTAGCGTCTTAAGCACCTTTTCTTTAGGCTGAACATGACTACCTCCTTCAACCTCTCCTCATATTGCTTGCCTTAGCTTTATCATTTTTGTTGCCCCATCTCTGGACCCTCTCTAACTTCTCCATGTCCTTTTTAAAATATGGATCCCAAAATTACACACAATACTCTTTATAAGGTTTAACCAATGCCAAGTAATGAGACACTATTACCTCCCATGTCTTGCACCTAATCCTGCTACTGATGCATCCCAAAACTGCATTTGTCTCTTGTGCGGCTTCATCATGCTGCAGTCTCATATTGATTCTGTGATCTAACAAGAGTCCCAGATCCTTTTCTGTAGTGCTACCAGCCATCCAGGTGTCACATGTTTTGTATTTATATTTTTGATTATTCTTCCTAAGGTATAGCACCTTGCACTTGATGGCAGTGAATTTAATCGTTAGCTCCAGCCCAGCTTTCCAGTCTTCCAACATCCTTCTAAATTTGCACTTCCATCCTTCTTTGTAACCTTTCCCAATTTCATGTAATTTGCCAAGTTCCTCAAGGAGTTTTCTATGCCAGCATCCAAATCATTAATGAACACATTGAACAGCACTTGGCTCAGGACAGATCCCTCTAAAATTCCACTCAAAACCTCATACTATTTTGACATGGATCCATTTATAATTACCATTTGTTTGCAGCTATTTAGCCAGCTGTCTACCACCTTATAGTAGTTTTGTCCACCCCACATTTCCAATTTGTTTATGAGAAGGTGTGGAAGGAGAGAGCCTGGAGCAGAAGGAAGTCAGATTGACTCTGCTCTCCTGCTTGCCTTGGGAAGAGCCTGGGACACTGCCAGGCACTGAGCCTGGGACACTGCCAGAGCACTGTGCTGTGCTTCTGGACCCAGTAATTTATCCAGATTAGCAGTAGCAGTGCCTAGAGGGGTACTTCCAGCCCTGGAGAGGGGCAGCTGAGAGAGGACAGCAGCATTGCAGTGGAAGACATGCCATAAGACTCTCCTACTTGCATTGGTTTTTGCAAATATTGGGCAAAAAACACAAGCAGCGACCATGGGTGGTAGAGAATCACCATCTATCTCAGGTACCAAGGGCGCAGGATGGTAGGGCCAGCAGCCTGACCAAAGCTAGGCACTCAGGCTGAAAGAGAACCAAGCTAGAGGGGCAAGGGAGCCCATATCTATGGTGAGTTGAACCCAGGAGAAAGGTTTTGCCCAAAGCCAAAGGTCTCAGCAGTTTTTTTTTAATTTGGTTTTTCTTTGTGACTGTAGGAAAACAGAGCAAATTGATAGGGGAGCATCCCTTTAGCATGGTGCAGTACTTTGTAGCCAATGTCAGCTTCCAAAGAGGATAATGAACTGATAGAAGTGTCACTCAGGTACTTTGGAGTTGTTTCTTTTTGGTTCTAAGTTCATCTTTGAAAGTTCCCCCCTCCCCCCTCCCACCAGGACTATTAAAGAAAGCAGTTAATCAGGGGAAAATTGACTCCACAGATAACACAGACCACATGAATTAATATTGGGTCATGCAGGGACTTTTAAAAAATAATTGATTTGAAGCCCCCTGTCAGTGTATCCAGAGGCAGATTAAGATTTATTTTGGCCCTGAACTCCAGCGGGGGAAGGGTCCCCTTCCCTCCTGGTGCTGCTGCTGCCAAGGACAGGGAGGGCCTCTAGGGAGGGGTTTGGGGGGACTACAGCCACTCCAACATTTGCCTTAACCACTCCCGCCCCCCATAGCTACCCCTCCCAGCGGCGCCACCCACCTGCCCCGCACAGCTGAGTCTGCGAAGGCGCAGCACTCCCAGCAGGGGCAGCACCTGGTGGAGGGACTGGCTTGGGTGGGGGCTTAGAGCACGTGGGAGTGGGGCAGACTCAGCTACATAGGGCAGGTGTGCAGTGGCAGCACTGCTGGGAGGAGAGGCTACAGAGGGAGATAAAGTGAATTTTGGGGTAGCTACAGCTATAGACCCCTGAAGCCCCAGCCCAGCCCCAGCCCAGTTCCCCCATTGGGAAGAGTCTGGCACCATCTCTGTCCACAGGAGAGGCTGGGTGGACCTGGCTGGGCTGGGGGTGGGGTGGCACATGGCCACCTCTCCTTCCTACTTCCTTCCCCCCTTTCTCTCCCCCCTCCTCCCCCGCACCATGGCCATATAGTAAAGTGGAGTAGAGCCAAGCAGGGTGAGGGTGGATGCAGGCTGCTTGCTGCAGGACTCTCCTCTCTGCTACCTTTGCCCTGGGGCCTTGCACCAGGCCCACACTCCCTGCCTGCCTGGCAGCAGAAGGTACAACTCACTGCCCCCATGGCTCCCAGGCAGACAGGGT
The DNA here is from genome assembly GCF_052110815.1 of Crocodylus siamensis. Classification (NCBI taxonomy): domain Eukaryota; kingdom Metazoa; phylum Chordata; order Crocodylia; family Crocodylidae; genus Crocodylus; species Crocodylus siamensis. The sequence continues at coordinate 101,848,721 of NC_143395.1, read as the reverse complement.
ATGCACAGACATCTCAGGGTCTCTGGGGCAAATGCAGCAGGGCAGACAGCCCTGAGCCCACAGCAAGCAGACTTCATTCACCCTGCGCACAAATGCGGGGGGGGCATATTCCACCCCCATGCCTCTCCTTGAGGGTGTGCACAGTGACAGGGATCTGACTGCCTCCCTTCATCCTAACTGCACTCTCTAGACAAACTGCCCATAGCTCCATTCTGTCCCTGCCCCAGCCCAAGTGATGATGAAACATGCATCACCCTCAGTGAGCTGCACCCCCTGCCCCAGCCCAAGACCCTGCCCATGCCTTACTCTCTCCCTCACCGTGCAAGCCTCAATGCTGCCTGTCTGCAAGGGAAACTTGCCATTTCCTGCAGGAACCCAGGCACTCAGGTGGGACCCTGATTGGCAGGATCCCCTGGGGCCAGGCCCCGCCATCCCATGAGTTAATCCACCTATGAGTGTACCCCATGACAAGGGAAGAGTCTTTGCTGATCTATGAGTCAAAAATCCTCAGCCCCACTAAAGGACTTAGTTGTGCCTAATGGTAAGACCAGACAAATTCTGGGCAGCCTGGATAGGCCTACCATCAGTAGCCCAAAGGGTCTGCACGTAAGATCAAAGCATCTAGTAACATCAGGGAGTGGTAAGGGTGAGGTATAGGGGAGGAAGAGCCCCATGAAAAAATTCCTCTGAAAGGCCTTGAGGTATCACCCAGCAGAACCAGCTCCCCAACAGAAGTGAGATCAAAGTTGCAGCAGGTGAGAAAACAACATCAGAGCATAGCTGGGGGATAGTGCTGTCTTTTCCATAACTTGGGGTCATTTTTGCAGGGAAGATGCCAGGTTGGAGGGGGCCAAGGCCTTACAGCACCTACCCCCAACAGAAGGTTGTATGGGACCTCATCAAAAGCCTTGCTGATGTCTAGATACACTATATCCACAGCATCCCTTTCATTCAGCCACCAAGCTTGGACACCAAGCATAATGAGGTACAGTAGGGACCTGAGGCCCCTGACAGACATTCAGTTAAACATGTGATGGGATTTGACCCACAATCCCAACAATCATGCCTCCTGCCATGATACACTTGCATGGAAGGAGGTGCAGTTGTGGAATCAGGGACAAGATGCCAGGCTTCTCCTGTGCTGGCAAGTAGCAAGCCAGGGACCTGATGTGCTCAGCTTGAAATCCCAGTCAGCTGATTGGCAGTGGGCAATTATTATATTTGTAGCACTACAAAAATGGAGGAGACAGACATGCATATCTCCTGTACTGCTACGTAAGTACTATAGAAAGGTGCTTGTTTGAAACAGGAACTTCTCTATAGTACTGTATTTTGTAGCACAACATTTAATATTTGTTCAGTTATATGTAGCACTTTAGGGAGCCACTGTGTTCTTCTTCTCCCCTCCTCCCATAACACCCCCCCACAGTGAGAAGTTTGGTTCAGATATAGATATGTGTCCAAAATTTTCTTTTTGTAGAAGGAGATCAGTGATTCTGAAATATTAAGCCACTTCAGATGCATAAATGAAGATTTAAAGTCCTGGTTTTAAGGTACCTTTGCTCTGTAGAGTTTGAATGAACTATTTCAAACTAGAGCAATGCCAGTGATGGACACAAGTATAACACAAAATTAGAAATATTCTATAATACCATATGCCGAATAGACAAAATTGTCATTTTTTAAATCTTTTTCCAAAACAGGTAATTTTGGTGGTCAGATGCAAGATAAAGAGGGTGCACGTGATTCTACACGTGCAATAAATTCAAAGCAATAAACTCCAGCACAGAGTTCCCAAATATTTTTTTATTGCGTACCCCTTCTAGATTTACCAGCTGCTCACATACCCCTATCAGTATATGTTTTATATTTTAACCTCTTAAATGCCAGTTATTACCATGAAAATTTAATCCACCATTACATTATTTCTCCTGCATACCCCTCCCCCACCAGAGATGTCTTGCATACCCACAGGGGTATGCATACTAGATTTTTCATACTGCACTGGAGTTTATTGCATTTGAACGTGTGCCTGAGACCACAGCATGCTAAGTTGGAGCACCCCCCCGGGTTGGCACAGGGCCCAAGGGTTAAGTTTGCCAGCCTGGGGCTACTCTGATATGCTGCAGAGGGGCTGACTGAGGCACAAGGGTGCTTCAGTGCAGGGCTAGCCGGCAAGCAACCTCCACACTGAAGAACTCTTGTGCCCCAGTCAACCCTGTCAGTGTCTATACAAACTATGCCACACAGTAAATAACTCCACACTAGGATAGTACTTGTGTTTACAAGTACTATCCTACGTGAAGTTTATTAGATTACTGAGGCCTATTCGGGCTGTACACGTAGACACAGAGACTTTACCATGGAGTTAATTAGGCAGCTCTGTAGTAAGCATCTTGTGTAGGTGCACACAGAGTTACGCAGATTAGGAAAATAATACAGCATTGCTTTGTGTCAGTGTTTCTATGACTGCCTTTGATTAAGGACCTTGCACAAAAATTCCCTGTAAGTGAGCTGAAACATTGCTGAGAGGCTTAAAAACAAACTATTTCTTGACTTTTTTGCTTTAACAAAAACATGGATATTTAGTAGTTTGCTTCATCACATACATATGTGGAAAGGAATGACAGCAACATTAACCAAGTTACCTTTCTTCAGAAAAAATAATAGATACTTTTAGAACAGTGTTTCTCAACCCGGGGGTCGTGACCCAAAAGTGGGTCGCATGTATATTTGAAAAGGTCATGAGCAATTCCCAGAAAAATGTGGGAAAGTTTTCCCTTGCAGGTGGGCAGCATCCCAGCCTGCAAGGAGTTGCTTGGGGCAACTGGAGGCAGCGGGCGCATGTGTGTCTGTGCATATACACACAAATGGTTGGCATGCAGCCAGGCAGGGTTGTGGGAGCAGCACCAGCGACTGGATGCAGATAAGTGTCTGGGCAGTGGGGATTGGAGGTCCAGGGCTTGGGGTCTGTTTGGGGGGGGGGGGGGTACATCTGTGTATGTGGCTGTGGAGGGGAAGGGTGGAGGGTGCCTGCTGATGCTGGGAGACGGTGGCCAGGCACTGAGGCTGTGTCAGGGCAGGAAGGGTCAGGGGGAAGATGCCTGCCTTGCCATTGGGGAAAAGGGGTGGGGGAGCCCTTCAGGGGCAGTGGGGAGCTGTGTGGCTTGGGTGGCAGCATTGGGGCCAGTGCCCATACTCACAGGACCAGGGCAGCCAAGGGACTCTGTTGCGGGGGGGGGGGAGGGTTGGTGGAGCCATGACCAGGCTACTTGGTGTGGTGAGGGAGCCCCAGCCCAGGGAAGCACATGCCACAGACCTCTCTTCCTCCTCCTCCTCCTACTCCTCCTCCTCCTTCCAGGACATGCCAGGACCAGACTCACTCTGCTGTTGCACACATGTGCTGGAGCCACTGCAGCCTCCATGCTCTGTCCCAAGCAGGATGGGGTAGCTGGGGAGCCCCGCTGGCAGGGTTGGGTGGCCAGGGGGCTGTGGATTAGGGGTGAGAGTCACCAGCAAGACCAGGGGTTGTGGCTTGGGACTGGCCATCATTGTCTACTGTCATGGTGTGGTGTCCCTAGGGATGGCCATGATGCTCCTAGGGCTCCATGACTGTGCCAATCCTGCCCAATGGCCGCACCCTTTTCCTCTTCTGCCACATCTTGCTGATAATTATAATAAATAGGGAGGCTGCCCTCAAGTTTGTGTTTGGACATAGTCCTGATGGACCCCACTGAACTCTGTGGGTTCTTGGAACCATTTTGGGTCCCACTCAAAATAAATGCTTCATGGGATACCCTCAGCTTTATGGGCTAGATGCATGGCTCCAAAACTGCCTCTTTGCCATGCCCCAAGCCTTGCAGATGGTATTTAAGTATTTAAGTATTTAAGTATTGTCCCTCTGAGGCCTTAGTCTAGTTCGGCCTCCTGTCATCACCAGACTCTCCGCAGCCCTGTCTCCATCCCCACACTGGCACTGGGCTCTCCATAGCCTTGTTTTAGTTGGTTTATAACTTTGCCAAATGTGGGTGGTTTATCCCGAGTACAGCAAAAGCCATATCCTGATGCTCTGCTATATTCTGACACCCTGGAAAACACACCTAATGCCCTGCCAAATTCCAAGTCTCTGTCCAAAGCAGGGGTGATGCGTAGGGGGTGAAGAGGGGGTGCACGTGCACCCCCTGCATGTGGCAGTGCACCCCCTACAAAAAGGCACCGCGGACATTGTCAGTGCCACCTGCAGGTAGTTGTCACTCACCACCCCACTGCCGGCACCACCAGCACCATCTGCAGTTGGTCCACAATCCCTGCTGGCCACTGCCGATGCTGCCAGCGGTGGCTGCAGGTGGTTATCAACCTTTCATCGGCACTTGCCACCACCCACAGTGCCAGCGGCATCTACGGGAGCTCCCCTGCTCACTGCAGCTGCATTCCTGCTGCACTCCCGCTGCCACTGTGCCCCCCACCCCCAGCCACCAGGGGCGCAAGTCATTCATGGCCCAGAGTAAACATAAATGATTATAAAAGTTTTTTTAGCATGAGCAAAAAGACTTACTTTTTCTAACCTTGTTCTCCATGCACACAGCCCACTTTAACTGAAATTTAAGACAGAGAAAAAGGAAGTTATCCACCCTGGCCATCTTCAAAAAACTTCTAAAAGTCCATCTTGCTGCCCACAGGTAGTGGGGCTGGACCCAATGATCTGTAAAGTCCCTTCCAGCCCCTAACAACTATGAATTTATGAAGAGAGTGGTCATGTGTGGCAGACACCTAGCTTGGAAAATCTCAGCTTGAATGATTAAGTTTGGCAAAGTTATAAGCACCTGAAAACAGAATTGTAAAATGGGAAGTGGTAGGTAACTTTAACAATATGTAGTGCTATTTAACTTGCCATTAAGGTTTAAGGACATTTGTTTTGAGCATATGATGATAAAGTGATTTCAAAACAAGGAAAAAGATATTAACAATTTTATGTCCAAATTTTGCAGATTGCCTCTGGTGTAGTATTGTACATCTCCAATACAGTTTCATTAAATGCACGTAGAGGGCATTCAGAAGTGATGTGGTTAAAGTTTGAAAAGGGGTGCCACAGTCTCAGTTCATGGAATTAGTCCAGTCCTGTTGATGTAACAGAAATCCACATCTGCTGTGTCCTGTCCTGATTCTGTTTAGAGAAGACCAAAGATTTTCATAGATTTCATAGATTTTCATAGACATTAGGGCTGAAGGGGACCTGGGGAGATCATCGAGTCCAGCCCCCTGCCCAAAGGGCAAGAAGTCAGCTAGGGTCATAGGATCCCAGCAAGATAAGCATCCAATTTACTCTTGAAGGTGTTCAATGTAGGTGCTTGAACCACCTCCGTTGGCAGACTGTTCCAGACCTTGGGGACTCGGACAGTAAAGAAATTCTTCCTTATGTCCAGTCTGAAACGGTCTTGCAGGAGTTTGTGACCGTTCGACCTCATCATCCCTTGGGGCGCTCTGGTGAACAAACGTTCCCCCAGATCCTGGTGGTCACCCCTGATAAACTTATAGGTGGCCATCAGATCACCCCTGAGCCTACGCTTTTCCAGGCTAAAGAGTCCCATGTCTCTCAGCCTATAATTATAAGATCTGTTTTCCTGACCTCTGATCATGTGCGTGGCTCTCCTCTGGACTCTCTCAAGCTTCTCCACATTCTTTTTGAATTGTGGAGCCCAAAACGTGACGCAGTAATCCAGCTGTGGCCTCACCAAGGCCGAGTACAAAGGGAGAATGACATCCCGGGATTTGCTCGAGAAGCATCTATGGATGCAAGCCAGCGTTTTGGTCACTTTACTAGCTGCAGCATCGCATTGGAGGCTCATGTTCATCTTGTGGTCAATGATGACCCCCAAGTCTCTTTCTTCTGTAGTGCTATCCAATGTAGCACTGCCGAGCCTATAAGGGTGCTGCAGGTTTTTCCTCCCAAGGTGGAGAACCTTGCATTTTTCGGTGTTAAACACCATCAGGTTCTCATCCACCCACTTGCTGAGCTTGTCCAGGTCAGCCAGGATCACCCGCCTATCTTCTGGCGTGGATGCTTTGCCCCAAAGTTTGGTGTCATCGGCGAACTTGGCCAGTCCACTCCTGACTCCAATGTCCACATCATTAATGAAGATGTTGAACAGGATGGGTCCCAGGACAGAGACTTGAGGGACCCCACTGGTTACAGGGCACCACGATGAGTGACTGCCATCAATTACAACCCTCTGGGTCCGACCACGGAGCCAGTTTCCCAGCCAGCGAATCGTGGTGGAGCCAAGGCCACAACTGGCCAGTTTGGCCAAGAGGTGATCACGGGATACCAGATCAAAGGCTTTTTTGAAGTCAAGATATATGATATCAATCTCTTCTCCCTTGTCCAGGTGATAGGTCACCTGGTCATAGAAGGAAATGAGATTGGTCAAACAAGACCTACCCGCAACAAACCCGTGCTGGCTATCCCTTAGGATGTTAGCCTGGGCCAGTCCCTCAAGGACGGCCTCCTTAATAAACTTTTCTAAGATCTTCCCCAGGATAGAAGTCAGGCTAATGGGCCTGTAGTTAGCCGGATCCACTCTCCTCCCTTTCTTGAAGATCGGCACCACATTGGCCTTCTTCCAGTCTTCGGGCACTACACCAGAGCGCCAGGAGTTTTCAAAGATCCATGCCAGGGGCTGGGCTATGACGCTCGCCAGCTCCTTGAGTACCCTGGGGTGCAGATTGTCAGGGCCGGCTGACTTGAAGGTATCCAGCTTCTCAAGGTGTTCCTTCACGAGGTCAGCATTTATGGAGGGTAGGGGATCCCCATCACCCGGATCTCCCTGTCCCATAGCAGGCATGGGCGTCCCATGGGACTGATGAAAGACTGATGCAAAGTACCTATTTAATAGGTTGGCTTTTTCCTGGGCGTCAGTTGTCAGTTGCCCCATCTGGTTTAGCAGGGGTCCAACATTGCCCTTGCTTTTCCTCCGGCTCCCCACATATCTGAAAAAGGACTTTTTGCTGTCCTTGATGCTTGAAGCTAGTTGGAGTTCAGTTGCAGCCTTGGCTTTCCTGGCTTGCTCCCTGTAGGACCGGACCAGTGCAGAATAATCCTCCTTGGAGGTGAATCCCGGCCTCCATCCTTTGTAGGCTTCCCTTTTTAGCCGCAGGAGGTCCGCTAGGTCCCTAGAGAGCCAGGAGGGCTGCTGTGCCTTCTTACTGCCTTTCCTCCGTATTGGAATAGATTTAGCTTGTGCATTGAGGATCGCTTCCTTAAGAAGCAACCACTCTTCTTGAACTCCCATCTCCCTGGGGTCACGGTCCCTGAGGGCCTGACCGACAAGCCTCTTGAGCTTGTCAAAGTTGGCTTTTCTGAAGTCAAGGATTTCTGTGTTGCTGACTGACTTGCCAGCTTTACGGCGGATGGTGAAGGTGTTCAGCTCGTGGTCACTGTCACCCAGCTTCCCATCGATCACTAGGTCGCCGATTAGGTCGTCCCCCGTAACCAGTACCAGGTCGAGCAGCGCTTTGCCTCTTGTTGGCCCATAGACTTCTTGAGTCAGGTAGAGGTCATCCACGCATGAGAGAAAGCTTTGTGACCGCTCGGATTTTGCTGAGTGATCTTCCCACAAGATGTCCAGGTAATTGAAGTCACCCATGACAACCAAGGTCCTGGAGCAAGCGGCCTCAGTCAGTTCCCGGGCGAACTCCTGGTCAAGCTCAGGACTTTGAGTGGGAGGTCTGTAGTAGACTCCCACTGTTGTGTCCCCTGTGCCGTTTTTCCCACGAATTTTTACCCAGAGGTTCTCTAGCTGTCCATGCCAGTCGCCAACATCAGCTTGCAGGGACATGTAGCTTTCCTTCACATAGAGAGCTACACCCCCGCCCCTTTTGTCAACACGACCCCTCCTGTACAAGGTATAGCCCTCTATACCCATGGTCCGTCATGGGTGGAGTCCCACCAGGTCTCCGTTATCCCACTGACGTCATAATTCTTTGCACTGAGCAGGAAGATGAGCTCCTCCTGCTTGTTGCCCAGACTCCTGGCATTAGTGTACAGGCAGGCAAGTGTGCCTTAGGGGCTCTTGCCTTGCCCACAGATTGTGCCAGGGCTGGGGCGGGGGTGGGCTCCCTTAAGTGCCTTGGTCTGCTGGCTTTGCAAGTGTTGGTCAGTGGGCCAGCAGTGGCAGTCATCCCCCCATCCCCCAGCAGGCTTAGTTTAAAGCCCGGTGGAGCAGTTGTCTAATGCTGGAGTCTGTGACAATAATTTCTGTATTAAGGGGTGAATTGAGTCACTCTTGCATCCAGGCATCTTGGATGTTAAAGGAGTTTTTCTCAAGTTGAATTGTTGTTCTCCAAGCAGGATGTCTAGATTTTAATCTCAGATGCGGTGGCTTTAAGAGATTTTTGTTTATTGGCAGCAGTGTGAGTGTGTTTTTCTATTTTATCTTACTTCATAATATAGTTAAGGCATTTTTTTCTTCTTAATTGGGGGGGGGGGGAACACATGTTACTAAAAATAGGGAATAGCCATTGAAGAGCGGGGATGGGATTGTTCCTGTAATGATTTGCATTGTTTGGTTGAGTTGTATGTCAACCTTATCAGTAAGAGCACTGTTTAACCAGACTGAGCCTCAATATTCCACTGAAGAGTGGATCAGTGCTAAAACTGTTGTTCTCAGTGCATCAGCATCAGCTCCTTAGTAAGTCCCAGTGATTTTCTGGAGCAAATTATAACAGGTTTTTAACATAGCTGCTGTCCTAGTTAAGTGATTTTCATAGGACAGTGTATCTAGGATGATTCCTAAATATTTAGGAGTATCATTATTATGTAGGAGCTAATTTCTGAAAACAGTAAGGACTTGATAATTAGCTTCTTTATCGTTCAAGTGAAATGTTGACACTTCCGTTTTCCCAGGGTTTGGGTGAAAATGCCATTGTTTCAAGTAGTCGTTTAAAGTATTCAGATCAGATGCAAGTATTAGTTCTGCTCCGGAGAAACAAGATTGTTGTATAACAAGGATTATATCATCAGTGTATATGAATTTTCTTGAGGAGGTACCTGAGAGGTCATGAATGTAAACATTAAACAGCAGAGGCACAAACTGGTCATTGTGGGAGCCCATTATTCAATATATGTGGTCTTCTCTTAATGTTATCAGAAAAAAATTTTGAACCATCTATTACTAACCATGTTGCCAAATAAATTAGCAATTTTAAGACAAGGTATGATGTCCAAAAACTTCAAGAGAAGTCCTTGTCTCCAGACTGTATCATATTCAGACAAGAAATAAAGGATGACAGGTACTGTTTTTAGTGACTTTTCCAAAGCATTTTTATATTGGTAGGAAGGACCATAATTTGATCACAGCATCCTCTCTTTGGTTTAAACCCTGCTTGCTCACGGGCAATAAGTTCTTTTACGATCTGAAAAATTCTATTATATACCAGCCTTTCTAATAATTTGTCAGTTATACTTAATAAAACTATTGAGTGGTAGTTCTCAGCTTGATTTGGAATCCTTACCAGGTTTTACTATTGCTATTATTTTTGTTCTCTTAAATAAAGCTGCTAATTTTCTGGTGTCCAAGATATTGGTAAAAAAAAATTTGCTAGCCATTAAATAGTTTTTGGGCCACAGAATTTTAAGAATTCCTGGAATATCTCATCCATGCCTGTACCTGTACCTCATGTACAGGAAAAGGTTGGGAGAAGGAAAAGAATAATGCAATGGAGTGTGTATTTGCCTTGAAACATGATTTCACTTGTCTTGTAAAAAGCTTGTCAGTCAGAGCCTTAGACATGATGGACTATTGCTTCCAATCTAATGTGGTTTTTGGGTCTTGAAGCTACAGTGCTTGAGCCCAGTCAACATAGTACAGCTCAGGCCTTCCTACCTGAATGGGTGAAATTAAGATTTTCCATTGTATGTATCCATTTTTCGTTTCAAGCTTTGTCCAGGGAGCTCATAAGAGCTTGGTGGCAGTTGTAGAATGGCCAGTTTCATTAAATTCCTTATAAAGAAGATTTTTGTCTTCATTCCACTCTGGTATGTATTCTTTTCTAAATCCTCTTGGGATACATCTCTTTTTATTACACCTACAAATCTCCTTTCATTACACCTACAAATCTCACATAATTTTCACTTGTAGGTTTTATCTATCTTATATTAAAGTCAGTTTGTTTAGCAAAGGAGATTCAGTCTTTATTAAAGTTCCATCTGGCCTTTGGAATTGATTTGATGATTGGAAATTGAATTCCAGCTGGAGGTAAAATTGGCCTATGTTGACTGTGTGGAAACTTGTCAAGCACCTTGAGGTGTATAGGAGGGCTGTGTTGCTGGGAGTTCTGCCTCATAAAACACAAATCAGGTGTATAGTCCTGTTGCCAGCAGGCTGAGTGGAAAGTAGCTCTGTCTTTCACATCATAGACTAATTCAAGGTCCTCTCACTCCATCCAATCTAGAAGTTCAATCCCATTTCAGTCATGGCAATATCCCCATAGACTGTGTTGACTGTTAAAGTCATCAAAGATGATGCTTAGTGATGTAAAGGAGGTAAGGGCAGGGCTTGGCCATACAATGCCAAGTGATTTGTACATATTAATTATTGTCCTGTCAGAAATTTGGACTGAGACTATGTAAATGTCATCAGTGCATCTTATATTCCCTTAATCTTCGGTTGGCAGATGCACAGTGAGGTCCCAGTGTTACAGATCTGAAAGCTCTGTGAAGATCTGTTCATGTTCATTGTTTTCATGATCATTGGCTGTGAGATCCAAAGGACAATCTGGCATCATCAGATTGTAGACAATTTAGTGTTATCCAGGGTGTACCATGAGGAGGCAGTCTACATTACACCCCACAAGGATATTATCTGATATATATTATTAAGCATTATATTACATGATTAGATTACTTTTGCTTTATTTATACATAGTTAATTAAATTTTCCTTCCTTGGAATATATATAATCTCCTACAATGGATAAACACTTTTTTCCCCTAACACGCAGGACGTTTTGGATTAGAAATCAAATATTCAGAAATCTATTTGCACATACAGTTTCTGTAATGGCTTGCATAAATGGTCATCAAATATGGTCTCCTTGGCCTGAAATACCAATCATAGTTAATCATATGAATCCAAGAAACTAAACTCCAAACTGTAAAACCACACGAGCATTAGCAAATAAGATAAAATAACAATTTTTTTTGACTGATGTTGATGTCTTAATGTACATGGAGATAAATAAATACATTAAAGTCTACGGAGATAGCAGCAAATGAAATGAATGCATAAATTTGCATGGAATTAGCAAGCTGTCAGTCACATAGATAATAACTGGCATTCAGGTCTCTATTTCTACATTCAAAGCTCTTTAAAGATGACAGATGGCCTAGCTAGTAATGTCTCAAACTAGTTTAATGGATAAGTTGCCAGGATCTACTAGTAATTTCTCAGAATTACACAGCACATATAGTATAAAATGCTCACACTCCTAAACAACAATATTCCTTTCATTAACTTTCATCCAGTAACAAAGTTGCAATCTGGCAATCTATAATGTATCTATTTAAAAAACATCTTCTTTCTAGCTAGGAAATTAGCCTTGTATTAGTGCAATTGGCAATGAAAGTTATGCCCTTGGCCAGGACTTCATCCATAAACTGTTTAGATGTCCTAAAACATCACTTCTAAGGAAACTGCTATGTAGTGAAATCCTCAACTCTGACTTAGGCTCCCAGAACAAAGAACCACCAAACTAGCTAGAAGTGAAACGTAAAGGAAAGTGTTAGGGCTTACATGCCTGAGCAGGTGATTTGGACAGAGATTCACAAGTTCCTCCACAAATTTTATTTATTTATTTAGTTAGTTATTTACTCAGTTTATATGCTGCCATTCCGAACAAAGTGTCAGGGTGGCCTACAGTATGAGAGCAGAAAACAGGAGAACAACAAGAGAACAAAACAATTCACAAGGGAACTACAGCTTCAACATAAAACAGAGACTTCCTAAACTCTAGTTCAGCCTAGCTTTGTTTGCTAAATGCCTGCCCATATTGGAAGGTTTTCTACCACTTCCAGAAAAATGTAAGCACTTCTGTAACTGCGCTCTGGTGAGCCTCAGGAAGGAGGGACTTCCAGAGTAGAGGAGCACACCTAAGAACAACCTCTCATGCATTTTCACCAAATAGATTTGGTTACTGATAGCACTTACAGGACGTTGCTCTCAACTGATGTTAGGAATCATGGTAGGGGTGAAAGGCAGAAAGTGGTCCCTTAGGCATTTGGGGCTCAGACCAATTAGAGACTTATAGTCACCATACATCCCTGAATAGCCAGGACAGTTCTGGATTTTGAGACTGGTCCTGGCCGACTGATGTGAATTAAAATAAGCATCCTGGAAATGGAGGGCTGTGGGGCACAGCCTGGTGGCAAGGTGGAGCAGAGCTTTGATTGGCTCAGCATGCCTGCCTGCCCAGTACAGCACACTACACTGCCCTGCCTCACTTCACCCTGCCCCCACCTGCAGTGGTGCCTGCCTCTAACTTGGGAGAATAGGGACGGAAGGGAGGAGGCAGGTAGTGTCCCAGCTGTCCTGGATTTATACCTACTTATAGGTCAAAACCAGCACTTGAGTTGTGCTTAGAAAGCTATTGAGAGCCAGTGCAGACTCTGGAGCAATGCAATTGCACACTCCTGGTGGTGGATCCCACACTGAGAAGGCAGGCTGCTGTGTTCTGCACCAGCTGCAGCTTCCAGACAGTCTTTGACAGCAGCCCTTCACAAAGCATATTGCAGTAGTCTAGGCTCAAGGTTTCCAAGACATGGATGATGGTGGCCAAATCTGAAAGAAAGCATTACAGCCTTCTCACCAGATGGAGCTGGGGGAAGGCACTCCTAGCCATGGCTACCACCTGAAGATCTAGGTGCAGCAGAGAATCCAGAAGCACTCCAAGACTGTAAACCTGAGTGACAAGAAGAGGCTGAATGCCATCAAAGATAGCTGTCCATTTCCACACCCACTCCTCTCCCACCCCCACCACCATCACCTCTAGTTTATTAGGAATTAGTTTAAATGGGTTCACCTGCAACTAATTTCCAACTGGAGCAAAGCAATGGGACTGAGATTGTGGAGCCAATTGAGAAAGAGGTAGAGTTGGGTGCTAACATCACACTGATTTCCACATAGTCTTGCCCAGTGGCCTTATATTGAACAGGAGAGGTAACAAAATAGAGCACTGGGAGACCCAATGGGAAAGATCTCAAAAATAGGATGTTATTTGGAAGTCTGAGCTATGGCTTTTCCTCTGGAATGCCAAAGAGAGAAAATTGGAGAAAAGTGAGAGACAGACAGACCATAATAACCAGTACTAGAACAGATAGAGCATTCCCCTGGAATGGGAAGGACCCAGATTCATCATTGACCCCAGGGCTGTCCAAATGGTGGCTTATAGGTTGCATGCAGCCCCTGAGCAGTTGACCTGCAGTCCCCAGGCTCCCCATATGGGTATTGCTCTTCCCACTGTTCCTCCTGCTGCCACAGGGGTTTCAGGGCTTCCTTTCCATCCTTCATCCTACTGCCTGCCCCTGCCCCTGCCCTTGCTCCTGCTCCTTGTAGCTCAGGAGGGGCGGTGTGGCCACTGGCCAGGCCCATGGGCCTGAGGGAGGATGCCAGAGGCTCCTGTGTCTGCTCAAGCCATGAATAGAAGTAGATTCCAGGCAGCAAGGGCATTTGTAGATGTGCTCTGGGAAATGGGAAGGGGTGCTTTAATTAGCAAGCCGTGCTAATTAAAAGTGTCCGAGCAACATGTGTCGCAGCACCACCATACTGAAAAAATGGCAGTGGGGCACTTTGAACTAAAGCTCATTTGGCAAGCTCTAGTTCAAAGCACTCTGCCACCATTTTTCAGCCTGGAGATGCTGATACACATGATACTGCAGGTTGCCGGAGAGAGTTAATGTCCACACTTCAGCAGACTTGAAAAATTGCATCTGCTCTGATGCACTGGATTTATAGCATGTCAGAGCAGACTCTCAGGTGTATAAGTGCCCCAAGAGACTACACCTATCATTCTAACCCATGAGACAGAATCCTATCTCACTTATGTACCCAAATGCCAGTTTTCCAGCCATGCAAGTGGTATTTTTTACTCTTATTACCAAAGTTTGCAATTCTCTTTCCTGTTCAGAGCCGCTTCATCTACTCAGCTACTGAGCATGCACCAGAGGCTACATGCTAGCTAGGCACGTACGTGGTTCCATATGCACAGAGGTAGGTAGAACATGGTGAGTATAAACCACAGAATTCTACCCAAGGAAGTGAAGAAGAAGGACACTCCTGTTTTTTAGCCCAAATACCTCACTACTTAGGGCACCTGCCCAGGAAGGTAGCAACTCACCCACCCTGGTGATCTTCAAAAAGTGTCTTGATGCCCATCTTGCTGGGGTCATCTGACCCCAGCAGTCTTTCCTGCTCAAGTGCAGGGGAGGTAGACCCAGTGATCTGTAAGGCCCCTACCATCCCCTAACAACTATGAAACTATGAAATACAGTAATGCCAACTGTCACAAAACAGACAGTCGCGAGACTCGGAATTTCAAGTCAAAATAACTCCAACTCATGGCCTCCTAATCCAACCCTCAGATCTCCAGATTTTCCCAGCTGGTAAGTGGAGGGAAAGGGGTGGGGGGTGAGAGAAGGGGTGGGGGGAGATCGAGGCCCCTGCAGTGAGGGAGAGAACAGGGCAGGAGCAGGCTCAGCTGTGTGACTCCAGTGTGCCTCCTGCTGCTGGGTGGGCAGGAGATGTGCTGCATGGCCAGCATGCCCCACGTCCTCTTCCCACCCAGCCGGTGGCAATGGCATCATGCAGCTGAGCTCCTGGGGCAAGGCAGCAGGGCACAGAGCCCCAGCCTGCATCAGGCAGCCTACCTCTGCTCTGCGGGAGACACATGCCCCCACGCTTCCCCCAGGGGTATGCGCTGCTGCGAGGGGTTACACCCCTCCCCACACCTCTGGACAACCCACCCCAGCCCTGGGGCCCCATTCACTCCTGCCCCTGAACCACTCCATCCCTCACCACAAAGCCCCCGCCCCTTTCCCTCCACTTACCAGCTGGATGCTGTCTGTGGACGTTTGTAGATGATACAGGAGTTAATGTTGAGTGCCTGAAAATTTTAACATGGCTTTTTTTTGGTGTGGTGCATTTTTCTTTGCATGACATGATGTTCGTGTTCACACGAATGGCGCTTTCAAGCAAGTTAAGTCTCATGTGTCATTCCCCGCAGATTTCAGTAGGGGGAGTAGAAGACCAATTTACCCCCTGTAATGTCTTTCCTAACGTATTTCAACAGAAGGCGCATGTAAACCACCCAGGTCTCTGCCCCTAGACTCACTGGGCAGTCCTTACTCTCACTGGAGTCTCCCCTAGGCACAGTCATCGTCACCACCAAATCCTTGTCACTTGTACCCACCTATGCTCAGTCAGTCTGGTCTTTCTCTGTCAGTACGTGATCCCAAGGACCCCATGCCAATCCAAAAGACAAGCCACTTGAATCCTCCCCTCCCTTTCCTTTCCCTTCCCATCCCACCATGTTACAAATATGTGTGTCCTTTCTTTCATTTACTACAGCTACTCTGATAACTGCTATGATATCATAGAATATTCAGGGTTTAGAGTAGCAGGTGGGTGAGTGTTTGTGGCTGCCCAGCTGATTGGCAATTTCTGTTGATGTTGGTGGTGGCAAGCTCTTCTGGCTTTTTCCCCCCCTATTTTTGGACTACATTTCCCAGCATTCCCAAGCTCACTGATCTTCATACAGTTTCCAATGGGGGCTCCCATTGGAATCCTCCTGGTCCCTGCCCAGGTACATGATCAATCTGTTTGTGTAGTGCCACATACGGCTTTTGGAGGTGTCCTGTGAATTGTTTTATAAATGTTCTTGGAAGGTTTTTGAAAATGTGGGTTGCTGTTTGGCTTGGTCCCCTACCCGCCTAGCCCTTGAAGAGCTATAGTTAACCTTCTCACCCACATGGCAGGGTGCTCATTCAGATGTGGGTTATGGTGTGTAATGTCCCCCTTCCCTAAACCACTCACAGTCTGGAGCAGCAAACTCTTAGCCCAGTCCAGATTTCCTCCCCGCTTTCCCCAGACCATCCTCCCTTCCGCCCCCCGTCTGCTACAGTGCATACCCCTGTAGACAGATAGAGATTTAAAGTGTAAATGAGCACTCCTGTGTGTTGTTGTCAGCAATATATCATTCCAGTCAATCACACACAAGGGCCGCCTGACCAGCCTCTCCTTGAGGATATCTCCTCAGCCCCTGTGCTGCTGCCCGGACATGTCTCTGTTGTCTGGCCACTGCCTGTCACACTTCTTCTTCCCACAACTCCTTGAAAACCTCTCCGTGGCTCTCACAAATATTGTGCAGCACGCAGGTTGCCATTACAAAGGCCATAATATTTTCCTGCTCCATCTCAAGTCGGCACATAAGCGCCCTCCATTGTCTTTTCAGTCAGCTAAATGCATATTCCACGGCCATCCTGCAACTGCTCAGACGGTAGTTAAAAATCAGCTTCTGCGGATCAGTGATGTTCTCTCCATAAGGCTTCATGAACCAGGGCTTTACGGGGTAGGCAGTGTCTGCTAATATAACTGGGGGGATAGCGGCAGCACAGATCACTGTCTTCTTCATGCCGGGTGCGTAGTGCCCTTTCTCCACGAGGCCAGGTAGAGGGGAGTTTCTGAACACACATGCATCATATGCGCTGCCAGCCCACCTGGTGTAAATGTTCGTGAACCAACCCCCGTGGTCCACCACAGCTTGCAGGATCATGGAGGCATATCCTTTCCTGTTTGTGAAAGCCCTCTCCCTCCCTGCAGGGCACAGCACTGGGATCTGAGTGCTGTCTAAAGCCCCCACACAGTTCGGGAACCCATTCTCATTAAAGCCATCTGTGACTTGCTGCAGATTCGCAAGGTGGATAATTTTGCTTCTGGCAATCTCCTTAAGCAGCAGGCATACTCACGAGTTGCCAGCCTGACCATGCAGGCAGCCATGCCCAACTGCTTCATGATGTAGCAGAGGCTGGATGGGCTGGCCAATTTCATGATGGCCATTAGGGCAGTGTGAAACAGCACTGTTTCGTTTCGACTTCTGTTTTGCCATTTTGATGGGACAGTGTTTCATTTTGAGTTCTGTTTCATTTTGAAAGCACCAAAGCATTCGAAACTGTTTTGCTGTTTTGACGCTGTTTTGACATTTCATCCATAGGCTATGTGGAAGCACAAAACTGCCTATAACTTTGTCATTTCTTGCCTGATTTGGACAATATTGGCAGAGATGGTAGCACCTTCTGAGGCCATAAGTCTGCCAAGTTTCAAGGAGATAGGTGCAGGGGTTTCTGGGAACCTGCACCTCAAGCTGCTGACAAGCAAAACTTATGTCTCATATATGTTAAGGCACATCAGGGTGAAAACTGCAGGCATTGTAGCCCCTGATGAAATGATGATTTATTAGGTCAATAATAATTCTAATGTTTCGATTCCTTATCACAGTATTTCAAAGCAGGTAGATCTGCCTTATCACCTTGCACACATCACACACACCCTGAGCCTCCACCATATATATATAGCCAATGTATGATATAGACTTATGTTATATAGACCTATGTTATTCATAGATTGTTAGGGGCTGGAAGGGACCTTGCATATCATTGGGTCCAGCCCCTCCCCCCCCCAGGTGGGAAGACAACTAGGGTCAAGTGACCCCAGGGAGATGACGGTCCAGTCTCCTATTAAAAACCTCCAGAGTAGGTGACTGCATCGCCTCTGGAGGGAGTTTATTTCAGAGACTAGACACTCTGAGTATGAAGGAGTTTTTCCTGGGGTTAAGCCTGAAGTGGCCTTCCAGGAGTTTGCATCCATATAATATAGCAGTAAGCTGTTATCAAGTCCCCTCTCAACCTTCTCTTCTTTAGGCTAAAGAGGCCCAGGTCCCTCAGCCTTTCCTCATATGGCTTGCCTTGCAAGTCCCTGATTATACAAGTGGCTCTTTTCAGGACCCTCTCAAGATTTTCCATGTCCTTATTGAAGTGCACCCGAAACTGGACTCAGTACTCCAACTGCAGCCTCACCAGTGCTGAGTACAGCCGGAATGTCACTTCCTTCGTTTTACACTAGATGCATTGGTTGATGCATGCCAGCACATTATTTGCCCTGCTGGCCACCACATTGCACTGGTGGCTCATATTCATGCGATGGTCAATCATTACCCCTAGGTCCCTTATGGCCATGGTGCAGGTTGAGCTGTCGCCACCAGGCCTGTATGTATGTTCAGGGTTGTTTGCCCCCAGATGGAGCACTTTACCCTTGGAAGTGTTAAACTTCATCTGGTTCCAATCTGCCCAACTCCCTAGCCTGCCCAGGTCTGCCTGTATCTGCAACTTATCTTCTGGTGTGACCACACTGCCCCATAACTTGACCACACTGCCACATAATTATATAAACTTATAATTACAGTTCTATGTCCTACAATGAGGAAGCAGATATTGAGTGTAAAGCAGGTGATTATGCGCCCTCTCTGCCTCTTTCCCCTATGTGGGGGGCGGGGGGGAAGGAAATGCCCACCTCGTGGTTCAAGATCCTCCATGGAGAAGAGACATATACCTTTCTGCTTTACATACTACCCTTACTGAACTTGTATTACTTCCTCCTCCTGGTTGCTGGCCACAAGTCCTGCTGAGGCTTCTCTTTGTACTACTTGAATTGTAGAGGCTTTCTTTACAGGCTTTGGCCCAAGCATCAGTTCACGTATGGTAAGAGTTGCACAAGTTCTGCAGATCTATTTCATATTATTCTAGCCCTCCTCCTGGTTGCTGGCCCTGTTTGCTAATGAGCGTATTATGGAATTGTAATTAGAGGATTGTTGCTGGCCACAAATGCAGAGGCTTTCTTCTTGGTTGCTGGCCAAGACCTCCGGCAAATTCCCTCCTGGGGTCTGAGTAGTAGGCTCAGGCCTGTGGGTTCTTCACCACACTTGCCCACCTCTGCATCTCTCTGTTGCACCCTTGTAACATTTGAATCGTTGCTGGCCAGAAAGGAAGCTGTGCTGCTAAGCTATGACCCCTGCAGTGGCAGAAGCTGAGGCTTCTTCACTGGTTTTGGCCTGAGCATCAGCTTGATTTGCACAAATTCTGCAGGCCCACTTCATATAGTCTTCTCACCCTCCTCTTGGCTACTGGCTATGTCCTGCATCAGTACAAACTAGACAAGCTCTGCAAGCGCATTTCATTCATTGCTGCACAGGCCTCAGGGTGCAGGTCGCACCTTCCACTAAGGAAGCTGAGGCTTGAGTTTCTTTTCTGAATGGCAGAGACCTTCTTCTTGGTTGCTGGCCAAGACCTCTGGGGTCCGGGTAATAGGCTCTTTGCCCCACTTGCCCATCTCTGCTTTACACCTTGCACAGGCTTTCTTCTTGGTTGCTGGACAAGACCTCAGGGGTCTGGGTACTAGGCCCAGGACTGCAGGCTCTTTGCCCCACTCATCCACCTCTGACTTACACCTACCTCTCCATTGCACCCCACTAACTTTCAAATAGTTGCTAGCCACAAAGGAAGCTAAGCTTTCTTCACTGACTTTGGCCCAAGCATCAGCTCGATTTGCACAAGTTCTGCGAGCCCATTTTATAGTCTTCTTGCCCTCCTCCATGTCCCAGCAAATTCAGACTTGGGTGCATGTCTTCTGACACCCACCCACCACTCTGTCTCCTTGAGGTTTCTGCCTCCTTGAGTTTCTTTTCTGACTTGCAGAAGGAAGGAAGATTTTAAATAAATAAGGAAAACAGAAAGTAGAAAGTCCCCTGTCACCTGAGAGGGCCCCTCCCTCCCTCCCTAAGCTTTGTGGTCAGCAAAGATTCCAGAGTTACAGTGTAATGGAGAGTAGCATGGCCCAACTCAGCCAGCCAGCTGAGTGGGGCCATTTCTACGAGCGGCAGAAAATCCCGGGTCATGCAAACACAAGTGCAGTTGCATTGACATAAATGGGCAATATTGTTTCATCTACACATGCTCCCTGTGTCTGTCATTGTCTCTCTGTGTCTCTGTCTGCTTCTCAATCCCAAGACACATGCCCCCCCAGCCCTGCTGCTGCTTTTCACTCCTGACCCACAGTACCCCCCATCCTGCCAGGGTGTGTGGGGACCCCTGCCTCTGGGCTCCAAACCCCACATGCACAGCCCCCAACACCTTCACAAATAACACCCCCCCCACACACACACACACTTCAGATATAACATCTCATGATTTATGTGCTAATCACTTGATTTTTTAAAGTTTGTTAGAAATATTATTAAAAATGCATTATCAATAGCTGTTAGCTCCCATCAATAGTGTTGTCCTCTGAATAAGCACGGCTGCCAGCCCTCCTTGTCTCCTTAATGAGAGAGGGAAGGGGGGGGTTGGAAACTGAAGGAAAAACTCCAAGAGCTCTTTGTACTAAGGTATCACTCTCTCTTTGTTCTGCAAATTTACTATCTCTTTGTTACACTAAATCACACTTTCTTTCATGGCTCCCACAGTTCTTAGGCTAAGATAAGAGTAATTGCCATTTTAGCCTTCAGGTTGAACCTTGAGTAACCTTGGGTCCCTTCTAAGCACGCGCAATAACCTAATACATATTAAGCCTATCCGCCCCGCATACTTAAGTAGTTAATTATAATACACATGGGATGCATGATCTGACCTATTCTCATGCATGTTTGTATGAACCGGAAATGAGTTGTAAGAGTTCCTGTTTCTGTACACGTGCCAGAAGAGAGGGGATAAAAGCCTGCTAATGATTGTGCCCGGGGGCAGAGGGTTTTGATCTTTTGTCTTCTCCCTCTGACCCTATTTGCAAATATATACCTTTTGTCTCACCAACAATGTGTGCCTAAGGATTTGTTATTCAATGAGCCTCCAGAGAAATGAACCGTGATATTTACATCAAGTTCATCTCATGATTTTTGGCATGGTAGGGTTGGCAATACCGCAGATATTTGTGCCACTGCTGTGTCCCCCTGGGGAATCACACATGCATGTTTGTGAGGATAAGCTGTTTGAGGAGAAGAAGTTTGACCCAAATTCTGTCAGCATTTTCTGTTAGAACAGGAGGCTCCTGTCCCATTCCACTTTTAAGAGTGAATTTAGCCCCTAATACTAAAATCCAATGAGGTACCCATCTGCTTCTTTAGACATCTGAATTCTATTTAAAAGAAAAAAAAAGCTCCACTGCTTTAAAGAAGTCCTTCCATATGCTCTGCCCTGCCAGTTCAAGACCATTCAGCTCCTGCTTTTCAGAGGGACAGTTAAATCCAGTTTAATTGAAACCCTTATTTGTATACTTAGGGAAACAATAGGTGTTTGGGTAAACCTTAAGACCACTTAGGGGAAACCTTAGAGCCACTTAGGTTTGTGTTAAGTTTGCATGGTGAAATAAATTTAAATTATTTTCTGCAAGCTGATAAAAAATAATTAGTGGTGAACTCTTGCATGAACAATTAAAAAGTATGTAAAGCAAGTCAACTGGTATTTGTAATTTAGCTTCTTTCTTCATCTCCTAAACCTCCATATTTTAAAAATACACCTAGCTTTCTGATTGTGATCTTGTTTGCATTGCAGAGTTAGACTAAAACACTGTAGCCCCCAGAGAGGTGTGAATTTCTTTTGAATGCATTTTAATGTCTGTTTACCTCAAAACACCATTTTTGACCAGTTAAATTATAGCAACCTTAAGTAAATGTATACCACAAATAGTAACACCCTTTCAGGTCTTTTACATTTATTTATCTGCATTTTTCAAATACAAAACAGTATTATTTAAATTTTTCTGTAGCACAAAGTTCTTTCGAAGTGCCTCGGTTATAGTGGATGCACTGGTACCTTAATCCAATCCCCCGCACAGCTGCAGGATACCTAAATCATCCCAGAGAGATGCCTCTCTAGCCTCTTTTTGATAATCTCTAACAATGGAAATTCCACAGCTTCTCTAGCTAGTTTCTCCATTGTTCTACAGTTGTTATAGTTAGGAAGCTTTTTTTCAGAGATTTAATCGAAATCTGCTTTCCTACAGTTTAAACTCATTGCCTTTTGTTGTGCCTGCTGTAGACATGGAAAACAGTTGATAGTCAGCCTTTCAAATATTTGAAACTTGGTATCATGTCCTCTTTTCTGCAGACTAAACATGCCTAATTCTCTCAGCTCTTCCTCATCACTCTTTCATTCCACTTTTCTTATCATCTTTTTGCTTGCTTTGGGATAGGCTCCAGTTTCTCTACATCCTCCTTAAAATGAGCTGCCCAGAATAGGACACAATACTCTGGATGAGGCCTAAGCAGTTCCAAGAAGAGTGGTACTATCAGCTGATCCAATACATCTTGCATAAAATACTTCTGTTAATGCATCTCAAAATTGCATTTGCTTTTTTCTTTCTTTTTTTGGTAATACCATGAAATTGCTGACTCATATTGAGTTTGTGGTCCATTGTAACCCCAGAACCTTCTTTACAGTGCTACAGCCTAGACAGGTACCCTCTCATTCATATTTACAAACTTGTTTCTTCCTGAGCTGCAGCCCTTGACATTTGTTTCTATTACATTCTTACGGTATGCCCAGTATTTGCAACCCCTCCAAGTTTGTGTCATGTGCAAACATGACCAGAAAGTGCTATATTCCTGCATTTAAGCCATTTAAAAAATGTTAAAAAGTACCAGAGCCGAAATGAACTCCCTGGTGAGCAGCCCTTGAAAACCACCTGCCATTCTGACACCGATTGTAGGTGCCCTTTTTGCTGTTATTCAACCAGTTGTATATCTAGCTAGGGTTAATTCTATTTAGCTGACATTTCTCTAGTTGACTTCTAAGAATGACCTGTAGGAGTATATTAAAAGCCCTACTAAAGACCAGGGATATTCAAAACATCCACCAAACTAATTACCTGTCAAAGAAAGATTTCAAGTTGTTTTGGCATTACTTGTTCTTAACAAATCCAATTATCTGCCAGCTACTGTCCCTTCCTCTTTCAGGGGTTTTCAGATTGTTTCTTCCACAATTTGTTGTAGGTGATAAGGTCGGGCTGAAAAACCTATAATTCTCTGGGTCTTGCTTTTCTCTTCTGACATTATGTTAGCTCTTCTTCAGTCCTCTGAGCCAGTGTTTCCCAACCTTTTCCAGCCCAACACACACTTACGTTAGTAAACATTTTCCACAGCATGCCTGTTAAGGCATTCCTTCATATTTATGAGCTCATTGTAGCTCATTTCCATGGCAAAATTCTGCGGCATACCTGTTCATTTCTGGCAGCACACCATTCTGCCGCAGCAGCACACCAGTTGGGAAACACTGCTCTAAGCCCTTGCCTGTCATCCATAACTTTGCAGATATCCTTTGTGCTAGATTAGATTTCTTCAGGTAGCCCCCTCAGCATACTTACAGGAAGTATGTCAGGTCCTGTAAAATTAATTTCAGTCAGACTGTGTATGAAGTCTCAGAGAGAGCTGAAGAAGGGCATTTCATATCCCAAAATCTCCCAACTATACAGGTGATCCAATAAAAGATGTCACCCATGACACTCTTTGCCTCTCATTTTTTCCTGCACTATCACAGCTACAACATTGGCCCAACACTATCACATGGAGGACATCAAAACTTGCAGCTTTTTAAGTGACATTTAAAATCATTCAAGATTCAGTCAACTATATATTAAGGGCTTGATAAATTTGCATAGTCTAAAAATAACCATAGTGTAAGATGTTAAAAGAAATCATTCTGAGTCTTCAATATTGGTTTTCTTGTTTTGAACTCATTTTAAAATTTGTTACAGCATTTATGGGAGCGCAAGGTCCTGTGCTCTAACCTTAAAAAATTCTTATTCCGAATCCTAAATTTTGAGTCATCTCATAATGTTGAAACTAATTTGTCTTGGACTAACCAACCAGGAATTCTACAGATATCCGTCTCAATTAACAGTTTGGCACAACATTATTTTAATGAATTTGTAGACACTGAGAGCTCATTTACTGAAAGTCATCTCAACTTACAATGAGCTATGTGCTGAAACACAACTGCCCACACAAAGCAAAATATGGGCTTTGTCCCAAACAATTCTCGTAATGCAGGCCTAGCTATTTGTCTAGGTTTCCCAGTAATTTATTGATTCCTCATTTCTGTGGTATTTAAACAACTTGTTGATGTCTATCCCAACCATGCGTTTGGTCCAATAAAAAATATCACAACAAAAATTCTTCCCTCTCGCACATTTCCTGGACCATCATGGCTACAACATCATTATTACAATCTTTAATATGCTTGTTATCACAACATGCCTATAAAGAGGATAGTATTGTTAACCTCATTTTGCAAAAGAAGAAATTAGGTACAGAAGCCCAGCTTCTCCAAGGTTGGAGTTAAACTTCCTAAATGCCTTTTAGAACCGGGGCTAGAGAAACAATCTACTTAAGGAAATTTACTAGCATAACTACTGTCTATCAGTATAGTTATGCCACTAGAATTATACTGCTTTCTGATTATTCTAGAATAAGAGATCCATCTTGGGACTTATATAATTGATAAACTGTGCTGGTAATTTTTCCAGTGTAAATAAGCATTTAAGTGACTTGCCAGATGTACACAGGAAGGCCATATCAGAGCAGAGAATTAGACTTGGATTTCCATGACCAGGGTAGCATTCTGAGAAAAGACTATCATCCCCTGGGACAGATAGTTCAGGTGCAAACTGAAAGTTCAATTTTCCAAGAGGTGCTGTTTCTTATTATTTTATATCTATAAATGTATTGCAGAATTTGGTGATTAATGGCAGTGGTGGAAGCTGCCTCCATTTACTATGTGCATATCTGAAGCACAACAAACTATTCCAGCAGGATGGAAAGCTAAGAATTGCAGAAGACCAAGGTGCCTAGTAAGTAGCTTCTTAGCTACCTACACATCTAGAGGGAAACATGCAGTCAATGGAAGGAAAGGTGAATGACTAAGGAAGTCTGCCAACGAATAGCAAGAACAGGCAGGAACAACATCAGAAAAGCAAAGATAAAAATGAAATATAAATGGCAAGGGATATCTAAGACCATAAGAGGGGATTTTCTAAATAGGCTAGAAAACCAAACCATCTAGGGAAACCATAGATCCACTGTTCATTAGTGAAAAAGTGAGCTATTAATAGAAGATGCAAAGAGGGCAGGCTGCTCAATTGCTACTTTGTCTCAGTCTTCACAGAAAAGATAAAACTGCAGTCAGTTAACACAATGAATAGAAAAACAGAAGGGGAATGGCTGCAGACCCTGATAAATAGATTGCATCAGAAAGTTTTTTGAACATTTGACTGAGGTGAACTTTACAGGGCCTGACAAACTTCCTCCCAGGACACCAAGGGGACTAGCTGAAGAAACCTGAGCTAGCCCAAACAATATTTGCAAAGTTCTGAATGCCGGGCAAGGGCATGGTGAACTGAAGTAGGGCTAAGACAATGCTCATCTTCAAAAAAAGAGAAGAGCATGACCCAGGGAATGATTGACTCCTCAGCCTGACCCTAATACCTAGAATAAACTGTAACAAGAACAACAACAAAAAAAGCAACCAGTAAACCCCTGAAAGAGCAAGGGACAATGGCTGGCAGATAATTTGTATTTGTTAAGAATAAAAGAGGCCAAACCAACTTGATCCCTTTCTTTGCCAGGGTAATTAGTTTGGTGGAGGGGGACAATGGTTTGAATTAAAACATGCTTGGTCTTTAGGAAGGCTTTTAACACCCCACGGTCAGCTAGAGAAATGTGGGCTTGTCTCTAGTCTCAGGTCCAGGAGCAGGCAGGGCCCACAAAGATCCTCGCCTCTCACTTGGCAGCAAGTGGCTCCCTTAGAAAAAGCCTCTGTTCTGTTCCCAGGAAATCAGGAGGCCTCTTCAGTATCAGCTGCATTCAGAGCCAGCGCAACAAAGCCCCAGTTCAGCAGGGGGAAGATTTACCTGGTCCCCCTGAAGGAGGTCCAGAGCCAGGCATGCTCCCACCCCACTTCCTTCTCCAGGGCAATGCATTGTCGGCACCTGGTGTAAAGCACTGCAGCCACCCATTGCATCTCCCAGCTCCCGGGTGGTAGCGGCACTAAGCCATGTGCTCCATGCCTACATACTAAATTCAGGTGTGGCCCCCAGCCCTGCAACAGCCATGCAGTGAGTGCCAATGGCTCCAGCCTGGGGCCCTTCCCACTCCCTGGTTCTTTCCAGCCCCCACACTGGGCTGTGGCTGTGGCTGTGGCTGCCAGCACTGGGACCTCAGGGGGTTGTGAGGCAGATAAGGGGGCAGAGATGGCGGGATCTGCCCCCAGTGCAGGAGGAAGGGAGTTGGGGTGAGCTGCAGCCCTGTGGTGCCCCACTGGGAGCTGGGCCTCTTGGCTGAGCTCTGTTCAGCCCTGGGGCAGCCAAGCCTCCCCTCAGCCTCACTGCAGAGCCCTTGTCTCCTCCCTGCCGGGCTGGGAGGTCTTCCCAAAGGAGGTGAGCTGAGGGGGAGGGTGAAGAAGCCAGGAGCACCTTGAGCACCTGCTTCTGTTTTGGCAGCATTGACTGACCCATGCTGTCACAAATGGACCAGAAGTGGGAATCTCAGATTGACTCTGGTGCCCCAGTTCCCTTGCCCAGGCATTACCACCAGGTTTTACAGTCCAGAAGGGGGCTTCAGGAAGAGCAGCATGGAGTACAGGGAGGTTTGGTGGGCAAACCCAGCAGAGTTGTAGGCCAAGCATCTATTTACATTCAAGCTGAGGAAAACAGCCAAGATAGCCTAGAAAATCCCTGCCCACAGGCCATAGCTGGCCAGTGGAGCCATGGCATCCTACCTCCAGGGCTCCTCATGGGTTGGGAAAATTGGCAGCAAGGAGTGGCAATTAATGGTGCAACCCCTCTCTCACTACCAAATTCCCAAGCCCTGCATAGACAGTTTACGCCATGCTCTTTCCTCCTAACATGGCCAGGTCAGGGCTACGCTATACCTCCTTCCCCCCATGCAGCCACCCTGTGTGCCAGAGCAGGCCCACTATCCCACAGATGGACTAGGCACTGACCATCTGGCCCACAGGGCAAAAAGGTTGAGCACCATTAGACTAGACTGGTCTGTTCGTGGGGTTATTCAGGAGTAGCAACTGGACTTTGGAGTCAAACTTTAGCTTAATGAGCTCTCTGAGTGTGAGCAAACTTTGCTCTCTGTTTGTTCCGCACCAAGAAGAGTGGGGTCTTGACCTACTGGACATGTCTACATGGGCCACTTACTGCATAGTAGCTCATTACTGCTGCGCAGTAGCATCACATGGAACGAACCATGCTGCAATGTGACTGTGCAGTAGTAATGAGCTACTGTACAGTCACTAGGAAGCTGTTAAGGGACGCTACTGTTCAGAAACGCTGGCTACTGCACAATCATTTAGTGCTTGGGTACGCAAGGACTAAATGACTATGCAGTAACAACTGCTCAGTTAGCATCTTGTGTAGATGAGGCCACTGTGTGCTACAGCAATGCACAACATAGAGAGAGGTAATTGGCAGTATTTGTCTGAAGTCAGGTAGAAGGCAGGGTAGAGGTGCACCTTGCAGACTAACTGAATTAGAGATGCATCAGCTTTTGCATTAAGAGCTCACTTTATCAGATACACAATAACTCTGAGAGCAATGCTTGGTAATATGCTTGTTATGTGGGCAACATTTTTCCATCAGCCTCCCCTCTAAAGCGTTTGTCTAAATGTTTTTTAAACAATCACATTTCTTATATCACTATAGCTCATGCCTCTAAATTTACAGCTAACATCAACCTATTTTAAATGAGCATATTCTAGAATGTTGTTGTTCTTTAACTATGTCATTTCTTAAACCTGTATGGTGACAATGGTACAAAAACTTTGTGTACCAGCAGGAAGAGAAAATAAAGTGAAATTGTGTACTATCAAAGGGAAGAAGTCTTTAATAATGTAAGTTTAAGTGTCTA
This sequence comes from Crocodylus siamensis, assembly GCF_052110815.1. Taxonomy (NCBI): domain Eukaryota; kingdom Metazoa; phylum Chordata; order Crocodylia; family Crocodylidae; genus Crocodylus; species Crocodylus siamensis. Next base: position 101,820,720 of record NC_143395.1, on the reverse strand, counting down.
GAGGATTAATTGACTTAGTATAGGTTTGAATGGAGTCTGATTAATTTATTTTCTCTAAACTTTGTGAAGTTTGGGACACACTAGTTTCATCTGATTTGATAGTGCCCAAATTGTGGTAATATAAAGGACAATTCTGGGCCATCTACCATTCTGGATTCTGATGGGGACTCCCAGTGATTCAAAGAAAACAGGGAACCAATTCTATGACACTCTACTTTTGAAGTCACTTAAATGAATAAAAGTGAGTGCAAAGTAGGCAAAGTATGGACAGAAGTGTGTGTGAGAGAGAAAGAGAATGAATGAATTCTACAAAATCAGAAACAGCACTTTACAGCCACTCTGCACATACTACATGCAAATAGTAGTCAATCAGGCCCAATGTTGTATGGCAATTCAATGACTAAGTATAAAGGGAGGCAAGGATTTTTGTGGGCAATATCTTTTACTGAATTAAGTGAAATTCCCAGGTTTGTCTTTTGAATGTGTGCTGTCTGCTGTTTAGCTCTGTCATGTCTGCTGTTTTCCCAGGCAGCTGAGAAAGGATACAGTGGTACCCAAAAGCTCATCTAAGTCCTTCCTGACTGACTAGTTGGTCCAATAAAAGACATCACCCACAAAAATCCTTGCCCCTCACATATTTCCTGGACCATCACAGCTATATCACCTTAGAGACATTGCTATTCTCTGAGGGTGAATAACTTATGTGTCCCCATTTTCACAAAGAGACTTGGTAACATTTATATACATAATATTCACTTTATAGCAGAAAGCTATAGAGGAATATATCAAGTTACAACATGGTCCAAAGTATTTGTCCTTGAGTAAGCAAGAAGAGATATACCAGGGTAGCTATGATAGATTACTACTCCATTAGTCTGCATGTTTTCCCAAGTGTATAACAGTCTCTTTTAGACAGAAAAGATGCTTCTGAAGGCATCTAACCCTGGGCAGGTCTATGACTTTTATTTCACCAATGTCTACATTAGTTGAACTTATTCATGCATTTCTTCCCTTTGATACTGACTTCTTTCCATCCTACCATCTCATGCACTACTGCAAATGCAGACAGAGATTCCAAAATTGTATTGGGCTTGTCTTATTTCTTCACAGTGTATGCTGGCTGTCCAAAGGCTCTGGTCCTAATTCAGTATTCCCTAGCTATGCATTTTTTAAGCTGTTACTGACTGCCCCTCTGAAAGGCAGCATTGGCTGATGGTAGCGATCCCCTTGAAAGACAGGTAGAGCCTTTCTAATGAAGGACCTGGCTTAGAGGAACTTCCTGCCATCTGGCAGGATCTGGCCTCAACTTGGTAACATCCACACACAATATGGGCCTCATTTGATGTAGATGCTTGCTTAGTTGACTGGTAGAGTTCTGAGGTCATCTGGGGTTTCTGGAGACAGAGAAGTGTAAGGAGAACTTTGTTCCTTCACTACTATTTCTTTCACAGAAATGTATGCGGAGAGTAGATGGATCTTCTTATTGTTTATAGATGCTTTCAAAATACATCTGGTAATGAGATGTTGAAATGGGCCTTGCTTAAGCCATACCCAGAAGATGTTATGAAGATAAGCACAGGATAAGAATCCATGTAGAAACAAATTGAAGCTAAAAGCTACTTGTTCCACAATGTAACACTGAACATTTGCTGTGTGGAAGACAATGCCATTGGTTTTTACTGCAGAACTGACAGCTAGTTAAGGCCATATTAAAGTTTCTGGAGGTTGTAACTTTACAATTTATATTACAGTAACCTGTGGAAGCCCCAATTTAGGAGCAGATGCTGTTGTATGAGGTTTTACAGTAGTAGTCTAATGGCTTCTGCCTACATAGTTTATAATCCAAAGATCACAATCCTGTAAACACTTAAGGATCGTGCTTGATTTTAGGACCGTGAGTAGGCCCCCAAATAAAGGCTAGTAGACAATGGGTACATCGACACATGCATTAATGAGCCGTTGCTACTGTGCATTGAGTTTAGTACCTCTAATATGAGGTACTAACTAAATGTGCAGTAGCAGCCACCACTGCGCAATAACGAAGGCTTTTCATGACACTTAATGCGCAGTAGACTAATTCTACTGTACATTAGCATGGATTTTGCTGTGACACACTAATGTGCAGTAGAATTAGTCTACTGCACATTAAGTGTCTCGTGTAGATGTGTCCAGTAAGTATTACCCTGTCGATGAAGAAAACCTCTCTCTGACTCAGTCAATTAATCTTGAACCCACCTGTAGATCTCCTAAATCCCTATCTAACATTTTAATAAGACACGTTTTTCCTCTCTTAGGCTGAATTTTACTTACCCTTGTTCTGTATTTGTGTTTCTTTACCTTTTCTCATTTGTTCTGGGCCTGGCCTTGCTATACATTGCTTGTACATGACATCAGGCAGTAAGTGATTACTGCACAGGTGAGCGCTAAGCTTTTTATGTAAATCTGGTGCTTTCTGGTCATCAGCTGGAACATCAGCTTTTATTAGTAGATACAGGTGGAAGTACTGCAGTTACACTAGGGAGGCTTCAAATCATTAAACAGTAGGGCATACTTCAAGGATGGTTGCAAGCTTCTGTAGTTATCAGTCTTCTAATTAGTCAGTGGATCAGTCCTGTTGCTATTTATTTACCACGTTGCACTGCCATGCAAGCAATCCAGAAACAATAATGTGTCCAGTCTCATTTGTAGAGGCTGGAAACATAGCAGGGGCATCTTTGATAGGCCTTCCTGGGGAGTGGATGCAATCCTATTAGGAGCAAAGCTGTTGGGAATTCAAGGAAACACCATCAATTGATAGTCTGATATGGTCAGGTATATATGTATAAGGTCTGAGGGAAGGTGGGTGGTGAATTTTTTTCAGACATGTTAAAAGGTGTCTTTCTAGGGAAAAGGGGTGGTGTTGGATGGAGAAATTGCTACTTAAACGTTTTGGACGTCTGGACTTTCAGCCTAGCCTTGCAGATAAACATTAATGCAACCTTTTAAGTCTAGACTGCCATAAATTAACTGTCTGTCTGCAAGTGCGCTAGTTGATCTGAAAACATAGTGGCATCGGAGGTCTTCCAGAACTTTGTATCTCATTTTACAGTGGCCACTTATTTCTCCCCAGTTCACAAAGCGTTCGATGGAGTGTTTGATACACGGTGCACAGAAGCAAAAGAGTGAAGTGAAAAGGAGCGGTAAGGAGATGTTGACTGCAATAACAGTCAGCCTATAGATTGAATCTGTTAAGAGTCAGGAGATATATGGTATTCATTAAGAAACTAAGACTTTCTAGAAAATTAATACACGTTACTCAGGACTCATCTCACAGAATCATAATAGGGGAGTAGGGCTGGAAGGTACTTCACAAAGTCATCTGTTCCAGCCCCCTACTCAAGGAAAGTCTTCCCTGACCAAATCATCCCAGGCAAATGCCTGTCTAACCTGCTCATGAAAACTTCCAAGGATGGCAATTCTACAGTTTCTCTAGGTAGCCTGTTCCAATGCTTGACCGCCCTCATAGTCAGAAAGTTCCTCCTAATCTCTAATGCAGGGGTTGGTAACGCTCTTGACTGGAGTGCCAAAAAACTCCCCAACCCTGACCCACGCCTTGACTTAGCATGCCAGGGGCATACTGTAGGGGAGCTGCAAGAGGCCCCTAGAAGTCCTCATTGCTAACAGCAGCTGCACATGTGCCTCCATGTGGACAGCGAGAGTGGGGCCAGGGTTGTGCTCCCCTAGCCCCTTCCCTGCCCTGTGGTGCACATGCAGTCACTGCCAGCACAGAACCAGTGCCAGGGCTCCAGAGCCCAGTGCAGCTTTTTGCAACTTGCCTGCCACCTGCAGCAGCTGCCCAGAGCTCAGGCCAGCTGTGTCAGGCAGCCAAGAGCTGCAGACAGGTGCACCAGGTTCCAGAGCCCCGGCTGCATGCCTGCCTCCAGGTCTGAGGCACTGCAACCCCTGCCCCTCCCAACCATTTGCCTGGAGGCACATGTGCAGCCTCTGCCATCACAGAACCGGGCCAAGGGCTCTGGAGCCCAGTGCAGCTTTTTGCAGCCTCACAGCTGTAGCTGGCCTGAGCTCTGAGTAGCTGTTACCAGCCACAGAGTCTGGGCTGCTTGCAGCAGGGCTTGCAGCCTCCTGGATGTCTGCTGCAAGCAGCTCAGGCTCTGTGGCTGGTGGCAGATGCCCAGAACCCAGACGGGCTGTGGCATGCCAAGCCAAATGGCCTCTTGTGCCATGCTCTGGCACCTACTCTAACCTAAATTTCCCTTGCTGGAGCTTGAGGCCATTCCTGCTAGTCCTGTCCCTTATGGCCACAGAGAAAAGTCCATCCCTATCTTCCCTGTAATTGCTCTTTAGGTATTCTCCACTACAAAGCTTTTGCTTCTGTAGGTATTCCAGAAGAACCTTTCTGAGTGTTGGTGTCACTAGGCATAACCCTAGGTAACTCAGAGGGATGGAAGACCACGAGTGTTGAAGAAGCCCCTCTGCTCCGGGCGAGCCAGGGCCCCCCCACTTTTCCTGAACCTTTGTAACCCTTTCCTGAACTTTTTGTAACCTCCTGTAATACTGGAAAAACAGGACAAGTAGCAGGCAGGCTGAAACTCCCTAAAACTGTTATCTGTGGAATGCAAGGGCACCGCTCAGAGAGAGAAGGAAGGAGGGAAGGGGGATGGTGGAAGGGGGTGGTGGGGGGTGGAAGCCAACTAGTGGAAAATTACTGCTGGAAGTGGCCAAGGTATAAAAATACACTGTTGAAGGGCTAGGGGCACAGGATTTGAGACCATACAGTCTCCCTGTGCCTTTTACTTGAGCTCAAATAAACTCTGTCTACTTCTCCCCCCAGTGTGTTTATTGGCGCGACGCACACCGGGCAATGAACCCAATTGTTGCCTCCCTCAGGCACCTTGTGCTGGCAACAGTTTTTGGTGCCCAACGTGGGGCTCGAGGCTAACATTTCGCCTTGCCCGGATCCCTCCTGGGGTCGACGACTTGTGGCAACAACCGACGCCCAGCGCGCACCGGTGGTTTCATCAGGGGCCTCGGCAGAGACGTGGTTTGATCGACCCCGGAGGGCACAACGGTGCAACGTGCTCAAATAGTGGAGAAGCGATCGTGGGTGACGGTGTGGAACTGGTCCCTCAGACAAGGTAAGATAAGCTCAGCAGTCTGAGCATTGCCTGTTAAGACCTGGGGACGCCCAGTGTCTCCCTGGAGTATGGGGCAGGGACAGAGTACGGTTGGCAGGGCACGGTGTACACCCTTAGAATGCATTCTGACTAACTGGAAACTGTTTAAGTCAGATCTAATGACTAAAAATAATCTTAAAATGTTCTGTACAGTGGAATGGCCTCAATATCAACTGAAGGATCAGGAAAGGTGGCCTCTGGAAGGGTCAATTAACTATAATACAATCCTCCAATTACTCCTGTTTTGTCAGCGGACGGGTAAGTGGAATGAACATTTGTACGCACAATTGTTTATGGCTTTACGAAATAAGACAGATATTTTGCAGAAGTGTAATTTGACTCCGACAGGATCGGTAGTTGTTAGTGTTGAGTCTCAGCATTCCCCCCCAACCACTGTAATGCCAGAGTCGGCATCCCCTTCGGCTTTAACTCCTCCACCATATAAAGATCAGATGCCCCTGGTTCCAGAGATTCCTCCCTCAGTGGGATTTTACCCTTTACTTACTGAAACTGTAATAGCCTGGCCTGGGGCAGGTGGGTGTGTAGCCCAGACCATGCAAGTATACACCCATGTACCTTTTAATCCGGTGGACCTGGCGGCTTTTAACGCATAGGCTGGAGAATTTTCAACTAACCCGAGTAAGCTTATCTCTGTCTTTGAGGGATGTTTAGCTAGTCACAAGCCTGATTGGGATGATTGTAATATCCTTATGTGAACCTTATTATCTGAAGTAGAGAGGAATCAAGTTATTTCCAAAGCAAGGGAGGAAGCACAACGGAGGCATGAAAGGGATCCCATCAATGTTCCTGGTCAGGCAGATGTGGTTCCCCTAGCAGACCCTAGATGGAACCCTAACAACCCTGAGGATCATACCCGTCTTACCTCTTACAAAGAACTGCTTATGCATGGGCTCAGGCACTCGGCTGTCCGACATAATAATTGGGCAAAGCCATATGAAATAGTACAGGAGCCGAAGGAAAGTCCAGTTGCGTTCCTACAGTGCATCCGGGACGCCATTTGGCAAAATACCAGTGCAGACCCTGATGACCAGGGATTATAAAAGGTATTTTTACCAGCCGCGCAGCCCCTGATATAAAGCAGAAATTACAAAAAAAAGAAGACTTAATTGGTATGTCTGTAGCACAAATCCTAGAGACTGCAAACAGGGCGTATACCCTCAGAAAGGAAGAAGAGGAAAAGAGACAAGTTAGAGTGCCAGTAGCAGCAGTACAGGCCAGAGCCAGAGAAAGGCCACAAGAAGGTGGGAGAGGCAGAGGTATAAGGGGTCGTGGGCACGGGCGCCCTGGCCCACAAGAAAGACGCCTGGGATGGAACCAATGTGCCTTATGCCGGTGAGAGGGACACTGGAAGAATGAATGCCCAGAGAAAGGGAGAGACTGTACTCCTGTAATGATAGTGGAAGGACAGGAGTAGGGGTGTCAGGGGAAACGGACCACCCCACCCCCGGAACCCCGAGTAAAAATGCGGGTGGGGAATTCAGAAATTGATTTTTTGGTAGACTCCAGGGCAGCACGGACCACTGTAAATCAACCTGTTCAACTTCCCGTAGTGGACTCTCTCACGGTGGTGAGCGCCACAGGAAAAAAGACTCAGTGCCCAGTGTATGCTCCTGCAGAATGTGCTCTGGGAAACCAGGCTCTCTCTCACAAATTGGTCTACCTTCCAGGTTGCCCTACACCCCTGCTAGGACGAGACCTGCTTTGTCAATTAGGTGCATCACTGCATTTTACCCAGGATGAAATAACCCTCACATTGCCCCCTGAAAATGCATGGATAATGACCCTCGCGGTTGAACCCTCGGCTATGAACGCTGCCCCGGAGTGGAACCAGTGGGAAGACCAGGTATACCCTTTGGTGTGGGCAAGGGGGGTCCCCAGAAAGGCTACACATCAAACCCCCATTAATATCCAACTACTGCAGGGAAAAGGTCCAGTACGAATCAAGCAGTACCCAATCAAAAGGGAAGCCAGAGAGGGACTGCAGGAGACTATAGACCATTTCCTAAAGTAAGGCATACTGTGAGAGTGTCAATCAGCCTGGAACACTCCTATCTTGCCTGTACTAAAGCCTGATGGCACATATGAACTGGTGCAGGACCTAAGGGCGGTTAACAAACGGGTTAAAACTATTCATCCCCTCGTCCCAAACCTGTATACCTTGCTGGCCTCCATAGGGGGGCAGTATACTCATTTCCCAGTTCTTGATTTGAAAGATGCTTTCTTTACGATTCCAGTTGACCCCCCCTCTCAGGAGATATTCTCTTTTGAATGGGAGGACAGAAAAAGGGTTAAAAAACAACTTTGTTGGACAGTATTAGCCCAGGGATTTAAGAACTCTCCCACCCTTTTCAGCCAGTCCTTAGCTAAAGACTTGGAGGAGTGGAATAATGAGCGTGAAGTCCTCTTGTTACAATATGTGGATGATTTATTAATTGCTGCTGTAGATTTAATCTCTTGCCTTAACGCCACTGTAAGCCTCCTGAACTTTATTGGACTTTGAGGATATCGGGTGGCTCGAAATAAAGCTCAAACTGCTCTCCCCGAAGTACGATACCTGAGATTTCACATAAGACAGGGGGAGCACCAGCTTTCAAGTGAGCAAAAGGAGGCTATATGTCAGGTTCCCACCCCAAGCAACAGTAAGCGGCTCAGGGCATTTCTCGGCATGGCAGGTTTTTGCAGAATATGGATCCCTGAATTTGGACTATGGGCAAAACCACTATATGACTGTGTAAAAGGGGTAGACCATGACCCCTTTTATTGGACTCCAGAAGCCAACAAGGCATTTAAAATACTGAAAAGGAAACTAATGGATGCCCCTGCCCTGGGTTTACTGGACCTTTCTAAACCTTTCCAATTGTATGTGCATGAACGAAAAGGGATGGCTCTGGGAGTGCTTACTCAATTGTTGGGGGTGTGGAAACGTCCCGTTGCTTATTTCTCCAAACAGCTTGATCCAGTTGCCAAGGGATGGCCAGCGTGTTTACGAGCAGTTGCGGCAACTGCCCTAGTACTTGAGGAAGCTGAAAAGTTAATGCTGGGAGGAGTCATGCAGGTGTATACCCCTCATATGGTTCAAGCTCTGCTAGACATGAAGGGGGGTCTCCAGCTCACCCAGGCTTGGGTGGCTCGGTACCAAGCTAAGCTGTTGGAGAACCCTGAAGTGACTCTGCAAACCTGTCCCTCCCTCAACCCGGCTACTCTTTTGCCTGAAACGGAGGAACAAGAGCATGATTGTTTAGTCATCATAGATGCACAGTACTCCAGCCATCCAGATTTACAGGATCAGCCACTTCTGAATGCTGATTGTGAGTGGTACACTGATGGCAGTAGCATTGTTGTAGAAGGGCAAAGGAGAGCAGGTTATGCTGTTGTGACTCTCTATGATGTTGTTGAAGCCAAGGGTTTGCCCGCTGGAACATCTGCTCAACTTGCTGAACTGGTGGCCCTGACCCGGGCGCTAGAACTGTCAAAAGGGAAACGGGTCAACATCTATACTGACTCTAGATATGCTTTTGGAGTACTGCATGCCCATGCTGGCCTATGGAAACAAAGGCGACTGCTGACAGCCCAAGGCTCCCCAGTGAAGTATGGACCCCAAATTCATAGATTCATAGATTCATAGATTCATAGATGCTAGGGTCGGAAGGGACCTCAATAGATCATCGAGTCCGACCCCCTGCATAAGCAGGAAAGAGTGCTGGGCCTACATTACCCCAGCTAGATACACATCCAACCTTCTCTTGAATACCCCCAGGGTAGGGGAGAGCACCACCTCCCTTGGGAGCCCGTTCCAGAGCTTGGCCACTCGAACTGTGAAGAAGTTCCTCCTAATATCTAATCTAAATCTGCTCTCCTCCAGCTTGTGGCCATTATTTCTTGTAACCCCCGGGGGCGCCTTGGTGAATAAATACTCACCAATTCCCTTCTGTGCCCCCCTGACGAACTTATAGGCAGCCACCAGGTCGCCTCTCAACCTTCTCTTGCGGAGGCTGAAAAGGTCCAGTTTCTCTAATCTCTCCTCATAGGGCTTGGCCTGCAGGCCCTTAACCATACGAGTGGCCCTTCTCTGGACCCTCTCCAGGTTATCCGCATCTTTCTTGAAGTGCGGCGCCCAGAATTGCACGCAGTACTCCAGCTGCGGTCTGACCAGCGCCCGATAGAGGGGAAGTATCACCTCCTTGGACCTATTTGTCATGCATCTGCTGATGCACGATAAAGTGCCATTGGCTTTTCTGATGGTTTCGTCACACTGCCGACTCATGTTCATCTTGGAGTCCACTAGGACTCCAAGATCCCTTTCCACTTCCGTGCCACCCAGCAGGTCATTTCCTAGGCTGTAGGTGTGCTGGACATTTTTCCTCCCTAGATGCAGCACTTTGCATTTCTCCTTGTTGAACTGCATTCTGTTGTTTTCTGCCCACTTGTCTAACCTGTCCAGGTCTGCTTGCAGCTGTTCCCTGCCCTCCGGCGTGTCCACTTCGCCCCATAGCTTAGTGTCATCTGCAAACTTGGACAGAGTACATTTCACCCCCTCGTCCAAGTCGCTGATGAAGACATTAAAGAGTATCGGTCCAAGCACCGAGCCCTGCGGGACCCCACTGCCCACACTCTTCCAGGTCGAAACCGACCCATCCACCACAACTCTCTGGGTGCGACCCTCCAGCCAATTCTCCACCCACCGGACTGTGCAGTCATCCAAGTCACAGCCCCTTAACTTGTTCACCAGTATGGGGTGGGATACCGTGTCAAAGGCCTTCCTGAAGTCCAAGTATACGACATCCACCCCTCCTCCTGCGTCGAGGCGTTTTGTGACCTGGTCATAAAAAGAGACTAGATTGGTCAGGCACGATCTACCTGCCACGAACCCGTGCTGGTTTCCCCTCAGCATAATTTGTCCTGCCGGGCTCTCACAAATGTGAGCCTTGATAATTTTCTCAAAGATTTTGCCAAGGATGGAGGTGAGACTGACTGGCCTATAGTTACCCGGGTCCTCCTTCCTCCCCTTCTTGAAAATGGGAACCACATTGGCCCTTTTCCAGTCCTCCGGGACTTGACCCGTGCACCACGAGCGTTCAAATATTCCCGCCAGTGGCTCTGCAATGATGTCGGCCAGTGCCTTCAGTACCCTCGGATGGAGCTCATCCGGGCCTGCCGACTTAAAGGCATCCAGTTCCTCCAAGTGACCCTGCACCACCTCAGGGTCCACGCATGGAAGTCTGGTGCCTTGCTGCTGCCTCCCTACACTCCCAGTGAGAGACTTGTCATGCCTCTCACTTAGGAACACTGAGGCGAAGAACTCGTTGAGGAGTTCAGCCTTGTCCCCTCTGTCCGTCACCAATTGTTTCTGCCCATTTAGCAGGGGTCCTATTCCTCCCTGGGCCTTCCTTTTACTCCCTATATATCTAAAAACCAATTTCTTATTGTCTTTTACTTGGGTTGCCATCCTCAGCTCCATGGTAGCTTTGGCCTGTCTAACTGCCTCCCTACAAGCACGAGCAGAAGAGGTATATTCCTCTTTGGTGATCTCTCCCTGTTTCCACTTTTTATGTGCTCCCCTTTTGGCCCTTAGTCTGCCCAGGATTTCTCTGGTCAGCCAGGGAAGCCTCCTGGCCCCTTTCCCTCTTTTACCTCGCACGGGGATCGTCTCGCTTTGTGCGAGAAGGATAGCTTCCTTAAGGCACAGCCACCCTTCTTGGGCTCCCATCGTTTCAAAACTACTACTCTGCAGTGCATCCTTCACTAATCGCCTGAGTTTGCTGAAATCAGCTTTCCTAAAGTCCAGCACGTTCACCCTACTGGTTACCTTACCCACTCGACGCCTTATGTTGAATTGTACTTTTAGGTGATCACTGTCCCCCAGATGGCTACCGATCTGTAGGTCCCCTACTATGTCATCCCCTGTTGCCAATACCAGATCCAGTAAGGCATTCCCCCTAGTGGGACCATGTACCTCCTGCGTCAGGTGGAGGTCCTGTACACAGGTTAGAAACCTGCGTGAGCGGTGGGACTTTGCTGTCTGTGTCTCCCAGCAGATGTCCGGGTAGTTTAGGTCCCCCATGACCACCGCCTCTTTAGCTTTTATGGTCTCTGAGAGTTGCCTCAGGAGCCCCAAATCTATTTCTTCCCCTTGATGTGGGGGTCTGTAACAGACCCCTACCACCAAATCCTTTTCTCCTTGCCCCCCATGTAGCCTAACCCACAGTCCTTCTACTTCCTCATCCTTTGATTCTGTCTTGATGAGGGTTGATGTATATTGCTCCTTAACATAGAGCGCAACCCCTCCCCCCCTTTTCCCCACTCTGTCCTTTCTGTACAATCTATAGCCCTCAATATGTACCGCCCAGTCGTGGGATGGATCCCACCAGGTTTCCGTCAGCCCCACTAAGTCGTAGTCGTTTAGTGCAACCAGGAGCGCTAGTTCATCCTGCTTGTTCCCCATGCTCCTAGCATTAGTATATAGGCACTTGAGCCCTGTGACTGGTGCTTTTGCTACCCCCTCACTCCAAGTCCTAAAGGGCTTTTTGTCTCTAACCTTCCTGTTCCTTACCTGTGCCGTATTGCTGTCCACCCCCTGCCTTTCACGTTCCCAAAGCTCTCTTTCTTCAGGCTGGGCTGTCCTTGTGGGTGCCACCTGGTTTGGTGGTCCACAGCCTCCCCCACCCTCATCTTCCCCTCCCCCCGACGAGCCTAGCTGTTCAACTTCCCTCGGCAGTGGCAGTAATGCACTGTAAGGCACATCAGAAAGAGGATCAAGACGTAGTCAGGGGTAACTCCCGGGCAGACAGAGAAGCTAAAAATGCTGCCACCCTGAGGACGCCGAGACCTGCTGACACCCATATGCATGCCCTCATCCCCATCCGGGGAGCTCCCGGATCCCCAGTACTCATATGAAGAAAAAGAACTAGCCGATATGCTTGGTCTCCAAGAAAAGGAGGGATGGCTCTGCTCCACTGACGGGAAAATCCTCCTACCAAAGAGCCTGACCCGGCCGGTGCTGCAACGACTACATCAAACTACTCACGCCGGAAGAGAAGCTCTCACTCAGTTAATGAACAAATATTTTCTAACCTCTGGACTTCGACCTCTGGCCTCCCAGATACAGGCCAGCTGTTTGATTTGTCAAAAGAATAACCCTCGACCCGGTCTCTCAGTACCTCCAGCCACTTTGGAACCTACCCCAGGCCCAGGACTGGTTTGGCAAATAGACTTTACTGAGTTCCCCCAAACTCAAGGGTTCACGTATCTTCTCGTTATAGTAGATCGATTCAGCGGATGGCCTGAAGCCTTTCCGTGTCGCAATTGTACAGCCAGAACTATAGCTCTAAAATTCGTCCCGGACATTATTCCCCGCTTCGGACTTCCCCGGTGGATGGAATCTGACAATGGAACACATTTCACTTCAAAGATCATCCAAAACATCTCAGATGCCTTACAGATCCCCTGAAAACTCCATACTCCATGGCGACCACAGGCTAGTGGTGTAGTAGAATGTACGAATCAGACCCTCAAGCATCATCTATCAAAGATCTGCCAGGAGGCCTCTCTGCGATGGCCCGATGCTTTGCCCCTTGCTCTGCTTCGCATCGGTGCCCTCCCCAAGGGAAGATTAGGACTTAGCCCCTTTGAGATTATGTTTGGAAGGGCATGGCCCATGAACGGGACGCCGGTTCTAGCAGGGGAGTGGGAAATAGGATGTAATATTTTGTCACGGTGTATGTCCTCTCTGTCTGCTGTTCTTTCTTCTCTCCATAGGTACACTAAAGACTTGCAGCCTCTTCCGCTGGATGCTCCAGTCCACTCGTTACAGCCGGGGGATTCTGTGCTCATTTGTACCTGGAAGGATGAGCCCCTCCAAGAGAAGTGGAAAGGACCTCACACTGTCCTACTAGTTTCCCACACAGCGGCAAAGGTCGACGGACACAAGAACTGGATTCATCACTCTCGTCTAAAACTGGTGCTTACTCCACCCGCAGAACAGTGGACCGTCCAGCCCACCAACAACCTTGGACTAAAGTTGCTGTTTAAAAGGGGAAAAATTTAGAATTAACAGTATGAATTCGAGTTTAAGTTTCAAAACTACTGTAACATTTTTCTTTTTTACTGTAGGCTTTCTTTTCCTGTTACCTTTTACTACATTCTCCTTACATGCAGGGTGGGGAGGGAACCCAGCAAACCTCGTTACAAACACCTACGAAGCACTGAAGGTTACTTTTGCCTGTGAGTTTAACCTATCTTACTGTTGGATATGTTCTCAAATCCCTTATCACGCTTCAGGGCTCCCATGGCGAGCCATTCCTAGTTACTGGTCAGATATTTGTCAAGAAGAGAGAGCCTTAAATTACACCCAATTCAATGGTTCCAATTTTTCTGCTTATTCTCCCGCTTATAATGTCACTGGCAATCCTGGTTGGCCTCATCTAGCTGATAATTGTACAAAAGAAGCCCCTTTTAGTCTTTCAAACTCTTCTTGGTATCCTATTTGGAATAGTTCCCATACCCCACCACCTATCTGGTTATGTTCAGTTCCACCTGGACTATTATGTATTGCCCAAAACCGGATGGCTAATCATACGTGGTATGCTGGAAATAGCTCTTGTCAATATTATTTAACTACCATGCAAAATGTATCTATTCCACTTTATAATAGCTCTGGGCATGATACTGGAGAAGGATTTTTCTTCTTGTACAAAAACCAATCAAAAGATATGCAAAAAGGAGGCAATGGGATGGCAGGAAATGGAGAAACTTTTTGGATTTGTGGTACCTCAGCCTACAAATGGCTACCTGATGGCTGGTATGGAAGTTGCTACATAGGGTTTCTTGCCCCTCCCCTTCGAGTTCTAACCCATCTCCCACTTGGCCACCCAAGACAACAAAGATCCCTCTATGCAACTCTGCCACCTATTAGTGAGGGAGACAGATTTGGCGTGATCCTTCTCCCGTCGTATGGGGTGGGCCGGTTAGACAAGCTGTATCGTCAACTTTCTGTGTTTCTTACAAAATTTGCTAATGACACCTTAACTATTGAAAAGAGCCTTAATTCTGAGATTTACCAACTTCGGTTGTTATCCCTTCAGAATAGACAAGCACTAGACTATGTCTTAGCTTCTCAAGGTGGAGTATGTGCCTTAATCGGTAACGAATGTTGTACTTATATTCCAGAAAATTCCCAAGATATTAACAAACACATTTTGTTGGCCGAACAGGCTTTTGAGCAGTGGAAAAGTCAGGAACGTGAACCTACTGTTTTCGATTCTCTCTCAAGCTGGTTGCCCAACCTCGGAGGCCTAGGAATGGGCATCCTTCACCTCCTGATCACCAGTGTTGTGTTGTGTTTAATTACCCTCCTCTTATTTGCATGCTCTAATGCCCTCCTGCGCAAAGTCTGTGTATCCCCCTCCCTGAGCGCTTCACTATACCCCTGCATTGAAGATCCCAGTTCCCAAACATTTAATCGCTTTTTATCTTCAGAATATGAGAAAACTCAGCCAAAACTTTGTTGAGTATTCTCAAAGGGGGGAGTTGTTGGTGTCACTAGGCATAACCCTAGGTAACTCAGAGGGATGGAAGACCATGAGTGTCGAAGAAGCCCCTCTGCTCCGGGCGAGCCAGGGTCCCCCCACTTTTCCTGAACCTTTGTAACCCTTTCCTGAACTTTTTGTAACCTCCTGTAATACTGGAAAAACAGGACGAGTAGCAGGCAGGCTGAAACTTCCTAAAACTGTTATCTGTGGAATGCAAGGGCACCGCTCAGAGAGAGAAGGAAGGAGGGAAGGGGGATGGTGGAAGGGGGTGGTGGGGGGTGGAAGCCAACTAGTGGAAAATTACTGCTGGAAGTGGCCAAGGTATAAAAATACACTGTTGCAGGGCTAGGGGCACAGGATTTGAGACCATACAGTCTCCCTGTGCCTTTTACTTGAGCTCAAATAAACTCTGTCTACTTCTCCCCCCAGTGTGTTTATTGGCGCGACGCACACCAGGCAACGAACCCAATTGTTGCCTCCCTCGGGCACCTTGTGCCGGCAACATGAGGGACATATGTTAAGCTGGCAAAAGGGCTGTCCTGTTGGCAAACCTGTACCCACACCAGCAGTTTTGCCAACATAGATATCAGCCGGGGTAGAGGGATTTCTCTCACCCCCACATACCTCCAGGTTGTATAGCTATGCTAGCAAAATTTCATAGTTTTGACCCGGTCTCAGCGTGTTGAAATACTGAGGACAGCTTTGATGAGGATGTGATACACTAAAATCATCAAATATCTGCTAGAAAGCTGACTTCACCTTTCTAAAAGTAACCATTGTATGCATGTGGAACTTCTCTGTGTGAACAGAATACCCAACCATGCTGTACAAGCATATTAGTTGCATTTCATAGGCACATTTTGTACTTACTATTTTTTTGTCTACTGGTTTATTATTTTTTAGTTACTGTACTACTTATACTAGTAACAGACCTAATGCAGACACCGTTGTACGGCTGGTACAACTTCTGTGCAGAGGTAAATTCTACTACATATATTTGCTATGACAACAGTGAAATGGTCAATGGCTTTGTTGTCCCATTGAGAAGTTCCCAATTCTCCTTCGGGAAAAATATCTCTGTACGAACTCACTGAGTCTTTCTACACTAAAAATGAAACTACTTCAGCTGTCTGGGGACCACTGTGTTATAATCAGGTTCTTCAGCGTGGATAATGAGATTTTAATATTTAATATGTGGCAGGTTCTGCTTTATAATGTAAGCAAGATCTCTAATGTTATCTCCAAAACAATAATATGGATTTCCAGATCAAGTTATCTCAATTTACCCTCCCACGTGCCCCACCCCCCAAAAAGACTCTGACATTCAGAGTCCAGCTTAAAGCTGGTGGTGGAAATCAAGCTGATTTTTTTTCCTGTTTGTGCATATTGCCAGTGATCTGCATGATGGATATGGTCCTTGCTAATAACTAGATAACTCATTTTTCTTCATATTTAGTCTTTTCATCTTTATACAGCACTGTTTGCAAATAAGTTGTATGCAGTTAACATCATTTGTGAACTTTGATATAGTATCATTTACAGTATCATTGTAGAGACAACACAGCTAACAGGATTAAATATTAAGCTTTGAAATATTTTTAAATACTCAAAGCTGGTAGGACTTTGAATGCATATAGGACCAGATCTGTTATGGAGGAAGGCTTTTTCCATAGTTGTCTTCTGGGGTTAATTCTTGCAGTAGTGGAACGTGTCTGCCTAGCATGCTGTGTTCAGTAGCCTTGGTATTTTGTCTTTAACTTCCCTTAAAATTTGTAAGGGCAGGCTGGCTTTCCCTTGAAATCACTTTTAAGTCATTGTCTTTTGAAAAAGGTGGGTAAGTTCCCTGCCATGTACTTCTTAGTAAGGGCAATGCAAGTTTTCTTCTTCTTGGTGCTCTCTGAATGGCATTTCAGGTGTGAGTGGTTTTCCCACATGTAACAGTTGACTGTAACTGTGCCTCCTGATTTTTGTGACTTATTTTGAGCATAGGTTGCTTGGATTGAAGGTTTCCTTGTCAGAATTTAGAATAATTCATGCATTTGAAAGTGCTTCTCCTTGCAGCAGGTATTTGGCATTTTCAAGTTTCTGTGAGCCTGTGTGGGGTGCTGTATGAGCACGTGCTTGAAGAAAACCAGTGAGAAGTTGTTGGCATTTTTATAGTGGTGCCTATTTGTCAGTATGAAAAGTTGGTCCATACACCAAATTTTCTTTAATATGGCATTGTTCCTTTCTGCCTCTCAGCAAAATAATATAATAGCAAATACAATATACTGTGCTATTCAAAATAATAGTGCTGCCCAACTGGCAGCCTGCAAGGGGTTTAATTGTAGTCCCTGTGCTCCAACTTGGCTGTCACTCCCCACATTGCTCTGGCTGCAGTAACAACGGAGGGCTGTAGACTCCCTTTTCCTCCAGCTTCCTCTTCCTGCCCCTGCTACTGGGGCAGAAAGGGGCAGGGTGGTGGCATGTGTTCCAGGGGAGCCCACAGTGGTAAGGTGAAGCAGGGGAGCTTGTCACTGGGGAGCTAAGGGTGAGTAGGGGCATGAAAAACACCAGCGGGGAGGCACCTCGGCTCAGGGTGGAGCAGCAGGGGCACATGGGCTGCAGTGGGGAGAGGAGCTTGGGCAAACGGTGCAGCAGAGGTAGGGATATGTGGCCCCCGTGGCACATGGACTCTGCTGGTGTGGCTTCTGCTAGGGTGGCCTGAGGGGTGCCTTGTATCTTCCCACAGAATGAAAAACAAATCAAGGCTAGTTTACACATGCTTGAAAGCAAGGGAATTTTCAATGAAAGTATCTTTAATTTCATTACTTAATTTCCACTCATCAGGCTCAGTGCTTTAGTTATAGGCCCCGCCCCTTTACAAATGTCCCTTACCCCTGTAATATGCACACATACACGTACCCATTCCTCAGTGTTGCGCTAGAATGCAAAACAGTAACCTCAGTGACATCAACACGCATGCCTTAAGCGCCAGTGTACCAGTAAATTGGTACTGGGTTTCTTTAGAAAGTGGATCTAATGCACCTTCCTTTTTTACAAGTGCTTTGGGATCTGTATACAAATAGTGATGTATATAAATAAGTTGATTTTTATTGTTAGATAAAGCCAAATGTAAGCTATGGACTCTCAAAATATCAATTAGAAAGTAAAAACAAAACAAAAAGGATTTAGAAGCAGCATGTTTTATCTTTAACTTCACAAATCCTTGCGCTGACATTTTTCTTCATATTTCCAAATGAGAGATACTAACTTCATGAATCCGTGTGTTCCTAAACCAGAACCATGCAAAATCACTGAACATCTGAAGCACTATATATATATAATCCATATTATTAATGAATTCCTAGTATAGTGGTAAGCAGCACTGTGCAAGGACAGCAAATCTTTCCTGTATCTTTGGGCCAGGGTCAGCTATTTCAATGCTACTCCTCCTTACTGAGTGAAACAAAATAAACCAGCAAAAGCGCAGTTCTGCAGTTATGACTCTGCCTCCAGTAGGAGCTTCTGCCAGCAAAGCTGTGCTGGAACAAACCCACCCACCACCTTGCCCTTAACTGATGTTGTTCATTGTGCCGGCAAAATGCTAGTGTAAACCTCTCTTTAGTACAGCCATTGTCCTCTGCTAGTGAATTTTTTTTCTAAATCTCTAAAAGGTGACAGTTATGCTACATATTTTTGTTGTTCATCCTCATTTCCGTTGTGTGACAATCCCTTCTAACTTTACAACAGTATAATGCTAAATCAAACAGTCAAATTGTCCCACAGTACATATAAACATTGCATGCTGAGGCTGGGGGCTGGGGAAGGGGCATCATAACTGTTAGAGTAGGTGTAAACTTCTCAAAGGACTGGGAGCTCAGGAGCCAATGTAAATCAAGAAATAATTTGGGTGGCTGGAATACAGCTCCTTCGTGGTCGAGTTTGGAATATATATTCCATTAGAAGAGTCTGTGAGATTTTGCTCCCCCTCACCACTGCTATGAGCATAATTCAAACTAAATGAATCTGCCTGCAGTTTCAGAGATGTGATTTTATACTCACGTAAAACTTTTGGGGAGAAAAGATGTTTTGGAGATAACAAGTGACCCTCATTCACATTATCTAACCTAGGGAATGCCTGCATTAGGAGCAATATTTTGGAAAAGTTCTCCTGATGGGGACTTGGTTATACTGACAAAGGTGTACTTTGCCCATGGATAGTGCCATTTCCAAGCAAAATAAGCCATACTCTTAAAAATGCAGGGGGGGTTTCAGTCATTATTGTGTCTATGCTCAGAGTGTGTGATGACATAGTTGTCAGTCAAGGGCTCACTTTTTAACACCTGTGATTGATGTTGCTATGCTGGGAGAAGTTGATAGGGCAGGCATGGCTGAAGTTTGGGATAAGAAAATAAACTCATTTTTTCAGTCTCTAGAAGGCGGCTCTGAACACATGTGCTGTCATGAGTAGTTCTGTGGTTTTCAGTGGGTGGGATCCTGCCGAAGCCAAAGGGGCAACTTGATATAGAGGCCTAGTTCTCCATAATATGCGTTTGAATGAATGGGTGCACATAATTAGTGTTGTGCTAATCATGAATAGGCAGGGATACATGGCAGTCCAAGAGCTATGGTGACTTCTGTCTGTACTTTACAGTTTATATTGCTAAAAAATATTACTTCAGCTGATTTTTTTTTGTTCCGTTTGAAGTACCGACAATCAAAAACTATATATTATATGTACAAGGCATCTTTGGATGTTAACATAATAAACTTAATTTAATAATATGTGGGAAAATGCCCGCACCTCAGCCATCCATCTTTCTTAGTCCTTCTACTTTTCTGCATAAAGTAGGAGGAGGCTCTCTTCTCTTAAGCCTCCGTACATTATTGTATTGGAGCGTGTAAGCAAGCTAAACTATTGTTGAGAGGCACTTCAAAGTGTGTGTAAAGTACATGTGAATCAGTCTAACTTTCTGATGTCCCCTCAAATTTCTACCATTTAGAAAATACATACAAGCTTCATTTCCATGCACAAATACGTGCTTGCATGCAAATACCTAACCACATGGGATTACATTTACACAGTCTCCTTTTTCCTCCCATGGCATTTACTCTGCAATATTTGAAGTCTGGCACCTCTCTTCCTTCTTAGATATAACCTGGCATATGCCGCAACCCTCATGGTCTAGGCCAGTGACCTTTTTCCATTTTTATGAATCTCGTTTTTTATTTTTCCATTGATTGGCTTTTTAAGGCAAATGTCTTCCTGTTTTGCATGCTGTTTTATCTTTTAAGGTTCTGAGGATTTTTTTTGGTCCTGCTCTTCACAAGGAAGCAAGAAGTGTGACAGGAAGGTGTGATTTTTAATTTACACCAGACTTCTCAGCAAATAATGACTTTTCACACCCTGTTATTGCTGCTTAGCCTGGGGGAGGAGTTGTATGGCTACTGTTGTCATATCAAATTAAATCCACTCTTGTAATTTGGAAAGACATTCCTTTTTAAATTAACCCTTTTCGGTTTTTGAAGGAATTGCTAGATAATATTTTGAAGTTCATGTGCTGCATACAACCTGTATTTTGGGTAAATTTCACACCGAAGTGAGAAAAATGTAAATTTTTTTTAAGAATAATGTGAGAGGGTTTTTTTTTTTTTCATTTGATGGCTCTGCTGCTCCAGTGAGCTTCCTGGGGACACACCCTCATGCTGATATGGAATTTATTGCAAGATCAAGGCCTACATGTGTCATCCTAGGTAGGAAATGTAATATGGCTGATGGTCCTGGAAGGAACATGATTGGCTCATCTGAAAGGTTCTCTTGAATTGGTAAATGCAATATTTCTACTCACAAAGCAATTATTTTAAATCTTTGAGAATTACCTCAGAGTTCAGTTGGCTGTGTATCTTCCATATCTTCCAGTTGGCACCAGAGCCAAATTACACTAGGATGGAAGATCAACAAGAAAAAGCACACACATAGCAAAAGTTTCTCACTGTAAAACGATCATAAGGGTGAAGGGGCAATTCCCCTACAAGTCTTTGTGATGCAATTGTTTAATTTTTTTTATGTGCTGCTAATTTCAGTGTAGTTCAAAAAACAGACTGAAAGCAGATTAAGCCAGTCAGGAAGCATAGATTTAAGAAGCTTGTACCCGCGATGTGGAGGGATGGATTCTGAGGTTTCCAAGCTGTAATGAAACAAAACCGTTTCTTGTCTCAAAGGTTTGTCTGTATGCTATTCTTGCCATTCTACAACCAATGATTGACTTGTGTGTCATTTACAACAAAAAGATTGGTTCAGACAACCCATTCAAAGGAGGAATGTTTATATGGCATCAAAGTAGTTGGGTGGAGAAGTCAGGCAATCTTAGAGCAAAATTAGAGAAGGAGCTGAGTTTTCTCAGTCCCATGACACCGGAATTGAATACTCCTGGGACTGGACTGTCTTGATACCCTCTGTTCCATGTATTATGCATTTCATAGGGATAGTCTGAGTTTGAAGAGTATGAATAGCAATTAGCAAAACCAGCTACCCCTCCTCCCCTTTCATTTTTCAGAAGCTTTTATTTCCCCTTACTGCTTGTGATCAAGAGTTAATTGTTCACTCCACCAGTTGCTTGGTGGTGCAGAGAGGGTTAATGTGCTCAATTTACTATAAACATATATGTGGCAGACTCTTATCTGGTTTCTCTTTTTTTCTTTCTGTAAAATGTCAACCATTTCCTGATGAGCAGGGTGGTGGTAAATTTCACACCTTTCTCTTCTCTGTGTGGAAACCTGGGTGTTAATGGTACAGGATCAGGTCGCATTTTATGTTATAAAGAATGAGGCAGTCTGTTAGAACAACACAAGGAAGGCAGGGAAGGAAGGAAGGGGAGGTGAAGAAAAAAGAAATCAGAGAATTTGCTGCTTGAAACAGCATTAGTTTAGTTTTATTTCTTCATACTTAACCTGGTTTTACTCAGCACTTATAAATGTAACATTTTGTGATAGAAACCTAGTCTTCTATAGGGTTTTGGAGTTAGGCATAAATATAATCTTCTAATTTCATTCCACAGTGGAATTTACTATTGCAACACCAGAAGATGGAAAGTTGGTCAGTTGATCAAGTCTGCAACTGGTTGATTCAGAGGAATTTAGGAGAATTAGTTCCTAAATTTCGTGGTAAGGTGTTTGTGGTTTGTTTGCTTTTATTGCTTATTAACTTTTGTTTTGGTAAACAGCTTTCCTCTTCTCTGCCTTAAAAAACATAAAATGTATATTTTTTTTACACTAAATTGTTTTTTTGATATGGAGGTAGTTATCTGTTATATAATAGCTTCAGCTTTTTATAGAATTTGAGAAAGAACTGATTCAGGCCAGATAAATCAAAAGGAGTCTAAAGATTTATTAAGAAGCCTAAAAGAACTGGTGTGTGAGATGGAAATCTATAAATAAGTATACCTTCTAGGAACAAAATTGTAGGTTTATCAAGATTTGTTTAGGCCTATTTAATATTGCATGAGTCTATTTGAAATGGTGCATCTTTAATATGTAAATGTTTTATCTGTGAATATATGAATGCTCTACAAAGGATTGAGGAGACTGGCATTCAGACATACTGTGTTAAAGCTTTTCCTCATTAAAATATCAGTATGTTCTGATCCAAGCAAATAAGCCTGTCTGAAAGTATTAGACTAGTTAGTTCGTTTTGTGCAAACGTTTATGCTCCAGATTCAAATTCTTGTTACTAGCCAACAGCCTGTAGAGAATTTTAATTCCTTAACAATTTGGAAGAGACACTTTGCAATAAATTGTTTATTTTGGTATAATCCACATAGGACAGTTTCAGAGGTCAAAAGCAGTTTTGTCTTGGAGATCCACTCACCTTCTACCTTCATGGTGCATTTGGAATCTAACAATAAAGTAATATGACTTTTTCTTTCTCTTGAATATTTAGAGGAAGAAGTGAGTGGAGCAGCTCTTTTGGCTCTTAATGATCGTATGGTGCAGCAGCTAGTAAAGAAGATAGGGCATCAGGCAGTACTAATGGATCTGATTAGCAAATACCACCAACGAAATAATGATTTAGAATCCCTTACTTACAGTTGTGACACAGCCCCTCCAACATCTCCAGAAGCAATCAGTGGGTGAGTTGTCATGAAAGCGTAATTATGATTCTGTTTAAGTGCAGTTTCCTGTTAGTCATTTAACACTAGCATTCAATATTTCTGTAGCTGTAAGTTTAACTTTTTTAATATTTTAATCCTAAATGGAAAGCATGTTCAGTGTTATAAATGCGTATTACTGCACCGTTTTTATGAACATTCCTGAACAAATTCTTCTAGGTGGGACTGGTAGCTGCACTTACGAAATTTGCCCAGTGTTTCCTTTATAAAATGTGTTTTCATTTGCTTATAACTTTGCCAAACTTTAACCACATGGACTGATATTTTCCAGAATGGATGTCTGCCTCTGACTGAAGTTTTCCAGATAAATACAATCACAGAGCTTAAGCTATCCCCAAATATAAGGCTAGAGAAAAATGCTTTAGTACCCTTATGCTTTGAAGTAGGGTCTTTAAATCTTACAGGGAGGTAATCTTTGTTCCATATATATTTCCTTTTTTGAGATCTTTATAAAATCTACCCACATTTGCTTTTGGAAAAAAAGATCAGACCTTGACCAAGCTCAGAAAGGACTTTATAGGTTTTTAGAAGCTTCGGGAGGAGTAGGCTGGGACAAGAAGCCCTGGAGAAAGTATAACTGGAATTTTAAGGTGGCAAAGAGAAGGGAGAGAAACTGAGAAAAGGATGGGGAACTGTAGGAATTAAGAAGTATAATGTAATAGGCAATGGATGTTTTGAACTAGTGTGAGTGGGGACCTGGAATTGGATGTAGAAAGGTTACACCAGTGTTTAACCTGTCATGTTTCTCCTCCGGTTTTTAATTGCATGATCACATACCCTCTTTTCCACAGGATGCCTACCTCAATCAGTATATCAGAAGCACCTGCTTCAAGGATGGAGCAAGGCCGAGCAGTAAAGACTATTGTCAGTGGGGCTCCTGTTTCATTTGCTGCAGAAGCTGGAAGGTGCATGGCAATTGCAGTAGAGAATTGCAAAAAGGGAAGGGATGGTCTCTGTATTAAGGCAGCTGAATGCTGCCCTGGAGAATTGGATTCCATCTGTGCCAGTGCAGTAGAGTTACTACATAGTGCTAGAGCTTCTGTAGTATCACAAGCAATAAAACTTTCATCTTTTTTTCCCTTTCTACCTCCACATATTTCTTATATGGATACCATTCCTAGCTGACTTGCAACTCCTAGAGCTCTTCATCCTGTTCATTCTCCAAGAGGCACCAGGTGAAAGAGCAGGAGTTCTAATATCCAGGGGGTTGTATTCAGTCTAGCATCTCCATTGATTGGGTACCAGAATGAGAAGTTGTAACTATATGAATATGAGGTGATGGACCTGTTTCACATCCAGTATTTCTATTGAAGCCCCTGAAATTTTGAATTGGGATTTGGATACTGGCTTAGAGCTTTAGGTTTCTTGCTAATTATAAGGTCAAAATGTACCAGGAGGTGCCATAGGACCTGACAATTTTGCATGGTGTCTCCATGGCTGCGTGAGTGAACAGTCTAGTGCAGGGTTTCCAAAGTGTGACCCACAAGGCAAAGGCAGCCTATGAGTCTTTTGATGTGGCCCGCCACCCAGGACTGCTATTTCAAAATGGCATTCCTTCCACTGGGAAGAGGCTGGCACAGACCCTGGCCCTGAGCCCACAGTAAGCAGCCCATCCTTGCCCTGCACACAGATCTGGGGGTGGGGGGGCACATGTCCCTCATTCCTCCCCCAAGAGTGCAAATAGCAGCGGGGAGCTGTCCCACCTTCCCATCCCTCTGGATGAGCCGCCTATGACTCTATCCTGCTCCCAGGGTCACATTCACTGCCCTAGCTGGGCAGTGCCTGCCCCTACCCCACTCCCTCCCTTACCATGGGGACCTTGATCTCCCACCCCAGCACAATCTTTCCCTCCCCATACCTCCTCCCCTTACAGACTCACCAGCCAGGTGCTGCACTTCAAGCTGCCAGGCTGCATTTATGTAAATCAGCTATTGGATCGGTATCAACTGATATGGCTTGTTAATAATTAGCCATCACTACCAGCCAAGAAAATCTTTATCAGTGTACCCCTACTTAAAATCATGACTGTTCAATTCATTCATGAAAAATCACTTTGTATTTCTGCAGTTAAGATTTTGGAATTCTAAAATTTCTCTCTGTACAAGGGCTGTCCATCTGGCAGCTGTTGGAGGGTTAATATGCAGCCTTTGAGCTCCAGCCTGGCCACCACTGCCCCCACCATTACACCTATCTTGGCAGCTGGGTTCCTGGGGCTCTCCCACCCAAAGAACCACTCTCCTCTGGCTTCTACTTCCTTTTTCCTCTCCTGGGGGCAGGATGACACAGCAGAAGGAGGCTGCGGTGGGATGGGAGTGAGGGGGCAGGGGTCTTAGGATCATAGGAAAGTAGGGCTGGAAGTAGACAGGGCTGCTGCGCTTGTGGTTGGGGGAACCAGACTGCCCATATGGCTATGTGGGGGGGGAGGATTTGGGCTGCACGCCCACCTGGGAGGGGAGTGGGGAGGCAAGCTACCTGCACAGCAGGTGTGGGAGGAGCCCGTGCTACCTGTTTTGTGCCTGCAGTGGGGAAGAGTTTCCTGAGCTGCCTGTTCAGTGGGGGAGAGCCCGGGGAAGCTGCCAACATGGCTAACAGCCCCTGGGCTTATGGCCCCCATCTGCCCGGAAGCTGGACAGCTCTACTCCTTATAATTTTTGTGATATATACAGCTCATCAGTGAAAAACCTTGTCTTCCAGGGCTAATGATGTGCAAGCGTTCAATCCCTTTGCTCCTACGGATAAGACCCTTTATTTTTCTCCAGCAGAAAATAAAGAAGGATTAATTGACCGAAGAGTCTTAAAGCATAAGTGAGTTAATAGAGCATTTGCTAACTTATAGTTGTTTTGAAAGTGATGTTCAATGTTTGTTTCTAATGCTGAGACTATGCAGTCATTTCATGTTGTTAGGACATCTTGTATGCTCAGTTACAGAAATTATCCAATCTGTTCCTAAATACTGAAGAACAACTCTGCTCTCAGGTATACTGATATAATTCCTGGAGAAATTAGTAGGAGTTGAAATACAGTTATGTTAGGGACAAAAGGGAGCCCTTGTTTAACAGTGAAGTGAGTAGGTTAGATTTTTTTTTCAACATTTCTAGCTTTCTGCAGAAGAGCAACAGTTTCAGAAGACTGTGCTTTTCTTTTTCTTTTTTTTGTTAAATAAAACCCAGTATTGGCAGAATTCTGTAGAACTGAAAGCTACTCCTGCAATGTTCTGACTTGGTGCATGGAAATTAGCCTTCTTTCATTAAGGGCTAAGCTTCTGTGGGCTAGAATCTTGCACATGGGCAGTTACGACAAAACTGCTGACTTATAATGAAGCCCTGCCTTTTTTAAATATGTGCACCATGGTAAATTGGATGCATGTCCATACCCTTCGTTTTGCCTTTATAGACATTTTAGATCTGCCGAGATTATACAAAGACATTTCCCTGAAGGACAATGTACTGCAATATTCCTTTAAAAAAACAGAAAGGGTGGGGACACATCTATTAGGAACCAGGAAGGAAGGTACAAATAAATCAAATAATGACAACCTTAAAAAAAAAGAAAAGAAAATGTAATGGTTTGTCACTTGAGAAGACCCTTATTCCACTAGGGAATAACTCACAAGTCCTAAACCCCAAAATTTCACTTGCACTTTCAGCATGTTCCTATCATAATATAAACTATATATAACTTAGAGTATAACTTTTCCAATAAACCGTAATAGGTGTTTGTAACTTCCAGGATCCAGTTATTTTTAATGATGAATAATTTTATCTTATGTTTAATGATGGGTAATTTTATCTTGGGCTGCACACTCTTAAAATGGGTTATGTGAATCACCATAACCCAGAATAAACTAGCTCTAGAAAATGTCTTTACTGCTTCAGTGTACAGCTTTCAAAGACTCCATAGCTAGTTAAGGATCCATGATTGATCCATGCTTTCTTTGACTTAACAACAGTTTAACATGTTGAAGCATACAATATGCAAAATGGATTCACTTGGGGGCTACCAGTATATATACTGGGTTCAGAGGAGGCAACAAATGTGAGTATATGTCTTCATTGTTTGAAGATATGACTACAAACTATGACCCATTTGCTTGGAAGGTCAGAATGAGAAGCTAGCAAATAGATTTTGCCTGACTGAAAAAAAAAAAGAGAGAGAGTTAAAATTGATGTAGAAGGTGTTACTTAACGGACATGGTACATCCCACTAAAGTAGTGATCCTTTATAGACACAAGATGTTTACTGCAGACTTGCCTAATTATCTCCACAGTAAAACATCACTGTCTACATGTGTGGTGCTATTAGAACAGAGTAAACTAATTAACTCTGCCATAGGATAGTACTACCAAATACAAGTATTATCCTATGGCAGAGTTATTTACTATGCCACAATGCAGGTGTGTAACAATGGGGCAAGCCAAACATATCCGTCTCAGCAGGAAAGAGTCCCTGGAAGCACAACAAGCTGCTGGTGGAGGGTAGCCAAATACCCGGTAGGGCAGGAGACAGTTAGTATTTACCTGCAGATGTAGAGCCAACAGTAATGACACAGCAATTGGTGCTGCTACAGCTGTTCATAAGCACCTACTACCTGCAGGTCTGGCAGTGCGCTGGGAGTGATATCACAAGCCCATGACCTGGCCCAGCCAGTAAAGGGGAAGCAGGGCTGTACAGAGAGGGCAGAGAGAGCACCACGGATACAGCAGACCCAGAAACTCTGAAGCCAACAGGGAGCAGAGCAGTATCCACAGCCTGGAGACCTGGAGAGGTTTGCAGCCAGCCGCTGGCCCAGGATCACCCAGGGAGAGACTCCCTGTGGACCCTGCACCCAGAAATTGGGAGAGAAGCATGTAAGTCAGGCAGCTGCTGGTGCCTGGAGATCCAGGCATGATGAAGACACTGCCACCTTTTGTTTCCTTCTTCCTCAAGAGATAATTGATATTGATGTAGGAGTTGCAGACTCGGCAAAGGGGGCATGGACTTAAAGGCCCTGAATTGATAGTCTGTTCATAAGTTGATTTGAGTGGAGGGGATTATTTGATGTTTGATTTTGAAAACCCACAAAATTTGATTATAGACCGAATTAGAATCATAGAAGTAGAATCATAGAATCATAGAAGTATGGTGGGAAGGGACCTTGTAGATCTTCAAGTCCGACCCCCACCTGGCCAGGATTAAAACTGGGCTCAGATGACTCCAGCCAGGTAGACATCAAACCTCCTCTTAAAGACCCCCAGGGCAGGAGCCAGCACCACTTCCCTTGGAAGTTGGTTCCAGACCCTAGCCGCCCTAACTGTGAAGTAGTTCTTACAGATGTCTAATCTAAACCTACTGTCCAACAACTTGTGGCCGTTATTCCTTGTTATGCCGGGGGGGCTAGGGGAAACAAGGTCTCTCCCAAACCCTTCTGGTCCCCCCTAGTGAGTTTATAGTTGGTCACCAGATCCCCCCTCAGCCTTCTCTTGTGAAGGCTGAACAGGTTCAGGTCCCTCAGTCTCTCATTGTAGGGTCTGCCCTGTTGTCCCCGGATCATTCGTGTGGTCCTCCTCTGGACTCTCTCAATGTTGTCCACCTCCCTCCTGAAGTGGGACTCACAGAACTGGACACAGTACTCCAGCTGTGGCCTGACCAGTGTCGCGTAGAGGGGGAGGATCACCTCCTTGGCCCTACTTGAGATGCATCTTTGGATGCACTACAAGGTCCAGTTAGCCCTTCCAACCATGACCTCACATTGTCGGCCCATGTTCATCTTGGAGTCAGTAATGACTCCAAGATCCCTTTCTGCCTCTGTGCTCTCAAGAAGGGAGTTTCCCATCTTATAAGTGTGCTGCTGGTTACTACTGCCCAAGTGCAGCACCCTGCACTTCTCAGTGTTGAAACGCATCCTGTTTTTGTTAACCCACCCCTGTAACCTATCCAGGTCTTGCTGCAGCCTTTCCCTCCCTATTAGTGTCCTCACCTCACCCCAAATTTTGGTATCATCAGCAAATTTAAACAGGTTATTTTTCACCCCGTCATCCAAATCGCTGCTAAAGACATTGAACAGTGCAGGCCCAAGGACCGAGCCCTGGGGGACTCTGCTGCCCACTTCCCCCCAGGTCGAATATGACCTGTCGACCACCACCCTTTGAGTACAACCCTTCAGCCAATCTGCAATCCATCTGAATGTGTAGGCATCAGTGCCACAGTCGCCTAGTTTTTTAATGAGGATGGGGGGGTTTTAATGAGGATTAATTAAAGGAAGCCCATGGATTAATCGGTGTGATGTTAATGTGGGGTGACCCCTGAGTTAATTGGTTGCAGCTGACCCAGGATTGCATATGGACTTTATTGTTCCAAGTAAATCCAGGAATTAATTATTTTTTTGTGAAGCTGTATTCAAACTACATGGTTTATGTGACGAGAATAGTGAAGACCTGGGGGCCAAAACTGATTGAGGACCAGGCATCACCAGGGCACAGGTGTGTGCCATTGACATCAGACCAGGGTAGTCTGAGAGCAGGACTGCTGACACCATCATGAGCTTGGTTGGCATGTGGATGGGGTGTAGGGGAGGAAGAACCCCAGAAGTCTCCATACCTTCGTGTACTCACTAAGGTACTGATAACATCTCAAGATCAAGGCATGGCAGGAGAGTTGAAGAAAGTACCCCGTGCACAAGTCACATTTCCACCTTCCTGTGTGTGTGTCTGCTTCACAACTTGTAGACACTGATGGTGCTGCCTGGGGCATGAGGGTACTTTAGTGCAAGGGCTGCCTGCTGGCCCAGCCAGACCCTTTACAGTGCATTGAGCTGGGCTTGAGCAGCCCTGGGCTGGCAGGCTGACCCCTAGAAACCCTGCCAGCCACAGCTGCTCTGCCCTTGCCCAACATGATGCAGTCCTGGGTGCACATGTAAATAGAGCAGCTAGGAGCAATAAACTCTGGCATAAACTGCAATGGAGTTTATTCAATCACCTTAATAGCACACATAGATGTGACCTGTGACATTAAAATATGTAAGGTTCGGCTACACAGTGAGATTACATTTTTTCCTGAAATGATAACTGTTGAATTTTAGGTGATAGTCTTGACATTCACAGGTCTGCACAGGTCTGAGGTGTCTATGCTGGCTGTATACAAGTTGCTAAGGGGCTGAACAAGGTGTATGCTGTAGAACAGGAGTCAGCAACCTATGACACAAAAGCCATATCTAATTCACAAAGCCTCGATCTTGCACAGGAAATGATAGCATGGAGCTGCACCATGTTGCTGCTCTTGTCTACTTTGGAGCCCATTGCTCTGCTACGTCTGTGCTGCCATTGCTGCAGAGGGGTCAGGAATCTGCAGCAAGGGTGAGTGCAAGCAGCTGGCCACTGTAGGGGGCAGAGAATTCCAGCCCACAGCCACAGATGAGTTGCAGCCTCCATCCTATGTCAGGAAAAGCCTACCAACCCCTATTCTAAAAGCTTCTATTAGCACAACAGAAAAGCTGATAAACTAGTACGGGTGGATCTTTGGTTGGTGTGTAAGTAAAATAGAAGGCAGGGTAGATTTGTACCTTATAGATTAATCAAAGTAAATCTATATCTTTGGTTATAGATACTAGATAGAGATATATATAGCACAAGCTTTCATGAGCAGAAGCTTACTTCATCAGATACTGTGAAATACGTACAGAAAGCAGCATCTGATGAAGTGAGCTTCTGCTCATGAAAGCTTGTGCTAATATATATATGCAATTAATATATTTGGTTAGTCTATAAAGTGAAAATCTACCCTGTCTTATAGTTGACTGCAGACTAACACAGCTAACTAAGTCTCTTTCTGCTCATGGTAGTAAAATCCTGAGCTGGGCTGGTGGAGAGGATGGAAGTGTGCAATACATAACCTGAAGGTTCCTTTTTCACTCCCAGGGAGAACTTATACCTGGTATATTTGGATTTATCCACCACAGTAGGATAAATGGGCATGTAGTACATCATTAAACATTTTTTAAAAAACCCTTGAGATCAATAATGGCTACTTTTTTGGTAATTCTGCATAATGTTAAATTGATATTTTTCCCAGTGTTTTTGACCTTGGTTTTCTTGTAACTTTTTATCATCTAGTGATGCATTTTTTACTTTTATGGTACAGACTTGAAACACAGTGTAAACAGCATAGCAATGTAAATGAACCAATCCATGCACCAGCTATTCTATGTGAGCTGCTTGTGTATGCTCTTACCCTGTAATGAACAAAAGCCAAAACTGTGGCAGCTTAGCTGTCAATGCCACAGAATAGCTGATTTGTGATAAATCCTTGCTTTCTTTATCTTAAGGTAACTTTTTCAAGTTCCTGTACCCTTAACCCATGGCAGCTTTCTTTCATTGAGGTATGCTATCTTTCATTTACCTTGCAGTACAAGCCTGCAAAGTGTCTCTGTTGACACATGATAAAGCTCCATCATTCTTTGTGTCTCAGTAATTTGTTCATTCACCCATGCCCTCATCCATATGGAGAGTTATAGAAACTACAGCACTATGAATACACACTGTATTTTTTCCCTATGTAGAGAAGTCCTAAAAGCCTTCTTCAAAGTATATTTCTCAGTATTACAGAGAGGTCAAGAGAGACCACCATCAACTTGATCATTTAAACATAAAAATCAGGGTTAAGAGCAGCATGCCTCATATACTTTACCCTCTCTTCCAGTATTGAAAAGAAGCACCAAACTGCACTGTGAACTCATAGTCAGGAAGGAATTTGCAGGCTGTGATGGTAGAATTTTTTTCAGTAATAGGCCAAGAACAAATAAATCAATGGGCAAAGTGTTCTAGTTGAGCACTCAAAGTAAAGGTTAAAGCTGTAGTAAAGCTCTTCTCTGAAATCACCCACATAACATACAAAACTGCTGATGAATATTTTCCATATCTGCTTTTCTGTCTCTAAGCACTAGCTCCTGCACAGCTCCAGGCAGTCTAAATTGGCCTTGTTATTAAGAGAGCAGCTGTTTTTGCTTCTGGAGACTTGAGACTGTTGTACAAAATAAACATATTTATTGGCATATATTCTATACACACTTCCTCAAGGTTCATTTTTATCAAATGATATATATTCCATACCCCCGTCTGACTGTGTCTTTCAAGAAACTCAAATTGTTCTCTTTGAAGAATGAGCTACTGCCAAAGATTTATTCTCTGTCTTTCTCAAAATGTGTTTCATAGCTTTTCAAGAGGTGTTGCATAATGGGCTTCCATTCTGAATGCCTTGGAGTGATATAATTCATGCAGGGGAGATTTCTGTGCACAAGCAAGACAGCAATTTTTCCTTTCAAATCCTTTCTAATGTGCTAACTTCATTAGGGTAAATATGGGAGGGAATTTTTAGGTTACAGTCCCACTTTCTATGTGCTAAGTGTTCATCCAATATCAATAAATATCTAAAACGTTCTCATTTTAATCTGCCCATCGTTTGCTGACACATACTTTTTAATCATCAATTATCTGAACCTAGATAGTGTTAGGATATTGCACAGAAAATATATTTATAATTGTGCTGGAAAACCAAAAGACAGTGGTAAATCTAACTAGGTCCTGGATGATTTTTTTTTACTTACTATTTTAACCTGAAAATTTTATATATTGCATAAAATGCCAGTGTAATGATTCTAAAAGAAAAGCTCCACTGGCTTGTTTGTCAAATCTTTGTTTGCAATAAGGCTTTTCTGAATCTACTTCTTTTTATCCTCTGAATATATTGTACCTCACAAATTCCCTGCCATTGGAGTGATCATTGGTAGCGCCTTCTCTTCTGGATATTATAGGTTTTTTCAGTTGACTCCTTACAGGTTTGGTGTGCAAGAGGTGCCAGAATGGATGTTCTTGTGCTTATTACAGTGAGTCAAACTAGAACCAGGGAACTGGTTCCCACTGGTATTTTTTAAATTGAAATGGAACACTACCTGAACTGTAATTTTGTCCTATCTGAACCAGAACTGCTGTAAAAACAGGTTATAGTTAAAGTAAAGATGTAGCTGGGTATTTTAAGAAAATGACTGCAATCTTATTTCCCTTGTAAAAGAAGACATAGGTGAGTGATTGGTACTAGGAGGGTTTCCCCTACAGATAGCGGTGACGTCTAGGAGGTTCACATGGGTGCACACGCATCCCCTACAAAAAGGTGCCAATGACACTGTGATTGACGCAGTGCCTACAGGTGTCACTCGCCACCCCAGCCACTGATACTGCTGGCAGCATCTGTGGGTGGTCGCCGACCCCTGGCTGGTGCTTACCCCCCTCCTCCCACCAATGCTAGTGCCAGTGGCATCTGCGGGAGCTCCCCCACTTACCGCTGCCACCGCACTCGCGCATCCACCAGCACCACTATGCCCCCCCAGCTGCCGGGGCACATGTCGTTCATGCCTACTGAAGTGAAAAGAGAATGAAAATAGAAGGACGAGCTACATATTGCAAGGCAGGAAGATACTCCATCTGGCTTAATCTGGTCCCTG
Source organism: Crocodylus siamensis (assembly GCF_052110815.1). Taxonomy (NCBI): domain Eukaryota; kingdom Metazoa; phylum Chordata; order Crocodylia; family Crocodylidae; genus Crocodylus; species Crocodylus siamensis. The sequence continues at coordinate 101,787,377 of NC_143395.1, read as the reverse complement.
GAATGGACAAGGTTGGGATGGGAACCGTTGCCCATCTTGATCCACTGGGGTAATCCTCAGTTGTTCTGGTGCAGAAGGGTGGAGGAAGGGCACCATCCTTGAAGTTAAATGAACTTGCCCAGGTTGGTAATAACTCATGGTCACCTATTTCTGAACTGCTTCTCAGACTTTTTTCTGCTACTTTGCAAAAATCACAACTCTACTTGATTTAGATTCTGGAATATGCAGTTGGGCTATACGGTTTCCTTTGGTTTCTTTTTAAAAATAAGTTTCTGCTATAATTTACTACAGCAGTTGAGAATTAATTATGGGAAAATCCAATAAAATCCCTAAGAAAGTTCTTCAAACAGGAAAATATTTAAAATAAACAATCTTTTTTTGTCAAGTTGGAGAATCATTGTGCTTTTCAGTCATGTCAGAAAATCATGTTGGCAACCTGGAAAGACTCATTCAAAAGCCACTGAGCGGCATAATGTATCTTCTATACAGGGAGAGAAAAATTACAAAATAAAACTAGCAAATGGCTACCATATGCACGAAGTTGTGATGAATCTACATCCAAGAAATCTACTACAGCATAAGCTGTTTTGGACTCCAAAGTTTATAACTAAGGCAATTATTATAATTATTTATAAAATTCCCTTGTTGCATTCTTGCTGAGAATTAGTCACTGCAAGTGGAAAGCTATAGACATTTTCCAAAATTATTAACCCTTGTTTAGAAGGCCTGGGGACAAACGTTGTATTGAAGGCTGAAAATATGAGACAACGTTACCACTGTTGCAGCCACCGTGGTGAGGGCTGAGGGGAATCAGAAATCATGGGAAGACTAACTCAATTGTCAAATGACTTGACTGATTCCATTTAGGGATTAACATTCTGTATATATTGCAGGACAAGTTGCTTTTCTAACTCTAGCACTGAAAGAAATCAAGGAAAGATGACTCTCCAAATATTTTAAATCCAAGATACACAAAATTGATGCATATAGAATTGTTCCAAGGTACACACACGGCATTACAACAAATACTGGAGTAAAAGTGGTGAAAGCAGTGAAGGTAGTGGTTAGGGATCAGGAGGCTGAAGGTGTAAAACAAAAAGTTTGGAATAAAGAGTTTGCTCTACTGAAAAGAAGCTTAAGAGCAAGAAGATCAGAATAATTTTGATGAATGTGGTTGAAGGAATTCACTTTGGTCTGTCACAGCTAGGACGTTGGTGTTTATGTACTTAACTAGCACTACTGCAGCTTCACAATTACTGCAAACCAGGTATAACTTTTCTAGTGTTGTGGGTGTCTCTATGAGCTCTCCACATAATGTGTAAGAGCAGCCTGTTAAATCTGACAAGTAGTTTATGCCTCTGAACCAGTTAGTCTCACACATTTCATTAGTTTAACCATAGGTGTAATGTTGCTCTGTTTTAATTAAGTGAACATTTCTATATAGTTGCTTCTGGATGTAGGAAGGATATTAGTGTGGAGTTGCATCTCTCTCTCGCTGACCCAACTATTCAATTTTTAAATTATTTGACTTATTTATTATAATTACCCACTCATCTTTGAGGTCACCTAAATCTAACATATTTCTTTCCTTACAGTTCATGGAAATTAAAAGATTTTTTTTCATACCTTGTTTAGAGATTGAAAACTAATTATGTACTCTAGTGTAGGCTGGGGCAAAATTGAGAGAGACTTCAACGGTACTGTGGAGCTTGGAGTGCTTGTTATGTGCTGGGAAGCTTTGAAGGGGATGGGAAGTAACAGTTTCCATGGAAGCAGACATGCTGGTTTCCAGGGAAGTTTTCTTAATTGACTCACAACTTTTACTTAGGAGTTTGACTTCAAGCTAACCAGCTTTGTTCCAATGACCTGATGCAGTGGAAAGAAATAGTTTATAATTCTAATGGAGCCTGGTGACAACTTCCAAAACTTCTCACCTTTCTTGTTAAGGTTGGTTTGGCTCTAACAGTGGTAGCAACATTGCCCATCTTATTGTGTGATAGTTTGCAAGCTAGCTACATGGTTTGAACTTAATGTCAAATAGACCTACCTTGAACTGGATTAATTAATGCTGGTTAAAAATCACTGGTGATAATTGGCTTCCCATCTACTCTAGGACTTCTATTATTAGTAACACTGAGGAAGCTGAATCAGTGTGGGTGGTACTAAAAAGCAAAAGGATCAAAAATCATGGGCTGCCCAGCTCCTTGAATAAATACCATTCAGAAAAGTTGGGCAAATATTGGAGGCGTCCATATCATCTATGTGGGATGTCTCTATTCCAGTTAATATGTATAATTATAGATAAAAAGGTTGATTTAAAAAACTGCATACCTTTTTCTGTAATATGGTTAAGCCTAGGTATACAATTCTTACTCCTCTGTTTGTCACGCTTGGTATGGGGTACAGGCAGGTGTAATATAATTGTACTTTTATCAATGAATACTGATACAAGCTACTATGATGCAATTGCTGAATCAGCATGAATTGATAGCACTACAGGTGTAGTAAAACTGCTCCAACTTTAACCCTGCTTTGTCCAGGGTCAAACTGAGGGCAGTTTCACTAACTTGTATCACTCCCTATAGACTCAGGCCCATGTAAATAGCTGTATCCTAACAGGAGCTCCCCCTTTCCTTTTTGAAGTGGCTAAAAGGTATGTTTGTTCACACCTACACTTTTGTATTTTTCTGCCTTTGATGCCATTAACCAAGTATCAGTTGCAAAACTGATCTGGAGGGAGGGGTAATTAGCTGTGTTAGTCTGAAGGTGAAGCTAGGGTAGCACCCCGGGACATGTGTAGATGAAACGGAGAACCTGAATTGAAGCGGTAGGTTTTTAAAAACATCGCTTCAGTTTAGGGCTCTTTAAACCCCAGTGTCGTGCACACACCTGAACTTACCTGCCTCTCCAGTGGTGGTGAGAGGAGGGCAAGCTGCCAGCAGGTGGAGCGATCCCTGGGCTGAGGGGTGGTGACTGGTGATAGTCCAGCCCATGGTAGTGGCAGCCCCCACAGGCAGCACCTGCCTGTAGGCACCCAACTCAGGAGGTCCCGGGGGGCACCACAGCCACAGAGGGAAACACCAAACCCCTGCACAGCTTAGGCGCACAGGCAGGCTCTTGCAGGGGTGGGGGAGAAAAAGATCTTGGGTGGACCATGAGCTTCCTGAAGAGCCCCTGAGCTGCATAGAGCCTGGTGGTTCACTCCACGGCTGTAGGGCAGCGAACTAAAACTCCTCATAGTCATTTAAGGTGCATTACACCGCCAAGTTTGCTACAGCCACTGGAATTACTGTGCAATACACTGCCAAAGCATGCAAACACCAACACCATTGAAGCGATGCAAAAGCATTTAACCCTCTTTAAAGTGTCGTGCACACATGCCTCTCATTTCATCTACACAAGGCCTTAGAAAAATTGGTTCAGAGAGCACAGAGGCTTTTGTAGGTGACAAGGTTGGATCCAAAGGAGCTACAGGCTAAAGACCAGACAATAGACAGTTTGGCTTAGTGGATAGGACAGGAGAAGGCTACAGGCAGGGGAATTACAGAGGCACAGTCTATGTCACAGGTTGCCAAAGCTGAACAGAGTTCACAAAGCCTGAGCGTATTAGCAGAGCTGAGCAAACTGGAATTCAAAAACCACAACATCCAGGGAGGCTTACCACAACACACCTTCAGGCAGAATTGTTGGCTGGTTTACAGGCTGATGCCAAAGGTGGAAGCTTGCTATCCTCAGCAGCCAGTCAGCAGGCCCTGCAGAGCTTTGTAACCTAGAGAAGTACATAGAAAGGGGTTTTTTCCTGCCATAATAGCTTTGCCACTTCACCATCCCTCTGAATGAATGCTTAGCTAACAAAAGCTGTTAGCTTCTACAGTGGGGGTTTTACTAGCATAGCTACATTGGTTAGGTGCAACTCTTGTTTGTTTGTTTCTCCCATGCTTCTGGTTGATATAGAAATGCCGGCAGACCTGTGGCTTAGTGGCTTCTGTGGAGAGAACTTGAGACATGAAAAGATGTATATTTTGTGTTAGACCTCAGACTAGTCCAGTGATTCTTCCAAGGGTGCTATGTGGTGCCACACAATGTTAATACTGTTAGGTGTGTAAACATGATTCACAAGATAAACCCAGAGATTTTAAATAAGTATCCTTAGTGTCACAACATCTTGACCTGTGATCTTTCTTTGCAACAAAAGAATTCCTCTGTTATTTTTCTGTAGTCAAAAATGGGGTGCAAACTAAGAGCTGACATCTTCTATGGGGCATCTTGAATCTAAGAAGGTTGAGAACCACTGGTTTAGTCTCTCTTTCACCTTCCTTATATAATTGCCTTAATAATTGTCATTGTTAATTCAGTCACGGTTTGTGCTAATCCTATTTTAAAAGGAAATTTCAGTCACAGCTTGTGCTAATCTTATTTTAAAAGGAAATTTCCATAACTCTCAATACACTCTCACAAGATGCCAGTTGAAATTCATTCAGCAATTCATGAGAGCCATTGAACTTGCAGGGCTTCTAGCATCTTTAAAACTTAGACTGCCTCTTGCAGTTCTGAGACATTTGTTTGTTTTTGCATCTTGATATTTTTCATAAACATAGTATCATTCACACTTCCTGATTGCAGTGAAACATTGATTGTTAAAAACAAGTATCCACATAGGTTCTGGCATAAAACATACTTTGTGCACATTTGGTTACTGATCACATGTTTGGCAGTCTTTTCCTAGCACTTGATTTAACATGCAAGTGTTCTAACATCTTCAAAGACTTTATTGCATGCTGTAAATGCAGCTTTATTTTTCTACTATAGGGACTGAGACAGGAAAAGTAAACTAATGACTTCTAACCAGTATGGTCATAGATTTCTTTTGTATAAAAGCATGTGGTTTGTGGTGTGCTTCCTCCCCTCTCTTCCTCCCACTATTTCCAACATAGGAAAAATGTAACTATTTTAGAATCTGATAAATTTGGCTAATTTCATCTCTCTCTCTCTCTTTCTCTAGAAAAAATATGAAGCCTGTTTTTGCAAGACATAAGACACTGCAGTGGACAAATTCATACATTTTGCCTGAGTTCCCTTATGATGTCAAATGTATATTAGCAGAAAGAAAGTGCCCTGACCACAGCATGAGAATAAGGATTATTGAATTTTTACAGGCAGACATGACAAAATACCTGGAAGGATCACTGTAAGTACAGCTGTTTTGAATTTGCTCTTTTTGGAGTTGTCAACAGACTGTGAAATGAACTTTCTCAGATGATTCTAAGCCATTTTCTATGTGAGATTTAAATGATGAAGAGTGTTGATTCCAAGCTCTTTGAAGTGAATGAAAAGACTTCTGGCTTTAGTGGACTTTGGCTTAAATTCTAAAGGTTCTCCCCATGCAATACTTTTAGGATAACCTTTTCTTTAATGCAATTTAATATGAAATATGTCAGAAATACTGCATCAGTTGACCATACCTACATTATGCATTTCAGATTGAAGACAAAGTGCCAAAAATGCAAACAATTCATATCTGCTCTTCATCTTGTTCAAACAGATATCCAAACAGTCAGCAGTATAACATTGTTGTCAATGCATTGCTTCAGGCATATCCATTTCTTGATGAGGATGGGAATGGTTTTGTAAGTATTGCAAATAGTACAGTTTTCAGATTGTTATCTTAAGAACGCTCATACTGGAAAACATTTTTTTAATCAAAATGTACAAGAGGAGTTGATTTAGTTCAAGGGACGCACACCAGGTGTTTTTGTTTCTTTCTTTCTTTCTTTCTGCATAGAATGGAAGCTGCTGCTTTTAGAGATGTATGCCAAATCGAGTTTAATTTAGACACCAGCAGTTGCATAGGATTAATCAAATTACAGGCTGCTTATCAGTTCACTGTCAGATTATACAGGCATCCACATAATACTACTGAAAAATTACATACTTGTTGCTTGGGAGGGATTTTACTTCCTCTGTAATTTGCTTTTTCTCCTGAGGGCCTCAATTAGATAAGTATTAAATGTGCATTGATTAAAAAAAAATACTGGTGGTGATACTACTTAGGCGAGTAGAAAAATGTGTCAGAATGGGAAATACATATCCATTATTGAATGAGTTTGGGTTTTTTTGACTCCTGTTCTTGAAATATATTATGATACCTTATGTGCTGCTGTTCTCAATCTAAATCAGTAGTCATAGTAGCTGCTGCTATCTTTAAATGTGGCAGGGACAGAGATACTTGGACAAAATAAAAGCATAGCTCTGAATAGCACCATTGTGGTTTTGTCTATGGCTTCATCAGGAAGCAGAGTAGGAGGAGGAAACATTCTTAGTTTTAGGCTAATATTTTTATTCCCATGGTCTAGAAATATATATGAGAGAGAGACTTCACATCACTTTTTTGCCAAGTGATAGTTGTAAATGCAGGTTTTTTTAAAACTGAAATATGTCTTTCAGCAGCTGGGGCTTTAAGAGTAAAAGGTGTTTATCTTAAGATTTTCAAGAAAATCTTGAGAACTTGCAAGACTGGATTTATAAATCCTGAAAAGAAAGGAATATTTTAATCCCCTAGTAAATGAGCTGAACAGGCCAGGAAGAGGATGCTTCTACTGTCACTTCTAAAAATGTCCTGGGTGTGCAAAAGTTGATAATTCTTTTTGCTTATTGTTGCTGCTTATGGTAACACTGATTCAAGCATCTTGTCGGATATGTTAAACATTCAGCTATGTTTAACGCCCCCCCACCCCCAAATAACCCTATTCAGATAATACGATTGTCAAATCAGAAACACTTGTTTATCCACAAGTCTTGGATTTGGAGAACATGTTTGTGTTCCAGAGTCCTGATGTTTGAGACAATTAGTAATTACCTCCAGCCTCTGAGCAGGCACAGAGAAAGGGTATAGACAAAAATACAACTGGAACAGCTTCAAGTGGGGAGGGAGATTTCACCCTGGATGCCAACAGCTGGTTTGCTGTACCAGTCGAAAGAAGATACAGTCAGAGTTTGGCTACTTATCCAGATTCAAAGCTAGGGTGATTTATCCAATATGTATTACTGTAAGTCCCATGCAGATATAGTAGCTGCTGCATACTCCTGAGCAATATCTCCTTCCCCACTTTAGAAGCTGTTACAAACATACATTTGTCCATACCCAGAGTCTTTCCTAAATATTACAGGAAAAGCAACTCAGAGGTAAAGGAGGAGTTTAATTCCTGGAGGACTGTACCCTCAAAAAAGTAAATGTAAAAAAAAAAAAAGTTACAAAATTGCATGCCCTGACTAAATTACAGATTAAGAAAATAGAACATGGGCGGCTGAAAAGTATAGAGCCAAGTTTGGTTAGACAGTTTGTCAGGCTGTATGGGGATAGATAAAGGTGGAGTTGGCAAAGGCACAAAAACATGATCCAAGTGTAAATGAAACAGTAACATTGGGTATCTATACATGTGTGTATGGAAGGCGAGGAGGGGCACTAATTAAACTGTCTGCAGTGTCACATGTATTCAGCATCCTGTGCTTCAGTAAGTAGGAAAGTGTTAACAGATTTTTCTGTCAAAAAAGCAGTTTGCTGTAAAGACAATGTAAAGCATCCTCCAAAATTTGGAATAGTTGGCCTTAAAATGGAATTTCTCCCTGTGCCCTATCCCTTTCATTTTCTTCACAAATGTTTTCAAGTGTGGGGACGCTGAATACACATGACACAGAGGCTGCTGGAGAGCGCTAATTAGCATGCTCCAGCAGACTTGCAACAGACTTGATTAACTGAGTCTGCTCTGATGTGCTAATTATTACATATCGGAGCAGAGGTCCACCCCATGTGTAGGTGCCCACTTGTCTGAGACTGCTGAGAGCTTAACCCAATACCTTGCAGAAGTATTGGGCTATGTTTACTTCCACATCTGTACTTTGGAGCATCTTGCCACCCAAGGAGATGCAAGCCTCGTTGGTGGAGTAAGTACTCTATGGGGAACTGAAAGGGCATTGCACCTCCTATTCATGAAGGTAGTTTTGTGCAAGGGCAGGGCTGTGGCAATTTAGCTATGAGAAGATGCATGTTTGTGCTGGAGGAATGAAACTGAGCCAACAGAAAACTCATTTCAAAATTAGGTTTCATTTTGAATTGGAATGGAAAGTCAAAACATTCAATTCCAATTATTTGGAATTTTGGCAAAGAAAGATGAGGAGGGAAAAAACATTTGGAGAGCAATTCTAAAAAGCCCGGTAACACTGAAGCACATATTACTGACAGGAAGATATTGTCATAGAAAACATTGTGAGCACTCCTAGGTATCACCAAAGTGAAGAGTGGGAACACATATGGGAACACAAACTCTGCCCCCTTCTCCTCCATAATGGGATTTAGGAGAGAAACCCAATGCTTTAACTTATTTAAGGATTTTTTTTTCAAGGGGGATTTTTCACTTCTATATAGTATGTATCAAAACTGGGGAAGAGAGAAAAAGAATCTTTCTTAGATAGTATAGGTATTCTGGTCTATGTGGTGTTTAAAAATGGTTATACCAAACATGGTTCAAAGGCCTTAATGGGCACTTAGATATTAGAAAACTAATGTTGGATGAGTCAAACATTATCCTTGGTTTTCTGAAAGTCACTTTGTATGCAAGTTTTATATTTAGCAAGGGGAAACATGCAAGTTAGGCATAGTGAACGTGAGTGAATAAAAATGGCAATCCCATATATAAAAAGCTCAATAAGACTTTTGATTAAAAGTAACCATAAAGTGAAGTTTAGATATCTCTGATTCAAAACCAGCAGCAGAAGTTAAAGATACTGAACAACCAAATAATTCTGCAGTTATGATACCAATTTTTAATGCTGGCTGCCTGTATTTATTTTGGGAAATGTCAAATTAGGGGAGGAAACTTCACATATAACATTATATAAGCTATAAAACTTATTCTCCACCAATTTAAGTCAATTTTAAGAGGTGCCTTGACAGAAATTGACTTAAAATCTGTTAGTAACACTCCGAGTGGGCAAAATCCTTTCCTGCAAAAATGCATTCAGCTTTCAGTAATCAGGAAAGTATTAAGAGACTTTTCTGTCAAAAAAGCAATTTGCTGTAAAGACAAGCTAAAGTATTCTCCAAAATTTGGAACAGTTGGCTTTCAAATGGAATTTCTCTCTGCTCCCTAACCCTTTTCCTTTGTTCACAAATACTTGAAGTGTAGCACTAGTGTGTTTAGGGTTTTCTCTTGAGCTACCTCTGGCTTAGGACCTAAAACTCAGGTTCAATTCATGGTAATTTCTGCTTGAATACCTTGGCATGTTAGCCTGGTTATCTTCATGTAAGATGGAAGTGAATACATAGGGAAAGTGTTGAGTTCAGTGGAAGAGGTTCTTTGGGGCAGCCACGGATCAGCCAAATTAAGCAGGGAAGCTTAGGGCTGTGTTTTTGATCGTGCAATAGAGTGAAACCCTTGCAAGGGATGTGAGTGAATTTGGATCTTTGCTCAGAGTTCCTGTTTTGAGGATGGCTTTGAGCAGAGGTATCTAACATCCAGTCTGTGAAGCTCTTCCATCCAGGCTGCAGAGCTACTAGAGAGCCAGGGAACTTGGGCACATGACCAGCAGGGTCTGGGCCTCTGGTTGATGTGGCCATCAACATTAGGAGGAAGAGTGAGGTCTGTCTCATTTGCCCCACCACTGCTTGACTCATTACCACTTGTGCCACAGCACAAGTCTAGCTGCCTGGCCTGCAGCTGCTTGCCCCACTGCTGCTATGGTGGCTACTGCCACTTGTTCTGTGGTCTGGGCCAGGTCTATCCCACCTGGAGACTCATGGCCCAGATTTGGCCTGGGACGCAAGGTGAGTTGGACATCCTAGTTTAGAGTTTCATCTTGTTCATTTGAACATTGACCTGGCCTTTTCAAAACTAGATCAGATGAAACAAATTGTAAACTAACTTCAAAGTCTTGTTGTAATGACTTTTATTTAGTTCATATTAATCCAACTCTGTAGGGTGTGTTGTGTTAGCAGTTTTCAGTCTTGTTTACACTAGGTATATCATTTTTATTTTTATTAGAATATAAGTGTTGTTTTTGTTTGAATCTGGAAGTGGTGAACCCCAGATTATAATACAGTTTTAAACCTTCCGTATTGACTACAGTTGAGATCAGTCCAATCTTTGGGACTGGATTTCTCTTGGTATAAAGAAAAAATACTGTCAGGGCACTCTGAGGGTTGCTTTCCTTTGGTTCACATTGATTTGAAATAGCCTGAATGTTACCTCCTGGCCACCTGCAGAGCCAGACTGCCTGTCTGGCCTCAGGGACTGGCTTTATGAGGCTTTACAAGCTCCACCCCTTCCAGTTAGGCATTTCCACTTAGGCCTGACAGTCTCCAGGGCAGCGTAGTGCTGCTACTCTCTAGCAGTGCCCTTGCTGCGCAAGCAGGACTCTGCCCTACCATCCTAGGCTAAGTACAGACAGTCAAAAGCCACAAGGCTAAATCGATTCAGTCTTTGCAGTTTAGTCTAAGCTGAAGATATTAAACTGAGAAACAACTGGACACACATTAACTTTTGATTCAGGAAATGCAGCTACTTACCTGCAGTGGCTCAGGCCAAAAGCTGGGGTGTGCACAGCTCTCTGACATACGGCCAGCATAGGTTGTGTGTTTGCTTTTTTTTCTTGCTGCCCCCAAGGTCTGTGAGATTTGCAGTCCAGAATTACAACAATAGGATTCTGCAGGGTTTCTCATCACTTCCGTTTCCTGCTTCCAGGTGCCTCTGGAATTTGTAGTCCACAATCTCAGCCTGCAGTAAGTTTTTAGCAGAGCAAGGGAGCTCTGTACTCAGGGGAAAGGAAGTTTAACCCCCTTCCCTGGCCCCAGATCCAAGCTGGGGTTTGCCAGGAAAGGGGAAAAGGGGAGGCAGTCCCTGCCTCCACAACCACCCACAACCCTTCTGTGGTTGAGCAGACAGCACAGCCCAGCCCAGGGCTGGAAAGCATGCTGGGATGCTGAAGGACTGTGATTTAACTTAAACCTAGAAGGGGTCTGAGACAGTAGTCCCATAGACCAGCTTGACCTAAATCAGTTAAGTCTAATACTACATTCAACCAAGTTCATCTAAACCAGTTTTGGCCATTTTGAAACTGGTTTATGTGCACTGAGCTTCTCTTCTGTTACAGGTTTAAAATAGTTGCTGATGACTTAAACCTGTTTATGTGTAACTTCTGTTCCTAGCCCTATTGTTGAGCCACTAGCCCTGCAATAGATACTTGTAACTTGTGGGTCTGTGCTGGGTACTCCTCTGCAGCCATTAATGAACAACCTTCCCTCCCCTTGGGACTTCCCTGTGGCTGTTTCTCCCTTAAAGTAAGGGGATCCCTGGGTTACACTGATGCCTGAGAAAACTTATGCCACTGAATGAATGGAGCTTTGCGGCCGCTGACAAAAATGAGAGCACAAAACAGCATGTAGCAGAGCACTGGATTGCTCGCTACTAGCAACAGTAATAAGGACAGCTGCCAATTAATAGGGCAGCACAGGTGAGGGTTGCCAGGGCAACTAATGTTGGTCAGCTGGCTAGAAGTGAGCTGGGCCAGGCCTTTATAAACAGCCCAGGCCAGAGCCTAGTGAGTAATTCCCCTCTGGCCAGAGTTAGAGTGCTTACGGTATCAGTTTGGCTGCTGCAGTGATGCGAGGGGAGGGAGAGAACCCCTGAGAAAGGTATTGGTGAGAGCCAGTGTTGGGTGTGGTTTATGTTATAAGCTGGTGAGCTTTTTGCTTATGTTGCAGCTGCTTGGCTGAGGTTTTGTTATTGTTACACTGGAGAACTGGGTGAGGGTGTAGGGGTGTGAGGAGGCCTCACGGGAGCTCCCCAATAATCTGGGGGTCCTGGGTGCCCAGTAGTGGCACAGTGAGCGGTGCTAGTGGGGCTCAGCTGTTTGTGCTGGAGAGGCCTGGTGTGCGGGGTTTTGGACCCCAGCCCATGAGGGTGGTATTTTGCCCAGTGGGGCATGCGACCCAGGAAAGGGTCGAGGGGCCAGGCACAGCTGCGGCCACCTGAGCCCCGAGTGCGGGGAAACGTGCGAGCGAGGCCCCAGAGAGGGCGGCGAGCGCGGGAAGAGTAAGACAGGCTCCAGTGGGGTGTAGCCTGGGTGAGACAAACCCAGAGGCACCAGACAAATGGGCGCTGGTTGTGAGGCTAACCCAGAGGCGCCAGGCAGGGCGCAGGGAGACAGAAGGATCAGATATCATCCACGAAGAACTGCAAGGATGGGGCGTGCTAAAGGGGAGGTTGGAGGCATGCATCACCCATAAGGCAGGGGTGCACTGGGGCACCCCAATCGTAATGGGGCATAGTGTGGAGTAGTGTCCAAGGCAAGACAAGGCAGCCTCCCTTACTGAACTTAGAACATCAAAGACGTGGCGGGCAAGTTGAGGGTCCTGAATCACCTAACTGGACACGGCAGGGGGTGCTAGCGGGATCACGGCCGCCCCCGCAACCTCCAGAAGCGATTTAAAATATCTTGGTTTTTTTTGTCCAGGTTGAAACTGTTTACCTTAGAAAAACAGTACTTTAGCCCAGCAGTTATACCCAGTTTTTTTTTAACAGTCTTGTCGGGACGCTCTTTGACTAGGCATGTGCTGCCTCTGAATTGGAAACAGTGAAGCCACTTTGGAGCAATGCTGTGTGGACACCAGTAATCTCTGCTGAGAGGCAGAGCTGTTGAGATGTGTGCCAATGCAGCTATACTGCTTCTGGCTTGCAGGGTAGTGTACCCAACATATGCAGGAAATGCAACCTGGCACCTTATTTGGACAGCATAGTTATTACAGTTGAGACGCCCATGATTTCTGTTGCAACATGGGAGACCAAATGCACCTCTGATACATGCACACAACTACTGCAGTCAGTTTTATAGGATCAAGTGGCAGAACCTGGCCCTTTATCTATATATTCACATACTGTTTTGTTTTTTAAAAAAGGGCTTAAATTTGGAGGAGGCAAAACTGTTTGCAGCACTCTTTTTTTTTTTTTTCCCCCTCCCATTCCAAAAAGAATTAATTACAGGCTCTGTTTTAACCTGTATTTTACATCTTCCTCTGTCCCTGTTAAACAGTCACTACTCCTTTTGTATCACTTGCTTTTTTGTTGTAAAATACATGTGTGCCTATGTGTGCGCACATACACACGTTACAGAGGTAGAATATGAATAGTAAATTGCTTTAAAAGGTGGGAGTGGATCTTGAATTACATTTTTACACTGAATTGATTGCAATATAGAAGCTAAGTATATATTTAATTTCTGTACCAAAAGACTTCTTAAAAACATGTAGATTCAAAGCTGAGGTCAGAGTGTGGGTTGAATAAAAGCCTGTGATAATACCTTCATTTTTAGTTGGTACTGCATACACAATAGGCTATTATGGGATGGATCTCTGTTTCCCCACTGGGTTGAACCACTTTGTATAATTAATTAAGCTCTCACTGACAAGACTGACTCCAGAAGCCAGTGATTAGGGCCATCACCTGGGATGTGGCATAGCTGTGTTTAAGTCCCTGTTTTGCTAGTCACCCATGTATATGGCTCACAAGTCATGACCAGATCATGCTCTTGGTTATTTGGAGGTGGTGTCTTGGTCCTTCTGTGTACGCATGTGTGTGCGCGAGAGAGAGAGAAAGGGATTTTGCTTGTAAAGTACTGTTTTATTTGTGGTACCCTTTCTTTCAGGGCTAAATATTCCACAGATCTGGATGTGGGCAGTCAGTAACCTCACTTCAGTTTATTTTAGCCAGCATCTAGGGAAACATATCAAGCTTCAAAAAGTAAATTTTATCAAATGTAATTTGGGGGAGGGAGGGGTAAAATGGAGGAAACTGATAAATCCTACCTCCTATATAACAATCCATGCTTCCAAATTCAGGATTCTTCTGCAGTACTAATGCAGTGAAACCCTGAATCTCTTTGTTGATATTTTTATTATATAACTGTTGCGTACAACCTGCTTATTCTCTAGGCAGATTAAATGTAGTAATTTACTATAATCCTTTTCTTCCTCTGTCAGATACACACAGAGTAATCCTTGTTCTCTGCTCATGAACGCTGTAAGCCTTCCTGATTTTTATGGTGCTTGTTAAAACAAAACAAAACAAAGCAAAACAGCTATGTAGCTAACTGCTTACTCTTTAGAAAAAAAGAGCGTTTATATTGTGGGGAGCAATATGCATATTTGCATTATCTTAACTTGTGGTAGAGGTTAAGATAAACTCTGAATCTATTATCTTAACTTCTACCACAAGTTAAGATAATGCAAATATTATGTAAATTAAAGGTTAAGATGACCCTAAGGAGAGGAGGATGAAATAGGAAAGTATTTTGAACTTCAGGAGAGATTTTGTCAGTCTTTTTATTAGAAAAATCAACTAGCACATCTCCAAAGCAAGCAAGTGGAGCTTTCTAAAGGATAAACCTACACAAAGCCAAAATTAAAATTAATATTTTTTAAATACTCAACTTTTATAGGTTTTTAAATATATCTTTGGGATATATCATATTCTCCCAAATATTTAATATCTACCAAACATTTCAGAAACTAAGTAAGTTTTAAATACTAAGCTAAGAATTCTTATTTCATGTTTTTACGTTGTATTTTCTCAGGCACACACATACAAGTTGTTTGGCTCTTTGCAACCAAATACAAATGCTTGGATCCAGGTTTAGACATCTAACAATGCCAGTAGGCTTCCAGTAGAATTTTTAGAAGTGTATAAGCACCTTATTCTTATTATAGTAATGGAAGTTCGGCACCTGCCTCCAAGCTTTTGAAAATCTCAGTAGATGTTTATCTGTATCTTAAGGTGTCTCATAGTTTCTTTTTATGGTGTATTTTTCTTTTAATCTAACAACCCTCAAACAGAAGTGTAAGTATTTAGATACAGATATGCTTTTGGCGTAAAACTGAATGAACAGAAGGGCTTTATTGTTAACCCTGAGGCTCAGATCAGGCAGTGATTCAACAGTAGTTCTTGTGTTTAAATCTGAGTGAAAGCCAGATTTGCAAAAAGATTTGTGTTTGCAAAGTGTATCAGTGCAGTGTCTATTTTTCATTACTTACCTGTCTAATATAATCTGCATCCCCAAATTCGTAGCTTAGAGACTTTTTATATAAGGCATACTGAATGGTTAAGAATGGGACTAATGCTGAAAAGTGAACTGCCTTAACTAGCTAAAAGGAAATGCCAAGTAGAGGGGATGACCCAAACTACTCTTTTAGGAGAGTTTTCTTATTACCACTGGGCTGCAGGAGGTGTTCCATCCACCTAGGTTCTCAGCCACTGACATTTTCCTGGATGTAGGTGTCTAAGCTAACCCTTTCTCTTAATAAGCATCAGGAGGACACACTGGTGGTCCATCTACCCATGATGTGTGAAGCTTGAGTTTAGACCTATTGTCTGCATCAGGGGAATTGAACCTACGCCTGTCTTACAGGGGAGTGTCTCAGTCACCATGCCACATACTCTTAGTTTCTTCTGATGGAGCTGTTTCATTTCAAGAACACTTGAATATTCATATACAGGAAATCCTCGTTATTTGCAAATGCCAAACCAACATTATAAGTACGCTTTATACACTTACCAGAGCTCCTTGGGAGCTCTGCGTTTGTTGCCACTGGGCTCCTGCTACCACCACCACCAGGCTCCCACCATCGCTGCCAGAGCTGGGCCCTTTCCCCCCAGCTGCTGGGGGCACATGAATTCATGAAGGTAGTTTGCGTTCATGAATTCAGTGCCTTATTCATGAATTTTGCTGTTCATGGGGGATACAAGAACATATCCCCTGCAAATGGCAAGGGTTACCTGTACATTTTATTTTAATTGAAAAAATCAGTATCAAAGTGTCACAGATGAATATATTCACAGTGCTTAATTCTGGAGGGATATTACTTACCATACACAAATATTTTTTTCAACTTCAAGTTACTACTGTTGTGTTTGGTCTCTATTTATAGCTAGTGGTAAGCTATATTCAGTTTTATAAATTAAGTTTTTGGGAACTATGGTGTTTTAATATGAATGTATTTTTTAAAACCCTTACTTAAACCAAGGGCCAGGAATGTTTTTCAACAGGTTATCCACAAAGAAGGAAACCCTGGCAAACCTATCATTTCAAACCATGAAACCCTAACAGAAGAAATATCAGGTTTTATCAGATCCATCTTAAAACTGCTTGTCACCCAAAGACCTATGTTCATCCAAGACACAACTGACTTCCTGCAAAAACTCAAAAACATAGACCACCTTCCCAGCAATAATACCGTGCTAACCACTATGGATGTCACTAGCCTATACACCAACATCCCACACCAGGATGGCATCCAAGCCTGCCTCAAATATCTACAAGAACAAGATTACAACTCAGTGTACACACCCCAGGATATCACTGAACTCATATATTTCATCCTCACACACAACAACTTCAGCTTCAACAACAAACACTTCCTCTAGACTATGGGCACAGCTATGGGCACCAAAATGGCCCCACAATCTGCCAAACTTTTTATGGCCCACCTAGAAAAAGACTTCCTCAAGAACTGTACCATCAAACCCTTATTATATCTGAAATACACACATGATGTCTTAATCATTTACACCGAAACCCAGCAGTCTCTGGTTTATTTCCACCAAAAAATCAACAATCATCCCCTCTCCATTAGAATATCGCTTGAATACTCTAACACCAGCATTTTTTTTTTTTTGGACACCATGATCAATATCCAAGATGGTAAAATTTAAACCACCATATATAAGAAATCTGTGGACCAACATGCATATCTACACAGAACCAGCAACCACCCTAAACACACCAAGAAAGCTGTAATATACAGCCAAGCTCTCCAATACCACTGAATTTGCAGTGAGGAGAATATTCGTGACTGCCACCTCACAAATCTCAAAAGGGCATTCAGCCAACAAGGACACCTTCCAGAGAGAGTGATCACACTTTTGAAAGAGCCACCTGGATCCCATGTGAAGATGTGCTGCAGTACAAAAAGAAAATCCCCACAAATCACACACCATTAGTTATGACATATCACCCTTCCCTGGAACTGGCACAGAAAATCCTGAAACAATTGCAACCTATACTAGAAGAAGACCCCTCTCTTAAAGAGATCTTTCCAGAACCACCCATCCTAGCCTCTAAACAAGCACTGAATCCTGCTAACCTCATCATCAGAAGTAAACTCCCTATGACCCAAACCACACCCAGTGGATCCAGACCATGACAGGACAAGTGCAAAACCTGCTAACACATCTCCACCATCCCCACAATAACTACACCCCATAACAGAACCAGGCCCTTCCTGGATCTTATACCTGCACCTCCAGAAATGTTGTACAGTAGAACCCTGACTTATGTGTATAAAAACCTTGCATACATCAAATTTGTGCGACTCGAGGTGAATTTTCCCACAGGAAATAATAGAAAAGTGAGGGGTTCTGTTCCTTAGACCTCACATTTATGACACCAAAGGTACCAAAATAAAACTTTTTTCAATACTTTATTTATTATGTTACAAAAACTTATTTGAGGGGCTCTCGCCCAGAAGTGGAGGGCTGAAGGTCAATTGATTGAGTCAAGATAGTGCCACTTCTTCTTGTAAAGCTCCATTGGCTTCCTTCATCGGCCTGGCAACCCTGGCACTTCTTTCATGATTGGGGTCGTTTTTGTCAAAGAAGGCTAGGTAACCATCCAAAAGTTTGAACACACCAGCCACTTAATGAAGTGCGAGGGGTTAAGAAAGCTCTTAACTGAGAGCATTAAGAAGAGATGCTGCTGCCACAACGGCAGGACGGAGACCGAGCGAGCCTCCAGAATCCTGCTTGGAAACCCAAGCTGAATGTAACTCCATTTGACTCAGCCTGGTCATCTCGCAAGGCATGTCTTGGGGTGTATTTTTCTGTTTATGCGAATTAATATTAACACCCAAAGGTGAGACTCAGGTAAGTCAAATACATGTAAAACGGGGGTCTACTATATATCTCCTCCAGTGAACCAAATGCTCTGATGGAAAATACGTAGGAGAAACCAACCAACAACTGCGCACCAGAATGAATGCACACTGGAAATCTATCAAAGACAAGAATACCCAGTTACCGGTGGGTGCCCACTTCGCACAAGGCAATCACTCCCTCTCCAATCTCTCAGTTCTAATCCTCAAAGGGAGCTTACAAACACCTTTCACAGACAAGCCTATGAACTTCACTTCATAAATTTACTGGATACAAAATTCATGGACTCAGTATAGACATTGGTTTTATAACACATTACAACCTGCCTGATATCTGATTCACCAAGTACCTACCCGACCTGATCTCTTACATTCTTCCTTTTTTACCTATTTGTATTTTCACTACATCCTTTCACACTTTGAGCTTCTCTCATTCCTGTTTTCCTGATCTCCAACTATTTCCTTTTCCTTTTTCACTGACAGCCTCTTTTCTACCTTGTATTCTATCACTATACTGTCTCCTTTTAGCATCCCCCCCTGCTTTCTTCCCTCTCCCCTCTCTGCTTTACCTTTTGTCTTTTTAATTTCTACCTATTTGCATTCTCACTGACATCCTGCCACACTCTTAGTTTCTCTCATTCCTTGGAGTCTTAGAACAGCAGACTCCCTATGCCTGAAGAAAGGTGACTGCACCTGAAAGCTTGCCAAGAACTTTTTTCCAACTACTCATTTGGCCTAATAAAAGATATCACATCTACTCAAAGAACCTTGCCTTCAATAGACTATAAGCAGATAAGGGTTTTTGTTCACACCTCAGAAAGACACTAGTTTACAGGGAGCAAGCCAATCTCTGGTAATGTGCACACAAAATAGTAATGTATATCAAACAGTACTGGGAGACATAGGACTTTTAAAAGCTATAGTAATGGGATAAGAATCTATAGTCTCAGTTTAGATCATATTTAACATAATCTAGTCTGTGGGCGGTGTCTTGTCCTTCAACATCCCGTTCAAGTTGTTTCTTAAAGTTTTGTCATCTAAGCACAGCCACTCTGAAGTCAGAGATGGACTGTCCAGAGAGGTTAAAGTGTTCTGCCACAGGCTTGTGTGTCTTTTTGGGATTGTCAGATCAGTGTTTCTTCATTCATACATTCTTAAAGATCACTCTGCCTGTCCAATGCTATGCCCCAGCAGAGAGGCACTGTATGATGGCATATATGTTGCTTAGAAAGTATCTCATTTCCACTTGAATATAATATTAACTGAGGGAAATCTGATTATGGGTTTATAATATTTGCTGTCTTCCTAAATACAGGTTTCCCTTGCTTTATGCTGTACATGTGTTCCTGGAAAATGGTGCATAACTTGAATTTGCATAAAGAGAACCCGTTTTACAATGTAACAAATAGGGATTTGTTCCAAGACCTTGACTGCACTGACCGCCAGACCCATTTCTACCAGTTTCATGAGACAATTTTTATACCCACCAACAGCAGACAGTACACACAAGCACAGGGCACTATCATAATGGGGACAGTGAAACACATGTCGCAGACAATGAGAGAGGAGCACAGATCCATATGGGAGACTACATTTTGGTGTGTGTCACTCCCACAATGCACCGCACAAAGCAGCTGACTGTGGGCTTCCACCACACTGATCACATAAGAATGAATTTGCTTCACATATAATGAATTTTTCATATAAAAAAGGTCATCACATAAAAGCAAATTTGCACATACAAAACCCACATAAAGCAAGGGAAACCTGTATAATAAAGATTATGGAAAGCACCTAACTTGTTCAATAGATTCCTGTCTGGGGGAAGGAAAATCATCTGCATAATTCTCCCCTGCAAACTGAATAGAGAAATAAAGATGGGGAGATATTAAAGTATCTAAGATGCCTTTTGAGGAGAAAGATTTTTAGTTAACCCTCTGCCTTAGGGCAAATTCCTGTCCCACAGCTGCAATAGATGGTAACAGTCTGGAAGAACCAGATGAGGGAGCTGGTAACCGCTGGATGCAGAGACTATCTAAGAAGTTGTTCAGCTTTATATATTTTACTGATTGTCTCTGGGAAAGTGTGTTTCCAGAACACTTGACAGCTAGGGGAGTTCATTTCCATGGAGATGAAATTGCTGGGCACTGCACTTCTCCAACTAAGCTGTAAGATCCAGACTGAGTGCTGGTTTAAACTGGGATTTTATCTACCAGAGATGTCTGGGGAGCAAGATTGAACAGACATCCTGGGGTATGCGCCGCCCCCCCCCCCCACCTTTGTGACAGAAAGTGAAACAGCTTCATGCAGAAGATAACGAAAGTCTACCCCAGAGTAGCCTGTAGCCTTGTGATTTGGGACACTTTTCCTAAGGGTTCAAATCCTTTTAGAAAGTGTCTTTCTCAACCTGGGGAATGGCCTAACAGGTGGGCTTCCAAATCAAGGGGACAGGAATGGTTTAGCGGTAGCTTTGTGTGAGCCCTGATTTTCTAAGAATTCCTTCCATATTGTCTCCAGCAGATAGGGCGGATACAGGGCTTTTGGAGACAGTATTTAGAAGCAGCTGAACGTGCTGGGAGAAAGCAAGAGGAAAACGTTGGTATTTCCCTGTCTTCACTGATAAACTTTCCTAGTGCTGTATAGTGTGTCTTTTTATGTGGTTGTAATCACAGCTGCTCCCTATTACAGAATCAGGAGTACAGTATTACTGAGAAATAAAAATGCAGTAACTGTATCCCAGCAGACCTGTTAAAATAATTAGGATGGGATCCTAAATTCATGAAGTGGTAGAATATTAGCAGGAGGTCATCATCTTGTATTCTGGGAGAAGAAAATTTGAGTGATCACTTGTAGTTTGTATTTCACTTTTCTTGGCAGTCTTTGGGTCCAGTGTGAAATGTTGCATCTGTAAGTCGAACTGCATCTTAAGTATTCAGACATTTCAGATGTCCAGTTTACTCAGCTTGGCTTTGTGTGCTAGAAGTCCTTGGAGGAGACCATGCAGCTCTTTGATAGGATCTCTCATGAACCAAACGTAAGATGGTGCAAAATTTCACCAGCTGTTTTGATTCAACACTGTTTTGACTCATTTCGAGCTTGAAAGAGTGAAATTGAATCGAAACAAAGGGCTTCAAAACAGCCTTGAAACAAAACAAGGCTAGTCAAACATTTCAAAAGTTTTGAGTTTCAAAGCAGCCAGCAGCAAGGTGGTGGGAGACAGGGGAGAACCAGAGCTGCGTTTGCAACAGCAGCTGGGAGCGCAGCCCTGGCTCTCCCTTGCTCCCATCACCAGGCTGCAGGAAGCTGATCACAGTGCAGGCAAAGGGAACTGAGCCTGGGCTCAGTTCCCCTCCCAAGTGCTGTGATTGGGTTGGGGATGGATAGTCAGCCCAGCTACAATAAAGCAGCTCTTTGGAAGTTTTGCTGTGAGTACTTCTTTAGTGCCTTGCTGAGAAAATTGGCTTGAAACTGGTAATTTCCTAATAAAGCCAAAATGTTCTGAGAGAAGTGAATGTCATTTAGGGGAGAATGCAAAGTTCACTTCTCCAAGTATAAAGTGTAACACTTCATGAAAGACCCAAAGCAATTAAAACTTTATAATAAGACTTTGGTGCCTAAAGTGGTACTTGGTGGAATGAAAACTCTAAAATCCAAGTATATGATCCTGCTGTAGGTGCCTCACTGAGAGTGAATGCCCAAGCTTTTGTCAGGAAAATTCTGAAAGTACCTAAAGTTTTGCTTCTGTGCAGGTTCAGAACTGCTGCTGTCTTTGCAAGTCTTGATTGTTTGGCACCTAAGCCCAACTAGGATTAACAGATGAGGCATTTTCTTGTCTAAGTCTCTCAAAGGACCCTACACAATAGGTGTTCTCTAAGCCCTTATCCCTAGGGGTGGAGTGGAGTGGAGTGGCATAGCACAGGGAGCTGAGGGTGAGCCTGAGGCCTTGTGGACCAGTGGTGCAATGGCTGTGGGACATGTTAACATGTGATGCATTGGTGGGGAATCTCTTATGCAATGCAGTGTGGGGGTGTCTGTGTGGAGCCCAGGAGGCTTGTGGCTCAGCTTGGTGTATAGTGTTTACTCCATGCCATTGGGTTTCAGGGATGCGGTATGCACTCAGACCTCCATACCTTTGGGGTTCTGTCCTCGAGTCAGCATTCAGCAGAGACTGGTGCGGTGGTAAACAGCTTTAACTTTATTAGGAACAGGATTCAGCAACTCACATGCTCACAGCTTGCAGGGAGAACTACAACTACCCACCACCACAAACCACACCCACAGGGCACTGGGGGAGAGACTGCTGGCCCCTTAAAGGTACATTCCATATACAATATCCCCCTTCTTTACCCTGGGAGCTGCCCCTTAAATAGTTGGATTTTCATCAGGTGCTACTTTAACATGGAATGTTTCAGGATTGTGGAACCAGAGGTTGCTAGCACTTGGCTCACCGGTGGGGTCTAGCCTTTACCGCTATCCCATTACATAGTCCTTGTACTTCACAGGCAATCTCACCACACATCCACTCTTAGTTTGTGTGGTGTTATCAGCTTCCTCTGTGGGTACTGGTGGATGCTCTGGAATGTGATGAACCTCTGTGAACCATGGTGGTCTGGTTCCTCTGAAGTTTGTCCTGCTGCTGTCTCTTGAGGTACATCGACATATTCTGCTAGTACTGATGAGTAATCCTTTCTTAAGTGTCTTCTGTTCCTGCTGCAGACATTACCGCTGGGGGTTTTTACTATGTAGGAGTGCAGTTCATCCCTTTTTGCGGTGACAGATGCTGGTGTCCAACCCGTACTTGTGTGCATCCTTACTTTCTTCCCCTCTTGTAGAAGTGGCAAGAATGCAGCTGTGCAATCATAACGCTCCTTTTGGCACCTCTGAAGGTTCCACAACTTGTGGGAGGCATTTGGTGGTAGTCAGCACCACCGTTGCAGCAGGGGCAGTACTGCACAAAAGTCTTTGTATCAGAAGCTGTGCTGGAGTACACTCAAGACCTGTAATGGGCATGTTCCTCAGATTGAGTAAAACCAAATATAGATCAGAGCCATCCTGCAAAGTCTTCTTAAACATGGATTTGATGGTCTGTACTCTGCTTTCAGCCTGACCACTGGATTGTGGGTAACCTGGGCTAGAATGGGTGATAGTTATGCCCCAATCAGTCAAAAATTGTTTCATCATGTGACTTGTAAATGGCACAAGGTTACAGTCAATTTCTTTAGGTATACCATAGCAAGCAAACACAGACTTCATTTTGGCTACTACCATGCCAGCTGTTTAGGCAGGTACAAAACTTCAGGGTACTGGGAGTAATAGCTGACTATGATCAAATACGACTGTCCCTGTAGGTCAAAAATGTCTGCTGCCAGTTTTAGCCAAGGCAGGTCTGGGATCTCATGTGAGATCATGGGCTCTTTTTGAATATTGGGTTGGAGTGCTTGACAAATGGACAATTCACAATCCATTGCTTGATGTGGGCATTCAGTTTAGGCCAATACATGATTTGTCAAGCTCACACTTTCGACTTTTGTATGCCTTGATAGGGCAAGTGAAACAATGTCAACATGCTGGTCCTCGCACTGCTTGGAATGATTATTTTCGGCCCAATCATAACCAAACCATCCTGAATCTGGATCTGGTCTTTAAGAGGCCAGTAGGGCTTTAGTTGAGGTTTGACTTGTTTTTGCCTACTTGGCCATCCATTAAGATGCTGCACTCTAACAGCTTGTAGTTCCTTGTCAGACTTCGTGTTCTGTAACCGCTGGAGTAACTGGTCACTGGGTGGCTCCATTTCCATCAGAATGTAAATCACCTTTTCTGAGTGGAAAAGATCAGGTTCAGGAGGAGGAGTGAGCATTGTGGCTCTAGAAAGCGTGTCAGCCACTAACATGTCTTTGCCTTTGGGTTTGTGCTCCGACTGGACCCGTACCTGGGTGTCATACACATATTGGTGGAACTTCGTTGTGGCAAAAATAGCTGCCAGAATTTCTTTTTCTATCTGCACATAATTTCTCTCAGATTGTGTTAGAGCCCACAAAGTATATGCAATTGGCTGCTTCTGCTGAAACAGACATGCTCATAAGGCATCGTGAAATGTGTTGTGCCAAGTACTGGATGGTTTTAAGTAGTCTCTGAAGGCCTTTTTTGTCTGTTGGAGGGGGCATCCTGTTGATGGCTTCCACTTTGTCATTGTCTGATTTGACACCATCTTGTGAGAAGATATGGCTGTCGACTAAAAACTGTATTTTCTCCTTATTAAACTTTACTCCTTTCAGATGTGCTTTCTCCAGGACTTGTTTCAGGATAGTGTCATGCTCCTCTTTGGTAGCCGCTGCAATGAGCATATCATCCATGATTATGTGGATTCTCAGAATGTCACCAAAGAACTCATGATTCTTCTGTTGGAATATTTCGTTAGCCGACTTAATACCAAAGGGCAGGTGATTGAAGTGGTACCACCCCCCACTCCTATGGGGTGTTAAAGGTACAGAGTGCTGCCAATTCCTTGTCCAATTTGACTTGCCAGCAGCTGTCCTTCTCATCAAGAATGTTGAACAGCTTTTTACCTGACAAGCTCTTCTGCACATCCTCTACAGTGGGAATTGAAAAGTGCTACCTCAACACTGCCTTGTTGAGGTCTTGTGGGGCTAGACAAAGTTGTAGTGAACCATCCTTCTTTTGTGTGATCACAAAGCTATTGACCTAGGGTGTGGGCTTAGTCACCTTTGTAACGACTCCCACAGCTTCCAGCATTTTGAGGGCAAGCTTCGATTTGCCTAGGGTTGCATAGGGAATTTTTCTACGCCCATGCACAATTGGTGGTCCTCTGGGTCGACATAGATGTAGTGGGTACCAGGAAATTAACCCAAACCTTCAAAAACATCTGCATATAGTTTGAGAGTGTCCACCTTGGTTGCAGGTGCTGTCAGAGCCATTCCATGGACTCGCCTGATAAGGTCTAAGGTGGTGCATACCACCTACCAAGTATTGGTAGGTCACTATTGTCTGTTATATAAAACGTTAAATAAGATTCATTAGCACCAGATTTGCAGTGTGTAATGATTGCACCTTGTGGTTTGATGCGTACACTGCCAAATGCAACCAATGTAACCTGAGCTGGAATCTTTCATACTTTTCCTTGCAAAGCCTTTGCTACATCTGCTGGGATAGTGTTTGCTTCTGCTCCAGGATCTAACTTAAAAGCAACTAGCAATCCAGAAATCATGACTGTGCTATACCAAGCATTTTGGGTATCAAAGGTCTGTGAATGCTGCCTTGCAGACATTGTGCTGACATATAGGGTGCCTCTCCCTTTGATACCCAACGTGGTTCACTCCCAAGCATTTGTAACAAGTTTCTCCAAAAGCTGGGCAGGACCCAGACTTGTGTGTGCTTCCACACCGTCTGCAAGCTCTGCCTTCGTTAGTTTGATTTTCCACCTGTGGAGCAAAATGCACTGATGGCTTGCTTTGTTTTGCTCACTGTGTGCAAGCTTACTTCTGCAGATATAACTCAGGCTTGAGCACTTGTGAGAGCCTTTGCTCTGCAGATATCCACAGCCTGTGCTAAGGTGAGGGAGGGATTTTCCAGAAGCCTTTCTTTGAGCTTGCAGTCGGTTATACTGAAGAAAATGTTGTCCCTCAACATAAACATCCTCAGCAAGTCCAAATTCACAATGCTGTGATCTGCTTCAAAGCTCTGTAACAAAATCATCTATGCCTGCAGCATCATTGTATCTAAGTTGCCAGAATGGATACCTTCCAAAGACAAGTTTTTTTTTTCTGGGTTCTCAATAGTTCTTGAATGCTGCAAGCACCTCCTGTAAGGGTTTTGTTATTAGGGTCTCCAAACACCCCTTGCATGTTATAGTAAAATTCTAGGGCTTTATCCTTAATGCAGTGAAGCATGACTGCAATTTTATAATTGTTTGCCTTTTCCTCAGACTCCGTGACTGCAAGGTATAATCAAAGCTTCTGTCCCCATCTCCTCCAATTCTCTCAAAGATTTCCAGTAAAGCATAATGCTGATTGAGGTTTGAAATGTTCCATTTTTTTCTTTGAATGAAATCTGTAACCCCCTTAATCAGGATGCTGGTGACTCCACTGAGAGACAAGTCACTTCTGACACCATATAGTGTTTACTCTATGCAACTGGGGTCCAGGGATGGGGTACTCACTCAGACCTCCATGCCTTTGGAGTTCTGTCCTCGAGTCACCATTCAGCAGAGACCAGTGGGGTGCCTTATCTTTATTAGGAATGGGATTCAACAACTCACATGCTCACAACTTGCAGGGAGAACTACAACTACCAACCACCACAAGCCATACGCACAGGATATGGCGGGGGGGGGGGGGGGGGGATGGGTGGAGGAGGGGAGAGACTGTATCAATCCCACTGCTGGCCCCTTAAAGGTACATTCCATATACCACAGGTGCAGCACCTCCTGGTGTGGTTTGCAGGGCATGTGATCTCCAGCCACTTAGAAGTTGGACAGCCATGCCTTAAATGAGAAATCATGAATCCTACTCTGGGATATGTGTGTCTTAAGCACGAAAGTTAGGTGCCCACACTTCTGACTCGGGTGGGATATACAACACATGACTCTCCCATGCCAGGGTTTCTTATTTGCTGTTGTAGGCAGCTCTCTGCTCAATGTGCTGTTTGTCATGGACCCTATTCCCTATGAGTTCAGTGGAGAACTTAGGGTCCCAACTCAGGGCTGTGGCTTCCACTCTGAGGTCCAGGTTCATGGAAGTTGGTGATAGTTTCATAGTTTCTAGGGTCGGAAGGGACCTGAGCAGATCATCAAGTCCAACCCCCTGCCATGGTAGGAAAGAGTGCTGGGGTCAAACAACCCTGGCAAGGTTTTCATCCAGCCTCCTCTTAAAGACCCCCAGGGTAGGAGCCAGCACCACTTCTCTTGGAAGTTGGTTCCAGACCCTAGCCGCCCTGACAGTGAAGTAGTGCTTCCTGATATCTAGTCTGAATCTACCCTCTGCCAGCTTGTGACCATTATTTCTAGTCACTCCTGGTACTGCTCGGAGGAACAGGGACTCCCCAGTGCCTGCTGGTCCCCCCTGACTAGTTTGTAAATGGCCACTAGATACCCCCTCAGCCTTCTCTTATGGACGCTGAACAGGTTCAGGTCCCATAGCCTCTCCTCGTAGGGCCTGCCCTGCTGCCCTCTGATCATGTGAGTGGCCCTCCTCTGGACCCTCTCCATGTTGTCCACATCCCTCCTGAGGTGGGGTGCCCAGAACTGGATGCAGTACTCCAGCTGCAGCCTGACCAGTGCTGCATAGAGGGGGAGGATCACCTCCTTGGACCTGCTTGAGATGCATCCATGGATGCATGACAAGGTGCGGTTGGCCTTCCTGACCGTGTCCCCACACTGCCGGCCCATGTTCATCTTGGCATCAATGATGACTCCAAGATCCTTTTCTGCCTCTGCACTGACGAGAAGGGAATTCCCCAGCCTGTAGGTATGCTGCTGGTTCTTCCTCCCCAGGTACATCACCTTGCACTTGTCAGTGTTGAAACCCATCCTATTCTCATCTGCCCACCCCTGTAACCTGTCTTGGTCCAATTGTAACCTATTCCTCCCTTCCAGCATGCCAACTTCTCCCCACATCTTAGTGTCATCTGCGAATTTGAACAGGGTGTTTTTTATGCACCCCTGTCCAAGTCGCTGATGAAGATGCTAAACGGCGCGGGCCCGAGGATCAAGCCCTGTGAAACCCCACTGCCCACATTCCTCCAGGTCAAATAAGACCCACCCACCACCGCTCTCTGGGTGCGGCCCTCAAGCCAACTAGTGACCCATTTGACTGTGTAGGTATCGATGCCACAGTCTCCTAGTTTTTTAATGAGAATGGGGTGAGAGACAGTGTCAGAGGCCTTCCTAAAGTCCAGAAAGACTATGTCCACTGCGACACCTGCATCTAAGGATTTTGTGACCTGGTCGTAGAAGGCCATCAGGTTGGTCTGACAGGACCTGCCACTAATGAACCCATGTTGGTTGCCCCTAAGCATAATCTCCCCTTCTGGCCCCTCGTGTATATGCGCCACGATAATTCCCTCAAAAAACCTACCCAGGATCGAGTTAAGACTAACTGGCCTATAGTTTCCTGGGTCCTCCTTCCTCCCTTTTTTGAAAATGGGAACCACATTGGCCCTTTTCCAGTCCTCTGGTACCACACCAGAGCAACACTAGTGCTTGTAAAGCCGTGCCGGGGTCCTGCAATGACCTCTGCTAAATCCCTCAGCATACTGGGGTGGAGACTGGTGCGCCTCCCCTGGGGCCTATGGAGGTCCCAGTGGGGGAGGTGACTTGGTCCCTACTCAGAAAAATGGAGGCAAAGAAATTGTTAAATAGGTTAGCTTTGCTGTCTGGTGCTATGACCAGATTTCCTAGCATGTCCTGCAGAGCCCCCACGTTACCCGGTACCTTCTTTTTACCCCCTATGTATTTAAAAAAGGACATCTTGTTGTCCTTTATCTGGGTAGCTAGTTCCAGTTCCATCTCCACCTTGGCCTTCCTGACTGCCCCCCTGCAGCCCAAAGCAACAGAGGTATAGTCCTGCCTGGTGATAGCCCCTCCCTTCCATTGGGTATATGCCTCCTTTTTAGTTAGATGTTCCTAGATGCTTTTGGTGAGCCATGGGGGCTTATGCACCCTCTTGCCCCCTTTGATCTGTGTTGGGATTACCTCCCTTTGGGCATGGAGGATTGTCTCCTTAAGGAACGACTACTCTTCCTGGACTCCCAACTCCCCTCCCCTCTGGAACCTCGTGCCTCCCCAACTGTTCTCCTTACCTCATTGAAATCCACCCTTCTGAAGTCCAGGGCTGCTGCCTTGCTGCAGGCCTTTGCCATCATGCACTGGGTGGTGAATTCTAGCAGGCGATGATTGCTGTCATGCAGGTGGTCGAGCACCCACAGACTCCTCACCAGGTCATCGCCCATGGCCAGGACCGGATCCAACAGTGATCTCCCCTGGTGGGGCTGTGTACCTCCTGGGTTAGAAGGAGGGAGGTCCTGCATCTCGGCTAGGAACCTACATGAGCAGTCAGACTTGGCTGACTGCTCTTCCCAGCAGATGTCTGGAAAGTTCAGGTCACCCATGATGACCACATCCTTTAACCTAACTGCCTCTGTGAGTTGACTTAAGACTTCCCGGTCTAGCTCTTCCCTCTGGTTGGGGAAGTGATAGTGACTCATCTCTCTAAGAAATGAAAGATTTTCTTTAATGTACTTGTATAATGAGGAGGGAGACTGTTCAGATGTACTACAGGAAGCATGTTTCCTTTTGTTATCAACATAGAAATATCCACAGGTGGATGGAACCTGATAATTAATAAGCATAGGCAGTATGAGATTCTACCATGCTAACTGTAGCCATTGTAGACCATCTCACTTAGGACCCATAGTTCAATTAATCACATAGATTGGTACAGAGAAGGGAGCTAGATACAAAAATAGGACTGTAAGCTACTTCACATTTGTCTGTGTTGTATCCCTTGTTACTGTCATATTTCATTGCCTGCATGTATTGATGCAAATTCAAAATGCAGTTGATGGCAATCTAAGGACTGTGGGCAGTGTTTTAAAGTACTCAAATGGCACCTACACAGTTACATAACTGCTATTTTTTACATTTATGTGGATGCGCCTGTGTGTGTCTATTGAGCACATTCCTTTCTGTTTTTAGGCCAGTGGTTTGGGCACTCACCGAGGAAGTGAAAAACCTATGTTGTAGGTTAGAGTACAACCAGGGCTATAATACTGTGCTGGACAGTCAGAAAAATGAGGAGGACTTAAGAACTTGCCTGACCTGTTTCCTGGGTGATTGCCTTGGCCACTTGATGTCCTTTCCTTTTTCTTGTCCTTATGACAAGGTGTTTAGCAAAATTTGCAGATTTGTTGGAATCTGTCAGGGCTGTACCAGGAACACATTTGTTATGGCCTCAAACTTCCAACCTCTGCCCTTTCAACCATGTACCCAGCCCATCCACTTGACTACTTGTCTAAAAAATGGAAGTGTCCTTCTTGCTCTATTGCCCCCTCCAGTCACAGACTTTTGCTGGGTAGATTTTCATAATTTGTGCTTTCCTCATTGTGACAGGGGGCCAGCTTTTTTTTTTAAATATGCTGGTAAGTGTGCCACCGTCACATTTTGCTGGATTTTTCTTCTTTCGGGATCAGCTTCCCCACCCTGTTACTCACCTGCCATGACTTGCTGTTACTTGATTCTTAAGAAAGAGGGAGCTTGACCCACAGGTTCCCAGACAGGCTCCAGGCTCACCACCCGCAGGATAATGAGGTATTGCTTTAAAGGCAAAAATGCACGTTCCTACCTCCCCTTGACATGCCCTGTGACTCGCAGATGGTTTTAAAAATTTCTCTTATGTTGGGGACTCATCCACTGGGGCTTGCTCTCTCGCTCTCTAGATAGGCCTGTCAGTCAAAACCCACTAATCAGGGCTTGACTCCAAGGCTTTAGTTCTCTAACTCACTTGGGCTCAAGGCCCTCCTCCATTCCATGCTTTCTGCAACACCAGGCCTACTGGCCCTTCTACACTATGTGTCCCTGTAGTGCCAGACTGTTGGGGCCTCAGCCCCTTTTGGCTTTGCCCCTCTTTCTGTATTTAGGGCCTTTAGCCTAAGTACACCTGCTAGGACCTGGCTCCAAGGCTCCTATCTTGCCTTCAAGCGACTTTGGGCTTGTGGCCCCAGTGTGGCACCCCTAGTGCAGCAGGGCTGCTCTATCATGGTGCCCCTTCGTGCTTATAAGGCCTCCTCCACCCCTACAGCCTTAACCACAAACCACTGGCCTTTTTAACATCAAACATAAGCCATAGGCTCCTATGGCTATATAATGAAAATAATAATAAAGAGATAATAAAGAGATAAGAGAGGCAAAGTGCCTGCTTACTTTATGTGATCATCCTTCTGTCTCACAGTGTATTCTTCCCAAAGAGGCTGCTGCAGCTGCACCATAGTCCTCGGGGGTCCCCCTCTCTGCTCTCTCGCTGGCTTTCTCCACTTGCAGTTTATATGGTTCTGGCCTTCCCCTTCCTGTCACCTGACCAGCGGGCAGGGCTCGATCTCTAACCCCTACTCGACTGGCCAGCTGTGCCTGGAAGGTTCTGGATTTAAAGGAACTGCCCTACTTCTTGGTAATAGGGCTAGGGTTCCCTGTTACACCCGCCTATGTATGCACAGCCAGATACCTGTTGCATGTTTAGTAGCTATATGGATAGTCACACGTCTACACTGTGCATGGAGTAGGGTTGTGAATTGTGTAACTGGGAGAAATGGCAGTTTTGCAGCTGGTTAGCTGCCATTTGGAAATGAGCTGGTATTCTGGTCCAATAAATACTGAAGGAAGCATTTATATGAAGCAGGATGATACTGGAGTAAGCAGAATACCTAAGAACCTTTGAGGATCTACAATTAACATCCGCTGATTCTAAAGGATGTTTTCCTAAGTAAAAAAACCTCCATAGGATAACAGACCCATTTGAGTTTTGTCTTGACTTTCTCTTTCTCATGTCCTTGTGACAAGTTATTTAGCAGAATTTGCAGATTGTTTGGACTCTGACATGGCCGTGCTGTGAGCGCTTTTGCTATGGCCTTGAACTCTCAACTTTCAGCCGTTCACCCCAGTGTCCACAACAGGGTTGGGTACTCGAAAGTGATTTCTGGATATCTTAAAACATTTAAAAAAACAGAAACATGAGTTGTTGCCATCCCCTAGTAGCAGGTACACAATTGATATTTTCAGAAAAATTTGGCTTGGGATGACAGCGAAGAGCCTCAGACAGTATCTTTTACCATCTTGTTTTAATAAGCATTCTTTTATTTTTCTCTCTTGCGTTATCAGTTCACGCAGAAGTATAAAATATAATTCATAGGATGCTGCTGACCTTGGGAGATACATTTGAGAAAGAGATTTCTGAATTGCAGCTTGCCTTTGTTTTCAAGCACATTCTTTAGGTTGTACAATTGTTTGCTGTTTTTTGAGGTGGCCGTTTCATGTTGAGATAAGATGTAGTTAAAGAAAATTGCCGAAAATGTGTGTCTAACACAACTTGTCAGTAATGCCTTTACCTGGAAAAAGAGGGAAATATCCTGCTTTAGGAATGAAGCACGCTTCTCAAAGACACTAACAACGTTGGCTTTCTTGTACAGTTGCTATGGAAACGAGCCCTTAAAGATCGCTTCAAATATGTGCGGAGACCAATTGAAGATGATGAGCAGGTTCTGAGGAACAAATGCAAGTTTGGCCACAGGAGAGGACAAACTAGGAAGTCTGCTGCTGCTGAAAGCAGATGTGATGAAATCCAAGTGGTACAGATAAAGGTAACATTTCTGTCTCCGTCCATAAATAGCATGTATGGGTCCTACAAAAGTCTTTAGGCTCCAGTACGGCAGTAAGCCAAAGCCTGCCCTAGAAGGGAGTATGGAGAGACCACTCCTTATTAAAGGGCTCACTGTGTTGGTCAGAAAAGAGGAGAGTAGGTTATGACCCCCATTCCTTTCTGGGGAATCCTACACTGACACTGAGAAACCCAAAACAGGTGATCCTCTGTTGTCTTGCACCATTGCTTGTACCACCAGCTAAATGGACATAAAATAGTATTTGCCTTCTTAATATACTTTCATTCCATTTGTTTGACTTCAAGAGTGTCTTTTTTGACTTCAGCAGTAATTAAGGGCTTAGATATTTGGAGGAAAGAATAATCAAAGATATGCAAACCAACAGAAACGAAGACAAATAAAACATTCGTTTTATCCAAGGGAGGTCACACCAGGCTAAATGAATAGCCTTTAGATAAGGGCAAGGTAGTGGACTTATTTTATCTATATTTAAGCAAAGCTTTTTGTGATTGAGCCTTGTGGGAAATGATTGGCCAAACTGGAGAGGATGGGGGCCAATACTACAAACATAAGGTAGGTAAAGGAGACTACACTGGGTTACGTGGAAGAGTGGGTTTTCAGACTGGAGAGTGATCGCTAGTGGGGTTCCTTGGGGATTGGTTTTAGGATCTGCTTTCTTTGTGCAATTCATGCAATTTTTATACATGCTCTGTGACACAGTGCTGGGCTAGGTGGTGTCATTCCTCACCTCACTCACCCTCCATCTTCCTTGGGAGTATTGCACATGGCCACACCTACATTTGGGAGTTTTGACTGAAGTGCATTTGCACATGTGTTAAAAAAATCTCCTGGCTGGGGGATCTTGCTCTGTTCCAGATCAAACCGATCAACACATTTGAGGGTAGGAAGAAAATTTCCCTTTGGTTACATCCACAAGGACTAAATGCTTCTTGCCTTCCTCTCTAGTGTGGGGAATTAATTGGTCCTGTCCTTGGATCCTCTGACCATACAAATGCAGTGGGTGCCAGTGTTTTTGGCAGGCATGCCACAAATTAGACACACTCCATCCCTGAGTGATACTCCAATTCTTTTCCCCTGCCTGATCTCCTGCTTTGCTTCCTGCCCTGTGCTCCTTGCCTGATCCCCTGCTCTTCCTTCTGCTTCTTGGCATATCTCCTGCTCTGCTGCCTGTCTCTCACCCTGATCTGCTACATGCCACACACACAGGCTGCCCAGGCCACTTGTGGCACTCATGCCACAGGTTGGGCACCCCTGAACTAATCAATTATTTGCAGTTGCAGTGGCAGGGTACAGGCAGTTCCCTTGTCTCCCAGGCTTTTTATCAGTTGAATGCTGTGTGGCATTCTGTGTGTTTCTAATTTTGTGCTTTGTAATTGTGATGTGTGGGGATTGGGAGTATCTGATAAATAGGGATCTTTGCCCATGAGGGCAGAGGCTCAATAGTCCAGTCCAGTGTACCAGTCATGTTGCAGGTTTTAGAGTGCAGATCAATACACACTTGGGCCTCAAGAACTAGTTGTACAAATGCAGTTGTACAAGTGCAAAGAAGAATGCACATGGACACTTGACTAGATGCTGGGTAACCTTTTATCCTCATACCATATTCCCCTTTGTGGTATGCTGAAAAGCAATTTGTGTATTGCGGTAGAGGGTTCTGGTGAACAGAACAGGCAGTTCCTTCATTTCCTTTTAAATAGAGTTTCTGTTCCAGAAAGGGCCATTACTGTCTTGTATGTGTTTTAAAATGTACTAATTAATTTATCCATTTTCATGCAAGCAAGAATTTCTCAATTATACTTTACAAATTCTCTTACCACCTATTTCAATAAGGCAATTAAATACACAGTTAAACATGAAACTATGCACTTCTGTGAATGTGTTAAAAAATCAAAACACAATCAAATATTAAGGCCTTTAGTTTGATCTAAATATGTCCATCCACTCCTGGAAAGGAGGACCCAGTGCTCCCTTTGGCTTTTGTGGTCACACTTGCCTCCTCTTGCTTCCATGTAGCTGCACGGTTGCTTCAGCTGCTGCACTGTTCAAATATATTATTTAGCTTTTATTTGTTTTATAGTCTGAGGAAGGATTCAAACTGTTCCTTTGAGGAAGGAACAACAGTATCGAACAGAGAACTCAGTTCAGTAGCATTGAAATGATGGACATTTCTCACTCGTATTTCTTCTGTCCTTGTCTGTTTTAGAATACGTGTCTTGGGGTTTTTAGTGTCCGTTATCCCTCAGGATAGTCAACACTTTACTTTTTGTATTTCTTCTTTATCAAAAACACCAAGGAAAATTTAAATGCAAAAATTAGTATTAATGCAACCTTTAAATTTGAAACAATATTCTTGCAAAATTAAGGACTTTGCACATTATTTCACCTTATGTAAGTATCACTATATAGCAACCAAATACAGCTGGCTCAGAGATCCTTGCAGTTTTGTGATTTAGCAACTGCAGACACACACTATTGAACAAGGTGTTCTGGCATCCTTTTAAGCAAGCGTCTTTTTGTTTTTGTCGTTTGTTTATAAGAACACAAAGAGAGGCATGCTCCAAGGTGCTGGTCATCCTGCCATACATTCAAATTGCAGAATACATATCCTACTCTTATATCCTTACAGAACTTAATATTCCAGAGACAAAAGGAACTGGTAAGTACAATACTACCACCACATCCAGTCTTCTTTATTTCCTTTCTACTGACTGGAAAAACAGATGGGCCTGAATATGTGGGCTAGAGGGCGACATGGTGGGTACTTGAGACCACAAGAGTGGGAGCAAATTCCAAAATTAAAGGACCCCTCTAGACAATAGCATGCCAGAGAACTCCAGTTTTTGTGCCGGACTACAGTCGGGTCTGTATGAACCTATGAGAGACTCTCAGTTAGGCAGGTCCCAGGCCAGTTAGAACTTTGTAAGTCAAAGCCAGCTGGTAACCAGTGAAAATTTAAGAGCACATCTGTTCATAATGGTTGACCTGCTTCCCAAATGTACAGCTGATTTCCATACTATGTTCCAGCTTTTGCACAGACGTAAGATGCAGCAGCTCTATGGTGCATACTTTGTAGTGGTTCGCGTTTCAGCTGTTAACAGCAGAAAGGTGAGATCCTTGCTTAAAAGAATGCCAGTAGAGCCAAAGCCTATTCCATCTATTGGCCATCTCAGCAGACTTCTGATTCTGTTCCACTCCATTCAAGTCCTGAAAATTAATTGATGCACCTACTTTTGAATCACACCACCATCTTACCCTTAAAATTTAGTCACAAAACGGCAGTGAAGAGGAAGAGGACTAGCTCACCTTCGCTGACTCGAGCAGGGTGGACTAGAATAGAATTAGAGTCACACTTAGGAACTTCAGTCCATGTATGTGCCAAAGAGAGAAAGTAGAATCTGACCCCTAGTTTTTGTAGTCAGAGTTGGGTTTGGGTTAACAAACAACACCCTTGACCATTGGTGTCCAAAAGGCATGACAAGGGCCATGGACAGACATGCATTTGTAGTGCTACAAGTACGGCAGCACTTAATAGTGCTACTAAAAATTACCCTGTGTGGGTTGTACATATATTCACAGACTCCAGGCTGGAGTGCTTCAAAGTCACTGCACAGGTGTGCTTTCCAACCAGCGGACAATAGGAAGTTATTTCTCTGCTTCTTCCCACCTCCAGGAGCCTGCTGGTGAGCCCAGTCACTCACAGCCTGCCCTCTCCCCTTCTCAGAAAGGTGGTTCACCAGACAGTTTGTTAGTGGTGGGCAAATTTTTCTGAGCATGACTGGAGAGAGTGATTGGTTGGCACTGGTGCCTGCCACCCCAGAGGGGCAGCAGTGGTCTTGGGCAGTAAGAGGGCAAGCTTCCTGCTGTTCTACAGCTTCCTGCTGTCTAGAGGAAGCAGGGCTTTTAAGGTAAAAACAGATGTTGCCAAATGAGTTCTTTGCATCTCTATGCCTAGACACAGACCAAGACAAATCTCCCAATTGGATCATAGATAGACACAGGAGGGACACAACTGTTAGAACAGACTTAGTGAAGGGGCACTTGGAGGGGCCGGATATGTTCAAATCAGCAGGCCCAGATGAACTTCATCCAAGGGTGCTGAAAGAATTGGCCAGTGTCATAGCAGAGGCACTGGCACAGCTGTTTGAGCACTCATGGTGCTCCAGTCAGGTCCCAGAGGACTGGAAAAGGGCTAATGTGGTCCCTATTTTCAAGAAGGGGAGGAGGGAGGAACTGGGAAACTGTAGGCCAGTTAGTCTCGCCTCTATCCTTGGAAAAACTCTGGAGAAATCATTAAGGATCATATTTGTGGGAGCCCAGCAGGGGAAATAATGCTGAAAGGGTATCAGCATAGATTCATTGCAGGTAGATCCTGCCTGACTAATCTTGTCTCTTTTTATGACCAGGTCACAAAATGCTTAGACGCAGGAGTCAAGGTAGATGTCATCTATGTAGACTTTAAGAAGGCCTTTGATACAGTATCTCGTTCTGTTCTCATAAATAAACTGAGAGTCTGCGATGTAAATGATTACAGAGTCAGGTGGGTGGCAAACTGGCTTAGGGGTTGCACCAAAAGAATGGTGGAGGACGGGTCACTATTGACCTGGAAAGATGTGGGCAGTGGACTTCCACAAGGCTCAGTCCTTGGACCAGTGCTATTCAATGTCTTCATCAGTGACTTGGATGAGGGCATGGACAGCACCCTATCCAAGTTCGCAGATGATACCAAATTATGGGGCAAATTTAACAGACCAGAAGGTAGGGAATGGATACAGGAGGATCTGGAGAAGTTGGAAAAATGGGCAGTACAAAATAGGATGCAGTTCAACAAAGACACGTGCAAAGTGCAGCACCTGGGTAAAAAGAACCACCAACACACTTACAGATTGGGGGGATGATCTTCTCAGCAGCACAGCAGTGGAAAGGGATCTTGGAGTCATAGTTGATTCCAAGATGGACATGAGTTGTCAACATGAGGAAGTGATCAACAAGGCTAACCGCACTTTATCATACATTAGCAGATTCATGATGAACAGGTCCAGGGAGGTGATGCTTCCCCTCTATGCGGCACTGGTCAGGCTGCAGTTGGAGTACTGAGTCCAGTTTTGGGCACCGCACTTCAAGAGGGCTGCGGAGAAACTTGAGAGGGTTCAGAGAAGGGGCTCCAAGCAGGATTACTCCTGCAGGGACCAAACCAGGAAAGTCAAGGCTGCAACTGAACTCCAACTAGTTTCAGGAATCAAGGACAACAAAAAGTCCTTTTTCAGATATGTGGGGAGCCGGAGGAAAAGCAAGGGCAACGTTGGACCCCTGCTAAACCAGATGGGGCAACTGACAACTGACGCCCAGGAAAAAGCCAACCTATTAAATAGGTACTTTGCATCAGTCTTTCATCAGTCACACGGGATGCCCATGCCTGCTATGGGACAGGGAAATCTGGGTGAGGGGAATCCCCTACCCTCCGTCAATGCTGACCTCGTGAAGGAACACCTTGAGAAGCTGGATACCTTCAAGTCAGCTGGCCCTGACAATCTGCACCCCAGGGTACTCAAGGAGCTGGCGAGCGTCATAGCCCAGCCCCTGGCACGGATCTTTGAAAACTCCTGGCGCTCTGGTGTAGAGCCCGAAGACTGGAAGAAGGCCAATGTGGTGCCGATCTTCAAGAAAGGGAGGAGAGTGGATCTGGCTAACTACAGGCCCATTAGCCTGACTTCTATCCTGGGGAAGATCTTAGAAAAGTTTGTTAAGGAGGCCATCCTTGATGGACTGGCCCAGGCTAACATTCTAAGGGACAGCCAGCATGGGTTTGTTGCGGGTAGGTCTTGTTTGACCAATCTCATTTCCTTCTATGACCAGGTGACCTATCACCTGGACAAGGGAGAAGAGATTGATGTCATATATCTTGACTTCAAAAAAGCTTTTGATCTGGTATCCCATGATCACCTCTTGGCCAAACTGGCCAGTTGTGGCCTTGGCTCCACCACGATCCGCTGGCTGGGAAATTGGCTTCGTGGTCGGACCCAGAGGGTTGTGATTGATGGCAGTCACTCATCATGGTGCCCTGTGACCAGTGGGGTCCCTCAAGGCTCTGTCCTGGGACCCATACTGTTCAACATCTTCATTAACGATGTGGACATTGGAGTCAGGAGTGGACTGGCCAAGTTCGCCGATGACACCAAACTTTGGGGCAAAGCATCCACGCCAGAAGATAGGCGGGTGATCCAGGCTGACCTGGACAAGCTCAGCAAATGGGCGGACGAGAACCTGATGGTGTTTAACACCGAAAAATGCAAGGTTCTCCACCTTGGGAGGAAAAACCTGCAGCACCCTTATAGGCTCAGCAGTGCTACGTTGGTTAGCACTACAGAAGAAAGAGACTTGGGGGTCATCATTGACCACAAGATGAACATGAGCCTCCAATGCGATGCTGCGGCTAGTAAAGCGACCAAAATGCTGGCTTGCATCCATAGATGCTTCTCGAGCAAATCCCGGGACGTTATTCTCCCCTTGTACTAGGCCTTGGTGAGGCCGCAGCTGGAGTACTAAGTCCAGTTTTGGGCTCCACAATTCAAAACGGATGTTGAGAAGCTTGAGAGAGTCCAGAGGAGAGCCACGCGCATGATCAGAGGTCAGGAAAACAGATCTTACGATGACAGGGTGAGAGCCACGGGACTCTTTAGCCTGGAAAAGCGTAGGCTCAGGGGTGATCTGATGGCCACCTATAAGTTTATCAGGGGTGACCACCAGGATCTGGGGGAACGTCTGTTCACCAGAGCGCCCCAAGGGATGACGAGGTCGAACGGTCACAAACTCCTGCACGACCGTTTCAGGCTGGACATAAGGAAGAATTTCTTTACTGTCCGAGCCCCCAAGGTCTGGAACAGTCTGCCAGCGGAGGTGGTTCACCTATATATATTGAACACCTTCAAGAGTAAATTGGATGCTTATCTTGCTGGGATCCTATGACCCCAGCTGACTTCCTGCCCTTTGGGCAGGGGGCTGGACTTGATGATCTTCTGAGGTCCCTTCCAGCCCTAATGTCTATGAAAAATATGGTCAGAGGCCTGCAGGCAAGGCCTTACGAGCAGAGACTGAAGGACCTAGATCTCTTCACCCTTCGCAAGAGAAGGCTGAGAGGTGATCTTGTGGCTGCCTATAAAATCATCAGAGGAGGGCAGCAGGAAATAGGAGATGCTCTATGTACTAGGGCACCCTCTGGAGTAACTAGGAACAATAGCTACAAATTGATGGAGAGCAGATTTAGGTTGACATTAGAAAGAACTTCTTTATAGTAAGGGCTGCCGGAATCTGGAATGGGCTTCCAAGGGTGGTGATGCTGTCCCCTACCCTGGGGATCTTCAAGAGGAGACAGGACAAGCACCTAGCTGGGGTCGCCTTACCCCTATGCTCTTTCCTGCCCAGGGCAGCCAGTCTGACTCAATGAACTACTGAGGTTGCTTTCAACCCTAACATCTATGAATCTGTGAATCAGATCTCTGGTTGCTGTTATGTTATGACTTTCTTTTTTCAGGGCATGCAATTTCCACTGCTTGTATGTTAATATAAGGTGCAAAGTACAGGTTGTCACTCTCTTTAAAAAACAAACAAAGAAATAAAAACAAAACAAAATTCATCTTATTTGCCTATTCAGTCAATTTGACAATTTGCAGACCAAGAATCATTAATTGCCAATAAACTCTTTTAAAATGTGTGGTTAGCGCTGGTACACCTGTCTAGTCTTTATTGCATCCATCTGGCTCTAGAAGGTAATTACATGACACTAATTGAGTGAGAGCTGACTTTTAAGATTTCTTCTGATTATATATAATATTTGTTCCAAATTACTCCGGTTCTGATGAAGAAATAGTTTTTGCTTCCTAGTTATCCATTTTTTTGATTCAGACATTCAGAAAAGAGGGGAGGTGGAGAGACCTACTATCAACAGTAGGATTACGGGTGCATCATGCTACATGCTTTCTGAGTCTGCTGACAAATGAGCAGGGCATCTCTTCTACCTTAGGAGGACCGTATCCCCAGCAAGGCCTTCATCTGCTGTTCCTGTTCATGCTGTGCTCAAATGCCAGTAATGCCAACCCTAGTGCTGACAGCGCTGACACTGCCTACCAGGCATCCAGATGTGATGAATAGCAAATGTGCACTGACTGGAACTGAACTTATGGTGCCCTGATTGCACAAGGTCTTAAAACATCCTTGAAAGAAATCTTCTGAGCCCTCACTGACATTGATGGCTGGGAAAAAGTTAGTGACTGCAAGGTGAGACAGCAAAGACAACACAAGACAGGGCAGCAGCACTACAGACTTCAATGCTGGGCCTATGCCAGCACTTGTCACCATTACCAAGTCACTTCTTTCCCACTGCTGAGCAGCCATGACAGAGGAACTGAAATATGCCATTATTAGGAATTGGAGACACTAATTTCGCATTGCAATAAAGATAGGGCCGATTGGCAGTGTCTAGTTGTTTTCCCTGAGGCCCTTGACGCATTACATCGATTGTGCAATTACTGGTTAATTGCACAATAAATTTAGACATGCTGCATGTGCGAAGTAATTAATATACAATAAAAGTAGCCAACAAACCATAAAAATGACCACAGAGTCTCAAAATCGTTGCTTGGAAAAATGTAGAACATGTTTATAGCTGTTTTCTATTAAGCTTTAATTTGAACATGTGGCATCTCACACATAGGGTGTATTTGCCCGGGCCCACCAGCATTCCAGGGTAGACTGCTTTCTTCCTGCAAGAGAAATCGCTGTGAATCATGCTGAACTGCTGCCCCAGAGCCCAGTAGCAGGAGATGTCATGACCAGGGATCCTGGTTTTCTCTGATTTAAAAAAATCCCCAATTTTTGGTTAAAAAAAGTAACCCCAGATCTACATTTTCCCATGATTAAAATGAAATGCCACATCTATCTATCTATCTATCTGTCTATCTATCTATCTAGACAGATAGAGAGATATAAATATAGATATTTATCTATCTATATAGATATATAAGCCATATCTAATAAGCTATAGTTATAACTATATCTATTAGATAGATTTTTATAGCTATAGATAGATAGATATAGATATCTATATGACTATATAGATAGATATAGATATCTATATGACTATATAGATAGATATAGATATATACATGGTGGTTCATTTTAATCATCGAAAAATGTGGATCTGGGGTTACTTTTTTTAACCAAAAATTGGGGATTTTTTTAAAATCAGAGAAAACCAGGATCCCTGGTCATGACTCACTGCCACTCTCCTCTTTTCTTCAACCACCCCCAAGTCTGCTGCTTTAAGAAGCCATTAGCACTTCTATGAAAGCCAAGGACTAAACAGATACTTAAGTGACATGCTTTACTTCTCTGACACAGAGAGAGATGGGGAGGGAATTTGTTCAGAAATTTGGGGGCAGGATAAGCACGTACAAAGAAGCACCTAATAAGGTCCCTGAAGAATTCCAACCCTGCTGAGCCTTCCTTCCCACCCCCATCCCCACCCCATCCCACTGCCCTTCTCCTGGGTCTCCTTAGATCTGCACGAGGGCTGTGGGGAGCAGCTCTTTACTGAGGGGAAGCCCAGGTGATGACTTATTCCCGGACAGCTGAAGAGACAGGTGACAACCCCTGGCAACAGCTTTTTAACTCCCCTGACTGGCAAGTGCTGGCAGAGCAAATTATCAAGATACTTTTTCCCTTCTGGATAGCCTGTCCTTTCAATGTGAAGCAGGTCACATGGCATGACAGTTTCTATGAAGTGATATTACCTATTGTTTGATGGAAATAACATCTGATAGGGACCTAGTTTGATCTCATTTTTGCTGCAAAATGGCACCATGTTTAAAATTCTTTTGGGATGCTACCAGCTTAATTGACTGATGGTGTATAGATGACCTAGAGTCTTCCCTAGATTTTAATTCAGTAGACTAAAATGCAACTTATAAACTAAGTTTGTTCCCATTCTTGCTGGCCAACTAGCTACTGCTGGACATGGCTGTCACAGAATTCAAATTGTGTTCAAACCGTATTCATCAAAAAAATTTAAGTCAATGTAGTTGGTACATGCAGCTATAAAGGGCTCATTTTATTACTGAATGGCAGCCACTTTTCTACTGAAATAACTTTTCATTTCATTTGCCTCTCTTTTCATTTACTGTAAGTCATCTTGTAACAAGCTGGAAGAAAAAGGAAGACATGTGTAGGTAAAGTATGTAGTTCTTTGAAAGTTTAAGATTTTCTTATTTCATTTTATTCAAGCATACAGCATATAATGACTTGTTCACTGCTCTTCCTTGGTAAGACTTTATTTGGTAAATGTGTATAGGAAAAAATATTCTGAAATATGCTGTTTCAGTAATAAGGTCATTATATGCAGAACATATTCTGCTGCAAGCATGAAGTTTAACACATTTTTGTAACAGAAGAAATCTTTTGATGTTAGACTTTAATAAATTTGTATGGTTATAAATTATTTATGCCTTAAACAATGCTAGATTTCCCTTAATCTATCAAAACCCTCAAATACAATATGAATAAAACTACTTAAAAATACTGAACAAGTGTAAAGAAATCATTTTTCCCCCTTTATACTTTTAGCAAATTAGGCTATGAAAGCATCTATTGATCTACCAGCACGTGTTAGCTCAATATGCTGCACTCCTGTAATGATTCTCTGCTGAGAACAATTACTGGATAAACTAACATGGCAGTGGAGTCTCAAGTGCCTGATCTACTGGTGATTGATGTACATGTGCCGCTCTTCATTAAATATCAATTGGAATTAAAGCACATGGTGATGGAAGGATAGATTACTTTGGGTATCAACTAATCTGTATTTAAATAGCTTGGTTAGAAGAAAGGAGATAAATACATAGATCTAAAAGGCTCAGGCATGTCTGTGTGTTGCTGCCTTTGTGCACTGAGCTGAGAGCTTCACAACCACGTCAGTGAGAGCCCTAAAAACCAGCCTGG
The DNA here is from genome assembly GCF_052110815.1 of Crocodylus siamensis. NCBI lineage: Eukaryota > Metazoa > Chordata > Crocodylia > Crocodylidae > Crocodylus > Crocodylus siamensis. The sequence goes on along the minus strand of NC_143395.1, from coordinate 101,744,011 downwards.
TGTTTCACTGGTAAATGTTGTATTTCCTTGCTGTAGCATTTTAACACTTTAGCGTGCTTTATACATGTTTCTTAGCTAGGTCTGAAAGGATAGGAGGATCAGAAGTGCAGACAAACCTACATTAAACAAGGGTTTTCTTCAGTTCCTTTTAGTCAAGTTCATCATTTCTTGAATGTGAGGTTTTTGTAGGTTGCATGGTTTGGGGCATACATCTGGATAGCAGAGTGTAGCTTGTCTAAGCTAGAAGTACAGGAAACCCTCGTTATTCACGGGTTTGGCATTTGCAGTTTGAAATATTTGCGGCTGCTGAACCCGCATTTTAAACACACTTTATACACTTCCAGGAACATCTCGGGAGCACTGCACTTGCTGCAACCACCCACCACTGCTGCCATGCTCCCGCCAGAGCCGCCGGAGCCATGCCCCACCCTAGCCACCAGGGGCTCTGCATTCATGAACGCAGTGCCTTATTTGTGGATTTCGCCACTCGCGGGGGATATGTTCTCGTATCCCCTGCAAATGGCAAGGATCGCCTGTACAGTTTACAATTTCGATGTGTTGGTTTCAACCTGGTGATGCAGCCCAGGGTGAAGTTACATGTTATGCTTAGGCCATACTAGGGATACTTAAATTGTGAGCATCCCCACATTAAAGCTCCTTAACTCATGCTAATTGCCCCCCAAGCACCTCAGAGTTATGCCACTTCAGGTGAGGGTTACCTGGGCTGTGCTACCTGGCTCATGTTAGGATAACTTCTGTCTGCTTTACTGAGATAAAACAAGCAATTTGCAATCCTCCAGCAGCCCAAGATGCTTCCTTCCCACCTTCCCTCCTCCCTTGCCCTCATTACCCCAGAGCAGGGTTAGAGATGGATGTCCTGGCTCCTAGCCATGCCCCTGCTCACCAGTCCTCTGTGGCAAGTCAGAGCTGTGGAGGCAAGAAACAGTATTAACCCTTAACATATGATTGCTCACAGGATGTTCTAACTTTAACAGCACTTAATGAGTGTAATGCAATTTCATTATGAGAGGCGAGTGCTTGCTGATTAATCATAGGATGCCCAGGAGTTGCCAGTATCCTGCGGCTGTGAAAAAGACCAGAACAATATCCTAAGGAACATTAGGATGTCTGCACACAGTAGAGACAAGAGGACCTAACAGCATCGTACAAGGAATTGTTATGACCCCTTTTAGAATAGTATGCAGTTCAGGTCTGTGTTCAAAAGAGATGCTTTGAAACAAGTTGAAAGTAGTTCCACTAAAATAGTTAAGAGAAGGGAAATCCTTTATTATGAAAGAACATTAAAGAAGCTCAGCTTGTTTATTTTAGCAAAACAGACTGAGAGGGAATACAATCACTCTGTAAAACTACAAACATGGGTCAAATATTAGAGAAGACAACAGGGTGTTTTTTTAGGGCTGAAAAACAACAGTGGCACTAGGTCAAATAGCTACACACTACCTACCATAAATTTAGATTGGAAATTAAAAGCTTTCTAATGATCAGAGAGTGGTGGAGTGTGAGGCAAGCAGTGTACTTCTTCCTAAGACTGAACTGGTTAAGTTTATGGGTAGGATGGGAAATTTTGGCGTACCAGTCAGCATGTGTAGATGTGGAGTCGTGTAATTGCGGCCCCCAGGGCTGTACTGTACAATATAGCTCTGCAGTGTGGAAGGCCTCTGTAACCAGGGCATTGCTGACTGTCACTTGGGGCCAGGATGGGACTTTTTTCCCTTCGTGAGTGTTGCTGGCTTTTATTTCACCTTTCTCTGAGATACTGGGATTTTGGGAACAGCTAAGGCTGGGGGTTCTTGATTGAGGGGTGCTGATGATCCCACTGGTACTAGTAACCCAGAGGTTTCTAGTATTGTTCTTCTGCTTATCGCCAAATCTGAGGCCAAGAGGGAACTTTTCTGCTGGGAGGTGTATATGTGTATGGGGAGGAGGGGGGGAATGGGTTGCTGCATAGACAGTCTTTTTCCTAGGATCTTCTAATCATGCATTAACTCAGTGGTTCTCAAACTCTGACAGATCGCGCACCACCAATTTAAAACAATACAACCTTAAGTACCACTAGCAAATTTTTCAGCTCAACCTTAAGTACGACCAGCAAATTTTTGTCATATAAAGTAATGATAATAAATGTGTTAATGTGTATCACTGACAGGTTATCTGTGTACCACTGGTGTTATGCACGCCACAGGTTGGGAATTGCTGTATTAACTACTTTCCTGTTATTGCAGTGACAGGGCATTGGCAGTGCCCTCATCTCCCCTCCTTTTACAATGGTATATGAAAAGGTATTGCTAATGTTTTGGATGTTGTTCATTGTAGTTGCATGTGACTGTTTAAAGTGGCATTTGGAGGACTGTTTAAAGTGGCAATATGGAGGATTCTTTCAGATAACAATAGCCAGGGGATGCAGGGGACTTGACCCGATAGACTAGGAGTCCCTTAGCTTACGTACAAGTGTTTCGTGTTTACTTATGTCGAATGTCTTAAAGCCTTCCTTGCTCTGCCAGTTCCACCAGTTCAAGAGGGATGACAAGCATGAATGAAGTGAATGGGGCTGGTCCTGTATCAGCTTTTTCTTTGGTTCTGCAGTTACTCTAAGGCATTGTGTTATTTCTGCTGCTGTTTGTTATGAATATTTGTAAGTGTAGTTCAGCTACTGAAGTCAGTAAAGGAAGTGGCTCAGGACTGCACAGCAAAATTGCAAGAAGGATCCACAGTCATCAGTTTAGCTGTGTTTGCCTTGATAGGTGTGGGTGGTGATAAAATAAAGTAAAGGTCTAATCTTACTCTTTTGTTTCTAAGAACACGGTCCACTTGCTGTAGTCCTGCCATGCCAGATTGAATCTCTTGTGAGTGGGTTATTGAGGGTGTTTCCTTCTCCAGAAACAAGCAATTGCAGCAAGATCAGGTGGCTGAACAAACTGGTAGTCCATTGGCAGGGAGACTGGAAATGGACCCAAAAGAACCATACACAACATCAATGCTACTTGATGTTGGAGATGACATTTGCATACAGTTACTTGTGGTTTTTAATTTAAAGTAAAAATCACTGCTGTTTTAAAAAGTCCTACTCTGTGTATCATGCATGTGCATGTCTGACTAGGAGGGTGTAATTTTGTCACAGGTCCTTGCACTATGGCTGCATTGTGTTGCACAAGCTGGTACTGAATGCACTTAACATGCCCCAATGTATATACGTATGCCGACAAAAAGTGTCCCCTTCAACTGGAGTGTGTTTGTTAAGAAAATGCTCTAAAAGCATTTCAGATACTTCTAATCATAGTGTTGGAAGGGCCTTCAAGGGCTATCATCTCTGTATAAGATTTGCTTTACTAAACCATCCCATGCCAATGCCTATTGAGTCACTTCCTGAAAATCTCCAGTGGCTGTTAGAGCTAGCCTGAGGAAGTGCAGCCACATTATAAACACTGGCTTCATGATGTACTTGGTAAGTTTGTTTTAAACATCATAGAAGGAGCAGTCAGGAACATCAGGTCAGTAAGATATTTGAATTTACAGCATAATCCAGCCTAAGCCATGCCCTTCCTAAACAAATATCCTCACCACTGTGCTCCTACCATCAGAGCTGTGCCAGTGGGGTACTAGTATAAATGCAGCCCAAGAGTGAATTATCTGACCAGTACTTCTTTTTCCATATATGCATCCCAGGGTCATTTCGACAGGCAAAATCACTGGTTTCCTCTAACAAAAACTAAGTAATTCAAGATTTGTTACATATATTTATTCTGATGGCGTCTTTGCCTAGTAATTACAGGCTTTATAATCTTGGCAGGGACTGTAATGATTTTTTTAAAGGAAAATTGTTAGTTCATGCCTACACCTTCAAAATAAATAATGCCGCAGAAATCAACAATTAAATTATTTAACTCGTGGTTGCTATAAGAATGGTGGTTTCCCTCTTCCTTTCTGGTTTAAAGCTGTAATATAGACACTGAGAAGTTAATGAAAAATGTCAGTGTAGTGGTCCTCTGGAGAGCAGATGTACACAAACAACTACTTCTTCATTCAATTAATCATATTGGGACTGGTCCAGCAAACATTTAATTGTGTGAGTCATACTACTGATATTGCCTACAGCTGGAGTACTTTGTCCAGTTCTGTGCGCCCCATTTCAGGAGGGATGTGGACAACATTGAAAAGGTCCAAAGGAGGGCCACCCGCATGATCCGGGGACTACAGGGCAGACCCTACATTGAAAGACTGCGGGACTTAAACCTGTTCAGCCTTCACAAGAGAAGACTGAGGGGGGACCTGGTGACTGTCTATAAACTCACTAGGGGGGACCAGAAGGGTGTAGGGGAGACGCTGTTTCCCCTAGCGCCCCCTGGCATGACAAAGAACAATGGACACAAGTTATTAGAGAGTAGATTTAGATTAGACATCCGCAAGAACTACTTCATAGTTAGGGCGGTTAGGGTCTGGAACCAACTTCCTAGGGAAGTGGTGCTGGCTCCTGCCCTGGGGGTCTTTAAGAAGAGGCTTGATGACTACCTGGCTGGACTTATTTGAGTCCAGTCTTTTTCTCCTGCCCAGGCGGGGGGTCGGACTTGAAGATCTACAAGGTCCCTTCCGACCAACTTCTATGATTTTATGATATCAGTGGGATTATTCAAATGAAAACTACTATCTGACAAATGAGTACCTGAGAACACCAGTGGATGGGACTAGACTGAATAGCTGAGGTGGCCCCTTCTAGTCCCATATTCCTATTTGTGTAGGAGCTGGGACAATGGTCCCATCTCTTCCATATATTCTTGGTCTTATCTATTGACTAAAATCCTTTACTTAGTGTTAAAGAATCAACATTCAAAAGGGTGTAAGAGTACATCATTAATAACATCATTCACATATTTCTAATAGGCTACGTCTGTGCAACCTGAGGAAAATTAGTGGGATTGCACAAAGATCAATAAGAGGATAATTTTAGATGGAAAAAATTTACTAAGAATGGTAATCTGTAGGGAAAGGAAATCTAGTCCGCATCTCAGAATCTAAGTTTGCAGTGCTGGGGCCAAGACATTTTGTCTTAATTTATACTTTATAAATGTTACATACTAAATCCAAAGACTGAAGCACAATAAACATGAAAAACCATACTATTTTTATATATTGTACGTGTTCAGGAGTGGATCCAGGATTTCCAAAGGGAGGTGCATGAGCAGCAACTCATGCTGTTAGGGTGACTGCACCCCTGCTGCCAGCTTCCTCCACACCTACCAGTGCAGACTAAACCATGGGAGGCTCCAAGAAATTTAAGTCCCTAAAGCACATGAAAACCCCTCTCTCTTTCCCTTTTTGCTCCAAGGAAGGTCCCTCCACCAACCCCATTCCTTTGCCTGTTTTCTCCCCTGCTTGGGGGCGGACAAGCTCCAGACCCTGCTGGGCTCAGCTGGGGAGGGGACAGCAGCAACAGGGTGACTTAAGATAGTTTTCCCCACCCTGTCCTGTCTCAGTGCAGGTGCTGCTGCTGTGCCCATCCCCAGCTGATCCCAGCCTCCTTGCAGGGACAAAAATGGCTTTGGTGCTTCCCCACCCCCGGGGTAGTGGAAAAAGAAAGGCAGTGGAGTAGGGAGGGAGAGGAGTGAGGATGGGGCATGCCTTTGAGCAAGAAATGAAAAAGAGGAAGGATTTTCACCTGCTTCAGGGAATTAAAGAAGTTCCCAGAGGGTCCCATGGTATGCTCCAATCCAACAGAGGCATGCAGTCATGCCACTGCACCCCCTCTGGATCTGCCTCTGTACATGTTTTACATCCTGCATCAGACAAAGCTACATCTGGTCTATTTAAATTTGTAGAAAAAAAAATCTGTCTTTTTATATCTCACAGGAGGAGCCTGCCTGTTTTGAAGGAAGTGAGATGAATGAACACATTAACTGGTTTAAGCAAGAATATGTGAAAACAGAGAGGAACTGGGAAGAAGTTGATAATAGGATGAATATGACATTAGGAATACGAAGAAAGATGATTAATAATAAGGCACCTTTGAAAGAAATTCTGTGCCTGTTTCCTTTTCTAAGGTGTCCTTATCAGGTAGTATTATAGGTCTCTCAATAGCAATGTTGCATTTGATCATGAAATATAAACAAGCAGCATGTCACCAGGTCAGTTGTTCATTGCCAGGAACGCATCCATCATTACTCAATCTATTCCACTAATGCCATGGTAAATTCATATTGCTGCATCATTTTTAAACATTTGCCCATTACATGTTAAGCTTGCTATACACTATAATATACTGGATATTATATGTGTTCTGGTGAAGCCTGAAATACTTACTATTTAAAAAAAAACGGAAAAAACATTGTCAGTGTATAATCCTGATTTATTAACCCAGTCATCAATGTTTGAGCCTCAGTTTTGTTTCGTCTTGTTATGAATACTTCGATAAAATGGACTTTTTCTCTCTTCTTTTTAGCTTTTTAGGGAGTTCCACCTCCTGACACACATGGATATTTATAAAAAAACAGTTGAGATTTTGGAGATGTATTCTGAAAACATATTGTCTCTGTACTCGGTGAGGAATAATCCAATTAATGTTATGCTGCAAGAAAATCTAAAACAGCACATGGAGGAAGACATTCTGAAATGTTAGTATAAACTGGCTCTGTATTTAAGCATTGTAGCAGGTAATTGTGTTACAGTAATTAGACTAGCTCTTATGGATAATGTAGAAACATTGTTTTAAAACTGTCTGGTGCCTTCTTGAAAACACACACAAGATAGAGAAATATCAAACAAAAGAAACCTATTAATCAATGAAGAGGGGAAAATATTAATAAAATGAGTAAGATACCAAACTCATGTTTTTCTAATAAGATAAGGAGAGAAAAATGTTAATGGGTAAAATAACTATTATAACATGTTTGGCTAATAAGAAAGAAATGAAATATTTCCAAATATATGAAACTGCCTTTTTGTATCATAGAGGAATCATGGACAGAGAGGGGGGCATCTGTTGGACAAAACCAAATAGCAGAACCTCTTTCCTAAAAACGAAAGAGACATGATCTAAGATATTGTTTTTATGACTGAGGTTTGTTCCTGATGAAATAATGGAAAGAAAATTACTGGCTAACAACAGGGCTAATAACTCTGTGATAGAATGTGATATTGTCGAATACCGTATGATATTTTTGAATGCTCAGGGCTTTTCATTTCGAATGCTCGGGGATATTTTTGAATGCTCATGGTTCCCTGTGATGAAACCATTTGAAAAGAAGCGAGCAGTGTAGCCAGGCCGCAGGATCCTGGTACATGCACATTTGTCTTTGTTAATGTAAGTGTGCCTCGGGCTGGAAAAGGTTGGGAAACACTGTGTTAGAGGTATACTCCCATGTTGACCTGAGGCAAGGTGTAGGGAATTTTCAAAAGTGTTTTATTTAAATGACATACCAAAGCTCTCAATGTCTACTCCTTAAATGGTGAGGTCTTGGTAAAACTGGGAGGTGGGTTATACATTATTCTTAAGGGGTAACTGGTTTAGAAGAGGTTCAGTAAAGGCTGTACAGGCCACCTAAAGCTTGGTCTATACTAGTGATTCTCAACCAGGGTACCACAGCACCCTGGGGTGCCTTTAGGTATTTTCAAGGGTGCTGCAATGTTAGCACCATTAGATTTACAGATATGCCTCACAAGATAAGTCCTGAAATTTCAAATAGAAATCCATAGTCATGGGCTTTCTGAGTCCTTTACAAGAAAGAAACTGCTCTATTAGTTTTTCACTCTTTTTTGGCCTGCAGAAAACTAAGAGCTGGCATTTTCTGATAAGTGCCTCAGTTGACAGAACCACTGATCTGTCTATACAATGACAACAAACTGTTTAAAATTCTGATAAATTGAATTTATGCTAATTTTCCCAACCTAGATCAGGTCCAACAACCACCAGGGAAGAATTCAAGTGAGGCTGAAGGACCACTTCACTTTTTGTATCAAAACTATGGATGGAGTATGTTACAATACTTGTAATGCTTATAATAACTCTGAAAATTAGGAGGGAAAAGTGTATTGTTTGGAACATTTATTCAAACGAAAAAGCAAAAGTCAGAGATCTAGCTGAGCCCACTGAAGTACTTGGGTGACTACGCGCCAGTTTTTGTAGCCCATTATTGTGGATCGCATTGTATCTGCCTGCTTGTAACTCTCCAGTCTGAATGGGGAGACTGAGCTGACTAGGTGCAGCATCTGACATGGGCCCAGAGCGGGGTTTCAATTGATGCCTCTGGAAGATGCCTGAACTGTCGGGTCACCACACCCCAGCAGAGAATTTGAGTGAGGCGTACCCTTTTTTTTCTTTTAAATGCCCTATGCAGAATAATCCAGTCATGGCAGCAAGATGGCCTAGATTACTCCATTAGGTCTTCTCCTTCACTGACTTCTATAGGGGATTGCATTCGTAGTCTAATTTTAGCACGATTAAAAATTAGCAGCTAATTCTCTGATCTGGAACGCTATACTATACTTTTTTTTGAGTATCATTAGTTGTGGATTTATGAAATTCTATGCCTTTTTGAAAGTGGTATGTTGATGGCACAGCTGAGGACAGACACTGGAGACATTTAAATCAATATAAGGGTTGCAGTTTACTTTTCAAATAACTTCGTAACCAAGAACATGGATACAGTGAGGAGTTTAACCACCACCTTTATAACCTACAGCTCTTACTTCATAAATCAGTCTGCTCTTCCACAAAGGTATCGAAAAGCTTTCATTTGTAGTTCAGTAAAAACCTTTGCTTTGACAGATATGAAAATGACGGCCACTTGTTTACTGCTGCCAGATGCCTTTGGAGATGACACCAGTCTGTTTGTTGCTGTGAATGAGGAGGTATTTAAATGTGGCTGTGAAGGCTAGTTACATTTCCAAGCAGACAAAATCTACTGCATTTTCCCACCTTCTCCGCCTCCTAAATTAAATTTCCCTTCCCTTCCCTACCCTCCCTCCTGTGTCACATAGTGGGGGACAGCTGCAGTGATTAGGACTTTTTTTGTATGTCTCTTGTATGATATCTAATAACATCACACATCATCAAGTGACATTTAAAGGAAGAATGTGATGTTGTACTAAGATTAGAGGACCAAGTCTATAGTTCTGGTTGTCTTTCTGTCACTAATTGCTTAAGAGTCAGTCATTTAAGCCTTGATTAAGTAAAGACTTTCAGGTACTGCACTCAAAGACTGGAATCCAGAACCCAGAGTTTGGTGCTTACGCTGCATATGCAGTGCACGAGGAAAGGGGTGACCCAAAAAAGCCTCACACTGAGTGGGGAGTTGCCTAAAGCTGGCAAACAGAAAATGCTGAACTGAAATCCCACACCACTCAGGTGCTTAGGAGCCTGAATCCCACCCAGGATTCAGAGTCCAAACCTCTCCCAAGTATAGGCATCTACATGCAATCTTTGAAGGTATCGAGTAGAGATCAGTTTCCTTTTTAAAACACACCTGGCAGAAGGAAATGGAATATCGAATAGCAAGTCAAGTGATTCTTGATGGGACCAGGGTGCTGTGAAATATTTTGAAGGGTGCTCCTAGGTGTACAGGGATGACCGCAAACTCATCCTTGTCCAGGTATTCCCCTATGGCCCAATCCCTGTGCAGGGAAGTAAGAGCAGTCTTGTTTCTGTCTAGCTGCTCTTCCTTCCTCTCCATTCCCTCCCCTGGCTCCCATTGCCTAGCCCCTCTATGAGGAAGGAAGCAAAGGCTTTTCCCTGCCCAGCTGCTCCTCCTTCTCTTCCTCCACCCTGCCACCTTCCCTACACTGCTCAGCTCCCGTAGAGAAAGAACATGCTTTCTTGCCCCTGGCTTGCTGCTCCCCCCATCTACTTCCCTAACACATGTACAAAGAGGTAAGCACTGTAATAATATCTTAGTTTTTGAAATAGGGTATCACTCAATTCAGTGAAGTTGTGGAGGAGACTTGGAGTCTAAAAAGGCTGACACTACTTATTAAACTAGTCCAGTGAAGTGAGACACCTGGGCTCAACATAGAACACTTCATGGACACATCCTGTATGCCTCCAGCTGCAGCCTAGGCCCCAGCAGAAAGTGCCATGGGAGTGGGGCAGAGTGAGTGTGAGTATCCTAGTGGTTTTGATGTATCCTAGTGGTTGGGACCTAGCTGAGAAGAAGAGCCCTCTGCTCCCAACACTATTTATACAGTTAACATTAATTCACTGGATAAGACTCCCCGCCCCCCCCCCCCGCAATAACTTTGAAGCCAGGACCTCACCCCTCCCAGCTGCATGATCTCAGCATCCAACTGCAGTGAAACACCCTCTTGCTTATTTTCCTGTAGCTCCCAAGTCTTGTCTTCTTTTCTATGCTATGGCCCAACTTCAGACAAGAAGGTTGATGAATCTCCAACTTCATCCTGGGCAAGTGTGTCTGATCTGCCCTGTTTTTCTACCTCAGTGGGGCTTCAGTAAGAGCCAGGAGCCTGTTCAGCTGGACCAGTTCTAGGCAAGCACAGAAGGGAAATTGTAGCGGCCCGGGGGACTTTCCAGGGCAAACAGGGAACTGTCCAGTAAATTTAGACACCTCCATAATTGCCAAGTGAGGGTTTTTTAAAATCATGATTTCGGATTCAGTCTGCCTAAGTTTGATTTTAGGTGCATAACTTCTTAGAATCCTCCCCTTGGCCTTTTTGCAGCTCACTATCTTCATTGTAAAACCCTGGCCTATGTTACTTAGTGTCTTTTGATGCAAAAGGTCTCAAACACCCACAGAATTATTAACCAATTTCAAAGCACCTCTTGAACATGAATGTAACTGGCAATCCTCATGAATTACAGCTTTTTGTTCTATTGCAGGTGAAGGTCTCGACACCAGTGTTGGAAGTGAAAAACCCGTTCAATGTTAATACGTGTGAGTTTGCTTTGTATGTAGAAAAAGAGAAACTGGCTCAGCTTGATGATTGTACAATGGCACTGGCTGCTCTGTTGGCTGCGTTCCATGTGTTTGACATCCAGTGTCCAGAAAAGATCCACAACACACTTAACTTTCTGGAGTCGCTGATCTTTGAGGTGAGATGTCCGCAGTCTTTCCCAGTGAAGGTAAAGAGAGAACTAGAAGAACCTGAATGTCTGACCGTTTGATAACAGATGTGATACTCGTCTCAGGGGAATGCCTTTGGAGCACTGTCAAAAGAAATCTTTGGTTGTGAAGATAAGTCAGTGTACATCTTTCCAGTGGAAGTGTATGAATATTTATAATACAGCTGTGTTTTTACAATACCTGTTTTTTATTGTATGGGCTGCTGTCATTTTTAAAATTTAAAACCTGAGCATTTTCATTATTTTAAATGAAAATTCGAGATAATTTTTTGTGTTAGAAAAATAGTTTTATAGTTCACTGTAACTGTGCATTATTTTTCTGATAGAGCTTTTTTACTCCATTTGGATCAAGTTTTGATTAAGTCAAAGGTAAGGAACTCACTAGTGAACTAATTTACTTTTAATACTTTACTGCCTCAGTTGTTTATATTCCTTGCATTTGGATTCATGGTTTGATGTGGGTGTTTTTCCTTGAAGTGATACAAGTTAAAGATTTGCAATTAAGAGGTAATGTGGTTTCACTGTAATAGTTATTGAAAGTATTATAAATAAGTATTTTTCCATTTAAAAAGTGCTGCGTCTGACGATTAATTTGCAGACCCGGGATCTGTGGATAGTATAATTTGGCCAGAGCCAGAAGAAGAATCTTCCCTGCCTATGTGACACAACTTACCTTTATTTTCCTGATTAATTGCACTTGAAACAACTAAATGAAAGTTCTAAGTTACAAAATGTTTCTTAAAAGTACTTTGGAGCTGAAATCAGCAGACAGATCTCTCTCTCTCTGGATTTGTTTCTCACTTCTCCTCTTTGCAGGGTACAATCTAGCCACTCTTCTCTTGTTGCACAGTTGAGGTATAACGCATGTCAGCATTTGTGTGCAGGGACCAGTTTATGTGGAGATGAGTCTTTGTGTTAGACCAGGCTGCCTCAATAGTGACCAGCATCATCTTCCACATTATGGCCCAGCGTGGTTCTTTTAACTCTCAGAGCCTTTGCTTCCTTGGAGTTTCTGTGGTTGAAAAATGGAAGTAGCTAGCAAAATGTTACCATTTCATTGCAGAAACAAAGACAATGTTCTTTATTTGAATTCCATGATATTAAAGCTGTCTTAAAGTATTTATGCAGGATCTCCTGAGTTTGTTGTCCCTGCATTAATTTTAGGAAGTTGAAGTAGCCTGGAAAATTCCAAAGCTTCATTTTTGATTAGTGGTTCTGCAGATATACCTGGGGGCTTGGATATACAACTTGGTTACACCCAGCATAACTTGCATCTCTGCATAGTATATTGCTGTTTCAGCATCTGTTGATAGTAGGGTAAGGAAGTAATAGCTTTTTTGCCTTGAAGAAACTGCTACCCTGGGTTAGGCTGCAGACCAACACGGACACACACAACACTGTGGATTTATCCCTGATTTTTCGTAGTCTACACTGAACATGCATAAGATGCATGTTACATAGCTCCTCTTTTTTCCATGGCACTGGAAAGGGCAGTTACAGTAGTGTAAACATTTTGTGTCCAAGCCCTAAGTACTATGATGGAGAAGGTGGTGGTAAGTGTCAGAGCTAAACTCAAACTATTAAGAGCTGATGTTTCTGTTTGACTTTTACGACAGATTAAAGTAGTGGAATAGCTGCCAGTCTACCTCCTGTACCACGTTAAAAGGAATTTAGTTTTAAAGATGCAGAACTGCTTTTCATGTATTTTCATTTTCTTAATAAATTTCCTCAACCTTATTAGTCTTCCTAATACAAATTATTTGGACAGCTGCACCTCTTGATAAGATGCATGTTTATCAAATTGGAGATAGTGTGAGACAGTAATGAAGGGAAACTACTTTGGGTCTGGGCAGTACTAAATAAAAGACTGGGTCTGTGCCATTTAGTACATATTCACAGAGGTGTCTTGTAAATAATAAGCAAAAATTTCTCAAAGTTCAGTAGTTTTCTAGAGGCAAGAGGAAACTGTAAGAAAATCCCAGTATATCGCCACAGAAATCAGCTATTCCTAAACCAGTTTGCAAGGGATAGCTGATAGTTCACATGGTTTTGGTACCTCATTGGCTTCTACAGGCTTTCAGGTCCTTCTGCAAAGAACAGAGAGCTCCTCACTAATCTGTAACCTAGAGAAATGTCTGGTGAAGACGAGAAACTGGGCAAGTCCCCAGGAAAGTACATACAAAAGAGCCAAAATGGATGGAACAGCTGGGTGGAGAAGATGAAAAGGCGACTAGTTGCATTAATTTTCAAATGCTGCATGCCTGTGTGAGCAACTGTTGTTGCCACAGGTAGGCTGCGTGATACAGGAAGTAGCTCATGAGATGATATCTTTGTTAAGCAAGTGTTTGGGGAAACAGGAGAGAACTCCTGTTTATAGTTGATTTTATAAAATCATGCCAACAGTTGAGTTGCTGCGTAGAAATCAGTCCACACTGCCCTGTGGACCAGCTTAGTTCATTTTTGAGAATCCTAGAAAAACACAAATGTAACAGTCTTCTCCAATTCAGATTTTATTTTGTATTGTAGATACAATAAGAGTGCAATTTGAATGTACAAACTTTGAACAAAATGTAAAAAATATTGTTTATGCAATGTCATGGAAGGAGACTAATAGAGTAATGCAACTTACTTCACACTGACCCTGTTTTACCTCACATTATGGCAGGTGCCAGTCACTTAAGTGACCCAAAGTGGCACAAAGAGTTCTCCAAACCTTAAGAAATTCCAGCCAATTAGGAGTCCCTAGCAAAGTGTAGGAAGATTATGTTCCTCCCAGCACCCTATGCAGTAGGAATGTTCTGCTCATTCTGAATTGCAAAGATAAACGATCTCCCTTACTTCACACTAGGCATTGATTGAGCCAACTGGTTGTAAGGTTGTATGAGCCAACTGATCCAGTTCTCACCTTCTTCCCATGTGGATCATTCTCACAAGGAGGATTCTAGATCCATCCTTAGTCTGTGGGTAGCTAGCCTTTCTTAATTTAAAGTGCATCTTGTTCTACATCCTTTTTTTTTATAAAAGGAGTGCAACACCTTCCCTTAATCAAATGCTTCTAACAATCCTTCAAGAAAGAAGGGTGTCTTACTTAATTACCCACTGTAGGAATTGGTGCCTAAACTAACAAGTGTCATGCACCTTGCTCCTTAAGGTTTCCTTTTCTTCCTCCTTTCCTTTTCCTTTGCACCCTAAAATATATTTCCTAACTTGGGGTGACCTTCAGGCTAGGAAGAAGGGCTAAATAATACCCCAATGATAGGAAAATGAGCACCTTGCACTGAGCATGGATCTTGGGGAGCAGTCTGAGCCTTTGTACTCCTCTTTTTCATTATTGCAGTAAGTACTGAAGACCAGAATGTACAGACATAGAAAAGGTTTTCTTTTTGTTTTAAATTCTTACCTCAAATACACACACACACACACACACACACACACACACACACACACATTTTTACTTCATGTGCTGTATAACAGTTGTGGGCTCCCAGGTAAAAAAAGAAAAAAAAAAAGAAAAGAAACCTGGAGTACCATGGTGCAGCATGACTAATGGTATTCTGTGAAGTCAAACATTATTCCTCAGTTGCAGCTTTCTCTATACTGGTCTTTCGGTAACTTACATTAAAGATGCTGGTGGAACACCCCCCTACCCCCCCATGTAACATTTTTATAATCGTGCAAAAGTAAAAACATTCAGTTTATCCAAAAAGCATTAGAATTTCAACCTCAACAATGTAATTGTTACAAGCAGGTAGACAATTTCAGAATTTTGGAAAGTTTTCTATGTTGTAGCATAAAGTGGTATTTATATAGCATAAATGTTGTATCTTAAACTATGAAACAAAACCTGCATTAGCCGCAACAGTCTGAACTGGCTACTTGTAGCCTCATTTTTAGCTAACCAGTTTTGTTTTGATAACATAAAGTAAAAGTTACTGCAAAGAAAAATGGATACATGAAATAGAATTCAGGAGTTCTTAGAAAATGTTACCATTTCCCTCATTTTATTATAGCATAAATAATCAGCGAAGGATATCCAGATGCCAAAATAAAGGTAGGAATCCTATCTAACAGTCCATGAGAGAAATAGTGTCATTAATTTGGTAAATAAGACTAGCTGACTCGGCTGTTATACAGTACCTTGTTAAAGGCTCAAACACTTCCCAGAAGGATTCACGTGTAGTTGCTCTCAAAGATTTTAAATAGTCCACCAGCACTGGCTTATTTTTCTTCCATTCCAAGAGTTCTTACTTGACAATTCTAGTGAATCTTTGTGCTTTGAATAAAACATAAGCTCCAGTGGAGAAAGCTGACTTGTATACATTTCCCATTACTTTCAGAGTTCATTGTGTGAATTTTTCTCTGCGGCTTTGAACATCAGAATGGAATTGAAGATTTTTAGGGCTGGTCCCAGTTTAATGCTCATTATTTTGACTATGTCTGTTTGGGTCATTAGCAGAAATGCTTCTCCATCAATTTGCTTTAAAAAGAAACACAAGGAAAGCTATTAATAGGCTTGATGCTGTAATAATTTAAGTATTTAACAATCTATAAAATAAAATTCCCAGCAAGCCAATTAATTTCAGACTAGGCTTAAGTACAAGCTTGAATTTATATTTCTCTGTATGCAAATCTGTCCCTGTTGCTTTGAGTTAAATCAGTTTTACAAAACTGTCTGTTCTCTGATGCTGGATTTCATCCTAGTCACTAAACTTGAATTAAATGTTCTTCCAAATATAAGTCTTATGCTGCCCTTCCACCCCAAATACCACCACCAAAAAAAAATCAAAACTTACTTTCTCTGTTTTAACACAGGGGATTAAAAAAGACTTGGCTCCAGGTGCCAAAAGGTTTGGTAAAATGGCTTTGAACACAGATAAAGCTTTTTACAGCATTAAATAATAGATAACCATGTTCCTCTAAATTTTATAGCTTCATTATTTTAGTACACATAATTCATGCATGTTTTTTTCCTGAAATGCCAAATCTATTGGAGGTTAATTGTGGAAGGCAGCACAAATACAGACATGAAGGGTTACAATACCAGCCTAGTCATACCAGACCTCTGTATTTAGGCCTAAACGACTTTTTCCCCCAGCAGCAAAGAACCATGGGTAATTTTTCAAGTCACTTAGAATTATATCCAACAGCAGGGGCAGCAGGGTTTCATTACAGCTCTTGAACAGCTCAACACTTCTGAATGAGCTATCAGGAAGCCAAACTCTTTCTTTCCATCCCACTGTGGAGGGGGTAGGGAGGAAGACTTTCTGTGGGATGCTGGGGGTCTTAGCAGCCTCTGTAGTGCTACATATAACTGAACAGATGCTACATGCAGTGCCACAGAGCACAGCACTACAGAGGAGTTCTTGTTTTAAACAGAAAGGTCTCTGTAGGGCTTGGGACATGTTTATAACACCATATACTGTTCGTGCTCCTGTACGCTCACATTTGTAGCGCTATGAATGTCACAGCTGTCCATATCCTCATTTCAAGTCCTTCTGACAATGCATGGCGGTGGGGGGAGGAGGAGGCTTGTACACAGGCCATACACAGTAGGAGTGGGAAAGAGAAACCCATACAAGAGTCAGCATTACTCCACAGCCTAGGGCTTAGGACATTCAGCCCAGCTCAGGGAGATGTGGGTCCAGTCCCTGCTCCAATTACTATTTTAGGATTTCATTCACTGAGTAACACAAAATATCTCAATTTGCACCAGTACTAGAATGCGCGCAACTGAGCACCCCATCACTAGCTTGTGGAGATATGCTCACATTTGCTGATATAACCCTTCTTTTAACCACTGAGTTGCTAAATAAAAAACGATCAACACCTTCTGAAGCAAAGGCTTAGGAACCTAACTCCAGGGGAGACCCAAGTCCCAGAGAGAGTACACATTAAGGCACATGCCTCTTGTCAGTATTTCCCACTGGCTAGTTTAGGCACCCCTCCTCTCACTCTGTGGTCTTTTCTGGTTCTTGTCTTTCCACAGGCTATATACAAGAAACTAAGACACCTAAATCAGGGCTATGGTGAAATGGCACCTCAATATTAACTGGTGCAATGCTGAGTTTTGTAGTGGTAAGTCTTTGGCAAATCTAGCCCTTAAAAATCAAATTATCTGACTACAGTCTGATAACCTATTTTAATAGGTTTAATAGGAACAAAGAATCTACAGAAAAAGGATTTCAAGAGTCCTATGGAAACCTTCCTTACCTAAAACTCTGCCATCCCCCGATGACAGGATAAGCGGGACTAACTTACACAGAAACCACAAGTACAAGTCTGGGTCCACTGAACAATACATATCCAGATGAGAGTAAGCAAGCAAAAGCAAATGTAACTCTGTGAGGAAGGCAGGGAGGGGATCATAGAAAATTAGGGTTGAAAGGGACCTCAGGAGGTCATCTAGTCCAACCCCCTGCTCAAAGCAGGACCGTTCCCAACTAGATCATCCCAGCTTCTGGAACTGTTCCATTAGACAATCTTTAAATAAAAAAAGCAGAAATAACCCTGGCACCAGGGACCAGGACTCTGGATTCCCTGTCCCTCCCCAGTGGGAATGTTCACATCACTGGGCTACAGAATCGGGCTCCATCTTGCTAGTCCTCCTCCCAGCATGGCCTCATATTTCACCTCCCAATGATGGTGTAGAGGGTGGACTCTGCTCTAACCTGATGAGTAAGGCACTCTCCTAGCAGGTGAAAGATGTAGAGTTGAATTCCCTGAGGTTGAGGAGGAAGGGCTTAGAACCCAGGTCTCTCCCACTTCCTGGACAAGTGCTCTAAGTAGTAGGCCATTATGGGGAAAATCACCACTATCACTGGCTGTGTTTCCAAGTAAGAGTGTCTATGGATTTTGTACCTGTAGTGCCACTCCATGCAGCTGGTCTGAACCGGGCATGCCCTGTGGGTACCAACTGGACTGGGATTCTTGGGGGATTTAGCTGCCTCTCCAGATCAATTTAGATTGTACTGGAGCTTAGATAGCAGTTATGTGTATAGCTGCATGAATCGGATCACTCCTGAGCACATGCAGGAGCCTAAGCCTAGGCACTGAGACCTTTTCAGTCCAAAACAGCAGCGCCTAATGAATGTAGGCACCCCAGATGTTGAGAGCAATGAAGGAGAAAGCAATGCGTGAGACCTTTAATTTAGGTGCTCAAATTCTACCTAAGGCCTGTTCTGGTACCAAACAAAGTGATCTGGATCTGGCTTTAAGTGATGGACATAGGTGTGACTTTTGAAAATGGGCCTTAGACTTTCCAATCATTTTGATTTTTTTTACCCAAGGTTCTCAAGTCTACCATCAGGCAAAGGGCCAGCTGATCTTGGTGGCAGTCATGTCTGAGGATGGGTTTTAGCATTTAATCCTATGGCTGTAGATAAGTAACATGCTGTCAGTTTGGAAGGCAGGCAAGCAATCATTTCTATTACACTTTGCGAAACAAAAGCTATATCAGACTCACCTCATCCTTAAACACCTTGCCATGCTCTTCACATCCCGGTAAACTTCGTATGAATTCAGAGACCTGCCACCAAATCATAACAAAAGGTTTGGGGGTGGGAGTGGGGAAAAAAAACCTACATAATTTCCCAAAAGTTTTGCTTTAAACTGCTGATACATGGTGAAGCAAAACATTTCTCATCAGTCAGATATTCTTTAAACTAGAATTACTGAGGGACTTGGCCTCAGTGTTGCAGAGTCTATCTTTTAAGCATCCTGTAGCATAGTAGTGATTAGCTGCATCAGTCTGCAGTCACAAGGCAGATCAGTGTGGTACTTGAAAGACTAATTGGCTCTGAGGTATAAGTTTTTGTAGGCAACAACTTATTTTATCAGCTGCTATGAATGGAGACAACTCCCCTCAATAAAAGTTGACTAACTAACTCAGTCAACAGAAGATGCTAAGGACAGGGGTGACTTAATCCAGGTGTCTACACACGAAATTCACAGCCATTAAACCTTTCCTAGGATTATCAAACTAAACTAGATCATTTATTTCTGGCAAAAGAGGAAGAAGAGTGAAGAGTTCCCCTTTCTGCCTTTCTACATACATACCTTTTCCCTACAGCCATCCCACTTTATTTATTTTGTATAAGTTATCTGAATGCTTCCCCAGGTCCAGTCAGCTGGTAGTCACTATCCTAGTCATTAGGCGGGAGAACAAAAGGAAGCTGGCCACATTATTTCCTTGTGGGCTGGCAGAAATAACCACACTAAGTAGTGTGGTGCCTTAACCACACAAAGTTGATGAGCTCTTTAGGCCTGGGGCAGACCTTGGAATTGGATGCAAAGTGGAAAAGCTTTTCAGGAGAAACAGACAGAGGCTCACCTCACAATACCCAACATCCTGAAAATCAGGGTAATATCCTGGATGTGGGAGACCTGGGACAAGTCCTTGCACCAAATCAAGGTCTGTCTTGGGCAGACCTCCCCTTTTTCTCTCCCACCAACTACACTTTCTGTGGGGTTGGGCATGCCCATGAGATGATTCCTGTGGCAAAGTTGGCAGGAGAATGACTAATTTGTGAATCTGTGGGGGTTCAACCTTTTAGGAAAGCTGTTAAGCAGCTCAGTTTGGGCAGTTCTGCATGTGCCCAGCAGAAGAAAAGTAGACACCTAGGTACATTAGATGCATAGGGACAAGTACCAATTGAACAAGGATTTTGTCAGTCTTGAACTCTGGACTTACTTAAGCACCCACTTTCCTCTTGGGAACCTAACTCTTTGGGTAACTTTCTGCTTTTTCCTGGTTATCTACATGGCTAGTTTTGGTCATCTACATCACATTTTTGATACTTCCATGCAGACAGGAAATCTGTTTCTGGACTGTACACTGACAGAATGGGCATGTGCACTAGTAACAAAATGGGAGAGGGAAGAAGCCAGCTCCCATCTCTTCCTCTTTAAAACTTAGCAGCTAGGGAAGTTGCGAGGGAAGTCAGAGGGTCTTGGTGACCTCCTAACATAACACTCTCACTATGCCACAGGTTAAATATTAGTCAGTCTCTTCACTAGCACCCTGCATGGAGAGTGCCACAAAGCTATTGCCTCACTGGGAGAAAGAGCCCAAACTAGAATCCAGAGCCCTTCCCTGCCAGGCCAGCAGCCACTCAGTCTTCAGTTTATGCTCTTCCTCCTGGCCCCCCTGTATCTCACAAGTGTCTCCCTCTCAGGGCTGGGTGGGGGAACCAGTTCCAAAGGAGTGCCAGAAAAGAGCCTGGATAATGGCTAATAGTTGCGTGTAGTGACTTGAGTGCTGTGGTGGGAAGTCAGAAAAACCGAGTATCAGACTCAGTCTAGGCACAGGGGGGCCTAGAACCCAGAGTCTCTAGCTTCGCAAGTAAGTACTTACGCCACTCAGCTATTGAGGGATAAAGAAGAAGGGGGCCTTTTTCCTCTCCTGAGTGTGTGTCATGGGTTTTGACAACATTTTCAGATACCTAAGTCCACTACACAACTATAAAGGTGGAGGGGAAGAGGGAGTACCCTGGCTCCTTATGCACATGCCGTGTCTGCACACATACCTAAATTACTATAATTATCCTCCCATGCAGGAATCCAGGAATGTAATTCCTACTTGTGCCAAAAATGCAACATTAGACAACCAAAAACCAGCCCCTCGGACAACCAAGGAATAACCGAATGGCACCCTTTGACACCCAAATTATCTTCAGAATTACTGTGTCATTTACTTGTCATGGAGCAAATCTGGGGCTCTATCAGTTCTACAATGAATATATGTAATCAAATAATATGTTCTGAGTGCTGGGGCTACAAAGACTGATTCCACAAAGGAAGCCCTTCTGAAGTAAACCTACCTCATCAGTACTCCACTTAGACACTTGACTGGCTGGGATTCCCACCACACTTGGAAGAAGCTTGCTCTGCTGTTCCCAGCGCAAAGGTAGACATGGGATTTGCAATTTGGAAGACAAAACGACTGGCTGAGGAAAAGGCTTCTGGTTGCTGGGTTCTTCTCTATCTGTAAAATGTGGAATAAGCATTAAATCCCTCAACAAATGGCTAAATAAATCACAATGAAACATATTCATTATTTTCCACAGGCATGCACACATACCGCCTGCACCACCCAGAAACTATACATCTTTATCTATACTGCTGAGGTTAAAGGGGTACAACTCCCGTAGTATAGACACAACTATATTGGCTCTATAGCAATACAACTATTCTTTTTTGGGAAGAAGAATAATCACAAAAAGATGTCCATCCATTCAGAGGTTGCACTGGTGTAAGTACTGAGTAAAAAAAAATTCGCCCATATCCAATATTGTCATGTGGTACAACTTGTGTTGAGACCAGGTTCAAACTACTTTCAGATGTGTAGCTAAAGTTCAACCTTACTAAATCCAGAATTGCAATGGTACAAAAATTCAGTGGTGAATCAGGCCCTCTCTTTCCAGGACACTCACAACATTTAAATTTTATAATTAGAAAAACATCTTCAGCTATTTTCAAAGATTTGTGCAGAAAAACAATGCAAAATCCCAGCTCCTCCTTGTCTGGAAAAGTATTTCTCCCTGGGTTTTTTTTATGCCCATTTTCCTTTTTT
Source organism: Crocodylus siamensis (assembly GCF_052110815.1). Classification (NCBI taxonomy): domain Eukaryota; kingdom Metazoa; phylum Chordata; order Crocodylia; family Crocodylidae; genus Crocodylus; species Crocodylus siamensis. The sequence goes on along the minus strand of NC_143395.1, from coordinate 101,722,358 downwards.
CCCATTAACCATGCCTCAAAGCACAAGGGTGCATCCAGACGAGAGCGGTTATCCAGTATGCAGCGCTGCAAACGTGTTTGCAGCGCCACATACCGCACAATCTGGTGTTCTCCACGCTGCGAGAGCACGCTGCCCAAACATGCGCGGCTCCATTTTTTCTTCTGCAGGTTTCTTTGACCCCTGGATATCCAGAGATCAAAAAACCCTACAGAAAACAAAACAGATCAGCACATGCTTGGGCAGCACGCGCTGCTGAGAAATGGAGCCAGATCATCCGGTGCCACACTGCAGCAATGGACACTAGTCCCCCTTGCCCTCCCCCTTCCCTCCTTCTCACTCTTCCTGCCTACTCTGCTACCTTCTGATTCCTGCTGGTCACGTCTTTTGTCCCCTCCTTGCCCCCATCTCCCCACTCCCACCAGACTGCACCCATCCTGAGTGGATAACTGGTAAACTAATTGGTTATCTTATCAGTTAAATGATTAATCATTTAACCTTTCACATCCCAATTCTCCAGGGGTTAGTCCTCACTTCATTTCACCTTCTCTCTTGTAAGTTCACTTGTAAACAAACAATCAATTAATCTCTATGTGGATAGCCTCCATATGTCTTTTTCTTTTCCAGAGCTGCCTCTGTCAATCTACACTAAACTAAAACTCCCAGCCTCTCTTTCTAATGTCCTTTCTGGGAGACTCACTGTCAGTTCAAGTTCAACATGGCTAAAACAGAGCACTTAATCTTCCCTACCATGCACTCCCAACACCATCTTGCCTGCCACTGCCCATAATACAGGAGGCACTTTCTGATGCACACCTCACTCCAGGTCTTCATACCTAGCCTGTCTTGGGTATTTAGACTGCAAACTCTCAGGGCAGGATCTGCCTCTTTCTGTACAAAGCCTAGTATAATAGGGCCACTGACATCATCTGGCATCCATAGGAGCTCCAATAATACAAAATAAGTAATAATATTTAATCTTCCCTAAAATTTAGGACAAATGTAGCATTGGGCAATTATGTAAAATATCCCACGATCATACAATGGTAGATAACCAGGCAAGGGACTACTGCAAAACAAGCATAAAGTAGCATAAATAGCATGCAGGAAAGTAGCATAAATAATATGCAGGAAAACCATGACAACGACCAATAGTTAGCAGCCCACAAGGGACTGCAGGGGCAGCCATTGCACACAGCCTCTGTTGGGTCAGCAGGCAGCACAGACTAGGAATGGTGATCAGTCTAGAGCCTCAGCTGGGATGACTTTATCTGCTTAGTGTGCTGAATTCCAGCTAGAGCTGTTTGATCTCAGGACATATGGTAACGTTCCTCAATTTCTCAGAATACACAGCAAGGTAGGAAATACATACAGAAGAAGAACATGTCACATCTCAGAAAACTGGATTAATCTCCATTTCCTCAGGATAAGCCTCTTCAGATGTTTATTGACATGCAGAAACAGGAACATGATCAGCACAAAAAGCAACAGTGGCCAACCACGAATAACTGCACTCAGGCACGATCCGCAGAAAGACTTAGATGTTACAATAGAGAACACTGCAATACCTAACCTTTATGTACTCTGCTGCCCAGTGACATCCACAGCCCAAAGGTAGGTACCCTGTTCTATGCACGATGCATGGAGAGAGTTAGGTGATCATGAATGTGATCTGCAAAGGCAGGGGTCAGCAACCCCCAGCACAAGTGCCAAGCATGGCATGCAAGGTCATTTTGCTCAGCACACCACTGCCAGCCTGGGCTCTAGGCAGCTGCTGCCAGCCACAGAGCCCAGGCTGCTCCCAGCAGGTAGCTGGGAGGCTGCAAGCCCTGCTGCAAACAGACCAGGCTCCATGGGCTGGCTGCAGCCGGAAGGCTGCAAACAGTTGCTCTGGGCTCCGGCATGTCGGCACTCTGGCACCTCCCAGTGTAGACAGTGTAGTTTTTTTGGCACTCTGGTCAAAAAGCCTTGCCTACCCCTGGCCTAGAGGATAAGCAAGGAGCCACCTATGCTAGCCAAGAGGACGTGCTAAGGAGAGGAGTCTTATATTCAGTCCCTCTTAAGGACTTTTGTGCCTAGGTCTAACTGCAGATGGAGAAAGAGGTCACTTATCTCCAGAAGAGATTCATAACCAGGGGTCTTGGTTTTCTAAAAAAATCCCCAATTTTTGGATAAAGTAACCCCAAATTCACATTTTTCCATGATTAAAATGAAACGCCACTAATACAGAGATACACTATTTGTCTCCACTAACTGATATACTAGTGGTGTTTCATTTTAATCATGGAAAATGTGGATTTGGGGTTAATTTTTATATCCAAAAGGATCCCCCCAGTGAGAGCCAGGGCCCTTGGACTAGAGTGAGGTTTAACAATCTAAAACCTATCCCTTCCCAGAAAATCTTCATTACAAATAATCACCAGCCTCACTTCCCTGGCTTCTGAGTCCAACCCCTTGAATTTGCTAGCAATCATGAAATAAGTATTTGTTCAAAGGGATCCACAACAACATCCACTGTGGCACTTCTCCCACCACAACCACAAAGCACCCTACTTAAGAGACAAACAAAACTGAACCTGCAGCACACCATGGGAAAAGAGACAAGATGAGAACATCACCAATACCACTGATTCTGCAGTGGACAAAATTTTAGTTAAAAAAATACACTCTCCTGATGTGAAGGAGTCAACCAGCACCCTTCCTCCAAAGGAAGTCAAAAAATCTGCAATGGCTCTTGTCAATCTGACCTGGATAAAATTTCTCCCTGACCTCTCATCCAGTGATCAGCTTGACTGAGCATGAGAACAAGACCAACCAATACAGTGCATGTGAGGTGTCAGGGTACATTCCATAAACTTCCAGAAAGCAAATGTAACTGTACCAGTGTAAAGGTGATACAAGATTGACTTGGATCTGCAAAAGGGGATGTGTAACGGTCAGGGCAGATGTTCAAAGGAACAATGTGTTCTTTGGCGTACACTCACTAAATGACACTCACTAAATGACAAAGATAAAAATCAATAAGTTACATCTTGCTCATTAACTGTGCCTTGTCTAGTTTCGTCACTGGATGAGTCAGGAGCCCTGCAATGGCATTACTTCAACTATTCAAGTAAGGATTATGACTGTGCTCTTCGACGAAATATAAAATGGGCACAGAGCCTAATTCCTAATGAAAGCTACTGTGAATTAGGGACTCATTCCTTCCTCTCACCCCCTTTGCAAAATTGCAACCTATGGAACAGGCAGAATTAAGCCCAAGTGGACAACCTTACATTTGGTAAGCCCTGATTCTTAACTGTATTTTTCACAATTCTTTTAATATAGATTTTTGATGGATTAAACAAACTTTTCCACCCTTACAGCTTAGCTATTCTCAGAGTCAGTTGAGAAAAACACATTTAAAGAGTGATCTTACATACCAAGGTTCAGTTCAGAGCAGATTTTGTGCAACTATGATGACGTTTTAGGCTTGACCTTCAGTGATCACAGAGGCAAAAAAAAAATGTCAAAAACTCCCCAAAGGGGTTGACAAAAGTAGGAAAAAAACTAGGAAAGTAGGAAAAACTTATTTGGGATTAATGACATTGGGTCTTCTTTTGACAATGGTGAATTTGGTTCATAAATAGAGAGGTAGAACGAATAACCAATCCGCCTTTACATTATAGTGCACGACATCAAAATGTTGGTAAGTTACCTTTAGTTTCATGTAATGTTGGCAGTTTATTTTCTGTCTCCTCTTCTTCACATTCTTTCTTCTTAGTGGACTCTTTAGCTTGCTGCCCTCCACTGAGGAAAACAATGCATTCATTTTTCGTTAACTTATCATCACACCTTTTAAATATGATAAAAACCCTTACTGAGTGAATTAAACAGTCTGTGTTACTTACACAAAGCCTACTATATCATATCAATAAAATATATAAACGAGCTCTTAAAGGGCCTGTACCCCAACTCCAAAAGTCCAGGAAGGCTATGTCCACTGCTACCCCTGCATCTAAGGATTTGGTGACCTGGACACAGAAGGCCACCAGGTTGGTCTGACAGGACCTGCCTCTAATGACCCCGTGTTGGTTGCCCCTAAGCATAATCTCTCCTGCTGGCCCCTCGTGCACATGTGCCAGAATAATTCTCTCAAAAAGCTTCCCCAGGATCGAGGTAAAATTAACTGGCCTATAGTTCCCCGGGTCCTCCTTCCTCCCTTTTTTGAAGATGGGAACCACGTTGGCCCTCTTCCAGTCCTCTGACACCACAGCAGAGCACCATGAGTGCTTGTAAAGCCATGCCAGGTGTCCAGTAATGACCTCTGCTAATTCCCTCAGCACTCTGGGGTGGAGATCGTCCGGACCAGCTGATTTAAATACATCCAGTCCCTCCAGAAGTTCCCTGACTAGATCCTCACTGACCCTTGGCCTAGGTGCACCTCCCCTGGGGCCTGAGGGGGGGCCAGTGGGGGGGCTGATCCGGTCCCTGCTCAGGAAAATGGAGGCAAAGAAGTTGTTAAATAGGTTAGCTTTGTTGTCTGGTGTGACGACCAAATTTCCTAGCGTGTCCTGCAGGGGCCCCACGTTACCCGGTACCTTCTTTTTGCCCCCTATGTATTTAAAAAAGGACTTCCTGTTGTCCTTGATCCGGGAAGCTAGTCCCAGTTCCATCTCCACCATGGCCTTCCTGACTGCCCCCCTGCATCCCCGAGCAACCACAGTATAATCCTCCCTGGTGATGGCCCCTCCCTTCCATTGGGTGTGCGCCTCCCTTTTAGCTAGAAGACATTCCCAGATGCGTTTGGTAAGCCATGGGGGCTTTTGCGCCCTCCTACCCCCTTTGATCCATGTTGGGATTACCTCCCTTTGGGCTTGGAGGATCGTCTCCTTAAGGAGCAACCACTCTTCCTGAACCCCTGGCTCCCCTCCCTTCCCCTCCCCTCCCCTCCCCTCCGGGACCTCAGTGCTTCCCCGACTTAGCTCACTGAAATCCGCCCTCCTGAAATCTAGGGTTGCTGCCTTGCTGCAGGCCTTTGCCATCTGGCGCTGGATGGTGAATTCAAGCAGGTGATGATCCCTGTCACCCAGGTGGTCGACCACCCGCAGCCCCCTCACCAGGTCATCATCCATGGCCAGCACCAGGTCCAACAAGGCATCTCCACTGGTGGGGCTGTGCACCTCCTGGATTAGATGGAGGTCCTACATTTTGGCTAGGAACTTATGTGAGCAGTTGGACCTGGATGACTGCTCTTCCCAGCAGATGTCTAGAAAGTTCAGGTCACCCATGATGACCACGTCCTTTGACCTAACTACCCCTGTGAGACTTAAGAATTCCTGGTCTAGCTCTTCCCCTTGCTTGGGAGGTCTGTAGTAGACCCCCACCATTAAGTCTCTTTCCCCTCAACTGCCCTGTATTCTAACCCAGAGCACTTCCGTGTGCCCCTCCTCTGACTCTGTAGTACTTGATGAGGATGTGTATTCCTCCTTAATGTACAGCACCATGCCCCCACCTTTCCTCCCTGTCCTGTCCCTCCCGTACAGCCTATAGCCCTTGATATTCACCGCCCAGTCATGCGTTGGCTCCCACCATGTTTCAGTGAGCCCCACTATGTCTGGCTGCTTGTGCTCAACTATGGAAGCTGCTTGTGCTCAACAGGTGTACATCTGATCTGAAACTCCACTAAAGAAAACACATAACTTAAGATAGGTGCATATATATCTATATATATCCAGGGCTGACAACAGGCAAATAGAACAATGCATAACAATGGCAAATGAGTAGATACTGCATAACCTCATAAAGAGCAATAGGAAACTTGTACCTTGACATACATAAGGTACTTTTTGTTTCATCTTAGAAGCAATTTTTGAATACATGTGAGAATTAGGGGATAAAATTAGACTTCAGGTAGGTGGGTTGAACTTCACTGAGATAAACAGTGCTGTATTTAACATGGTATAAATGGTGTACCATGCATTTGGTGACCAGGAAATCTACACTGCAGTATTGCACAAATAATTAGTGACATGATAGACAAGGCCAATGAAAACATGCATAGCAGGAATTCCATGAGGTGCCACAAACTGAAAGGGTCTCCATAGACTCCAATGCCTTCTGTCGAGTTTAAGTTTTTATTTACTGAAAGACGATGTTGCTAATACTACATGCAGAGAAAAACCTTTTGAATATGAATTGATGTAGAGCTGCCTGAGTAATTTTGTAGGCAGATAAAACAAATCCTCTGAGATAGCTGTAACCCCTTCAATTAACTTGACAGGTGCTAACACCTGATGGTGACAACATACATTTCAATTTTTAACTATTTCCACGAAGGAAGTTATAGTAGAAATATTCACACATTGAACTTAATCCAGTTTAGTTGAATACAATAATTCCAATAATCATATCTTCGTCTTGGAAACTTATTCCATTTAACTGCCAGATTTGAATTCTTGTGCTTCTTATGTGTAAATAGTTCCATGGCAAAGCCCTTATTAAGTTAATTTTCTTTGCAGCTATGAATGTCCTGTCAATGTACTACCAAATTTTAGCTGCTCGATTTCTAAAATATGTTACTGGATCCAGTATTACTGTTATATACATTTATTGTCAGTTTTAATCTCTGGGTCGCTCTAGACCTATACACTGCAGGCTCTCAAGACATTAAAGTTCAGAAAAGTTTTCTAGCATGACTAACTTCTTGCAGACATGAACACTTCTTACTGTAGGGGAAAAAATATCCCAAAACAGACTCCTGGTCCCAGCTGAAGACATCCTTCAATACTGGTTATCTGTAAATTACTGGATATTCAATTACATTGAACTATAGTAACCAATTAGATGTGGAAGTAATATTAATTGCAGTAAAAGCACAGCATTTAATCTTGTGCAGACAATAACATACATCTCTTTTAAAATGCCATCATGGATGTGATGATGCAGTTTGTTGAACAAAAATATGCTCTGTATACGTCAGATAACAGTAAAAGAGGTGGAATATAAGATTGCTGATCATTAGTCATCATCACAATTATGATGAGCTGAATGGCTCATTCAGACTCATACTGTGTAAATGCCAGATATTTCAAAGTATCTGGCAACAGGTTCCTACCCAGGTTAATTTGATTCCCTGGATACTAAGAGAGAGATGGGATTTATCTGCTGCTTGAGAACTTAATTGATTCACATAAATAATATCCTGGAAAAATGGAAGGAAAAAGAACAAACTTCATTAGGAACATAATGATTTGTTTTGAGAGCACCTCTATATAAAGTCTGAGTTTTGTTTCCTTGAGGAAGCATGGTTAACTTTGGCAAAATTGTACTATTAAAATGATATATAAATATGACACTAGCACAGGTCATTTGTGGATGGTACACAGACCTATTTTCTGTTCCACCTCTCTTTTTACTGTCTTTTCTTGAGATTTAAATTGACTTGGGTATCTGAAAAATGCTACATATATAAGATATCTATCTATCTATCTATCTATATCTCTAAGTATAAAAGATATGGAACTGGCTATTTTCTCTAATACTGCAAGCTGCAAATAGTCACATTTTTCAACAGTACCTGGATAAAAAAAAACCAGAGGCTGTGGACAGACATGTTTATAGCACTATATTCCATTAAAGTGCTGAAAAAGCAGATGTACAGATGTATACCCTGCCTGCAGCACTACAAAACTTGCCTAAGCACTACAGAAATGGTCCTAGCTGAAACAGGACATTTTCTGTAGCATATGGAACATCTGTACAGATACATGTAATGCTACAGGGAATCTTTTGTTCTCCCAAAAGCCCATAGCAGAATGATCTTCCACTCTGGTCCCCCAAGGTGGGAGGGAGAGAGAGTAGCTGGCTGAATGACGACAGCCCACCATGGAGTGGACCAGCAGTCCAGCCAGGACTAGAGGCTACAGCTTTCCCTGACATGGCAACAGAGACTTGCAGAGTGCTATCCTAGTTCTGGGTGCTGGGCTCATACATGGCTCCATCTTGCCATGCCCTATAGAGGTCAGCAGCCTATCAGTGAGTAGGCTCTCAAGGGCTTCCCTCTCACCAGTGGGAGACACGAGAAGCAGAACCACAGGTCTGAGCAATCCCTTATTGCACCCTGATTGGAAAGCAAGCTGCTGAGTACTTTGCAGAGACTTTGTAGCGCTACAGCTAAGGGACTCTGCATGTCAGTCCTTGCCAGGTACTGCTACATTTTTGAAGTGCCTTGAAGTGCTGTGGTACTTGCAGTGCTAAAAATTGAATGTACACAGCCCAGGTAGAGTAATTTAAAAGACTGTTCCAAGGGACAAAGACTAAAGGTTTAAAAAGATGCAAATAAGCAGATAGTCTAACAGGTATTTGATTCTTCTCTAATGTAGGACAAAGTGAAAGAGAGATTGGAAAATCTCCAGTGGAAAAAAAAGGACTGGAAAATCACAGGATAATATGTTATCTTAGACAACAGATTTGGAAAGAGGAATGAAAAAGATGTTAGGGAAGGATGCTGATGGGGGGGAGAGCAACTCCCCTACCCCCAACAACCTTACCTGGTTGCCCAGGTCTGTGGTGTGGGAGGGGCGGATTAGACAATTTTTTCTAGCCTAGCAGTTTTCATAATCCCATCAATTCATTATCTGACTTATGCAAACAGTCTGATAAGAGGAAAATGCAGAAATTCCAAGTAACACAGCTTTTTTAAACATATCCTATATTTTAAAAGGTATATTTCTAAGGGCAGATGCTGTCCAATCTGCAGTAATTAGACTGTGAAGGGTGAAGGTTCATTATGTTGCCAAACACATCTAAGAGAATATAAGGACCAGTTTGCTAATTAACATTTTAAAACTCTTCACCGCTCACTTAGAATCACAGAATCATAGAAAATTAGGGTTAGAGGGGACCTGAAGAGGTCATCTAATCCAAACCCCTGCTCAAAGTAGGACCATCCCCGATTAGATAATTCCAACCAGGGCTTTGTCAAGCTACATCTTAAAAACCTCCAATGATGGAGTTTCCACCACTGCTCTAGGTAATCTGTTCCAGTGCTGCACTACCCTCCTAGTGAGACAGTTTTTCCCAATATCCAACCTACACCTCCCTTGCTGCAACTTGAGACCATTGCTTCTTGTTCTGTCATCTTCCACTACTGATAACAGTCTAGCTCAATCCTCTTTTGAACCCTGCTTCAGTTAGTTAAAGGTTGTTACCAAATTCCCTGTGTCTTCTCTTCTGCAGATTAAATAAGCCCTGTTCCTTCAGGCTCTTCTCAGAAGACATGTGCCCCAGCTGCCTAACCATTTTCTTTGCTCTTTCATGGATTCTCTCCAACTTGCCCAAATCCTTTCTATAGTGGGGGTCCAGAAATGTCCACATCTGGACAGTACTCCAGATGTAACCTCACCAGAATAGAGGCGAATAATTACTTCCCTTGATCTGCTGGCAACACTCCTACTAATGCAGCGTAGTATGCTGTAAACCTTCTTGACAATAAGGGTACACTATTGATTCATATCCAGCTTACTGTCCACTGTAACCCCCAGGTCCTTTTCTGCACAGCTTCTGCCTAGCCAGTCCCCAGTCTGTATTTGTGCATGGGACTGTTCTGTCCTAAGTGCAGGACTTTGCACTTGTCCTTGTTGAACCTCATGAGATTCCTTTTGGCCGAATCCTCCAATTTGTCTAGGTCACTCTGAATCCTAGCCGAGCATATATACTATAATCCCCAGGTTGGTGTCATTTGTGAACTTGCTTAGTTTGCAATTCATCCCATCTTCCAGATCATTAATGAAGTTATTGAACAAAACTGGCCCCAGGACTGATCCCTGCAGCACTCAACCTGATTTAGCCTGCCAACTAGACCCTGAGTCATTGATCACTACCCACTGAGACCAATGATCCAGCCAGCTTTCTATCCACCTTACAGTTCATTCATTCAACCTGTACTCCCTTTGCTTGCTTGCAAGAATGTTGTGGGGGACCCTATCAAAAGCCTTGCCTATCAAAAGTCAAGGTATATCATGTCCACTGCTTTCCCTGCATCCCCAGAGTCAGTTATCTAATCATAAAAGAAAATCAGGTTGGTTTGGCATGACTCGCCCTTGGTGAATCCATGCTGATTGTTCCTGGTCACTTTCTCCTCCTCCAAGTGCTTAGAAATGGATTCCTTGAGGACTTGTTCCATTTTTCCAGGGACTGAGGTGAGACTGACTGTTCTGTAGTTTTCTGGATCCTCTTCCGTCCCTTTCTTAAATATGGGCCCTATATTTGCTCTTTTCCAACCATGCAAGACCTCCCCCAATAGCCACGAGTTTTCAGAGATAATGGCCAGTGGCTCTGCAATCACATTAGCCAACTCTCAGCACACCTGGATGCACTGCATCTGGCTCCACGGACTTGTATGCGTCCAGCTTCTATAAATAGTCCCTAACCTGTTCTTTCACTATTAAGGGCTGCTTACCTTCTTCCCAAATTGTGCTGCCCAGTGCAGCAGTCTGGGAGCTGACTTTGCCTGTGAAGACTGAGGTAAAAAAGGCATTGAGTACGTTAGCCTTTTCCTCATCAACTGTCACTAGGTTGCCTCCCCCATTCAGTAAGGGAACCACATTTTCCCTGATCTTCCTTTTGTTGCTAACTGTGATGGAAGAAGCTTAGAGGCCAGTGCAGGCCCCAGAAGGGAGAATAAATCTTCTGCACTTAGCCCAGGAGAAGGGAGAATGCTTGGAGGAGCACAGAGCAGTGTTTTTGATTTCACAGACATTCACAGACATTTGGGCTGGAAGGGACCTCAAAGGATCATCGAGTCCAGCCCCCTGCCCCAGGGGCAGGAAGTCAGCAGGGATCATAGGATCCCAGCAAGATAAATATCCAAATGTGTCTTGAAGGCGTTCAAAGTGGGTGCTTGAACCACCTCCAGCAGCAGTCTATTCCAAACCTTGGGGGCTTGGACAGTAAAGAAGTTCTTTCTTATGTCCAGCCTTAATTGGTTGTGGTGGAGTTTGTGACCATTCGATCCTGTTATCCCTTGGGGCGCTCTGGTGAAGAGACTTTCCCCCAGATCCTTCTGAACACCCCGATAAACTTATAGGTGGCCATCTGATCGCCCCTGAGCCTGCACTTTTCCAGGCTGAACAGTCCCATGGCTCTGATCATGAGCGTGGCTGTTCTCTGAACTCTCTCAAGCTTCTCCACATCCTTTTTGAATTGTGGAGCCCAAAACGGGATGCAGTACTGGAGCTGCGGTCTCACCAAAACCAAGTACAATAGGAGAATGACGTCCTGGGATTTGCTTGAGAAGCATCTATGGATGCAAGCTTGAGAAGCATCTATGGATGCAAGTGGCTTTACTAGCAGCAGCATCACATTGCAGGCTCATGTTCATCTTGTGGTCAATGATGACCCTCAAGTCTCTTTCTTCCATAGCGCTAGCCAATGTTGCACTGCCGAGACTATAAGGATGCTGCACGTTTTTCCTCCCAAGGTGGAAAACCTTGCATTTTTCGGTGTTAAACACCATCAGGTTCTCATCTGCCCATTTCATGAGCCTGTCAAGGTCTGCCTGGATCACCCTCCCGTCTTCTGGTGTGGATGCTTTACCCCAGAGTTTGGTGCCATCAGCGAACTTGTCCAGCCTGCTTCTGACTCCAATGTCTACATCATTGATGAAGATGTTAAAAAGTACAGGCCCTAGGACAGAGCCTTGAGGGACCCCACCCGTCACAGGGCACCATGACAATTGACCTCCTTCAACCACCACCCTCTGGGTCTGACCACGGAACTAATTCCCCAGTCAGCAGATCATGGTGAGGTTGAGGCTGCAGTTAGCTAGTTTTGCTAAGAGGTGATCATGAGATACCAGATCAAAGATTTTTTTAAAGTTACGATACATGACATCAATCTCTTCCCCCTTGTCCAGGTGACAGGTCACCTGGTCATAAAAGGAAATGAGATTGGTCAAGCAAGTCCTACCCACAACAAATTGGTGCTGGGTATCCCTTAGGATATTACCATCAGCTAGTCCATTAAGGATGGCCTCTCTGATAATCTTTTCCAAGACCTTCCCCCGGATAGAGGTCAGGCTGATGGGCCTGTAGTTTGCCGGATCTACTTTCCTCCCTTTCCTGAAGACTGCCATGACATTGGCCTTCTTCCAATCTTCGGGCACTTCACCAGAGCACCAGGAGTTCTCGAAGATCCATGCCAGGGGCTGAGCTATGATGCTTGCCAGCTCCTTGAGTACCTTTGGGTGTAAACCGTCAGGGCCAGCTGACTTGCAGGTATCCAGCCTGTCAAGGTGTTTCTTCATAAGGTCAGCTTTGATGGAGGGTAAGGAATCTCCCTCATCTGGGCATCCCTGTCCCACAGTGGGCAGGGGCGTCCCATTGGACTGGTGAAAAACTGACACAAAGCACCCATTTAGTAAGTTTGCTTTTTCATGGGCATTGGTTGTCAGTTGTCCCATCTGGTTTAGCAGGGGTCCAATGTTGCCTTTGCTTTTTCTCCAGCTCCTCACATATCTGAAAAAGGACTTTTTATTGTCCTTGATATTTGTAGCTAGCTGGAGTTCCATTGCAGCCTTGGCTTTCCTGGTTTGCTCTCTGCAGGTCCAGACCAGAGCAGAGTATTCCTCTTTGGTGGTGGTTCCAGTCCTCCATCCTTTGTAGGTCTTCCTCCTGCATCTGCAGGAGGTCTGCTAGTCCTCTGGAGAGCCAAGGGGGCTGCTGTGCCCTTTTGCTGCCTTTTTCTGAGACGGGATAGACTTTGCTTGCACATCTGAACTCCAACTACCTTCAGCCATCAAGGACAACAAAAAGTCCTTTTTCAGGTATGTGGGGAGCCAGAGGAAAAGCAAGGGCAATGTTGGACCCCTGCTAAACCAGATGGGGCAACTGACAACTGACGCCCAGGAAAAAGCCAACCTATTAAATAGGTACTTTGCGTCAGTCTTTCATCAGTCACACGGGATGCCCATGCCTGCTATGGGACAGGGAAATCTGGGTGAGGCGAATCCCCTACCCTCCATCAATGCTGACCTCGTGAAGGAACACCTTGAGAAGCTGGATACCTTCAAGTCAGCTGGCCCTGACAATCTGCACCCCAGGGTACTCAAGGAGCTGGCGAGCGTCATAGCCCAGCCCCGGCACGGATCTTTGAAAACTCCTGGTGCTCTGGTGTAGTGCCCGAAGACTGGAAGAAGGCCAATGTGGTGCCGATCTTCAAGAAAGGGAGGAGAGTGGATCTGGCTAACTACAGGCCCATTAGCCTGACTTCTATCCTGGGGAAGATCTTAGAAAAGTTTATTAAGGAGGCCATCCTTGAGGGACTGGCCCAGGCTAACATCCTGAGGGGCAGCCAGCACGGGTTTGTTGTGGGTAGGTCTTGTTTGACCAATCTCATTTCCTTCTGTGACCAGGTGACCTATCACCTGGACAAGGGAGAAGAGATTGATGTCATATATCTCGACTTCAAAAAAGCTTTTGATCTGGTATCCCATGATCACCTCTTGGCAAAACTGCCCAGTTGTGGCCTTGGCTCCACCATGATCCGCTGGCTGGGAAATTGGCTTCGTGGTCGGACCCAGAGGGTTGTGATTGATGGCAGTCACTCATCATGGTGCCCTGTAACCAGTGGGGTCCCTCAAGGCTCTGTCCTGGGACCCATACTGTTCAACATCTTCATTAATGATGTGGACACTGGAGTTAGGAGTGGACTGGCCAAGTTCGCCGATGACACCAAACTTTGGGGCAAAGCATCCACGCCAGAAGATAGGCGGGTGATCCAGGCTGACCTGGACAAGCTCAGCAAATGGGCAGACGAGAACCTCATGGTGTTTAACACCGAAAAATGCAAGGTTCTCCACCTTGGGAGGAAAAACCTGCAGCACCCTTATAGGCTCAGCAGTGCTACGTTGGTTAGCACTACAGAAGAAAAAGACTTGGGGGTCATCACTGACCACAAGATGAACATGAGCCTCCAATGCGATGCTGCGGCTAGTAAAGCGACCAAAATGCTGGCGTGCATCCATAGATGCTTCTCGAGCAAATCCCGGGACGTCATTCTCCCCTTGTACTCGGCCTTGGTCAGGCCGCAGCTGGAGTACTGCGTCCAGTTTTGGGCTCCGCAATTCAAAAAGGATGTGGAGAAGCTTGAGAGAGAGTCCAGAGGAGAGCCACGCGCATGATCAGAGGTCAGGAAAACAGATCTTACGATGATAGGCTGAGAGCCACAGGACTCTTTAGCCTGGAAAAGCGTAGGCTCAGGGGTGATCTGATGGCCACCTATAAGTTTATCGGGGTGACCACCAGGATCTGGGGGGAACATCTATTCACCAGAGCGCCCCAAGGGATGACGAGGTCGAACGGTCAGAAACTCCTGCAAGACCGTTTCAGGCTGGACATAAGGAAGAATTTCTTTACTGTCCGAGCCCCCAAGGTCTGGAACAGTCTGCCAGCGGAGGTGGTTCAAGCACCTACATTGAACACCTTCAAGAGTAAATTGGATGCTTATCTTGCTGGGATCCTATGACCCCAGCTGACTTCCTGCCCTTTGGGCAGGGGGCTGGACTCGATGATCTCCCGAGGTCCCTTCCAGCCCTAATGTCTATGAAATCTATGAAAATCCCTTGAGGAGCAACCACTCTTCCTGAACTCCTCTCCCCCTGGGCTTGTGTTCCCTTAGGGCCTCACTGACAAGCCTGCTGAGCTTGTCAAAGTTAGCTTTCCTGAAGTTGAGGACTTCTGTATTACTGACTGACTTGCAAGCTTTATGGCGGATGGTGGAGGTGACCAGCTTGTGGTCACTGTCACCTAGCTTCCCTTCAGCCATTAGGTCGCTGATTAGGTTGTCCTCAGTTGTCAGTACCAGGTTGAGCAACACTTTACCTGTTGTTGGCCCATACACTTCCTGTATCAGGTAGAGGTCATCCTTGCATGAGAGAAAGCTTTGCGACTGCTCGGATTTGGCCGAGCGTTCCTCCTATGAGATGTCTGGGTAGTTAAAGTCTCCCATGACAACCATACACCTGGAGTGCGTGGCCTCAGCCAATTCCTTGGCAAATTCCTGGTCAAGGTCTTGACCCTGGGTAGAGGGTCTGTAGTAGATTCCCACTACAGTATCCCCGTGCCATGTTCCCCACAGACATTAACCCAGAGGGTCTCAAGTCGTCCATCATGGGTGCCAATGTTGGCTTGCAGGGATGCATAGCTTTCCTTAACATAGAGAGTTACGCCCCCGCCCCTTTTATCCACTCAATCCCTCCTGTACAGGATATAGCTGTCTATACCTGTGGCCCAGTCATGGGTGGAGTCCCACCAGGTCTCTGTTATCCCTATGACATCATAGTTATTTGCGTTTAGCAGGAGGACAAGTTCCTCCTGTTTATTCTCCAAGCTTCTGGCATTTGTGTATAGGCACACAAGTGTCCCCTTGGGTGCCCTAACATTTTGGAGAGAGTGCTCCCTCATGATTGGCCAGCAGTGAGATTTTGCAAGTACTTCTGGCCCCAGAGAGGGGCAGTCTGAGAGAGCCTCCTGTATCCCTGAGGGTAGGATGCCAGGGAAGCTTTCCAGCCAGCGTCTGTCTACTGACCCTCATGGAGCAGAAGCGCTGTTGTGAGGCTACATCTGTGAAGCTGAAGGAAGCAACCACAGAAGTGGGAAGTTCTTGTGAGGGGATTTTTCTCTCCCAGAGGAACTACCTAGGGTCTACTGAGGGTCTGGGGCTCATAGCCCTACATGGATAGTGGTTCTTTTCCTTTTATTTTTTTCTCGCTTTCCTTTGTGATATGTTTTTTCTTTATCTTTTGTGCCTACCACCTGGCTATGCTGATTGCCCTGTTGAAGGTCAGGACAGCACAGGCTCATTTGCCCTGTTGGAGGCCAGGCCTGCACAGGCTGATTGCCCTGCTGAGGGCAAGGACTGCTGAGGGCCCCAAGATCTGAAGGTCTTAAGGCAGGTGGGCCCACAGAGGCCTGAATTCTCATTACAGCCCAACCTGGGGGTTGGGGTGAGAGATCGGATAGACAGTTCTCAGCATACCTTTTTTTCCCTTATGTTTTTTTTGTGTTGGACATTTAATTGGTGATTAAGTGGCCCCTAAGGGGTGCCCCAACTGTGTGAAGGGGCCCAGCCTGTTGTTTTCTTCTTCTGAGAGTGGGAAAGCACCCAGGTGGAACAACCACTAGTAATGGTAAGAGTGGGGTGTAGGGGAGAAGGACCCTCCACAAACTGACCCTCCACGCTGTCACATGGGACTGGCATAACTCTCCAAGTGTGACCAGCTCCCCCAGTAGAGAAACATCAAGCCTTGGCAGGTGAGAACTACTGAGGTGGAAGATAGCTGGGGGAGGGAACACCAGCATACTCAAAGTAAGATATGACAGGAGGGAAAAATGTCAACCAGACAGGGGCCAAGGCCCTACAATACATACCTCTGACACTAATATATTTGTAGAAACCCTTCTTGTTACCCTTCACGTCCCCTGACAGCTGTAACACCAATTGCACTTTGGCCTTCCTGACTTCGTTCCTTCATGCCCGAGCAATATTTTTATATTCCTCCCTAGTCAGCTGCCCAAGCTTCTGCTTCTTGTAAGCTTCCTTTTTGTGTTTAAGCTCACTGAAGGGTTCTCTGCTAAGCCAAGCTGGTTGCCTACCATATTTGCTATTCTTCCTGTACATCGGGATGGTTTATTCCTAGGCCCTCAGTAACATTTCTTTAAAATGCAATCAGCTCTTCTGGACTCCTTTCACCTTCAGACTGGCTTGTGGCAGTGTTCTTGGAATCTCAGTGTTACTAGCACATTAAGTCAGTGGAGAAGGAATTAACAGGGCAATTCTTACAGCAAATTCCCACCAAGAGTTGCAATAGTCTTTCATAGGATGCCACCAAGCTTGGAAACTGTTTTAATATTGACACACTTTACCAGGTTATTTTGATGAAAGGCCATTTTACTTCCATTGTTAGAAGAAAATCCCTTTCTTGTCTTTAACTGAAAGATATTCTTATGGAATACACCAGGGGCTCAGCACATTTTAAAACCAGGTCACTTATTAGGTATGTAAGAGCAGATTTAGAAAAGTAAGTCTCAGTTCCTATGTCTGAAAATTTCTCTCTATGATCATAAACAGACACTCTCCTTTGACTGGGATCAGCTATGTTGGGGTATATGCCACCAATTCATAAAGCTGATGCAATTCACTAAGTAATACAGATATCACCCATTCTTGCAGAGTTTCAAGGGCCCAATCCTGTGGGACAACTGCAAACAGAGGAAGACCTGGGTTCTCTTGTTTCCAGAAATGTGCCTGGGTTCCCAGGGTCACTTCTGGAAGTGGGAAACCCAGGCAGGGGCTCCCAGGGTTTCAGGGTCTCTATCCTGTGCTCCCCTGGAATTTCCATCCATCCTGCTCAGACGGCACTGGAGAGTGCAAACAGCTGCTAGGTGCCCATAGTATGCCACCAAACACACTACTGCCATAAAGTGAAAAAAAAATTACCACCTTTTGTTGTGGCCACAATTTGGGCATTTGTGGCATGACAAGTGGCGTGGACATCTGTTTGCTCTGGCTTTGCACCGCCATAAAAAAAATGTTGGTGGCACAAAGACAACCTTCATTTGTAGTCCACATTATTTTAGCTCTCTAACATACTGAGGTTCGAATTTTGTTTGCCTGCAATTGACTTCTGATTGTATCATCTGAGTGGATGGTCTGATTCAACTCCTACAGAAGTCAGCCAAAATCTCTGATTTCTGCTGAACTTGTATCAAGCCATAATTGCTTAAAATAAAGTTGACCTTGTTTTTTAATGCAAGCATTGTCAATAGTGAAATTGTTTCCTAAGTTGTGTAAGAATGATCCAGAAATACAAGTTACCTTTAGGATCTTCGGAAAATAGAGCTGGAAAGGACCTCATGAGGTCATCTAATTCAGGCCCCTGTTCAAAGTAGGATCATCCCAGTCAAGCATTTTTCTGATCTGCTCTTGAGAATTTCCAGGGGTGAGGCTGTGACACGGTGCCTGGTGCGCTTCTAACATTAAGAGGAAAGGCTTTGGGAGAAGCAGCCGGCAGGTGGCGAAGGGGGCTGATAAGAGTCATGAGACAAGAAGGGAGCTGGGCTTGAGACATATAAACTCAGGACCTGCACTGATCAGGCAGTCTACCCCTGAGTGCCACTGGGAGAGAAGCTCCTGGTAGCAGGGCTGCACCAGAGCTCCTGAGATAACAACTGAGCTGGGTAAGCAACACAGGTCTTGGAATAAGTAGGCCTGGAGTGAGAGACTCAGCATCTGCGAGGGATGAGGTGGCCTTGGAAGAAATAGGCCCAGGGGCAGAGGCAGTGGCCTGAGATCAATGGTAGTTGATCACCAGCAGGACAATGTGCTATACTGCTTCTATCTGCATTTTGTAAGCTCTGGACACTCAATACAACAATACTGATGTAGCTTACAGTGGTTTTGTGCACTGTAAGTTAAACTGTTGTCTGGGGAACAGAGGCAATGGCTGGTGATCAGTGACAGCTGATGGGAGGGGAGGAGGAAGGAGGCAAAAGAAGGGAGGGCCTGGGGCCCAGAGGGAGTGAGTATAAGTCCAGGAGGGACTAGGTCCTCAGGAGAAGGTCTGGTGCCTGATGGAGGGCCTGGTGCCCAGAGCTAGTGTGCATCAAGGGAAGTTCTGCTGCCTGGGGACCTGTCAGAAGGCAGAGCCTAGGGCCAAAGGGCCCAAGCCCAGATAGTATGTCACCAGGGCTAGCAACCCGCGGTCTGGAGCCCAGGAGGGGCAAGCATCAATCCGATCTGGAAGCCTGAAAGTCTCACTGGCCCATCTATTCCAAGGCCAGGGGCAGGGCCACAGCCCAGAGACAGGCTGAAGACTGAGCAGGGCTGCAGCCAGAGACTGCTAGGGCCAGAGGTGCCCAGGAGTCTCACCTGACCAAGAAGCAGGGCCAGGGACTTGGAATGGATAGGCCAAAGACCAGGGGGTCACAGGCAGAGACCGAGGGGGCCAAGGGGCCTGTAGCCCAGGAAGGGCAAGGACTGGGGCTGAGAGTCCATAGTCTAGGAAGGGCATGTATTAGCAGATCATCTGTTGAGGCATGGGAACGGGTACTGGGGAGGATGGAGCCCAGAAAATTAGCCCTTAAAGCAATGACCATGGGCTTCTGTGATCATAAGAGCAAGACCAGTTTTGGAAAGCCCTGGGGCAGCCTCCCTTTCATCAGAAGTTAATAACATCAAGGTGTGGCAAGCGAGTAAAGGTGGCCATCATATGGAATCAGACTAGAAAAGGATGAGCAGCGACTAGGGGACATTGCAACCACTCCTAGGATAAGCATTTGCTACAGAGATGTCCATGATTTTGCTAGGCAGCCTGTTCCAATACTTACAGCCTGTTCCACTCTTACAGTCAGAAAGCTCCTTCTAATCTCCAATCTCAATTTCCACCACTGCAGCTTGAGGCCATTGCTCCTAGTTCTGTTCCTGTAGCCACAGAGGAAAGCTCATCTCCATCCTCCCTTTATTTTACCTTCAGGTATTTGAAGACTGTTATGAAATACCCCCCCAAGTCTTCTCTTCTCCAGGTTAAATAACCTTAGTTCCTTCACCCTTTTTTTAAACTCATGCTTCCCAGGACTCTAATAATTTTTGTCACTCTCTACTACACCTTGCTAATCTGTCCATAACTTTTTTGAAGTATGGGACCCAAAACTGGACACAGTACTCTAGGTGAGGCCTCACCAGTGCTGAATAGAGCAGAAGAATCACTTCCCTTGATTTGCAAGTGACACTTCTGTTAATACAACCCTTTGTACTCTTATATTTTTAATTTACCGTTTACTAGTTAAAAATAGCTGGTTTACCTTTTTCCCCTATCTACTTCACCCTTTTCCACTTATTAGGAACATAATAAATAATATACTTTGAAGCACTGTTCTTATCAATGTTTTATATGCTCTTCTACTTCCTACTGAAATACTCTAGCTCAAAATAAGAGGACCCGACAGAATTACTCCTATCATCTTTCAGAAACTCAGTTTCATTTTCAACAGAAATTACATGGACAGTCTTTCCTAAGGCAGCCCAGTTTATTGTGCAGAATTATGAAAAACCTTGAATATTACTGAAAGTATCAATTCTTTTTTATCATTTTCATATTGCCTTCAATGTCATCCTACGCAATTTATTGTTAGGAAATATATTAATCTTTTATTGACTCTACTAACTCAAATATTGCATAATGTTTCAAGAATCGAAGCTTAGTACTTGCAATAAAGTTTGGTGCTTCCAATACAATTTAATTTCTTTGAAAAACATTCTATTTTAAAGACAGTAATTTTGTTTGATGACTTCACAGACGGAAAACATGTCCGCAATGCCAGAATTGCTGCAGATACCTGGGGCACCATAAATAAGACATTTCTTGTTGGCAGATATTTATTAATTTTGGTTCCCTATACTGTGAAGTACAGTAACACATGTTACTTGGTACTTACATATATTATTAATTACTGATATACAGTGACTGATATAAACAACAGATTGATATTTTCTTTACCAAACTGCATCATTTCCATAGTGTCACTGATTTGTACTTCTCTTTATGATTATAAATCACTTTGTGGAATGTCATAATATCATATAATAATAATATTTTTAATACATATTTATCACCAGTCTTGCATACAATGTCAGCAGGTTAGATGTACTATACTGCTTCCATCTGCATTTTGTAGGCTCTGGACACTCAATATAATAATGCTTACAGTTAGCTTACAGTAGCTTACAGTTTTGTGCACTGTAAGTTAAACTGTTGTCTGGGGTAAACAGTTCTTCCAGGATAACTGCTGCATTAGGCAACAGTAAAGCACTCCACTGCTAGCTGCTGGAAAAGCTGATAATAATCTGCTTGCTAATGCAAATTGCTATGCCAGACACAGCACCTAAAGTGCTGTAACTATTTGAAACAGATGAGGCAAATCAATCTCAGTAAAAACAAATGTTGATAAAATGGTGGGTGCAGAAGCCAAAGCTATATGACCAAAGCCATGCAAATAATCCCTCCTCCATCTGGTTTTATCATCTTCAGAGTCTCTTGAATGAGTCTAACATAGCCTCTCTGAATGTGATCTTCTTTCTGTATGACTTTTAAAAGTCATGAATGAGTTTTCCCCATTTACTGTGAAAGTAAGGTTGGCAAAGAAAAAGCTCATCTGCATTACTGTTGTTGACAATTCCAATGTCAATGTCATTTTGACTAATCAATTGCCTATTTAAGGGTAGAGGGAGAAACTGTGGTTGCTTACAGATGTAAAAAACCCCCGAAGAAATGGTGCTTTACTTTAAACTCAGTGTGCCCCTGTACTGAGTCCAGCACATGCCAAGAAGAGGCATCATGTTAGTTGGACCTGGCTTGCCCAACATCTGTATAGACTGGGTGGTTCAGCAGGGCTTTTGGGCACTTTTATCTAACAGCTGATTGAAGCTGATCTATACAGATGCTGCAGAGCTGGTTAAACTAACAAAATGCCTCTTCCATTAAAGTTTGTTTTTTCCATCCCCTTCCTCTCCCCACCCCAACATCTGTCAGCAGCCCTTAACTCCAACGATGCATAGCAACCATAGCCAGGCACTTTGAAAGACTCTTGGAGTGACAGAAAGGTCCAAGAGAAGGCCCTTATAATGAAAGTGGTCCTTTCCCACTAGAAGATCTATGTGTTTTCAACAGGATGCTCCAACAGAAATAAGGAAATGAGAAATTTAAAGACATTTCTTAAAGAAATTAAGAAATGAAAACTAGTCCAGTATAGAAAAAGTGACGGTATTATGGAAGCTAGGAAATACACGCAGAATCATAACTTCCTGAGAAAAAAAAATGTAAGTTTACTAAAGTTGAGGATGGGGTGCATATTTTTTTTCTTCCAACTTTCTCTAGAATGAGGAAGTATCTTGTATAAAATTCCTTCCCTCTGTACTTGTTTTGAAACTCCCTTCATAGCTCCCACTTGCAAAACAGAGAGAAATTCTGCTCTTAACAGAAACTTATTAGACATTTCCTTGAAAGGTGATCAGGGGGATCTCCTTGAAACAGAATTACATCTAATCTTAAAGTTCTTAATCTTCCTAAATTTCCTGGAGTCCCTTGGATGTGATATTCATCTGCTTTACCTGGTCAGAAAGAAGATATCTGAGCATACATGTGCAGGTTACTTATATAAACTGAATGCAGGCCATTTCATTTGGCTGAATGTGGTGCTATGCCCGCTCTCTTCTTAAGTTGTATCAGAGGTGTCATCCCAGAGCTGAAGAAATATTTTGTGAAAGCCTACAACTAAAATTACCATAAAAACTGATATATTAACTAGAGATAGCTATCTAGGTCACACTAAAAACTATAAAGGTTTCTAAACAGGTGCCTTCTAAGTCAGGATAAGTCTCAAACCAGGATAAACTAACCCATCTGACTGCAGCTGGAACAAACTAAGACAGTCAGACAGCCATTCCCCTTTAGTCTTGGCCTCAGTGGACACTACTAGTTAACCCAAGCTCACCAGACAGCTCACCACCCAAGCTTACCAGACAGCACCTCTCTTGAAAAAGTCTATGCAGAGTATATGTGAATAAGAGTATAATTTTTAAGCTGATGGTATCTCTTCACATTAAATATAACAGCAAATATTTTCCTGAGGGGAAAGCAAAATGATGAAAGACTTAATCACTATGCAGAAGCAGATAACAAGGCAATTAGAACTGGTAAATACGGTCAAAGAACAAAGCTCAAATGACCTGCATCTCACTAATTGTGGAGGAAAGCAAAAAGGTGCCCATGGTGGAAGGAGAAGAATACCAATTACCTTGAGCCTGACTGATGGAATTTACATGTAAACTAATCGCAGAAAATCAGAACTGGCATACATAACTTCATTCATAGGCTGCAAGTCAGATAAAAAAGGACTAAAATATCTAGGGCCATCTATTCTACCTATTGAAAGTATAAACGGACTTAGAAACCTAAGTATGAACCTCTGTTCCATGCTGTTCAAATCCTTGAAAATCCGTATTTTTTCTACACACCCTTCTATGACCCTTATGACTGAGGCACAAAAAAAAGGATCCACTCACATTTGGCATTTTCTGTTTTTAAATGTCCTTGAGAACAGAGTGGAACAGAATCTGGCCCCTACAATGCAACTTATCTAGAATTTGTGTTAACACATGCAAGATGGTGATCCACAAAAACCCTCACTGGAGGACACTGCTACTGCAATAGATTCCTACACTTTTTAGCCAAGTTACTTAAATGCCCATACTTGTGCTGTGGCTCATGTCTAAAGGAACCATCATCCTGGCTGAGATGATCAGTTAAATGCCAGGCTCCTGTCTAAGCCTGTTTTGGATTAAAGAGACAGGTCTACCAAAAACCAGGGGCACCAAGAGGCCTGAAGTGGTAGCCTGCTACGTACCAACAGGATTTAATTTATCCATGGGTGGATATACAATTTTGAGAAGGCACGTGCAGATGGCGAGATGCATCACCACATCACCAGTGAAAAATAAACTAGAAAATTTACTAATATGCTAGAGGCCTAGGGCTATATTATTCAGTTTAAAATTGAAAAAAAAAAAAAGCAAATATAACTTGACTGGAATGAGCTAAAAACAATCTGCAGAGCTGTGAAATAGAAGCCTCATCACTAGGAGCAACTAACCGCACAACTGTAGCACAAAGGACAGCTTGAGTGGTGGAATATCAAGACCATTAAAATGAAGAAAGGACTGTTAACACCCATAGAATTAACTGTTTAGAGGGGATGAGATAGATTATAATGAACCGTTAAATCAATTCACTCCCTCAGCATTGCCCGACTAGAAATGCTGCTGCCACTGCTAGGCACTTCATTTTAAACTTGGGTGGACCTGGAATCAAAAGGGGCTGCAAGTATACCAGTGTGCTCTCCTGGTTCATCACAAGGTGAAGCACCCACAGCCACTTAAAAAAAAAGAAAAGAAAATAAGAACTAAAAAAGAAACAGGACTTAGTACTGCAGCATTTCCTGTTTAAAAAAGTCAACACCATGCAATACCAATAAAGCACAAAGCAAATGGATTAGGAAAAGTCTAAAGAACAGTTACTGTGCTTCTTCAGGATGGTGTCATCAATGTGGATCATACCATATAGGCCTCAGACTAGACTCTTTGAAAAGCGGTATTCAGGTAGGCCATGAACATGCCTTGTGATGTCCTATGTCCCTGTGGGACAGTGTAAAGTATGGAGTGGCTCTTTCATAATTTTCTTGCAATTCAAGCCCATGGCTGCTTAGGACTCAGTAGTCCTGCTCAGTAGTCGAGGCTAGTCTTGCTTTGAGCAGGGGGTTGAACTAGATGACTTCTGTCCCTTCCAACTCTCTTTTTCTATGATTCTATGACTTTGAAAGTGGAGACAGATGGGTTCCCTACCCCACCCAGGACAACTTGCCATGCACCAGAGTGTGAGTCCAGGTATTTCCTGGGAACAAGTAGCAGTGGCGCATATTGTGCTGCTGCTATTTGTCCTTGGGGAAAGGCATGTAGGCAGTCATCTGGACCCCCACCACACACACCTGTCTTCCAGGCGCTCATCTCAGGGCCCTGGAGGTGCAGGTGAGGGAGCTCCAGGAGGAGGTTAGCAGGCTGAGGGGAATCAGGGAGGTGGAGGATGAAATTGATGGTTATTTCCTTTCCCTGCAGGGCCATGCACCCAAGGAAGAAGCACCCTGGGAAGCGCCCTCCACTGCGGATGGCAGACAGTCGCCTCCAGAACAAGGGCTGCTCGCAGCAAAGCAGTACCAGTTCCTCCAATCTGGCTGGAGAACAGGTACGAGGGCCCTGGCGACACTGTGGGAGAAGGAAGGAGAGGAGGAAACCTCCGGAGAGGAGGCAACTCGACACTCTGCACACTCTGAACGGGCTGAAGGAGCTAAGCAGAACTGGAGGAGGAAACGTCGAGTGATCATCATAGGTGACTCCATCCTGAGAGGTACAGAGGGTCCCATCTGTCACCAGGACCCCTCAACACGCAAGGTCTACTGCCTGCCCGGAGCAAAGATTCAGGATGTGATGGGGATGATCCAGGTCATGATCCAGCCCAGTGATTACTACTCCATGGTCCTAATCCATGTGGACACTAATAATGAGGTCAAGACGAGCCCTGATCGCCTGATGACCGACTACCATGCTCTGGGGGGCATGCTGAGGGAGATAGGGGCACAGGTGGTATTCTCTTCTGTCCTACCAGTGACAGGATGTGGAAGACGACACAAGACCTGCATCAGAGAGATCAACTGGCAGCTTCAGCAATGGTGACTCGGCTTCCTAGACAAAGACCTGCACATCAGGACGAAGACATGCTCGGGTGGGATAGGCTTCACCTTTCCCCTAAAGGTAAGCATGTGTTCTCTTCTAGGTTGGCGAATCTCCTTCGGCGGGCTTTAAACTATGCTCGTCGGGGAAAGGGAAGACGAGGGCAGAGGAAGCCTTGGACCACTAACAAAGCGTCACCCACAAGAACAGCCCAGCCTAGACTGATGACGAGCAGAACAAATACCCAGGTAAGCAACAGGGGCCCGGGCAGTACTGAGATTAGGGGACCAGTGCACACATATTCAGGAGGCCTCAAATGACTTTACACAAACACTTGTAGTATGGGGAACTTACCCTTCTGCTAGCTGACACCAACCCAGACATAGCGGGGGTCACAGAAACATGGTGGGACCTAACGCATGACAGGGGGGTGAATATTAAGGGTTATAGGCTGTACAGGAGGGATAGAACAGAGAGAAAATGTAGGGGCGTGGTGCTCTACATAAAGGTGGAATGCACATCCTCAATAAGTAGCACAAGGTCAGAGAAGGGGCACACAGAAGTGATCTGGGTTAGAATACAAGGAAGTCGACAGGAAAGAGACAAAACAGTGGGGGTCTACTACAGACCACCCAAGCAAGGGGAAGAGCTAGACCAGAAATTCTTAAGTCAGCTCACGGAGGTAGTTAGGTCAAAGGACGTGGTCATCATGGGTGACCTAACTTTCCAGACATCTGATGGGAACAGCAGTCAGCCAGGTCTGACTGCTCATGCAGGTTCCTAGCCAAAATGCAGGACCTCCATCTAACCCAGGATGTGCACAGCCCCACCAGGGGAGACGCCTTGTTGGACCTGGTGAGGGGTCTGCAGGTGCTCGACCACCTGGGTGACACCGATCATTGCCTGCTGGAATTCATCATCCAGAGCGAAGTGGTGAAGGCCTGCAGCAAGGCAGCAGCCCTGGACTTCAGGACGGCGGATTTCAGTGAGGTAAGGAGAATAGTCGGGGAGGCACTGAGGTCCCGGAGGGGAGGAGTCAGGTGTCCAAGAAAAGTGGTCGTTCCTTAAGGAGAGGAATCTCCAAGCCCAAAGGGAGGTAATCCCAACACAGATCAACGGCGGCAAGAGGGTGCAAAAGCCCCCTTGGCTCACCAAAAGCATACAGGAACGTCTTCTAGCTAAAAGGGAGGCGCACACCCAATGGAAAGGAGGGGCCATCACCAGGGAGGATTATACGGCAGTTGCTCGGGGATGCAGGGGGGCAGTCAGGAAGGCCAAGGCAGAGATGAACCTGGGACTGGCTTCCCGGATCAAGGACAACAAGAAGTCCTTTTTTAAATACATAGGGGGTAAAAAGAAGATACTGGATAACGTAGGGCCTCTGCAAGACACGCTAGGAAACCTGGTTGTCACACCAGATGACAAAGCTAACCTACTTAACAATTTCTTTGCTTCCATTTTCCTGAGTAGGGACCAGGTCACCCCCCTCACCGGCACCCCCACAGGCCCCAAGGGAGGTGCATATAGGCCTAGGGTCAGTGAGGATCTAGTCAGGGAACTTCTGGAGGGACTGGATGTATTTAAATCAGCTGGTCCAGACGATCTCCACCCCAGAGTGCTGAGGGAATTAGCAGAGGTCATTACTGGACCCCAGTACAGCTTTACGAGCGCTCATGGTGCTCTGGTGTGGTGCCAGAGGACTGGAAAAAGGCCAGTGTGGTTCTCATCTTCAAAAAAGGGAGGAAGGAGGACCCAGGAAACTATAGGCCAGTTAGTCTTACCTCGATCCTGGGGAAGCTTTTTGAGAGAATTATTCTGGCACATGTGCACGAGGGGCCAGGCTGGGAGATTATGCTTAGGAGCAGCCAATACGGGTTCATTAGAGGCAGGTCCTGTCAGACCAACCTGGTGGCCTTTTATGACCAGGTCACAAAATCCTTAGATGCAGGTGTCGCACTGGACGTAGTCTTTCTGGAGTTTTGGAAGGTCTTTGACACTGTCTCTCACCTCAATAAGAAACTGGGGGACTGTGATGTCGACACCTACACAGTCAAATGGGTCACAAACTGACTGGAGGGCCGCACCCAGAGAGTGGTGGTGGACGGGTCTTATTCGACCTGGACGGATGTGGGCAGCAGTGTTCTGCAGGGCTCAGTCCTCGGGCCCGCACTGTTCAACATCTTCATCAGTGACTTGGAAGAGGGGGTAAAAAGCACCCTGTTCAAATTTGCAGATGACACTAAGATGTGGGGGGAAGTGGGCATACTAGAAGGGAGGAATAGGCTGCAATCAGACCTAGACAGGTTACAGGGGTGGGCGGATGAGAACAGGATGGGTTTCAACACTGACAAGTGCAAGGTGCTGCACCTGGGGAGGAACAACCAGCAGCATATCTACAGGCTGGGGAACTGCCTTCTTGTCACTGTAGAGGCAGAAAAGGATCTTGGAGTCATCGTTGATGCCAAAATGAACATGGGCCAACAGTGGGGGACGCGGTCAGGAAGGCCAACCGTACCTTGTCATGCATCCACAGATGCATCTCAAGCAGGTCTAAGGAGGTGATCCTCCCCCTCTATGCGGCACTGGTCAGGCCACGGTTGGAGTACTGTGTCCAGTTCTGGGTGCTGCACTTCAAGAGGGATGTGGACAACATGGAGAGGGTCCAGAGGAGGGCCACTCATATGATCAGGGGGCAGCAGGGCAGGCCCTATGAGGAGAGGCTACGGGACCTGAACCTATTCAGCCTCCACAAGAGAAGGCTGAGGGGGGATCTAGTGGCCATTTACAAACTAGTCAGAGGGGACCAGCAGGCATTGGCGGAGTCCCTGTTCCCACGAGCACTCCCAGGAGTGACTAGAAATAACAGTCACAAGCTGGCAGAGGGTAGATTTAGGCTAAATATCAGGAGGCGCTACTTCATGGTCAGGGCGGCTAGGATCTGGAACCAACTTCCAAGAGAAGTGGTGCTGGCTCCTACCCTGGGGGTCTTTAAGAGGAGGCTAGATGAACACCTTGCTGGGGTTGTTTGACCCCAGTACTCTTTCTTGCCATGGCAGGGGGTCAGACTTGATGATCTGCTCAGGTCCCTTCTGACCCTACTAACTATGAAACTATGGACGCGCCCAACATGTTTTTATAGAATGAAATGCAAAATGTCTACACTGAGGAAAAGGAATGCAAGCTACATGTGTGGAACAGTATCCTGGGAAGAATACTATTATCCTGTAATAGGATACCAACTGTATCCTGGGAAGAAATGACAGCAGAGAAACAACAAATGCAGCTCCCATTGTGATGTGTGGCACAAGGGCTTAATGCAGATTTTGGTTGTATAAACTGGGGAGCAATGCATAATAACAGGAAAATCATTTTAACTCTGTTATGGTATTGCTGAGACTAATCCAGGAATAAGTATAATTCTGATGTCCATATTTTAAAAATGGTGATGAAAAATTGAAGGGAATCAAGGAACCAGCTAAAAAATGACTTGGTAGCTGACAAAAAGTTTTACAGTGGCTTAGGTCTGATCTATGCTATGTAGCATTGCTTCAAGAACAGGTTCTACTGTGTGTCCATACATTTGTGGTCACCTGCAATAGCGTAATCCCATCATCCTGTAGCAAGATAACACCAATTCTGTGACAGAAGGCTTCACCACCACATGAAAAACACTACAAAACATGTGCCGACATGCCTTGGTGGGCTTTCTGATGGTAGACATAGTCCCTTAAACAGCTGGTGCCTCACTACAGTTGACAGAGCTGCTGTAGTGAAGCTGTGTGAAATCACCAGAGGCCACATGGGTAGGGACACATGCTGGCATCAGAACTCCTGTGGGCAGAAGGTTTGTAAGGTAGATAAGCCCTTAACAAGCTTAATCTATTTAGCAACTGGAAAAGAAGATTGAGAGATGACATAATTACTATGGTTAAGTACCTTCATGGTGAGAAGATATTCGATAATCCTGTAGAATGCTCTGTATTCTAATGGAGAAAAGCATGACAAGAACCAATGGCTGCATGTGATATTCACATTTGAAGTTAGGTGCATGCTATTCCAACAGTGAAAGTGATTTTCCAGACCTCTTGATATCTCCAGATCCAGACTGGATGTCTGTCTAATATGCTTTAGATGAGCACAAGTTGCCAGGCTCAGTACCATGAGATTTAATACCTGTGATTTTCAAACAGGCTGACTAGATGATCTAACAGTCTGTTTTAGCTTTAAACATATACAAATCTCTGAACTATTTCAATCCCACAGTTCTTCTGCACCAGTTTCTTAGGTGAAATTAGGACAGGAGAATTAAATTTACAACGTCTGCCAAAAAGTTTCAGAGATGCTAGTAAGAAAAGCTAGTGAAATTATTGTGTAATATTGAACAAATACAAGCCAAAAAATAAGATTTCACCACTTCCTTGACATACATGCCATCTGCTTATAAAAATAATATGTCTTTTCATGTAAATGAAAGGGAAAACAACTGATTTTCAATTACACCTACAGTTCTGTTTCTGCTTTTTGGGGGGTGGGGGTTGGCTGGTAAACATCAACATGGAGAAGTAGAGAAGGCACTGTAATTAAAAAGAGATCAGGGGATTTAATTGCTTCTTAATTAAACAGTAAGTTTCCATAATTGAAACTTTACTGTGAGATATCTACTGTATGTGATTAATTCTCGTAAATGAAGAGTAGTATCTCAAATCATTTGCCATTATTGCCACTGGCAGCTTGGATGTTATGCGTGTGCTATGTTTTAGATGATGTTGGATGGTGCAGAGTGGAGCTGTCCAACTAGCGGCCCTAATGGGGTCAGTTTGTGGTCTCTGGGCTCTTGCCCAGACTCCGCTCCAACTACTGCTCTTGTGGTGGCAGCTGGGGTCTCCCTCTCCTTCCTCCAGCTTGTAATTCCTGTTCCCACTCCAGGGCAGCAGGGAGGGGTGGCATTGCAGGAAGGGGCCAGGCTGCTCATATTGCATGCAAGAGGGTACTGGGGCTGTGTGTATTGCATGTCTGGAAAAAGAGGGAGCCAGGCTCCCTATGCTACAGGCGGGCTGCCCACACAACATGCCCAGCAGGGAAGGTGCTGCAGTGTGGCTCAGGGGAGCTGGGCTGCCCATGTGGCATATGGGGCTAAGAGGGGGACCTGGGTTGTGCAGGGGACAGCAGGGGGGAAGCTGGGCTGTACATGGCCCAGGGCACGGAGAGTTGGGCTGTGTGTGGTGCATGAGGTCTTGCAGAGGGGACGGGGAGCAGCTCCTGGTGTGCACAGTCCCTGGATCTCTGTCTGGTGTTGCATGCAGCCTCCAGCTGCTGAGAATTTGGACAGCCCGAATGCAGAGGATTAAGCATATTTTCCAATTCTAGTGGGTTTTTACTTATCAACAAAAACAAAACAGCCACCACTGTATTGTGCTCACAACGAATGGACAGACTCCTGTATCCCCATAGAGCCCGCTGTAACCATTCAAGTTTCTCTCTTTTAATTCTAAGGTATGTACCCAAACAAAAATAATCTCTTCATGACATCAGTCAAAGCATTTGCTGAACTTTCACAATGGTTTTACAAACAGCTTATCTATATCTTATCCATTTAATTCCGTACGACTGTATTTTGGGGGGATTAAAACAGACACTTTTCATTTTAATCTCTCTCTCTCTCTTTGATTTATTTGTAAACAGAGGACAGGGAAATTCCTCACTCTATTCAGTATTTTTTTCTATTTTAGAATATATACTGTCTCATTTATTCACTCTGATTTGAATTATATACTTGCTAAATACATTATGACATTATTCATTCCAGACTTGAATTCAGAGACAACTGCATGGCGTTCTTGTGCCTCCCCACATGCCTGTAAGAATCCCACTAATAAATCACTGTACTGTACTGAGACAGGCTGCAATTCATATCTACAGTCCCAACAATTCATATTTCAAAAGAAGCTGATTGACAGTTACCTAGACTGTTTCTTTTCTTTCACATCACATAATGGAGGCTTCTTGCAAGGAGATTTACTTTCTGCATCTTCTTCCTTTGTTGTCTCCAGCACAGATTTGCCAGACAATCGATTATGAGCAGAAGATTTTGAGCCTGTGTGTCCAGGGCTAGGACATTTTCTGTCACTGTAAAACAAATTGACATCGTTTTAAAATCTGAGCTATATTCCTGCTTACTTGCTTCACAGGAGATGTCCAGCTGGAAATTACAAGACTATTTTAAAAAAAAAACCCAAACAACCAGAAACCATCAAAAGTAAAATTTTCTTAGTTGTTCCTCATAGAATTTTACAGGTGGAACTGTAAAAGTACACAGCACTGAGTGAACCCAACACAATCCAAGGTAAAACTCTCATGGAAGAGTTCAAGTGGAATGGAGTTTGCCCAACACTCAGTACTCCTGAAAACTGCACTTTAATATCATTAATACAAACTAAAATCTAAGTGATTAAGGCTAAGATGGAATGTGTTGCAAAAGCAGACACATTTATGGTTTTTCAAGGATTCAAGCAAGGTGGAAGAGGATCACTGTGATGAAAAAGACATAAGTAGGCTGAGTTCTAGCCTACAACTCTGGTGGGGAACATTTTTTTTTAGAGGGGTGAGGGGAACTGGCAGTGTATGTGTTGATATAAATAGCTGCTGTAAATAGCTCTGTGAGTAGGACACCTAGACACTCTTTCCACTCTAGGGCAAGTCTGGGCCTGGCAGCAGGCTCTGCTCCCCGATTCCTGATGACATGTTTAATTTGATTGACTAAATGTTAATTCCTGGGTTAATACTATACTTTTGTAATTGTTTTGTTGACAGGGTGGGACTGCGCCTAAGAGAAAGTATAGTCCCAGAGTGGCCTGGACGAGAAAGTAGTCCCAGGGAGGACAGAGTAGAGAGAAAGCAATCCCAAGGAGGACAGATCAAGGAAGGACAGAGGCAACTGCAGTGGTACAATAAAGATTGTTCAGAGAAGAGAAGAGTTGTCTGCTGTGTTATATGGGTTGTTAGCATTCTGACTCTCTTCCTGCCTCTTTGAACCCCACTTCCCTGGGAGATGACCAAAAAAGGAGCTCTCTGAAGTGGGGGTTCTATGGATCACTGGGTAATTCCCAAGAGAGAAAAGGTAGGGTGGCACAGCCAGAGGCTTGCCCCTTCTGCACATCTGCCAGGGATGTGGGTTCTTGGGAAGAGAGAGATCAAAGAACATTTCTTCCTGAGGAGTCCCTAGGCACAGATTCAATTCAACAGAAATTCACAGGCAATTCAAACCTGGGTGAAATTCTTGAATGCAACACATTATCATGTTTCACCCATAAGTGGTCCTCAGAAATCATAAAAGGTTACATTTATTTTAAAATGATGCAAATCTAAAGCTTGTGATATAAGAACAAATCTCTAAGGAACTTCTTGCTGTAATATCCATTGACTTTCTCCTAGCAGGTCTCTTAACTGCTCTTGCAAAACTTAATTCCTCACCCTCCCAATAAAAGCAAAATGTATTATGGCTCTTTTTCAAACAGCAACATTCATGCGTACATGTAGCAACGAGGCTGTTCTGGCAAACAATAAAAATGCAAATGAAGTACTTTTGCAATCAGACTCAATCATTAAAAACCCAATCTGAAATTACAATTAACATCTTAATGATTTGCATGCTTACCAACAGTAAAAATGCACTCTTGCTAAAAATCACAGATAATGAAATATGCATTGCTCTTTGTCAGTTCAACAATCTACTGTATCAGCTCTGATATCCTGATTCCCTAGAAATGCAAATACAGAGAAACATATAGGCCTTTTGCAACCATAATGCCTTCAGGTACTGTGAATTATACAAAAAAGAACTGAAATAAAATGATGATATTATTGTTAGTTGCTAATAGTGTTTTAAACATAATTACTTGATTACAGGAGAGACTGATCTTTCATTTACTTCTGTCTTTTTGTTCCTGGGCATAGGACTGGCCAGAGGAATCTCTCCACTTAAACGATCTGGTAAGATAGTTTCCTTGTTTAAGTTGATTTCAGAATATGGGCAGCTGACAGCACTGAAAAACAAAAGAGAAGAAAGCATAAATATTTCCATTACTTAAGAAACTGAGCAGACTTCTTTACTTCAAACTAGAAGACTATAGATTTGAGCCTGCTAGAAGCAGCCTGAATCAATGAACACATAAAGGCGGGAAGAAATGTCTTGGTTTAATCTTGCTTGAAAATATCAACACATAATAGTGGATTGTCAAAATGTCAACCTGCATGCTGCTTTGTTCTTATTTTCCTTGTACAGCAACTTACTATCACTGGATCAATCTTATAGCATAAATTCTAGAAAATACTGGTAATAGAGAATTCCTTGATGAATGTTCATTAACACACCAGCTAACATGAATACTGAATCTGTCTCATCTTTATGTCTGAGTGACAACTGGAGCTGTGCTACTCATTTCACACAGTAAACTCAAGACGCAAATATTTTCCTTTTGCTCCACAAAGAAGCAAACATGCTGTCCTGCTGCCTTGATATTTTTATTTTCATCTTGGCTCTCTCCCCCACATGACTACTGCCAGAATCTACAAGCCATTCAGAGGTGTAACAGGGCAGCCCTGTGCCTCTGGCAGTAGCATCTGTGCAGCTGCCAGTTGCAGCAGTGATGGTTGGCCCACAGCTGCAGGGGTTGCTATTTCTGTACCCCTGCCTCCCAACACACTTCATCCCCCAAATGGGTGCCTGGACTGTTGTCCTGACCACCCTTGTACTTAGTTGCATTACGTACGGTTTTCTCCTTCCACTGAGAGTTAATCTAGTTGCTCTGCTAATGTCTGAGTGGTCCAGCAGAATTCTATGTATTTTATACACAACATACACAAGCTACTTTGCCATGCTATCCTTTCCTTTTGACCATCTCTCCTCACAATTTGTGTGGAATAAACAGATTAATGCTGTCAAGGTTGATTCAAGATTTATCATCACTGTGTTGTTCAAATACAGGTGGCAATCAATTATCCAAAACCGTATTCTGACACCCTGTTTGAGGCTTTCTAATGGTATTACATACAAAAAATACTATGTTACAGAGCATTATTTATAATGCAAAGCACTCTGAATCATTTCATCGTATCTGACAAAGTAGGCTGTCATTTATGAAAGCTTATGCCTCTTTGCACCAGTTAGTCTCTAAAGGCTACACATGCTCTGGGGTGGGGAGCTTTAATTAGAGTGGCTCCAGAGAGCCACTCTAATTGAAGTACCTGCAGTGTCTTGTGTATTTAGCATCCCACACTTCAGAATGGTGGTGGGAGCACTTTAACTAAAGTTCATTTGATGAGCTTTAGTTATAGCACCCTTGCTGCCATTTTGAAGCGCGAAGATGCTGAATACATGATACACTGAGGCTGCTGGGGCATACTAATTAGCATGCTTAATGCTAATCAGATTTGATTAATCTAATTACCACATGTCAAAACAGACGTTGGGCACATGTATAGGTGCTCTAAGGTGCTATTCTGCCTGCCTTCTGCCAAGCCCTTGAAAGTTAGGAAATACCAGCTTGACAGAAATTTCTGTGGTCTTTCAGTAAAACACAAATATACCATGGAGCTTCTGCTTCTCCAGCTCTTCTCTTCCAATTTAGTATTCCACCCCTCCAGTGTGCACCTCAGTGAAAGAGAAAGCTTGGCACTATGTTTTTAAGAATAATTGCTAGAGTTGTGTTAAAACACACACACACCCCTCTTTTTGTGCACCACTTTGTGATGAGCGGAGAAAGTCACAGCAATCCAGAGATTTCTCAGGCTAAACAATATTATAATACTTCAAAGATTACTCTCTCAGATTCTGAAAGTTACATACTAGTACAGCTACCAAGCAGCAGAGATGAAAATAAATAAAAATTCCCAACTTTGAACTCACCAAGATAGAACTGAAGAGGTATACAATTATGTTCCATTTCTTGTCAATCAGCTAGAACACCTGCTGTATTCTAAAAATATGGTTTCCTAGTCATCTATATTTATCACAAGAACCCCTATCTTCGTACAACAGAAGTTCAACTACTGACATTTTGTCAATTTCCTTTTCAAGAGCGTATCTATCTTTCCAAAAACCAATGCAAAGTTTTATTTGCGTCATTCATTGTTATACACCTGCTTTTAATAACAGAACTGTGTGGCGCAAACAATAATCTACTAGTTTGCCAGCATATCCCTTGCTGCCTCCAAATAGCAGGCAACAAGCAGAAAGAAAATACTTTTCTTATTACTTTTACATCAAAAGACGTGATGTCGTATACAAACACAGTGTATATTCTCCCCACTTTTGCCCACTGATCTTCGGAATCACAGACAATATGAATCACAAGTGAGGCAGTACCGACACTAATGCTGAAAGAGTTGATGAAAATGGCATGTTTAACATCAGGAGAAATACAAAAGGACCAGTTCTTTACATTCAGGCACAGCAACACAGGTCGACTAATCATCATTGCTGTTAACTAGACAGGATTCACATAAGTGAACCTGCTTTTTCCAGCTGGATAATTGACTCATTTGTAAACACAACAACACCTTTTTTTGTCATTCTTATAGAGCTGTGTTGAACTTGACCTGGGAAAATGCTTCAGCATATTTATTGCTTTTATTTTGCTTCTATGATCAAAACTAATGTCTATTACTACCCTTCCAAACAGACAGCATCCTGTAACAATCTGCATTTACCCTGCACGTCAAGCTGACTTCCCTAAGTATACTATTTGAGGACAGTTGCCTCACCTTTGCATGTTCAGAGGAGCAAGAGGGCTGTTCAAACCTCTCTTGAGAGGGTCCAGAGGAGGGCCACCCGTATGATCTGGGGACAACAGGGCAGACCCTACAATGAGAGACTGCAGGACCTGAACCTGTTCAGCCTTCACAAGAGAAGGCTGAGGGGGGACCTGGTGACTGTCTATAAACTCATTAGAGGGGACCAGAAGGGTTTGGGAGAGACTTTGTTTCCCCTAGAACCCCCTGGCATGACAAGGAATAGCAGCCACAAGTTGGTGGAGAGTAGGTTTAGATTAGACATCCGTAAGAACTACTTCACTGTCAGGGCAGCTAGGGTCTGGAACCAACTTCCAAGGGAAGTGGTGCTCGCTCCTACCCTGGAGATCTTTAAGAGGAGGCTTGATGCCTATCTGGCTGGACTCATTTGAGCCCAGTTTTTCTCCTGCCCAGGCAGGGGGTTGGACTTGAAGATCTACAAGGTCCCTTCTGACCCTACTTCTATGATTCTCTCCAGCCAAGGGAGGTTGGCCAGATGCTTTGCATGGTGAGATTTTAGTGTATAAATATTCTGTGCAGAAATATAAGCACAAAGGTTATTTACCCTTTTGGATGGCTGAAAAAGGGCCTCTGCAACACTACTTCAAATTAAATAGTTCCTATGTTTATTCAAAATTTCTCAAAACAGCACATAACAGGAAGAACCTTCAGTGCTATATTTTTATACTTGCTTTGAACTACTATTACGAAGAACTGTACTGTTTAATTTTCTGCTACAGTCTCCATCTCCTAGCCCTTACTGCATCCAACAAAAGCTGACACCTTTACAGAGGGCATATATGAAACCACTGGGTGCAGCTCAACATGAAGTGGCTTTGATTCAGAGGATGGCAGCAAAGTGAGAAAGAAGAAAGTGGCGTGCTATAAACTTGGACTCCAACTCAGACAACATACAGATCTGTGAAACTTGTACAAACTGTTGCTCTTGCATTAGGCTTGCCAGCCACAAACGGATTCATCAGGCATCTGACTAGACCTCTTACATGTACACTGTAACCCAGAGGTTCAATGGTTGCCTACTAAATATGAAGCCAAACTTGAAATACATGACTGAAATACACACCAGGTTTTGTTTTGTTTTTTAAACAGGTGCATATATTTGTTCCTCTAGGGTTTTTCATATTGATTGTGAAACTAAGAGAGTTTAAAGTTCATGTTGGAGAAAGATGGGGTTTGAAAAGAGGATGGCTCCCAGCTGTATGTAACATACCAGGGCACACAAACTCTGATTCAGAGTAAGAGTTTGTGTATACATCTGATTTCAAAATGGATTTAAGCACAGGCTCAGGCACCTTGCTGAATCAGTACCATGGTCATTAAATTCAAAAGACCTGGAGTCATGAGATTTTTGATACTTTCAGCTTTGCAGCTGACTTGACTATGTGACCTCAGGCAAACTGTGTAACCATCTGGGGGGCTTGCCAGGCTCACAAGAAAGCCATGACGAAGCTTCATCCTCTGACACTTACAAAGCTCTTTGAGCTGCTCACCAGAGAACATTTTAGAATGTAAAGCAATGCTACAATTTGCACTGTATATAGTTAAAGGAAACTTTACACTTCAATTATAAGCTGAAAACATTTGTCTTTTATCCTGATGTTTCCTTTGTACTCATCTCATATAGCAGCAGTAACCCTGAACAGTATGGAGGGGAGGTGTTCTCGTGGAATTTCACAGACCTACTACC
The DNA here is from genome assembly GCF_052110815.1 of Crocodylus siamensis. NCBI lineage: Eukaryota > Metazoa > Chordata > Crocodylia > Crocodylidae > Crocodylus > Crocodylus siamensis. Next base: position 101,684,548 of record NC_143395.1, on the reverse strand, counting down.
AGGATTTTTTTGTCAGCACAGTGTGATGTGGTTGTTAAGATGTGCTTATAATTCTTAAGTTCTTAAGTCTAAAAAATTCAAAACGGGCTCAAACTTCATTCTTCTTGAAGTGCTTTTATTTGTATAGTAAATATTTTTGTGCTTGTTATTTTAACACTAGTGAACTTCCCGTCAAGAATGACAGTGGGGATGGAGCGCTGCCATGATGGCAGGGATGGAGGGGAGGTGAGGCCAGTGTTGTGCTGCTACCACCCTGTGCCACCACTGCCTCCAAGGAGCAGGGCCCGGGGCGAGGGGAGGGCAGTGAGGCCAGCACCATCCCCAAATCCTCCACGTCTATTTGGTGGAGGTGATCTCCACCCACAGCACCACCAGGGCCGTTAGGGGTCTGGCTCTTGACAGGGTGTTGTGGGACAGGCAACCTGTACTGCAGCTGCTGCTGCCCACCCCTGTACCTGCTTGCTGCCAACTCCTGTGAGGACTGGTAAATTTGGTGGTAGCTGCAGTAAATGCCACATTGACAATTCCCCCTGCAGTAGCTGGAGACTGACAAGGGGACATGAACCCCATGGCTGGGTGACCTGTCCCCACTTCTGGATTGCCCCGCTGGAAGAAGACAGCGGGCCAGATGCCCTGCTCTCTGAGCCATATGTTTGATCCCCCTTTTTTTAGACTATGTAGGAGTTCAGGGCACAGATTCTCAAACTGCTCTGCTTACACTCAGAAGCTCCAAGACATGTACTCAGGAAACTCTAGGCCAAAATGGAGGTACCAAATGATTTTAGGTGCTTAAATTGTTTTGCAGCCCCTCAAGCTGGGTTGATTTGGATAGGTTTTTTGGGAATTAAAACCCTAAATTGTTCCACTTAGGCACCTATAAGAACAGTTTGGATCTGGCCCTTAATTATGTTCAGTAAGGACAAATGCAGAGCCCTGAACTTAGGAAAAAAACAATCCCACATACCTCTACAGCTTGGGAATGACTGACTAAGCAGCAGTTCTGCAGAAAAGGACTTGGGGACTGCAGTGGACAACAACCTGAATGAGCCAATAGTGTGCCCTTGTTGCCAAGAAGTCTAACAGCATATTGGCCTGCATTAGTAAGAGTGTTGCCAGATCAAGGGAAGTGATTATTTCCATTTGTTAGGCACTGGTGAACCCACATCTTGAGTACTGTGCCCAGTTTTGGGCCCCCCAGTACAGAAGGGACACAGACAAATTGGAGACAGTCCAACAAAAATGGTTAGAGCTGGAGTACATGACTTCTGAGGAGAGGCTGAGGGAACTGGGCTTATTTAGTTTGGAGAAGAGAAGACTGAGAGGGGATTTAATAGCAGCCTTCAACTCCCTGAAGGGTGGTTCCAAAGAGGATGGAGCTAGACTCTTCTCAGTGGTGGCAGATGACAGAACAATGAGCAATGGTCTCAAGTTGCAGCAGGGAAGTTTAGGTTAGATATTAGGAAAAACATTTGTATGAGGAGGGTAGTAAAGCACTGGAACATATTACCCAGCGAAGTTGTGGAATCTCCATCGTTAGAGGTTTTTAAGACCTGGGTAGACAAAGCCTTGGTTGGGATGATATAGTTGGGGATGGTCCTGCTTTGAGCAGGAAGTTGGACTAGATGATCTCCTGAGGTCCCTTCTAACTCTAATTTTCTATGATTCTATGTTCTGTTTGGATCAATTGGGCTTGCCCAAGTTTTAATAAATAAGTATTCCCATTTACAGAAGCCCCCCATAGCAAATGATGTGAAATAACATTCTCAGCAGATAGTTAAAGGACTGAATTAGCATAGAGGTCAAGCTATCAAACTAAGGGTCATGTTGCACTGACACATCACCTGTCCACAGATGCATCATAACATGATAGTCACACTAACATGGGAGCAGAGGGAGAAGGTTTCACTGTTAAGTGCCCAGACTGCATTTGCTCTGTGGACAGGATACTACAGCTTCCTGTGTTGCTGCTCCAGCACTCCAGCACTAAGTACAACATTTACACTAAGAAAAATCTGTTCTGGAAAGCTCAGAAATGATTACGGTAGAGTAGAAATAATGTACTGATTATTATTACTGTTACACTGCACCTGAAGGGTTCTTCAGTGTAATGAGCCAAACACTTTTAACCATATGACAGCTTTGTACTGTCTGCCTGCTTCACAGCTGCCAGTCAGGACTACAAGATAAGCCTGACATCCATTGTCAGGTTCCTCCTCAGGCAATTGTATTATTCACATCCTGGTAAGCATTATATCATAGGGCACCCAGGCCAGGATTTGGAAAATATGTGATGTATGCCAGGGTAAGGGCTAAAGGAAGTCTCTGAAAAAACCTTGGGTTTCATTATCTTTTAAGTTTCAAGGCTTTTTGAATTGCTTGGCAACTTTATCAGACTTTGACTAAGTACAAACCAATGCTATGGCAGACAGTCTGAATCAACAGTAGTATGAGAATCATGATCTCCACATCCCCATATATCCATACAATGGACTGTCCTCTCAGGGCAATTTCAATGTTTATTTTGATATTAAATGATTTCATAGGCAGGGAAAAAGTGAGAAGGACATGAACCTTTCACTTTGAGTGCCAAAAGACAGGAAATCAATGGAATAAGCTGAGATCCAGTTAAACACAGTCCATTTGAATTCCTCATCTGACAGCATCCTCAAGAGTCAGACTTCAGGACTGTGGGTTTTAAGTAAGTTAACAACACAGGACAAGTCACAACACACAGCAGTAACAAAAATTAAGTGAAAATGAATGTTGGTTTTATCGCATTTCTTTCATTAAACAAGATTCTTCTGTATTTCTTGTGTTAGGTTAAAGAAGGTTTCTCTGTGTATGTATTTGCCAACTATTAGTATATTCTTTTTAACAACTTTCATATCATGCTGACTGGCAGCATGTTGTCATTAATTTCTGCTAACCCAAATATTTTTTAATAAAGAGTAGGGCTCAGAAACATATAGCCCACAAGGCCACTGGGAACAGCCTGTGGAAGTGGTGGGGTTTGGTGGCATGCTGGCAGCAAGGGGCTTTGCCTACACCTGCATCAGGCTGCAAGACGCTACCCCAGGCTGGACGGCTGAGGGCTATGCTGCACCTCAGCTGGGGGAAGAAGACAGGCAGCAATGGCCATGACATGGTTGGAACAATGTCTCGCCTCATAGCTGAGCTGGGTTGTTGTAGCTCACGGCTCTGAAAGGCTGCTGACCAGTGCTCCAGAAGATACTTGATCTTAGCCACAAAAGGCCAAGTGTTAAACAGTGGGAAACATCAAGAGATGCAACTCTCCTTCACACTTTACAAAGTATGGTTATCATCTCATTCAACACTCTTGAAGCAGTTTTGGGCTAAACAGTGAGAATGACAACTGTTCGTTACAATGGAATTATGTATACCCAAGACACTTATGGAAAAGAAAAAATGAAACTTTTCAAGATAGCACTGAAATTAGATTGGAATGAATTTAGCTAATACTATATGAAACTAAAATACATGAGAAGAATTGTTGGTTCAGAGTCTTTAATGCCCTATGTCAGTAGCAGAATATAATATCAAACTCTGCTCAACAGCATCCCAGGTATTTACTCTCTCTCACCTATAATTTTTGAGTTTGCACAACTATGAGCTGTCTTTTTCTGACTGAAAGTCTACCTTTTTTCCTCTGAAAGAACCATTAAAATTGTACCCAAATTATATGCAATATTCACCTATATAGTTCTGCCTTTTGAACCCAAAATAGTTTGTGCCTACAATAAAACTGTCAAGTCAAATTAATTTCAGTAGTTATTATTTTAATATTTTTAGTCCATTTAACTCCTTTGGGTACTTTACTTGGCTATTTGATTGTACTGTGGGATTTTACAAGTAGGGATCTAGCAAACTCAAGGTAGCCGCTGACCAATTTCACGGGCAGATTTCCCAGCTGGCAACCATTTTCACAGGCAGAGTGCAGTGCCTCCTCTCCCCCCCCCCCATTTCTGATTGGCCAAGGGGCCCCTGTAGCCCCACCCCTTAATGCTGATTGGTTGCAAGGGCTGTCCATCATGCAGCCCCACCTCTCACTGCCAACTGGTGGAGAGGATTGGGGCTGTAAGACAGACAGAATTTATTTTTTATATTCACTGAGGCATTGGTAGGCTTTCCAATTGCTTTGAAATTGTAAATATATCAATAAAACATTGTGTTCAAATGATACCTATAGATATAGTGTCATTTCATTTTAATTGTGGATTTTGGGGGTTTAAATCAGAGAATGTGTAATATCAGAAAAATGGTGATTTTTAAACAAAGAAAACCAGGATCCCTGTTTATAAGTGCAACAATAATTCAAGGTCTTTACTTCGAGTTATTGATGTACTGTATTTTATCACATATTGTTTTCCCCAAATAAGATATGCACTTTGTTTTCAGGAAGGACAAATTAAGCAAAAACATTTCCAGAGAAGGCTGCATGGAGGAGGTACAGAGTCTAATCACTCACCCTCCCTTTTTTTGCTCAACCAAAAGCCAAAACCCTATCTCTGTTGATGAAGACTGGCCTCCATGGGTGGATCTATGATTTTCAAAAATGCTAAAAACAACTTGCAAGACTGGAAGTTGTGAAAGAGTGGAAGAGAGACCCAAAGTAGCTAGGTCAAAATTGCCAGAAGAAAGGTTAGCTTAATTAGTGGAAAATTAAACCTATTAAAATGGTAAGGCAATCATTAACACTTGTGGAGGGAAGAAGAATGAACAATTAAGTCACCTGACTCCCTGGGCTGCCAGAATAGAAATGCCACTGCTGCTGCTGTGTGGAGCAGAAATCAAAGCAGGGTGCTTCTATTCCAGAACTAAAATCAGTTTCCTTGCTTAAAAGACACATCTGAATTTTAAGTGGCTGATTTTTCAGGAAAAGGTATGTATATATGCAAGTAAATATGGTATATTAAGAAACATGGCTGTTTTTCCTAAAACCAAACTTTAAGGTCTGGGGTCAATTTATATGCAAAGTCAGCTTCTAATCAGAACAATACTGTTCAAACAGATTTGAAACGTATTGTAAAATTGCCTTGAATTACATTTCCTTGCTGCCTATGTATTTCAGCAACTTTCCTACTACTTGATTAATGATAGGTATTAGGTCTGTACACAGTACGGTATACACACTTTAAATATATAATCTGAGGACCAAAAAGATTATGTACTAGAGTAGGCACTTATCTGGGCCCAATGAAAACAATGCTTATAAGAGAATAACCAATCTCAACCCCTGTCAGTGCTACGGCACTAACAGCCTTAAAACTGTTTCCTATCAATTGCAAGATTTCTAACAGCAGCTCTCAACAGTTGCTACTCTTTCACTGTTTCTGGTGCTAATTATGACACAGTCAAACAGAATATAACCACATTAAAAATAGCCAGTAGACATGAAAGGTGCTAAGCACTAAATTAACAGAGAGATCATCTATGTTTGTTAAATGTAAGCAAAGGGACGAGACCTCCATCATGTTATATAGTGATGTGAATAATGCTTTTATCCACAAGTACTACCGGAGACACTGGCTAGGGAAAGCCTCGTACCATAATTGAAACTGGGTCAACTGAAGCCAATATTCTCTCTTATTACCCACTTGTTAAGTATTGCCTGCAACTACAATGAATGGGAAAATGCCCTTATTCTATTCTGTTCATCTGAAAACTATCAACACACTACAATAGATAATGTTTATTCATCAACAACTTTGATGTTTATTCATTACAAACTGACCCAAGACACTAACAAACTGCATACATGTGTCTGCTCTGCATGACTGCCAGGTTTTCAAGATTATTTCTTGCACAGTGCATTGAGGAGCACACAATTTACTGTTCCTCATAAATATACAGGTGACTTACATAATGTTATCTATTTGCATACAGGTCCCATTGTCTCAGTCTCTCAGCACAGAATTCTAGATCCACAGCTGACATCAAGTCATACTGAACGTTCACTTTTTTAAAAAGTGCACACGTTAACCCTGCCATAATTAATCATCTGAGGCTTTCATGTGGTTCCTAAGGAACAAGTGCTCAAAATTATTTCAAAACTGCTTAGCATTGTAAATGATCGTTCTGCCTGCTCTCAGGCATTTACTCTGCAGACATATTGTACCTTGCCATGGAAGAAAAGATAAGCATGGCAAAATACAATTTGAGGTTGCTGAGATGAGAAAGCCAAGGGACTGCAGGCTGGTGTGGATAATTACACCAAGTTTACAATGTCTTCGTTAATTCAAGGGGAAAGTGGCAGTGCAGTTGTAGAATTTTTAGAATGACCTGGATTCTCAAAACTGTAGACTCCAGATAAACAAGGAATCTATTTTTTTTTCTCCTTAGACCACTTCAAGCAGAGAACAATTCCAGTGCACAGAGCAAACCAATTAATGAAATAAGATATTTACGGGGTTAATGGATTTGCTATCAGTCTTATGATAGCTTTGAGTCTTTTGGTCAATAAAACCTCTCTGGTTATATTTATATCCCTGGAACTATCAGGCATTATGCATACAGTAGGATTTCTAAGACTAGAGTAAAATAAAATAAAAGACAATAAACTGCAATGACTGTATTTCTCTCTCAATATTCAGGCATGAATAAGCACAATCATTTTAAGTAGCACAGAAAATCTAGTTATAAAATCTAGATGCATGCACTGACTTGATATATATTCCTTACATTTTATTTCCCCTTACAACATACAATTGCTCGTGTCAAACTGTCTTGAGGTGAGAAAAATCAATGAATACGTAAGTTCGTCTGACCCAGTTACTTTCTTGAATCATTGCCTTTTTATATTTCCTCACTGAATAAGCTAATTAGTAAAGGGTTTGATCTTTCTCCAGTTGAAGTTAATGGCAAAATGTCAATGGATTTCTATGGTGCAAGATCACGGACTGCGATTCCCAACTCAGGGGTTAAGAACAGGCAATGGTGAAGCTGCAAAGACAACGGTTGCTATAACACAGATCTCCAAATGTGTTTTTTTCCACTGGCTGCAGAAAGCACCTGATGTGTTAGACAGGTCAGACTAACAGTCCCTTTTAACTTTGAAAGTTATGAAAACAGCCACCTGCTTCAGTAGTTGCACCTTAACACATAGAATTCTCTCCCCTGCATGCATAATTTTTCAGTATCAGTCAGCATCAGATCAACATAAGCCTCTTCCCAGCTGTTTACTTCAGTCATAAAAACTTACAAAGCTTGGGCCATCAGGTTTATTACCAACTGATCCTCTGCTTACATCATTCTGCTGAGTGTGAGGACCAGGAGGGAGGGGGAGAGCAAAAATCAAAAAGAATCAGAACTCCCACTACACCGAAACGGTACACAGACAGAAGACATTAAAAAAAAAGGGATCAGAATGATTTAAATTAACAGGGACAAAAGAAAACAAGAAAAAGAGAGAGAACAGACAAAAACTGAGCTGTGCTAGAATATGACAAAGAGAAGAAGACAAGGAGCTCTGTCAGCCCTATAAGACCTATAGTACTCTACAGCAGTGGTTGTTAACTGGGGCTATGTGTACCCCTAGGGGTACTTAAAAAGGCCATAGGGGGTACAGAGAACTCCACATGCATGCGCACAGCCAGGAGCGTACCCTGACCATGTGGAGAGCAGCCTGGTCCTGCTGGTAAGTTTGTCTGGGAGGAGGGAGTGGGGCTGAGGATGCCCAGCTGGAGCGGGGTGCGGGACTGAGACATGGAGGGTGGGAAGTGGCTCCTGCCACTACACACGCCCCAAGACATGGGCTCCATCCTATGCTCTGCCCTGCCTGGGCAGCAACCAGCCCCAGCTCTAGCCTCAGACTGTAGGAGCCTCCTCCAGCCCCAGCCCCAGCCTCACTCCTTCCTTCACCGCAGGGGCCTAGGGAAACAGGGCTATGGCAGGGCTACAGCCACTCCAGAATTCAGTAGCCCCCCTTAAGCCACCTCCCAGTGCCACCACCACCTGCCCTGAGTGCAGCCTGGCCAGGCCCCCCATTAGGAAAAGCATAGCGCCCCAACCCACAGCAGCAGCCCTCCTGTGACTTGTACGCAGATCTGGGGACATATGCCCCCCATGATCTCCCAGAGTGCGCATAGCAATGGGCGCCACCTGCCCCACTCCCGCATGGCTCAGTCCTGCACATCACCCCGGCTGGGCCCAGCCCCACTCCCTCCCCACAGCTGGGGCCTTGATCTTAGGAGACAGAGTCCTAAGCTGCAGCGGCAGCTTGCCGTTGTTCTGTGCACAGATCTGGGGGCACACCCCCCCCCATGCCCTCCTGGGGTACATGTAGTGGCAGGAGCTGCCCCCACTCCCCATGCCCCACAGATGAGCCACTCATGACTCCGTCCCACACCCCATCCCACCCCGGATGAGCAGCACCTGCCCCTGCCCACTGCGTCCCTCACTACAGAGTCTCAATCTGCCCCCACCCTCCCTTAAAAACAAGAAAAAATATAAAGGGGTACATGAGCTGAAACTCTAAGACAGAAGAGGTACACTTGCTAAAAAAGGCTAAAAACTCCTGCACTATAACTTTATAGGAAAAACCTTCTAGCGGAGCCACAACTTCTGTTGGTAGAGTTGTACCACCTTCCTGAATAACACAAGATTTTTCTGCTCTTATGATGTGCAACTATATAGGGCAGGGCTGTCTAACACCTAAGCAGCCAGGAGCTGCACTCCCCGACCTGGGTCTTGCTAATGGGGCTTCCACACCATGCAGGCCATGCCGATGCATGCCCCAGCCCCCCTGCAGACTGTACAGGTGCTCCTACCCTGCACCAGGTAGAACTGCCTCACTGAACTGTGTGCACAGTGCTCAGCGCCTCCCTTGCTACACCTCATGCAACTGTCCCAGACCCACTTGCAGCTCCCTGGCTGCAGGCTCCCCCACTACACTGGTGTCTTGGGCTGCAGGCTCCCCTAACACCATAGGCCGTGCCACACCACTAAACCCCACCCTGTCTCCTAAGATGGAGGTAGGAAGGAGAAACTGGAAGAAAGAGGGAGCCCAGAGTCCCTGGCTGCTGCAGCTGGAGTGATGGGGGAGGAGCAGCCAGGTAGGAGCCTGCTAGCCGCAAACTAAATCCACATGGGCCACATGGGCCATTAGTGGGACAGCCCTAAAATAAGGTATAAGGTGTCAGTCAGGAGTATGATTTTTTTCATCCCCTAACAAACATGATTACACCAACAAACTTTGTAGTGTAGTTCTGGACAACTGCCAATAGTTGCAAAAAGGTGCAGACTGAAGAGTTAACAAACAAACAAGACTTGAAACCTAACTCTTGGTTTCACAGTAGTTTAAGAATGTACTTACTAAACTGTGCACTGATTCAAAACATTTACCAATGTTACATCTTAAGCATCAAGATAGCTAAGCACATTGATATACTGATAGGGAGCATCTACATACACAGACACGTGTGCTTGTGGCAGCTCAAATAGAAGTGGTGTGAATTTGAGCTGGGGCTTTTTGCCTCAGTGCGGATGCTCAGACATGCGCTTTGTTGTGGATCAAATTGTGCCACTTGGGGCAGAATAACTCTGTCTGGCTCCTGGATCTGCAGCCAGGGGGAGCTAGAGCCCAGGGCCAGCACCTGTGCTGTCCCCAGAAGTAAAAAGCTGCCTTGTCAAGTAGCTCAGGACTACTCGCTCTCAGGACCTTCTGAGGCCCAGCCAATTGGCACCTGGGGACACTACCCCTTGTGCCAGCTGGACTGATGAAGCAGCCCTGAGAGTTCTCTGCACCCTTTACCCACTGGCAGCAGTCTGGCAGTGAGTGAGAGACAGCAATCAGTTGGGCAATGTTTTATTGATATATCTACAATGTTAAAGCAATTTGGAAGTCTACCAGTGTCTCTATCATAATAATAAAGTGAATTCTAAACACATGTTTCATGAATTCATGAATACATGTATATATGTTTTGCCGGCCCCCCACAAGGGCTAGAGCCACCCCCCCCCAGGGGCTACAGCCCCCCCAACAGGGGCCACCCTCCCACAGGGGCTACAACCCCTCAACAGGGGCTATGCCTCCACTGCAGGGCCCACATGCCCCACCCCAGCCCCCCAATTAATGCCCTGCCTGACCCCATCCCCCACCAGCCACTGTAGCCCCCGTGATGGCTGCCCCACTCAGCCCCACCTCCCCTGCTCCCTCAGACACACCCAATGGCTGCCCTGCCTGGCTGCCATGCCCCACTTGCACCCCCAGCTCCCAATGGCTTCCCCACCCCTGGACTCTGGCATTTAAAAAAAAAAGCCTCTACTCACCCCAGAAACAGGGGTTGTGGGGGCTCCAGGGCCTCCTGGCAGAGCCCCCCTGGGCACCACAGGCCAGTGTGGGGCAGCAGTGCCTGGGCTGGGGCCACTGGGGCTGTCACACTGTCCCGTGCTGTGTGGAGGGGGCCTCAGGGACCTCAATGGCAGCTCGAACCTCTGGTAAGTGCCATGGGGGGTCTTTTTTCCCTGGATGCTGGCGGGGGGCAGCAACCAGGGGGGCTCAGGGACCTGGTGGGGCAGTGATTGGGGGGGGGCTCAGGGGGCAGGTGGGGGATGGGGGTTAGCAGGGAAGGGATCAGGGGGGCTGGGGCCAGGTGGCAAAGGGATCATGGGTGGGGCTTAGGGGACAGGCAAGGGATGGGGCCAGACAGGGAAGGGATCAGGGAGACTCAGGGGGCTAGGGGGATGGGGCCAAGCAGGGAAGGGATCAGGGGGATGGGGGAGCAAGCAGGGCCAGCGGGCCTCCCCCCTCCATGGTCCCCTCCTTCAGTCCCCCAACCCCTTACTGCAGTGGAGTCTGGGTCCAGCTCCCTGAAGCTGGCACACTGCCCGAGTGTGCTTCAGCACAAGGGCTAACCACAGAGACACTCTGGCAGCCAGACCATCTCTATGGAAGACCCAGCCTGCGGTTGCCTCAGGGCATAGTCCAAGACTGTGCCCTGCCCCACTTTTTTTCTGTGCAGGTTTTTTTGACCCCTGGATTTTCAGGGGTCTAATTTTGCCCCCATGCTGCAAATATGCAGCACAGGGAACATTTTCTCATCCCTGCAGAGGTCTGAGACACTGCAAGAGGCATGTGTGGGCTCGTCTGGATGCACCCACAGTGTTACTGATACAACACTAGTGACTGGCAGGAACATGAACTTTTATTGGAAAAATTATAGAAGCTGGGGACTTAGAAAATCCAGCATTTTCTGGCTAGCAGGCCTTGCTTCTCTGCTCAGAGTCAGACTTAACACTACAATTGGAATCAGGAAGGAATTTTACCCCACAATCAGTAGACAGTGTCAGGGGTAGAAAGGTTGCCTTCCTCTGTAGCAGGGGGCATGGTCCTCTTTCTTGGATCTCTAAACATATGACATATACTTTAACAAACTACTTCTTGTCCTCAACAGTAGCAGGATATTGACAGTGCCCTGAGCTCCCAGCTTTACCTGTCGCAAGTTAAAGGGTGTTTTTAGATTTCAAACATTATGCCTGATAGTCATGTTTGAGGGGTTGTCTTTAAGAACAGATTAGACAAACAATTATCTAAGATGGTTTAGTCAGAGGTGATCCTGTCTTGAGCCAAGGGGATGAACTACATGACCTCTTGATGTCCCTTCCAGCCCTACTTTTCTATGATTTTCTACCTAAGTTCTATAGAGTTTGCCATTGTGCAGAGTTTGCCCTTGTTTCCAGTTGATATTTATTTTTGTGCTTAAACACTTTACATTGATTGCATTTCATTAATGGGGCAGGGGTCTCAGGGTCATTTTATACTGTAAACATGCTTAAAAATAATAATAGAACTTGTGATCTCTCTTTCTCTTTTCCATTGGTCTTTCCCCTGACAAATCTTTTTCCAGAAGACCTGGGACTCTCTCGTTTCTTTAACTTGCATCAGAAAGATGCACAAGAAAGGTAATGATAGCAGCAGGCTCGTCTGATAGAGGTAATGACAGAAGTAGAGGATATTTAAAAAATGCTCTGCCAAAAAATTAACAAAGAAACAAACATAAAAAACTGAGCCATAATAAAACTACCACCTGGATCATTTTAAATGTACAAAGTTGATATAGCACAATTTTTGCATCATTTTCTAATCTGAACAGTCAAATGAGTAGCCCTATTAGGAACAAAGAGCAGAACTACTAGATTTGTTATTTGCAAGGAGAAAACTGTTGAATATGTTTTTTCTTGGCACACCTTGCTGCAAATAAGTTACAGAAATAAGTTACAGATTGTTAATGTTAATTTCAGCAAGTTCACCATGGCAACTGAAGTCAATGTGCATTTAATTTATTTTCAACTCTGCCCTGCTTTCTTGAGAACAGCAATTAACAGGTGTCCTCTGTCTAAAGGATATAATAATACAAAGCAGCAGTTAAGAAGCAACTGTCTGTAGAATGTACCTGTGATGGCCCATGTGTCTTGCTCGTTTCATGTGTCCAACTCCTCTGCAGCCTGCAGTAGGGCATCCTCCATTTTCTAAAGCTTCCACTAACTCCAAGGGACCTACATACCAGGAAAACGTATAAAAATAAAAGCTGTTACATAAAATCAAACAGTGGCAAGAATATGGCAATTACATTTAAAATACTGAGAATTAGTAGCTAAATAACACATGATTTAAAAGTACTTTTAAAAATAAATTTTGCAAAAGTATGATGAAAATAATACAGTTCTATAGGAGTAATAAAATAGTCTGTGTAAATGAACAGGACAAGTACTTGGAGCAATTGTTTTAATTGGACATATATTAATAGAATGGAAGCTGCAGCTATGTCATTTAAAAGGGGAAAAAGCCAAACTAAGACTTCCAGCTGTGTTTAAAGACAGAGAAATCTGTTCATAACAGATACTGATCTTCAGTGCACTTAGCATGAATTTTCCAAGCTAAACAAAAGGGAGAAAATCAATGAGGAATACAACATTGTAGCACATCTTTGACAGGTTTATTCTGCTGAACACTTGGCATATCTAGCTTTTATCAACAGATAACAGTAAAGATTATAGAGACTTTAAAGAATATGACTGAGACATTAGCTCTGGTACTCAAACAAAATGACAATGTACAATCCATTATTTGATAGCATGTGACAGATTGAGATTCTCTAGTAAATATGAATTGCTTTCAGTCTTTCTTTCTTGAAAAAAATACACCTTCATGGCTTAGATCAACCAACACAGATACATATTCAGATACGCATAAGAGATATATAAGATGTACCTAAGTATTCTTTCCTACAGGCAATACATATTTTCATCCATACCAAGAATAACTAAGGAAGTATGAAGAATGTGTGTGTGTGTGTATATGGCTTAGATAAATCCACACTGGGGGCATCTACACAAAAATACTTTACTGCAGAGTTAATAGTCACCGTCTATACATGTGGGAGCTATTAATCCACAGTAAATTAATTCACTCAGCCCTAAGATAGTACTGTCTGGAAAAAACTTACCTGATAAGTAACGGAGGCGGAGGGATGCTGCACTGGAAGATGAAAGCAGTGAAAGTGAAACCGCAGCAGGTGGAGCCACCACAGGAAAATACAAAAAGGAAAAAAAAGGTCTGAGCCCAAAGGAGCTGGGATTGGCACCCCCCTCAGTGTGGGCATGCTTTACAACAGCGTGCTGGGACCGATTGGGTGGCCAGAACCCCGGATCCAAGATAAAAGGCCCAGAGGAAGACAAGCAGGGGGGACTGGAAGTGGTGTCCCCAGCCAACCCAGAGGGGCCAGAGAACACAAGCAGTCTCAGTGAGGGGACCTGGTGGTTACCCCAGGAAGAAGTCTCCACAAGAGCGCAGGGCTAGAGAGGGCCTGAAGATTTGTTTACAGGGCTGACATGGACCGAGGAAGTTGGCAGTGGAGACTGGAGCCTGGCAGGACTCAGCGGACCGAGGATACAGACGAAACTGACGGACAGCAAGTACCAAGCCCAGGGCAGAGGCAATGTAGGGACGGACCGGTACTGAGGCCGAACAACGTATAATTGGAAAGGAGAAAGGCCGTGGGAAACGCTCAGGATAGTAACATCACCCATACCCGGCGGCTGTCATATTCCAGGAACCCTAGCACCAAGAAGGCACAGGACATCAGCTTCAACAACATAGGTGATGACATCGTGGTTGGCATTAGGTGGGGTGTAGGGGAGGCGGAGCCCCACAAAGACGGAGCAGTGGGAATGACCGAGGGGAGACATCAAGGGGAGGCGGGACCAAACAACGTCCTCCCAATCTGAAGGCAATTATCATCAAAGACATGACAGACGAGGCCCCTGGTGAACCGACCTGAAGTTGTTCCAATAAGGAAGCTATTCATCCCTAAGAATAATGGTGAGGCTTGAGAAGAATCCCCATATGCAATGCACCAGAGAGAGACACGGCAGATTATATACTGCCTGACACAAGTACTATCCTACAGTGGTGTAATAACATGCATTGAAATATCTGTGTAGACAATGACGGGGCTGGCTGGGGCACAAGTGTTCTTCAGTGTGGAGGTTGCCAGCTGGTTAGCCCTACAGTGTAGTACCTTTGGGCCCAGCCAGCTCCTCTGCAGCACACTCAGCTGGGTCAGGGCAGCTCTGGGGCCTCCTGCCAGCCTGGGCTGCTCCATCCAAGCTCAACATGATGTGGTCCCTGGTGCACATGCAAATGCTGCACCTAGGAGCAATGAACCAGAGTACATACTGTAAGATTTACCTAAGGGATTCTTTCCTACAAGAAATACACATTTTCATTTACCGCAAGGATAGTGAAGGGCGTATTTGTCACTTTACTAAGTAAATCTTATATTTTATATGTGTATCTGAATATGCATCTGTGTGGGTTTAAGCCATGTAGTGTGTACACACACACACACACATACACACACTTTATGAAATATTTCAAAAGCATCCTTTTTACCCCACTGGTATGACACTACAGAAATTGTATAATAAAGAATTGAGATCTCTTATCATATTTAAAAAAATCCATAGCCACAACTCAATGACAAATGAAAACACAAATACATTCAAATATACAAAATCAAGTAACATACGAGGGGCTAGATTTTATGAGTGAGTTTGTGTATCTAACTTTTTGACAACAATCTCAACTGCCATGCAAATGGCTAGCTAGCTGAAAAATCCAACTTTAGGACACATCTTGGGCATGCAATTGTGTGCACCAGTTTTGAAATGGACAGATGCATGGCATCCATACAGATCAACATGTATAATATTAATTTCACTTTTGGTGTAAGTCACTTCAAAGATGAGAGTTGCCCTTAACAATTACTTAAATCAATAGTATAGCACACACTTAATGACAAAAATGAAATTCCTATGGGTCAGATGTTAAGCCAATGTCCACTCTTCTACCCTCTCTGACAGAACAGTCCAAACACAGCTTTGGTATTAATACCAGTATCATGAGCAATAATTTGGAAAAAACAATCTTTGTCTTTTGGTGAGAGGTGTGAGGTGGGGACAGAGAGGAGTCAAGATTAGAAAAGGAGGGTCCTAGATCCACCTCTGTAGTTCCAAGTGCTGCACAGTCAGTGCATTCTTGGAATTCCAGTAAAATTCCACAAAACCGGAAGAGTGTCAATGATGCACTACTATTCATAGATTTCATAGACATTAGGCCTGGAAGGAACCTCAGAAGATCATCAAGTCCAGCCCCCCACCCGAAGAGCAGGAAGTCAGCTAGGGTCATAGGATCCCAGCAAGATAAGCATCCAGTTTACAGAAGGTGTTCAATGTAGGTGCTTGAACCACCTCCGATGGCAGGCTGGCCTAGACCTTGGGAGCTTGGACAGTAAAGAAATGCTTATGTCCAGCCTGAAATGGCCTTCCAGTAATTTATAGCCGTTTGATCTCGTCATCCCTTACGGCGCTCTGGTGAACAAACGTTCCCCCAGATACTGGTGGTCACCCCTGATAAACTTATAGGTGGCCATCAGATCACCCCTGAGCCTGTGCTTTTCCAGGCTAAAGAGCCCCATGGCTCTCAGCCTGCCATCGTAAGGTCTGTTTTCCTGACCTCTGATCATGCGTGTGGCTCTCCTCTGGACTCTCTCAAGCTTCTCCACATCCTTTTTGAATTGTGGGGCCCAAAACTGGACGCAGTACTCCAGCTATGTCCTCACCAAGGTTGAGTACAAGGGGAGAATGATGTCCCGGGATTTGCTTGAGAAGCATTTATGGATGCGA
Organism: Crocodylus siamensis; assembly: GCF_052110815.1. Taxonomy (NCBI): domain Eukaryota; kingdom Metazoa; phylum Chordata; order Crocodylia; family Crocodylidae; genus Crocodylus; species Crocodylus siamensis. Next base: position 101,668,345 of record NC_143395.1, on the reverse strand, counting down.
GCCAGCATTTTGGTTGCTTTACTAGCCGAAGCATTGCATTGCAGGCTCATGTTCATCTTGTGGTCAATGATGACCCCCAAGTCTCCTTCTTCTGTAGTGCTAGCCAATGTCACACTGTTGAGCATATAAGCATGCTGCAGGTTTTTCCTCCCAAGGTGGAGAACCTTGCATTTTTTAGTGTTAAACACCATCAGGTTCTCATCTGCTCATTTGCTTAGCCTCTCCAGGTCAGACTGGATCGCCCTCCTGTCTTCTGGTGTGGATGCTTTGCCCCAGAGTTTGGTGTCATCGGCGAACTTGGCCAGTCCGCTTCTAACTCCAATGTCCACATCATTAATGAAGATGTTGAACAATATGGGTCCAAGGACAGAGCCTTGGGGTACCCCACTGGTCACAGGGCACCATGACGGTTGACTTCCAGCTATTACCACCCTCTGGGTCTGACCACAGAGCCAATTTCCCAGCCAGAGGACTGTGGTGGACCAAAGGCCACAACTGGCCAATTTTGCCAAGAGGTGATCATGGGATACCAGATCAAAGGCTTTTTTGAAGTCAAGATATATGACATCTCTTCTCCCTTGTCCAAGTGATACACCACCTGGTCATAAAAGGAAATGAGACTGGTCAAGCAAGACCTACCTGCAACAAACCCATGCTGGCTATCCCTCAGGATATTCGTGTCGGCCAGTCCATTAAGGATGGCCTCCTTAATAAACTTTTCTAAGACCTTCCCCAGGATACAAGTCAGGCTGTATCCTATAGTTATAGTTAGCTGGAATCCACTTTCCTCCCTTTCTTGAAGACAGGCACCTCACTGGCCTTTTTCCAGTCTTCCGGCACTACACCAGAGTAACAGGAGGTTTCAAAGATCCGTGCCAGAGGCTGGGCTATGATGCTCGCCAGCTCCTTGAGTACCCTGGGGTGTAGATTGTCAGGGCCAGCTGTCTTGAAGGTATCCAACCTCTCAAGGTGTTCCTTCACAAGGTCAGCATTGATGGAGGGTAAAGAATCTCCCTCACCCGGATCTCCCTGTCCTGTAGTGGGCATGGGCATCCCATGGGACTGATGAAAGACCGATGCAAAGTACCCCCTTAATAGGTTGGCATTTTCCTGGGCATCAGTTGTCCCATCTGGTTCAGCAGGGGTCCAATGTTGCCCTCGCTTTTTCTCTGGCTCCTCACGTATCTGAAAAAGGACTTTGTATTGTCCTTGATACTTGAAGCTAGTTGGAGTTCAGTTGTAACCTTGGCTTTCCTGGTTTGCTCTCTGCAGGACCGGACCAGTGCACAATATTCCTCGTTAGAGGTGAATCCCATCCTCCATCCTTTATAGGCCTTTCTTTTTAGCCTCAGGAGGTCTGCTAGATCCCTGGAGAGCCAGGGGGGGCTGCTGTGCCCTCTTGCTGCCTTTCTTCCGAGATGGAATAGACTTAGCTTGTGCATTGAGGATCGCTCCCTTGAGGAGCAACCACTCTTCCTATACTCCCCTCCCCCTGGGGTTGTGGTCCCTTAGGGCCTCACTGACAAGCCTCCTGAGCTTGTCAAAGTTGGCTTTCCTAAAGTGAAGGACTTCAGCGTTGCTGACTGACTTGCCAGCTTTACAGCAGATGTTGAAGGTGTTCAGCTCGCGGTCACTGTCACCCAGCTTCCCATTAATCACTAGGTTGCCAATTAGGTCATCCCCAGTAACCAGTACCAGGTCGAGAAGTGCTTTACCTCTTGTTGGCCCATAGACTTCCTGAGTCAGGTAGAGGTCATCCACGCACAAGAGGAAGCTCTGCGACCACTCAGATTTTGCTGAGTGATCCTCCCACGAGATGTCTGGGTAACTGAAGTCACCCATGACAAAAATGGTCCTGGAGCATGCGGCCTCAGCCAGTTCCTAGGCGAACTCCTGTTCAAGTTCTTGACTTTGGATAGGAGGTCTGCAGTAGACTCCCACTGTTGTGTCCCCTGTGCCATGTTCTTCATAGATTTTAACCCAGAGGGTCTCCAGACACCCACCCTTGTCACCAACATCAGCTTGCAGGGACGTGTAGCTTTCCTTAACATAGACAGCTACACCCCCACCTCTTTTATCTACTCAATCCCTCCTGTACAGGGTATAGCCATCTATACCCATGGTCCTGTCATGGGTGGAGTCCCACCAGGTCTCCGTTATTGCTATGATGTCATAATTATTTGCATTAAGCATGAGGATGAGCCCTCCTGCTTATTCTCAAGTTCCTGGCATTTGTGTACAGGCAGGTGAGTGTCCCCTTGGGGGCTCTTGCCTTGCTCACAGATTGTACCAGGGCTGGGGTGGGGGTGGGCTCCCTTAAGTGCCTTGGCCTGTTGGCTTTGCAAGGGATGCTCAGCGGGCCAGCAGTGGCGGTAGACCCCCGTCCCCCAGCAGGCTTAGTTTAAAGCCCAGTGGAGCAGGTCAGCCAGTCTGGCTGAGAAGAGCCTCCTCCCCAGTGGAGAGAAGTGTAGGCCATCTCTTCCCAGAAGCTCGCTGCCTCTCTTGCCAGAGAGAGGGCTTTGGTCATGGAAGCCAAAGCTTTCCCTATGACACCAGCGCCGCTGTCTTTGGTTAACTACGTGGATCCTCCTCTCCCTCCTCAGCCCATAACCCGAGACTGGCAGGATCAAGGAGACACCACCTGTGCCCCCAAACCCTTTAGCCCCGCTCCCAAATCCATGCAGCGCCTCATGACCTGGCTGGGAGTGCTCCAAGCCATGTCATTGGCGCCCACATGAATAAGGAGCATGGGACAGTGGTCTGTGGGCTGGAGTTTAGGGATCCTCTCCGCAATGTCCTGGCTGTGGGCCCCTGGGAAGCAGCAGACTTCCCGCACTAAGGGGTTGGGGTGGCAAATTACCCCCTCTGGATGGAGTTTCCCACAACAAACACCTTACGTTTTGTCTTCGGGAGAGTGGGGGCAGTAGCTGCAGTTGAGCCTGTGTTGCCTGCGGGAGCTGGCAACTCAGCAGGCTCTGCTGGAGCAGCAAGAGGTGTGTACCTGTTGCTAAGCTCCGGCGGGGCAGGGGCCTTGGTGTGGCGGGCCTTAGGACCCTTGACCACCTTGGTTCATGCCCCTGACTGGACAGAATGGGAGATTCTGGAGTCCTCCTTTGTTCTGCAGGGAGACCGTGGTCTACCCTCTGGATCCCTGGGGAGAAGGACCTGGCAGTAGGAGTCTATCTCTTGCTCACAGTCCCTGATGGCACACAGTCTCTGGACTGTGGCCTGGAGCTCTTCCAGCTGGCGCGCTAGAGACCCCGAAAGGGAGCAGACCCCACAAGGGGAGGTGGCCATGCTCCTGGGCCCCAGAGCCTGAAAAAGGGACAGGCAGCCCCCACAGCCGAGAGCCAGAGGCTGTCTGCATGGAGCCCGGAACCATGGGCTCCATCTGGGTGGCAGTCTCTGAGATGCTGGGGGGGGGGGGGGCAGACCCCAAGGGGACCCTTGGACCGCAGCGCGTGCCCATCTGCGTCATGCTGCTGGTAGGCTGGCTATGGCTGGGACTGTCTACCCTAAGGGGCTTGCAAGCAGGGCCTCGGGCCCTCCCTCATACTCTGCGCTAACTCATGCGCTGGCAGACAAGCGCGCCTGTTTGCGCAGCCTGTTCGCGTGGCTCCCTGGGGGGCTGGGCAAAGTATGGACCTGGGCGGAGGACTGGTCAGTACCCCCCCACCTCTCTCTCTCCCTGGGGGTCTGGGTCAAGTAGGGGCCTGGGCAGGGCAAGACCCAGCCCAGCTCCACTCAGCCACCTCCTTCCACTCACTAAGGGGTTAATCCCCTCCCACCATGGGCTCCACTTACCTCTGGCTGTGCTGAGGGTCGGTGGGAGGCTCTGCGGCAGCGGAGGCGCAGCAGGCTTTCACCCACGTGTCTCTCGCCATTCCGGAGCCTAACTCAAAACAGAGTAAGCAGAACAACCCACATAACTATACAACAATCCTGGGTACAGTACTGCAAAAGCTGATCCAGGATTCAAGGAATAAAGAATTAAAAGAGAGGAATTAATTGATGCCAGTTAACTTGTTTTATCTGAAAAATGGATCTTGGCAAAAAAAACACCCAATTTTTCTTTTGGTCCAATTCTCCAATTTGTCTAAGTTACACTGAAGGTTAGGGCTAGGATTCAGAGTATCTGCTACTCGACCAAGGTTGCTGTCTTCTGCAAACTTGGTGAGCGTGTACTCCCATCCCATCTTCCAGGTTGTTGATGAAGATATTAAACAAAACCACCCTCAGGACCAACCCCTGGGGTACTCCACTTGATGCCAGCTGCCAACTAGACTGCGAGCCATTGATCATTACCCATTAAGCCCAGTGATCCAGCCAGTTTTCTATTTACCTTACAATCTATTCAGTCAACCCATACTTCTTTAGTTTGCTTGCAAGAATGTTGTGGAAGACCATATCAAAAGCCTTGAGAAAGTCAAAGTATATCATGTCTACTACTCTCCCCACATCTACAAAGCCAGTCATCTCATCATAGAAGGCAATCAAGATGGTCAGGCATGACTTGCCCTTGGTGAATCTGTGCTGTTACTAATCACCTTCTTCTTCTCCAAGTGCTTAAAAATGGATTCCTTGAGGGCCTACTCCTTGATTTTTCCAGGGACTGAGATGAGGCTGACTGGTCTGTAGTTCCCTAGATCATCTGTCTTCCCTTTATTAAAGATGGACACTATATTTGCACTTTCCCACATGTCTGGGACCTTTCTCAATCACCACAAGTTTTCAAAGATAAGCACTGAATCCACACATAAACTATTGATGAGAAGATAATGGTTAGTGATTTGGCCTTTGAGGTTGCTGCCCATTAACTCTACTTAACTCATTCCTTCATGAAGTACACTGACACACCTTGGGTACAAAATGCATGTTCTATATACTGCTCAATCCCAAATAAGCATTAACATATGAAACAATACAGCACACAAAACAAAGAGCTAAATATAGTAAAAAGCAGAAGTTAAGATAATGTTGTGAAACAGTCATTTCCATAGCTGCCATTATGTCACTTGCAAGCCACTGCTCTGATAATTAACCAATTGATTTGCAGTGAGCTTGGAACTAGTAAACTCAGCAGAGTGAGAAATTTAGTATCATTTTAAATTTAAAAAAATGCAAACATGTTTCTGATTTACTGCTGCAACATATCAAATAATAACTATATAATAATAAATATTTCTCCATGATTTGGTTCTATTGATAGTGAAAATGGAGGTGAATTTTAGATAAATCTAGATGGAATTTAGAAATGTGGGGCTGGATAAGAATTTGCAAATTCAAACAGAACCAAATGTTCTCTGACCCAGGGTTCTTGTAAATAACCAAAACTGGGGACACTGTGATGAAAGAAAGAGAAATTAGTAAAAAATTAGTGAAAGAAACAACTAAAATTGTAGATTTTTTAAAAAGTCGATACAATTCTTCCTTTTTACTACTGAAATCAAACCTATTTGATTTCTGCAAACCCATTCCTGTAGTTCCATAAACTTCCAATGCTTGACGCCCATAAGGACTTGAGTATTTCAGGAGACACTGTCTGTATCCCTGCCATTGCCTCTTCCATTACCCCAGTTGGTCAAAACTGATTTTGGATTTTGTTTTAGATGGAAAAGATGTCTCCAGCCCTTGCTACAACCTCAGCTTAATCCATAAGCAAACAAATATAAAGGCATGCCAGATTTGGCTTCAGGGAACAAAAGAGCAAATAATAACTGGCTCCCTAAAATTGGATTTACAAGTGTGCTGAGCTTAGGTCAAGTGAATAAGATAAAGTTTTCCAAGGCCTTGAAAGGTTCACTTGCTAAGTAATTATTCCTAAGACTACCATAGGGGAAGTTGCACATAATTATGCTCACCAGCCCTATTTTTAGCTGAAAAGTTTTACAAAAGTGGCAGTTGTTGCCTTGTTACTAAGCCCTGTAAATCTGTTAAACCAATCACATTAGGAGAAAAGGTAAACAAGGGATTCAGGAAGACAAGGGGGAAGATGACACCTTTTGTACAGAGTAATTTAAGGTACTAAATATTTACAGTTGGATGTGTTAGGACTGTCAATGTTTGTTTTTAAAGAAGTCAGTCCTCAAAAAAACCCCCCAGTATATTTATCCTTTAATAGAATAGGATGGTTAACTTGAAGGATTTACCAAGAAAACCAACAAATCAAAAAAGAAAAGATCTTTGGCATATTCATAGTGTTGAAGTGATCATTGTCATAATATGAACCTCAAACCTCAAATTACCCCAAACTTGGGGTTGGCAGCAGGGCTGGAGCTGGCGAGCTCCCGTTGGTGCCACCAGCAGCGGAGCTGGCAAGCACCCACAGGTGGTGCTGCCGACAGCCCTGTCAAGGGGGCCATGTGCTGCCCCCCCATACCTCTCCTCTGTGTCACTTATGTCTCTGTGGATGCATGTTTGGTGTGTGTCAGCACGTGCGTTGTGGAATGACAACAGCAGAGAGAGCGCATGAGTTGGGTTCCTGAGTTTGGTGCATTTTTCGTGAGAGGTGCAAGCTGTGAAATACAGCTGCTGTGTGTGTTGGATGTCCAGACTCTGTGAGAGTGCCTAGATCACTCCAGGACCTAAGCAGAGTCTCCCATCAGCTGACAGCAGCAGTCTCATCAGTGGTTACAGACTCCAGATGCTTGCCACTGTTCCCTGCTGCCCTGCTTCCCTCTCCCGCAACCCGGCGCAGCTGGGGACAGGGGAACCGCGTGGGGATCTCCTAGCAGCTGCCTGCTCCAGACTGCCCTGGCAACACACCTTCTGCGCATGCGGCTGCACTGAAGGAAGCGGCAGGCACAGGAGACACATTGCCAGGGCAGCGGGGGGGTGAGGGGATCCCTATGTGGCCCCACTGTTCCCAGCCATGCCAGGTCACGCCTGCTCAAGCCCACAGCCTGCCCCAGCACAGATCCAGGGGAGTGGGTTCCCCCCTGTTCCCTGAGAGTGAAAGACACAGAGTGCCTGGCCAGATGCATGTAGACCACCCATGGCGCTACTGGCCCAACCTGGTGCAGTGCCTCCAGGTGCGGCTTCTCTTAAGGGCCCATACCATCTCTCACAGTCTATGTGCAGTGGCTGGGTACTCCATGTCTCTCACCAACACCTCCCTGCTCCTGGCCAGAGTATCTGGCTAGCTGCACATGGACTGCAAGTGGCGCTATAGGCCCTTAAGGGAAGCTGTGCATGGAGGTGCTGAGTCTTGTTGGGCCAATAGCATCGTGGGTGGTCCACGCACAGCTGGCCAGGCACTCTGCATCATTCACCAACACCTCCCTGCTCCCTCAGCCCTGAGACAGCTCCCTGCAGGCAGCCTCCCCCCCAGCAAGCTCAACCTCCAACCAGCTTCCCCCCACAGCCCTGCCCCACAACCCCCCCAGCCCCCTGTAAGCCCCACTTTCCTAACCTTAAAGGCTCCACAAGAAAAGTGAGCCAGAGGTAAGCCTTGGGACTGACTAAAAGCCTCAGGCCCCACCTTTCCCACTCTCCCTCTCCTTCCTGCTCTGGGCAGGGCTGGAGGTTTCCCACCCCTTTTGCAATCAGCTGTTGCAGGCTGGAACTCTGCCCGCCTGCAGAGCTCTTTGCAGGAGCAGGAAATCCGCGGTTTCTCTGATAAAGATGGGAAATCTGTGGTTTTTTCCGTTTTTCCATGGGAAACGGAAAACCTGGATCCCTGTTGATCAAAGAGGGAGAGAGTGAGAAAGGAATACAAAGCAATGAAAAATGGAAGAAAACCTACTTGAGCAAAACAGAATGGGTTTGTTGGCCCTTTGATATGCATCTATTTAACTTAATCCTAAATTACTGTCTAAAATTCAGGTAAATTACTCACACGTTCATCCAGACACTGATGGAGCTCTGGAGGCCTTTGGCTTGTTTCAGTATCCCCAAAATGTCTCCCCCTCCCAAAAGGGAGTGATTCCTTTTATCACTTTTCTGACCTCATCCCTAAATTCCAAACAAAAATCAGTAACCTCAGAACATGGCTGATGCAGGCCAGTTAATCTGAAAAATGTCAGCAACCCTCTAGTGGAGTGACCAGTGCCTCACAGGTATTTGGGAAGGAAACTGGAACAAAGGAGGAGCGAGTTCCCCCTTCTGAATGAAACCACTTAGGTGACCAGGTGGATCTAGTAGCCAGTCTGAAGCCAGAGGAGGGGTGAGCAGACACTGAGTAGGGAGGACAGCAAAAAGGGGGATTTCTCCACATCTTCGCCCTCAGCTTGCCCTCTTCCTTCTCCAGATAATCTCTAGTAGGTGTCTGCTGCAGCGTAATTTTTTTGCGAAGGCCATGAGGTACAGTAGCTGTTGAATAGCTCTGCCTTTCTTGCATCTTCAATTAGGAGCTCCCCCTGCTTCTTAAGAGGACTCACAGCTTCCTTGGTTCTTCTTTTCTGGCTAGCATAATTAATGAACCTCTTCTTGTTGTCCTTAACCTCCTTTGCCAGGTGAAACTCATTCTATCTTTTGCCTTCCTGATTTTGTTCCTGCAGATTCTTGCTTTTTTCTAGTACACTTCCTTGGCAAACTGTCCATTCTTCCATTGCCTGTATGCTTTCCTTTTGCATTTGAGGCATTTTAGAAGCTCCTTGTATAGTAACACTGGTCTCTTGCCATTCTTCTTGTGCTACTGTGTCAGGACTGTTTTACTTCCGCTTTTTCGCTTTAATTCTGACACTTTCAGAACCTTAGAAATAAAATTCCTTTCATAACAAATTCTAAAATAGTTTGTTTTATTTATTTATTTCTAAACTGTCCCTGTGTCATTGTCTATTTGGGAACAGTTATTTTCTATAACTCCTGCCCTTATCCTTCCTTTTCTATTTAAACTGAAATTAATCTATCATTAGTTTGTTTTACAGTTTCCCAACATGCATTCTCAAAGATATCAGTATAGATGTAGAAACAGTAGCTACTGTTTTGACAAAAATGCAAAAAGCCACTTATTTTTTATTACAAATTTCTTTTTGCTACTATCTGCAATAACCAATCCATATTTTACACAAAAAAAATATTAAAAGAACATTACAAAGTCCAGTGTTCACATATTTAGAATTAAAATTACCCATATAACTGTAATTTGGCCCTCAACCTGCTCCAAGCATGTGGTCAAATTAGATCACCTTGGGAGATCCTTTTCAGCCCTACTTTTCAATGATTCAATATATATTATGATATCGTCTTTAATTTTACTTGATCACGTATTATTTTTTCCACAGGCCCCATGCCACATTCAGTGTACTGGATGGGCAATGCTCACTTAAAAATCAGCTATTAATCAATTGTCTTCCTGTTGTTCAATGTTTGACTCCTGTATCTTATTTGTTGCCCAGTGTTTAGACCCAACTCTGGGGACAGAATTATTAATTTTCTCATGGTCTGATTACTGGCACTCATTTTACTGAGTACTTCAGAAATATTAATATATATTCTTCCACAATACCTTGTGAGATGAGAGAATATTATCATCATTTTAGAGATAGAGTTTTGAGGCTTAAAGGTTAGTTGCACGTTTCCACTATTTCTAGGTAGTGCTTTGAAACACCAAAACACTTATTTTTTTAGAATACTTGGCACTGCACAATACTTCTTGTATGCCGAACACAACTGCTACTGACTTCAGTTCAGATGCAAGATATAAATCAGACCTCCGGATCTCCAGTAGCTATAAAGTGAAGAACATACAATTTGCAATCACCTGCTAAAAGTTGGTTTAACTAACTTACATAGCAAACATTGGAACAGGGACCAGGCAGATATGGAATCCAATTCTCTAGGCAGCACTCAACTGCCTTAACCATGAAACAACTCTTTCTCCTCTCGCAAACCCCAGCCTCATTCATAATGCACCATCTAACTTATGCAATAAATGAGGCAGGGTTTCTGCAGACAACAGCCTCTTTCACTACTGCAGTCATATTATCCTGCCAAAAGGGCCATTTTGTACAAGGATCCAATGGTCTTGTAGGTTCTGAAGAAATTCCCTTCAACATAGGGTGCTTACAGATATCTGCCTGTTGGGTCAGGGGGAGTATGGAGCCTGGTTGCACCGGCATTGGCCAGCAGGCAGGGGTACTCCAGCAGCCTCTTTGGAGGCTGTTAAAACTCTCCTCAGCCCTGCTCTGCTCCTCCCCAGCTTTGGGGTTGTCACTGCGGGAGGAAGCAGACAGCACAGACCTGTTGGTTGCTTTTGAATAGCCAGAGCTACGGAGGGGGTTGTGGAATGGAACCCCCTTGCCTTGAGGGCGCAGCCTGGCTCCCCACAATATCCCAGCCAAAGTAGCTGGGGGGGGCCCTGCAAGGCAAGGGGGCTACGTTCCATACCCCCCCCACACACCTCTGGCCATTCAAAAGCAGTCGGCTGTTTCCTCCCCCTCCTCCCCGACAGTCCCAGGGACAGGGCTGAGCTGATGCTGCTGGCATGAGCACCAGCCCAGCCCTGTCCCTGCACAAAAAATTAACCCTGGAGGAAGTATAAGTTCCCTAAAGCACTGTGCTTTAGAGTGCCCTAATCTAATACATTTTACCAGGGTTAACTTTTCATGCAATGAGCCATTTTAAAAGCCGTCTGCAGCCACAGCTGTAGAGCATTTTCAGGGGCCCAATCATGTGAAAAATGTCACTTGTGTAAGCATCCATAGACAAATATTGCCCAAAAGAGGAAGTTTGAGGTTTGGCTTAGTCTGTTGATTGGGCATAGTATTTTAATCAAGTAACTTTTCAAAAATAAGTTGCAGTGTCGGTCTTGCAAAGCAAGTTAACATTGCTGCTGTATGAAGAGAAAAGACACTGCAAATCAAATCCCAGCCTTACTGAATTTTGTCACTAACTTTCACAGAGCCAGAATTTAATCCTAGATCTTTGTAATTCTTCAGGATATGAATGTAATTCTTATGTACAAAGATAAATGTTGTATTTAATCTACAAGTTCAGTAAAATCACCTTTTAAAAAAGTGATTTTGTCAAGCTTCCCATCATGTTCATTTTGTTGACAATGTCACCCTTACTTTATTTTGCGTATGCTAATTGCTGCTTTCCCTAATACAATGTCACAGAGGTAATGCTAAACAAATTTTGCATGTCTTTTAACATCATTACTTTAAAATAGGATCTTAAGATCTCTCTTACTAAGAGGAGGGTGAAGAGGATGTCCAGTTTTTGCACACCAGCCAGCAGGATGGATATCAGGGCTATCTACATCAGTCCAGTAATCATAAATACTGTCCCAGCCATCAAAGTGCACCTAAAAGTAAAATAAAGATTTTTTTTAAATAAAAAAATGCATTTTAGACCAGAAAGAGTCTTTGTCATTATCTCCGCATGAAACTCTCAGAGTGATGGATGTTAATGCTAACTCCATTAGAGAAATCCTTTAAGAGAACTGTAGATGTTACACAGGAATAAACTAAAAACTAGATTTTGCATTGAAGGGAAAGTAGTTTAACTGGTTACTTTAATGCAAACTGAACAGGTCCCTTTTTGCATATCATTGTCAGGTTCAAAATACATGAGTTCAGGATAGTTATTAATATTATTATATTGGTACAGTAACACTTTAGACTAGTAAGGGCCAATTTTCCAGAGGGACCGGACATAAAGGCATTATATCAGTCTTCTGATACAAGGCGTCACTTTTACCTATCCATCTTTAAAAAATAAAAAGGAGGTACAGCTCTTCAAGGTAGACAATTAATCTAAGTGAGAATATATTATGTAAATCCATACAAAATAATCACTGTCAAGCAGAGTAGCCATTGATTTCTTCTATTCACGGATGACTGAAGGAACTAACTTATTAAAATTATTTTGGTAATGAAAACCCCTCCTCTTTTTTATGTTCTTACATATAAAACAGTACATGAAATGCTCTGTCACTATACAATATGAAGGTAATTAAACTATTTACCCAACAAACCACATATCCTGGGTTGGTGTGTTTTCTTGACAATATCAAACTAATGTGTAATTTATACAGAAAATGTGTAGGTGTGGAGATGATTCTTTTGATACTTCTGATGACTCCCCAGCCTTTGCTAATTTTGATTCAAAATGAAATGTCAATTGTATTTGTCACTTTCAACATCACTTTATTACAAATGCTTAACAATGTGACGTACGCTTAATAACCCTCTGTAAACTGCAGAACAGAATATCTCTTATTTCATTTCCATTTAGCTAACTATCTAAAGAATGCCAGTACCTAACAGTTAAAAAGTTTCGGTTTTTAAGGCATCTATATAACATAAGAAAACAAAAAACAAAAAGAAACACAAGCATACACCTGCCAGAAAAATAGCAATATCCCTCATCAAATCTGTGATATGAAATTAATCCAATGTCAAGTCCAGAATTTAAAACAAAATTCCTGATATCTAAAGGAACACAGAATCATTTTTTTTTTTAGATTTCTTCTGTCTCCCTTGGGCTTCTGCAGTGTGGAAGTTATAAACACATTTTATTAAACTAGTTCAAATATGGTACAAAAATACAAATGTCACTGAATTTTTTTGATACCAGTATTAAATCAACATTCTTCTATGAATAGACAATTGCTTTAGCTCTGTTATTGCTAATGCTATTTCGTAGAACATTCAATCCTTTGCTCCAAAGCAATCTACGTCATCATATGTCACTGATTAAAAGGATAATTCAGGGACCCCTTCCAAATCAGGTACGTCAAATTAATCACAGAGGAGGAAATAGAAATGGTTTTAGTATCACAGGTCCAAATGACTCTCATCCCTCCTATGTAAGCTAAAAAATTCCCATAAAAACCTGAACTTGGAAGTACAGTATTTTGTTTTACAAAATTACTGTTATCATGAACGAAGGAGAATCCTCAGTTTAAAGAGAGAGACTTACTTTTATCCTATGGTCATCAGTATCTACAATTGTTGCTACTCTGATAAATGCTGAATTTCTCTTGTCAACTACCTCAAGTTTCATATTTTTCTGAAATCCATGAGATGGTTTCTGTGAAGGGAAAAGAGTATTTCAGTGAAATGTAAAAAAAACCCAATTATATAAAATACGTATTAAGGGAAATCCCCCTGCAGAAACAAATCAAAACATTAAAATTGTGTACTAGAATTACAGTACTAGGCCAGAAAAATACTTTACTTTTTGAGACTTTTAATCTTATTCCATGTCATTTAATCAGTAATAATAAAGAAAAGATACAACTCTTTTAAAAAAAAATGTAGCCACTTTCAATTATACCTTGTATAAACATGTTAACAGCATTTCAGCCTCTATCTAATGGTTTCTTGGGCAGCAAGTTGACCAATTGTCCCTTCTTACACTTGCAAGTGTATCTTAGATCACAAAGCTATTAGCAAACTTACATAAGACAACGCCAGTTTCAGGGTAAATGTGACAACAATAACTGACAATGCAAATACAAGTGTCTTATCATTATGAAAGTGCTGCATGATTTCAAACAGAAAGGACCTCAACATTTTGTTTCAGAAGACTATTTCTGCATCAAGAGGGACATGATCCTACCAAGTCCCATGTACAGCAACCAATTTGATTTATAGATTACTTAAAATAGAAATGATTTAAGTACCATAAGCATTTATTTTTCTACCTTTTAAAGTTTTTTTTAAAAGTCTCTTTGGAGATAGCAGGCTGTCAAAAACTACCACTATTTTTTCATAGCCACTATATCAGAATGCTACCCTCCAGCAGAAAAACATGTTGTACTCAGTTATTTCAGCAACAAATCATATCACAGCGTATGATCAGACTTCACCCAGAAGTTCAATGAGACACTTCAGACTGTTTTTTTAATAAAATCTGTTTTCCTAGATTTAATCTAGTAATGAATATGCACTGGTATTAAACAATTAATGTCTAGTTGGAAAAATGTAGCCTCAAAAATAACAAGAGTTTTATGAACATTATACTTAGCGTCTTCATAGAATGCAATGTATTTTAAGTCAAATGTGCTATTTTGTGTATTCCAACATAAGATTATAGTATACCTAGAACAGAACTGAAAACAACATTATGACTTGTGATCAGAACAGGAAACAATTCTCCTATTCTCAGACTGCAGAAGACATTTTTTACTTCAGAATAGATTATCCGGTGGACCCCAATCCTCACAGACTAATAATCCCATTAGGGCCTTGTTACCTATTGCACTTTGAGGTAATCAAATGTTAATTGGTATTAGCGCTAGCTCAGTTTGGAGCAGTCACACCTTAAGGCTAAAAACCTTCTCTGACTGCCCCTTACCTGCACAGCTGTGAGTTGCCACTACAAGCTTGATAAACCAGAACTGGCTTCTATCCCTGCTGCAGGTGGAGATGTGTGAGAGATGAGTTGGGGTAGGGAACCAGAGCTGGGTAGGCAGCATGAAGCTGGGTGACAGAGAGTTAATGGGATTGTCACAGAGTGGGGCCTAGGAGCGGCCGTGATCCCACTAGTGCCCCCTGCCGTGCCAATTAGGTGATCCAGCACCCTCTTACTCGCCCGCAACGTCTTGTTGGTATATGGTTCTAGAAGGGAGGCTGCCTCTTGTCGCCCTGGACATCGTGCTATGCTTACACTGTCCCCTGTTCCGTATGGAGTGACCTGGTGCACCCCAGCCTTATGGGCAGTGCGTGCCTCCAACCTCCCCTTTAGCACGCCCCAAGCCTCGCAGCTCTTCCGGACGTTATCAGGTCCTTTTCATTTCTGCGCCCTGCCCGGCGCCCCTGGGCTTGTCACGCAACCAGCGCCCCTTCTCTGGCACCCCTGGGCTTGTCACGCAGCCGGCGCCCCTTCTCTGGCACCCCTGGCTTGTCACGCACCCGGCGCCCCTCTATCCGTTAGCCCTCTCGAGCTTACTGACAGTACTCTTCCCAGCTGGGCTCAGGCGGCCTGAGCCTTACCTGGCCCCTTTGACCCTTCGGAGTCCCCACCACTGTGGAGCCCCTCTGGGACCCTTTCCAGTCCGCACCCCTACTGGGGTTTCTATCAATAATATGTGCCCGCTCCTGGGGCTTCTCTCAGTACAGACTGTGTCCTATCAGGCCAGTCTCTTCGTGCTTAAGCACTCCTAGCCCTCACCAGGCTTCTCAATAAGCTTATTCCCCTTTCGGGGCTTCTCAAGTCCTTCTCACGGTTGGGGCTCAGATCTCATTCTCAGCAAACAAACTAATAAAGTTCTGTTGTATACAAATGAGTGATGGACCACCTTCATAGGCAATGTTTGGGGATCAAAAGTGGCAGATCCTACTGGGTGTAAGTAACAGAAGAGGACTTAGATGGACTCGTGGAAGGGGAAAGGATCTGACTCTGCCTAGATCCTTCTTCTCAGGTCAGAACTCCCCAGGATCTTGATTGCGACCTTCCTCCTTCACAAATACAATTTTATAACAGCCCAGCTCTTGGTTTGATCATTCTGGTTGATCACTGAAGATTTGGCCAGTCTTGCTCAATACTTTTTCACATTTTTTAGTGAAAAATATCAGTGAACCAATAATAAAATTCAGTAAACTAGAGCAGATCACTGGAACTGAAGGCTAGCACTATGTATACATTTTAGTATAATTAATTTCTTAGCATCATGATAATATATATTTTTTAAAAGCAGCTTTGCATTCCAAAAGCTGAAGAAAACAGAGGAAGATCAGCCCAGGAAAGGGGTGCTCAACCTTCGGCCCGTGGACTACATCCAACATGGATCCACAGCATTCAGCTTGCAGATCTCTCTATAAGTTGAGAAATTTGGCAGCAGAGGAAAAATGACAATTTTCACCAGCTGCCAAATTCCCAAGCCCCCTGTGGTGCGTTAGGGATGGGCCACACCCCATACCACCTCCTCCCCGCACAGTCAGACCAAGCCAGGCCTGTACAGCAGGTTGGAGTCAAGCCATGCTCCCCCAGGGCTGGATCAGGGCAGGGCCACACCTCCTTCCCCCCACGTGGGTAGATCATGGCCAGGACACCCCCTTGCCCCCTGCCTCATGGGGCTGAGTCAAGCCCCCTTTCCCCCACACAGGTGGATTGGGGCTGAGCTGCCCCTGTCCCACTGTGTGCAGCTGGATGGGGCTCTGCCATGCCTGCCCTGAGCACCAGTTCGGGACCATTAGCTAGATTTGGCTCATCGATGGACTGGGCACTACTCATCTTGTCCACCAAGCAAAAAGATTAAACACCACTAGACTAGGACATGAATCTTTGGTGCTAACTGAGACAGCAATGCCTTTTACTTCCTTGAACAAACCCCTGCCTCACTGTGGCTGCTTTATGTACCATCTGTAAAGTAGGGTAATATTTAACTGTATTCCAGGTGTGATACAATCACTCACTAGCTGGCTAAGTGTTATTAGAGTAAATTAGTTGAAAAGATTTCATGATTTCCCCACTGAATTCAAAATTAATCTAAAAACAAATCATTTACTGTACATTCTATAACTATTTAAAATATAAGAATAATATGAGCACCCTCTCACCACTTTAAAAGCCCTTGCAGGTGCAGGTAAAGAACTTGTTTCCTCCAAATATTTTTCCCAAGAAAAATGTTTAGCTTGTGGGTAATCTAACAGAAAAAATATAAAAGCAAGGTTTAATTATGTCAGGTAAATAATATAATACAATGTATATAACAGTACAATAATCTAGAGATTCTTAATACAAATATTAACTTCTTTAAATTTAAATTCAAAGAAGAGGCACTTATTCTAGTTACCTATGACACACGTGCTGAATAAACCAAAAACTGAAACAGTAACCCTTTAACAGTAGTCCACATAATATGGACTAACTAGCATCACCACAGGCTTGACTGGGGGAGGTAAGTAATATATACAGCAAGACCTATCAATCCCCGTGTATTAAAGTATTTCACTCTAATCTTAAAAGTTCACAATAGGGCTGTCCAAGTGCAAGTGGTGCCCTGCGGGCCATATGTAGCCCATGAGGGGTTAAACTGCCGCCCATGTGATTGCCCACCATGAAATTCAGAGCCTTTGGTCACTACTGGCAATTCAAAATTGATAGCAGGGGAAAAACGGGAGGCAAGCAGCAGCAACGTTTACCTGCACTGATGCAGCAGTTCTGGCAGTTGTGTTGACAAGCCACTGCCAAAAGCAAGTCATCTGACCTGTGAGAAGTCCCATGGGCTGGATCAGGCACACAGGGCCAAATAAGTTGAACAGTCCTGCTCTATAGGTTTAAGCATTTGCCAAATACTAGTCTGAACCTATGCCAGTCACGTACCAGTTTATAGTACATATAAACGTGCTAGCCCCAACTTCTAAGAATACTCCCTAGATTTACACTATGCCTACGTAAAAAGCTGTCATTCTAAAAAAACAGATTTTAAACTATCGTTTACAAAGGCTTTATATAAAAAGTCGTGATTTTTCCTAAACTTGCATTGGATTTTGCCCTTAGTGTTAATAAAAAGACTTAGGCACTACAAGTGAGGTAACACAGCTTTGTCCCTACCCATAATGCAAGTCTGCATGAAGGCACTCCCTGCCCCCTTCAGAATTAGAGTTCAGAGTCAGATTTCTCTTGAAAGTAAGTACTTACTATTGCTCCTTGAAAACAGTGAGCTCTGCTCAGTTTCTTTTAAAAGCATGACTAAAAAAGAGGCAGTGGTAAGTGTCCATTTTTTCAG
Organism: Crocodylus siamensis; assembly: GCF_052110815.1. Classification (NCBI taxonomy): domain Eukaryota; kingdom Metazoa; phylum Chordata; order Crocodylia; family Crocodylidae; genus Crocodylus; species Crocodylus siamensis. Next base: position 101,650,722 of record NC_143395.1, on the reverse strand, counting down.
TAAGAGCCTGGTGGTTATTGCACTAACCTGGGACCTGAGAGACCCAGATTTAATGCCCTTTTCCACCTGATATGATTTAGAACCATATCTCTCACCTTCCAGAATGTGTTATCCACCAGGTTATACACAGGGAAGAAAGGAATGGAAGATTCATAAGGTTAGGAAGAGGGAGATCCCAGAACTCCCTTTTATATCTAATGACTGTTTAATGTAAAACGCATAAACTAAAATGTGACTTGGGACCAGAACTTGGGACTTGCCCTAACCCAGGTGAATGCCCTAACCACTATACTCAGGTACCCTCTTATGTTCTCCTTAGCCCCATGAATCTTGTATGCCTTACTGCACAGTGGGATTGTTTCAACAAGACCAGTGGAGAGTCCACACCCCTATTCCAGACTTGCCTCTTAACTTAGTGGTTAGATCACTTTCCTGGTATGTGGGTTTGAACCTCCTAAGGCTGAGAAGGGAACTGATTCTAAGGGCACCTTGACACGTGCTCTGGGGGTGGGGATGGCACTTTAATTAGAGCAGCTCTAATTAAAGCACTGCTGTGTTTCCTGTATCAGCGGTCACGCACTTAAAAATGGCAGTAGAGGTGCTTGAACAAAAGCTCATTTGACAAGCTTTAGTTCAAGCCCCCCTGCCACCATTTTTAAGCACAGGACACAGATACACAAGACATAGGAAGCTGATGGAGCATGGCAATTGCAGACTCAATTAACTGAGTCTTCTCTGATGCACTGGAATTCCAGCATGTTGGGCAGCCTCCAAACTCATGTATAGGCGCCTCACATTTCCCACTTCCTCGGCAAGTGCTGTAACAGAACTATTATATGAGGTGGGCAACACTGCTATTTCTTCTCCCTATGTTTTTAAAAAAGGAAAAAAAAAACAAGTTATGACTGCACTTTGTGAAGGGCCAGTCTTGATGTGTGGTAGGTATGCTCAGAATGTGCAGACTGGAGCTCGGGACTTAGCTGAAAGTCCCCCTCTGGACCTCTGTTGGGACTTTGTTACAACTCTGGAGGGTGTTTTGATTCCAACAAAATGGAGGCACAAGCTTGGTGCATATTCTCCAAGCCAGGAAAATTCTGGGAAGGCGCAGAAGGCAGAACTGCAGGCACCTCAGGAACTTTCAGACTGAACAAGGAGGCCCCTGAGGAACTTAGTCACCTCCAGAGTCAGTGACCTGACTGAGCAGCTGAGTAGGTCTTTTGGGGGAGTAGAACTAGGGGTGCACCAACAGAGATTTTTTGGGATGATACCAATGGCCGATTTTTAACGAATCACATCAGCTGATACTAATCTGACTGCCAATATGCAGCCAGGCAGGTTGGAGAGCGGCTGGCAGGTCTGTTGTGGGGAAAGGGGCGAGGGGAAGGGAAGGAGTGTGGTGCGGACAGATCAAGGCTCCTGTAGTGAAGGAGGGAGTGGGGCTGGGGCAGGCACTGCACAGCTGGGGTAGGACACAGGACTGTGCCATCAGCGGCTTGTTTGGGGGGGGCAGCTCCCAGCACTGCATGCACTCAGGAGGGTGTGGGTGGGGGGGTGTCCCAGGATCTGCATGGGGTGAGTGCAGGTTGCCACTGCTGGCTGGGGTGGTGCCAGGCTCTTCCCAGCAGGGGCCTGGGCTGGGCTTAGAGCAGGTGGTGGTGAGGGGCTATGGGGGGAGGGGGCTATAGCCACCCCAAAATTCACATAGCCCCATAGGTCCTCTCCCAGTGCCACTACCATCAGTGCTGAGCGCAGCCCAGCCCAGCCCCCACACCGGGAACAGCACGTTGCAGACCTGGCCCCAGCTTGCCGTGCCAGTCCACCCTCACCCCATGTGCAGATCCAGAGGCACACACGCTCCATACCCTCCCAGGTGCGTGTAGCAGCAGGAGCTGCCCTCCCCACCCTGGACAAGCCGCTCATGGTTCTGTCCTGCACCCCGCCCCAGCTGTGCGGCGCCTGCCCCTGCCCCACTCCCTCCCTCACTGTGGGGGCCTCAACCTGACCTCCCCCTTCCCTCATGACAGACTTACCAGCAAACCTGGCTGCTCTCTACACTGCCGGGCTGCGCTTCTGGCTGTCTGCACGCTGTACTGCAGCTGTGCGCATGCACAGGGCATTTATTGGCCAGATTATTAGTCACATCAGCTTAAAAAAACTGATTTCCAATACTTTTAATTTTCCTTATATTGGTTCCAATCCGATATGGAACCTATGTATCAGTGTACCTCTACTAAGAACCCTAATATCCACCTAAGCCCTTTTCTGGACCTAACTCTAAATGTGTAAAGTTCTGATTCATAATATAGCAGCGAATTACATCAGTATCTTATGCTTTGTGTGTTCAAGTTGTTAAATAAAAGGCTGTAATTAGTGTGCTGAAAGATTCCTGTTTACTATACACATTAAGATTGCTCTCAAAGTAGCTTACAATTTAATGGCCTTGAGATGTTTCAAAACTTCCCAAGACTGCTATACACTCTGATTTTTCTTTCTCCTCCAGGGCTGTTGAAGTTATATCCTAGATTTAAATCCTTTAGCTTTAATACCAAAAGCCTACCTGCCTTTTATTTCTGTATTCTTAGTCTAACAGAAATTTTTTAAATTACAGAAAAGTTTTTGCAATGGTGTCACATCAATCATACACAAAGTGCTTCTAAACAAGGAGTTTATTTCCTCATTAATAATCCATGGAATAACAAAGTAAGGAATAAGGCAAAAGAGAGAAAATATGTATCTTCTGAGTAACAATATAAGTCTTTGCCAGGAAAGGCACAGGATTTGATGGAGGATTATGCGGACTTAATTGTTGGGACAGTATTTCCTGCTCATAAGCAAAAAAAAAGTTTCTCTTAACTGAAAATCTTTATCCTAAGAAATTCATGAAAAAACATGCTGCACGATATCTCACACCTCAGTTTCTTCACTTAAAAAAGACTGCTCTGATTCCCATGATCTGTCTAAGCTGTGAAAATACAGATCCTTCCAACTGCTGATTGCCTTCTAGCTGAGGGTTGGACTTTTTTCCCTTTATACAACATGGAAATAGTGGCCTCCCAGATTATCACATATGTCTGTTGGTGGAATCAAGCCCATATGCTACTTCTGTAGCTCCTTCCAGGTTCTATTCAGTTCAGCCCACTCCCTCAGTTAAGGCTTTCATTTTTCTGCACACAAAATGATTCCTGAGTGCTTTTCTTGGATGTTAACCAAAATGACTGGCCCTGTACAGCTCTTTAAATGTTTTCTTTCTCCTTTTTTGTTTCATAAGTGAAACTCATACCATGTAGCTAGGAATTTACTTTGAGAAACAGTTTTTTTACTCAATCTCTTAGTTTGAAGGAAACAGGTCTTTGTGGGATATAAATGTCTCTTTTACATACACAGCTGGAAAATGGATTATATCCATTCAAGTCCTTCAGTGTTGTCAACAAAAAAATATTACTGAGGTCTTTGTATGTAAACTTCAAATCCTTCACATTGGCATGGATGCTATCAGTTTTCTCACATACGACTGTTTTTGTCTTTTTCCTTTTTAATTCCTAAATCTTATGCTTTTGCCATGGCAATCACCTTGTTCTTTCAAAATAATCCCTTTAAAGGCATCCCAGGCTCTTTATCAGTTTTCTTCTAAATCCTTAGAACTCCAAGACATTGTTTATATACTGTATTTTCTCACAGACAACACAAACCTTTTTCCCTAAAATCAGCCTTCCAAAACTGGAAGAAATGTATTAAGTGAGGAAACCTGGGACACAAACATCCTCCTTTGATTCCTGCTTCCCAGTGTAGCAGCTGTAGCATTACTATTCAGGCAGCTGAGGAAGTCAGTTGACTTAATGGCTTATTGTTCTTCAAGCCATAGGTTTTTGTTAAGGATTGTCTCTCTTTTCAAATAGTCTTGATGTTTCACTAATGAAGCTAAACTTTCTCTTGGTTATTTTGCTGTCTGCTGGCTGTTCCTAGTCTTTCCCCTCCTATGGCTGTGTACACATATTCAAATGAGCTGCAAGAATTCTTCCAGGTTTGTTCTCCTGGCAGAGAAACTTACCCAGAGCCATATGTGCAGACATTTTAATGCTGAGGCTCTGAAGAGTGAAGAGCTTTCAGTGCTGCCATCGTAGAGCTGCGGGAGGTGGGGGGTGGCATCTCATTATGCTTTGCAGGCTTCCTTAGTCTGCCTGGCAACCAGTGGCAGCAGTGCATAGGGCAGATCTCATTGGCTGACCCAGAGTGCGCATGTTCAGCCTGTGTTTCCCTGCAGTACAATGTGGGGATTGTAAAGGGGTGTGTTCTGCTCTCTGCTAAAGCATCAGAGTCCAGTGAGAGAGAGACTGTCTCACTCGGAGGGAGGAAGAAACACTACACAACTATGTTCTTTTCTGAGACGAGCCATGGCGTATACGGACATTCACTTTTCCAGAAGAAACTTGCCTTCAAGTAACTAAACCCCAGTTGCTCCCAAGTTATTTTTCTCATGGAATGGCCATTTTTGACAAGGGAGAAAAGCCTGAACATCTGTACACTTGTGATTTTTCCTGGGAGAGCAGCAACTCTTCAGAAGAAACTGAATGTCTGTATGAGGCCCATTTCACAACCCTGGAAACTCTTTGGCCACATCCAGACAAGCACTTCAGTGCAGTATGTGGCACTACAGACCCATCAGCAGTGGTACACACCACACATGCAGGCATTCCCTGCACTGCTACCATGCAGTACAGGGAGAGATTGAGGGATAGGGTTGTGGCTCAAAAAAACCCATGCTAAAAAAAAAGTGGGGCAGTGCATGTGGCGGCAGTCTGCACTGCCCAAAACCAGAGCCTGACCATATGGAGGCATGCTCCAGCTGCCGGTCAGGTTCCCAGCTACAGGAGTGCCATGGCTGCAGCTCCCTGAGGCCCCCAAGATCCCAGGGAAGGCTTCTGAAGCCAGCACAGTTGCTGGCCCAAGCCCCACCACCACCCCACACAAGGTAACCTGCCACATGCCAGAGTATGCATGGCATGGGTGTTACCCAGGGACAAGTAGCAAGAACTCAAGGTGTGCTGCTGCTACTTGTTTCCTGGGAAACAAACGCCTGTGCTCATCTGAACATGGCCCTCGGCTCTTTTCAAAATCTACAGAGACCACTCTTCAGCAGCAAGTAGGATTCGATCTTTAATTAAGCGGGGGGGGGGGGGGGGGGGGGGACAACAAGTCAGCTCAAAATTAGGCTCTGAAAATGCTTTAAGTAGTCATAACTCTGGAAAAATCTTTTTCTTTTCATTCTGCCTTTCAAAAATAAACTGTATTATATTCTGGGGCATGCTCTATGCAACAAAACATGGTAGCTACAATTCTACCATAACAACAATAAAAATAAACAAGGAAATACACCTAAAGGGTTGCTTAGCTACAATATGCATAAATGCACTTCACTGTCAGGTTTAGTCTCCATGCCAGCTCTAGGGACAGCTATATCACATAACAAGATTTTGTAAACTCTGATATTGAAAGCAGCAATATCCAGTCACAACAGAGCTCCAAGTTATGCTATGAAAATTATATTGGCTAGCAACAGATGACATACACGCTACTGTTAACACACTGATTTATCCCTGGTTGCACAGTAAGTATTCTATGAATATCCATATTTACTCACATACTACAAGCAATTTTCCCCCAGAACTAACTTTCCAAAATAGGTGTGCATGTCTTAAGCAGGGAAACTGATTCTTTTTCTTCACAGGAATAGAAGCAGGGAAAAAGAAGCAAGTGGCCCTGTGCCAAAATGGCTGCTATTTCTCCCTGGGGCAGCAGGCAGCAGAGACAGAGTCCCTCTCACAGCTCCTGAAAAGCAGGCTGAGGGTGAGCAAGCTACTGCATGCAGTCTGTAGTATATTAATGAGACACTTTATTATTTACAGGAACTTATATACACAACTATTTACAGTAAAGAAATAATAATGGTATTACTGTCCTCGTAAGGGTCTGAGGCCCAGCCTTGCCATTGTCCTGCCACACAAAAAAGTTCCTGCTGCCTCATCTATGCCATCTCCTGGAATGCCACACTTCCTGGATAAACCTATGTTTCCAAAAGGACTTACTCTATATTGGCCATGACTCTAGAAAATCTTTACTGCATTCTGCCATACAGAAACAAGACGTGTATCTTATTTGGGGAGTATGGTATGAGAGAAAATGTGATATATTTGGAAAATAAATAAGTTATACAGCCTGCTGCACTGAAGTTACACTGCACTGCTTTTACCACCAAGAACTTTTAGAGTATTCTCTAGCTGACAGGTGACTCCAAAATACACTACTGCAGTACGTGCGTCCTCTTTCTCTCTCTTTCTTTTCTGCATGCTCTCTTAGATTCTCATCTTGATTTCCTTCTTTCTAAAAGCCCTTAAAAATGTTGCTCCCTTGCCAACCCAGGCCATCTATTCATTGATGCATTTATTTCCAAAGCTGGTTCTTATGCAGATATTTTTCTTACCCAGCATTTCTGGACACCTGGTAGTTATGCTGTCAACACTTGCTAAGTGCAAGACTCAGAAGCATATGAATAAATTCAGCCTATCACACAAAAAACAAAGCAAAACAAAAAAACCTAAAGAAACACACAGCACAGTAGAACTACAGAGGGGAAAAATACAGAGGAACACAGTTGCCTTGTCCCATTCCATTTCCCTTTTGAACTACCACCCTAGTCCTGCAGGATACTTTACATGGATGGTGGCCTCTTCAATATAGCATATATACTAGCCAAACAGATAAGTAATTTGTGTACATTATCACTAATATTAATATATGAAGTACTCTTGAGAAAAGCACTATAGCCCCCACCTAATACCAATCCTTAGCTACAGGACAAAAATTTCAGTAGAGTTATTATAAAGCTTGTCATGATTTTTAGCCAATGCTAAGGCTACCTAAAATTTCTTCATTTCTTACAAACCTGGAGGGGTGATTAGAGTTCTTTTATGTTCTTTACACCATCCAACAGGATGAATATGTGGACTGGCTGCCTCACACCTGGAAAGTAAAAATTGATGAAAATACATTCATTGTTATCTCACTTTTTTATATAAAAATACAAAATTATTTAAGAAATGGCAAAGAAGTTTCAAACTTTTCAACTCACAACATTAATTGTAAACATAACAAAAACATGGCAATATATTTAATCCAATCTGACTGCCGTCTGAGAGGCCATAAAGTTTTTGCAACATACCAAGAAGAAAAGCAAAATATCAGTCAAAACACCTCCACTAAGAAGATCTTCCATTAGACCTCCACCCACACATTCAAATCCAGCACTTCTAAGCCCACATCTTATATTTTAGCAACTTTTTACATGAAGGCAGAGAGGAAGTGCAAGCAATGCTTAAGGGCGCTGCTGCAATATGTTCCAACTGTCCTATAGAGCAATATTCACACTAGTTTATGAGTGGTTCAAGTGAAGCTACACATAATACATTTCCATAACCCAAAAATGCATGTAAACACAGTACAAATAAAAGAAACATAGATGCAACTACCATCCTGAGTGCAAAAGAAAAACAGTACTTCTGGCATCAAACTATATATGGGCCTCTAAAACTAACCATGAATTCAGAAAACCTTCTGAACTGCTAACTGCCTTGACAAGTAGTAGAAAAACCTTCTGAATCATAAGAGGAGGCACCATCCTATAATATTCTCTACATGCTGCCTCAATCACACTGAATCAAAAGCATCTTGTATATTAGAGGAGACAACAGCTTATATGATGCTCCAGCCATTAACAGCACAAAAAAGCTGGATCATTCCTTACAAGGTAGGATAATCCCTGACTAAATCACTCCAATCAAGTGTCTATCTAACCTGCTTCTGAAACTTACCAGAAATGGAAATTCCATAAGTTCTCTAGGTAGCCTAATCATATCGCATAAGCACCCTCAAAGTCAAAAGTTTGTCTTAATCTCCATCTAAATTGCCTCACCTGAAGTGTGAGTCCATTACTCCTAGCCCTGACCTCTGTGGCCACAGAGGATAGTTTATCTCCATCCTTTTTCTAATCACACTTCAGGTATTTGAAGACTGTTATCAAATCCCCCCTTAGCAGGAAGATTTGATGATGACGATGGGGAGGAGGAAGAAGAGGAGAGGAAAGAGAGTCAGAGGCTTTAAAAAGGCAGCACTCAACAGCATGAAGCAGACAATGTTTACCATAACTCAAGGACAGATGTAGACTAGCTAGACTAGCTAAAATGTCACTTCTTTACAGCCAGCCAACCTTTAAAAAAACTTCAAGTTGTCATTTTCACTCAGGGTGCAATGAAATAACAGAACATAAGGAAGGCCATTTTGTACCTGAAAACTTGCCAAACATCTCTCCCAATTATGTAATTAGTCCAATATAAGATACTATCAAATGTATTCTGCTTCTTTCAAATTTCCTAAGCTATCATGGCTGCGATATCAATATGACACTATTACAATATACATACGATATACAATATATGTACTGTATACAGAGATTCATCTACACCAATCTGAATACAAGATCAGGGTCTATACGATCATATCTATTCATTTTCCTCAAGCTTCATTTGGCCAGCAAGTCTGCAAAGTGCAAGTATATTATGCATTCATATACCACTTTATTCATTAAAAATAATGGGCACATCTATCCTAAGGATCTCACAGAGCCAGTCCTGTGACTGTGGAGCTAACACTGGGAGAGAAGAATCTCCTAGCCCAGGCCCTGCAATCACGGAGTGGGAGCTGGGAGCAGAGCCTGCCCCAGCAGCAGGGAGCTCCTGGGGGCATGGAGCCCCCACTAGGATACAGCTGTCTCCTAGCCCCATGTTCCCTGCCAGCCCCTGGGTGAACACAGAGGGGGAACTAGAACTCCCCCTAGCTGCTGCAGGGGTCTGGTGCAGGGGGCAGGTGCAGTCTGTTGCTAGGAGCAGCAAATCTGGTCCCTCATCCCTGCACATGTAGATGTGTGCCTGGGAGAATTTACTCTAGAGTAAACTGTTCCTGGATTATTTGCAGGTGTTGACACACCAGTGTAAAGTAAAAAAAAAAAAGTTTGATCTTAATTAATATTCAACTTGATTACTTCCTATAGAATGCTATCAGGAGGATATTGGCATGAAAGAGAAGCATTCGCTGAAGGTATACAGGTTACCTTAACATCTAAACATGTCGAAGGTCTCATCACACAACCTAATTATGCAGTCTCTCCACACACAAAAGACTGTAGGATTGAACCCTTGGCTGTATCTCTAGAAAAGCACTGACTTTGAGCTTCTTCCATAAAGAAAAAAGCAAAGAAACATTTCATATTCAGAATTTAAAGAAGAGATACTCAAGCAAAGTGATTTTTAAAAGAAGCATTGCAGGAAAACAGCTGAAGTCCAATGTAGATGTACTTAATAGCGTACATTAAATAACAGAAACACAAGCAGGATTTCTCATTACCGCTGTCACACAGCAAGTACTAGTCCAGTCTGGTACTTAAAAAAGACGCTAATGCTGAAAAATATTAGCACAATTATTTTGTGGATTTTTTAAATAAAATAAAAATGAACAGCAATGTCAATATTGCTTTATGCTACCTTCAAATACATCAAGTCCTAGGGAACAAATAATCTCTAGAAACAAAGGCTTGGTAACAACAGCCAAGAATGCTACTGATAGCAAAGCTATGATACCAATTTAAGCTTATTATTTATATAGCATCATACTGTACACTTTATAATGCACTGGAAATTACCCTTGTTTTTCAAATGAAACAAACCAGGATGCTTTTGTGACATTTTGGGGGTTGTGAAACAATCAAATGTTCACAGTGTGGCTCCTTTATGTTGTCTATTATTCCTGGGTCAGAAAACCTCTGCCTGGAGCAGATTAAAAAAAGGTGAATTCTGACTCTTCGCAACACAGTCCCTTTTCATTCCTTTCCCTATGCAGTCATTAGAAAGAAGAGAGAACTGAGGAGAAGAGGAATCAACAGGTGTGTACCTCTCTCTCAAACTCATCAATGGGTTAAAGCGGGAGTTGTTGCAAAGCCTCAACCATCCCCTCACAGGATTCAATACACTGTTGCTTTCTAAAATGCTTTAGAGTGGATTCATGGGATTAGATGGGATCTCAGGGGTCATCTTATCCACCGTCCTCCATGACTTGTCGCATATGAAAGTTTATGTCCCACCTTCAAAAGGATCCTAGGACATTTCTAGATAGAAAACTTCCTGTGCCTGACAAAGGCACCCTCAGAATTCTCTGGGATGCTTTGCTTTGGCAACTTCCCAACTGGAAGCAGAGTAACTATGTCTATATGGTGCATGGGGTAAATTAATTGACACTGTTAGTCTGCAGTGCTAATTAGGCCACCATTGTGCCACACATGCACAACTCGGCTACTCTGGTCCGAGAGGTAATACATGCAGAGCAGTGTGGGGTGTCTGAGGTGTCTGCTGTCAGAAATGGTAAGTTTGCCGCCAAGGTCACCTTTGAAGATAGGACCCACCTCCTAAGTCATTACATCACCAGGTCATGCAGGTGGGCAAGGGGACTACAAAAAAAATCAACAACTTTGCTCAAAGGGTAAATCTACATCTCTGCCCTGACACTCCCACAGACCACTTCCCCCAAAAGCACACCATGCCAACTCCTCCAACTCTGCTCCAGCTGCATCAATCCCAGAAACAAAGTGGGGAAGCCATCCTGAGGATGCACCTCAATGTTGCCCTCATGATATCATCTCCAGCCTGCTTAAGAGGGGCACCTAGCAGAGGACCACTAAGGTAGCTCACAGCCTTATTTCCAGGATGGGCATGTGCAAACCAGGAGCAGGTGGGCCCTGGAATTCCCTGGAAATGCCATGGAAGCAGTACAGTCCCAGCTCCAATGCAGGCATATAATAACATATGCTCTAAAAAAATTCCCAAACAAAACAACTCAACTGCTCATGGTCCCCCAGCTCCCTTAGGGAGGATTAGAAAGCAAACATGGGACAGATGTTCGGCAGACTGCTCAGTGCACTACCAGAAGACACTACAGTGATAAGGGAGGTAAAATAGTCCCCATGGAACAGAACTGAACATAATGTTTTGACTGATGAAATGAAAACACCCAGGACATTTCCAGTAGCCTCAAGGAAGTTCCTGAGACCACAATACATCATGTGAAAATTGTCCCTTAATGCACTGAACCTATGAAACCAAAATATAAGGTCAAATTTTACAGCACCTATCACCACAGATTCAGAGCATCCTATAATCATGTTACAAGTCAGAAATACAGACAAAAGCAAAGGATAGCCAAGTGAAATTACTGAGCCTTATTTTTTGCAGAATAGACTATGCTCTTTCATATCTCTTGGACAGGAAAAGCTGTTGACTAGCAGACTAATTGCAAGATTTGGAGTTAAGAATATTACATTCTATTCCTGGCTTTGTCATTGATTTACTTCATCTCTCAGGTCAATCACTTAATGTCTTGGGACCTTATTTCCATCAACTTTAGAATACAGTACTTCGTACAAATACAAAAGAAATTATTACTAATTTGTAACTGGAGTTAGAGCTTGCTGCTTCTGCAAACCTGCTCTCCTTTGAAAAGCAGCTTGGCAAGCAGGGGGATCTGTGCAAAATGCTGCAGTGATGGCATAGGCACACCTGACTAATAGATGCTAGGCCACCTATACACAAGCAGTGAGGCTGCTCCAAAGAGGTGTAATTACAGTGTGTCGGATTGGAGCAAACTCGATTAAACTCTAACTAAAGTGCCCCCCCTCACATCCCAGAGCATGTATATAAATGTCACTAGTGTTCAGAGCAAAATTATCAAAATCACACAAGTCATACCCTTACAAGCCTATGCTTTTCTTAGTAGCTGCATGCAGTGGTCATAACCAAAAAGACATCTGGCTATCCACACTAGTAAGCAGGGATGGCCAACCTGCAGCACACATGCCACAAGTGACAGGTGCAGCCTGTGAGTGTGGCACATGGCAGATCACGGCAGGGCCAGGCAGCACAGCAGCAGATACAGGAGGAAGCACAAAGCAAATCACTTAAGGTAAAGGTTCCCAATGCCCGGGCCTCAAGGTGTTGGCTGCCAATCCGCAGGAGGATCGGCTACTGGACTGGAAGTCTGGAAGTGACCAGCATGATGCAGACCAGCAGCCAACCCTTTTTTAGACTGAGTGTAAAAAAGGGTTGGCTGCTGGTCTGCAGTATGCCAGTCATTTCCAGTCTGCAACATACAGGGCTGCAGTTTCCTGGTCCGCAGTCACTTTCAATCCTGATCCGTGGTCTAAAAAGGTTGGGAACCACTGACATATGGCACACAGGGCAGGAAGCAGAAAGCAGAGGAGCAGACAGGGTAGAGGAAGGGATCAGAAATGCATTCAAGGAGGATAAGGGGAGAATTTGTAACATGACTGACAAAAAGGCTGGACCCCATTGCTGTTAACCATGCTGAGTTATGGAGCCAACATGGAAGTTGGCTGGACCTATAAAAGAACCACAAAAATACAGAACAAGCTGTAAGCTATATTCTTATTAAAAGAACTAACCACCGATTTCATAATATGTCTAAGCAGAACAAAGGCGTAACAACTGAAGGATAAAGAACATTGTGCCATTTATCACAGTAAAAAAGAGGTAAGGATGCATAGGATTGTAAAACCCTTTATAAGTGCCCTTTAGAAGTTTTCATACATGAGGGAACAGATTTTCCCTTAAGTGACAAGTGGCTTCAAGCTCCTGGCACAAAGGTATATGTATTTCCACAAGTGGGAGACTACAAGACAGCACTTTGAAAGAAGTATTATTTTTCCTTCTACTGCTCATTTTCAGTTGCCCTTCAAATTCTGGGGGCTTGTTGAATCTTTCTGTTGCTTATCCATAGCTCACTAATTAAATTCAGACCGTCAAGCAAGACAGAAGCTAATGATGATTACAAAAAAAATGAATATTCAATTCTTTCAGAAAAATATTCATTTAAATGCATCTCCGCTGGGTGGTTTTGAGTAGCACTCTTATTTTATAACAAACACATTTTTTTCAAAACACTAAATGTGTTACATTAATTCTGCTCATATTAAATTAACTGCTAATTTCTCCACTGGATTAAAATTTAATTTTGAATTTGAGATTTTAAACATAAGTACTCCTTTTATATGTAGATGCTATCACAACAAAAAATAATTTCTACTATAGATTACAGATGGCGTTTTTATAAACACACTGGTATATTACAATAACAAATAACATTACACTATAAGCACGGCTGTTTCTACAACTTTCATTTGGCAGAATAACATGCTGATGTACAGTAGCCAACTCAGTTGTACTCAGAAGATACCATCTTACAGCCCCATCTAGTGTTTAAATGTTAAAATTAAACTTTAAACAGACAAGTGCAAAACTGTTAATACTCTAGGTCAGGAAGCACACCACAGATTAGCCCTGTACCCTCTCAATTGCAACTCTGATTCTCTTCTCAATTTGTTGCTCTTCATTTTGCTTCTTATTCTACATGCTCTGTCTGATCTCCTGCCCTACTTTCTGCTTCCTGCCCTATCTGCTGCTATGCAGTCTGTCCCCTCCCTGATCTGTTGTGTGCCACACTCAGAAACTAACTATGCTACTTGTGACATTCATGCTGCAAGTTGGCCACCCCTGAACTAGGACCTAATACAGGGGTGAGCAATTATTATGGGCGGAGGGCCGCTTACCCAGTTTTGGCAAGTTGTCTAGGGCTGCATGGGTAGCCCCCACCGGCCCTAGGACACTGGTGCGGGCCCTGTGCTCCCGCGCCCACTCATTCTCAGTGCCCCCCAGCCCCGTGGTACAGGCAGCGCACAGCCCCAATCCCTTGCTTGCCGGCAGGGAAGGAGCTGGTGTGGAGCATGGGGAAAAGCAGCCCCTCACCTGTCCTGTGGCCCGCAATCCCTACTGCAACCGCTCACAGCCCACACAGGGCTGTCCTAAGCAGCACAGGCAGCCCCACGTGGCGAGCGGCTACAGTGTGGAGCACCAGGCACGAGGTGGGCGAGGGGCCGCTTTTCCCGCACTCAGCACCAGCTTGTAACCCGTCCCTGCTGCCAGCCTGGGCTTCATGCTGGCTCCAGGCTCACCTATTGGGACTGTACGATGGCAGCAGCAGCTGCAGCCTCCCCTGCTTGCTGCACCAGGCAGTGTTTGTTGCTGTTGCCCGCATGGAGCTTGCACGCTGGGCAGCACAGAGGTGACAGTGGCAGCCTCACTGCAGCCTACTGAGGCATGAGCTCCGGGCAGGCAGGAGCAGCAAATGCAAGGGGGCCACCACGGCGCAACCCCAACTGGTGAACTGATGGGTGTGGGGCCAGGTTACAAGCTGGTACTGAGTGCAGGGGAAAAGCAGCCTCTTGCCTGCCTCATGGCCGGCACCCCATGCCGCAGCTGCTCACAGCCTGCATGTACCTGCTCAGGACAGCCCTACACAGGCTGTGAGTGGCTGCAGCAGAGAGCACAGGCCACGGGGTGGGGAAGGGGCCGCTTTTTCTCACGCTCCGCACCAGCTCCTTCTCTGCTCTCCCCCCCACCGCCCTTACCTAAGCTTCCCGCACTGGGGCAGCCACGTGGTCCCAGGCCAGAAGCCCCTGCTGGGGCTTCTGGTTGGGGGGGCAGGGCTGGGTAGGCCCTGCTGTTGTGGGAGCCTGCCAAGGATTCTCCTGGATCCTACTGCCCCTGGTTCCTGTCATTTTTGACAGGAACCAAGGACAGATACATTTTAATTTTCAAAAAAATTTTAGGGGGCCCACAGGCCGGATAGAACGGCCTCGCGGGCCACATCTGGCCTGCGGGCTGTATTTTGCCTTGACCTAATACCTTCTGATGCCTCTTGATTTTGGCATCCATTGCCTTGATGTATGCCTTCAATGTGTCCTTGTAGCATTTCCACTGGCCATCACAAGCTCTCAGGCTATTACCAGGCTAGGAGTAGAGCACTTATTTTGGGAGTCGAGAATCAGGCTTCTGCACACAATGTCCCATTCAGCAAAGTGCTTGAGGAACACCAACTCAATGTGGTAACACTAACTGTAACAAGGATGCTTGGGTTTGTGCAGCAATCTTCCCATCTGATGTGGAGGATTTTCCGGAGGCTTCATTGGTGATACCTCTCCAGGGTCTTAAGATGACATTTCACCTCCATAGAGGAAGATGGGGATGATGATTGCATTGTAGACCTGGATCTAAGTGTCTTTGGAAGATAGCAATAAATAAAGACACACCAAAGCAATTTCCCAAAGGAGACACTTACGCACTGGATCCTGGGCTGGATTTCCTCATCAATGTTCATTCTCTGAGAGATGTGGCTACTGAGGTACGGGAAATGTTCAGCAACGACCAAGATCTTTACCTCAGTAGTAATTTGGGGGGGGGGGTTCACATTCATGGCCTTGGGCAGGCCGATAGAGCACTTCAGTCTTCTCAATGTTGAAAGAGAGGCCCAAAGTTCAATAGGCATCTCCAAAAAGATCCAGCATGGCCTGGAGTTTCCCAGTGCGTGCAAGAATGGCACAGTCATCAACATATTGAAGGTCAAGGACAGTTGTTTTGAGTATTGTGGTCTTCAAGCAAAAATGACCCAGGCTGACGTGCCCTTCATCTATTTAGTATTTAATTTCAATTCCAGAAGGAAGGTGGTCCTTAATGAGAACCAGGATAACTAAAAAAACATGGAGGACAGAATTGGGGCAATGAGGAAGTTCCTGAGACCACAGGGTGAGATGAATGGACCGTAAGGTGGAAAGTCGGCTGAGAAAGTCGGCTGAATTGTCGGGCTCAAGGGGTAGTAATCAATAGCTCAATGTCTAGCTGGCAGCCGGTATCAGATGGAGTGCAGCAGGGGTTCGTCCAGGGGATGGTTTTGTTCAATATCTTCATTAACGATCTGGAAGACGGGATAGATTGCACCCTCAGCAAGTTCATGGATGACAACAAGCTGGGGGGTGTAGTAGATACACTGAAAGGTAGGGCTAGGATTCAGAGTGACCGAGACAAATTGGAAGATTGGGCCAAAAGAAATCTCATGAGGTTCAACAAAGACAAATGCAAAGACCTGCACTTACAATGGAACAATCCTATGCACCAGTACAGGCTGGGAGCTGGCTGGCTATGCGACAGCTTTGCAGAAAAGGCCCTGGGGTTTACAGTGAACAGTAAGCTGGATATGAGTCAGCAGTGTGCCTTTATTGCCAAGAAGGATAACTGCATACTATGCTGCATTAGTAGGAGCACTGCCAGCAGATTGAGGGAAATAATTATTCCCCTCTATTCTGCACTTCTGAGGCCACATCTGGAGTACTGTGTCCAGTTTTGGGCCCCCCACTATAGACTGGATGTGGACAAGTTGGAGAGAGGCCAGTGAAGAGCAACACAAATGGTTCAGGGGCTAGGGCACATGACTTCTGAGGGGAGGCTAAGGAAATTGGGTTTATTTGGTTCAGAGAAGAAAAGACTGAGAGAAGATTTGATAGCAGTCTTTAACTACCTGAAGGGTGGTCCCAAAGAGGATGGAGCTAGACTGTTTCTCAGTGGTGACAGATGACAGAACAAGGAGCAATGGTCTCAAGTTGCATCAAGGGAGGGTTAGTTGGATGTTAGGAAAAGCTCTGTCACTAGGAGGGTGGTGAAGCACTGGAACAAATTACCTACACAGCAATGTTCCCTCTAAGGAATAGCGGTCTGTGAGCGTGCCGCTTCAGTCCCATCTTCCCCTTTCAGTGCAGTCCGCTGGTAAGTGTCCCGCAGTAAGTGTCCAGGTGGGAGTGGGCAGGGTTCGGCCCTATGTTGAGCACTGTGGGCCCCACCCACCACCTTTCTCCATGCTAACTGCTGCCCAGAGCAGTGCAGTGGAGTGCAGTGCATGGGCCAGACACAATCAAATGGTAGAATTGATGCTATGGCCCAGCCATGGGCCAGACACAGTTAATTGACAGAAGTGAAAGGGAGGCACCGGGACCAGCACGGGACACTTACCGAAGGTAAGCTCCTCATGCACAGCAGGCAGTGGCTCCTCCCTGTGGCAAGGCAAGGCAAGGGCTGGTGTGGGCTCTGCCGGCTCCAGGGAACTGCTTCGCTCCCCACCTATGACTCCATGTGCCTCCTCACTCCCCGAGGTGATGCAGGGGTGTGGAGCAGTTCCCCAGAGCCGGAGAAGCCTGCAAAGCAGTTCCCTGGAGCCAGCAGAGCCCGTGCTAGCCCCCAGCCCCAGCCCCTGTCCCCGCTTCTCCTCACCTCAGGGAGGAGCTTCTGCCTGCCCCGCGTGAGGAGCTTACCTTCGGTAAGTGTCCTGTGCCAGCCCCAGTGCCTCCACTGTACTCTGTGCCCAGCTCCTCTCTGGAAAGCCGCAGAGTTACTGCACAGCAAGAAAATTGTACGTGGCTGTGCATGCATACAGTTTAAAGGAAACCTTGCTACAGAGATTGGGGAATATCCACCCATGGAGGTTTTTAAGGCCCGGATTGACAAAGCCCTGGCTGAAAAAACCTAGATAAGGATGGTCCTGCTTTGAGCAGGGGGTTGAACTAAATGACCTCCTGAGGTCCCTTCCAACCCTCTTGCTTGACCCCAGTTCAGATGACAAATGAATCTGTCTCCAATACATAGAAAAGTCACAGCCATTTGGTTGCAGACAAGCCTCAGAACCTTGATGAACTTCTAGGGCATCCAGATTTGTCCAGTGCTTCCACAAGGCTTCACAACTGATGGTATCAAAGGCCTTAGAAAGGTCAATGAGAGCCATATATAGGTTCTGATATAGTTCCCAACACTTTTTGTGGAGCTGGCAGGCAACAAAAATAATGTCAATCACCCCATGGGATGGTCTGAAACCACACTAAGATTCCGGCAGGACTTCTTCAGCAAGATGTAGAAGACGGTTTCAGGAGGATGGGGATATTTTCCCTGCTGTGGAAAGGAAGGCAATACCTTGATAGTTCCTACAGACTTATCTCCTTTCTTGAAGATAGTCATGACATTGGCATTCATCAGATCTCCAGGCATCTTGTTTTTAAATATGGAGAACAAATCATGGAATCTCAGAACCAGTTCCTTGCTGTCTGCCTTGTAGATATCAGCAAGTATGCCATCCAGTACAGTAGGCTTGTTGTTCTTGGTTTCCTCAATGGTACTACAATTCTTCTAGAATAGGAGGGGTGTTGGGGGACAGACTCAATGGTGGCATCCATTGCAGAGGATTCACAGGTCAGGAATGCTTCCAAGTGTTCTTTCCATCTAGTGTTGGTCAATCATGTTGGTTGCAGAGGTGGGCAGATGAGAATAGGATGGAGTTTAATGTAGACAAGTGCAAGGTACTGCATCTAGGGAGAAGGAACCAGCAACACATCTACAGGCTGGGGAACACCCTTCTTGTCAACACGATGGCAGAAAGGGATCTTGGAGTCACTGCTGACTCCAGGATGAACATGAGCTGCCAATGCAAGGAAACGGTCAGCAAAGCTAACCGCACCTTGTTGTGCATCTGCAGATGCATCACAAGCAGATCCAGGGAGGTGATCCTACCCCTATATGCGGCATTGATCAGGCTGCAGTTGGAATACTGCATCCAGTTCTGGGCACCGCACTTCAAGAGAGATGTGGCTAGCATTAAGAGGGTCCAGAGGAGGGCCACTCGTATGGTCAAGGTGCAGCGAGGCAGCCCCTACGAGAAGAGGCTAAAGGGACTGAACCTATTCAGTCTCCACAAGAGAAGGCTGAGAGGGGATCTGGTGGCTGTTTACAAACTCACCAGGGGGGACCAGTGGGAATTGGGAGAGGCTCTGTTCCCCTGGGCACCACCCAGCGTTACTAGGAATAATGGCCACAAATTGTTAGAGAGAAGGATCAGGCTGGACATCAGAAGACATTACTTTACAGTCAGAGCTCCTGGGCTCTGGTATGGGCTCCCAAGTGAGGTGATGCTCTCGCCTACCTTGGGGGTCTTCAAGAGGAGGCTGGACAGATATTCAGCTGGGGTGATATGACCCTGGCATCCGCTCATGCCTGGGGGAGTGGGCTGAACCTGATGATTTGTTCAGGTCTCTTCCGACCCTAAGCACTATGAAACTATGAAACTATCAATGTCTCTGAGGAATGTTAGGCCATCCAATAACATCAGGAAAGTACAGCTGTGGGAAATTGTGCTGTAGATGGCTTTTGTCGTCTGGAAAAAACTGTGTGTGTCACATTTGTAAGCACAGCATTGGATCTCATTTGGCTTTATCTTGCCACCACTGATCTTAGATTTTCCAGATCCTCCTTTGAGCTTCGACTTTGAGGAGCCAATACATCTCCTTCTTCTGCTGAGATGAAGTGTCATCTTGCCAAGAGTCCTTCTCTTCCAGTCAAAGAAGGGCTTGGATCTCAGTGTCACTCTCATCAAACCAGTCTTGCTGCCAACAGTGATATAATCAGCACAGGCCATATGGATGGTGGCTTTAAACCCCTTCTAGAATTCTTCAATGTTGCCTTCATTTGTGGACAGGACAGACAGCTTTTCATGGAGACACTGTTGGAGATTCTTACAAACCTCTGGATCTTGAAGAGATTTGGTGTTGAGAGTTCTTTGCTTTGGTTTTGGCTGTTTTTGGTGTTTCAGAGCAAGACAGATATTCATAATGGATCTGACAAGGTGTGATCTGTCTAGCAGTCATTGGTTGCTTGCATGGCTTGTGTGATAAGGACATCCATTTCATCACGGGCTCAAACAGAAACATAGTCAACAAGATGTTGACCCTCATCTGGTTGTATTGTCTAGAGATTCAGTGTCAATGTTGTATCTCACTAGTTCCCTGGAGACAATGGTAGTTCTTTTTTTCTGGTCACTTGTATTGGTTATTCATCCGGAAGAGAACATTCAGTGTTGCAAAAATCAGTCTTCTTACAGTGGTTTCAGCAGCAGAGAGAGTGATTATGCTGGATGCAGTTATGCAACCAGGAGCAGATAAGACAGCCTATGTTTAGGGCACCTTTTCTAGCTCCTTCTCCATCTGAGGGAGCACACTGAACAGGACTGCCCAGTCACGGTAGCAGTGGCTGAACTGCACCCCCGTCTCAACCCAGGTGCAAGACAGCCATCAGGATACTGCCACCTGTGTGCAGATTTGTAGCTGGAAACTGCCAGATTCACTAGATCTGTCTCCATCACTACTGGTCTATCAACGCAAGGCTTTTGGAGGTTGGTACAGTGTGTTGTTTCCTGTGGTAGAAGCCAGAATGTGACTCAGTTTAACGTGAGGAAGCTGGTTTGCAGAAACAGCAACCACACCATCTTGACAAGCTGAAGATCTGGGCCCAGTGGCAAGGAAGAACCAAAGACTATAGGAAACTTCCATTTTGCTGCAGCCTTCTTCCATCTTTACAGCTGCTGATATCCAGACATCTTCTTCCATCTGATATGCCACAGATGACTTGGGGTTGGATTGCAGTTTGTCTGGAACCTCCCCTCAGACCTGGTTGCCATGGGTCATCCTGCCAGGAATGTGAGACTCTGGACACATGAGCCTCTCCACCACTACAAGGTCTCCATCCATGGAGAGGTGTGCTGCCAACATTTCTTGCTTAACAATAAACTCAAGATGTAGCTTGTGAACCTGAGGTTTAAAGCTTTCAGGATCATTTGGGAAGGAAAGTATGATATAACTGTCAAGACCATTAAAATTGTCAGTCTTTGATCTTTATTACTCTCATACATGCTTTAAAAATATTTATTCCCAAAGATTATGTGCCCTCATTAAGTGTAACTTTTACATACATTATTTGTAATTATTTCTCGCATAAACTATTTTGCTACTTTTTAAAACATGAAAAATGTAAATTAAGAATTGTAAAATATACCTGCTTTATTCTGGTATCCTAACGCTTAGCTCTGGCACCTCCTGTTCTAACAGAAGTACTTTGCCTTTTCTCGATAAGGCACAGAACAAAAGATAGAAAGTTTCCAGAATGCAAAGCAACTTTCACCTTTCTGAATTAGAATGATTTGCCGATTTTGTTCACTTTTCCTTCTCCAAAAAGGTGTTTGTAGGGGACAATGGGATTTATAGCACACTCAAAGTATGATCAGTCTTACAGTACTACAGTAATTCGAGAGCCAAGAACTTCTTAAGGTGATATCTTTTATTGGAGCAACTATGTATTACAGCAGTGCCATTAAATCTAATTGAGACACTTTTATTTAAAGTTACTAATGTATTTTCAGTACTGTTTAAGTGATGTATCTGTGATTGTGCAGGAAAAATGGGAAAAGCAAACCTTTTTTTGGGTAATATTGTCTATGTCTCCTGTCTGGGGACTACATGGTAATTTCTCTTACATCCTGTTTTTATTTACATATGAAGTTTTACAAGCCTTTGCTCCATTTGCTATTTCGCTCTGCTGTGCCTGCTTCCCTCCCAGATACCCGTGGAAGGGTACTGGAATACCTGAAATCTTGTCTACATCTATCCCAACCATGCAGCTGGTCCAATAAAAGATATCACCCCAAAAATTCTTGCCTGTAATGTATACTCAGTTATTCAGAAAATATTAGCTTAAAAATACGCGCAAAAAATGAAATTTTGGTGGTGGATATTTCTCTGTGGCTTTTCTCTGTGGCTGTAAAGTTCAGGACTAGGAACAATGGCCTCAAGCAGCAGCAGGAGAAATTTAGACTGGAGATTAGGAGAAACTTCCTGACTATACAGGTCAAGCATTAGAATAGGCTGCCTAGAGAAGTTGTGGAATCTACATCCTTGGAAACTTTCAAAACCAGGTTAGACTGGCTAGGATGATTTAGTTAGGAATGGTCCTGCCCTGAGCAGATGGCTGGACTAGATGGCCTTGTAAGGTCCTTTCCAGCCCTACTTTCCTATGATCTTATTTTTTCTGATGTTCCATTTTGGTAAAAGTACATTAAAACATTTTTCAGTTAGCCAAGGAAGTTAAAGAAATGTTTACACTTCACAAAAATTCAGGCTTTTTTTACCCACTTAGCTCATGAGGTGGTTGTGTTTTTGAAGTTTGAGAAAGATCCTGTATGTGCAATAAAGATAACTTTAAATAAATTACTGCAGGTGCTGTTTGTCATTTTTCTTTACTGAGCTTCAGTGATTTAGAAATTTTCTGGCCTCATCTATAGGAAATGCTGACTGCACAGAATTTACTGTTTATACAAGTACTAAATGACTGCACAGTAACCTGAGATACTATGCAGTAACACCGACGAAGGCTGCTGCCATGTGATGCTACTGTGTGGTAGTCTCAGGCTACTGAACAGTCAGTGTCTCATGCACGTGTGGCCTTTGAGGATGAAATTCACTCTATAGTGGAAGGCCCTCCACTCTAAAAACCTTGAGGTAAAGGTTGAACAGGGGGCACAGCAGTTTACATGGTATGGTACCTGAGTTATTTTTAAGGCACTTCACCTCTGTTTTCTTGGGCACGGATTGGGACTTCCCCACCGTGATGCAAGACGGACTCGAGAGGAACGCCTCCAGACCTCAGGTTGGGGAGGACTGGGTTAGAGAGCTTCTGGAGGGGCTGGATGTGTTCAAATCAGCTGGTCCAGATGCTCTCCACCCAGGGTGTTGAGGGAGCTAGCAGGGTTTATTGCAAGGCCCTTGGCACGGCTTTAAGAGCGCTCGTGGTGCTTGGGCCAGGTGCTGGATAACTGGAAGGTAGACAACATGGTCCCCATCTTTAAAAAGGGAGGAGGGAGGACACGGGCAACTACAGGCCCGTTAGTCTTACCTCAATCCTAGGGAAACTCTTTGAGAAGATCATCATGGAGCACATCTGCAATGGGCCAGTTTCAGAGATGATGCTTAAGAGCAACCAGCATGGTTTCATTAGGGGCAGGTCATGTCAGACCAACCTGATTGCCTTTTATGATCAGGTCACAAAAGCCTTGGATGCAGGTGTTGCCGTGGACATAGTCTTTCTGGACTTCAGCAAGGCCTTTGACATCGTCTCCCACCCAATCCTCATTAAAAAATTGGGTGACTGTGGCATTGATGCCTACACAGTCAGATAGATAGCAGATTGGCTGAAGGGTCGCACTCAGAGGGTGGTGGTGGATGAGTCATATTCGACCTGGAGAGAAGTGGGCAGCGGAGTTTCCCAGGGCTCGGTCCTTGGGCCCACACTGTTCAACTTCTTTATCAGTGATTTGGACAACAGGGTGAAAAGCACCATTTAAATTTGCTGATGATACCAAAATCTGGGATGAGGTGAGCACGCTGGTAGGGAGGGAAAGACTGCAGCAAGACTTGGATAGGTTACAGGGGTGGGCTAGCAAAAACAGGATGCGCTTCAATACTGACAAGTGCAGGTTGCTGCACTTGGGCAGTAGTAACCAGCAGCACACTTATAAGATGGGAAACTCCCTTCTTGAGAGCACAGAGGCAGAAAGGGATCTTGGAGTCATTAGTGACTCCAAGATGAACATGGGCCAACAGTGCGAGGTCACGGTTGGAAGGGCTAACCACACCTTGTCATGCATCCACAGGAGCATCTCTAGCAGGGACAAGGAGGTGATCCTCCCCCTCTATCCAACACCGGTCAGGCCACAGCTGGAGTACTGTGTCCAGTTCTGTGTGCCTCACTTCAGGCGGGATGTGGACAACATTGAGAGGGTCCAGAGGAGGGCCACCCGCATGATCTGGGGACAACAGGGCAGACCCTACAATGAGAGACTGTGGGACCTGAACCTGTTCAGCTGTCACAAGAGAAGGCTGAGGGGGAACCTGGTGACAGTCTATAAACTCACTACGGGGGGACCAGAAGGGTTTGGGAGAGACCTTGTTTCCCCTAGCGCCCCCTGGCATAACAAGGAATAACGGCCATAAATTGGTGGAGAGTAGGTTTAGATTAGACATCCATAAGAACTACTTCACTGCCAGGGTGGCTAGGATCTGGAACCAACTTCCAAGGGAAGTGGTGCTGGCTCCTACCCTGGGGGTCTTTAAGAGGAGGCTTGATGTCTACCTAGCTGGGATCATTTGAGCCCAGTTTTTTTCTCCTGCCCTGGCAGGGGGGTTGGACTTGGAGATCTTTAAGGTCCCTTCCAACCCTACTTCTATGATTCTATGATTCAATGAATCTTGGTATCAAGAGCAAAGATACCAAACACCCACGAGGGAGATGGTTTCAGACTTACTTTTTTGCTAGCATTAAGCTGTTTGGGGGTGAGGAGGGCACAATTAATATTCTTCTGTTTTTTCTCCATTCTTTCCCTAGTTTCAGGCCAGTCTTCCATAAATGTAACAGAGAAGTCAGGGCAACCTGATGCAGGTTTTCATTTTTACGGATTTTTTGCCACTCATCTCTAAGACATTTACATACTTCACAAAATTTCAGGCTTCGGTCTCCTTCCCATAAATATATCCCAGCATCATTACCCCTAAACTTTTTTATTCAGGCAGGAAAATTTTTCATTAAAATTTACACAGGGGAACAAGATTCCCTGCAGATTCTGATAAAACCTTACAGGATTAGCCTTAAAAGTGCTAAGACACTATTTTTCCATACTTCTCAACTAGTCAGCTAGTGAACTGAATTTGTCTGAGTACTGTGTTACCCATTCAATGACGTCAATGACACAAAAGAATATCTCAAACTTTAGAGAGGTGCCATTTATTTCAATCTAAATAAATAAAGTGGGTTTTTTCAGTCACTTGCTACTTCTTCAGTACCAAAAAGTTTCCAAGAAATTACCATTAGTCTTTAGTACCATTACCCTTTACTACTTGAGCCCTAATTCCATATGGTTATATAACCTGTGAATATGACCCATGACTCAATGTTCTGAATTCTTACAGTTTGCTGAAACACCTGCTTCACATTATCTCAGAAATTTAATTCTTTTACAGTTTCTCTGTCCTAGGCATCTACAACACTGATTCTTAACCAAGGTACTGCAGCATGCTGGAGTGCCATGAGATCCTTTTAAGGAAGCTGCAGTGTGCTGTCCAATGTGAGCACTGTGTGATGTGCAGACGCCTACATATTATTCACAAGATAAATCAAGGAATTTCAAATAAGAATCCATCACGGTCAAGCATTCTGACCTACAGTAGTCTTTCTGAGTTGCCTGCAACAGAAAAATTGCTCTATTATTTTTCCATAGCCAAGAAATGAATGAAAGCTAAAAGCTGGCATTTTCCAAGGGATGTCTAAAAAGATTGAGAACCACTGGTCTACAATCATGGACTCCTTGGGTGTTCTGTAATTGGTTCAATCCATTCTACTCTGGATAGGTTCTTACATTAAACTGATCACTGTGGAATCTGAATGTCTCATCAAGCACAGATGCAAAGAATCTTGTATACCTTTTATTTTCAGGTAACAAGCAGTTCCTTATTTTTCTGCCTTACAAATAATATATTTCAGTCCTAAATCACAATACTAATAGATTCTCAGAGTAAAGTGTAAACTCAAAGTTGAGGATGAAACTTATTATTAGATATATTAAGACATGCAATGCTTTAATCAGTTTTAGATAATATTAACATTATGGAGGTTTATCTGGATAGAGCACCAAGTTTATCACACAGATTTTACTATAGTTTGGATTAAAATAGAAAGCAATTAAGCATATTTTATTATTAGTGTACGTCCTTTACCTGACTAACTGTAGAAGTAGTAGGTATAGAAAAAACAAATCTGCATGTTGTAAATCAAAAACTGAACTATGGAAGAACTTTGTAGGCTGCACTGGCAATAAAGTTAGAGTTGACAAAGCCAGTGCATAATTCATTTTCACATCTGCTCATCCTTCATGTCCCTAACACATTCCATACCATAATCACTGCAGAGCATAAATGCAACAAATCAGGAAACTTCACTCCAGCTCCACAAAAATATTTAGGCAACTTACTTCTGTTAACCTGCCTAACTCCTATTGAAATCAACCCAAGTTAAGCACTGTGACAAGGGGCCATCATAAAGCCGGTCACTGAGTCAGCCAGCCCATCTGTCTAAAGCAGCCTGCCCTGTCTCGCCTGCCATGACTTGATCTATATAAAAAAGCACATAATAATGCGGAAGACTGATACCCTGATGCCAAGGGTGTTATATGCAGCTCCGGACCTCTCCTTATATTGTGTCCCATGCTTCACAGATGGCATCCAAAGTAACAACTACACTCAGGCCTTCTCATACATGCCTGGACCTCCACTCTCTTTCTAGGGCCTCCACTCATGTAGGGTCTCCATCACTGAACTGCTGGGGCCAGCCTCTGTGCAGTTCTTTGGATCACACAGACCCTACTCTGTGCACCCCCGTGCAGCCCTTCAATGCTGTCTATGAGGATCCTACTCTGTACCATCATGTACAGCCCTTCAGGCTGCCCCTGCGGACCCTGCTCTGTGTAGCCTACTACCCACTCTATGCCCCTTCACTGGGGCCAGCACTCCTCCTCCTCACTAGGGTCACTCTTCTACCCCCTTGCTGGAGCTACTACTTGGTCCACTTCACTGGGGCCTCAGGGTCTTACACCCTGTCGCGGGGCACTCCCGCACCCCGCTCCTAAGGAGATGCCCCAGGAAGGGGAGAAGTGTAACAGGGCACCAGGGTGCCTGCTACTAGCAGGAGGAATAGGGCTGCTGAAGCACCCTGGAGCAACACAGATGGGGGTTGCTAGGGCAACCAGGCAGGTCATGTGGCCAGGAGGGGGCAGGGCCAGGCCCTTATAAACAGCTAGGCCAAAGCCTAGCTAGCAGTACCCTTCTGGATGCCACAGGAGCAGGAGCTCTGTGGCTGAGCTGAGCGGCCAGAGTCGGGGGTTGCAGGCTCACCTTACTGACCGGCTGCAATGATGCTAGGGACGAGAACACCCTGATAAGAGGTAGGGCTGGGAGCCCGAGAGGGGCTGAGAGTTTGCATTACGAGCAGGTAGGCTCTTTGTTAGTTTTGTTACAGCCGTTCGGGCTTGGCTTGAGTTATGGTTAACCGGAGGACCGGGTGAGGCTGTAGGGGAGCGAGGAGGCCTCAGCGGGGCTCCCCAGCAGTTTGGGGGCTCTGGGTGCCCAGTAGGGGCACAGTGCCAGGGAGGCACAACAGTTTGTGCCGGAGTGGCACGGAGCACGGGGTTGGACCCCGGCCCGTAAGGATGGCACTTTGCCCAGTGGGGCAAAAGACCCAGCGAAAGGGTCAAGGGGGCCAGGCACGGCTAAGGCCACCTGAGCCCCAAGCCCGGAGAGGGCGCAGCGCGGAGAGTGCGGTACAGGCCCCAGAGAGGGCGAGGCCCCAAGAGAGGGCGCAGCGCTGAGAGAGTGCGGTATACAGGCCCCAGAGAGGGCGAGGCCCAAGAGAGGGCGCAGCACCGAGAGCGCGGTACAGGCCCAGAGAGGGCGAGGCCCGGAGAGGGCGCAGAGCAGAAACGACCCAGGAAAGGGTCAAGGGGGCCAGGCACGGCTACGGCCACCTGAGCCCCAAGCGCGGGAAACCCGCAAGCGCGGAGAGCGTGGCAGAGACCCCGAGTGGGGCCGCAAGCGCGGAGGGCGCGGCGGAGACCCCGGGAGGGGTGAGAGGAGCTAGGGAGACCCAAGGGCGTCAGTAATAGGCCGGTGGGTGAGAGCCTGGCCCAGGGGCGCCAGGTGGGTGACGAGCCCAGGGTGCCAGAGGGAGAGCACCCAAGGGGCAGGGGACCAGACAACGTCCCCCGGGACAGCAGCGAGGCTTGGGGCGTGCTAAAGGGGAGGTTTTGGAGGCACGCGTTTGCCCATAAGGCTGGGGTGAGAGTACCCCCACTTTGGAGCGGAGGTGATACCATCAAAGTGCCGTTAGGTATAAGTAGGCAGCCTCCCATTTTGAACCTCAACAGCAAAGACGTAGCGGGCGAGTAGAGGGTGCCAGACCACCCTAATTGGCACGGCAAAGGGGCACTCGCGAGCTCACGGCCGCTCGCGGGGCCATCCGTGACACACCCCATGGGACTCAGGTGTCCGCAGATGTGCCTGGCCTCCTTCCTATCCCTACTGCTGGGTTACCCACCAGGTTGTGGGGACTGAGGATATAAGACACCCTATACTCACCTTTCACTAGGGAGGCAACTGATGTGGCACTTCCTGAGGACCACCCCACAACGAGCAGCCCCACCACACTATCCGTCCCTAGCAGGATGTAGTTTTAGGTCATGCCCCAGGACCAATAACTTCCTGCAGTCCCCACAGTTCCTGCCCTGTACTTCCAAGATGTTATGTGAACAGCAGCTCCAGCCGGGTGATATTCCCCCTTCGACTGCTTGCAGCAAACTGCTGGCCCTGCTGCTTAGGGCCTGCTTCTATCTCTACCAGCTGTGCTCACTTCCCAGTCAGGCACCCTCCTGCTGGCCATGTGACTCCCCTGACTGGGAGTCGCCTGGAGGCTGCTCTGCTGCCTGTTCTGACCCTTAAAGTGGCAGGCACCAAAGGTGCCCTGCCAGAAGCACCTAAATATCTTTGTGGATTTGTCATTAAATTAGTAAATTAATTTTGCAAGGTACAAGAAAACATGGCTTCTTACTGGGTCAAAGCCTGAGGAAACACAACTTAGGCCCCTAACAGACATTAAAGAAAAGGTGCAATGGGATCTGATGCAAAGCCACATCAGATCCCCTTGCACCATTTTGTCCATGCTGAGGAAGACCAACCCAAGGATCCCCCTGCATCAGCAAATAGAAAGTTGGGCACCCAATTGGGGAACTGTACCATGCACTCATGCAGCTGAAAGCCCTATCAGCTGATCAGAGTTTCCAGCCACAGGAGTGCAAGATGTGCTTTCCTGGCTATGAGTTATGATAAACTTAAAGAACTTCTAGACCAGAGAGCTCCAGTTGGCTGATCAGAGCTCCTAGCTGCTAAGCTGCACACCAGTTACACATTCAATTAAAGACACGATAAGAACCAGCCACAGATTTATTGCACATATTTTGTAATGTCTTAAATGTATTGAGTGTCAGGGACCTAAAGTTCTTTCTGTGCAGCATCATGGAACCAGGCTGTAACTGGTTAAGAGACAATCCTGCCCTCAGTGAAAAAATCACTATGCTTAGGTAAATATTTCTCACTAGAGACAGCTATCATAATATGTCCTGCAAAATTAAAGTGAGAAAGTATTGCACACACTGCCAGAATTAGTGTCACATATAACTAAGTACCTGTTTTGCACAATCTTTTAGAAGTTGTGCACATGCAACCCAAACCTATATATTAAAACCTGGCCCTTTAAGTTTACTATGAACTTTTAATGAATTAGTTGCTCTGATTATAAAATCTACGCAAGTTACATCAAAAGCATAGGAAATGTTAGGGAAAGATACTATTTAACACATTTCTGATATGACTTTTACTGCAATGCAACGTACCAGTAGTCATAACTCTCATCCCAGTTGTCAAAATGAACTAAAAAACGATTGTCCACCATGTCTGTTACCGAAGCAACACAGATGTATGTAGGATTCTTTTTGTCTACTGCTTCAAGCTTCATTCCCACTCGAAATCCCGATGGAATCACTGTCTACTCAAAGAGAGAGATTTAATTAAAGATAAATAATATGGCACACATTCAGAAACCTCCATGGCATCCACAATCAATACATTCATGTCATTTCAAGATATACCAATTAACTGCCCCAATAGTGTGGCAACATCCTAATTTGCTGACATGAAAGATTATCAAACACAGATGCAGACTCTTAAGCTCACGAGTTATAAACTAAAAAACTCCGAGCATGTTGCAAAATGTGTTCACTTGGGTTTTGACTCTGCCTCAGTCAAATCTCTCTCTGACAGACTGTTTCTAGTCCTACAATATTAGGTACGGGTCACTTCATACAATCATAAAAAATAAAGACATAATCTCAGAATCTCAATGTTCTTTTAATATGGTTTTTGAATATGAAATATCAGAGGAATATGCTGATTATTTCATGTGGATTTTAGAGGTTTATTTTAATGAAGATTAATATTACATTATTATGAGGAAAGTGTCAAAAAGCTTTCTGAAATCTACTGTCACTGAAATAAAAAGGAGAACCTGCTAACAGAAAATTAGGAATACTTACTGTGTTCTGATTTTCAAACAAAGATTTAGGGGCAGCTTGAGCTTTACATGTCTTTAGATATGAGGACCAGTTAAATTCTTCTTCTTTATAGCCTACAAAATGGCCACAAAAGCATGAGTCAATAAAATATACATAAGACACAATATGTGAATTACAGGTATGTCAGTCATACTCCTTTGCAAAATTATTCCTTCAACAACTCATTTTTTTAATCTAGTGCAAAATCAACCGATATTATAATTTCAGGACCAGGAAAAATAGCTTGGAATTAGTTAACTTCACAATATTTAAGACCTGGTGACCTGTTTCATTACAGTATAACCCCTTAAATCTGGTGTGCTCGGGACCAAGCACCCACCAGATATTTCAAAATGCTGAATTTTTAAAAACCAAGTGGTCAATTGCAAAGCTGGGAGGTGGAAGGGAAGGGGGAAGGAAGTGACTGCCGGTCCTGGAGCAGTAGCTGCATGCGGAATGGCATCACAGGGTGGTGGATGGCAGCAGCAGCCGCCCCATATGCAAGCTTCTACCTCCATATATGGGGGGGCAGGGGAGAGCGGCGGCTTGTCCCAGAGCAGTGCCAGATTTTTGAGAATTTGGGATTTTTGAGATCCAGAGTTATGAGGTTATACTGTTTTCTTATTTAACCCCAGGTACACTCAGATTATGAAGTAATGTGATTCTATAGAAAAAGAATCTGATTCAGGATAACAACCTTAATTTATAGATGCCCTTGAAACTGGTCAAAAGAAAAGCAGGCTGGTGAAGATTTTCTACTTTTATTTAGGCATTACCTCACTAGCAAAAACCCTGTGTCATCAATTAGCTGAGTTTCCCTATCATCATGCCCTGTGATCTTTTCAGTAACTGATCAAATAAGATTATGACCTGCGTTTTTAACTTCTGAGCAGATGCTGATTACCTTTTTCTTGTTTTCTAGGACTCTAGGTTTTGACTATCCCTAACCTTCACATACAAGGAAGAATGATCTTGTAGTTAAGACAATGGATTGAGATCAGGTGATCTGATTTAGTTTCTCAGCTCTAACACAAATTTCCTAGGTAACTTTGGGTAAACCACACTTTTGCTTCCCAGTAGTAAAATAGGAATGAAGCTATCTTTCCTTCATCCTCTGTATTAGAGGTGTGAAAGATCTGTCCCAAAGAGCCATATCATCTAGCCCTCAGTGCTTTCTGTAGGTCTCAGAGTGAAGAGTCAACAGTGAGGGGGCGCTATTTAATGGGTACTGCCATATATCTTACTCAGATGGACTGCACTAACTTATCCTTGTGGTAGGTTCCCATTAGCCTGTTGCACTCCAGGCAGGCTGACCCCTGTGAGAGTCTACAAATGCTTCTAGAGGTGCACCAATACACTGGTCCTATATCGGATCAGCACCGATATAAGGAAAATTGATAAAATTGGCAATCAGCTTTTTTTGGCTGATGTGGCCAATAATGTCATGGATAAATGCCCCATGCATGCGTGTAGCCACAGCACAGCTTGTAGGTGGCCAAGAGCACAGCCCAGCAGTGTGGAGAGAAGCCGAGTCCAGCTTGTAAGTCTACTGTGAAGGAAGAGGCAAGGTAGGAGCAGATCAAGGCCCCCACAGTGAGGGAGCAAATGGTGCTGTAGCTGGAACAGGGGGAAGCACTGCAAAGTCAGGCCAGGGTGCAGGATGGAGCCATGAGTGGCTCGTCTGGGGGGGCGTGGGGAGGGAGGGTGGCTCAAGCCACTGCATACACCTCAGAAGGACATCAGGGGCCTGTGCTCTTGGATCCAAGTGCAGGGCGAGGGCAGGCTGCTGCTGCAGGCTGGGCCAGGGGTGGCACTGGGATCTTCCCAGTGGAAGGCTGGGACAGGGCTGCACTCGAGGTAGACAGCAGCGGTGCTGGGAGGGAGGCTACAGAGAATTTTGGGGTAGCTGCAGCCCCTCTCCCAGCATTGCCTGTCCCAAGCACAGCCCAGGCCCATCCCCACACTGGGAAGAGCCTCCCCCAGCCCCAGCAGCTTCCCCCACCCTGTTGACTAGGGACAAGCGAGACTAGGGGGCAGCTGAACTCCAAGGATTTGGCTGACTTAGCCCAAGATTTGAAATAAAAAAAAAAAAATCAACATGTTTGCCCAAAATGGGCCATGCGTTTTATAGTCATGTTCAGTGTCGGTTGCATTTAATCAACTTCATAGCTGGTTTCCATTACTGAGCATGTGCTGCAATATGGCAGCAGTTTAACAATAGAAAATGTATTTAGTGAGGTTGCCTTGTATATGTCTGTAAGAGAAGGGACTTTTTTCACCATGATGGAGGACAGAGGGGGAGGAATCTCATCTCATATGAATAAATATAGTATTCTTTTCTAGTCAATATGCAGAAAGAACTCCCATTGATACTAATTAGAGGTGTATATTTCACTAACTAGAAAACAGACTCTAGCACAAGGGTGCTCAGTTCTTGGTCCCCAGGCCACATCGAGCCCATGGAGCCACATTATCAGGTCTGCAGGGCTCCCCATGAATCCAAAAAATTGGTGGTAGGGGAGCAGTGGCAGCATTGCCAGCACCCAGATGCCAAATTTCCAGACCCCTGAGGACAGGTAGTGTGGCCCTGCACACTAGATTGGGAACACAGGGCCAGGGAAGCACAGTGCTGGATCTGGGTGGTACTCAGGTAGATCTAGATGCATAGGGTCTAATCTGGGCAACCCCAGGTAGGATGCAGCCAAGGGACCAGCTCTGTACCAAGTCATCTAGCCCACAGGTCAAAAAGGTTGAGCACCACTGTTTTATAATTTACCATGGTCTTCTAACTTCTTATCTTTTTCCGAGCTTCTTTTCAGCCTCTGCTGGTTATCAGAACATTTTTATTACATGAATTTTCTTGTTGCTTCTTAATCATTTGTTGATGAAATGTCATTACCAATAGTGTGTGAAATTACATCATTATTAAGGCATTACATGCATGCGCACACACACACACAAAATGAAATTTCAGTGAGCAATTATGCTACATATTGCTTTAATATATTTTAAAAGGGTTATAGCCTAGATTAAATTTAGTTTTATAATGTTAAGTTAGGTGTTTTCATTAGTTTGGTTTGCTAACATTTGTTTATTTTGATTTATAAAACAAATGCTACATCTTTGTATAATTAGGCTTTCACAATAAAGTATCTGCCTCAGACTTTAGGGGCCAGCAGTTTTTAAAGGAAAATTCTTGTTCTATTTTAGGACCTTCTATGTCTACATTGTTTTCAAAGGTTCTGATTTTTTTCCACCAAATACATTGTAGCAATATGCCTGCAATCCTTGATTTATTTTCTGAAGGGGAGCTGATCTGGAGCTCCAGGTCAAGCTGTCTTTTAAAAAACAATTAGAATAATGGTTCTCACTCCTTTAAGACTCAAGGGACTCTGCAACAAATGTCAGCTTTTTCACTCAGTTTTTGACTACAGAAAAATAATAGAGCAATTCTTCTGTTGAAAAGAAGTCAGAAAGACTGCAACAGTCAGAATGTTTGTGACACTAAGGATTACTATTTGAAGTATCTAGGTTCATCTTGTAAATCATGTTTGCACACTTACAGTTCTAACAGTATGTGGTGTGGGGTATGAATTTAAGACAACCCTCAAATAATTAGATTCTATGCATGGAAAATTATAAGAGAAACAAACAGGTAGGCTGCTCTTATATTGCTATTTGCAAAACAAATCAAGGTCTTTTAAATCGTTTCAATAAAAATATGTTTATATAGTATTTTGGCATTTCACAATACCACTATATACAATGCAAATAAGAAAACAAACTTCCAAACTGCTGAATAAAAGAAAGCAAGATGCAATGTTAGAATATGATGACAAGATGAAGGAAAATGTTGATGAAAAAGAAAAAAATCCAGGCATTACAGAGACGGTGATAATCTATATTTAAAACTGTAAAGAATAAACAGACCTTTATATTTTGAATTAGACAATACCTTTTGGTGGGTGAAGTTTATGCCCTGTTTTTTCACACCATCCAACCGGGTGAATGTCTGAAGAATCAGCATTTACCCAGAAGTCATAGCAACCTGGGTAGCCATCAAAATGGAGTCGTATCCTGTAACCACAAACCTAAAACCACAATTGGCAAAGTAGAAACTTAATAAAAGTTCTAAGATATCTCCTTTATACGTAACAGTTTGTTCATGATGCTATATGTTCATGGTATATCAATTTTGCTCATGCCAATAATAAAAATAAAGCATCATAATAAAGGGAAGAGAAAAAGCAAAGTCGGAACTTATGCAAAAACTTCTTTTGCTGATGAAAAGCACTAAGAGCTATTATTATTATCATTTAAAACTGAAAGAGAAAACTTAACAATGTTAAAAGAAAACAGAAGCCTGAAAAGTATATGGAGGCACTACATGCCACCATGGACACATCTACATGAGATAATTACTGTGCACTGGCCTAATAACACTGTACAGTAAAGCATCACAACATGAACTAAGCTAATAGCCTACTACACAGTGTTATTAGGTTAATGTGCAGTAAGTGTCAATAATTAACCATGTGCTGGTGTTAATGCGCAGTAACTTCAGGTACATAGATTCATAGATTGTAAGGCTGGAAGGGATCTCAGAAGATCATCGGGTCCAGCCCCCTGCACCAAGCGGGAAACATAACTGGGGGTCAGGTGACCCCAGCAAGGTGACTATCTAGTCTCTTCTTGAAGATTTCCAGGGTAGGTGATTGCATCACCTCTGCACATTTAGTTAGTACTTTATTATGGAAGTAGTAAATTAAATGCGCAGCACCAAAGACCCATTAATGACCGTGCAGAGGAGCGCACTGAGACAGTGCAGTTCTGGGTACAGTGAAGAAACCCTCTTTAACTGCTGCATAGAACAGCACTACTAGAACACTAGATAAAATGGGTCAGAGCCAGACAAGAAGATAAATAAGGATCATAATGTAAGAGGAAATGTGGAAGAGATCCCCAAAATCAGCATTTCTTCTCTAGTGCTGAAGTTTTCTAGGAGGTTACACTCCCCCTGCTACTCCCCACACTTTCCTGACTTAAATGATCTGTACCCAGCTGTGAAAAACTTTTGCCCCAGAATATTTTCTACAATGTACCTTTCAATGTCAACAGATTAATCCAAGACCTTGAAAATTTTGAGTGGCAAAAAAATCTACCAACATGAATATAAATTAATAACATTTGTCTATTTGACCATACTATTATTGTTCCTATCTAGCTGACCATAATTCAAATTGATATCATTTAACAAACTTTATAGCAGAATTTGCAGTGTTTACCCTTGAAGTGTCAGTAAATCCAGGGCATCTGGACAAATAATGCAGGTTCTGCTACCATCTGGGGCTCTGATTGTACTGAACTACCGTACATGCTAACTTCAGAGAAAGATAATAGAACTTTCCACAAAAGCGAAGTAATGCACGGCTGCGAAAAGGCTCAGAATATGGAGATAACTCCCACTATGAAACCATGACAATCACAGCAGTAAAACAGAGATTGGGACAGAGAAGGCAATCAATTCTTCTTGGTTAACACACTGGAAGAACAAGAGCCACTCAATAAAATTAGACGGTAAATAAAAAAGGGCCAATTCTGCTATTTTTCCCATGTTATTAAATCCTAATGGGCTGATGACAGGGTAAGGCACTACCCAGTACAAGCAAAGATAGCAGAATTAAGTTTACAATGCATAACTTGCTACTAGATGGTCTTCTTGGGGCAAACAGTTAAATAAAGCACAAAAGAAATGGTTATATACCAATATGAATAAGCATTACGTTTGGGATAGTGTGGCCTAGATACAAATGATTCTCACAGATGTCTATACTTCGCCTTGTTATGCCTAAAAATTAGGCACAGTGCCCCAGGAACTCAAAGGGTTAGGCAGCTCATGCAGTGGAGAACTTGGCCATCTTCAAAGGTTGATTCAGGTCACCCAGCAGCTGAGCATAGAGGTGCCTAGAGGTAGCCAATAGGAAATACAAGGAAGTACAATGGTATGAGCTTCCGGCAGCTTGAGATCCAGCATGGGCAGAAAGGAGGGCCCTGCCTGAACCACACTGAGAGCACCACTGAGTTTACCACAAAGCACAGCACCCGAAGTTTACTCTTGACATCCTGAGGGTAATGGTGGTGCTCATCTTTTGCACAAAAGTTTAGGGGTCACAACACTTGCCTAGGAAATGGGAGACGTAAGTTTTAGGCACTCCTCAAACCAGAGGTAACTCAAACTGATGTCTCTCACTTCTCAGGAGAGTGTCATAACTACTGGGTTACATAATAGGCTGAGGGGCCTCTTCCACATTTCTTTTCGAAATTGGGCCATGCTACCACCAAGACTGCAAGAGTCATGGAGTCAGGAGGACAGCCAGTAAGAAGGTGCACTTCTCTGCAGCAAGGTGAGGAGTGCACTCCTCTGGGAGAGAAGTCCTGGCTTCTGCCCCTACATTCGTTGCTCAAAAGATAGAAATAACCTGGCATCCAAAGGTAGGCAAGAATAAACATGGTGTGCCACATTCAGTACTGGATTCACTGCTGCCAATTTCAGTCAGGTGCCAGGTATGGTCCATGAATATCTAACAGATCAGGAACTTTGGCAAACCTTACAGCAACTCTGAGCACCAGTCTGAAGAGCCATGAATATTAGCCCATAGTTAAGCACATAGAGTGCTGACAGATGTGGGAAAAAACCCAAAACAGTTCTTTACCAGAACAGGAATCATGTCAGTTTGACCCAGACTGCGCAGTATTTATATAGCTTACGTGCTTCGGCATGTGAGCTGTACAGCTTCTGGGGAGTCGGGTCAAACTGATATGATTCCTCTTCTGGGCACATGCTGCGCTTCACACAAGGGTACACAAAGCTGAAAGTAAAGTGATGGGGGTTTTTTTCCACGTCTGTAAGCACCCATAGATGCTTGACTTGGATTGCTTTTGCACATGGACACAAGATTAAGCAGAAATCCTGAACAAACTCATTCATGCCAAAATAAAGGTACCTAACTTTTATTTTGGGGTTACTGGACCTGAGTAGCTCTGGACCACTTTTTCTGACTTAGGCACTTAAATAGCACCAAAGTCCTGTCTAAACAATTTGGATCTTCCCCAATAAAACTATAAGAATTGGCATCTTTAATGCATTTTCTTCTTTTGATATTTTACTTTAAATGTAGATTTCTCCAATGCAACATAATCATAGTTATATTGTTACAACTGTATTATACAACAATATAACAACAATATTGTTATGTACGCTTACACACACTGCCTGCGCATTTATAATAGTTCCTCATCTGGTACCCAGATATAGTTTTCACATGATTCTCTGCTATAATCTAATAGAATTCTCATTAATTAGAAGGACATTTTCTACCTGGCTTGGCATTAGGCAATTAACTGTCTTACAGCAGTACTACATCCTTCTCTAAAAATTCTGTCATTGACCACCACTGAAGACAGAATGCTAGATACATAACACTTTAAACAGATCAGTACTGTAATTATTGTGTTCCTAAGATGCTTCTATTCTTGGCCTCAAACTTCAGTTAAAATTTGGGTACTTACCTCAGTCACTGACAGAACACAGTACATTGACTGGTGCTCAGGATCCACTCCTTCCAACTTCATTCCTGCTTTGAATCCATTTTTGTTGTATGGGAAGGACTGATACTGGAACAGAGAACAGATTAAATACTTAAAAGAAGTACTTCCAAAGAAAGAACAAATACCTGTAAAAGACAAGTGTTACTGCTTGTTATTCAGGCATCTTCTCAAACTAAACATTTGCTTGTAAGTGTATCTAGCTAAATGTTATGCTTTTAAAATCAAGTTATTACAGACAGAACTTAGTGAATGGTTGAAAAAACAGTTCATACTGAAAAAGTTGAAGACTTCTGAATACCAAAAAAGGCCATGAAGAGGAAACTCACCATAGAAAAGCAGAAAAGGCTATATTTTTCTTTTTTTTTCAGTTGTTTTTGACTGAAATATTAGAAGAATTTTAACTGACTTGTTTCTCAGTCTGTTCACCAACACCTTCCTGGAGATCATCATTCATATGATGATAAGTGGGGGAGGTAGAGCGAGCAAGAGGCATGAAGGCAGCTTCCATGGTTCCGACTGTAAGCAGCCCTATCCTGCCCCAACCCTCTTCTTCTGGCCCCTCCCCCTTCCCCTTTGTCCCCCACCATCCACCCCATCCACCTTCCCTCCACGCTTCAAGACTGCAGGGCTTCCCTGGCCTTTTCCCTGCTTGCCAGCAAATTTGGGGCTTTTTTGCAGCAAGCCTGCCAAAATCACAGAGCCTGCTATTTTTTGTGGATCCCACCAAAAATTGCAGTTAACACAAAAATCATGCAATCATGATTCCGACAGGTACTTACTTATGTGTCCTACCTGTATCTAGGTCTGGCATGAAAGCTGCTGTTGGTCAGCCATCTGGTTGCACAAACAGTTTAACTATTTCTTACAACTCTTAAATGAAGGGCTATGGTGACACCCACTCAGTTCCACTCAGCTCATCACATAACAGTACAAAGTGTTATGTAACAAATCTGGATAAAATATTTTCAGCACATACTAAGTCAACTGAATAATGGACTTCTGGCTTATCCCAAATTACTGAATACTTTTGGTTGGAAAACCTTTTCTGATTTACATAAAAAGGCTAGGAGTAGCAGACACCTTTGCTACCACATCTCAGGAGTTACCAAGGTCCTGATGGATCTGAACACATGGCTTCCTATTTCCCTAAGACTGGCTGTGTCTACATGAGACACTGACTGCTCAGTAGCTCATTACTACTACGCAGTAGCATCACAGGGCAGGACATGTGATACAACGCTACTGCATGGTAGTAATGAGCTACTGAACAGTCAGCGGCACCTAAGAGCCATGTTTTCAAGGATGCTACTGCACAGTAACTCCAGTTACTTTTTATACAAGCACTAAATGACTGTGCAGACAACTGCAGAGTCAGTGTTTCATGTGGATGAGGCCACTGTGTCCTAACCTCACAGGTTCTACAGTATCCTACAGCCCGACAGACATTACATTTATTGTGGTTGTTAATCATAAAAGAAGTTGTAACCTCCCACACAGTCAACCAATTTATTGGATGAAAAAATTGGCAAACCATCCACAAAGATGTTCCACATTTAATGGAACTTCTTAAATATGGAACATCTTTATGGATGATTTGTATCACACTTTAATTTGAACATATGGCATGAATCTCCCCGATCCCCAGCTTCTCCGTGTGCATCATGCATGCATGCTTCTTCTTCTATAACATCAGCATCATAAAGGTTTGCCCAATCAACATCTTCAAGTAACCAAATATTGCAACCAACTGTATACAAAAAACTCTCAATAGCTTCATCTGTAGACAAGAAGACACCTGACGATCAGGAAAAAATTGACAAAGCTCTTACAAGAGCAATATATTTTTCTGGGACGCCATTGTTGATAACTGAAAATGCATACTGGCAGAAAGCTTTTAAATGATTAAGACCATCATACAATTTGTCCAGCAGACATTCTTTGAGCAAGCCTCTTTTAGAGTCAGAATATGTACATGTAATGCAATCTGCACAATGAAAAATCAACGAAGCAGCGTCTTGCAGTGCTTACAGATGAATGAGCAAATGTGCAGGGAGAGGGAATCATAAAATTTGTGATAACAACACCTCAGTTTTTAAAGAAGCACTGAAACAGGAGAGAACAGGCATACTGCAGAATATATCAGTAGTAAATATATAAAGTCCTACAGAAGATTGGAAGTGGTATAGTATTTGCTTTGTTGACTGACATGAAAAAGCAGCATGGGAGATCATAATGGATAAATATCCACATATTACTGCAATAGGATGTGCATCCGATGGGCTACAGTTGCTTCTTAATGACATCATGAAGTTGGACACTGCAAAAATCTATAGAAGAGCAAAATAAGTTATACAGCATGTAAAATCTACTCATATTGTAGCTGCAAGAAGAAGCAGGAAGAAAAGAATGCAAAGAATAAAACAGTGATACTCAAACTCTGTAGTAAAATTAGATGGGGTGAAGTGGTGATCTCATTTGAAAGTTTACTAAAAAACAAAGAAGCTCTTCAAGAAACAGTAATAACTGAGAATCTCAAAGTATCCAAAAATGTAAGGAACACTGTACTTGATGAGGATGTCTTCTGGATTCAGCTGCAGAACTCCCTGAAGATTCTAACACCAATTTCTTTAGCAATCACTGCATCTGAATCACACAATGCACTTTTGTCAGACATTCCTTACCAAATGGCTCAGATAAAATCAACTGTTTTTGAGAGTCTAGGTGTATCTCTGCTTACAAGTAAAGTACAGAAGAAAGAAAAGTGAAAGGCATTATTAACAGGCAGGCAGAATTTTGTTGCCAATCAATTCATGCTGCTGTAAATCTCTTGGATCCAAGATTCAAAGGCAGAAACGTTAGTGATGATAGCACTGCTACTGCATTGGAAGGATTACAATGCAAGCAACACACTTAGGACTTGAAATCGGAAAGGTACTTTCAAATGTTGCAGAATACCAAACATCTTCAGGTATTTGGTTCAGAAATGTAGTCTGGGACTCTACCAAGCATATCCCTCCTGCAACATGGTGGCAATATCTTTGCAGGACACAGCCTCTGACTCCTCTTGCTTCTCACCTGCTTCAGATTCCTCCATCTTCTGCAGCATGTGAAAGAAACTGTTCTATGTTTGGAAATACTCACACCATATCAAGAAATAAACTAACATGTGAAAGAATAGAGAAGTGTGTCTCAATCCAGGAAAACCTTCAGTTTTCAGAAATCCATGAAGATGATAAATATGAAGGATAAG
Organism: Crocodylus siamensis; assembly: GCF_052110815.1. Taxonomy (NCBI): domain Eukaryota; kingdom Metazoa; phylum Chordata; order Crocodylia; family Crocodylidae; genus Crocodylus; species Crocodylus siamensis. Next base: position 101,609,792 of record NC_143395.1, on the reverse strand, counting down.
AAGAATCAGAAGAAACAGAAACTGCAGATAGCTCAGAAAATGAGACTAAGACAAAGTTTCATATAGCAAAATTTGTATTCAATGAGTCTTGGGGGGGTTTTCTCTCAGCTCTTTTTCTAAAAATGAGTGCTTTCTGTATCTGCTTGACACTGGAGAGGACTAAGTCCAGAATACATAATAACTTTCTTTGTTTTACTATAATGTTGATGGTTTCTTCTATTTTCTGCTTTGATTTTTCCCTGCTTCTCATAAACTGGCAAAAACTAAGAGATGCTAGGTTCCTTAGAGTTAAGCAGCTTGTAGCTCTATTTGAAACAAAAATTTAAAATATTTTAAAGTAAATTCAACTAGTAAATTTGTAATTATTGTCTGAATAAACTATACTTTTAAATTTAATAAATAGATACATAGATTCATAGTCAGAAGGGACCTCAGTGGGCCATCTAGTCCGACCCCCTGCTCCTGGCAAGCAAGAAAAGAAACACCAACCCTGGGGTCATGTGATCCCAGCCAGGTGCCTGTCCAGTCTCGTCTTGAAGACCACCAAGAATGGGATGAGCACCACCTCCCTTGGGAGCCTATTCCAGATTCTGGCAACCCTGACCATGAAAAACTTTTTCCTAATGTCCGGCCTGAACCTTCTCTCTAGTAGCTTATGGCCATTGTTCCTTGTCATCCCAGGGGGTACCCTGGTGAACAGAACATCGCCCACTTCATGTTGCTCTCCCCTTATGAATTTGTACGCCGCCACAAGGTCCCCTCTCAGCCTTCTCTTGGAGAGGCTGAAAAGGTTATGGTCCCTTAGCTTTTTCTTGTAGAACCTTCCCTGCAGGCCTTTAATCAGGCAAGTGGCTCTTCTTTGGACCCCCTCCAGGTTGTCCACATCCTGCCTGAAGTGCGGCATCCAGAACTGGACACAGTACTCCAGCTGCAGTCTGACCAGTGCCGCACAGAGGGCGAGAATCACTTCCTTGGACCTGTTTGTGAAGCACCTACAGATGAACAACAAGGTGCGAATGGCTCTGCCAACTGCTTCATCGCATTGGCGACTCATGTTCATTCTGGAGTCAACAGTGACTCCAAGATCTTTTTCTGCCTCAGTGGAGCTGAGGTCGCCCCACAGACTGTAGGTATGATGCCAATTCTCCCTCCCTAGATGCAGCACCTTGCACTTGTCCTTATTGAATTGCATCCTGTTGCTCTCCGCCCACTTCCCCAGCCTGTCTAGGTTGGCCTGGATCTGGTTCCTCCTCTCCAGGGTGTTAGCTGCATCCCATAATTTTGTGACATCCGTGAATTTGGACAGGGTGCTTCCCACCCCCTCATCCAGATCACTGATGAAGATATTGAACAGCACCAGCACCAGAACTGAGCCCTGAGGGACTCCACTGCCCACATCTTTCCAGGTTGACACCGACCCATCCACTACCACCCTCTGAGCGTGATCCTTGAGCCAATTTGCTACCTAGTCTACTGTGTAATCATCCAAGGCAAATCCCCTCAGTTTATTTACAAGGTGGGATACCTTGTCAAAGGCCTTCTTGAAGTCCAGAGACATAACATCCACCTCAACTCCTGCATCTAAACAATTGGTGGCCTTGTCGTAAAAGGAAACTAGATTAATCAGGCACGACCTGCCTGCTAAACACCCACGCTGGTTACCCCTCCGCATCATACTAGCTAGCGGGCTCCCATAGATGTGCTCCTTGATATTTTTTCTAGGATTTTCCCAGGGATAGAGGTAAGGCTGACTGATCTTTAGTTCCCTGGGTCCTCCTTCCTCCCCTTCTTAAAGACTGGGACAATGTTAGCCCTCTTTCAATCCTCCAGAACCTGACCCGAGCACCATGAGTGCTCATATATCCTTACCAGTGGATCAGCTATGACCTTCACTAATTCCTTCATTACTCATGGGTGGAGTCCCTCCAGTCCCAGTGATCTGAATACGTCCCAGACCCTCCAAGTGTCTTTTTACCGTGTGTGCACTGAATGTTGGTCGGCTGATGTTCCCTTGGTTGGTGTTCATGATGTATGTTGAGCTGTTCATCTAGATTCCCATTTAAGAAGAGAGGTAAAAAAACTCATTGAAAAGCTCTGCCTTGTTCCTGCTATCTGTCACATTAAGCCCCCCTGCTCGTCCTGTATGGGTCCTATGCTACCCTGCACCCTCTTTTTGCTCCCAGCGTACCTAAAGAAGGACTTCTTATTGTCCTTAATCGCTGATGCTAGCCTGAGCTCTGGAGTTGCCTTGGCCTTCCTGACTCCCTGCAGGTGTGGACCAAAGACGTATACTCCTATTTGCTAGCTACCCCCAGCTTCCACTTCCTGTATGCCTCTTTTTTTGCCCTTAAGGTATCCTGGATGCCCCTGGTTAGCAAAAGGGTCTTCCTGGCCCCATTGCCCCCTTTCCTCTGCCATGAGATTGACTCACTCTGAGCCCAAAGAATGGTTTCCTTGAGGAATGTCCACCCATCCTGGACCCTCAATGCATCTAAGTTCTTAGCTCCTAACACCCTGCTAACCAATCCCCTGAGTCTATTAAAGTCAACTTTTATAAAATTTAGCACCTGTGCCCTGCTGGGTATAATGTCCGTCCTTTGCTGGATAGTGCATGTAATCATTTGGTGATTGCTGTCCCCTAAGTTGCCTTGAATCCACAGGTCCTCCGCACGTTAACTGTATCAAACATGATAATTTCGTGAGCAAACTAAGTTATACATGATGTATTTTATGTTCCTAAGGTAGCAAAGTGAATTTAGATCTGTAAAGAGTGCTAAGAAAATAAGTATTGCATATATTTAAATTTTTCCCTGAATTTCTGCTTTTTCCAGAAAAAAACGGGGAAAAAACAGTTTTCCATGGCTTCAAAATTTCCAGAAATTGTACGTATCTAGTAAAGGAGGGAACTGAATTCATGTCTCCCAGCACCACCACTGCCTCTTCTTTGTACATCTAGCCATTTTTTTCCTATGTACTGTGGATTTTGCAACCTTAAAATGTTCTTTAACCTAGTGTTCTGTTGGTCGTTTGTCATTTTATTTATTTTGTATCACAACTGTGTCAGATTATGAATCGCAGCAAAGGCTCCAATTAAAGATCAAGTCCCATTGTGAGAGTCAACACATACTTACACTCAGATTCACACAATGAAAAGACAATTTAAATACAGAACAAAAAAACAGATACATAACTCTAGGCAGTGGCAGATCCACAGGCGGCACAATGACCCAGATGCACCCCATTTCCAGACTGCATCATGAGAGTAGCAGCTTTAAGTCCCTAAATCCTGTTCCCCTTACACCTTCCCCGCCAGCACTCAGTACATCCTCTCTTCCCTTCTGGCTCCAGTGTCACATCCCCTCCCCCACCTGCTGCTGCCACTGTCCCTGGCTGATGGCAAGAGGAGCTCCAGAGAAGCTCCCGCCCCTCTCCAGTCAGGAACAGCAGCAGCAGTAGTGACAGCAGGACGGTTCCACTTCCCTGCCTGGTCCTCCCAGGTATTCCCTGCCAGCCCTTGCTGAGCACAGCTGGCTCTGGAACCTCTCCTCCTTGTGAAATGTTGTGGATTCAGAGGGTACAGAGGGAAAAGTGGCAGAGGCAGGCATGGGAGGGAGTGAACAGGAAAGGAGAAGACATGCAGCTGAAGACAGAGAGAAAGGGAGGTTGAGCTGAAAGCTGGTGGGGAGGATAGCATTCTTATCTGATTTGGAGACCTTAAAAAAAGGTTACCCACTGCTGCTCCTGCAGCATGCTCTGCCTGCCCTGGGGGAGAGGGGGGCAGGTGGGAAGCAGGGTGCAGTCTTTCATTTTTACTTTTTTGGACTATGGGAAAATAAGAGATCTCAGTTGCAAAGAACTCAGAAAGAACTCAGAAAGATTGCAACAGGTCTTTGATACCATAGACTGCTGTCTGTAATTTCTGGGTTTAATCTCATCAAACTCATGTACAAGTTTACATATCTTACAGTACTAATACTGCACAGTTCCCTGCAGCACCCTGGTTATGAATCATCAATCTAGAGTCTTTGCAAATTTTCATAAGGACCTCTCTTACATGGCACAATAAAAATACTAAATTGTATGAGAGAAAATTTGACTTATGAGTAACAAAGGACAGCACATTTGGCAAAAGGGAAGCATGAGCTGATGGGCTGGCATTCACAAAAAGATGACAGGCAGAACTTCATTAAACTAAGTTTGTGTCTGATGCTATGAAAAAAAGGAAGCCAATGAGCATTGCAAAGAACAAGTAATGGAGTCAGAGAAGCAAGTCTAATATCATTTTTGTAACAGCTTTGTGAATGGATATAAAGGGAAAACACAACATTTTGTACATCCCAAAAAAAGAGACAAATACTACATATTCTCATGCCTGTTACAGAACTTGAGCTGTGAAGACAGAAAAGAAAGGCTGAATGCCATGTAGGAGAAAGAAGAGAAATCTGAAATGTCCTGAATCCTACAATGAATGTAGATTCCACATGATAATGCAGCAATCACAGATTTGTAGTTTATTAATTAATTGAGAAAATATGGGCAAACGTATCTACCTTCCACATAGTCTTCATTACTTTGTTACTTAAACAGTATGAGACTTCCTTCACAGGAGATGAAAGCTTATAAAGCCATCCTATATTTTGATCATTTATCTTTTGAATTTACTTCCTTAAAAATTCATGCTAATAGGTGTTCAGTTGATTTTGGTTTAAAAACACATACCTCTTTAAACAGTTTAGCGGGTGCTGCTACAGCCTTTTCTTCCTCCAAATATGAAGCCCAGCACCATGCTTTCTTTCCTTTAGAGGGTACAGCTGTAAAGAAATATGCAGTGTTAAAAATACTTTGGCAAAATTACTGAATTACTGATTTCCTAAAGAGTGCAACATAAAATAAAAATAAGAGTGTGTCTGTCTCAAATCTCAGGTCTGTTTATAGGCATATATGGTATTTCTCAGGACTTAATCCAGAAAAAATTCTGTCTGTAGCTTTATAACTAGAAAATTCCTGAGGCTTTCTTTGAAATGGCTTCTACATTGATTAGTAAGAAAACAAAAGTCTTATTACGATGACTAGAAAAAACACATTTGATCTTGCCTTCTGCCTCATTCCCATCAATCCCCCGAAGAAAATATTAGAAGTCTGAAATGTATGATCTTAGTACACCTATGGAAAAAAAATCAATCCAAATAGTACAAAGGAACATTCAACATTTCAAAAAGTTTATCTAGCCTACAAATAAAGATTTGCAGTTCAGGGAAGTATTTTCATTCAGGGCAGCATTCAAGACATGCTTAAGAGCTTTTCTGAATCACAGCTATCATAATTTCTTCTTTGGCACTATTCAGAGTGCTTAACTCAAAACCATCACTTCGTACTTTGATGTTCTGGGGTGGAATGGCAAGAATTTATAAATCATTTCTCCAAACCATCAGAAATGTCACTAGCTCTTTTTCCACTACTTAGGAAATCACATGGTACAAATCTCTAATTTCACCCAGAATTAAACTCTAAACTTACTCAGAATATGTTCAGTGTTGTAACAGTCCATCATAAATAGATACAGAGGCCTTGCAAGATAGGCTACCCATTACCAGTTGTGCCCACATACCCCAGTTCCATACTATTGATCTTTGTTCACAGTATGCCTTCCTATCCCCCAACTCACCCCTCCCCCACAGCTCTCCCCCCACAGCACATTTAGCTTGTCATTTTTTATTATAAGGTCGCTGTGGCTGGACTAAAGGTTACTCAGTATCTAGCAAAATGATCCTTACTGGGCACTATCACAGTAGAAATAAACAACATCAAAACTAGTCTGGCTATCTATGCACAAATATCACTTAGCTCTGTACCAACAACCTATACCTATGCTATACCCCTCCAGAAGAAAACCTGCCATTATCATCAGGTTATTACCAGGACTGGACAAACAGATTGCTTGGGACAGATACATGCTTGTTTTATCTGAAATTTACATCTATTTGAAATCAGATCTTCATATCTGTTTGTACAGCGTACCTATTTGATGGATTGTCTATCTACCACAATAATATAGATTAAAATGACTGCTTCTGAATCTATGATCAGAACTTTTATTCCACACTCTTTTGCTGAAACAACACTTCCATGAATAAGTTAAATGTGAACAGATTATTCTGTCAGTGGATGGCAATATTTTCAGTAGCAAATCTGCTTTGCTCCTTTATCATGTGAATCATGCAGTTCTCACTTTGGAACAAATGCCTGCATAAATAACACTTAAACTTCAGTAGCAATACTATAGTTGTGTCAAGTGGGGCTCCTCCTTAGCATCCTAAATGTTGCAGGTGCCTTGCTGATCTGCATGCTTCAGCTGTCTAGTGGGTAGCAGAGCTACTATAAGCTCTCTGTTGATTAAGGAACAGGCAGCTGCTGCTGCTGTGAAACATCTGTGAGATGCCTCACAGTCCACCATAAGAAATATATTGGAGAGTAGTATATACAATGCTGAGAGCAAATAATTAATGTATTATAACTGCCTATCGTGTTGATTTTCCTAAAAGAATCTATCATTCTAATAAATTGAATATACTGCACTCATTTTAAATGATTTTATTAGGCTCTTTATGCAGCATATATCCCCTTGGACTGATTAAGGCAATTATTTTGAAACAGTTCCACAAATGTGTCTAAATTTCCAGCAGAGATTGTAGATACAAAAATTGTTCCTGAAGGAAAGAAAAATAAACTTGCACTTTGGTTTACTACATATCTCTGAATGACAAGTAACCCAGGTCTTGTCTGCAAAGTAAGCCTACCTCTGTCTTCCAGAGCAGCATTTTTCAGGTAGGTAGCCCTGTTTCAGGCATACAAGCAATATAGCTATATCCACATGATTTTACAGTGGGCTAATTAGCACTACTGAACAACAATGCCAACTAGTTTGCCCCCCATTTAGGCCATTCCAGTTACCACACAGCTACAGCTATACTTCTGCTTTATGCTACCTGCCCACCACAATGTACTTTACAATACTACTCTAGAGCTTGATATGTTTACTGAGAAGATGTAGCCAAAGTAAACTGGATTCCTGTTTCTATCAAGGCCCCTTTACACCACTGGCTCAGTCTCTAACATCGCATAAAGTCCACTTACACTTTTATATACCCCTTCTCACTGCCACAGCCAGGTACACAGGCTTTATTGCAAATGAGAATCAAGCACCAAGCGCTGGTTACTTTCTTCAAAGCTACCTAAAAGTTGTCCTGACCCTTTACTCCTCTAACATTAATTGCTATAAATATAATTATGATAGAAAAATTCCATCAACTGAAACATAATCAACACGGTATAAAAATTCAGTGTAATAGTTTATTTTCTTCTACAGCTATGATGCATAAGCTTGACTTGCTGCAAACACAGAATATGAACAGTCAATTACACCATTTTAAAGATATAAACTGGGCTAGCATAAACTAGCTGATCTTTGCAAAATGTTCTCTACCACACTAAATTCATCTAGACCCTAGTAATATAAACCTTTTTCATTCAAAGGTAAGTGTTCTTGGTTTAGCAGAACTGACAAAACAGTAATAACAGATCTAGCTGAGCCACCCTAAAAATCCTTCCCTTACCCCAACTTTACAGTATAATGGCTTGTCTACTTCAACATCCTTATTTTCCCCACCTATCAACTTACTTTGCTTTAAAAGGGCCATATCACCTCTTCTTTTTCTTCTGGCTCTCTGAGAAACTCTCAGAATCCTCCCTTCCTGCTTCTCCTCCTAGATTCAACATTTAAGAAAGTAATCATTTCATCAGTTATACAGCCAAAAAAAGTTATAAAGGATAGGTATCTCTCCAATATCATACCTTAACCTGTACAATTCTAACAGCATATTAAAAAAAAATCAAGGATGAATTACAACAAACACTATAAAATTAAAAACAACTCAAAGGGTCCTTAAATTTTGGAACTGCATTCTTTTAAAACTAGATAGCCATAGAGATTTCAGATCAGGTCCTTATATTCTGGAATTGAATTCTTTTAAAACTAGGTAGCCTGCTTTTTGTGTCAGAGACTCCAGACTCCTCAGAGCAGGGAGAGCTGGAGCTAGCTGTCATTCTCTTCACTGTGTTCACTCTTCCAAAATAATCTAAAAGAAACAGTATTTCTTTAAGAATTGTATCCTTGTTTAAAAAGCAAACTACAACTTTTTCCTCTTATGCAATGTAAACTGACATTGGTCCTTTTTACTTTATTTCAATGTTTCTGCATTAACAAATACAGTAATACCCTGAATAGTTACATGATTCATTTCGGAGACCGCTCTTGCATGAAGGCACTGAACTGTCTCTTAAATTTTGCCCACAAAAATGTCTCATAGACAATTACAAATTCCCCTCCCACAACTCAAGTCTCTGAGGCAAAGTTATTTCCCATTGCATTAAACCTCTATTTCTACCACCAATTCTGTAAAACCTGGAAAAATTAATGCACTGACACAGTGAAAGGATCTTATTAGCTTTTGACATAATGCTTTTATCCTATGAAAAGCTGTAATTCCAAAAGGAAAACAAAATTTATTCCCAAATCATCACACATGAATTTCCATTTTCTTGCTTTATTTATATTATACTATGATGACTATTGCTTCATATTATATTTTTCATCATTTACAGTTTGACTTCTTTAACGAATGCTCCAAAACAACCTTTCACAATGCACAGGTTTAAATGAGTGCTATCTGCTTTTACATACATCTAAGAGACATAAGAAATCATGCATGCAAGCTGGCAATCAGCTGGAGGTTTATAGTCAGTGACAGGACATGCTAGCATACTCTTGGCTAAGGCAAAAAACAAAGAAAAACCTCATACTTCTCTTGTATCAGAAACATGAGCAATAGTGTAGGGCTTAAGCAAAGATATGTCAAGCATAGAAGACATGTTTCTCCTAAATGCCAGAGTATAGTTATGAGTATAGGTAATAACTGTCATCATAAGCCAGAGCCTGCCAAATGTCTGTAACAAAGCAAGCAAGCATACTGACAGCGAGAAGCCACATGTGGTTGTTTGACAGCAGACTATTCTGTGATGGTTGTTACTTATTCCTAGAAACAAAAGTAACACAGGATGGATTGTACCCCAACAGCCTAAGTCAAGCACCTAGAAACTACAGGTAACATTAAGGCATAGTTCAGATAAACAAGAAAGTGGTACCATGAAGCTAATTAACAAGTGTCACTTTCAGGAAGTTGAAAGAAACTGATACAGCTTTAAAAAAATCATTTCCCAGACACAAAGGGCCAAATTCATCCCTCTATTTTGTCAGAGATAACTTTGGATACATCTTTAATCTTCATTTTTCAATCTAATATTCTATCAAATACTACAATATAGATTGTGTGAGAATTATGTACTCCAAAGTGCACTGCAATCCAAAAAGAATACTAAAATGTAAATATTTGACCTAAGTGGTCACTTGAAATTTTTCACGTTCCACTGTGATGTATAAAAATGGTCAATAGTTAGCTGAATCAGGGTAGATGCTGCTATCCCTGAATAAGTCAAAATTCCCACCAAAACATCTGCAGGATCGCTTCTATGTATCATACTAACTGTTTCTTCAGTCTTCTCTTTCTTCTCTTCTCCATCCTCCTGGGATTCTCCTTTAAGAGGAAATTTTGTTTTTCTTTTCCGAGGGCCTTTGGAATCATCTTCCCCATTGCAGTCCACACTTTCTTGGTCCTCCTTTGGTTCTCTGTGAAAAAAATCATAATGACAAAAACCAACATCATTTCAACTTCTGAATCTCTTAATCAAGTAAAAGGTAATGATCACTGAAAAATATATTGGTCTTAAAGTATCCTACAAAATAAATTCTTTGAATTATTATTAAGAATAACAGCTGTCAAAATGTTAACCTGAAAGTTATAGCAGCTCTCCATGTATAATGAACAGGTTCCATGTATTTTAAACATTTTCTCTTTCCCAGTTGCCATCAAAATTTATAAAGAAGCAATTCCTGTAAAATGTTTGAGACTACAGGGCAGTTTAAAGAAAAGAGAGAACTAGTAATTACTAAGCCTGACAAATCCATTTAAAATAAGCTGACATGTAACGGTGGATTGATAGGCAGGCAACCAAACAGACAACTTTGAGGCAATTAATTAAAAATAAAATGCTTCAAAACATAAATGTCAGATTCACCTAATGAAACTCACAATTCATAGTAAGCATGCAACAGACAACCTTAATTTGTGGCAAGATGAGTAGCGTCAGTCAGTGTACCATCAAAACAGAGGGAATTGAGAAATTATCACAGGTTGGTGTTTGCAGCTGCTGACATATTATATAGCTGTTGCACTTAACCATAATTAACTCAGCACACAAACCATCTGATCGTTGATCATCCTAATATTAGTTACTATAAAACAGAGTGGGAGTCTGGCACTACTTCATTCAGACCAGAGATGAATTCTCCATTGCTTCCATTAACAATATATCATTCAAAAGACAGGATTTTCTGGGCAACTAACGCAGCTTTTAATGTACGCATTATAAAAGAATAAAGATCTCATATACGACCTATGACTATTCAGAAAAAACAAAAGATAACTGGACCATTAAACCCACCAAAATCAGGTTGCTTAATTTTTTAACCTGTTTTACTCCATTACATTCTCTTCTCATACTTGGTTCACATCAAATTTCTTGTGTGTGAGACAACAGCACCTACTTGTTTTTCATCTGCTGCGCACATTTCTGGCTGCAAAATTTCCCTTCCGAAACAAATTCTTCTACAGATCCATAGTGGTAACAGTTTTCACAGAAAACAAGTCCGTCCACTTTTGCAGTTTCCTTCAACTTCATGGGGATCCCCATCTTTTCAGAAAAGGCTGGTAAAGAAAAGAGTCACTGAGCAACACATGAGAAATTTCAAACCAGAGAGTAGATCTATGGGGCAACCAGAGGATCTACTGTTAGCTCTTGAACCAATGCCTACTGTTCATGAAGGACCAGCCAGCACCTGAGGGCTGGCCTTCACCAGTACAGGTTTTAGCATTCAATAGAAGACACTTATCTATTAACTTCATATTTCTGCAATCACTGGAATAGAAAATATATTAATGTACTGGTACATGCCAAGATGTTCATCTTTGTGGCATAAATTTACTGTGGAAGGCAGAAGTGCTGAAGACTGAGGTACTTCAACCACAAGACAGGCATTGAATGGGCAGAAGCTGTGCAGACTCCTCCATGCTGTCCTGCCCACATCCCTCATTCCTGACCTTGTAGGACTGCTGTTATAATTGCCAACTGTATAAAAGGAATTTGGTGGTTATGTTTTTCTTTTTCTTTAATAAATAAACACTGATTTCTGTGATTAAAAACCTAAGCCAAAAGGCTTCCTCCTATTATAACATCTTCCTTCAAAAGTTTCCACTTGAAGAATCTATCGCTAATAAGGTATAAAGTAGTACTTAACAGCTTTCTGTTAGTTAAGTGGCACCATGACCTTTCCTCAAGTAATTTCAGTCTAAAGGAGTCATGACAATAAGCATATCTTTGGAGATGAACAAACTTATATGCCATAATGCAAGATGTACATCCCCATCCTGAAGTCATGGCTAAAACATAATGCACTGAATATACCTAATTTCACCCATAAGAGGTTACCTAGATTGGAGATGAAAATGTATATTTAACATAATAAAACTGTGATCACACAAATATAAGAAAGATCTAAGAGATGTAAGATATAAGAGATGATACAGATATAAGAGATACCCAATTCATGATACACTGCATGGGGATACTATGTTAAATATTCTTTCACTTTTGTGTCACTAATTTGAATCTTATAAGAGCCAATACTGCCTGAAAATCATTTCGAGTTATCAGTCTTGTTCCTTCACAGACACTAAACAAGCATCCAGATAACAAGATCACCAGTAACAATGGATAATAATTATAATAATAAGTCATGCAAGTTAGTAATTTCAGGAAAGAGGCTGAAGGTTGAATAATCATGAAAAATAAACTACTATTTCTTTCTCCACGTCATAGGGAATGCATATTAGTGAGATGGCATGAAAAAAAATTATTGCCATTACTTGTGCTGCTGTGGAAATTTACTTATTGCCATTTGGTTAATTTGATATTCATAAAAATTACAAGAAATATTATTACCTTTAATTTAAAAACAAACCAAAAAAAGATAAAACGTAACATCTGCAAGGACAAAAACACATGGGAGTAAGAAATTTATGGGAGTTGTTATATTTTCTTTTCAATGCTGTCTTATTGATGCTGCATCCAGGCCATATAAAAATCGTTTTGAGTATCTGTTATAATTTAGGGCACCCTTCTGAAGGCAAAAAAGATACATTTCCCTTATGCCAATATTTTATTTCTTCAAAAAAACTTCAATCTATCCCCATTACAATAAGACTAAACACTCATACAAACCTTCAAATTTGATTGTACATGATTTGTATGCAACAGTAAAAGTACATCTATAGCAGGTAAATTGGCCAGTGTGATGGAGTTATAAGGAACAAACAGATATCCCAAATTTAAATTGTCATGAGTTATGTTATGCAAAAAGCAAATAAACAATACCCTGTAAAGAAGCAGTTCTCAAATTTTTTGGACTTGATTTCCACAACTTTTGTGAAACTGAGTGGCACCCAATTTCAAAAACTGATATATATATTACACAGTGCTTACCTCCCTGCAGAGGGGCTAGGCAGTGAACATGGAAGATTGGCCTAAGCCTCTGCTCATTTCCTCACACTTTGCTTGGCACCCCTTAAAGGATCTGGCTGCAACCTGGGGTGTTATAAAGATTATTTCTAATCCACAGCACTCTTGGCATGTGCACTTGTAGCAGCTCAAATAGCAGCAGAGATTTGTGCCTCAGCATATGTGCCTGAACATGCATTTTGGTGTGGGGCAAATTGGGCCACCTGGGGCAAACTGACTCTGTCCAGCTCATCCCAGATCTTCAGCCTGGGGAGCTGGAGGCTGAGGCCAGCACCTGTGCTGGCCCCACCAGTATGAAAAGCTGCGCTGGTGAGCATCTCAGGGCTACTTGCTCTCAGGGACAGCATGAGATACGCAAGGACGTTTAGTTCCCCAGAGACAACTAGTGGCAGTACATCTTGTGCTGCCACTAGTTATCCCTGGGGAACACTTGTGCCACACATGCTCTGGTGTGCAGCAAGTTAGCCCAGGTGGGGTAGAGGAGGCTCCTTTGAGATGCTGCGACACACATGTGAACACTCCTTCAGACGTGGCCAATGGCAACAAGAAGATACAGAATACAGATGAAGTTCAAATAGAGTAAGCAATCTGGGAACATTTTAATTAAATAGATCACACGTTAAAAATTAAATTCTTTTGGTTCTAAAGTTAGATGAAAGTAAGATATTCAAAGGCTACTGCCACTGTTCTCTAAAATTACTCCTTCCAGATGTTTAAAAACAAAAGTTTGAATTTTTGTAATTCTTTCAATTTAAAAAGCATTTATTTTGACACACTTTCACACTCATGTAATAAACAGCATCCCTTCAACTTTTCCATGTACAGGATAGAAATTGTTAGAAGAAACCCAACTAAGCATTTTTAAAATCTCTGGAAGTTTTTTATAGAGCAATATTACATTCAAGAACTATAACAAATTAAAATCAAATACACTCTTACTGACCTTCTTGAGCAGTTGGCACCATCCAGGTTGTGGTGGCTGTTGCCTTTTTAACACTTTCTATCTCAGTTTCATCTGTGATTACTTCCAAGGCTCCAAATTCATTCACTCTAAACTGATAAAATAAAGACGAATAAAGTAAAATTCAGAAAGACAGTAATGATGGGTGCTCCCTTAACTGTTGTTCTATACACCTAGTTTCTTGTAACAGTGCCCTTCATCATACTATCTGGCAGCTTAGTGAGACTGCTTATCCCTTAAACATACAGAAAATAGAAAATTGCTCCTCTGAAGCAAAACACATACCCATGCTGTTACATAAAACTGTTAAAATATAGTATCATATGCATATATAAATGCATCCTACACACGCAAACATACAGATAGCATCTAGCATAAACAAAAAGATCCACAGGAAAATTAACTATTATTCTGCCTTCTGGATCTTCTGTACTACCAGTAAAAAAAACTCCTTTGTCACTGAGTATTTTTGTCAAAAGTGAATGGAAAGCAATTAAGAAAATACATGTCCTACAGAATACTGTACTTTCACCATCTACTAAAAGGTGCCAGTTTTGCCACTGCAAATTGCATTCAAGCAAACACCTCAAAACAGTTTACAAATTGTTCAGTTAGATCAGTAATTCTCATCCTTTTCAGAATACAGGAACCCCTTAACACATCAGAGACACCCCTCATTAGACTCTAGGCAGCCCTTGCATAGCTTTTGTGAACTACGCAAATAAACCTAATTTATACTTATTACAATGCTTACCTCCTTGCAAAGGAGCGAGACACTGGGAAGGCACAGCAGTGGCCAGACAGGGAACAGCCTGAGCCTGTACTTCCCTGCTTAGCTTCTCACACCTGGTATACCCTCACACCTCAGGGCACCCTTCAAAGGATCTGGTAGCACCCCCAAGTACCCTGGCACCCCATTTGAGAATCACTGAATTGCATGCTGCGTTTGATACAACCACCGGACAGGAATAAGGTTCAGTATATATTATGCTTATATCAGATCAGTGACAGGTGGGCAGAGTGGAGGTGGTCTTCAGGGAAAATATGGTCCATGGAAGGTATGCAATGTCCTGCATAGAGGGTGTTTACCTTGTGCTTCAGGCTGAGGATAGAATGGGGATTCTGTTGGTGTACCAAATACTCCACTGCACAACCGATTCCCTGATTGAACTCAGCTGGTCTCACAGGTGGTGTTGAAGATGTCCAGACTTACTATCTTAGGAAAAGGTTGTCAAAGAAATAACTCACAAGTCACATCTAGCCCACATAAGTCTATCATCTGTCTGCTTGTGGGTCTCAGACCTGTGCACTGCATGCAACATGCACTGGCCCCAGTCCTGTGCACTGCCTACAGCTCACAGGGCCAGCCTGGGACATGCGCCAGATAGCTGTGCATGCTAGATCAAGGGCTAATCTAGATTGGGCCTACAAACTGGCCATGCGCATGCTGGATCAAGCCCACAAAGCTTGGTCTGCCATGGGGGCCATATGCAGCATGTGCCCTGGACCAGCCCCATATTCCATTTGCCAGGTGGGGCAGGAGCTCATTCCTGCTGTATGCAGCACATGGGGCTGGAGCCAGGGCCTACTTCAGGCAGCACCTAGGGTCAGCCTGGGGCATGAGTTGCATGTGGTGCCCAGACTGGACTGGCCCTGCATGCTGGATGTGGTGCTGGTGCAGATCAGGCCCTTAGACAATCTACAGGTGCCTTAATCAGCACATAAGGCTGGTCCAGCATGAGTGCCACATGCAGACACATGGGGATGGAACCCACATTTGACGGAATGAGTGTGACACCCCATCTTAGGGGACTTCAGCATCCATGCTGAGGCTTGCTCTTTGGGGCTGGAGCAGAATTTCATGCTCTATGCCAACCATAGGGCTATCCTAGAAAGGTGCCAAAGAAGAGTTTTATGTGTCCTGGTGGGTAGGGCTGGATCTAGGATGTAAGGTTAGTGATGGAAATGTACTCATAATCCCCTTGGAACCTTTTCAAGGAGCTCCATCTTGTCACCTGTCCTGTTCAGTAGGTATATGAGGCCAACAGCAAAACTGAGCAGACTTGGAGTAATAAGCCATCAGTATGCTGATGACAGCCAGCCCTTTCTCTCCTCCTGTTATGAGCTTGACTCTACAGCCTCATTCCTCTCCCAGTGTCTGGCTATGCAGGTAAACCAACTAAAACAGAATCTGAACAAATGGAACTGATGGTGGTGGACAGACCAGTTAATTTGTGGGGGAGGAGGTGGCTAGGCCACTTATCATTGACAGAGCTCTCTTTTTCCCTCAGGTTTGCAGCCTTGGGGTACGTTCCTGGCTCTTCACATGCTGGCTACATCTAGGAACACCTTTTACCAACTCCATCTGGTAAGAAGGCTGAGACCCTTCCTTTCAGACTCTGGTCTGGCTACCACCATCCGTGCTTTTGTGACCTCAAGGCTATACTACTGCAATATACTCTGCATATGGCTACCCAAGAAAACCTTCTGGAAGCTACAGCTGGTACAGAACACTGGTCCACCTTTTGATAGCAGTGGGTCAAACCACAATTCTGCACTGGCTCCCAATAGCCTTCTGGGCACAATTCAAGGTGCTGGTTTTGACCTATAAGGCCCTAAACAGTCTGGGCCATAGGTACCTAGGGACATAAGGGGTCCTTCCACCTTCCCGCATCACAATCCCTAAGTTCAACAGAGAGGCACCTTCTGCAAGTACTCTGCATCGGCATATCAAATCTGCTTGGAAACATACAGGAGATTCAGAGTTCCTCAGCTCTGGAAGTGGGGTGTGTTTGGAGGGTGGGTGTGTGTATGGTGGGGTGTGGGGGTGTGGGCAGTTTGTGAGAGGGTGTGGCTGGGTGTGTGGGGGGGCAAAGGGTATGTTGCAGGGGGTATGAATATGTGGGGGGGTCATGGGGACAGGGTGTGTGTGGGGGGGTTGTGGGGTACAAGGGAGGGGGGAGACCCCTCCACACACTCCTCCCCCATGGCACACAGCCCCTGCCAGCAGCAGTGGCAGCAGGCAGGGGTTCTTAGGGCACTCCTGGCCCTCACAGGGACTGCCGCCCAGCGGTGCACAGCTCTAGCCAGAGCTGCACATGGCTGCAAGGAGTTCAGCCAGGCCAGCCCACCTCTATTGTATAGAGCTCCCTGTGGCTTACATGCAGCTCCTGGTACTTGCACGCCACCTGGAAGTGGCAGGGTGCCCTGCCCCCTCCTTCTAAGTTGGCAGGGAGCAGGGAAGGCAGCTATCTCCACTGAGCAGGACTTTCTCCTGGTGGTGTGCGAATGCCAGGAGCTGCACATGTGCCATGGGGAGCCCCACACAATAGAGGCCAGATGGCTTGGCTGTGCTCCTTGCTGCCATGTGCAGCTCTGGATGGAGCTGTGAACTGCTGAACAGCAGCGCCTGCAGGGCCACAAGCACCCCGAGAACCCCTGCCTGCTGGTGCTCCTGCCACCGCTGCCAGGAGGGGTTGTGTGCCATTGAGGCAGGAAGTGTGTGGAGGAGTCCCCACACCTCCCCACCCTCCCGCACACCCCATAAACTCCACATATCCACACCCTGTCCTCATGACCCCCCCACATATACACCCACCCTGCAACATACCCTCCGCCCCCACACACATACCCACACCCTTTCACAAACCCCACACACCCCCTATACCCCACACCCCACTCTGTCCACCCAAGCTCCATGCTCCCACTGCCCCCCAACCCCCAGCCTGGGCTCCATGTTCCCGCCAGCCCCATGCTTCTTGCCTCCACCCAGCTGCAGCTCCCATCCCTGCCACCGCAGCTCCTCCCACTCCTGCCACTTCCCTACCTGCTATCTAGAGTTAGCATGAGAACTGCAGCAGGGAAAAGAGGACGTTCTGGATGCCAGGGAAGGCAAGCAGGTCCCCCAGACGCTGCAGCAGTGGCAGCAGCAGAAGTTGCATGCTGGCTGGGCCAGGCCTTTCTGCACACATTGGTGGAAGTGAGGTATGTGGGCTAGGTGAGGTACAATTAATTAGAGGACACCTGCAGGCTGGATGAAAATGCCTGGTAGGCCAAATGCAGCCCACAGGCCCTAGTTTGCCTGCCCCTTATCTAGGTCGTACAAACAGCACCAAGTTTCCACCACTGCAATGCTGCGAACCCCAACTACTCAAAAATCATGAGTCAGGTTTAAAGAAAATTAATAGATGTTAAGAAATAATACCCTGGGGGATGTATATCTTCTAGCTTTTGCCAAGCTTTTCTCCGTAAGGGCTAGAAACATTTTTACATGAAAGTGGAGAAAATCTGATCCAATCATATGATTCTAGGAGCTGAGACTAATAAAAATGCCAGTTACCAAAAGACTCTCAATAGAAGTGTGATAACTGGCAACACTGCAAAAGCTTATAATCATGAATGGCAAGAAAGAAGAGCAGCACAAAAGCTGTCTTACCAAGTACCAGCTCTTCTTCCCGCTACATGTTGAAAGGCTACGAATATAGCTATGAAGTGCCTTGGAGAACAAAAATGAAGGGTAATCAGACTTGTTTTTTATGGTCTGAGATTACCCACCCACATCTTTTAACTGAAAACATGAAATAGAGAGTGAAAACAATATAATAATGACTGAATCAGTGTAGTCTGAATATTCTCAACTCCCACTTAGCACTTTCCGATATCACACTCACCAATTTTACACTAATAATTAGGGATCACATTTTGAGAGCTGTTGAGTACCTGCAAATTCTGTCAAAGCTAGCTTCTAGCCTTTTCACTCTGGTATATAAATAAGTGCTGAGCTTAATAGACATAGCATTCAAAAACAAAGGAAAAGCAGGCAGCAATGGTGGTGATAATACCTGTATTTTTTAACAGTCTAGAATTAGAGCACCTGTCCATAGGAATAGAGAGATATGGATTCAATAACTGGCTTTGCCCAAGAAGGCTTAAACACACACCGCTTACCTCCCAGGAGAGTGCACTGACTTACTCTGCCTGGAGACACCACGCCCCTTTTGGACCACAGCCTGGGAGCAGCAGCTGGGGATATTTTTTAAAGTCCTCAAAACAGGTAAAAACCTGCTTTGGGGGCTTAAAAAAATCCCCAGCTGCTGCTCTCAGGCTGTGGTCCAAAAGGGGTATGGTACTGCATCACTGTACCCCCTTCTGGATCTGCCCCTAATTAAGGATAAGAATTTCGAAATTATTCAACACTGACTTAACTCTGCCCTCCTTTAAATCCATGGGAAAATTCCTGTTCACTTCAACATGCAGTTAGACCTACGCAGAGAATTTTGAAAACCCAATGCAAAAAGTCTACATCGGTTCTCCCACATTTTAAAAGGAGATGACACTCACATATCCTATCAAAAGATTCAATGCTCTTAAAAATAAAGAGAGGAGAAAGAAAAATTGTCAACACCTCAGCAGTCATAAGCAGCCCTACGAAAGGTACAATGGAAACACTTAGATATCAATAAAAGCTGGTGCTTTCAAAGTTCCCCAGGGGTCTGTCTTGGGGTCTGGTACTGTTCAATATCTACATTAATAACATGAAAGATGGAATTAAGTGCTTAGTTAGTACATCTGCATATAACATCAAGCTAGATGAGTTACCCTTAACTTTGAAGGTTTGGATTAGGATTCAAAATGACACTGAGAAATTACATGGAGCAGTGATGAAGCAGAATTACAGGAGCAGTGATGAATACATTAGAGAAATGGTTTGAAATAAACTGGAAGATATTCAGTTAGAACAAGTGCAAAATGCTGCACTGAGGATGAAGCAAATGAACAAATACAAACTGGGAAATGAGAGGGTAGGCTGCAGTTCTGAAGAAAAGAACAAAGGGAGTACAGCAAGCTGCAAACTAAATATGAGTTGTAAAACTAAACAACAGTATTGCATTGCTAGGATGCATTTACAGGAATGCTGTTTGCAAGTCATGGAAAGCAATTCTTCCACTCTATTTAGTGCTAGCGAAGCCTCAATTATCTTTGAAAAAAAAGGAACAATGATCTAGGAAAGATCAGTCCTGAAAAGATAGCAGAGCATATAATCAAGGAATCTATTTCTAACCATCTAAAAAAGACAAGGTGATAAGAAACAGCAAAACAGATTTGCCAAGAACAAGTTATGCTTAACCAACCTGATTTACTTCTATAACAAGGTGACAGGCTGTATTAATGGGGGAGAGCAGAGTGACACAGTTCAACTTTCCACAAGCTTTTAACGCTGTCTCCCATGGCATTCTGGTAAGTGATCTAAAGAAATACAGTTCAGATTAAACTAATGTACTATAAAATGGGTACACAATTCATTGGACAGTGGCAATCGACTCGCCTGCCCACCGATGGTAAAGCACACAGCTGGGAGCATGAGGACAGCCAAGGGATAGGTGCAATGGACACCATTTTTCTGTCGAACCCTGGGGCATCTGGTGTTAGGCAGGAGTAAGCACTCACCTCTTCACACAGGGGCAGTGCCCTGATTGAGAATCAATACTCTGTTTTTTTTCTCTACTGTAGGCTAACTATCATCACTACTATCCTGTCAAACTGTGCTTATGATCTGAGAGTTAACCTTTTTTTGTGAAGGGTGAAGTAAAAAAGACACTGATCACTTCAGCTTTCTGCAGCACCCATTATTAGCTTCCCATCCTCATTCAGTAAGGCATCTACACTCACTTCGGCCTTCCCCTTATTTCTAATTTATAGCTATACTGTTTTTGTATGGCCTTTTATGCCTCTTGGTAACTGTATCTCAATTTGTGCCCTGCCCTTCTTGATTTTCTCCCTACATCCTCACCCTTTACATTCATCTTTAGTAATGTGGCCAAAGTTTCCACTTATTATGAGATCCCTTTTTGAAGTTTCCAGGCTCTGAATAGATCATCATTTGGACAAACCAGTCTATTGCTATGCTCCCAATCTTTCTTTCCCCTCAGGACAGGACACTTTTGTAGACTTAATTTTGTCTCTAAGATACAAATCCTGGACTTCTTTTCCTCTTAGATTTCTTTCTCCTGGGATCCTACCTACCAAGTTTATTAAAGTTTGATTTTCTGAAGTCCTGTTTTATTTGTTGCTCCTCTTCCTTCCTTCTTTCCTTAGAGTCTTGATTATTTTGTGATCACTGGATGCATCTACATGTGCACCTGACTGTGCAGTTGTTACTGCGCACTCATTTAGTACTTGTTTTAGCAAGTAACCGCCATTACTGCACAGTCCCAGTGGCACATGGGTCATTTCTGACCCTACTGCGCAGTAGCGTCACAGTTCACGTTTGCCATACCAACGAGCTATATCACACCCAGTGTCACTTATTTTGCCTTCCACTCTGAAGATTTTCAGCCAGTTCTTCTTCATTTGTAAGCAGTGAGTTGAAAAAAGTTCCCCTTCAGCCAGTTTTTTAGCCATCTGCACCAAAGTTACAACCATAGTTGTCCCCAGCACAAACTGCTCAACCTTCTGTGTGCTACTATGTTACTTTCTGTAACCTAGGGCTCTGTAAGAGGGAAAAACAGCAGGAAACAGCACTCAGCAGCCAAATAAAGGTTAGCCTCAAAGAAATAGGCAGCCAGATGCCAAAAGTTGAGAGTGCCTATTGCTATGCTAGCTGCACAATGATAGGACAGAGTCAACTGAAGGAATAGAGCCACTGTCCCATAGGAGACCAGGTAGCAACGACAAGCTGCCCACTAGAATGGGAGAGGGCTAGCAAACCTCCTCACTGGAAGGGGGCAGGGCTTAAGTGACATATAAGCAAGGTCCTGAGCCCAAGGCAGTCAGTCTGGCTCAGGACAACACAGATGGAAGAGCTCTGCAAGAAACAGGTGCAACACAGGACTGTATCTGTAGACCAAAGTGACATTTTTTTGTGCAATCTGGCCCCTGAAAGTGCTTTACAGCCATGTCATAACACAAGTTAATGGCTGCAGAGTGCTTTTAAAATCGCTGATTGTGCATAAAAATAACCTTTGTTAAATCAGGTAGTAAATGAAGGCACTCTCAATTCTATGCAGTTCCCTGCTAAGGTTAAGTGCCGTGCCCCTGGTCTGCCACAGGGAGGAGACTTTCTCCACCCTGTGCAGTAAGGGAGGAAGGGGGAGAGCATGTGCATTCCCCGCATGGAAATGGCATTCTCCATGGGGATGGAAAGGCTTGGGGAGTGATGCCAGATCCCACCCCAAGCCTGTCTGCTGCTTTTTGACAGCACGCCAGCCTGGCTGGTGCAGGCAACTGACAAGCAGCAGCAGGCGGGCTGGGGTGCAAGTCCCAAGGTCATGTGGACCTGGCCCGGCTACACCTGCTGAGGTCCGGGGAGGGGTGCCAAACTAGGCAGGCACAGCCCTGAGACACAAATCCCAACCTGTAACCCCCCTGCTGCTTTTTGAAAGCATGCCGGCTAAGCCTGTACAGGGTGCTGACAAGCAGGAAGCAAGGTGCAAGCTGCAATATAATGCAAGAGAGGCAGAAAGAAAGGCCAGAAACCTAGAGAGGGAGAGGCAGAAAGACATGGAGACAGGCATCAGAAACCCAGAGTCCAAGAAGAGGCAGAGACAGGGCTAAGGGCCTAACACCAAGGGAAGCAGAGCCAGGGTCAGGGCCCTTAGCCCAAGAGGAAAAGAGTAGAGCCTAGCCTACTACCCAAAGAGGCAGTGACTGACAAGGACACAGAGGCCCAGTGAAACGTGGAATGAGCCTCGGGCAAAGGCCCACTGACCAGATAAATTGCTAACACCTACGAGGCATGGGCACATTTATTAGGGGCAGTCAGTGGCTGTGATTAGCCCATAAGACAACAGATGCACTGAGGCCACAGACAAGCCTGGAAGGCCAACTAAGAGCAAGTACTGGAGTGAATCCAACAAGATCTGATGAGATCTGCTGGCAGGACCCAGCGCTAAGTTTGATCTACAGCCCTGCGGCAGCCTCTTTTTCCAGAATTTACTAAGAAAATCAAGGTGTGGCAAACACGAGTGAATAGAGGGCACCTAGAGCCACAGCAGGACAGGAGCTGCATGGCCACCAGGGGTTGTCATCACTGCTCCTGGAAAGCACCGGTCCTATTAGACCTTCCCAGAAGATACCACTATAATTGGAAGTCTCCATAAACACCAAACCCTGTGATATGGTTAGCTGTTTAAAAGTTTTACTCATCACCTCCTCTATTGGAGCTACTGGATACACTCACCACTGACATATCCCTTGCTGTTTTCCCTTTTCCCT
Organism: Crocodylus siamensis; assembly: GCF_052110815.1. Taxonomy (NCBI): domain Eukaryota; kingdom Metazoa; phylum Chordata; order Crocodylia; family Crocodylidae; genus Crocodylus; species Crocodylus siamensis. Next base: position 101,586,868 of record NC_143395.1, on the reverse strand, counting down.
TAACCTACAGACTTTCAACAAATCTATCTCCTATTTCATTCTGTACTTTAGAACAAGTTCAGTAATCTCAGAAGTTTATCCAACTTTTTCATAACCAATCAAATCCCATCTCCCCACTACTATTAGGAGTCTGTTCTAGATGCTCATTCTTCTGATAATTAGAAACCTTCTAATTTCCAACCTACATACATTCGTATCTATTTGTTCTTATGCCAGTATTGTCATTTAGTTTAAATAGCTTCAATATCTCTTTAATGTTTATCCCCCTTCCACCGAAGGTAAAATTGTGTGTTCCAGAAACTAACGGCACAATGGCTGCCCATGCTATATGTCTGTGACAAAGTAGGAAATTACAGAGCAGCGGGGAACACCAGTGGTGGCATTTTCAAACACACTCATTGTTTACAACTATATGGTGATGTGGTCCAGTAAATGATCATTGCACACAAAATAGTTTTATTCTGAAATTGCCATTCATTTCTGAAACAGAGATACAGAGAAACAGTCACTCTCAGCCTTCATTTTGCCACTCCAGAATATTCCTCAGTGGCAACTCTTGAGACCCTAGTCTCTACTGTACATGACAGTGGCAGCTGAGGACAATCCCAAAGCAGCCTCGAAGTTGGATTTCTGTTTTTAGAGTAGGAGCAACTGGACAGACAACTCAAATGCATCCATGCTGGGACACAATGTCACTACAGTGTGAATAAGTCCTGAATCTCTTCTTATGAGCACTCTTTTTTCATGATCATCCTTTCTTGAACAGAAATGACCAGAACTGTACACATTCCAGATGATATCATACTTGTGCCTTGCATAATGGCATTAACAGGTCTTCTGACTCTAGAAATACCTTGCCTGATATATCCTTGAAGAAATTCCATCCTTTTATTTTATGCAATTAATGTTAAAGAGGCTTCTGTTTAACGTTATCAATACTTCACAGAACTGTTCAATCCATTTATAAGTCAAGTTAAGTAACTGTAAAAATTTGCAATTACCATGGTGAAAATCTTGCAAATGGCAAAAAAATTAAAAAAACAGAAAACTGTTTTAAAAAATACATGTGAACTAATCCTGGATTAAGATCTGCATGTAAAACATGAAGCAGAAATAAAGTATTACAGATTATAAAATGTCAAAATTACTAATAAATCTGGACTACTAATGCCATACCCCAGGGGTTGTCAAACCCTCAGGAGGTACTTGAGAAGCCCCTAAGGGGTACATAAGGGTGAGTGGGGACAGAGCACTGCTACACACCATCCTGCACAGGCGCTGCTCGCCCGGCCGGACACAGGGAAAGCTTGAACGTGGCTGCTGCCACCACTCCGCATCTGGCCGCAAGCCATCCTCCCACCCCCCTGCTTGACGGCCAGGGATACATTGCTCTGCATCCAGCCACCAGGAAGTACCATGATCCAAAAAGATTGAAAACCCCTATCATGCCCCATTAAGCCACTGACTAGTCTGTCTAAAGGCTGCAGGATCTCGTCACTGCTAATGAAGATCAAATCAGCAATGAGGTTGTTATTGTTCCATGCTGGAGGTGTAAGTTACTTAGAAGGAATGATAGAAAAGAGGGAAACTTATAGTTAAAAATGAAAATGAAGCAACAGCTTTTCAGACATAAAAACACAACTCCAGAAAGAAATTACAAAAAATAGCCAACAGTACCATCTACTGGGCAAGGCTAGGATAATATGCCTAAAGTAATAAAAACAACTGGTACTATAACAGGTAAATAAATTTGACAATAATGAGTTAAATATCCTGACCTCACACCAGTGAAAATGTGGACTAACTCCAGTGAAGTCAATGGAATCAAGCTGATGTAAAACTACATGGAAGTGAGATCAAAATCCATCCATATACTGTTCCTCACACATAAGAGGTAACTATATTTAAGCAAGTAAGAGCTATACTGGCAATTTGTGAGAAGGGAGCAGACTTAGATTTCATAGACATTAGGGCTGGAAGGGACCTGAGAAGATCATTGAGTCCAGCCCCCTGCCCAAAGGGCAGGAAGTCAGCTGGGGTCATAGGATCCCAGCAAGATAAGCATCCAAATTTCTCTTGAAGGTGTTCAATGTAGGTGCTTGAACCACCTCTGATGGCAGGCTGTTACAGACCTTGGGGGCTCAGACAGTAAAGAAATTCTTCCTTATCTCCAGCCTGAAACTGTCTTGTAGTAGTTTATAACCGTTCGACCTCATCATCCCTTGGGGCGCTCTGGTGAACAAATGTTCCCCCCAGATACTGGTGGTCACCCCTGATAAACTTATAGGTGGCCATCAGATCACCCTTGAGCCTGCGCTTTTCCAGGCTAAAGAGCCCCATGGCTCTCAGCCTGTCATCACAAGGTCTGTTTTCCTGAACTCTGATCATGCGCATGGCTCTTCTCTGGACTCTCTCAAGCTTCTCCACATCCTTTTTGAATTGTGGAGCCCAAAACTGGATGCAGTACTCCAGCTGCGGCCTCACCAAGGCCGAGTACAAGGGGAGAATGACATCCTGGGATTTGCTTGAGAAGCATCTATGGATGCAAGCCAGTGTTTTGGTCTCTTTACTAGCCGCAGAATCACACTGAAGGCTCATGTTCATCTTGCAGTCAATGATGACCCCAAGTCTCTTTCTTCTGTAGTGCTAGCCAGCGTAGCACTGCCAAGCCTATAAGGAGGTTTCTCTTCCCAAGGTGGAGAACCTTGCATTTTTCAGTGTTAAACACCATCAGGTACTCATCTGCCCATTTGCTTAGCCTGTCCAGGTCAGCCTGGATCGCCCTTCTGTCGTAAGGTGTGGATGCTTTGCCCCAGAGTTTGGTATCATTGGCGAACTTGGCCAGTCCACTTGTAACTCCAATGTCCACATCACTAATGAAGAAGTTGAACAATATGGGTACAAGGACAGGGTCTTGAGGGACCCCACTGGTCACACGGCACCATGACGGTTGACTTCCAGCTATTACCCCCTCTGAGTCCAACCACAGAGCCAATTTTCCAGCCAGCGAATCGTGGTAGACCCAAGGCCACAATTGGCCAGTTTCGCCAAGAGGTGATCATGGGATACCAGATCGAAGGCTTTTTTGAAGTCAAGATATATGACATCAATCTCTTCTCCTTTGCCCAGGTGATAGGTCACCTGGTCATAGAAGGAAATGAGATTGGTCAAGCAAGACCCACCTGCAACAAACCCATGCTGGCTGTCCCTCAGGATGTTGGCGTCGGCCAGTCCATTAAAGATGGCTGCTTTAATAAACTTTTCTAAGACCTTCCCCAAGATAGAAGTCAGGCTGATGGGCCTATAGTTAGCTGGATCCACTTTCCTCCCTCCTTGAAGATAGGCACCACACTGGCCTTCTTCCAGTCTTCAGGCACTTCACCAGAGTGACAGGAGGTTTCAAAGATCCGTGACAGAGGCTGAGCTATGACGCTCGCCAGCTCCTTGAGTACCCTTGGGTGTAGATTGTTAGGGCCAGCTATTTTGAAGGTATCCAACCTCTCAAGGTGTTCCTTCACAAAGTCAGCATTGATGGAGGGTAAGGAATCTCCCTCACCTGGACCTCCCTGTCCCATAGTGGGCCATGGGACTGATGAAAGACCAATGCAAAGTACCCATTTAATAGGTTGGCTTTTTCCTGGGCATCAGTTGTTCCATCTGGTTTGCAGGGGTCTAATGTTGCCCTTGCTTTTTCTCCGGCTCCCCACATATCTGAAAAAGGACTTTTTATTGTCCCTGATACTTGAAACTAGTTGGAATTCAGTTGCAGCCTTGGCTTTCCCGGTTTGCTCCCTGCAGGACCGGACCAGTGCAGAATATTCCTCCTTGGAGGTGAATCCTGCCCTCCATCCTTTGTAGGCCTTTCTTTTTAGCCTAAGGAGGTCTCCTAGATCCCTGGAGAGCCAGGGGGACTGCTATGCCCTCTTTCATAGTTTCATAATTTGTAGGGTCGGAAGGGACCTAGGCAAATCATCTAGTCCGACCCCCTGCCATGGCAGGAAAGAATACTGGGTTCAAATGACTCCAGCAAGATGTTCATCTAACCTCCTCTTAAACACCCCCAGGGTAGGAGCCTGTACCACTTCTCTTGGAAGTTGGTTCCAGACCCTAGCCGCCCTGACTGTGAAGTAGCGCCTCCTGATATCTAACCTAAATCTACCGTCTGCCAGCTTGTGACCGTTATTCCTGGTAACTCCTGGCGGTGCTCGGGGAAACAGTGACTTCCCCAATGCCTGCTGATCCCCCCTGACTAGTTTATAACAGGCCACAATATCCCACCTCAGCCTTCTCTTTTGGAGGCTGAACAGGTTCAGGTCCCACAGCCTGTCCTCATAGGGCCTGCCCTGTTGTCCCCTGATCATACGAGTGGCCCTCCTCTGGACCCTCTCCATGCTGTCGACATCCCTCTTGAAGTGCGGCGCGCAGAATTGGACGCAATACTCCAGCTGCGGCCTGACCAGTGCCGCATAGAGGGGGAGGATCACCTCCTTGGACCTGCTCGAGATGCATCTGTGGATGCATGCCAAGGTGCGGTTGGCCTTCCTGACTCCCTCTCCACACTGCCGGCCCATGTTCATCTTGGAGTCAATGATGACCCCCACATCCCTTTCCACCTCCGTGCTGATAGGAGGGGAGTTCCCCAACCTGTACGTATGGTGCCGGTTGTTCCTCCCCAGGTGCATCACCTTGCACTTGTCTGTGTTGAAACCCATCCTATTCTTGTCCGCCCACCCTTGTAACTGTCTAGGTCTGATTGTACCCTGTTGCATCCTTCCAATGTGCCCACGTCCCCCCACATCTTAGTGTCATCAGCAAATTTGAGCAGGGTGCTTTTTACCCCCTCGTCCAAGTCACTGATGAAGATGTTGAACAGTGCAGGCCCAAGGACTGAGCCCTGCAGAACCCGCTGCCCACGTCCTTCCAGGTTGAGAAGGACCCATCTACTACCACCCTCTGGGTGCGGCCCTCCAGCCAGTTGGCGGCCCATTTGACTGTGTGGGTGTCTACAACACAGCCCCCCAGTTTCTTAATGAGAACAGGGTGAGATACAGTGTCAAAAGCCTTCCGGAAGTCCAGGAAGACTATATCCACTGCTACCCCTGCGTCTAATGATCTGGTGATCTGATCGTAAAAGGCCACCAGGTTGGTCTGACAGGACCTTCCACTGGTGAACCCATGTTGGTTGCCCCTAAGCATGCAGTCTCCTGCTGGCCCCTCCTGGATGTGTGCCAGCATAATTTTCTCGAACAGCTTGCCTAGGAACGAGGTGAGACTAACTGGCCTATAGTTTCCTGGGTCCTCTTTCCTGCCTTTTTTGAAGATGTGGACCACGTTGGCCCTCTTCCAGTCCTCCGGTACCTCACCAGAGCACCACGAGTGCTCGTAAAGCTGTGCCAGGGGACTTGCAATAACCCCGGCCAGTTCCTTTAGAACTCTAGGGTGGAGATCATCCAGGCCAGCTGACTTGAATACGTCCAACCCCTCCAGAAGCTCCCTAACTAAATCCTCACTAACCCGTGGTCCAGGTGTGCCTCCCCCGGGGCCCAAGGGGGGCCCAGCAGGGAGGTGGCTGTTCTGGTCCCTACTTAGGAAGACGGAGGCAAAGAAATCATTAAACATGTTAGCTTTGCTGTCTGATGTGACGACCAAGTTACCCATGTCGTCCTGCAAGGGCCCCACATTACCCGGGACCTTCTTTTTACCCCCTACGTAGTTAAAAAAAGACTTCTTATTGTCCTAATCTGGGAAGCTAGTCCCAGTTCCATCTCTGCCTTGGCCTTCCTAACTGCCCCCCCTATATCCCCGAGCAACTACAGAATAGCCCTCCCTGGTGATGACCCCTTCTTTCCACTGGGTATAAGCCTCCTTTTTAGCAAGGAGACATTCCCGGATTCTTTTGGTGAGCCACAGAGGCTTGTGTGCTCTCCTGCTCCCTTTGATCCTCGTTGGGATTACCTTCCTCTTGCTGCCTTTCCTCCGAGATGGAATAGAATTAGCTTGTGCATTGAGGATCGCTTCCCTGAGGAGCAACCACTCTTCCTATTCTCCCCTCCCCCTGGGGTTGTGGTCCCTTAGGGCCTCATTGACAAGCCTCCTGAGCTTGTCAAAGTCAGCTTTCCTGAAGTGAAGGACTTCAATGTTGCTGACTGACTTGCCAGCTTTACGGCAGATGTTGAAGGTGATCAGCTCATGGTTGCTGTCACCCAGCTTCCCATTAATCCCTAGGCTGCCGATTAGGTCATCCCCCAGTAGCCAGTACCAGGTCAAGCAGCACTTTACCTCTCATTGGCCCATAGACTTCTTGGGTCAGGTAGAGGTCATCCCCACGTGATAGGAAGCTTTGTGACTGCTTGGATTTTACTGATTGATCCTCCCACGAGATGTCTGCGTAGTTGAAGTCACCCATGACAACCATGGTCCTGGAGCATACAGCCTCAGCCAGTTCCTGGGCAAACTCCTGGTCAATTTCTTGACTTTGTAGTAGACTCCCACCGTTGTGTCCCCTGTGCCATGTGGCTCGGGGGACACTTAAGACACTGTGAATGTGGCTCAGAAAACTATACTTAGGGTTCATGCTTTATTTCAACCAGATGAATATTACAATTAATTGTAGTTGAATTACCCACATGCTTAACACAGTGCCCCAGCTGGGAGCATAGTGTAGCTACCCTCCCCTTTACTATGAAACAGCAATCTACTCACATCACAAGCCCCCACCTACATATGTACATATATGCTCATATAACTCTTTTAATGGAATTTAGATTAAAAAAATGTACCGGAATTTGTCCATACAACTTTAATTCTGTCTATTTGTGCACATGCATCACCAGTCACATCATCATTGCAATGTGATCACAAAGTATTTTTTCATAGGACCCCAGCCTTGTTTAGTACAAAGGCCAGTCTGCACAGAAAACAAGGCAGCTCTCTGTGTTTTTTAATTCATCCTTCAATTACCAGGCCCTGCTTTACCTGATCTATACAATCCGAAGCCTGCAATGCATGTTTTTTTTACTTATTTCTATTAAGCAACAAAAAAGGATGCTTATACAATTTTTTAGGTACTCCAACAATTTATAAATGTAACTCAAGGAGCATTAAAACAACACTTCATGGCTATCCAAGGTCCCTGAAGATTCTTCTAACCACTTCCTTGCCTTTAGAATAGAAGAATCCAGCCTCAGCATACAATCCAGCTGACTACCACCCTGGCAATTAGGAAAAGAAGAGACAGAGAGATAACCTCAACTAGGCCCAACCCAGGTTAGGACTCTATAAGTTAGAGCCAACACTAAGAGACCAACAACAGCCAATCTAGATCCCCTTACAGCTGGCATTCTTTTCTTAGAGATGCCATCTCAATTAACAAATTATTTCTTTTTGCACTAGTTTCAGTAGCTGAATGATTTTAATATGTCCCATGTGTGCTGAAAAAGATTAATGCCGAGGTCACAAAGACTTGGATAACACCATACATTCAAAAGGGAGGGCTGCAGCCACCTAACCAGACACAGCTGATAAAAACTTGAGAGAATTATTGTGGCAATGTAACTATCCAACAGAAGCTAAAAGCATAGGATCACCCCAAGGTTACAAGCTTTGTTTTTTAACATCAGATGCATGCCCATACATTCCCTCAAAGACACTCATATTACCTTCCTCCCATCTCATCTTCATTACCTCAGTCCTACTTGGGCTTACCTTCCACTAGTTAATACTCACCCTTCTCCCACTGTCACCTAGACATAGTTCCTTACTGTTTCTTTCCTGTAGTGCTCAATAACCACCATAACATATACAGAAACAGGAAACAACATATTGCTGCCCCAAGCTACAGCTTGGGACCTGGTTCCCTATTGCAGGCTGCAAATCTCCATCCTTCCGAAGAAAGCTCAAAGCTGCCAGCACTTCCTTCACTGCAGATATTGAGCCCTTCTACAGTGAGGACAGGTGCAGGCAGACAGCACCAGGGAGGGATGCTAAAGACAGTGCTGTGGTGGCTCACCACAGTTCCTTGCCACAAAATCTTCTGCTGCCCCCGGCCAGATCCAACCTCTTCCTGGGCTGGATCTGGCCCAAGGAGCATGGTTTGTTAACCCCAATGTAGAGGATTCACAGTCATTAATACATTTACCTTTGCTGAAAGCTCAGCCAGCATTAATATCTCCATTTTACTATGGGGAAACTGGAGACAAAGTTATTTGCCTAAAGCCACATAGTAAGTCAGTGGCAGAGCAAAAACTAGAACTTGCCCCCCTGATCTCCGAGTCTGGTCTCATTTATCCAGAATGGACTACATGAATGCCTGAAGCACTGGGCATCGAAAGTTCCTCTTGGCTGGAGTTAGGAATGGCAAATGCTCAACATTTCTGTATACTCAATGATATGTCTCTCAAGTTGGGATCCAGAAAATGAGGAACACAAAACCAGTGGCCATCTGCCAAAAGTTCATTCAATTGACTTGTTCAACATTGCATAGGAAGACTGTGGTAGAAGCAGGGGTAAGTCTTAACTTTCCTGTGTGGGATTCACCTGCATTAACCACAAAACCTGCAGCCCTCTGCCTTGTTTTCTATGTGTGTTCTGATGTCTATAGGAAACGAGGTAGGAAGAGTTCTACTTACTACACAAACCTGATCTATTGTTATTAGTAAGCTAAGAAAATTCAGTCTAGCCTGAAGTACTATAAGACGGGTATATAACTGATTAGATTGTTGTGATCAAAGAGCAGTCATCAATGGCTCAATGTCTAACTGGAAGGAAGTATTGAGCGGGCTTCCCTGGGGTCTATCCTGGGTCAAGTATCATTTAGTAACTTCATTAATGCCTTGGAGGATGTGACTGAGTGGACACTTTGCAAATATGCAGATGACACCAACCTGGCTGTGCAATGGTAAGAAATGGCTCCTGTGTTGATTAAAAGTGGGGGGTCCCCCATGAAAACAGGCCACACTTTGGCTGTACATACCCACACTGAAAGCTATTTCATTTGCAACTTGGCTAGAAATATCCCAAAACACACTACTTTACCCAACCACACTCATAGTCATGTTTGTTTTAAAGCACTAACTGCCCAGCCTTGTTTAATTTCAGCATTTTTTAGCCACCCTGTTTACTTATACCATTTTTTTTACAGTTTAAGTAAACTGTATATAGCAACCTCAAATTGTATTCATGTAGCACAGTGCTGTTTAACTGGTAGCCTATGGGCTTAAGTTGTGTCCCCTGGGCTCTTGCCTAGCCACTGCTCTCCATAGTTCCCCCTCCTTCCTCTAGCTGCTGCTTCTTGCCCCTGCTCCAGGGGGTGAGACAGTGGGGAATTGTGCCTGTGCAGTGCAGCAATGGGGAAGGAGGAAGGGGGAGAAATGCAATGATGGGAGGGAGACAGCACTTGTCTGGGCACAGAGTATAGCAATGGGGAAGCACTAAGTGGAGTAGTGGGGGTTGCCTGGTGCAGCAGTGCAGGAGGTGTCTGTGTGGGCATGTGGTACAGCGAGGGGGTGGGAAGAGTATCTGTGCAGTGCGTAGTCTGGTGGCCTGTGCCTCATCTGGTGGAGCTGACACAGCATGCAGCTTCCACTGGTGAATTCCTCAGGGCATCTGGCCCCCAGGGGCTTCAGTGTTGAACAATCCTGATGTGGTATATTCCTGTTCACTTCGAAAGCACCAATTAACCAACAAACTTAAAGTACTCAATAAATTTTCAGTCACTGCATTTGGAAGCAATTTTAAATTATTACAGCTTTCAAATGTAATGAAAACACTTAAATCTTGATGTGATGGTGTTTCTGCAAGCATTCAGGATGAAGTGATTTAAAAAAAGCAGGGTACTTCACATTTACACATGCTCTTCTCTTCAGAAGTTATCAGCTCTTTGACCTTGCAGAGCAAGTAGAAAGCAGAGAAGTGTTTCAGATGTGCACACTACTTTTTCTACCACATGGAGGAGTGCTAAAGCCTGTAAATGTATCAGAGTGAAGTCACAGATTACACTTACAGTGAAGTTATACATTACAGATACACCATACTAAAGGTTCTTAAAATGCAAGCATCTGCAGGTTAAAGCTAATTAACTTATTCTAAGTACCCTCTGAGTGTCTCAAAGTTAGGCCACTTCAGGCAAGCGTTAACTCTGGGCCATGTTACCTAGTTTGAGTTATGGTAACTTCTGCTCCAAAGAGATAAAATGAGCAATCTGCAGTCTTCCAGTATCCCAGGATGAACAGCTTTCAGTCTACTATGACACCCAGAGCAGGAAAAGAGCCTAGGGGTCCTGGATCCTAGCCACACCCCTACTCAACAGCCCTCTAGTAGCAAGTCAAAGCTGTGCAGGCAAGAAACAGTATTAACCCTTAACGTGACAATGCTCACAGTATATTGTAACATTAACACTGCTTAACATTCCACAGTGTAACCCTTAGACCATACTAAATCCATAGTATTTTCCATCCAAATATCTCAAGAGTTTAATAAACTTAGATTAAACGTCTCAAAAAATTAAACTTGATTAAAAACTGCACTCTTGCTCTTTTACAGATGTAGAAATTGACACACAGAAAAGAAGGCAGTGGCACAACTGAAAACAGAAGCCATAACACCTGACTCCCGCCCCTTATTTTAATCAAAAGACAATGTTTTAACTACATATTAACAAAATGATATTCCTGTTGGTAGTTTCAGAAATCTCTATATTACATTGTGTGCCACAAGAAAATATTCATAATGAGCAGCAGGCAAAAATTAAGAAAAGGTATTTGGCAAACATTTCAGAAATTCTAAATCACATTTTAATTTGATTGTATACTCCAAACACTTTTTTCTTATATTATCATGAACAAACAAATCAACATTTTTGTTCACAGAGAAGCTTGTATTCATGTAAATACAGTTATTTATGTGACAATCTGCATTCTCCTCCTAGAAAACACATTTGTGTCAGCTACTCTTGCCTGAACATCTACTGATGAAGCAAGTTATGGATACAGTAAAAAGAAAAAAAAAGAGTAAGGAAGAGATTTCTTTTAAAATAATAAAAAAATAATATAAACTGAATCATCTCAGGGTAGACAAACAAATGTGATGTGACCTAGATGATGAAAACCAAAGCTAAAATAGATAAGGTTCAACACTCAATTTTCAAAACAGCGCTCGGACATTTTATGAGTAATCCATCACTTGAAATGCACTCAAAACAAAACATCTGAATAATTCTGAATTTGTGAAAGATACCATCTGTTCACACCCACAAAAAAGCTAACAGAAAAAGGGCTAAATTCAAAAAAACCCATTTGCTGTGAATACTTTGACTATTGTTTATTATTTATTACAGTAGTGCCTTAGTCTATTAGTAATCTAAAGAATATAACTCTAGGTTTGTGTGTACTTTTCAAAATGAAAAATGACATAACATTTTTCTTCTTTCTATGATAATATCTATTAGTGGTTAATATCCTACTGGAACAAAACAAATAAAACACTTTATGAAGAAATGGAAATGTACTCTAAATAACTGCTGTGTGTTATAAACTGTAACAGGGCAAGGACATTTTTATATATTTACCCAAATCGAAGATAACTTCAACTTTAAGAAAACCCCCACCCCAAATTTTAGAAGACCCCCCCCCAGTAATTAGGCTGTTTACATGGAAAATTATAAATTTTAAAGTATAAATGTTCCGTGTAAAGGATCTAATTATTGGAGAGTCATATTAAATTAGTCCCACCCACTGCAGCAGTGGGGAAAGCAGTGGCAGAGGACAAGTAAAGGGGAGGCAAGCAGCCTAATCCCAATCCCTTGTCCCCCCGCCTACCCCTCACCACTTCCCACCTCCTGGTGTCTGCCTCCCTTCCACCTCTCCCCCCACCCCCTACCCTACAACTAGATCTCCAGTGCCTGCCCCAGGCCTGGGCTTGGCCAGGATGCTGTAGCTGCAGCGCCCAAGCTAGTGCCACAGCCAAAGCTGAAGCCAAACCCAAACCCAAAGCCAAAGCGATAGCAACTCCCTGACACTGTGTGATCTCCCCAACACTCCCTCATGCCTTACACCACGCAATTTCTCCCATACTCCCACACACACTCCTCCCCTCCCCCATACCATGCTCCCTTCACAGTCTCCCCTACACTGCCCAGCCTTCCCCCACTACACAAGCCACCTTGAGCCACCCTAGCCCCAGCCAAAAAGCAGCAGCAGTGCTAGCTACAACCCTCAACCCAGCTCCGGCAGCGGCCAAACACAGCTCCAGGTCCATTTCCAGCCCAAGCCCCAGACTTGGGGCCAGAGCTGCAGCTGCTGCCTTCCCCAGGTTGGTACTTGAATGCAAGATGAGGCTTTTTATTTCCCTATGTTGAAGGGGGCGGGGATCTCATCTTGGATTCAAATAAATACAGTAAGTTCAGACTACATCAATTAAACACTGCCTAATAAGTAACCCTCTTCTTAGACCAAAGCTGAGTAAAAGTGTCCAAATAACATTCCTTTCAATTCCCAGTTTCACATTTATTAACAGTCATATGAAGCATGTCAAGAATGGAAGGTCTTAAATCTTTTTTTTCCATTTGGATTTTCTATTTTCATTAGAAAGGTAAGCTTTCTCTACAACTATATTCTTCTAAGACGGTACACATAAAGGGAAAATAGATACTATAGAAGTTTCTCAATTAGTGCAGTATTAATCTGATAGTAAAGGATGCAGAACTTGCTTTCCAGAGTAACTCAGAACTCCTTATATCATTTGCTCGATCACTTTCTGTTCTGGGCATATTTTCCCCACTGTTGTAATTCTTAAGAGCTCTTAAATCTTGCTGTTGCCTCTCCATCTGTTCCTTGGTTAACCACAAGGTCAGTGACTGACCAAGACATGCCTATCTGGTCTGTCTTCTAGCATCCTAATCTCATGCCATTACTAGTTAAGTTTATAGAATTTCACTACATATACTGTATCTTAGTTCTTCAAATACTTTTTTATTAGATCTTCATTCAGCTCCACCCATCATTCTTCAAGCCCAACAATGTCTCTGTACTTCATTTTCAAAAGTATTTAGCTGTCTTTCTTCCTTTAGTACATATTCAGATCGCAGGCTTATAAAACAGGTTTTATAACCGTTTCATAAATCTGAAGTTTGGTCTTTGTCAACTGAGCAAGAGTTCATTTTCTCTCTCATGAAACAACTACTGGCAACCAATGCTATAAACTAGTGATATCTTTGTTTAGTGTTGGATAGGTAAGCTTGCCCAATATCTTCTATCAGTTTTTAAACCCATATTTGGTTTTATCTTCATTTATCCTAAACACATTCTACTTAAAGCGTTCTTAAAGCCTACAATCATCTTTTGTACCATTATTTCTGTCTACCCAAATCATCAAGTGCAAAACATTGGGGCAGGCTATTTACATTTTGTAATGATCCTTTCCAAACGTGCATTAAAGATTATCAGGGATAGTTTACGTTCTTAACCATCTTTATTTAGAAGCTGGCTTACAGCCTGAAAGTGAGCGTTTATAATCTTTTCAAAACCTTTTTGTTTTTTAAACTTTTACTCTAACAACTCTAAATGTTTTTGTCAGGCATACACATACAGTCTTTCTTTCAATGCTACTCTCGGCTTCAGTAAACAATGAGTTCCATAGGCTAACTGTGCATTGTGTGAAAATGTACTGTGTGTCACATTTGCTGTCTTTCAGTTTTACTAAATATCCATTTGTTCTTGTACTACAAGACAATGTGGATAGAATGGCATGATCTACCTTCTCTGTTATTTATTTTAATAAATCTTTCTTGTGACAATTATTTATCTCTCTCCTACATTCAGGAAAACATAACAGTCTTCAAAAGCTTATACTTTAGACCAATTATTGGACTTAAGCACACATTTAAGCAAATGCTTACCTGAATAAGGAAATATTTAAGTGCTTTCCTGAACTACTCTCTTTATATGCAAGTTTTCCATGTCTCTATATATTGTTGCCCAGCAGCTGTTCCCTCTCTCTCTGTTTCTGCTCTATATCTTTTGAGATAAGGTGACTGGAACTGAATATATCAGCTCAGTTTGTAACACTGACTTATAAAACATCACTCTAATGGCTTCTGCATTATAACTTATTTATCCTGAATTTACCTACTGGCTGCTTTTAGAGCACTTCACTTCAACAGCAGAACACCCCAACCTTGATGAGGCACCCAAAGATAAAGTTCTTCAACCCATGGACATCAATGAATGGCTTCCTGAGACCCCAAATGAACTCTAAAACACCTTATCAATGCCCAACAAAATAGAAATATTGTATGTGCAAAACTCTACTTTTACCAGTAAAAACTATGTAAATGATGGCCTCAGATAGCATATCTTTGGTTAACACAACTGAAGTCATTCAACAAGCAGTCCCAAAAGCTTAAATAACAGTTTTGACAGAAAAAAAATTCATAAATATATAGGTGATCTTTGACAAATATTTTTATTTTCAAAAATATTTAAATAGTAAATATCCCAATGATCATAATAAACTATAACAGTGGCTTCTACTTTGAAAGGAAATAATATACAAATCCTACTCAGACTTTTTAAATGTTCCAACCTTCAGGACTATACGCTTTATACACACTGGGCATGTCACCATAGCTCATTACTATGGCAATGTAGTGTCATCAGGCATGAACCATGATGCCAACACTACTGCGCAGTAGCAACGAGCTACTGCACAGTAGCTCATTGCTACTGTCCAACAACTGCTAAAGATAGCCAAGCAGTGTCGGAACCACGCAGTCATTCAGTACTTGCTTAAGCACTAAAGTACTAAATGACTGCACAGTAACTGGCATTACTGCAGTTATGATGCCACTTGGCTAGTTTTAGCAGCATCATGGCTTGTGCCCACCTTCATGGCATCGCTGTAGCGATGTAACATCTCATGTAGACGTGCCCAGTGTGTATAAAACGAATAGCCCTAAGCGTTGGAACATTTAAAAAATATGAGTAACACTTGTGTATTATTTCCTTTCAAAGTAGAGTTAGTTTATTATGATAGAGGGATATTTGGTATTCTTGCTTAAACAAGTACTAAATGACTGTGCAGTCATCTGCACATGTAGACACGCCCACTGCTAGTTACTAACCACCCACCCAACTTTTATGCAGGTCTTTCACACAATTAGACACGGAAAAACAATTCAAAAAAAGATACTATATGACCACAAAAATGACAAGTTACAGCATTACCTTTTTGTTACTTAAACTGAAAAGACTGAAAATTGACAATATCACACTGAGCACACTGTTCAGTCTAAGCTTCTGATTTGATCTTTGATTTAAAATGTATTAGTGCTAATTCTGTATGTGTATATGGTAGCTGCCATGTCGGTAAACATTATAATGGAATCAAGACCTTTCATAGCTAAAAGCATGTTCTTTTTCCTTAACCTGAAGAACCAGACTTGTAATTCACAGTTGTAAGGACTCATATCTTCCACAGATGAAGCACAGAAACCTCTACTACACATACGGACCAGTGAGTTACATGTATTCCCTTTTCCCTCTGCACTTATCAAAATAACATTTTATTACATTTATTCAAAATATAAATTTCTTATCTTACCTTCAGATCACTTCCTGGCAAAGTACCTATGCCATCCTTCCAGTCCATAACACTAAATACATCAAATTCTTGGCCACTTCCACTTGAGGCAGATTCATTCATGATGCATGCACTGGAAAATAAATTGGAAATATGAAAATGCTAACAACAATTTGATGTTCAAATTCACGGACATTTTTTCAAGCATACTCTTCATAATTAATATCAAACTGCCCTGCACTCACACCCGCATTGCCCAAACCCTGCTTTTCCAATGTGCTTTAAACATGAGTTAACATCATGAAACACAAGGAGAAAATTTGGAATCCTTTTAAAAGTAATACCAGAAGTCTATCCACCATTCCTTATTGAACTGAACTGGAGGGTTATCAGAAAATTTGAATTGTAAATAAGCTCTCACGGGAAAAAGTATCATTTTTTGGGAAAGCAAAACACAAACACAGTCTTTAATAAGTATGTTAAGAACTGATTAAGAGAACTAGCTTGTTCTTAATATCTAGTAATATGTTTAGGCAGGTTCCTTATCCAACTCCAAATTAAACCTCTTGCTTGAAATTGGCATAGTTTTGCTGGATGACTCAGGGAAAAAAAATCAAGTATTTATGGATGTGAAGATTCACAAAATATTTTATACAAATATATTTATTTCAATTATATACTTTGCTCGTACAGAGTGGATTCCTGTCTTACTGGACTTAATTTTACTAGAGCTCTTTTTACTTCACTGTAGTGGAGCCAGAAGACAAAAGATCTGTTTACCTTTATAAATAATGGATTTCAATGCCCTTTCCTGCTGGAGGAGTTTCTCTCAAATCAGTAACACAAGCAATAACAGTTATACACCACTTGTCACTGTTCCCTCATTGTAATCCACTGCCCTTACAATCACAAAAGGGTCATCAGTTACATTCAACTGCAAAAAATGCTAGCAGCCATTTGTCAAGAAAGGCTGTTAACTTTTCCTCCTCTTGCAAACCTAAGAATATTAGCAGTATGGGCCTGTGCTTGATTTTGTCTGTTTCACATGAAAACAAAGTCAATTAAAGTACTTCTGTGCTCTGCACAACAGCAAAATTAATAATTTGTAGCAGACATGTTAGCTTATCCTTTAGTTTACAAACAATTCCATTAGCAACTTATTTTTTCCTCAAGTGTATTTAATACTCATATTTGTATAAAATATTTTTGAGGTAAATAAACATTTTGAGAGTCTCTAGAATTCACTTCCTGCCTTTTGACACTATTTCACCTACACTCTTCCTACAGAATGTTTGCAAACGGTTTGTTAAAATGATCAATATTTGAGCATCAAAATATTAGTCAGTTTTGTATTTGAGCATGTAGGTCATAAGGTACTGTTTCCATTCCCCAACTGTTTGAAAACTACTTGTAGAGTTACCTTGGCTTAAAGGTTCAAAACCCACTTCCTGCAAATATTCACCTAAAAAATCTAATGTTTCCATAAATGTTAGTCTAAGCAAATTTATTCACTACACCAGTAACAGAAAGCAGATGGAAGAGAGGTGTGAACACAACAGAAATTAATTCAGCTCTGCTGAAAGTTTCTAAGTAAAAAATTGCGAGAGAACAATGTTTCAAGACACTAAACTAGTTCTGCTATAGGAAAACTATTTCATTTCAGTTTGGGCTTTTTAATTTGTAAAATCAGTCTGAGCAACTGAATTAGGTCAAAATTTTACATCTGTCTTTCCCTTAGAACTGGACATTATGATATTTAAAGTCTCCACTTCTATGTCCCCAACTGTAATTGTAGCCTTTTCATTTCTACGTTTCCCTCCAATTTTCTAACAAAAATGCTGTTAGAATTTGATTCTGCCACCTTTACCCTCTTACTTTATTACAGTGTTTCTCAACCAATGTGCCGCAGCACAAAAGTGTGCCGTCAGAAATGAACAGGTGTGCTGCAAAATTTTGCCGTGACAATGAGCTACGATGAGCTACAATAGGTATGAGGATGGGGAATGCTTTAACAGGTGTGCCGCGGAAAAATTTTATTAATGTAAGTGTGCCTCGGGCTGGAAATTGTTAGGAAGCACTGCTTTATTAACAGTCTCACTGAAAACACACCACCAGCAAGAGACTGTGGGCATAATCAGGACCTCAGTGAGGAATTATCTTGCTGGGATCGTTTGACCGTAGCTGACTTCCTGCACCTGGGGCAGGTGGATGGACCCAATGATATTCTGAGGTCCCTTCCAGCCCGAATGTCTATGAGATCTATGAAATCTATGAATCAGTATCATGAAGAAAACATGTGCGTTCATCAGACCCATGTGATAGATGGGGCTCAAAGATGAGAAAGGGGCCCCAAAGAGGACCTTTTGACAAAACCTTACATCGTTTTTGAACAACTGAATTGGCAAGATGAAACGGATGATTTTTAAGAAGCTTTTCTTAACTTCAATTATTCCACATAAAAAGGTGTAAAAAACATGCCCTAGGTGCATATATAATTATTTTCTAAGTACCAGTAAACAAACACCATCTCAATATAAACTAAAAATTCCCAGACCTTCAGGGACTGTCCTTTGACCCCCTCACCTTCAACATCCCTCATCTGAAGGTCAACAAATATGAGTTGTTTGCCTAAAGAAAAAAGTGAAATCCAAGGCTAAGCCCCACTAAGAATCCCATCTCCAACATGCAGATTTATCATTCAAGACAGACTCAGTGGATCTAAAATGTGACAACCATAAAGGAACAGGAAGTCTCTCAGAAAAACATGACCAAAACCCATAAATGCCTAACTAACTTGGATTGTATCTGGAAACAAGATG
Source organism: Crocodylus siamensis (assembly GCF_052110815.1). Taxonomy (NCBI): domain Eukaryota; kingdom Metazoa; phylum Chordata; order Crocodylia; family Crocodylidae; genus Crocodylus; species Crocodylus siamensis. The sequence continues at coordinate 101,568,476 of NC_143395.1, read as the reverse complement.
AAAGCTAATGTCCTCGCCTTCTACATGAATGCCTTAGCTAAGCTTCTCTCTGAGCTGAACTTTCAAGTAATCATAAAATATCCCTTTGCTTAAAGCACATTGCGGTAATCCAATCTATAGGTTTATTTGTTATAGTGCAAGTTGTTCCAATTGCTCCCACTGAAAAAATGACAATGGAAAGAGGCCATAAAGATTGCAGCGGCTTGTTTCCTCCAGAGAGACAGCACCTCAGGTGAGAGGGTGACAGTGGTTACAGCAGTGTCCTTAGAGTCCACTTGTTGTACTCTCAGCACTGAAAACACTCTGTAACAGTGTCATTTGAAGAGAATGAATTAGGGAAGAAGGAAACCTAAAACCTAAATCTACTTATCCTTGACATGTATTTAAAGAGAAAAAAGTAAAGAGAATATTGACCATTTAAGTCTATAGGGTAATGTTTGTTCTCCTCAAACAAGCCACATACATTTTAATTTGATTACCGCTATCAGTCCACTGCTGCCTAAAGCAATAATGAATACATTTTGTAGACTTGGCAGTTTGGCAAGAGTAAAAAATGGAGGGACCAAAACATAAGGTTCAGGGTGAAAACCAACATTCATTATTGTTTTTCCTTCTTTTAAAAACAATGAACCTAACCTCATAGGTACAATTTGTACTTTTACCCACTGGTTCTCCTTTCAGACTTCACGGCTGTCCTCTTTGCATGGTGAAAGAACACCAGGAAACCAGTATTAGATTTCCCAGAGATGGCTGCATTTCACAAAATATCTGCCTCTAGATTTCTGGAGGCTGAACATAAACAGTATTTGTACACATGCTTGTGCTGCAGCACCGGTGCTGTGGTGCATGCATATGTATAAATGGTGAAATGCATGGAAGCGCTGAGAAAATGGCAGCAGCGTACTTTTGAACTAAGACACATTAAAAGTATTTTAGTTCAAAAGTGCACCGCCACCATTTTCTCAGCACTGACATGCATTTCTCCATTTATACAAATGCATATGATTCAGAGACACAGCGCAGGGCACATAAGCTCACATGCAGAGCAGACTTGATTAATCAAGTCTCCTCCAATGCGCTGGATCTCCGGCACTTTGGCGCAGACAAATTAATGTATATAAATGCCCACTGAGGATGAAACATCTGAGACTGGCAGGTCTAAACTATTTCCTCTACCCAAAATGGTAAAAGACTAAACTATTTCTTCTACCCAAAATGGTAAAAGGAAAAAGAAACAGACAATTAAAGAAATTATGACAGGAATGAATAAAAGAAAAACAAAGAATAAAATCACATATTGCGCCTAAAACATAGCATATTGAAGGCTATGGTGAGCTTTATCTAATTTTCATTTTCATTTTCTCATTCAAAGCTGTGATTTGTTTTATTGGAATAATGCAACACTCCTTTTGCAAATCCTATCCATTACTTTATCGAAGAAATCAAAGATTAGGTAAACTTTGGCTGCAGTACTGCATCCAACTTAAGCCCAAAGCAGGGTGATGTAAAAGTTAGGACACAGAATCAAGAGCTAAGTATGCCAGTTTTAAAAGCCTGAGCCAAAGTTTATTGAAGTGACAGATCATCTGACCCCAGCACACTTTCCTGCCCAGGGCAGGGGGTCAGACTCAATGATCTAATAGGTCCCTTCCGGCCCTGAAATCTATTAAGTCAATGGGAACCCACCCCTCTTCTACTTGAGTAGTGTGTGCTCATAGGTCTTAGGCTAGAAATAGACCTTGCCAAATGAAGCAGATCAGCTGTGCCACAACATGTCATGGCACAGTTGATTCCTTTCACTGGGCAAAACAAATTGCCCCTTGTCTTGCCTACTGACTGTGTGGGACAAAGGACAATACATTCTCCTGGGGTTTTGGGGGCCTGATCCTGCAAACCCCAGAAAATCCCCAAGAGTGCCAGCCCAGCTTTACCCGCTTACCCAGACAGGTTCCTGGAGTTCCCAGAGCTGGGTTTGGGTAAGGAGGGAAAGTCTAGTTTTCCCTCCTTACCCAGACCCATCCCAGACTCTCTAGAGACCCACCTGGATAAGTGGGGAAAGTCAGGCTTTCTCCACTTATCCACAGACCTGCCTCTGGGATCTACAGGGACTCATCTGGGTAAGCAGGGTAAGTTGGGCTTTCCCTGATTACTTACAACACCATTATTCAACCCATGGGTTGCAACCCAAAAGTGGGTTGCCAGGCTATACGACAAGGTCACAAACAAACTTAAAAAATGGATCAATAAACTTTAAAAATGGATTCTCCTTTAAAGGAGAAAACCGTGGGAAACCATGGCTACTCCCTCACAGGCTGGCAGAGTTCCAGTTTGCAAAGGGATGCTTGAGGCCCCCCCATTCCCCACACATCCACCCACTGGGAGTTGGGGGAAAAGGGTAGCAGGTTGGGAGTGAGGGGCTTCGGCAGGGCCAGGGGGCTGTTTCCTACTTAAACTATTTACTGGGCTGGAACTAGCCATCCATGTTTACAAATGGGTCCTAGTACAGAAAAGGTTGAGAACCATTGACCTAGACCACACCAGTGGTCTTCATAAGTGGGGAACACTGACTTCCCCACCTACAGAGAGGTGCCCCAAGATACCACAGTCTGCCTCTCTGTAAATGAAGAAAGCCAAGCAGGTGCTCTGGGGCAACTGCCTGAGGCAAGCCAGAGACTGCAGGCAGGTCAGGCTGCCCACACTCTCCCACCACAGAGTTAATAGGTGTTGGCTGTAATAAAGCGGCACAATTTATTACTACCTTTTGTTGCATCACTAATTTGCTTCTGATATGGTGCAACAAAGGGTAGGGACTTCTATTTGCTTACCACTTATGCTGCCATAAAAATGTTTATGGATGCGCAAATGCGACATTGAATGATGTCTGTTTCTAGCCTTAGAGAAATTACTGTATCTATCTCAGTTTGCCATCTAAAAACGTTATATCCATTAAGAATCGCAGAATCTGTTTGAAGCAGTGCTTTACATCTTAAACCTTTTTATATAAACTTTCTATTTTATACCTATTTAATATATTATTAAAATACACAAGTATCTGAAATAAGACTGTTTGCTTTCTTTAAAAAAACATTCATCTTTACCAACTGAGACAATAAGAAATGCACACTCACAGAACAGTTACTTAATAGGAATGATAGAATTAGAAATTAGAGCTCCATTATTTGGGAAATTCTCCATTTAAATATTTCAAGCAAAGAAATATGAAGGAATGTGTCAGTTAAACCTACAAGCATTGTAGGGTTATGTTCGAAATGTGTCAGAAAGCAATAATAAATGGAGAACGCCAGCGAGTGCTTCAAAGTCCACATTTAAAAACTGTACCTAGCATCTACTTGAGTTTTGATAATTTAAGCTATTACCCCATGCAATTTACAAGGAAGTTGTATATGTGATTTTAAACCAGCAAGTGGACCCAAGGCATCATGGATACTCAGCAATGTTGACTATAGACAAAGGATGTTATTTATTTCAAGGGACAGGCATCATTGAAATAACAGTGACAGTTGTCAAAGCTTGCTGTTCCCAAAGTCAGAGTGACAGGAGATAATACACTATCCTGAGGAAAGTTAAAAAATCTGCACTATGAGGTTCTCAAAGCCACATGCAATAGCATCTACATTCCCACTATCAAGAGGGACCTCTCTCCATTGTAGTCCTCCTCCCGATACTGAATTGTATCCTTGCCTTTTCCTGGCCAGCCAATGCACAGCGGAACTTGACCCAGCTGTCCTGTGTGCTGACTAATGTAAAACTACAACAAACTGGAATGTATTTCATATTTCCCACTCTTCAAGAATTTTCTTTCATTTTTTTTGTGACTTAAAGGAACACCGTCAACTTGGGAGGGAGGAAAAAATCAGACCTCTTGTTAAATTAAAATTGCTGCAAACACCATGGTAAATTACTGCATTCAGAAGAGAATAAAAAATACTTCTTTCTTGCAGTTTGCATATTTGACAGTACTTTGTAATCATTTAGTTTTGTTATTTTTCCCTTTTTATGAAGCTTTTTAGTAGAGCAACAAAGGAGATTAGCCATTTAAAAAAAAGGAATTTATGATGGTTAAACCATCAACACTAGCAAAGGGACTAAAGGGCAAAGAAAAAATAAGAAAATGTTAACTCGTTAAACTGACTACATTTCAGGTTGATACACTTTTAAATACTATTTCTTCCGCTCTTTTTCTGTTCATTTTATTTTAGATATTTCTTCTTTCCTCTTTGCTGTATTCTCTAGGGGCACCTCCATATATATGTACCTATTTCTCAGCATATTCTCTTAAACTCTTTCCCCACAGATGGTCTCAGGCTGTCAGAAAAAATAAAGCCAATTTTTTCTGGTAGAGGTACATCCACACCAGGCCTAGTAAAGGGGTATGATGCTTTTGCTAGTACACCTACACTTGAACTGCTGCATTGCTGCTAGAAAATCTTCTAACAAGAATGTTAGAAATCAGTTATTTACATGTGTTTGTAGAGCTGGTAAAGAACAGAGGACCCCACTCAGGGTACACAGGCACATAGCTGGTGTATGTGAATACAGTCTAGAACGTGCAGGTGGTCATGCAGCCTACACTAGTCTCCTACACTTTTTTAAAGTATAAGTACAGCACCATAGTAACAAGGCTTACCCAGTACAAAGTTATCCTACCAATGTAAGTCTATCACTGATGGCCCTTATTTTATTTACTGAGACCTTGTGCCCCAACCACAAAATATTTCATTTGCACTACTTGACCTGGCATGTGCTGTTATTGTCTACAAAGCCCTGCCTGAGGGGAAATTTAATCTGATCAAATCATAGCTCCAAGTAAAATAGCTTTAAATCCTGTTCATTAGTTTTTCGTAATTCTTTGCACCAAATGGCCAAGTTTTATAGTAAACTTCTGCCTATTTCTATTTGTTCCCTCCCAGAGGTGGTACGGTCACCCACCCTAGCAATCTTCAAAAAAAAAGCCTCTCAATGCCCACCTTGCTGGGGTCATCTAACCCCAGCTGTCTTTCCTGCCCAAGTGCAGGGAGGCTGGACCCAATGATCTGTAAGGTCCCTTCCAGCCCCTGAAAACTATGAAACTATGAAACTGAACTCTCTGGAGTGTGGTTTTTGAAGTTCTGATACTGTACTTTATCTTACTTATATGAAAACTTCATGCTTAGGACACATGAACACCCCATAGATAATTCCACTAAACAATCATCTGGCCATTCCCCCTAACAGATTAATCACTCCTTTTCCTCTTTTGCCCACTGTGACCATTTCATATCTACCACTGAGTGGTTAATTATGAATCCCGAGCTCTTGGATCTTAACAGTGACTTGATTACTGAATTTATAAACTTTTCCTTCTGCCACATAGTTTTCAGCAGCCCCAGCTTTTGAAGTGTTCAGACAGTTACTTCACAGGTTCAATCACTCCTGTCTTCAAAATCACTGTATTATATAGTCATTGATCCTCAGAGCCCATCTTCCCTCCGCACACCACTCCTCTGTCTTAATTAGGAATGGTAGAGACGGGCAAATGGATTAACCCACAAAAGAAAGTCATCCTCTCAACCAGCAAACCTCCTGCTCTCTGCACACACAACAGGTGATTTTCAATTAAACTCAGCAAGTCAGAGGAAAGTAGATGTTCAGCATGCAGTCACTTTTTATACAGAGAAAAGGTCTCGAGACCTTTAAAAACACACTTCTGGATAAAAGAGTTCCTTGACTTAATGGGTGTGACATGCCACAAGCAAGCAAATTAAGTTTAAGCCAAAATTCATAACAAGTAAAACAGCCAGCCCAAAGACATGACAGTTCTATCAACAAGTCACTTGCTCCAGTCATTAAAAAAAAAAACAGACTGTACAAACACAGTTGAAGATACACTGCCAAGAATGCCAATAACCCCGAGCTGTCAGGGTTTAAACAAGATGACTTACTGACTTCCATCTCTCTTTTCTCTTGGGTGGAAGTTAATATTAACCTAGTCAGCCAAGCTTCTGGGAATCAGATCATTTTCCTGTGTTAAGGAATCGGTCTCAACTGCATTCAAAGTTGCTTTAGAAATGCTTTTACTGCTTTTCCAGATTAAATTGGGGTGGGAGGGAAAAATCAAGGTTTGTAACAAAAAGTGGATTCAAAATCTTGCCCACTTAAAGCACTGGTTGCTGCCTTATAAACCCCGCTATGCACTGAGGACTGAACGACCCTCAAAGCGGCCAGGGTGCCCGAGGGAAAGGCAAAACCGGGACTGCCCTGCACGAGACAAATGGAGGAATCAAACTCACTTCCTAGTCCGACCTGCTGCTAACGGGCCCGAATCACCACCCAAAACAGCCGAGCCTCCGAAGGGATGAAAGAACCGGGGCCTTCCTGGCTGCCAGGTACCTTCAGGGCCCTGATTTGCAGGAAGCGCCGACACCCCGCGCCTCAGGGCACTGCAAACGCGCTGCTTTGCAGGGCGACCCGCGGGGCACGGCCCCGCTCCTCCGGGGACTCCCGGCTCGGCGGGGGGCTGGGGACCGACCCGCCGCCAGGGGTCCCCCCGCGGCCAGCTTTGGCGCCCGAGCTTTGCAATTATTAGTATTATTTTTTGCTGCTGCACTTGAAACTTTCCGGAGCGGCGGGTGCGGACCCGGCCGACCCGCGGGAGACAAAAGCCGCTCGCACTGCAGGCCCCCAGCGGGAAGCGCTCGGGGGAGCTCCCGGCCCGGCCCGGCCCGGCCCGGCCGCGCTGCGGAGGAAGTTGCACAAGGAGGCGCGGGCTCCGCTTGTTGTTTACCGCGGCCCCGGCTGCAAGAACACCCCCCTCCCCCCCTGCACGGGGCTGCGGGGGGAGCCGCGCCGCGCCCGGGCCGGGGGCTTCCGCGCCGCAACTTTTCTCTCACGCTGCCGCGTGCAGCCCGCGCCCCCTGCCCCGCATCGGCGCCCCCCACAACAAGTGTGCGCGCGTGTATAGGTATATGGACATGTGCGTGCGTGCGTGTATATGGACATGCGTATGTGTGCATAGGTGTGCATGTGTGTACGCTCGCGCGTGTGTGCATGCATGTGTCGGTGCGCGCGCGTTTGTGTGTGTGCGTGTGCATACGCGTGTCCGTGCGCGTGTGTGCAGATCTGTGCGCGTGTGCGCGCGCGCGCGGGCGGCTGGGGACGGATCCCGCCCTGCGCTGCACCGGCTGCAGGAAGCGCCGCGACTGGGGAGGGCCGGTGGGGGGGGGGGGAGGTTGTTCCCCTGCAGGGCAAAGCCGGAGCGACGCAACTTGTTGGGGGAAAAAAGAAAGAAAGAAAGAAAGAAAAAGGGGGGGAAAAGTGGCGCCTCTCCCCTCCCTTCCTGCAAAAGAATAAATACCAATAACCTCCGCCCCGCGCGGTCCCCGCGCCCCGGCCCGACCGCAGCGGGGCCGGGAGCGACACGCACGCAGCGGGCGGGCGCGGCCCCCGAGCGCGCATTTGGGTGCCCGCCGCTGCACACGCACACACACCCGCGCACACGCACGCCCAGCGCCCGCACAGCCCGCAGAGGAAAAGCAAGCAGCAAACCGGGCCGCGCGTGTGCGCGCGCGTGTGTATATGTGTGCGTGCGTGTGTGCAAAGTTTCCCCAAAATGGCGGAAATGGGGGAGCCGCGACTATTTTAAATAGCCCTCCCCGCCGTCTCGCCCCGCCGGCAAAACTCTCGCCCTCCCCCCGCCTCTCCCGGCCCGGCCGCCGGCCCAGGCCTCCCCGCCCGAGGGGACGCGCGCCCCGCACACGCAGCCGGGCTATCCCGGCACCCGCCGCCTCCCTCCGCGGCCGGGGTGCGGGGGGGGCTCTTCACACCCCTGCCCCCAACCCCGCTTCTCGCCCGCCCGGGGAACAAAGAGCCGGCTGGGGGGGAGGGGGGGCGGGCCGCCGCCCCCTCCCCAAACGCGCACCCCCCGCCCGCTCCCCCGGGTGCCGCAAGTGTCACCCGCCGCAGCCAAGTGGTGCTCGGCGGGGCAAGCCTGCACAATGTGTCCCCACCCCCGGCCCCAACACGGGGGGGAAAATAAGGGAGCAGAAATGCCCCCGCATCCCCGCGCTCGGGGAGGGTGGGAGCCAGGCAGCAGCGCCAGGCACCTCTCTCTTTTCTTTTGTTCCTCTTTCCCACTCCCGCACTTGGGAGCGGGGCGAGGGGCCCCCCGCGCTCCGCACCCACTTGGGAGCCGACTTTCCCCCCGCCTCGCGCTGCCTCCTCGCGGCCGGCGGTGGCGGGGGAGAGGCGCCCCCCGGCTCGGCGGGGACAGGGGGCGCGTCTCCCTTTCCCCCCTCGCGCGCTCGCTCTCTCTCAACTTTCATCCGCGCCCCGCTGGGGGCCGGGGGGGGTCCCAGCCCGCCCCGGCCCCGGCCCCCCGCGGCTCCCCAGGGAGGGCAGGGCCCGCCGCGCCTTACCCCCCCCAAATTTCTCTCTCTTTTTCTCCGGCTCTCGAGTAGTCCCGACAAATATGGTCCAGGGCTGCGGGCACAAGTGAGCATGCGCCCGTGGAGTCAGGGCTGGGGAAAGGGGAAGCTGCCGCCGCCGCCGCCGCCGCCGCCGCCGGGGTGTCTCATTCTTCCTCCCCTCGCTCGAGCTGCCGCTGCGCCGGAGCCGCTGGGAAGCAGCAGCAGCGGCGGCAGCAGCAGCAGCAATCATCCCTGTTACCAAAAATACAGCCGCAAACAGCTACATCTTACATGCATCCTCTCCCCTGATTTCAAGCCAACGTTGGGAGAATAATAAGGAGAAATATGCAGCAGCCTCCTCCTATTTTTAGCCCCTTTTCTTTTGTTTGGGTTTTTTGCTTTTTGCAACATTACTTTTCTTTCTGAAGGGGGGCCCTGGGCTGATCCTAACTAATCAGTCGCATTCTTCAAGAGTGGAGAAAGATTTTCTAGACAATAGGTCCCTCCTCCCCACCCCCACTCCTCCCAAAAAATCTGGTAGCGTTAGGGAAGAGAGGGTCCAGGTACATGGCAATAATGAAAGTGCTGATTTTGCAAACTGCTCTGCGCAAGTAGACCTTTGTGCCCGCCAGTTAGGCTTCACCCCTGGATAAGAGACTGACTCCAGTGCAGGGCCTCCTGGGTTGGTATTGTGTGGAAAATGCTGTTCAGGCAACACCAAGTTTCCTCATGGAGATGTTTCAGTTGAGATCTAGTCGGCTTATGAATTAAAAGCGGCTTTGAGTATGATTGCACCTGCCACCCTTGCCAATTTTCACGGCTTCACAATTACAGTGTCTTATCTTTTACTATTATGTTTTTCTCCTTTCCTCCATGTACAAACCCTTCCCCCATCCAAAAAAAGAAAAAAAAGCTGACATGAAGTTTCCTATTCTTTCACTGACATCTGCAGGTCCTGCACCCATGTGAAGTCCCACCTTGAAGACGCGGTTTGCTCTGGGGGGTTGCATACGGCCTACTTACAGAGCAGTGATCCTCAACCAGGGTGCCATAGCACCGTGGGCTGCTATGAGATCCTTGTGAGGGTGTCACAGTGTTTGAGGAAGTACAAGTGCTCACTCCTCATGGGCCCCACATCCCAGGCCTGTGTGAGGAGATGAAAGGTTGAAAAACACTTCTGTAGAAGATAATGAAACGGATTGTACACTAAGAGCTCGGAAACCTGGAATGTAAACCCATTGAAAAAGGAGGGAAAAAAATCTCAGTCGAAAGTCTTAACAATAAATAGAATTTTTTTTTACACCAGAATGACTTTTTAAGTTGACTGTGTCCCATTAAGGCTGAAGTAATATGCCCAAATTTCAACTTTCAATATTTTCAGTTCAAGATTTTATATTTTGCTCGTATACACCCATATATAATCCATCAGAATTTGCACCCAGTATTTTTTTTATCTGGCCCTGTTGTTGATTCACCCTCAATATTTTCATTTTCTTTGTATTTTCACATAGAGAACAATTACAGCATCAGAACCAAATGACTATAATTCATTATGAACATGAATAAATATTCTACATGCCTGAGATACAGACATACATACATTAACAAGGAAACTCTGACACAAAGGTCAAGGACGGTTGTTTAAGGAGCAGGCACATAAACCCCTTGGTTACAGTACCCAGTGTCTGTAATAAGTATTCCAGTGGCCCAGGCACAGGATTCAATTGCATTTGGCACTATACGCATCCATAGGAAGATGGGTCTCGGCTGAGAGAGGGGGATCTGACAATTTTGATTCCCATTCAGCAGGATATTTATTGAGGAACACCCACCGTTTGGGACTATTCACATGTTTTAAAACATGCACCTGCTTAAGTGCCTTGGAAAGGGTCCATCTTGCATACACTTAGGCATGTGTTTAACTTTACTACCTTGAGTAATTTAATTGATTTCAAGTGTTTGCAGGATGGGGCCTACATGTATCACATAAAAACATGTGGTCTTGGTTAACATTTCTTAAAGCTGTTCGGCTGAAATATGTTCTACAGGCAGCAGGTTCTTTCAGTAAATGTGCATTAAATGAAGAATAATTCAGCATCCACTCTGCCACTGTGTGACACAGGATACTAGGGAAGATAAACCTATGGTCTGACCCAGTAAATGGTAGTTCTTTCATTCTTAATTACAGAAAACGATATTAGCCTTACTATAATCATTATATAGAAAGAATAACAAGTGTATTAGAGAGCTGAACTAAAAAGCAGTCGAGGAGAAAATATTCTTACTTTCAGACACTGAAGTATAAATAGAGGAAATTTAGAAATATAAAATGTCCACAAATACTGGACACCCATGAGTTGAAATTTCTGGGTCTGGGTGTTCTGAAATCATCTCCCACTGTCACTGAAGTATAGCTAAAAACTACATTTTTCTCTAGTATCATTACGTTAGCTTAGTTCTACAGAAGATCTCATTCTCCTAACACAGATCTGCCTATAATATCTAAATCAGCATTTAAGCTTTTTCTCAGTCCTTTATTTCTCTATACTACTGGCTTTGCTTGCATGTCGGAATATAATGCTGAATTTTCAGTAAGCTGTGTAAAGACTACATACAATGAGGTACACATTTTATTTATGTTTGAAATATTCTGTTTCTTTTCTTCCAAAGATCGAAAACAGAAAAAATCGGTAAAATATTTAAGAATTCTTGGTACATTGTAATCCACTCCCATCCACCCAGTGCTAGTACAAAATATAATTAGACTGGTTTTAAAACATGTGTTGGTTCACCCTTAAATATTTCCAAAAAATATTAGCATTAGTAATCAGGGAGCTATATACATGATGATGATCACGACAATTATTATTATTTTTGTTATGAGAAAGAACTACATTCAGGGCCAAATTCTACTTCAAATGCTTATGTAGCTCCAGTTTAAGTCAGTAGAAGTCGTGAAAGTACATCCACAAAACCTAGGTCCTATTTAACTAAGTAAAAGTTATGAAAGTGCATCCATACCAAAAAACTAAAAGAGGAAACCCCAATTTTTAAAAGTTGAAAAAAATCCAAAGGATGGAATTTTTAAGATTTCAATAGAATTAAAATTTCAACAGAATTGAAACCAAGTATTTAAACCTGGTCCTAAGCATTGCATCACAGAAAGCACATGGACCAGTAGTTTCTAATAGATAGCTATCTGATCAAGGAAAATGACTATGGGAGATAAATACAGTTTCTCAGTTCCATCTTTTCTCCCAAAATGTATTTGGGCAACTCAACAAACTTAAATTAATGAAATAAGGGCTTGAGAATACGTAGCTAGTAAAAATATTTTACCTTTATTTACGTGTTCTTTTTATATGTGTTTGTTTGATTACCATCTTGTACAGCCCATACATCCCATCTGTACTTGGAATACAGTTCTGAACACTTATTTCCCAAATGTAAGCATGGCATTAAGTGTGATTTTGGCAGTATTCTTAATGACAGTATTTAGAATAGCTAAATTTGGTTTCCCTGTGAATATTTTTTTACGGTATTTGAATAGCTGTTTGTGTTCATATTGCATGCAGATACCAATTATTTTCCTCAGGAGTCTATGTATGAACTTATATACATGCAACTTGCAGCTCCTGAAATGTATGTTAAATACCATTCGAGATAGTGAGAGGAAGGAAGCTGTATTATGGATGCAGCCTATATATTGGATTTATGTCATAATGTTATGGCTGCTGGACAGATATCTAAAGATAAACTGAAAAAGACAACTGCAACCTAAATTTTCAAAAGTAACATTGGATTTAAAGTGCTTCAATTTTTGTACACCTAACTTAAGACACCTTAAAGCAGATCTGATTTTCAGAAAGCACTGTGTACTTGCCTTCTAACATCTGGTGCTCACGCAAACCTGCCGCGTTTCCTCTCAGTGAGCATCAGTGATTTTCCCACATGGCCACTCTCAAAACTGGAGGCTGAGGGCAAAAGGTGCCAAGTAAAAGTCACTAGCAAAAATCATTTAACCACCCAGAGGAGCCAATCTTCACTCCACCAAAAGAAGACTTGGAGCAAGGGAAACAGGCAAAGGTATGGGGAAGCAAAAGCATGTACTGGGCAGAATGAGCATTCCAAAATACCTAATTTTCTCAAAAAAAAATATTGCCCCCATTCTTTCATAGCAAAAACTCAAATCTTGTTATGTTCTTCGGAAAAAAGTAACCAAGTAAACAAGTAAAAAGCAAAAACTCCACAGTGTATCTGCTATGTTTTTCATGGGATTGTGCTGCTGCCACCACACTTGTTTTTACTGCTGTCATAGACACCAGGATCCCCTGGACCTGGGGCAGATAAGAACATATTCCCTTCATTCAGAATAAAAAGTAGAAGCTATAGGGAAGCGGGGGAGCACTAGCATTGGAAGGAGGTGCTGGAATTTGCTGGGTTCAGGGTAATTAATTAAGATGAGCTATAAGGGTTGTTGTAAGCACCATTGGACTGAAGGTATCTCCAAAGACATAAAAATGGGGAAGGAGACACAAAGGCCTCATGTCTCAAGAATCTGACTGAGGTATTATTCCAGTCACAGTGTCCACGTCTACGAGATGCTGACTGCATACTGAACTACTGCACAGTCTGTGTCTCGTGTAGACGCGGCCAGTGAGGCATCATGGAAAGGTTGTTTGTTGCCGCTACTGCGCAGTAACTCCAGTTAACTCCAGTAGCTCCAGTTAGTTTAAACAAGTACTAAACAAGTACTAAATGTCTGCACAGTAACTGGAGTAACATGGCTTTTTCATGACGCCTTACTGGCCAGAAGATGCTGACTGCACAGTAGCTCATTACATGGTCAGTGTCTCATGTAGACATGGATGCTATGACTGGAATAGTACCTCAATCAGATTCCTGAGAGATGGGGACTTGGTTGCCTCTTTTGCCATTTTTATGTCCTTAGAGACATGGACATATATGTTTAAACAAGTACTAAATGACTGCGCAGTAACTGGAGTTACTGTGCAGTAGCATCGCCAAATGGCTTTTTTGTGATGCTGACTGTGCAGTAGCTTATTATTAGTCATAATAATGTCACATCATGCTTCCTGCCATACAACACTACTGCACAGTAGTAACGAGCTACTGCACAGTCAGTGTCTCATGTAGACACAACCAGTGAAGTGTCTTCCTCTCTTCCACCTGACTTTAAGCAAGGGAAAGAGGAACTGAGTGTTGGCCTCTCTAGCTAATCAGAACCCTAGAAAATCCCTTCAATAAGTTGACATACAAAAAACTAGAAATCTTGGTTCTAAAATGATACCTTTTATTAGATCAACTGGGAAATTGCAAGAAAACTGTCCTTTTCTGCAAGCTTTCGGGATCAAAGTCCCTTCATCAAGCTCTGGGAAAAGTATAGATGTTACAAGATAGTAAAAAATCCCCATAGGTAGGAAATAAACTTCATATTTGCACAGAGGGAGATGAAGATGGAAGGCTGTCCCTCTGGGTCCAATAACAGGAGTTTTTTAATGCATGTCAGAGCTTCTCCCACCCTGCCGAGAGGTGGCTTTCACATAGCTCAACCTATAAAACATTAGGCCTAGAGAACAATGGGCTCAATGGAAGAGTTTGTCATTCCCATTCCAAAGAGCAATACCTCTCCCCAGCTTGATGGGCCCTAACAAATTAAAATAGAAGGGATAATCTAGCAAGTTACTGGGGAAGGACCACAGAACAGAAGAATATAAAGGTACATTCTGAGAGAAATAGAGCCAGCTCTCAAGGACAATGACTAAGAAAATGGAACAGCAGTGTGGGAATATGGCCACTAGAAATTAGGGACCTAGAACAGAGTAGGATAATGGGCCAAAAGAAAAATGAAATCTGCAGTCTGGTTACATAGCATAGATCATTGGCAAAAGCTTTAACTAGTAGGGGAAGATAAGAAAGCCAGGCAGAATTAAATAAGTAATGATCTGGAAGAGGAGTTAGAAGAAAGGGTTGTCATCCTACAGTAAGGGGGAAAGGGTAGGTGGGATTGGAATCAGACTTAGCAGGATGACTGCAGGGTTTGAAGTATAGGAATTGGGAGGCAGGCTTAGAGAAATGGATGAGGAAAGAAAAGGTATCATCATGAGGCATCACAGTAACAGACAGTGTTCTCAGGTAAGAGCAGCCAAATTACCAGTAATAAGGGTTCTAGCCTTCAGTCCGTGTTAGCAAACACTCCCATTAGCAGTTATGACAAATGTGAAGGTGCTTTATATTATCAACCTTTAAGTAGTGAATCTGTCACTAGCATTGTGTTCCTGAACCACAAATGGAAACAGATTTATATTTTTTTTGGAAAAAAAATTTGTGTTTCAGGTCAAATTAGCCAAATCAGTTCTGAATCCTCTTGACTGAGCAACACTCAATTATTCAAACACCATATGTGGCGCTGCTATCAGCAAAGTATCACCCACCCCAAACTTTTCAGCTCAGGGCTTTGATATTCCCAAATCCATTGGTGGGCATCCTACATGCAGGCCCAAGCATGGAGGCTTGGGGTTCACATTCCCCGGAGTCTCACTTGCCCTAAGCCAATGGCCACAGGAGCAAGCTAGGGAGAAGTCCCCCATTTCCATAAAGTAGGCGTGTAACTGAGATCCTGGAAGCCGGCAGGTGAGAAGCTAATTACAGGACTCTCATAGGGTGTCCTGTCCACAGTGCATTGGACAGGGTGCAACCTCAACTACTCAATGCTATTTGAATCCGTATCAGTCTTTATCTTAGCCCACAAGAGGCCGAGAAACAGTTCACCTTTGGTGACTTCATGGCTAGACCTAGATATAGAGCCCTTACGCTTAAGGGTTGTCAACAGACAATGGCAGAGCAAGTAACCTTAATGGCTCTTTGTTGCTCTCCAATGAGAGCAAGCTGACAGTGTGAGAAACCCACACACACATAGAAATTATAACTTACTGGAAACATGCAAGTTGGTTCTGTTCTGTACTTGAAACTTCAGAGGAAAATCTACTAATTTGCTTTGTTCATGAGGTGTATGATAAGATGGGGGTATATAAGTATGTAGCCTGTTTTTTAAAATGCTTTCTTTTTCTAGTGCTTTTTTCCAAGTAGTAAATAAACATACTGGTCATTTCCAGATGGGTGTGTACATGCGTTTCCCCAGGAAAGAATAGCAGTGGCACATAGTTGCGCTGATGCTATTTGTCCCCAAGGAATGCCGCTACATGCGCACTCTAGCAGACAGCAAATTACCCAGGGTGGGGTCAGAGAGGCTGGGGCCAGCAGCTGGGCTGTCCCCAGCAGCCTTACCTGGGGGTGTGAGGGCTCCTGTGGCTCCAACAGCAGCAATCTGAGTGCACAGAGCCTGGTCGGCAGCTCTGACTGCCCAGGCTCTGGTTTTGGGCGGGACATGCTACCACCACCCGTTCCATCCTGCTTTTTTCCGGCACGGGTTTTTTGAGACTGGGTTCTCCCATGTCAAAAAACCCCACTGTGCTGCAAATTAGCAGTGCAGCAAACAATTGCATGTACAGCATGTACCGTTTGTGGCACTGCAGACAGGTCTGTGGTGCTGCAAACCACACGTGCACTTGCTGGGACGTGCCCACTTTGTTTTAAGAAAGCAATTGATTGCTATATCCCTGGGTGCTCTGATAGGGAAGAAAGTACTTGGGATTGGGTTAGACCTAAAGAAAAACAAACATTTGGTATACATGGGATAGTTTACACAGGGTTTGGTCTAAGAGTGGAACTTTCAATCCAAGATGGCAAAGAGTAAGAGGCTGAGAGTATTCTTAGAAGATTAAGGGGTATTCTCAAAATATAGGTAAGAAACTAGATTTCAGGTGACTGTGATAAAGTTTAATAAAAATTTACTGGTGGTCTTGCCTCGGTAAAGAGTTTAGAATGGTATCACAAATAGAATATCTACAGGAACTGTGAAAATCATTTTAATAAAACATAAAGACAAAATATATTATATTAGCTATTAAACCCCAAAACCAATAAAGAAGAATGGGAAGCACTTCCCTTTCTTGTTAACATTTTTCGAATGATGTCATGTCACATGCACACACAGAAATAGCATTCTACTACTTCCACATGCAGTAAACAAAGGACACTAATGGGGTTTCCCCTGCCTCTCATACACAGGCAATTGACAATGGATGGAAGTCATGTCCCATTACAACCAAGCCTGAGTAATCGGGCTTTGTGCAGAAAATGCTGGAAATCCTTTGGGCTGAAATAGTGGCCACTGCTTCTCTGTACCTGTTACTGCAGTGGAAGTGGATAGAAATTTTGGGAGAGGGTAATCTTGGCTACCTGTGAAGTAATGGGAATTTTCAATCAGGACCTTTAGTGATAAGGAGGCCACAAGCTGACCTGCCACAGTAGGATGCAATTTGACCAACATTTTATCCATTGCACACAATCTAATAAATAGTATAGTATAAAACAGAATACTATAAAGAACTAGTAAGCTAAATGATAGAAGTAATCCACCAATATGGTCTAAGAATATTTGCTTTGCAGCAGTACTCAGGGCAAATGCATTCTGTGGCTTCCAAAAACAAAGGAGCCATAGAGCTATGATACTACTATTTTCCATGGGAATCTGGATAGGGACGTACAAGTTATCAATATGCATGTAAAGTCTGTTCTGTAATGTTGTGTTACTTTACATTGACAATTTATCACAAAGATGGTTTTATTTCAATACCGAGTGATAAAAGAACTGACACATGCTAAAGGTACAAAAGGTACCGAAATCTTGAAAATATACCTTTTGTTAAAAACAGTTCATTTTCATATGCTTTGCAGTAAACTTTACTAAAATTATGCATCAGAGACTCCTGGTTTCTGACTTAGCCGTGCGCTATGTTCTTTTGCAAACTAAAAATTCTGTGGCAGCTTTCAAGTACATTGAAAATGAGGATTTTATTTAATATAAAAATAAAGAATATAATTACGGAATTTGATTACATACATATACTTTGTTTTACTCTATCACCACATTTTTAACCTTGCTTAGCCATCTAAACTGATAACCCATAAGTACTGTAGGTGGAGACTGGCAAATGATCTGGGAATAGACAGGGATTTAGGTGCCTTGGAAACATAAATGGGTGTGTCTACATGTGATGCTATGTTGCCATAGCAGCATACTACAGTGACCTAGCTTCCACAGGCAAAACCCATGATGCCACAGCTATGTCGCCATAGTGACATGCTCCCCTATTATAGTGCATTGCTACAGCGACGTAGTGCCTAAAAATAAATGTTTGCAGAATGCATGGTGCAGTCCCAGCTGTTACTGCATCAACTTTTAGTACTTCCAAAAGGAAGGATTAAATGACAGCACAGTAACAACAGTGCCATAGCAGCATGTGTAGACATGCACAATCAGGGTTTGCATCTTTGGTGCACAATTGGTACCAAGGGCCTTTACATAAAACATCTTTCCTTCTTTTTCTGTTCTGGCCAGAAGCAGAAGTAATCTGAGATTTTGATGCGGAGTTCAACTTCCTGAGCACCATTCACGTGCTTAACTTTTCTGACAAGGCTGGTCTCATGAACTTGTGTGACTAGAGTTAAGGATAAATATAGTGTTAAGGATGGGACCTTAGTATTCAATTCAGTGGGCATGTCTACACATCCATTTGGTCCAAGAACAGTTTACTTGCAAGTAAACTACTCATGAATAAACGTGCCCAGGCAGGCGTCTACACATGCAGGGACTAGAGAACAGATTTGCTGCTCTTAGCACCAAACTACCTGAAGCCCTGAAATGGGCCCCTGCCACCACCAAGAGGAGCTCTAAGCTCTGGCTGCAGCTGCCAGCAGTCAGCAGCCCTTTTGAAAAGCTAGCCCCATACTCTGCTCCTTGGCTAGCCACTTCCCTGCCCAGGAGCAGCATGCACAGTGCAGGGGCAGTACACAGCACCAGTCTCCTCACCAACTCTGCTTTCCTGCACCGTACCTGCTGCATGCTGTGCCCCGGCAGTGACAAACAGGGCCTTGGCTCCTGGTTGCCAGTGTGCTGAACCTGCTGGCCTGCTGCACCAACCACCAGCTGGCCCATGGCCATCTGGCCTCGCTCAGCTCCCCCACATGCAGCGAACACCTGCCTGGCTCCACTGTGCCATCCCGGGGTCACTGCTGCCACATAGCTGCCGCCTGGACCCCATCTGGCTGCCTGAACCCCTGCAGAGACACTGACAAAGGTCTCCTGGATGCTACCTCCAAAGGTGCCCTCATCCCCCTGGGCCCCCTGGTCCACCACTTCTGGGCCTGCCAGGCCATCTAGGACTAGTGGCTGTACATCATCCAGAACATCTGAGATGATAAGCAGTGGTTGAAGGTGTTCCAGATAATCCAGACCACCTTCTGGGACCTCCATGAGCAGTTCCAGCCACACCTGGAGTGGCAGGGCACTGCCATGTGGCTGCCTCTCTCCACAGATACCCTCGCCCTGCTCAAGCTGGCCATGTCCACCAGCCTCCTCTACATGAGTCACATCATTGGGTAGGCAAGGCTGCCACTGGGAGGCCATCCTGGAGGTGTATAGGGCACTCCAGCCATGCCCATGTTTTCAAAATTCCACCCTCCCAGGCCTGGCAGAGTGTAGGTGCTTCACACCAGGAATGCTGGACCTGCAGCTGGGTGCCATGGTGGTCCTGCCTCTCATTATCGGGGACCCTGCCTACCCACTCCTGCCCTGGTTCTTGCGGCCCTACAGCAGCCAGCTGGACCCCTGCCAGGCCCACTTTAACTGCTGCCTGGGCTGGACCCACATCCAAGCAGAGTATGCCTTTGGCCATCTGAAGGGATGCTGGCACACCCCCACCACACACCTCGAGTTCACTAAGGACAACCTCGCCAGGTCATCATCACAGCCTGTGTGCTGCATTATATACACAAGACCTGGGGGGAGCTCTTCCGTGAGGCCTGGGTGGAGGAGGCATGGTGAGCAGAGGCTGCCTAGCAGTAGGAGTACCACCTGCAGTGGCAGTGACAGCGGTGTTCCTCCCCACCCTCCACTGAGGCCCCAGGCAAACAGCACACTTGCAAGTGGGGACCAGAACACTGGGTGCAAGAGGCCCTAGCCAACCACCACCTCCTGCAGTCCCCACGGTAGCCACCCCTGTGCTCTTCCCAGAGTGGGACAGGCCAAGATCCTGGCAGTATTCCCCATTCTGCTCCTGCAGTCCAGCCCATGGAGCCCAGGCTTGGGGTCCACAGACTCCCAGAAGACTGAGATGAGGAGCTGCCTGTGCCCCTGCCCTTCCTGCCAGGGGCCTTTCCAGGGAGGCACCCCAGAGCCAGCCCCCACCCCTGCATTGGTGCTGTACCCCAAGCATGCCTCTGTTGTGTGTGTCCGAAGCTTTGCATGAGGAGCTGTTTATATGGACCAAGGGGTACCTGACTCACTACATCCTCCTGCTGCTGATCCCTATGGTGCCCTGTAGCACCTGCATATATGGCATGGGACCCTGAGCTTTGACAGTGTACGAGGCAAACCTGGACTGTCCCACAACCTCTGCCACTTCCTAGAGGGCTACCTGTGGCTGAGCTACATGTGTCTGCCTCCCACTAGCATTGGCGCATTCCTTGGTCTGTGGGAGGCCCACATAGCTGCAGGGGCACAGGCTGCTCAGTCAAGTTTTTCACTGTCTCCTGCTTCCCTGTGTGTTGTGGGAGGGTACCTGGGATCAGAGAAGTGCTGCTGGGCCAGGCAGGGAGGGGAGGCAGGGGCAGGAACAGGTGACAGGGGCAGGTGTGTGGTGTGCAAGGAGCTGGCACTGCTGTCAGCCAGCAGTATCATAGTTGCCCATGCCTCATGGCTGAGTCTAGAGCTGCAGAGCTGTCAAGATAGGTGCTGGCCCAGGATCCCCAAGCTTCTGATGGAGACTGCAGCTGGGGAGCTCAGCATGACAGCATGCTGAACACCCAAGGGGTTCTCCCACAATGATGAGTTACCATGGGTACCAGGATGGGGAAGGAACTTGGGCAGGCTGCCCATGCTGCTGTACATAACATGGCTGTGGGCTGGGTCCTGGGACACGAGGATCTCCATCACTTGCCGCATAAAGGGCATTGACTTGCAGGCACTCCCGGACTGATGATTGTGGTCAGTCATGCTGATCCACTGTGCCTGCAAGGCCTTGACCTTTATGCAGCACTGCCACACCAACTGGTTGTGCCTGCTGTTCCGCATCCAGTCTAACAGCCCCTCATAGACATGGGCATTGGCGCGCCCACCCCACTTGAACTGGTGCTGCACCTCTGCCTCGCCTCACAGCACCATGAGGTCACCAGTCTCCTCCTGGGACTAGTTGGGGCTCTGGATGGTGGGCATGGCCATCACCATGGATGTCAGCAAAGAGGACGCCATCAGGGATCCCACGCCAGCTCTCTGGGCCTCCGCACAGCTGTCCCTGTGCTTCTGGGCCTGGGCAGGTGCCTGCACAGTGCAGGAGCATGACACAGGCAATGCCTACAGCACCTGTAGGCTCCAGGTAGGCTGCGGGGGTTGGGCTGCAGGCAGGTGGAACTGGCCTTGCTGGCCAGAAGCTCCCTGCATCTGGGCCTGCGAGCTGCAAGGCCTGTCAGGAGGCTGCAGCATCCTGGAGGCCTGGATAGCATGGGCCTGGCAGCCATGCAGCACTGTGGTGTCAGGCAGTGATGCTGAAGTGCAGGCAAGCTGGTGAGGCTAGCCTGTGGCCCACCCAGGGGAGCACAGGGCCTGGAGTGGCCTCTGGCTGCCTGCTGGTGTGCCCCAGGCCTCAAAATACCTGCAGGCTTTTAAGGGTTTGAGGCAGGGGCTTCCATAGAGGCAGCCCAGCCTTGGGGCAGGAGAGGGTCCCAGGCCTGGGGCTAACCTCAAGCTGGCCCCCTAGTGGCAGGGCTGAACCTGGGGCAAATTTGCTCCCAGGTCATGTCTACATGTGTGTGACTACGTAGTAACTGCACTAGGCTAACCTAGGCTACTGTGCAGTTAAGCGTCTCGTGTAAATGCACCCAGTAACCATTGACACAAATCAGTCTCTCCATAGGGGCAATGTTTTGTTCCCACCCTTGAGACTTCAGCCTTCATCAGTATAAAAACGAGGTTGCTCCAACATTGATCCAAGGAAGAAGTAGTGTGTACTAAATGTGTCTGAGTGAGGAAGAATAGTTTAAAATTATAGTGGTTTCAAATACATAAAAATGTTCTATCTTTTTTTGTTCCAAGTTACAGGAAAAGGTTTGCTCTCCTCTATAGACTTTAAGCAATGTTTCAGCCTGGAACAAATAACTGAGTTAGATAAGCTCCCATAAAAATAAACTGACCCACATCTAAAATGTCAGGATGACACTATAATAAAATTGCATTTCTTATATACATTTCCCCAAAATGAAGAGTGTCTATATAAATGTGTTTATACTAAAAATCCATATAACACGAGGTCTGTAATATGGATCTCTGAAATTTGGGAGTTTACAGTCAGTCATAGAATAGACTTTTTTGCTGTTTTGGTATAGTGCCAAGCTGTAGAAAAATGGAACTTCAGTTCTAAATATCATGATCTACATTTGCATAGGAAACCCCCCTGAAAAGGCACATGGCTTGACTAAAAGCTGCTGTGTACAATAATAAGAGTTAAGTCTGAGTCAAATTAAGATCTCATATTGTTTCTTAAAATAAAATGTAATATTGCCTAATACTATGTACATTATTCCAACATACCAGCTTAGCTCTAGTGAACACTGAAAAAGGCCCATATGTGCATATGTATTCATAGACAAGTTCAGTGTTTAGTCAAAACTTGAACTAGATCTAATAGATGCACTTGGAACTCTACTTTCTCTCCTGTTCGCCTTTTAAAGTCTGCAGGTGTCCTTAATTAAATGCTAGTTGTCATTCTACACTACACAGTTCAGGCCCCTGCAATGCTAAAAGCCAGATCATGTCAAATGGTAGCAATGCAGATTCAGTACATCAAAATAGGCAGCAACTGACTGTACCATGGAGGTTGGGCCTCAAACTAATATGACCTACATAAACATTATGTTCTTGTTTAGATAGACCCTGAAGAAATTTATGTCACATGTTCTCAGAAGCTAACCTACAAATGTTCATAATTCAGTCAAAACAGAATGAATTTTCCCCAAAGTGGCCACGATCCGCAGATGAATATTTCCATGCCAGTTTTTCTGCTCTGAAACTTCAGCCGTACTGACTACAGTGGTGTGTTCTAGGTTACTTTTTCATATGGCAAAAAAAATTTTATAATGGAAAGAGCGTGTTTTATTCCTCCTCTGCTCCTCAAAGATAAAAAGAAAACAATTTTGGCAGCGGCTAAGCTGGGAACACTTCAGCTTTAAAATTAAGTATTTTAGCAAGTTATGGGTATCTGAAAATTAAAATGAAAATCTATGTAACATTATTGCATGTGTTACTTGTTATAATACAGTGTTTATAATACATTGGCATATGTTTGGGGGTGGTCAGTGGCAATGACACCAGGATTCCTTGAAAAGTTTGTAAAATTTGGTTCACTAGGAGGATCATTAGTTTCCCTGGTGTGGACCAAGTACTGATGGTTGGCACAGTGTGAATACTGATCCATTGCCAACCATATGCTTACTGGAACAGACAGATTTGTACAGATCTGTTTGCCTTTTTTATGCTATACTTGTTGTACCCCTTTATATTTTTCTTGTTTTTAAGGGGCGGGGAGGTGGAGGGCAAATTGATGCCCCTGCAGTGAGGGAGGGAGTGGGGCTGGGCTAGAGCTGTAAAGCCAGGGCAGAGCGCAAGCAGCTCATCCAGGAGACCTTGGAGATGGTGGCAGCTCCCGCTGGTGCAGACACTCCGGGAGAACATGGGGGCATGTGCCCCTGGATCTGCACGCGGAGTGAAGGCAGGCTGGCCCAGTGATGGGGGAGGGAGTGGGACAGGGGCAGGGGCTACCCAGCTGGGGTATGGCGCAGGACTGAGCTGCGTGGGAGGCAGCTTCTGCAGCTACGCATACCCCCAGAAGGGCACAGGGATGTGTGCCCCCAGATCTGCATAGGGGAGGGCAGGCTGCCACTGCGGGCTGGGGCTGGTGCTGGGCTGTTCCTGGTGGGGGCTTGGCCATGCTGCGCTTGGGGCAGGCAGCAGCAGCGCTAGAAGGTGGGGTTGGAGGGGCTACAGTAAATTCTAGTATTGCTGAAGCCCCCCCATTGTCCACTCCCAGTGACACTGCCATCTGCCCTGAGGGCAGCCTGGCCCAATCCCCACCAGGATGACTCTGGCACAGATCTAGCCCACAGAAGCAGCCTGCCCTGCCCTGTGCACATGCCCCCCCTGCCCTCCTCGGGTGCAAGCAGTGGTGGGAGCCATCACCCCCCTTCCCCCAGATTAGCTGCTCGCAGCTCTGTCCCACGCTCTGCTCTGGTTCCCACCACTGTGCACACCCCCAAGAGGACATGCAGGGTATGTGCCCCCAGATCTGTGTGCAGGGCAGGGTGGGATGCAGCTGAGGGCTGGGATGCTTATGGTGGGCCACCAGGAAGAGCCCGTTGTAGCCCCAGATACATCCTGCAGTGGCAGACCACCCTACCTCGCACAGATCCAGCGGCATAGGCCCCCGTACCCTCTCAGGGTGCATGCAGCAGCAGAAGCCATCCCCCGCACAGCATATTCTGGCACCCTGCCTTGGCTGGGTCTGCCCCAGCTCCTTTCTCTCCCCTACCACTGGGTCCTTCATTTCACCCCCTCCCGGCACCTTCCCTCACAACACACTTACCAACCAGACCCAGCTGCTCTCCTGGCCGCCTGCATGCTGCACTGCATTTGTGTGAGTGCATGTGGCATTTACTGGCCACATTAGGTCTGCATACTCCCTAGGACCTTTTTAAGTACCCTTAGGGGTACACGTACCCCCAGTTAAAAACCACCAATTTTGGCAATGCCCATTTTCAACATTTTGAGTCTGACTCAGAAGGCAACCTTAAATAAGCCTCAGTTACTTCTTGAGCACAGTTTGAGAGAGTAGCTTCACTTCAGTCTTTGAAGTCTCTGCTTAAAATAAAATGCAATACTGCAGTCACCAACAGAAGTGCCAATGTGTGTAGTAGAGTTTTCTCTGACATGGCCTAGAGTGGTTATCATTACAAATGAACATCTCTACTGTTAGTAGATAGGACCCGATAATGCCATAAATCCTTATAATTAGCATAAAAATAACTGTAATGTATTAGAAGCATTAAGGAAAATCACTTGTGCTTATTTTCTAAAATAAGGGCAAATTCTATAAAAATGAAATGCTTTCTGTTCCTAAGCAAATTGCTGGGATAAGCTTGTTGTTCTGTTCACTATAAATTTGTGTAAATTGGCAGCACTTTAGTGGTCATGCACACTGTCAAGGTGGGTGGGAGGGTAAATTAAAAAAATCAGATAGTAAAAAAGCAATTTAGGGTAAATATTCAAGCATATCTCAGTGAATGAGAAACTCCTATTAAAGTCAATGGAACTAAATTGAAAGCCAAGGACATTAACTCACACTGGCCACATCTACACGTGTGCTTTCCTGCGGAGTAGATTAAATAGCTTTGGAGTAAAGCATCACCATCTACACATGCAACGCTATTATGCTGCAGTAAACTAATTAACACCACTGTAAAAGAATACCTTCAGGTACAGTACTATCTTATGGAGGAGTAATTAGATGCAATTAAACACACATCTAGACACTGACCACTGGCACAAAGTGCCACCGGTCAACCCAGGCAGCAGGGCATGTGTAGACTCTAGCCTGCTGCCTAGCCACATGGCTCTGCACTTTCAGGAACCTGTTGCCCCTGGCAGCCAGCCCCAAGGCCACCCAACACTACCGCCTGGTGTAAATTGCTCTTCCCTGGCTCAATTGCTGCTATTCCAGGAGCATGTGTAGATGATGATGTGGAGCCAGGTGACTCAGCCCAGCAATGGCAGTGTACCGTCTCTCATCCTGCTCTCCCTTTACTCCCAGTCTCTTTGTGGAAGCCCAGATGACCTACCATGGAACTTCAGGGCTCCACAAGGCACAGTTTGAAAATTACTGCTTTGACATATTCTTTTCCTCCTGGCAGTGCAGTGGGGAAGCTTCAAAAGTAGGGCTGGAGAAGGAGTTGGGGAGTGCTTAACCTGTGACCTGATGGCTAGAGCAGTGGTCTCCAAACTTTTTTGATCGTGCACCCCTATCAGTAAAAAATTTTTGAGCACGCATCCCCAGTATATGTATATTTATTTATTTATAAATTATATACATGTACTGCTCGCATACCGTATGTGACACGTCTGACATATGGACCGAGTGAGGGTGCCCATGTCAATCCATATATTAAATATTAGTAAAGCTTAATTTCTTTCTTATTTTTTTAGATAAAAAATAAATAGAAATAGAAGTTCTAATATTTTCTTCCCGCACCCCAATGGATTGTCTTGGATACCCCCTGGGGTGCACGCACCCCACTTTGGAGACCACTGGGCTAGAGCATAATGCTAGAGGAGGGATGTAAATTCACCCTTCTCTGGGTGAGAAGGACATAGAAGCTGGATATTGTGTTTTCTGGGCAGGTGCCCTATCCAATCAGATATTGGCGCTAAATCATGGGAGGAACCCTTCTCTTCCTCCTCCTCCAGCATCGAACATCTGCTAGTCTTGGGTTATTGTTGAGTAGAATTTCATGAGTTATACTCACCCAGTGCATCATCAGCTAAGTAAAAATTCAACTAATGGATCAGTTAACCGGAATATAACTTAAATTTTACTAATTTCCATTTTAGCTACACGTAGACCTCTGAATAAAAAATATAAAGCATAGGAAAATTATTCTGCAACAAAACTTTTCAGGTGTAAAAAGGAGAATCCAATTGTTCAATCTTTAATGAAACCTCTAAGAAAATAAAACCAGAAACTCTGAAGCCAAAAGGATAACAAAGATAAATATAAAGGTAGCTATAAATACACACAAGTACAAAAGTTTTACTGGAAAAAGAAAGCTCTTATTTGAGGGTCTTACCAGATATAGATGCTGTCATATTGAAAACAGTTTAAACAGATTTTCACAGTTACGATTTATTCTTTTTAAAAACTAGCTAATATGAATATTTTAACGATATTTTTAGAATTCAGTGAAAGGGGATTTTCAACTTTTTAAACATTTCCTACTAGAAATGGAAGTCAAACAGAATGTCACTGTCAGGGATAAACCTAAATAAATAAAATAAGTCAGTTCAAGCTGAATGGAAAAATTAAGCAGCTGGCATTAAAGCTCAAAAGCAAATCTAATTCTTTCAGATTTGATAATAAGATATCACAAGTCAGGGGTATGATTTTTATTTTTAATACTGGGTGTAGCTCAGCTGTGTTCTTTTAAAAAATACACAGAATCAAAAATAGAAATAGACTTGCTATGAATACAGAATGTGAAGCTGCTTACCAGTGACTAGTGATTCTCATAAAGGATCTTCTCAGAAAATCTCATACTATTTGGTTAACTTGTTCACTGTCCTGCAGGACACAGAACTATTCAAGAGCATTTAGGTCATTGGGAATGGGGAAGCACATGATTCTTTCATAGACTCCTCCTTTTGACTCCTGATCCTAGCCTTTCAGTTCAGCTCGTCTGCTAAGTGGTTGTTTCCAGGCAAATACAATTCTGAAGAAGAATATGGCTTGCACAAAATAATTGCATCCTGACAAAATAGAGCATAGCCTTCTTCCCCTGGCCATCCAAACTTCTGCTGTGCTGGCCAAATGAATTTGAATCAGTTGGCCTCTATGCTGCAAGAAAAAAAAAGGTAGTATTGCTTAGATCCAAGATATAGAAAGCCTTGATGTTTTTTTGGACTTAATAAATCACAACCAATGAGCAGTTCTTGGTGAGACCCCAGTCTCTTCATCTAGTGATAGCTTAAGGAAAGGAATGAGACCATATAATAACATCCACTGTATGAAGATAGGAATAAATAGAGGAAATTGAGTCAATTTAGGGAATGCAGATGGAAGTAGGAACAGGTGACTGAAAGCCTAGGAGGCGGGCAAGAGGGACAGTTTGGACAAGGAGCTGGTAAATAGAAGACTAGGACTGACATAGTAAAAGACTGGAGACAAGGGTGCAGGGGGAGAGGGAACTGAGAATGGATGGGACTAACCAGATGAGGTGGGTCAGAAGAGCTCAAGCTTGGGAAAATGGGAGATGCTATGCCTACTAGAGTACATTTATCTCTGGAGTTCATGTGTTCTCAGTCTTGTATTCCTTTGGTGTTAGTGACTGTCTGAAATTCATTGGCAATGTGGGTTTCTTCCCTTTCAGATATTGGTGCTCATAATGGTTAACAAGTTAATGCAGCTTTCAGGTCCTGTGTTAACTCAAGAAATCTGTGTGGTTGATCTAAAGATTCCAGCCCCAATGAAGCATGGCCATACAAGTCCATGTCATATGGACTTGTCACATGTCCATACAATATGATAGGATGTTTCATTTTTCAGTTTGCTTTATTTAAAAAAACAGAAACAATTAAACACACATTAAAGACCTACATTACACAACTGTGACACAAGAAAGTTAAAATCTGCTCCATTTCTCAAATAGACCTCAGGATTAAAAAAAAGCCAAATCACTGCAGTCTATTCTTTGTTTTAAACACAGAATCATTCTTCCCCTTCTAGGAAGGTTGTCCACACACAAAACTACATTAAAGAATATTGCTAAAATTGCAAAGTTAAGCATTCAGAAATTAGGACATATCCAAATTAAGTTTGTCTGGGCAGATCCAGTGTTCATGTGCACGATGATACATTCTTTAATTACATGATTATATAGGGCCAGATTCTATTCTATTCACTAGGACTGTAAGTGGACTATTTCACCCTGCTCAAGTCCCTGCTGCTGTTTTGAGACTCGTCTTAGGGGTTATGTATTTGTCTTTTACAAAGGAGATGCAGTATCTCAGGGGGGTATCTGGCATCCCAATATACTTTTAATTTGGAAAATATTAGACTTGCACAGGTGAAAGGTGTACATAATAACCATATTACTTTCATCTTTCTTCTAATCTCTGAAACAGACCCCTTCCTCTTTCAGTGACGAGGATAGACCTGCTTTGGAAGGATCAGGAAAGGATATTGCTGTCTTTAGAATACCTTTTTAATTGGTTGTTGAAACTATGAGGTGAGCAATAAACGAGGTAGAGGATTACAACAAGCAAAAGGATGGTCCCAGAATCCAGGTAGTTGAATTATGGTCATAACTGGATTCTGTCCTTGCCTCTGCTAGAGTTCCTATGTGATACTAGACTTAAATCACACTTTTCACACAAGGTCCCTTTTTGCAGGTTCCTCATTTTATGGCTACCTTGTTAGAAACTCTAGGGTCTGATTTGGGAAAGTGCTGACTGCTCATAGCTGAAGTCAATGGGAGGTGGGTTTTGAACATAAAATTGAAAGCAATGTTGTCTGAAAAGTAAGTCCTGGAGGTATGAAAATGAACACTCCAGAATTAGGAACTGTTTTTAACCTAATCACTCTGTACCTCAGTTATCCAACTGAGTTGTTGGGAACAGTCATTCATGTTTTTGAAGCTTTCAGATGCTTATTCAAAAGATTTAATGTAGGGATGGGCACATGTGGAAATTAATAATTGTCTTCTAATAATGTAAAGTATGTAAGGCACAATGAAGAGAATGAGAAGAATGAGAAAACAGAATATTGAATAGCTGCTCATTAAATTGGTATATTCGACTCTATGGAGGGACTCATGTGGGAGGGGTTTTATAGGGAAAAAGTATGTGATTATGCAACTGAAATGTAGATTATATTACAATATAGCAGGCCAAACTAAGTTTGCACAGACAACCTGAATTTCAGCATTTAACTTTGGATTGCTTGGCTTTGAGACATTAATAATACTTTTAACAATACTTTTACCTTTCCATGGACTGCCACCTTGATGGGGTGGAGGGGCTTGCTTGCCGATGACCCTAAGAACAACGCTATTGGGAGTCTTGTATTCCTGGTAGAGTAACTCATGGGGGTAAGGTCAGAGGTGAGGTATCAGGTGAAGAACAATCCAACACAACACAAAACCCTCAACAGTGGAGCAGGCCGATGCAGAAGACATCCTTCTCAATGGCTATGAAGGTTGCAGTTGTCTTGGATCTCCTTGCCACTGCACACAGGTTTCTCCTCTGCCAAGATCCATGTGGTTGCTGATGCGCAACAGCCTCCTCACATAAAACAAGTCATGTGCAGACTTCTCCCACTGAATCCAACATCTACCACAATAACCAATACCAAATCCCAAAGTCCTACAGCAATTGGTGAGTGGCAATGGGGACAAATGAAGTGATTGCTGGGGGTCCCTAGTCATGGATCCACATGTAGGCAGCAGTTCCACAATGGTTACTTCACCCTTAGAATGGGACAGGAGGGTGATTCGGCAGCTGTGATTGTGACCAAGCTGTTCTTTTAGGATCCTCTCTGCTTACTCCACATGGGGAGAGGGCTAGGAAAGGTACCCCAAACATAGGCCGTCCTACCTGACTGGAAAGCTACTTCCAGGGGAATCACTCAAATAGTAGTCAAAGCACAAAACTGTCCTTTGCATCCTGAAATGTACAAACCCTACTAGATAACCAAAACAGTGACAGACCCAAATGTAGAACAACTACCATCACCTGAGAATTCTCATGATATAACCAGGGATCCTGGTTTTCTGTTGTAAAAAAAATCCCCAATTTTTTCATTAAAAAAGTAACCCAAAATCCACATATTTCCATGATTAAAATGGCCCACCACTAATATACAGATATCCCCATTTTTTGATTAAAAAAAGATGTGTGTGTGTATGTGTATATATATAAAGATCCCAAATTTTTGCATTTAAAGAAGTAACCCAAAAATCCACATTTTTCCACCACTATAAAATGAACCACCACTATATACCTATCTAGATTTATATCTAGATTTATATCTAGATAGGTATATAGTGGTGGTTCATTTTAATCATGGGAAAATGTGGATTTTGGGTTACTTCTTTAAAGCAGTATATATATAGTGGTGGTTCATTTTAATCACAGAAAAATGTGGATTTTGGGTTACTTCTTTAAATGCAAAAATTGGGGATTTTTTTTATCAGAGAAAATCAGGATCTCTGGAAATAACATTGATATTGCTGCTTTCATCAAGATCAGATATACAGATGAAGCCTATCAAGGGAGGAGTGGTATGGCGATATGTTTTTCTGGAAAGGGAAACCTGCAAATGACAGGTGAATAGATGTCATTGGTTTTGCCATCAAGAGCTGGATTGCTAGTCAAATGCCCAAATTCCTTATTGACATTAACGAGTGCCTCATGATTATCTGCCTCTAACTGACCAACAGTTTGTTTGCTACCATCACTAGTGCATATGCCCCCACATTCGGTGCCAAGGAAGAACAGAAAGAACAATTTTGTGCTGACCTTGATGAAATCTTGACTTATCCTGAAAGAGGACAACATTATCCTCCTTGCAGACTTCAGTGCAAGAGTTGGCTGGAACATTAACATATAGAGAGGCATCATTAGGAAGGAAGGAGTGGGCAAAGCCTCTTCCAACAGGTTTCTTTTACTCAGTAAATGTGCAAAGAATTACCTTATCATTACTAATACTGTCTTCAGACAACGTGACAGGTACAAAACAACATGGTAACACCCCCACTTGAAACAAATGGCACCTCCTCAACTATGTCATTGTAACAGCACTTGATTTAAAAGATGTTCATATCATGTGTGTTATGAGAGAAGCCAATGACTACTAGAATCACCATCGTTTAGTGACATCAATCATGTCCATCAAGGTTGCACTGAAACATTGAAAGCAACTCAAATCAGTCTGAAGACAGTACAACATCAAATGCCTTCAGATCACTGGACACCGCAAAGCCATTTAAACATATTTCAGTAAGAAACATGCCAATCTTAGGATTGAAAATGATAATAGTTTCATAGTTTCATAGTTTCTAGGGTCGGAAGGGACCTGAGCAGATCATCTAGTCCGACCCCCTGCCATGGCAGGAAAGAATACTGGGTTCAAATGACTCCAGCAAGATGTTCATCTAACCTCCTCTTAAACACCCCCAGGGTAGGAGCCTGCACCACTTCTCTTGGAAGTTGGTTCCAGACCCTAGCCGCCCTGACCGTGAAGTAGCACCTCCTGATATCTAACCTAAACCTACCCTCTGCCAGCTTGTGATGGTTATTCCTGGTAACTCCCGGCGGTGCTCGGGGAAATAGTGACTTCCCCAATGCCTGCTGATCCCCCCTGACTAGTTTATAACAGGCCACAAGATCCCACCTCAGCCTTCTCTTCTGGAGGCTGAACAGGTTCAGGTCCCACAGCCTGTCCTCATAGGGCCTGCCCTGTTGTCCCCTGATCATACGAGTGGCCCTCCTCTGGACCCTCTCCAAGCTGTCGACATCCCTCTTGAAGTGTGGCGCCCAGAACTGGACACAATACTCTAGCTGCGGCCTGACCAGTGCCGCATAGATGGGGAGGATCACCTCTTTGGACCTGCTTGAGATGCATCTGTGGATGCATGCCAAGGTGCAGTTGGCCTTCCTAACTGCCTCTCCACGCTGCCGGCCCATGTTTATCTTGGAGTCAATGATGACCCCCAGATCCCTTTCCGCCTCCGTGCTGACAAGAGGGGAGTTCCCTAACCTGTAGGTATGGTGCTGGTTGTTCCTCCCCAGGTGCATCACCTTGTACTTGTCTGTGTTGAAACCCATCCTATTCTTGTCCGCCCACTCTTGTAACCTGTCTAGGTCTGATTGTAGCCTGTTGCTTCTTTCCAGTGTGCCCATGTCCCCCCACATCTTAGTGTCATCAGAAAATTTGAACAGGGTGCTTTTTACCCCCTCATCCAAATCACTGATGAAGATGTTGAACAGAGGACCGAGCCCTGTGGAACCCCACTGCCCACGTCCTTCCAGGTTGAGAAGGACCCATCCATTACCACCCTCTGGGTGCGGCCCACCAGCCAGTTAGCGACCCATTTGACTGTGTGGGTGTATACACCACAGCCCCCCCAGTTTCTTAATGAGAACGGGGTGAGAGACAGTGTCAAAAGCCTTGCGGAAGTCCAGGAAGACTATATCCACTGCTACCCCTGCATCTAATGATCTGGTGATCTGATCGTAAAAGGCCACCAGGTTGGTCTGACAGGACCTGCCACTGATGAACCCGTGTTGGTTGCCCCTAAGCATGCCCCTGCTGGCCCCTCCTGGATGTGTGCCAGCATAATTTTCTCGAACAGCTTGCCTAGGATCGAGGTGAGACTAACCGGCCTGTAGTTTCCCGGGTCCTCCTTCCTGCCTTTTTTGAAGATGTGGACCATGTTGGCCGTCTTCCAGTCCTCCAGTACCTCACCAGAGCACCACGAGTGCTCGTAAAGCCATGCCAGGGGACTTGCAATGACCTCGGCCAGTTCCTTTAGAACTCTAGGGTGCAGATCATCCAGGCCGGCTGACTTGAATATGTCCAACCCCTCCAGAAGCTCCCTAACTAAATCCTCGCTAACCTGTGGCCCAGGTGTGCCTCCCCCGGGGCCCGAGGGGGGCCCAGGAGGGAGGTGGCTGTTCTGATCCCTACTTAGGAAGACAGAGGCAAAGAAATCGTTAAACATGTTAGCTTTGCCGTCTGGTGTGACGACCAAGTTTCCCATTGCGTCCTGCAATACAGGATTGTTGAAAAGGGTTGGCAAGCTCTAAGAGAGACCATTCATAAGGCTTTCATAGAATCCATCGGCTTTATCACCCAATGCCATCAAAACAGCGGTGAGCTCAAAGTCCTTCTTGATCAGAAGGGCAAAGCTTTCTGTGACTGGCAAAATCATCCTATATCCAGTCAAAAGCAGGGAACTTTCCAATGGCTTGAAGCTGAAGCACAGAGGAAGATTCAAGAAATCAAAAGCAAATGGTGGGAAGAGAAGGTGAAAAAAATTTAACAATTTTCTGACAATCATGACATGCAGAGATTCTTCAGTGCAATTAAGGCTGTGTACAGAACAAGTTCTTGCAGACTCACCTCACTTAGATCTGAAGATGATAGCATACTTCTCAAAGGCAGCAAGTCCATCAAAAACCACTGGAAGGAGCAGAGCACTACCAAAAGGTCCTGAACCTAGAGTGGCAACTGATGAAACCTTCAAATCCAACCTGCACCATCCACTATGGGAAGTCCTTGCAAGTAGGGGTGTGTGAAGCCCAAATCAGGAACAGTGATTCAATTTATTGATTCGGATCACTGTCCCTGATTTGATTTGTCTGAATCTGACTCTGAAGATCTGATTCTGATTCGGAGAATCAGTGATTCAGACAGACACAGCTTTAAAAGTTTTTTCTAAATACTTGAGGTACCAGCATGGCTTTTGAATGCTGGGGTGGATGAAGCATCCCACAGGAGTGCGGGAGTGGGGGGGGACCCTCCATGTGCTTGGCGGCAAACCCAGAAATGGACTGGAAGTACTTCTGGTCCAATTCCAGGTCCACCAGGGAGTGGACTGGGGGGCTCCCCCATGCCCCCCCTGGCTTGACAATCAGCTGTGGGGCAACCCTAGGTGCCCCCCCAGGCCCAGGAAGCACCAGTTGCTGAGTTGGGGAGGCATGGGGGGGCCCCCAGTGTGTTCCCCGGTGGACCTGACACCATCAATGTCCAATTTTTTCCAAATCTCTCCAAATCAATTCAGAGGGTTCTGATTCAATTTAGAGAAATTAAAGAGTCCTCTGATTCGATTCAGATTCAGAGATTTGGCCACTGAATCGGGCTGAATCTTCACCAAATTCAATACTAGTGAACTGTTCAACGTTGGTGGGGAAACTCGGACCAACAA
Organism: Crocodylus siamensis; assembly: GCF_052110815.1. NCBI lineage: Eukaryota > Metazoa > Chordata > Crocodylia > Crocodylidae > Crocodylus > Crocodylus siamensis. Next base: position 101,534,184 of record NC_143395.1, on the reverse strand, counting down.
GTTCCACACACTGTTACTTAAAATCTGGAACACTAAGGAAATTCCTGCTGACCTAAGGAATGCCAATATTGTCACAATTTTTACAAAGAGAGATAAGTCTGACTGTGAAAACTATTGGGGTATGTCCCTTCTCCATCTCTGTGAAAATTCTCACTCAAATTCTACTGAACCCACTGCTTCCTCTTGCCAAGGAAATCCTCCCCAAGTCTCAGTGTGGTTTTTGACCATCAAGAGGCACCATAGGCATGATTTTTGTGGCCCTGCAAATCAAAGAGAAATGCCAAGAACAACACCAGGAACTGGTATTGATTTGACCAAAGTCTTCAATTCTGTTAACTGTGGCACTGTAGGGAAGATCTTATCAAAACTTGGTGGGATTCATCCCACGACTGGGCAATTAGCATTAGGGGCTACAGGCTTTACAGGCAGGATAGAGAAGGAAGGAAAGGCGGGGATGTGGCACTCTATGTCAAGGAGCAATACATATCCTCTGCCAGCAGAATGGGGTTAGAGGAGGGGCAAGCTGAAGTGCTCTGGGTCAAGATACAAGGGGGCTGTGGGGAGATGGATTTAACAGTGTGAGTCTACTACAGACCCTCCAACCAAGGGGAGGAGCTCGACCGGGAATTTTCAGGCCAGCTTGCAGAGACACTTAAGGCAAGGGATGTAGTTGTCATGGGTGACTTCAAGTACCTGGACATCTGCTGGGAGGAACAGTCAGCCAGGTCGGACCATTCCAGGAGGTTTCCGACCGAGATACAGGACCTCCACTTAATTCAGGAGGTGCACAGCCCCACCAGAGGAAATGCCCTGTTGGACCTGGTCCTGGTCACAGGCGATGACCTGGTAAGGGGCCTCCAGGTCCTTGACCACCTGGGTGATAGCAATCATCACTTGCTGGAATTCACCATCCAGCGCGGGGTGTCAAGAGCCAGGAGTAAGGCAGTAGCCCTAGACTTCAAGAGGGCCAACTTCAACAAGTTCAGGAGATTAGTGGGAGAGGCACTGGGGTTCTCAAGAGCAGGAGAACTCAGTGCCCAAGATGAGTGGTTGTTCCTTAAGGAGACAATACTCAGGGCCCAAGGGGTGACCATCCCAAAAAAAAGCAAGGGGGGCAGGAGTGCCCAAAAGTCCCCCTGGCTCACCAAGGGTGTCCGGGAATGTCTGATTGCCAAAAAGGTGGCGTAAAACCGGTGGAAGGGGGGTGCTATCTCCAAAGAGGAGTATACCTCCTCTGCTCGGGCCTGTAGGAGCTGTCAGGAAAGCTAAGGCAGACATACAGCTAGGACTTGTGTCCAAATTCAAAGATAATAAAAAGTCCTTTTTCAATTATATAGGGAGGATGAAGAAAGCATGGGGTAATGTGGGGCCCCTGCAAGATCCTCTGGGCAATCTGGTGGTTGCGCCAGAGGAGAAAACAGACCTCTTTAACCAATTATTCACCTCTGTTTTCTTGGGCAGGGACTGGGACTTCCCCACCATGATGCAAGACGGACTCGAGAGGAACGCCTCCAAACCTCAGGTTGGGGAGGACTGGGTTAGAGAGCTTCTGGAAGGGCTGGACATGTTCAAATCAGCAGGTCCAGATGCTCTTCACCCCAGGATGTTGAGGGACCTAGCAGGGGTTATTGCAGAGCCCTTGGCACGGCTTTACGAGCACTTGTGGTACTCAGGCCAGGTGCTGGATGATTGGAAGGTAGCCAACATGGTCCCCATCTTTAAAAAAGGGAGGAGGGAGGACCGGGGCAACTATAGGCCCGTCAGTCTTACCTCAATCCTAGGGAAAGTCTTTGAGAAGATCATCATGGAGCACATCTGCAATGGGCCGGCTTCAGGGATGATGCTCAAGGGCAACCAGCATGGTTTCATTAGGGGCAGGTCATGTCAAACCAACCTGATTGCCTTTCATGATCAGGTCACAAAAGCCTTGGATTCAGGTGTTGCCATGGATGTAGCCTTTTTTGGACTTCAGCAAGGCCTTTGACACCATCAATTGGGGAAGTGGGCAGCGGAGTCTCCCAGGGCTCGGACCTTGGGCCCGTGCTGTTCAATCTCTTTATCAGTGATTTGGACAATGGGGTGAAAAGCACCCTGTCTAAATTCGCTGATGATACCAAAATTTGGGGTGAGGTGAGCATGCTAGTAGGGAGGGAAAGACTGCAGCAAGACTTGGATAGGTTACAGGGGTGGGCTAGCAAAAACAGGATGCGCTTCAACACTGAGAAGTACAGGGTACTGCACTGGGCAGCAGTAACCAGCAGCACACTTATAAGATGGGAAACTCCCTTCTTGAGAGCACGGAGGCAGAAAGGGATCTTGGAGTCATTATTGACTCCAAGATGAACATGGGCCAACAATGCGAGGTCACGGTTGAAAGGCCTAACCGGACCTTGTCGTGCATCCACAGGTGCATCTCTAGCAGGGCCAAGGAGGTGATCCTCCCCCTCTGTGCAACACTGGTTAGGCCACAGCTGGAATACTGTGTCCAGTTCTGTGTGCCTCACTTCAGGAGAGATGTGGACAACATTGAGAGGGTCCAGAGGAGGGCCACCCGCATGATCTGGGGACAACAGGGCAGACCCTACAGTGAGAGACTGTGGGACCTGAACCCGTTCAGCCTTCACAAGAGAAGGCTGATGGGGGACCTGGTGACAGTCGTCTATAAACTCACTAGGGGGGACCAGAAGGGTTTGGGAGAGACCTTGTTCCCCCTAGCGCTCCCTGGCATAACAAGGAATAACGGCCACAAGTTGGTGGAGAGTAGTTTTAGATTAGACATCTGTAAGAACTACTTCACAGTCAGGGCGGCTAGGATCTGGAACCAACTTCCAAGGGAAGAGGTGCTGGCTCCTGCCCTGGGGGTCTTTAAGAGGAGGTTTGATGCCTACCTAGCTGGGATCATTTGAGCCCAGTTTTTTCTCCTGCCCTGGCAGGGGGTCAGACTTGAAGATCTATAAGCTCCCTTCTGACCCTGCTTCTTTGATTCAATGAAAGCTTGGCTGCCTAGGGAAAATTTATTACATTTTAAGACTCCTTCATGACAAGATGACTACCTCCATCCTATGCAGTGGCTCCGCTATGGAGCCCTTTACCATTCAAACTGGCATCAAACAGGGCTGTGTGATTGCACCAATTTTGTTTTCCATCTTTCTTGCAGTCGTCAAGATGCTTATCCATGACCATCTGCCAAATTACATTGGCATCCAGTACAGGATGGATGGGATCCTTTTCAATCTCTCCTGCCTCTATGCCAAAACCAAAGTTATATCAATCTCAGTTGTGGAACTTCATTTTGCTGATGATTGTTCTGTCATTGCACATACTGAAGAGGACCTACAAACAATTCTTAACTGCTTCACTCAAGCATACCAGTGCCTGGGACTGACCCTTAACATTGGAAAAATAAAAGTGCTTCACCAGCCTGCTCCAGGCCAATCAAATCCCCCAGCAAAGATCCTATTGATGGACAAAACACTTTGATTACCTCGGCAGCCATCTCTCAAAGAAGGCCAACATTGACAAGGATATCCAGTGTAGGATCCAATGTGCCAGCTCTGTCTTTGGAAGTCTGAATCATCATGTATTCAATGATCATGACATCAGGACTTGACCAAAGTTCCTACTATATTAGGCTGTGGTAATCCCAACTCGTCCCTACAGCTGTGAAGCTTGAGTGACCTACAGCAACCACCTGAAAAGCCTGGAATACCTTCACTGGAGCTACCTCCAGACAATCCTTGGCATAGAGTGGAAGGATTAGCTCACAAATGTCGGTGTCCTCACCAATGCTAACACCATAAATATGGAAGCATTGATTATATAGCATCAATTGCGGTGGATAGGGAATTGTGTAGACATGCTTGATATATGTTTGCCAAAACAACTGCAATACTCCCATCTCAGCCAAGGACAAAAGACATGCAAGGGCTAGAAGAAACACTTCAAGGACACCCTCAAGGCGAACATTAAGAAATGTGTCATTGACATTGCAAACTGGTAAAAACTAACTCAGGATAGGGCTACGTAGTGACACCATGTGAGAGAAGGTATATCTTACTTTGAGGAAAACTATCTCATCCTAGAGGCAGAAAAATGAAAGAAATGGAAGGAAAGAAAACAAGACTGAGAAACCCATGGTCTGTCCATCCCTTTACCACTTGTGGCATCTGCCAGAGAATCTGTGATTCGAAGATCAGTCTTCTTTGTCAAAAATGGACTCATTTCCAACCCTTTACTTGATCTGCAGAAGTGATCATTCTCAACCCTGAGGGATTCCCACCACCACTACCAACTTTTAACAAATTTTGAATTATGGTTCATTAGTGACCAGTTAAACAGATAAATCCAATAAAGTATAAACCTATAACAGGTTTTCACTTTATTCAGTTTTTATTTTATTCAATAGAAAAACCTGTTTCAGATTAAAGTAATATTGTTATGTATGCTTTTCATCTGTACAAGTCTAATATTTTCCAAAAAATCTAAAAGTACATTGTGATGACAGATATACCAACCCAGATTGACAAACTTAATTTAAAATTAGTTATTTCACAATACATTTCACATTGAATGTCTCAATAAACAACTTACTCATGCAAACCTACAGTCATTTGTTTTAACTTGAACAGTCAGCAAAATCCTACAGGCACTTTTTTGGTTATCTTGTGATTCATTTCACACATGGGGTCAACTAGGCTCCTGAATTAAATACATAAGAAGAGTAGAAAAATAGCTCTCAAATGAGATAACCACTGTAGTTAGCATTTGCGGAATAAAAACCTTCAGTATATAGTTTTGTGGATAAAATAGAACCTCCATTTTTGGACAGAAACCAAAAAAACAATGTGGAACTACAATACAATATAGATAAATTTATTTTAGTAGAACAATAGCGTAACTGTTGCACATTCATATTATTTTTAAGTGCTGGAAGTCTACATTGGAATCTTTAGGTTTCCAAGTGAAGTTTGCAAACTAATAGTTAATAGTAGTGAGATGCTGAGACCAAATGAAAGAGTTAGAATGGAGGAATGTGAGAAGAGAAGGTTCAGAACAGTCCCTCATATGTAGTTAGTAACAGAGGCAGGTGTTATTACCTCATTCATCTAATCACCTAACTGCAGGACTGTCTGCCAACTGATGCTGTTTGACTTCCCATGCTGAGAGACTAGCTTACCCTGATAAAAGCATAGAGGATTATGCAGGAGAAACAAGCACATCTGGTTTAGCTAAAACTGAAGACACATAGGGTTACGTTAATATTGGGGTGATGTTTATAGCTATGGCTCTAACAATTAAAAAAAAATGGTCCAATCCATTGAAAGTAGGATTGGAAGCAAGAGAGCGAGATTTGGCTTATTCAGTATAGCTCTTTGCAGCAGTCTCTAGTATTAAGAACTTAAACTAGAATCTGTTCCATTCCTTCATTTTAAAGTGTATCTAATCCAGCATATGTTTAAAAAAACACTTAAAACTTACATAAACATGTGACAAGGTTCCAGAGGAAGACCTCAAATCAATTTTCATTACTAATGAATTAAGCCATCCAACCACCCGGTGGGGAAAGAAATACTCTCCCCACATTGCTAATGATTAAATTGTGACACATGAAAGGTTGAAATTTGCTCCATTTCTGAAACAGAAACTGTGGCAGACCTTAGGGTTTAAAAAAAAAAGGAAGCAAGTGCACTGCAGTCTGTTCTTTTTTTAAACACAAAATCATTCTTACCCCTTCTAGGAAGGTTGTCCATTAGTAGAAGTGTATTGTGCTATGCTAAAGTTGCATGCATATGCTAAATTCAATGTACACATGCAGCTATATGGCAGTATGAAAATGAAGCTAAGCAATCCTCCATTTAAGAAGTAGGTAGATCTTCCCAGAATAGCAATACAAAACAACAGAACACTTTTGGAACTGGTGTTTTAGATGTTAAAATGCTATAGTATTTTTTCTGTAGGTGATTCTTTGACCAGGACATCTTGGATTGAAAACAACATCTTGAGATAATTTACTTTGGGACACCACATGCCTTTTGGTGGTTTTAGGAAAAATCTGTTTAATTTAATTAAAAGAGCTTCTTGAAACTATACCAGAGAGAACTGGATTAGGAAACTTGTTCCTTCCCCTTGTTCACAAGACAAAAGTCTATTAAGAGGAGAGATCACTCCTGTGACTTCAGTCGGATTATCAAGGGAACAGTCAAAACAATGCATACAAATTTATGTTTCTGATTTTCACCCAGAAAATCTGGAAACCTCAGTTTCAACGCCATGATGTAACATAAAAATTCTGGTTTCAGCAGCTGTATCCTTTTAAAGCCAGAAGGGACCATTACATCGTCTTCTCTAACCTCCTGTATATTACAGGCCATTAAGTTTCACCCAGATAGTTTTATATATTATTACACTCAAAGACTTTAGTTAGACTAAAGCATTCTAGTACTCAGGAGATAGCTGAGTGCTGCTGATACCTGAAGTCTCTGCAATAGCAAGGCATTAGGTGAGATAGGTCTGGAGTATCCCGGTAGATAAGCCACATTTCATGCTACTAATCAGGCCTGGGTGAAAATCCTTCCTGTTCACAAAACTGGTGATATGTGGAACCTGAAAAAGACACATCAGCTAGGTATTTTAGGAACATCATTGCTTCAGAACACTACTCCACTCCAGACAAGGTGCATTTATACATGCACTTTAATTAAAAGCTGATTAATTAAAAGCTGATAAACATGCGCACCCATATTAGGGCACAGTGAATTAATTAACTCCACTGTAGGATAGTACTGTCTAGGACAGGTACTATCCTACAGTGGAGTAGTTACATATACCTCAATGTACATGTAGAAGGTGACTGAAGCTGGCTGGGGAAGAGGATACTGCAGTGTGGGGACTGCCTGCCACCTAGCCCTCATGCCCCATCCAGCCACCTGCAATACACTGAACTGGGGCAAAGAAGCTCCAGGCTGGCAGGCTCGCAGGCTGACCTGCCAAGCTGCCTGCCAGCCTAGGGCTGCTCCACATGATGTGGTCCTGGTCACATGTGTAAATGCTGCATCCGAGAAAAATAGCCTTCAGCACAAACTGCACCAGAATTTATTACTACGTGCCAATTGCACATGTAAATGCACCCACAGTGTCCCATCTTTGGCTAAGACCAGTCCTGGGTGCTAGATAGAACACCTTGAATCTTGCAAACTGTGCGTGAGGGGATACAATCTTTATGATTCCTGCAAGCAACAAGCTGACCTCCAGAAACATAATCTTTGATTATAATAATATATTTAACTCAGAACTTCAGGTTTTAAAATCATTATGAGGGTGTAGACTCCTTTTCTCCCCAAAGCCAGTGAAGTACAAAATGAACATGGCCACTGAAATTCATAGATGTGAAGATCACAAGGAACCTTCACTATTTAGCCTGACCTGTTGAACACACAGGCATTAGCTGATCTCCCAAAAGCTAAAGGTATCTTTTAGAAAGATATCTAATCCTGTCTCAAAGGTTCCAAGGATTGCAACTATTAACCCTCTTTGCCACAGTAGTGTGCTCAGAGCTCGAGTTGAGGTGATTATCTAGGCTGAGCCCTAAATCCTTCTATAAATGACTGCTTGCCAAGACAAAGTCCACCATTCTCTAAGTGTAGCCTGAGTTCTCAATTCCTAAATGTGCTACCTTGAATTTGGCTGTATTAATTTCTACCAGTAACCTGTCTTCCCCACTTTTTCCTTCCCCTATCAATGTATTGTTTCACCTAGAAATTTTACCAACAAAGATAATCTAAACCATTTATAAAAAGTATTAAGGAGTCTTGTACCAGAAACCAATCCCTGGGATATCTGCTGCAAACACTCCTGATCTTTGATACTTCCTACAGTTAAAAAATCACCTGAGAGAGAGTTTTTAATCCATCTAATATCTGCCACATCATGAATTCTATATAATGTTAGTTTCTTAATCAAGATGACATGTGATACTAAGTCAAATGGCTTGGATAAATCCAAATATACGACCTCAACACAAATGTCTTTATCAATAAAATTTGCCTGTAAAAAAAGACAATGGTTTTGTTTCACAGGATGGTATTTATGGTTGGTTGTTGTACTTGATTATGGAAAAAACTTCCCATAAAAGGTGGAATGACTGGGTTGTGAAATGCCCCATCTCAGTGTTTTAATTAAACATCCATCTAACTTTGATTCTTCTCAAGAAAGTAGGTTTAATCTGTGCAGTAAGTAATGGGAATACTGTTATTTTTCTTTCACTTTTATGCCTAAATATATGCTGTATGTTATATCATTCTCCAGTGCAAAATAACCATTAGCTGGTTAGTTACTTCAGAATAATTCGTAAAATCAATGATCGCCTGACCAATTATTCCCTGTGTTTACCAGGCTTATTTACCTGAGTGCATCTGTGATCAACCAGAATGCCTTCCTACTGCTCCTCAAGTTAATCTATAGCGACCTTTCTCTGCTATGTTGACTAGAATATGGGTCTGCAGCACAAGCAACTCTGTCAATTTTCAGCCCCTATAGAAACTCCATCAGTGCTATATGACCCAGATCAGACCTCCGGTATAGCAGCATAGCAGCACATCATTCACCAAGCCAATGTTATATCCAGAATTAACCCCATAATTAAATGGCTTATTTTCCATGACAAAAAATAAGCATGTGAGCAATTATCCATTGCTTTCAAGAACCATTGCATTTGACAAAGTGTGAGTTAGGATTGCCAGCTGATAAATTGGAACTTCCATGTACAACTTGGATTTAGGAATTCAGTTTCCAAACTGAAGCTAACCATTAATACTGTTGCCCTGTGCTCCATCAGATAATAGCCCTTTATTCATTAATGTTACTAAGGACAAACAAAGAAAGCAAGATGCTTATTTACTGAAGGAAATCCCTGGCCCATTCCTGCCCTTTGAGGTGGCCTTCATTTGCTTTCTACCAGTGTTGTGCAGCTGCATCTCCAGAGGTGCTTGAACCAGAACTGAGGCATACTCTCAGTACTGTTAAAACTCGAGACCTGAATTCTTCTCCTCTATCAAGTTAATGGATGTGGCAAAGGGAAGCAGAAAGACTTTTTTGCTGATATTTGATTGGGCATCCATAAGGATTGACATAACATGGTGGATGGGAAGTTGCATCAATGCAAATTGATACAAACAAGATCAGGAGCAGGTTGATGCATGTGAAAATGTAATTGACTATGAACAACAATGTTCCTCTCTGTAATATCTTAAGAAAGACATGACTTTTTCATCCATGGGTGCAGACAGAAGTGACAATTTTTGCCCAATCTGCCCCCTGAAAGTTAAGAGGATTCAGATGAACACACTCCAAAAAGGAACATCTTCATTAACATCTGTCTGTGAATGCAGGAGACAGGCTGGGCTAACATAGCTTAGCCCTGCTCTCAGCACTGTCTTCAGAATAGGAGGAGTGGATGGGGGGAAGGGAGCACAGGGAGTTCAGTGTGGGGTTTTTTCAGCCAGTGCTGGAGGGTGGAGAGGGTGGTTTGGAGCTCCCCCACTCCTGAGGTTGGGAGAGAAGTAGCTTTAATCCTCCCATCCCACCCCACCCCACCCTCCAGCACTGGCTGAAAAAATCCCAGACTGAATTTCCTTTGCTTCCTCCTCCCTCTCCTATTCTGAAGACAGAGCCAGGGCTGGAAGGGGAGAGGGGTGGGCTAGAGGAGAGCAATTGCAGCCTCCCAGTCACTCCAAATTACATCTTAATCCTCCAAGACCCAACAGCTAAATTCTGTTAGGTCCAAGGGATTGCTGTAATTCACAGCACTTCCTGTGAAGCGTTATGAGTTACAGGGAAAACTGTAATTCTGTCTGCATGTTTTGTAGGCCAGGGATGGTCAACTCACTGCATATATGCCACAAGTGGCACAGGCAGCCTCTGTGTGTGGCACTTTGCAAATCCAGAAAGGAGTAGGGAACAGTGACAGGTGTGGCAGACCTGAGTACTACCACCTGGGGGATGGACCACCCCTAAGCCTGCTTTCTCACCACAATTTTGGGAGGTGCCTTCTACCCCCGTAATGATGTGAAGATGTTTTTATTGGCTCTGGAGCTTCCTTCTGGTGTGTCTTCTGTGGGGCTCCTCCTCCCCTACGCCTCACCCCTTTCCTCTCAGGTGTTCTTGCAGATCGTGGGCTGTGCCTAGGTGTCCATCACTGGTGGTTCAGTGCATAGCTCATAAGACATCGGGATTACGGTCACTTGCCATACTCTGTTGTATTGCAAATAAAAAGCTAACACAAAAGAGACTAAATAACTCAATGCTACTTAAGCCGAGTGGGGCAGTGCATGATTTCCCCATGCTGCGTGGATTATTCCCAAGCTTTGGAGTGTAACTGTTTCATTCCTTACCCTGTTTGCTCCCCTGTTCCTCTAGGATCCCCTTTTCCTCAGAGGCTCTTCACAGGTATCTTGTAGCTAGGTTTCCTTATGTTGCCTTGGGCTCTCTGTCAGACATACCCAGAGCCAATAGCAGTGGGGTCCCTGCTGGCACACTTTGTGCAGATGGTCAGGTTGTGGAGCAACTGAGGTGCTGCGGCCTGCACCCCAGAGTTCTTCCCCATTGGTCCCCCGGTCTGCTCTTCCCCTTCCCCATCAGCCTGTTTAGGGCATGGCCTCTGATCTGGCATGGGCCACCTGGTCCAGGGACCCCATTGCAGGTGACACAACACCAGCACAGTGTTTGGATTACAGATGGAGCCTTCAGGCAGGGCCCAGCTTGCCTCTCACCACCCTGGGCCCAGAGACCCAACACCACCTAACCCGGCTAATTTTGGGCTCAAGTGGGCCAGGGCCATGTCCCCTAACTTATGGGCCAGCAGCATAAGTGGTAGTGGCAGCAGTGGCAGCAGCAGTGGTGGCATGAGCAGCAGTGGTGGAATGAACAGTAGTGGTAGAGTGAGTGGCAGCAGCAGTGGCGGTGTGGGCAGAGAGTCACCAGCAGCAGGTTTGGTGACCAGTCCCTGTTCTGGTGCCTGGCATCTTCTGCCGTTATCCCAGCTCCTGGACCATTCTTTAGTGCATGGATGCTACGCTGTGCCCCAATCGGGGCCTGGCTTATTTGGTTGCATGGCTGCGGCTGCACTCAGCATGGCTCAGCCATCTGAGCCATGAGAACAGGTGAGTTGGGTGGGGGCCTGCGACACAGACCATGAAACAGAAAGCAGAGTAAGAGATCAGGCAGGGGAAGGGGATCAGAATGACATTTTGGGAACCTCACTTCTGGCATGCCTGCAAAAAGGTTGCTCCCCACTGGTGAAGATAGCACTTGTGCCCATTCAGGGTCCTTCTACAATCAGTGAGATTGTGTGGGAACACTTGATGGATCAGACCCCAAGTCAATAGGAGTTGTTTTTGCTCAGCTCCTCTGAAAAAATCAGGCTACTAATTTAGATACCTAAAAAAAGATTTAAATGGCTAACTTCTGCATTTTATTTAACCTTCTCCATTTTAGAATGCAATATAACAGATTTTATGTCCCAGAGGAGCTGCACTACTCAAGCTTAATGGACCATATCCTTCTTTGGTGTAATTCCACTGATTTCAATGACTTTATATAAGAGATTAATTTAATACAGCATGTGTATCTGGCCACATAGAGTATTCATAAATAATTTTCCCTTTGTTGTGGCATGCTATAAACAATCAGTTTGCCATCTAGTGGCAGCTATTTTGAACATAAACAATAACTTGACACTGTTTGCTGTAGCTGTTACTTTATATGACAACATAGATTGTAAAATATCTTAAGTTTGTGAAGATTTTAGATAGTACATCAAGGGTATTTGAAACCTACAAGAGCTTTTCATAATACATCACAATGAAATGATCAGCATGCATTTATTTACTTAGCATCATTTTGCCAACTTTGTGTATTCATATGGGGAGCATTACCTAATACAAGCTGCCTCTCTGTCATTCAATGAATATTGCTAAGAATTGCAATATAATCTGCTGCATATATTGCTAAGCCATATTTTAGATTCTGTACTTTTCATAAAAGGAGAAACACAGAAGTATCCAAATTGAATGGGATTCATAATTCAGACATCTTCCCTTCTAGCAACTTTGAGAGCCAAATAACCATACTTCTGATCATTCAAACTGTTTATACTGACTGGGATTAGCCAAATCATGTTCTGTTTACTTACATGGATAGTCCCATTGATTATTACAGCAAAAGCTCACATGATAAAGGAAGGGAAATTGGTTCCAGTCTCATTTTTTATATTAGGTCATAATTTCCTAAGGAACTTGGTACAAACAATAGTCACAGAATGGTGTCAACCATTCAACGTAACACTTACTAAGCAAAGTTAAAACACAAGTAAATGCATATTCAAGCAGTTTCATACATGTTATGTGCCATTGTGGCATTACAAATTTACTCCCTTTCAGGCAAGCGTTATCTCAAGATCATATCAGGTAATGTCACAACATTCCAATGATCTGCAACTGTTGCAAATGGATGTGCGACTACACCCACACAGTTTGATTTTAGAAGGAAAGATATTAAGGGCCATATTCTCCACCTTCATCCCCAAAGCAGTTCCCTAGCTCTGCTCAGGTACAGAGGTAGCTAGTCAGCTGAGGATTGCAGTTGTTCTTTCTACTTTTAATACTAAGTAAACCTATCATGGGCAATTCTTGATATAAATCAGAGCTCTCTTGAGCTCTCTATTCATCAATCACGTAGGAAATCTACAGCAGGAAACTGAACTTGTTTTCCTAAGCACCAGACAAACAAGTACCCCATCACACCAAACCACCTTTTCTCAAAACATATAAAATGCATGAACAATCTTTGGAAACAGTCCTACTCTGCTACTCTGAAGTTTAAAAAACATTTGCAAGAAAATCAACTCAGTGTCCTTAATTCTAGTTCTAATTTAAAAATAAGAAAACATATTTGTTCTGCATGTCTAAACTCTACCGAGAGCTGATTCCATCATGATGGAGACTAAAGATTTGAAAGCCAATTGATGTCAATCAATACAGAAGACATGCCAAATATCCAGTAGTAGCTAGTCTAAACAAATGGCTGAGAACAAAGGGTGACAAAAGGTTAGAGAGGAACACCAGTCCTCCAATATTAGAAGTTTTCTAAGTCGGTAGAAGAATCCCAAAATCACTGCCGACTTGAGCAATATGACGGTTAAAGGTTAGATCCAAAGAGGATTCAGGCTGCTGAAATTTATATTAGAGGATGTCATTGAATATCATACTTTGAAAGGCCAGCTAGTAATGATTTCTGCCAAATCAAAAAAGCATTTCTAAAGCACAATTTGAAGATGGTAGACATAAAAAAATTCCTTTTAATAGGAATATAAGAAGAGAGATCTAATGTCAGAATAGCAACACAACTGAGTAAAAGAGATTATTCAGCTCTGAAAATTTATTAAGTCTATGGGATCAATAATACATCTGCTTTAAGTGAAAGAAAAAGTGATGTGTAGATGTGAAATTCTCTTACAAATCTGCTATCCATTTTTGTAGTCATAGACACAACTATATAAGTGAAAACTCATTTCATCACTACTTCTACTTATCAGATATATGGAGCCAAAAAAGTGATGGGAAATTGACCTATATTCTATTCTGGACCATGAATCAATATTGGAATAATTAACTAAAGTTTCTATAGAAGGGTCAAATATGTAAAGTCAATGGCTTTGCATATATGCAGTTGAAGTGAGAACTGAAGATAGATAATGAAGTTCAACAGGTGTACCTGAGGGCAGAATTGGTCAGTGTTATGATTTCTGGCAGTTGCTAACAAACCACAAGAAACAGTGCTTGACTTCCAGATTCCAAATTGATCTGGTAGAACAATATATGAGAAAAAGATCTCTTTATTTGTAATCAGGCTACATTTTATCTAGAAGTCAAAGATGGGCAATGTCCTAACGACATTTACAGTCCTTCTTCTTGAGTGTGACAGAATGAGTGAATGAGCGTGGACCTGGATATATGCTTTCTGCTAAGGTAAGGCACTATATACCTTTTCATTCTGAATACAAGTGTAATGTATCTAAATATATCTAGCAAATAAATAAAGACAGGAGAAGTTTTTTTAGAATACAGCTCTGGTTCTGGTTTATTCTGCAGCACTTCAGGCCTGGGCCAAGTTCCTGGTTTCTACAGTGCCTCTTAAATTATACCTTTGAGCTCAAGATAAAACCCATAAAATGTATAAAAAAATAAATGTACATACTTTTCTCCTTCGGGGTCTCTCCACTTCATAAGAACTGACAAGTCCTGGCTCCCTTACTGCTAGGGGAACACTGCTGGGTATCTGCAGTCTCTTTTTGCTCTGCTCTTCTGGAACAATCATCCAGCTGAATGTCAAATAACTCTGAGCAATGTAAGTAAGGTGCATAACAGGCAAAATACATACTGTACATTTTGCCATATAATCCTAAGAACACAGTGTAAATCAGGTAAGTTTACAAATAACAGAGATAGACACATTCACGGAAAAAAGATATCCTCTCTTATTTAAACAAGCAGGGGTATGTATGGGTGAAGCAAGCTCCCTCATACTGTCTTGGCCATATTGCCATCTATAGCGTGAATTGGAAGGACCACTGTAAGAATGAAGAAGGAATTCAGTATCCATGTCAACCTTGGCATCTCTTCTGAGAGTGCCATAAAGGGTGTCAATTAGAGCAGTGTATCTTTGGGCTGTGAGATCAGCAAGTCATTTCATACAGCCTCTACAGCTATCCTGTGGGAATAACTTTCATTCACTACCAACTCAGGATGGATATGTACCAATAATGTGAACTGAATGCCTAAAGGTGCTGGAGGTACTGGGATCTATTTTATTCATTTACTTTAAAATCGCTACTACAATTATTTCTAGGCATATGCATAACAATTAAAATAATATAATTAATTAGTAGATACAAATTAAAAATTGAACTTTGTGTGGTATTCTCCATAACAGATATATCCCATGCACATCAACTACATCCTGGCAGGTCTGGCTGGGAGGCATAGTTTGACAGTGTAGGTAACAGCAATGTTGGAAAACAACAGTTTTGCAACCCATACCTCTTTTTTGGGAGGAGGAATGGATGAAGAAGAAAGGGCAACTCCTAAATATCCTCCTGGGTGTTTTACTTAGGGCACAGACACACAAACACTTGGAATGGTTTCAATGTGATTTAAAACATGCAGTGAACAGACATGCAAGCTTCTTAAACCAGTTTTAAACCACCTGGAACAGTTCAAAAGTGTACCTGGAAAATCAAGTACTATCTTGAACCACTTAATTGTTAATAGCATCCCACACTTTATCACTTCTCTCCTTCATCCTGTCTTCTCCCAAAGTGCTGCAACTAGCCAACTAGGCACTCTGGTACACAGCCAAAACTTCATTGTCCTTCCCTTCCCCACCCTCCTCCCCTAGTTGACACTTTTTTAAAAATCAGTAAGACCCCTTGCATTGTTTATTCAGGAAAAGCTATTTTCCTAACACCCAGCTGTAGCCTCACTTCCTATTTACTGGCATCCCTCATCATCCTTCCTACAGCTGCTGGAAACTACAAGTGTGGGTCCACCTCCAGCCCCACCTCCCTGAGTCAGGTAGTCATACTACAGACTTCAGTCAACTGCAGGCTATTGAAATTTACTGAACTCATGTTTAGGAGAGAAGAGAGAAGGCAGAAATGTGAAAATGCCCCCAGCCACAGATTACCCATGCCCTGGAACCTCCAAAGCATAGATGCAAATGTTCCGCTCTACACATCCACTGTAAGTCACATTGGGTGCTCAGACCCACCACCTGGTGTCAGAGCCCATAGTATTTCACACAATCACAAACCAGTTTGCAATCAGTGACATTTTGGAGCCATACAGTTATTATGAGTGTCAGCACACTCTGTCTTACCTCATGAACGCCTCCCAGTGATGCCAATGGGAGCTCTGTGAGAATAAAAGAAGCTCTTCAGTATTTGCACCCACAACAATCAGCATGTTAGTTGGCATTTCTGCAGAAAAGTTAAATATTGAATTTTCTGACATAGATTATTAACTTGGATTTTAGGCACACAGTAGAAGCCAGCATGGATAGTTTGCACTATTACAATTGTACTATATCCTCTGTCTGGATAAACAGGAGACTTCATTTCCAGTGCTATTAATCCTGCACCTTTCACAAACCATAAAATTACCTTCTACATTTGAACAAATAACTCCTATGAAATTTGTTCTTCTGCCAATACTTTCAAAGACTTCAATTAAGCTGTTAAAAAAAAGTAACCCAGCAGTGCCAGTTGACAAAACAAAAGATGTTGTTCACTATTTTTACTATTAATTAAGCCAACTCCTTAGGCACAAATAATCCATTGTGGTAATTTTTCCTATAAAATCCAATTTATTTGTAGGTTGTAAATCAATAATTGTGATGGCATTTATGGGGTAAGTTTAATTCTTTTAATTCCTTGGGTACTGTGAAAATCACAATGTGTATCAAATGAAGGTCAAATGGACAATTTCTTGGGATTCTTTGTCCATGCCTTATTTCTATATAAGGCAATATATTAAAACCTCCTTCATAATTTACCCTCAGAGGCATCTGAAAAAATGAGGCAGACTACATGGCCTAAAACAGCCCAACAACACTTTAAGGTAACCAGAGCTAGCTCCAGCAATTTTTGCCTCCCTTAAAATTATCCAAGAAGCGAGATTTGTTTAATAGTATCTTTTATTGGATCTACGTTTTGGTTGAGAAAGACATTCAGCAAGCTTTTGGGAACAAAATGCCCTTGCTTAGGTCAGAGACAGCGGACACACTGTCTTATTTCCTCTAGATTATCAAATCATAGCTACCTAAGAAGAAAAGTGTATTACTACTGTGGAAGCTGCATCCTCTTCTGAGTAGTGTGCAAGGGATCTACATCTTATTAAAGAAAAGGTGACTGCAAGTTCACTGTTAAGATGTTTGTTGGCCATAAATTGTTTTAGACTGAAGTTTGGCCATACCTGCTAGAGAGATATCATACTATCATTGACAACTTTTCTCAAAAATGATTTTTTATCAAGTTTCTGCACCTACATTGCCAGAAACTGTCAGTCACTGCAACAACAAGAAAATAAATAATATTTTTTAAAGTTCTCTGCTAATCAAGAATTTCAGTACCTCCCTACCAGCAGATGGAGACAGAGTACATCCTTTTTGATGACATCACCTTCCAGTATTCTAGGAATTCCTCCATTACAGAAACTAAATGCCATCCACTTGTTTGATCTCTCCTGATTCTTAAAGCTTCCATTTTACTGAATCAATACATTGTTTGCAAACAGATTTTTTCAATTGGCTTAAGTACACACAGTTTATTGATATTATCTAAGAAATGCCCTTCTAGGCTTAGCTCCATTTGTTAGGTATGCCATGGAACTGTGTAGCATAAAACATCCATTATTTTCCATGAAATTTAATAATGGAGTATGACTACAGAATACACTCTTATTAATTATTGTAAACTACTTTTTGATACCACTGAATCAAAATATCTGCAAGACCGAGCTTATATGAAACGTAAAATATATAAGAAACACACTTTTATATAAAAGCCCTCAAAGTTTGGTGTTTAAAAATTGGCTTTTGGTTTGGGACCCTGCAGTATAAAGGAAGTGAGCGACATATCTTTAAACAGTTTTTAAACACTACTAAAGGACTTACATATCCCAATTTAAATGGATATTTCCCTATTCTTGTAACCCTTTAGTTTCAGTTTCACTAGGCCCCTGTAGAGAGTCTCAGTTTCACAAACACAGAAGATGATGTCACCCTTGTCATTTGCTGAGTCTTTTTTTCTTTACACAACAGCATTAAGAAATCACATGGATACAGCTGAATCTCAAATAACTGTATTTACTAACTATATGCAAACACTTATTGACCTAAATGAGCATATGCTACTGTTCTAACTGACTTCTAGGAGCTTTCAGAACAGAACAGGATGAACATATCTAGAGGGCTCACAGACTAAGAGTATATTACCCTATTCCTATAGCCTGTCTCTTGTGCAAATCTTATATATCTCATAGGAGAAAATAAAGATGAGGGACAGTGGGTACAAGTAGCATCAGCAGAAAAATAATTGTTATTTAAATGTAAAGATAAGTTGGAATCAAACTACATAATTTATTTTAACCTGAATTAAAACAGGTATTCTGCTTCTTTTTACTGCCAGGAGAGTAGCACACCCCAGCTAAGTAGACTTGTAGAAAATAATTTAAAGAAAAAACTTAGAAGCTATCAAATGTAGATACTTCATTCTTCTGTGGATGTTTTATGGATAGCAGGAATACAGAGACATCGTTTTTGCAAGCTTCCTATTGAATGGCTTACTCAACATTTTAGGTCAGTCACACACAATTTCCCCCACTTTACATTCCCAGTTGGTAACAATAGCATGGTCTGTGCTATCACAATTCTGTTGATTTCATCATGAAAGCAGGGACACCAGAGGGATAATATTCTTTATGTTACAATCCCTACCTTTTGGATTGTTCAAAGTTCTTAACTATAAAATGAGAGGCAAAAGGACAAATGGATATAATTTAAATATAAATTGTTTAAGATCTGGTATAAATATGGATCTGTGCTATTTTCATCAAAATGTTCAGTATGCTGAATGTTGAGAAGGCAAGGAAGTGTTTCTCGCACTGCAGAAACCTAAACACACTGAAATTAGTACTGTAATATATTTCAAGGAAGACAAGACATGGATTCTGTATGGACACTTACAAACACACCAGGAGAAGGTCATAAGAATCATTGGCTAAGATTTCTCCCCTATCCTTGCTGCTAACTAGCAATCCATGTTTCCCCCTATTTGCAGTCACCTCAGTGGCAGCATATGCATATTGTTTATGAAGTCTTTGAGGATCCAAAGCACTCTATAAATGCTTGGTATTTCTAAGCCTATCATGGCACCTGTCTTACAAAAAATATTGGCATATGACACTATGCTAAATAGATTGAACCCGGGATTTTCAGAGTAGGGCAAGTATGTTAGGTACCAGCTTCCAGCACTTCAATAGACCCAAGCACCTACATTCCTTAGGTTAAACTAAAACTGAAAATCCTAGTCTATAACTTGGGCTGGTTGAATTGATTCCTACTGAATAAATAAGTTGATAAACATCACCCTTTGCTCTGTTTCAAACAGCCTTAGATTACTACAGTCTAATTCACTATTGATTTTAACAAATTAATTTTCTATGTGTGATTGTTGCAACAGTTTAAGTGAATTAACTTCAGGTTATTGCTTGTTTACAACCTATTCCTTTAGAGATCACTTAAATCCTCAATATAGTCTATAAACAATGCACAGACCTTGTGCTGGAGAGGAATGTTTATAAAAAGCATTAACATTTTCCCTTACTATATTTAAAACGTGAAATTATATACACCAGAAGGACTTCTCATCCTACAGAAAACGTTACGTTATACGAACCTGTCATCTGTCTGTTAATATTCAAACCCAAATCCATTAAAGAAATGCTCAGTAATAGTTGTATTTACTATACAGCCTGTTAAATTTCACTGCACCTAAACAACACAGCAAGAGATTCATAATAAAGAGAAAAGTAGCATCATTGGAGTAGCAGTTCTTAATATGGCATAATCTATTTGTAGCTGATTAAATGTGAATTATATCTGTTGTAAGAAAATGCTGGTCACTAGAGAACTGCTACCAAAGAATGTAAGGAACAATGTAGTTCTCTGGAGTCAAAGGTATTATAAAATTCAATTTTAGAACCAATTGGAGTAAAGGGAAATATACAACTGCTGGGGGATGCATCTACACATGATATTAATGTGACACAATAAACTCCAGTGCAGTCTGTGCCACAGTTTATTGCTACCAGGCTCAGCATTGACACATTTACCCAGGGGCCCGAAGGCTCAGTTTGCCAGCCAGCCTGAAAGTGCTCACCTCTGGCTCAATGTGCTGTGGAGGGGCTGGCTGGGGCATGAGGGTGCTACTGTTTGGGACTAGCCAGCAGGCAGCACCCTTGTGTCTCAGCCAACCCCGGTCACCATCTACACTGGGCACTGTGGTGGAGTAAATAACTCTGCTATAGAATAGTACTTGTGTTGGGCAGTACTATCCTCTGGTGGAGTGAATTAGTTTACTCCGGCTTAATACCACTGCTCGTATAGACAGTGACACTTTACTACAATGCTCCACGGTAAGCATCTCGTGTAGATGCACCCAGGAAGTGAAATCAAATAACATTGCACAGAAAAACTAGAAAGCAGGAAATAATATTTCTATTCACAGCATTATGTTAAAATGATAAAATCATATTACAGACATGACTTGGTTGACTGTATCTATAAACAGTATGAGCATTGAAAGAGCTGGTAAGGATTTTTTGTTTGGTCTACAGCAGCTTATAGTTGGCTCACAGATGGCTCCTGTCTCAGTTTAGTTTAATCCAATAATGCTGCTTTACTTTGTCCTAAACTGCATCTACAAGTGGGCTTCTTGAGTGAAAAATAGCTGCTTCTTCCAGCTAATACTGACATAAGGGACATAACTGCATCATTCCTTTTACTCATGATGCGTACACATGGCTCTCAAGATCAAAACTGCTGACACCAAGGTAAAGAGAATCAAGTTTGTATTACATTTTAGGTCACTGTATAGTACTTATCGTATTAGTCCATTACAGCAGGTATTTAAAAAACAATTGCCTTTATTCTAACAGTCTATTTTCCAGTAAGCTGCTCCTGAATAATTAACTGAAAAGTATACTACCACATCATTTATAGTTCTGGTAGCGAGTACAATATAAGTCTGATTCTAAATATATAACATTTACAAAGCATATGTATGTATTGAATCAAATCCTAAACTTGATCTTACCAGAATTCCACTGAATTTCTTCCATTCTTTCCTTAAACTGTGTTGTTATATAATAACTAACCCTAACAACTTATAGTTTATCTCTGGTTTTCAAAGAAATTACATATTAAAAAGGTTGGATTTTCAATAAAAAGAAGAAATGCTTGAGAAGTTTAAAATTGGATTTTTTTGCTAGTTTTCAAAACTATTTTTTTAAATATATAGTATGTAATATATCTAGAATTTCCCAAAGAGTTTAAACCATTGCTATCATTTATTTAACAGGCGCTTCTAACTTTCACATACCTTATGTCATAACTCTTCCCACTTTAAATGTAACATTTATATGTATGAATATAAATGCATTCATATACATACATATCTATATCTATATGCATATATTTGTATTTATATGCATGTGCATGCAAGCTTAACCTCTGATGACTACCTCATCTGTTAAGCAGTAGCCTGGGATATAAAAAGAGCAAAGGGCAACAGTTTAACCATACTGAAATCAATTGAAGTCCGATGACTTCAATGGGACCAGGATTTCACCTAGTATAATTAGAGATCAATAAATAATAAGATTACACCCTTCTTGCAAAGCTGTTATTTTCACTTAAGTGACAAGTCTCATGACCTTTATTATGGTACAACTTTACAGCTGCACACATCAGAATTTAGCTGCTAAAAGAGGGGTAGAAGATAAATGTAGAGAACTCCATGGCATGCATACCAATTTAGATAATGCAAACTTAAAATAAAACTCTGTAAAGTTTGTGTTTCAGCTCTGGCAGTGGGAATGTGCTATTTTTTGTTGCATGGTAAGCAGACTTTCAAGTGAGGTTGTGAAGTCAAACGGTATTACTACATTCAAAAAAAATTGGAGTTCTACTTGGAATGGAACTGATCAAAAGGGACGTTTAACCAACTGTGATTTAAAATAGGGTCAAGAGGTGGTACCAGGCATTTTAAACTTTCACCCCAACCTTCCATACAGTTGAAGGAGTCTAACATGTTGGTGAGTTTGGTAGGTGGCAGAGGAGTATTTTTAAGTTTATCTGATGCACAAAGTTATAAACTAGGAATGATCAAACTGTTTTTTCGTTTTGCATCCTACCATACCATAATAGTTTTTGTAGGGGAAAGCTCCATGCATGAGAGAACATACTTTGTTTTATGCTTCTTTCATGGACTAGACAAACGTAAAACTGAAAAGCAGTCCACTAGGTTCATACTACACTTAGGTCTGCTAATATTCTGTAAAGTGCTCTGTGCTTTTTAACTCAAACTTTTGTAGATTTTAGGACAGAACGTATCATTAGATTATCTAATCTAATCATCTGTGCAACACTGACCATAGTATTCCATCCATTTACCCTTGTCCATTAAATCATGTTTGATGTAAATGTATCTTCTATAAAGGCTTCTACTCTTAGCTTCTGGACAGGAAGATATGGCAAATCCACCATTTAACTTGGCAATTTATTCCACTGGTTAATCACTATTGCTGCTAATATGTATGCCTTATTACTAATTTCAGTCTCTCTGGCTATAAAATCCAGTCTCTTCTTGTGTGTTCTCTACTAGGTTAAAGACCTTATATTTTCTGCCCATAAGATACTTAACCAATGTAATCAAGTAGCCTCTCAATCTCCTTTTTGGCAGAAGGCATGGCAGTGTGGCACTTTAGGCTAGGTAGACTTTACACATTAAGAAGATTGGCTGAAGTGTCTCACTCAGAGGGTGGTGGTGGATGAGTCATATTCGACCTGGGGGGAAGTGGGCAGTGGAGTCCCCCAGGGCTTGGCCCTTGGGCCCGCGTTGTTCAATCTCTTTATCAGTGATTTGGATGACAGGGTGAAAAGCACACTGTTTAAATTCACTGATGATACCAAAATTTGGGGTGAGATGAGCACACTAGTAGGGAGGGAAAGACTGCAGCAAGACTTGGATAGGTTACAGGGGTGGGCTAACATAAACAGGATGCATTTCAATACTGACAAGTGCAGGGTGCTGCACTGGGCAGTAGTAACCAGCAGCACACTTATAGAATGGGAAACTCCCTTCTTGAGAGCACAGAGGCAGAAAGGGATCTTGGAGTCATTATTGACTCCAAGATGAACATGGGCTGACAATGTGAGGTCATGGTTGGCAGGGCTAACCGCACCTTGTCGTGCATCCACAGGTGCATCTCTAGCAGGGCCAAGGAGGTGATCCTCCCCCTCTATCCGACACTGGTCAGGCCACAGCTGGAGTACTGTGTCCAGTTCTGTGCGCCCCACTTCAGGAGGGATGTGGACAACATTGAGGGGGTCCAGAGGAGGGCCACCCGCACGATCTGGGGACAACAGTGCAGACCCTACAATGAGAGACTGTAGGACCTGAACCTGTTCAGCCTTCACAAGAGAAGGCTGATGACAGTCTGATGACAGTCATCTATAAACTCACTAGGGGGGACCAGAAGGGTTTGGGAGAGACCTTGTTTCCCCTAGCGCCCCCGGCATAACAAGGAATAACGGCCACAAGTTGTTGGAGAGTAGGTTTAGATTAGACATCCATAAGAACTACTTCACAGTTAGGGCGGCTAGGATCTGGAACCAACTTCCAAGGGAAGTGCTGCTGGCTCCTACCCTGGGGGTCTTTAAGAGGAGGCTTGATGCATACCTAGCTGGGATCATTTGAGCCCAGTTTTTTTTCTCCTGCCCTGGCAGGGTGTCGGACTTGAAGATCTATAAGGTCCCTTCCGACCCGACTTCTATGATTCTATGAAGAAGGAAGAAAGTGCTCTAAAGTTGTAACTGAAGAGACATTCACAGCAATTAGAACGCTTCAAAAATGGTGGATCATACTCTAAGTTAACCCTGGATGGATGTGTACTAATTTAAAGCACTTTTCTGTTAAAATACTTTTTTAACATCTGTGCCAGATCCCATTGAGGTTCAACTTAGAGCGAGGTTGCCACCATCCCAGGTCTTGCCTCAGGTACACCTAACTTTCTCTGGCCAATCCAGGGCTGGTTCTGCCCCCATAGATTTCACTGACCCTAGTCAGTGACAGCCTCTGATTCCAGCCTAGTGCACAACCTTACTAGGAGGTGCAGGGGGTGGGAGAAAGGTGGGTGTTTTGTCCCTACAGCCACTCTGGCCCCATGGTGCACCTCAGCCCAGCCAGGGAGGCTGCACGGGAAGGGCTTTGGGGTCTTTTCCTCCACAGAAGCTCAGGCCAGGCACTGTCAAATTGTTGCTTGGCAAGGGGGGGCACTGCAGGGAAGAGCTCTAGGTTCTCTTCCTCTGCAGGTGTCCCTGCTGAGCATGATGCAGCCTGGGCAGCAGAGCTTCAGGTAGAGGGATCTAGGGTTTCTCCCCTCCCCTCATAGCTGCTCTAGCCAGCAACATGCCATGGTGTAGTGGGAGGGACGCTGCTTTGTGGGGGGGGGAGTGGGCTGCAGAGGAAAGGCTCCAAGTTCTCTTGGCCAGACAGCAGCACATCACTACCTAGTGAGTGGGGGGCTGCTGGGGAAGGGTTCCAGAGTCTCTCTTCCCAAGTCTGCCCCTGCCAGGGCATGCCGCAGTGCAGCACAGTGAAGCCCAAATGGGAGCACTGCAGGGAGAGGAGTTGGGGTCTGCTGACAGTCACTGCTAGAGAGGACAGGACTGGGGAGAGGGACCACTCAGGCAGCCTCCTAAGAGGTGTGCGGGAGTGCCCCTGGCAGCCAGGGTGAACAGGTTCTGAGTCCCCCCTCACTGAACAGCAAACGTCTGTTCGGTTTGCTCATGCTCTAACTCAGTGGTTCTCAAACTTCTTTTTTGTGGGCCACTTGAAAATTGCTAAGGGTCTTGATGGACCACTTAATAAACTTTTTTTGTTGTTCTACAAATCAAAGCAAACAGCTCATATTTTAGTATCGCTAATCTTACCTTTCTAATGCAATGGTTGTGCCTGTTCTTTTGAACAAAGTTCTGGGAAGTCAAGTGTAATGTTTCTCAGGTTTAGCCTCAGGTCACTTTTCTGCGGACCTCCTGAATGGAGCTTGTGGACCAGTGGTGGTCCGCAGACCACAGTCTGAGAACCTCTGCTCTAACTTATAGCACTTTAAGTAAAGCACAATAGTTGGAGCACTTCTGCCAGAGGCTTTTTGAATGTCTGTGCCTTAGAAACTAACTCATCCAGAAAAGCATTAGATTTTGTAGGTGTGACTTCATCAGATGTTATAAATAGATATTCTATATATTACTGGAGGTATAATAATATACTGTTATAATAAGGTATAAGACTATCCAAGTCCTACCAATGTCAACTGAACTCAATTGACCCTAGTGATAAATGAGTGTGCTTATCATGTTTAAGTACTCAGCAAATTATAGGATCTTGTCTTTTATTTGTACTCTTCCTAGGTGTCTTTGTATTATTTCTGGTCTCACTTAGTGAAATATGTAAACACAAATAATTGAAAATGTGATTTATTCATGCTTTAGATCATTACTAAAGTTACTAAATAAGATAGACACTCTTGTTAGATAGTCTACACCCCACACACTTAATTAATACTGTCATTTATCATTAGGCATAGTCTGTGGTACTTCAGCCAAATTTCAAATAAATCAGTGAAAGGAGTAGTGTTATGATTATCAAGAGTTTTTTTAAACAACTCCATCATTTTATGACTGCTTTTTTCCTAACTATTATTATGACCCTTATATAAATGAACATTGTGGAAGTCAGGTGCCCTTTGTACTCTATTTGACCCTTCATCATTATTCAAAAAACATTTCAGATGCACATAAAAATCTTTCCACTGACTTATCTGGACTCTGTCACCTGAGATGAGTATTATTTAGCAAAGTGGGCATGACTTTTTGATTAGTAAAAATTAATCTCAGGCTGTTAATTTGTTGGGAGCATAGCATAACCTAAAAGCAATTTTTCAGGTCATCTGAAATATGCGGTGGCTTAACACATTTGGCTCCCTGCCAAATTAAACAGCTACAATTGTGGCAGAGCCCAGGAAGTTTACACAGAGAAGGGCATGTTGACCATTCTTTCAAAAACAAAGAGTGCCACCTCTACAATTTACTGTCTGCTGATATCCAGTGCTTCCTGAGATCATTTGGTGACCTGCTAATTCATTTTATGCTGCGGTAATTATTTATCTGCCATTTAGACTGGCTAGTCAGATTTTTAGAATGTACTGCTTGAATTGAAACTTTGGCTGGGGGAGAGAATTATGTCACTTTTTCATACATCTTGAAGGTGGTGCATCCAAGAAATGAATTTATTTAATACAAATAAAATTGTATGGAATTATAATTTTCTTTCCAAGAAAAAAAAAGTTTTAACTAATAAGTCAGTCAGTGTGGTCTCTGAGGAGACTAAGAAATGAAAATACAGACTACAGTTTTCATGTTTAATATTAAGTACACAGGTTCTGTTAATAACTAAACTAAATAAGAGAAAGATGGTAAAATATATAATCATATTGTAAGCTTTTAACAAAAATATAATTGTATTATTATATTACATAGATTTTATTTTCCATTTTTTGTATTGTTTTAGCAATATCTGTACAAAACTAAATAAAAGAAAGAAGTTGTGCCACTTGTCAACATCTCTGAAAATATAGTCCCAAATCATCCCTAATATAATTAATTGTATACCTTCAAATAACATATAAATAACAGAATTCAATACTTTTGGTATTGTATCCAGTGACTGTTTAATGTAATACATGTGAAAAATCTTTAGAGCATTGTCTAGTTCTCAGGTCATCTCCCTTCTCAGATTTATGATCCAGCTATAAGCAATGACAGTCATTCTCTTCCTTCCCCTGGACAAATTGAGTGTCAGCAGGAGTTAGTTTCCCTATCCAGAATAAGAGCCAGGTGGAAGCAAAGCACTAAAATCCTGGGTTTTTTGGATCTAAATCTGTGCCAGATTCTACCCACATATCTTTAAGACAACTGTTTTATACAATAAGTGAGAATGAAATACAATGACAAATCCAGGGGATGGAAATAACCTGTATCAGAGGTGTAGTACACTTGTTTGGTGCCCTGGGCAAAGCAAGGTGGGGTGGAAGGGCAGGATAGTTTTAACCAGACTCCTCAAACTGGTGGCAGCTGCTACCGCAGCATGGGCTTAGGCTGCTGTGGATGGGCATAGGTCACCTACATACCAGATACAGCAGCACCATGCTACAGGCTTCCTAGGGGCCACCAGGCTGGTATCCCTTCTAAATGGGCACTAGGAGCCAGAGCCTTGTTCACCCACTCCTTTTAGATATGCTACTGATCTGTAGAAATCTTCAGTTGTTTAAAATGGGGTCCGTGACTATGCAGTATCCATGACATAATGCTGATATGAGTTAATGTCTGTGGGCCTCTTAGAAGTGTTTTTTTCAAGAATTCAGTAATTACAGTACTCAGATCAGAACACATAAGCTGACTGTTACCAAATATATAATTTAGAGTTAAAATTGAATCTAAAGGAAATTCAAACCTATTAAGATACTGAAATGCACATTTAAAGCACACAAAACAACTTTTAACTCCAGCAATACAATAACATGGTGAGGCAATAAGCATGAAATAACAATTAATGCATAACAGTGTTTGTAGACCCAGATTAGGTTAAATTGTATGTTAATTCATCCCATCTTGTTTTAACTACAGGACAGAATTAAGGCTGTATACAGATTTTTTTAATGGGTATTTCAATTCTTGAATATATTTGGATTTCTTTTTAATTTAAACTTAACTCTTGCTTTAGGGATAAATGAAACAACCTAGCAATTTTTTCTATTTAGGATAAGGCCTAAGGATCTTCGCAATGCAAAATATAGACACTGAGGTCCAGGTTTTACTCCGCCTATTAGGCATGTAAGTGCCTTTGGATTCTACTGCATCCTGTTCAAGTCCTGAAAATCTATGAATGTAACACTTTTGTAATACAGATTATATTGCCTTTAAGACTGAGTCACAAAGAAGTAGTTAGGAGGAGGAGAAACCACCCACCTTTTGCATTAATTGTTTTACAGGGACTTGAGCAGAGTGGAATAGACTTACATGTAGGCACCTAAATCCATTTGTTTACCTAGAAAGTGAAATATAATCTGGCCCTGGATAAACTGAATTGCTTTATGATTTTTAGGTTGTATAACTTGTTATATAAACATCAATAACCTGTTTACTGTCTACTTTATTAATATAGACTTTTCTTATAATTTGTAATTTGTAAATTGCCTTGTTTTTTAATTGTACAACTAGCAAAGGTTTGGAAAAGCATAACAAAAATGACAGACCTATAAAATATTCTCATCTAAAAAAATATTAGGATTATTTACTCTTGAAAAAATATAAACAGGGAGGTGCACCTTTTATATAGGGAACATAAAACAATTTGTGATACAGAAAAGGTTGACTGGGAATTTCTCTCTCTTTCACAAAGAAAAATTCAATAAGATTAAGAGTGGGAAGTTAAAGATAATAAAATTGTGTCATTAAACTGTGGAACTCATTGCCATATAAGACCCCTGCGAACAAGAATTCAGCAGGATTTAAACAAATGGATTTTTATATGGATATCAGGAATATCTAGGACTATCATAATTAATTACAAATTGTTTTCAGAAGTATGTTAAACCTTGTGCTTCAGGGCTTAAGACAATCTCTAGCTATTAGAGATCGGGAGGAGAGCTATATTAGGGACAGATTATCCCATAGCTGCCTACTTAAGCATTCCTCCGAGGCATCTTGTTCTGGCCACTGTTAGAGATACGATATTGGATTAGCTCAACTGCAGATCTGATCCACTATGGCAATTTCTATAGTGGAATTTTTGTTTTTAAATAACAATTCTTTATATGTACGCAAAAAAAAAAAAAAGTAAACTAAACTGAATGTTTCCATATGATATTTCTAATTGTTTAAGGATAGGTAGCATAAAACTAGAGCTCGTAATTCTGCCCTCAAGATTTTCTTATGGCAAACCAGGTTTTTGATTTCATGAAAATGACGATTGAAACAGTTCGCTTTCCTCTTGTCAAAGAATGGAAAATATCAAAACTTACAAAAGTTCAATGTGTAACTTTGTGACACAATATTGACATTTTCTCTAAGAAAAAAGTGTCCGCATCAAGTGTCAAGCTTAAGGTTTTAGATTTGCTTTTTTAGAGCCACTTTGTTGTCTCATCCTACTCTAGAGCAGTACAAAGCAGCCACATATCATGAAGGCTACATTTATCATTAGTATACTTGTTGTGGAGCCGTTTTAGAGAGGAGGACAGTAGTGAGAGAGAATCAGGATGTGTTACAAGGGGAAGCTGATATCTAGGAGAGGGGCTCTAATTCCAGTTTAAAGGCTAACCATTCTTGTTTATGTTGTCATGCTATGTGTTTTTGTAAGTGAGTGAATCCCTTTCCCTCTGAAGAAGAAATGTAGGAAGAAGAAACCTCTCCCTGATGGACAGGGATGAGTGAGTGGTGAAATATGGAAAAAGCTTTGACGATATCTGTGAAAACTGCAGCAGTAAGAAGACACAGCTCCATGTCAGTGCAGCAATGGAATCCCTAAACTCTGTTAGGCTTTTAATTTTGATAACTGAGTTTGCTGGAACCAGAGATTTGAATAATATCAGTGGCTTCTGGTTTAACACAGAAAGTACAAGAGTACACTGATTTAATAGATACTGCTGCTAATAACATCTTGTGTGCCCCACTCCTCACTAAGGAGAAAAAGCAAGAAAAAGTGAAAACGGCTTTTATGACCAATTTTATAGGCAGACAATGCAGGAAAGAGTCAATTTTAATAGGAAGTACAAGGAAGAAGGGAAACAAAACATCTGGAGCTTTTATTTCTGTAGTTCAGCGTCTTGGTTCATATTGCAAATGTGAAGTATGAACAGAAAAGCTAATAAGAGCCAGGACAGTTATAGACATAAGAGACAACACTTTATAAACACAGTTTCAGGCCAATCTAGGACTCCCTTCAGCAAAAACTATAAAGTAAAGACATATGAAACCATAAAGAAACAGCAGTGGGATTTACTTACTTGCAGCATTGGGGGAGAGTGCCTGAGACAGTACTATCACAATAAATACACAATTGTGAAAGAAGCAGTTGGACCTAGTTTACATTTCAGAACAATATACAATTAGAGATCAGAATGCCAAAGAAGTTTGGAGGGAGAAATGAAAAACTGTAGAAGACACGGCAAATCACTGTGAAATGGATATCAACGCTGTCAGGTAAAAGATGCCAAAGAAAGGGGCCATGAACAAGGGTTTCCTGGAATATCATCCAGATCACTGGCAGTAATGGAAATTATCCAGAAATTATCCCAAGCTGAGGCCCACAGTTGAGCCAGGAAGCAGAATATGCTTCAACCTCCAACTGACAAGTGGACCTGTAGCCACTGTGCGAAGGCTTGATGGTTGCACATCCAGCTCTTCTCCCACACCACTGCCAAGCACCATCGACTGACTGATTTTGTCACCTTTCCTTTCGTCTGTCAAGATGTTGGATGGCCATAGGTTTTATTTTTAGAAAGTATGCCCATGATAAAACACTACCTTGGCACACAAGCACGGACATATGTAGTTACAACCTTAAAATTTATACTGATGCAGCATTCACTGTAGTTCCAAGATACCTGCATATGGTCTAAGAAGACCAATAAGATTTTATGTGTGTCTAAAAACATTACATTAGATGTTTATGGCCAGTTCTGTGGAAGACTGGAGAAAGGGCAGAAAGTTTTTCCATGAGTTACATGAATAACACAAGAACTAACGACTCCACTAGCAAGGTTACTGCTCTTTAATAACTATCCCTTGGGGAGGAACAGGAATGAAACAGTGAGAACCAAACAATACTATATATCTTGGCAGGGTTCATAAAGCTATTAAGGGAGTGCAAAATGAAATGGGTGTTATCAAGAACAGGAAGAAGGTAGGGTAGATTTGCATCTTATAGAGAGATACATAGCATAAGCTCTCACGAGCTCAAACTCACTTCATCAGATGCTGTAGAAGGACATGAATAGAGCAGTGAATAAAATGGAGAGAGTGATTTGACTACAAAAGGCAAAAAGGGAGGCAGGGAGGGGAGAAAGGAAGAGAGGACAGTACTGAGAGCAGCAAACAAGCAAGCAATAAATCCATATGAACAAAGGGCACAGATCAAAGTTACATTTATCACGCATTCGGCCCCCTAAAAGCATTCTACAGCCATTCCATGACACACATGCACAGTCATAGTAACTCTTGTTACTGTGCAGTAGCATCCTCGGATGGCTTTTTGGTGATGCTGACTATGCAGTAGCTCATTATTACTGTGCAAGCATCACGTCATGTTTTGTGTCATGCGATGCTACTATGCAGTAGTAACAAGCTGTTGTGGAGTAGTAACAAACTACTGTGCAGTCAGCATTTCTTGTGTAGACACAGCCTGAGAATGCCAAAAAACAACACCACTTATGTTACAACGTCTGTCCTGCAGAACCAATAGTCATTCTCAGCTGTAAACACAACCTGGATATTATCGTGCAACGGGCTGATAAGGGGAGGCCACTGTTATCATGTACAAAACATCATACATAAGTCAAGAGACAACTTTACAACAGAGAGTTTTACAAACTTCTGACTGAGGACCCCACAGAGCAATGCCAGAATGAACTAGATAGACTATTAAAGGATCTACCTTAGCAAACACAGGATAGGATTACTGCTTCTACCTCCTGGGAGCCGAGGCCTGACAACTTTTACTTATTATCCAAGATCCACAGACCTGGCAACCCAGGATCCCCCATCATCTCTGGTGTTAGCACCACGACAAAGGGAGTTTCAGGGTATGTTGACTCTGTTGTGTGCCACTGGAGCTGTTAGCTACTTGAAAGACACCACATATTTCTTAAAGAAATTGAACACCAGAACAGATTAACACCAATCTGTCAGAAGCTCCAGAAAGAAACAAAGGTCTGTGGCAGGATACTTGGATTGACCAACTTGGATTGATCTCAGAGTAGCTGTTCTTAGGTGGAAAAACTTTAAAAAACAATTTGAACAGTAAACTGAGGAACAAGAAATCATCCACAGTGCATTGGGTGAAGTGTGATTAAACAGGGACTATGGATTCTTATCCCATTACCGGGATTCGTTTTTGTGCCCCTTTTTTCCCTAGGGACTTATTGCTTGCTTGCTTGCCTCTCCCAGCTTTGCCCCGCTTCCCCTTTCCCCTCCTTCCCTTCCTGCCTTTTGCATTCAAATTACTATTGCCATTTTACATACTTTTCTATGCTTGTCCTTGCACAGCACCTGATGAAATGAGCATGACCTCATGAAAGTTTTCACTGTGTATATCTCAGATTGAGTTAGTCTATAAGGTGCAAATCTTATAGACTTCTGCCTGACTTCAAACTAACATAGAAAACTACCTGTTTCATTATCAAAAACTCCCTTTTGATAACAGAGCCATCCCCACATACGTAGAGATCACATGAGAAAATAAAGAGAATATAAATTAAGTAAAAAGAAAAGAAGATTTAAAAAGAGTAGAAGATACAGGGTCTATTTCTTCAGATAAAAGAGCATATAGGTTGGTATACAAGACAACCCTGGTACCAAAGCTCCATGGAAAAATTATTATGTATGTGTACCTTACACAATTTAATACAATATGAGCAAAAAAGATGTATGTTTTTTGTGGATAACTAGACATAGGCTTAATTATAAGAAATCAAAGTATTGTCAGAGTTAGCTGCTACAGCATGATTTTAGCAAATCTTCCTGACTAAAGAATCTGTATCATTAACTGTGTTCATCAACCCATTTGGAAGTTATTGTTTTACTCGGCTTCCATTCAACATATCCTTAGCAGTGGAACGTTATCAAAACATAATGTTTCACATTGTGACCTGACTGCCTTCTGTCCTTTACCATACAGATACTATATTATCTAACAGCAGCGATACAGATAAACATGAATGACCTTATTTCACATGCTTCCAATAAATTGGCTTCACTCTGAATGGGAAACATGAATCTGGATAGAAGATAAAATTGATAGGACGCATAATTAGCAGATGGGGAATTCAGCTTGGCTCAGTCTCTGAGATGTTTCTTCTATAAGAAGACTCTTGAGTATGACAGAACATTTTAGCTCATCTAACAAAACTCTTAAGAGAGCTTCTTAATGGCCAAAACCTTTGAATCAGGGGAAGCCCACAACAAAACATTAAAAAATAAAGATCTAATGGCACCTCCACATGTTTTTGCACAACTCCCAGTAAACTATCTAGCAATGTTAGCCATGGCTGCATCTTCATATGTTCTAGGACCTGGTTCACATTAAAACAGCCAGAAGGAGACCTGTGACCTGTTGCATTAGCATCAAGAAGCCTCAGAGACACCATCGGCCACTCATACAAATGGAACAGGAAATTGCAGTGGTCAGTTGGGCTTTGGAATGGCTCACTGCATATTTATGTAGCCTGGATTTTAATTAGAAACAGACCACAAGTCCATAATGCCACTGTTGGGTTAAAAGCCAGAGCCTGGTCTTCCATGAAGGATTCCATGGATTCTGACTACAACTGATGAGACTTACCTCCACTACTGAACACCTACCAAGGAGAGCACTTATGGCAGTACTATCCAGAGCCTTGATGAAGCAGTTATCAAAGGGAGAAAAAAAAGTTGCTTTAGAGAAAGATGTTAAAGCTTGCTATGAACTTACCTTGGCAGCAAGCCCAAAATCTGACAGTTGACTTAGCAGATAAGTACTGAAAAACTATCGGCTGAGACTTGCCAGAAAAATTGTCAGCTCTGCCACAGGATTTCCAATAGAGCTACTATGATACTGGCAGGGCTGAAATGATGTTCTCATGACCAGTGATCTGCTCTCAAAATTTGATTCATTTTGATTCCTACAGGCTTTCTATAAAAGATGCTCTCCAAAATTCATGAGGGAGTATGTGAAGATAATAATCTGCTGGGTGCCCTGGTCTAAGCAAGCCAATTAAGACTGTAGAAACCTTGCAGGAAAGCAATAAGTTAACTCCCCCTCCACCCCCCCAAATAAATACATAAATAAAGAAAAATAAACAGTCATCAGAATCATTCATCTCTACAAAACTACTGGAAAGACCTTGGCAGCAGAAGGCAACAGCTGTTTTTCTGGAAAGGGCACACACATACATACCCACACATTTACATTACTGTGCATTTGAATACATTCAGTTGCTTCTCTGGATAATGACTTGCCTCTACTTCGCTCCTCCTCAGTATGTGCTGATAAGAAACTTAAGTCATTTTGGTAAGAAAGAGTTTGCAAAGCTTTCTTATTCAATAATGCACCATAATGTATTCCTGAAACATTCCTAGTGTTACCAATGGAAAAGAGGAGAACAGTGCAGGGTTTTAAAAAGACTTCTGCAAAAAAATAGTGTGCTCATCTATAATACTATTGGAATATGTCCCGCAAAACTTCAGATGGAAAGAAGCTTAAGGACACCTGTATCTCATTCTGATTTATCTTAAAGCTACTTACTGAAATAAATGCCAAATAAAATTTGGCAAAAGTAAAATTTCAGTTTTCAGCAGAGAACAAAACTACTATCCAGTCTGAGAGCAGAGAACAGGGTACAGCTGAAAAGCTCCCAAACATTTGAAACCATTTGGAATTTGTCAGAAACTCCTAGACCTATCTAGTAGACTTTATAAAAAGATGTCTACAGAGGAATGAGGCCAATATTCAACATCTCCTAGCACAACAACAGGGTAAGGGCTGTCAGGAGATGAATTCCCTCTGAAGGGAATGGAGAGATACAGCTGACT
The DNA here is from genome assembly GCF_052110815.1 of Crocodylus siamensis. NCBI lineage: Eukaryota > Metazoa > Chordata > Crocodylia > Crocodylidae > Crocodylus > Crocodylus siamensis. The sequence goes on along the minus strand of NC_143395.1, from coordinate 101,499,447 downwards.
TACGCTTTTCTGAAAAAGTTAGTTTCTAAGTGCCACCCTGCTCTGCTTTCTGCCTTCTAAGAGACTGAATTCAAATGAAAGTGAATTTCACATGAGAATTCAACAGAAATAAGAACATAGGCCAGAGCTGTCCAACTGGCAGACTGAGGGTGCATGCAGATTGTGAAAGGTTAACTTGGGGCCCCCAGGCTCCCATTGCTCTACTGCTGCTGCTGCTGGACTCTCTGGATTCCCTCTCCCTCCTCCAGCTTCTGCTTTCTTCCCTACTATAGAGGCAGGGCAGGGCAGCATTTGATAACAGATTTAAATACCTGATGATAGTTGTAAAGGGGATGGTGATAAACTATTTTCTGTGTCTGCAAGGGACAGGACAAGAAGTAATGCTCTTAAACTGCAACAAGAGAAACTTAGGTTCTGTCCTAGAAAGATATCTCCCAATATGAGGCTGGTTGAGTATTGGAACAGATTACCTAGAGGTGCTCTGTCTGGGGCCTCCATCTTTGGACAGTTTTAGGAGCAGGTTAGGCAAACACTTGAACAATATTATTTAAACAGTGAAGATTTTGCCCTGAGCAAGGACTTGGACTATGTGACCAATGGAGCCTTATTTTTCTATGATTCTATGAATAACTGGTCTGAAGGCATACAACTAAAAAGGAAGTATTCTACAATACATAGTTTATATTAAAAATGAAGGGGAAAGTACAGAAATGTTTGGAGTTGGTTTGTTTCAACCCCCTTCAACAAACATTTTATCTCATAGCAGGGCCTTTATGCAAGGTGATTTCAAAAATCCTGTCCAAGTATTCTATTTTAAACATAAATAATAATATTGTTACTATGATCAATTTTTATTCTGTAATTTTAGTGTGTTTGTATAGGACCTTTCTGACCAATGCAGATAAGGCAATAGGTTTAATTTAATTTCTCCTTTACAGGCTGTTTTGCTGAATCTGTTGATATGCACAATAGTTTTCTACACTGTGTATTATGTGGTCCTTAGCATTTGTTTTGCAGCATTCAGGTAAGATTTTCTTTATTAATATGACTGAACATAAACAGTATTTCAAATGGTATACTGTCTGATGGAAAGGAGGAAAAGTTGTCCAAAATAGGATTGCTATTTACATTAGAGTACCTGCCCCTCCCTTGAAACTAACAAATTAGCCCTTCAGTTCAGAAATTTGTATTCTCTGCTAGTTTTACTTAGCTTCATAATTCTTGATCAAATCAGTTCATACGCACAAACATATCAACTGAGTAAAAGGGAAAAGAAACCAGCTTTAAAAAGAAGGTTTTAAATGTGGCAGAAAGATAAGCTGATTGCTTCAGAAAGACATTTAGGTATGTAGAGTCAAGAAATCCTCACTTTTATTTATAAGTGGCAATCACAGGTACAAACAAGGCTATGACACATAATGAAGTTAAGGAAACTTGTAAACTCCTCTCCTCAGGATATGGAATTTAGAATCTTGCTTAAATAACTCTTGTGTAAGCTACAGTATGCAATGTAATTAAAACATTAATATGTGGTCACATATATAAAGTTTTGTGAGTTACCTTTGTTAAACATTTTCCTTAAACTCTTACAGGTTGAAAATGTTGGATGGATGGGCACCTTTTGACTTTAAGACAAATCCCTCGTGGATTAACCCAAATTACTTAGGTACCTTGATTTTTTTTTTCTCAGTTTTTATGGAACCAAGAAAATAGGCTGGTTGTGGACATACTTGTCAACCCTGTGAATACATACATACATAATTCAAGACATTTTAATACTGCCACTTGGGTTTAAATAAGCTCATTGACTTTCTGATCAGCTAGCATTTAACTGTTTGCTCATCTCCTTTGAACTCTTCAAGAGGATGTCATTTTATAAATCAATACAATAATTACTTATCACCTCAGTAATGCATCGCTATTCCCAAGCTCTTTTTCCAATGTCATGTCTCTCCACTGGACTACTCCACCATGAACAGCAAGCATTCATCTTTATTACTTCATCTTCATTATAAATCAATTATTTTTTCTCTGTAATATTGTTGAGTCTAATCTCCTCCTGCAGCAAACTTTCCTATGATTCACATCAGATTCATATTTTAATATGGCCTTATGAATAACCCAGAGTCATAACCAAAAGCTGAGTGTCTAGGACAGCAGCAAATTCTGGCTGCTGTTATTCCACTGGTACATTTGTGCAACTGTGGTGACAGCTGATATTTGTCACCCCTCCTCCACCTTTAGTCAGTGCCTAGCATGACTGCCCTGGTCCCCCATCATAGTTACACTATTGGAATAATAGCTCAAATACTGAACTCTTTACTCAGTTTTTACTCATGCACACCTTTTATTGACTTCACTGGCAGTTTTATCTGGGCAATAAGTGAATGCAGAGCTGTGACTTTAAGTTTTGGTCCATTGCCAGTTCAATGCACGACTGAAAAAGGGTATGGTTTGCACTAGTTCAAATCCCTTTACATATCTGCACAAAATCATAAAAATGTGACCCTTTCCAAAACTATTACTGTCTTCCTGTAGGGAAAAAGAAAGAAGCATTTACATAAATTAAGCTTCAGCAGGTTTGTAATCTATGTTGTAAAGGAGAACCACATCAGCAGGAATTAGAGCTGTTCAAATGTAAATTGTTTAGATCATCATCTTAAACACATACAGGAATAGAAAGAGCAGTGATATTTGCTACAGTGCCATTCTGATTTGGTTTTAGAGGAAAAAAGAACATTTCAATTAAGCTAGCAGAAATATGGCATTACCAAGAAAAAATGTAGAACTTACACAATTAGAATTAGTTTGCAAAATAACTAATGCAACTACTGCATCTCAACATGATAGATAGGATTTATATTTAAATTATGACATTATAGGTTGCCACATGACAACAATATATGAGGTACTAAACAAGACACATTGAAGACATGGGGAAGAATTCTGTTTCACCTAGCAGATGACAGAAATATAATTTGTGACCAACTCTGAGTTACTCAGCTGAAGTGTATGGGTGGTTCCATTACTTTCTCCGAGTTAGTGTCCCCATTATAGGAATAGGACTGGCCTCAAGAGACACACAGATCTCTATCTATTCAATAATGGGGGACCTTATGCACCCTAAAAGGGAAACAGAATGACTCCTACTCTTGAGTCAGGTAAGTCGGAGTTGGTCACAAGCTGCACTTTGGCTATCCAGTAGGTTAAGCAGAATTATGCCCATTGTTTCTGTGCCTTTGGTTTTTAAGAATTACCATTGACTCATTACAAACTGATGGCACAGTATAGCTCATTATATTCCACACAAGACAGGAGGAGTACTACTCAACCACTGAGGAAAAGAGCTGGTTTATCAGCTGCTCTATATGGGCACGTCTACAAGTGACGCCATGTCACTATAGCAACGCACTATGGCAATGTAGCATCAGTGGGCACAAGCTGTGATGCCACAACTATGTCACTATAGTGACATGCTCCCTCAGTATAGTGCATCACTACAGGAACGTAATAACAGTATGGGCTGTTATTGCACCATCATTTAGCATTTTCAAAAGGAAGTACTAAATGACAGCATGGTAACAATTACGTCATAGGGGCATATGTAGATGCGCTCACAGAGTAACAGTCTTGTACAGCAATGCTTCTCAAAGTGGTGGTCCAGGGACTGGTGCCTGTCCGTGAGCCACCGGTTTTTGGTCCACAGCGAGTTGCCAGGAAAGAAAGAAATATATTTGCCAGTCTGCAGCGAGTTGCCAGGAAAGAAAGAAATATATATTCACCAGTCCGCAGCGAGTTTCCATGAAAGAAAAATATATTTTCAGAAGCATAACATTGATATGTCATTGCGCCACAGTTCATACGTTCCAACACTCCAGGTGACGTCACGTTGTGCGAGGTGAGGAAAGAGAAAGAAACAGCTGGTCGTGCATTTGTGTAGCACTGTTACACACAGTTGCTGCCACCGGCTGAACCGGGCACTGGTCCCTGACCCACTGGAAAAAAAATTGCCGGTCCACCACATTGGATAGGTTGAGAAGCACTGTTGTAGAGCATCAAGATTTATCTACTTTGCCTCATACAGGGCATGTCTACACATGCAAATGCTGCAGCATGGGTTTACTCCACAGTAATTTACTCCAGATTTACTCTGGAGTAAACAGACCCTGGGCAGGTGTCTACATGTGTGTGCATTTGGGAGTAGATTTTCTCCCACCCAGTTCTGCCCTCCTACAGCAGTCAGGTGGAGCTCTAGCCCCCCCGGGTGCTAACCCAGAAGCTGGCAGGGAGCAAGGGGCCAGGAGACAGCTGTCTCCTGGCAGGGACTGGGAGAATGCTCCCTGCTCCTAGGAGCTGCCTGCTGCTGGGGTGGGCTTTGGTGGTGAAGTCCCAGTGGGGGCAATGTTCCTCTGCCCCAGCAGCAGGAAGCTCCCAGCCCTGGCTCCCCAGTCAGCTCCGCCAGCAGATTGGGGTAGGGGGCTGGAACCTGCCCCTGCCCTGCAGCAATTTCCAAGTCCCATGCCTCAATCTCCCAATCAGGACAAAAGAGTCATAAAAAGCTGTGAGGCTGGGACCTGCCCCAGATTGGATCAGTTCCCAACCAGTCCCAGGCTGCACAGAGAAGTCTGCATATGCAACCCAGAGCTGGCTGGGAACTGCCTGAAATGAGACAGTCCCCAGCCAGGTCCAGGTTGTATGTGAAGATTTCCCTGTGTGGCTTGGGGCTGGCCAGGAACTGTCCCGGTCTGGGGCAGATCCCAGTTAGCTTCAGTTCGTCAGGGAACTCTCCCTATGCAATGGGTCAATCCTAGCTCCGCTCTGCAGTTACAGTCATGGAGTGGGGGTTGGGAGCTCACTGCTACCAAGGCAAAGGAACAAGCTGCCTGGGCTCTGGAGGTGGAGCCTACCCTGGAAGCAGGCAGTTCCCAGGAGCAGGGAGCAATCTCTTACTCCCTGCTGCCTGGCTGACGAAGAGCAAATTTGCTCCCGGTTGACTGTCTACATATGCCTTACTGTACAGTAATTACTTGGCAGTTAATTTACTATTTGCAAATTAACTGCTGAGTAGAGCAAATCACTGCACAATAACAGACTGCACATGTAGATGGTGATGCTTACTATGCAGTAAATTGCTCTACTGCACAGTAAAGCATCTTGTGTAAATGCACTGTCATTGTAGCTATCCAAGAAACACGAAATCCTCCTATTTTGGTTTTGTTATACCATAGAGAAGTAGGTGCAGCTTGATGCCTGTGTATCAAGGCTGAGGGAAGATGTGCTTATCTAGCATGCTAATTCCATAGGGGTGGCTTGTGCTAGTCCTTTGGATTCTCTGCTTCATTTATACTTTATTCTTCATGTCTGTTCTTTATAACCATCTGCCACACAAGCAAAATAACACAATTGAATGTAACAGAGAATGCCCCTCTGGCGGGGCACTAGGTCTTAACATGGCTGCCTCCCTTCAGTGGATGTTCTTTGTGCCTGATTGTGTTCCTCTCTCCTCCTTGAGGTTCTTTCTGGCTCTATGCCCAAGGCCCCTTTGAGCCTGTTGGCTCTACTCCTGGGGCCAGCACGGGTTCCCCTGTCAAGCAGAGGTAATCATAGAGTCATAGAATCATAGAAATAGAGTTGGAAGGGACCTTGTAGATCTTCAAGTCCTTCCCCCCACCTCGGCGGGAGAAAAACTGGACTCAAATGAGTCTAGCCAGGTAGGCATCAAGCCTCTTCTTAAAGACCCCCAAGGTAGGAGCCAGCACCACTTCCCTTGGAAGTTGGTTCCAGCTCCTAGCCGCCCTAACGGTGAAGTAGTTCTTGCAGATATCTAATCTAAACCTACTCTCCAATAACTTGTGTGCATTATTCCTTGTTATGCCAAGGGGCGCTAGGGGAAACAAGGTCTCTCCCAAACCCTTCTGGTCCCCCCTAATGAGTTTATAGACTGTCACCAGGTCCCCCCTCAGCCTTCTCTTGTGAAAGCTGAACAGGTTTAGCTTTTCATTGTAGGGTCTGCCCTGTTGTCCCCAGATCATGCGGGTGGCCCTGCATTGGACCCTTTCAATGTTGTCCACATCCCTCCTTATGTGGGGCACACAGAAGTGGATGCAGTACTCCAGCTGTGGCCTGACAAGCGTTGCATAGACGGGGAGTATCACCTCCTTGGTCCTGCTAGAGATGCACCTGTGGATGCACGACAAGGTGCGGTTAGCCCTTCCAACCATGACCTCACATTGTCGGCCCATGTTCATCTTGGAGTCAATAATGACTCCAAGATCCCTTTCTGCCTCTGTGCTCTCAAGAAGGGAGTTTCCCATCTTATAAGTATGCTGCTGGTTACTACTGCCCAGTGCAGCACCCTGCACTTGTCAGTATTGAAACGCATCCTGTTTATGTTAGACCACCCCTGTAACCTAGCCAGGTCTTGCTGCAATCTTTCCCTCCCTACTAGCGTGCTCACCTCACCCCAAACTTTGGTATCATCAGCAAATTTAAACAGGTTGCATTTCATCCAAATTGTTGATGAAGAAATTGTACAGCGCGGGCCCAAGAATTGAGCCCTGGGGGACTCCACTGCCCATTTCCCCCCACGTCGAATATGACCCACCCACCCCACCCTCTGAGTACGACCCTTGAGCCAATCTGCAATCCATCTGACTGTGTAGGCATCAATGCCACAGTCGCCTAGTTTTTTAATGATGATGGGGTGGGAGACGGTGTCAAAGGCCTTGCTGAAGTCAAGAAAGACTACGTCCACGGAGACACCTCCATCCATTGCCTTTGTGACCTGATCATAAAAGGCAATCAGGTTGGTCTGACATGACCTGTCCCTAATGAAACCGTGCTGGTTGCCCTTGAGCATCATCCCTGAAGCCGACCCATCGCAGATGTGCTCCTTGAGGATCTTCTCAAAGAGTTTCCCTAGGATTGAGGTAAGACTGACAGGCCTATAGTTGCCCGGGTCCTCTCTCTTCCCTTTTTTGAAGATGGGGACCACGTTAGCTATCTTCCAATCATCTGGCACCTGGCCCGAGCACCATGAGCGCTCGTAAAGCCATGCCAAGGGCCCTGCAATAACCACAGCTAGCTCCCTCAACACCCTGGGGTGGAGAGTATCTGGGCCTAATGATTTGAAATGAAATGAAGAAAAGAAAGAAAAAAAGGGAACCCCAAAAGGGTCTTCCTGTCCGGTGTCCTACTGTTTCGTTCTTCCCGCACTCCTGCCTATGCTTGGCAGTACACCCCTGATGCTGGTCCTGCAGGGTCTATCTCCCCTTTGCACTCCCAGCCCAGCTCCCCAACCAAGTACCTGGGAGTGTTTGGGTAAAAACCCTTTAGCTTCCTTGAGATAGGTCTCAACCTGTTCTTCTGGGTCACCGTACTGGATGCTGCATTGTTTGGAACCTGTGCCAGAAGGCCACCTCTGTTTCTCCCCCAAAACTCTGCTCTGTGACAATTTGGTTAGGATGGGCCCATCAGAGGATACATACCTTACCCTATCTCTTTACCTGAGTTGGATACATTCCTGAGGGAGGTGGGAAACCTGCTTCCTCTGCCTACATGATTGGTATCACATACCTGGGCGAGGGGCTTGCTCCCTGGGGAGCTAGGAACTGCCAGTTTGCCCAGCAACTAGTGATGCATTTCAAATTGGTTGGCTGTCAGCCAACAGGTGCTGGCCTCCATTGGACTAAGTAAATGAGGTCACAAGGTACATGAGGTAACTATATAAGGACTGCCCAGGAGGAAGGGGCAGCAGCCATGAGGAAGACTCAGAGAGAGAAGAGCTGAACCATCTTAAACTTGCTCTCTCTCTCAAAACTCATGATCAAGGAACTGCCTGCCTCCAGAGGGAATCTCCACCTGCCTCTGGATGATACTTGTGAGTAAGCTACCGAAGATCTAACTAGATATATAGCTTGCAGTAACACAGATGTGTGATCAAAGGCTACCCAGCCATGGGAGTTTGATCTATGGGATTTCTCTGATATTGCTCTACCCTGTACCCTATTCTAACCCTACCCCTTGTAACCAATAAAGTTCTCCTTTGTACCTAGTGTGGGAGACTTATTGGGAGTGGGTCTAGATTATGCCTTGGGGTCCCCTTGGTTTGGCTGACTAAGGGAGACCACTTCTGACTGAGGGAAGCATCCCAAGTTCTTGAAGTGAAACAAGTACCCTCGAGAGCTACTAGGCCTGTGTTTCCCAGGGTGCACAGAGCCAGAATCAAGCCCAGCTCTGGGTGGTGGCAGTGGAACTGCCAGGCTAGTGGGTGTGCTCCAAGAAGGGGGTCAGCCAGACGTGAGGCCCCCCTGCTTAGAGCCAGAAGATGGTCGGACGCAGTGAGGTGGGAGGCTCAACGCAGGAGCACCCCTTAGTGGCCCGCCACAGAACTTCTGTCGCTGAACCTCTTCAGAGGCATGAGGGGAAAGTCACCCCCAACACTTCTCCCCCACTGGGGTTCTGCCTCAGTCCCCTCGGTGTGAGGGAGCCTTGTTGCCCCTGCTGCCACTCGTCACCCGGGCATTCCCTGTTCATGCCAGCTCTACCCAATGCCAGCACGGAGAGACTCTGCATCCACTCTCGCTCTTCCCACCTCACTGCCAGTGGCCACTTTTATCTCTGCCGGTCAGCATGACTCCATGACATCACCCAGCGGCTTTAATCATACAAAAGCACAACTTGTGAATCACACGGGCTCTTCTCATCCTTCCGGTTTTGCTTTTTCTGCAGATAAGTGTTTTTTGTGTGTTCCTTTCTTTATTTCATGATTTTTTTCCCGTGCTGCATCTCTCGGGTGGGGCTTCCCAATTCCTCTTCTCTGTCACCCCAGGAAAACTGGCCACAGTGACATGGGCAGGAGCTGCTGGGAAATGGAGTCCACTGTGGGCCAGATTTTGTCCCTTTCCCACAGTATAAGTGCACTTCCTTGTTGCACCTGCTCTGGGTTATAAAGAGGACATTGGTTACCAGCCTTATTAATCCTAGGCCCTTTTCTTCAATCTACACTGTAATGCAACATACACAATGAGGTTCCCCTCAGGCAATTTTTTGTGGCCAAGGCTGTAAATAATTGAAAACAAATTTTAAATGGAAACATTAGCAGACCACTTGACCTTGCTGAAAAATAATCTACCCTCAATTTTACCTTTGAAAGCTTAACTGCCTATTTCTATTAATTACATGTATGGGAACAAGCTTTCCAAAACATTTGTTTATACTAATAAATACCCTGTTTTCATTTACAGTTCTTCTAGTTTCATTGGAAATTACCTACTTTATTTGTGGATTGCTGTTTGCCTTGGTTGTGGAAGAATGGGTTTGGGATTACGCTATAACAGTTACTGTTATTCATATCATCATAACATCATTTGGTAAGCAAGGATAATTTTAAATAAATGTACTGTACTATAAACTGAGCAGGACTGATCAAAATTTTCCCTTTAATTTCTTATTGGACTAACAATGGCACTTTATCAAATTCAACAAATATTAATTTCTCCTCTCTTCCATCTTGTATACAATATACTGCCATTTAAAACACAATGGCACTTTGTTGCAACAATTTTTAAATGGCAATTATCTTGCATTGTATTTAAGAGGTTTCATTTGTAACATACCAGAGACAGCATTTGAGGAAAGGAGGTGGTTTCAGCAACAGGGAGTTGTGCACCTTTTGTAAAACAAGTAACTGTTATCAGTGCCCTGACCCTTCAAGGCTCCAACCTAAGTACCTCAGTCAAAGTTCAATGTAAAACAAAGCCTGCTTCAGCAGCAAAATGTCTAAGTTAAACATGATTTCAGCTAAACCTCAGTGAGGAAAATAAAGCATTTTATCAGGTCTGGCATCTTCTCACATAGTGAGAAAGAAAAGGAAGCAAGCAAGAAAGAGTTGTCTACAGCAAATGAAGCTCATCATCAGTTTTTGCCAGAACACCTGCTAATCCCCCTATGCTGTTTACCAGAGTGCTGGGATGGCTGATTGGGAGAGATATTTTAACCCTATTTCTGCCTATTTAACTCTAAGTCAATGTTATATTATCCTGCTTCATGGCAGTTCCTCCTATGCTTTCTGGTCCTATTCCCTGTTTTGTTTTGAGTATCCAATGTGTGGAATTTCTGCCTTACTCATGAAAGGAAGGTAAATAAATAGAGATATTAGAACAAGTAGCAGCTCTGCAGAAAAGGACCTGGAGGTTACAGTGGAAAATAAGCTGAATATGAGCCCACAACGTGACCTTGTTGTGAAGAAAGCTAATGGCATACTGGGCTGCATTAATAGGAATGTTGCCAGCAGATTGAGGGAAATAATTATTCCCCTCTATTCAGCACAAGTGAGGCCACTTCTACAGTACTGTGTCCAGGTTGCGTCCCCCCTGCAGAAAGGATGGGAGCAAGCTGGAGACAATCCAGCAGAAAGCAATGTAAATGGTTAGGGAGCTGGGGTACGTGACTTATGATAAGAGATGGAGGGAACTGGGCTTATTTAGTCTGGAGAAGAGAAGACTGAGAGGTAGCCTCCAACTACCTGAAGGGCAGTTCCAAAGAGGATAGACTGCTTTTGGTGGTGGCAGATGACAAAACAAGAAGCAATGGTCTCAAGTTGTAGCAGAGGAAGTTTGGGGTAGATATGAGGAAAAACTTTCTCATGAGGGTAGTCAAGCACTGGAACAGATTATCCAAAGAGGATGTGGAATCTCCATTCTTGGAAGTTTTTAAGACCTGGCTAGACAAAGCCTTGGCTGGGATGATACAGCAGGGGATGGTCCTGTTTTGAGCAGGGGGTTGGACTAGATGACTTCCTCAGGTCCCTTACAACCCTCATTGTCTCTGATTCTATGAATTTCCTGATACAGGGCTTAAAATGGCTGATCCTGCTCTGAGTTCAGTTTAGGATATTCTCCCATTTTAGGGAGCTGGGGTATATTTTTTCCTGTACAGCATTTTATATCATCACTTCAGTTTATGTCCCTGTTTTCCTTCCAATTCCTTTTTTCCCTTTTTAGAAACAGTTATTTTAGAAGAGAGATTTTTTTTCACGTGTGAGACAATCTTCAAGAAGTTTTCAGTGTACCTTTTTTTACCTTGCAGTTATGTCTGAATTCCCTCTGATGTTGCACTGGTGGCTGGCATTAGGTATGTATGAATTACTGACTTTTTAAATTGCTTGGAACTGTGCACCAACTTAGTATTTGTAGTTGAGAAATCACCCCCTCAGTAAATTGTAGTCTTGTGGGTCCAACAAACATCTAAAGACAAGTGAGATGGTAACATTTGTATATGTGCTGCTTTCTACCCAATTCAATTTATACAAAAGAACACAGTCAAGTAGATATGGCCTAACATTTGAAATGTCTTATACTTGTTATGTTCTAAGAATAAATCCTGCTCACCTTATCAGTGTTAGCAGTCCAATTGTAGTTACTGATTTTGGTGAGGTGGCCCTGACTTGGATCTTGGCTTATACTTTTTTCATTGAAAGTAACAGTAAAGCTCCAGTTAGGGAATTAGAGATCCCTGGCCTCTTTTTAGAAATACATTACTTCGATATTTAGATGAAAAAATTGCAGAAGCCAGTTAACAAGTACTCAGGGTCATATAGAAATCCTCAGATAGATGGAGGTACACAAACAAAATTCTTGATCTTGTAGCTGGTCCTGCGTTGGCAGACACAGGTGCCCAGGCCCAGCCTGGTGGAGGATTGAGCTGAGGAGATCATTTAAAAATCCTCATTTTGTGAGTTGATGAGAAAAAATAACATTTTCAAAATGGGAAAAACAAATCAAACCAAATCCCTAGCTACATTTCATTGGTGTTATACAGAAGAGAGTAACAAAAACGATTATTCTATGTCTCTATTCATTGTAGGATTGGTTTAAATACTGTTGTAATGTTTGCATACCGCTACTAAAATTAACATGAAATATTTTTATGTTTCTTTTCAGGAGCTGGCTTAATTTCAATGATTTGTGGAGGAGAGATTTTGGCATACTGCTTGTTCAAAGACAACTTCATTTACCCAATTCTGGATGATTTTTGAAAAGCAAAAATGGAAATTTGTATCGGAGTCTATATTATTTCTATTTTCTAATTTACATAACAATCAAATGAGAGATACTGTCAAGATTGTAAGCGTGCTGTCCCCTTTGTTGCCTACAACTGTTTACAAAATGCATGTAATTAGTTTTAGTTGTTTTGGGTGGATATTTTCTCTTACGCAAATAGTTAAACATGCTCTCCATTTCTTAAAACAAACAAACCAAAAGGAAGAGCAATGGCATTAGCACAGTCCTCATACATAATCCTAAAGCAAAGCACTGTGTGAGCAATGGAGAGAGAAACATTTCAATTCAAGCATTCAGAGGCTTTATAAACACACATTTCTTGGGTCAGAATCTGGTCTTCTCACTAGAGTTGGTTTGTGCCACTTCTGTGCTGCAAAGTAACTTCAAAGACACCTTAACTGGCTTTTTGGAGACCCAGCCTTGATGAATCCCTACATAACACAGGTTTGTGAACTCTTTATAACCCATTGCATAAGCAATCTGCAACATAGGATGTATATAAGACAAAATGTAGTTTGACCAGTGAGCAACAAACTTCAACTGATTTATAGCTGCTAGTGCACCCAAGGGAACAATAGGTAGTGGAGTGTGTGAAAGGACAGTACTAGACCGCTCTAACTTGCACGGATGTCTGCTAGTTCTAGAATGGGAAAAGGCAAGTATAATTTACAGCCAACTGTGTGCCCCTTCCTCTTCTCCTCCGTGAGCTGCCAATTCCCAGAATATAGCCAGTAGATTATAAATTTCAGAAAAAAAAATAGTGCCTCGAATTGACTCTTCATCTCTTTATGTGTAATGGATTGGTCCCACTGTTCATCTCAGGCAAGATTTTCAGTGAACTAAATCAAGGGTGTCATATGGGACCACGGGAAATCTGGGACACTGACCCCCTTCCTGCTCTCCCAAGACAGCAGTGCTGCTCTAGGCAGAGGTGGGTGGAGACAGAGGCGAAGTGGCATGGTGCACAAGGTAGGTGGGCAGCAGCGGTGCCTGCCCACCCATCTAGAGCACTATGGTGCTCCACCTCCATTTCCTTGCCAGACTGCATCCCATTCCCCTACAGTTCTCTCCCCCACTGCAAGCTCAGTGCATGCCCAGCCGGGGCCACAAGCTTGGAGCCACTCCCCCAAACATGGGTCCCCACTGGCAGCTGGGTGAGACCCCAGGTCCCCTCAGGGAAGGGGTCTGAGCCACCCTCTCTACACCCACCACTCCCCTGGATGCCACACACACATACATGCACGCGCGCGCACACACACACACACACACACACGCGCGAGCAGCCCTCACTCACAGCAGCACTCTCCCACTCTACCCCCATTCCACACTGGCTGATTCCAACCAATTCAGGGACATTTGCTTCAGTCATCAACTAGCCAGGATGGTGGGACAGCCTACAAAATCTGGGGTTGTCCCAGTCAAACTAAATCCATCCATACTGAGTGTTACATGAGTAACATGATATGCCAGTACTGAATTTGTCCCATTGGTTTAAATCACAGTTTTTCCTGAACAGGGACAGCAAGACTGGCCCACTTAAAATGTTTGTGTTTACATTAGAGTACTAAACCTTACATTTGCCTTAACCTTATTTTAAAGCTAATGCTTCTCTAAAATCTTAGTTTAAAATAGTAAGGTAAGTAATTTCTCACATATAGTCAAGAGAAATTCTGGTGGCGTTTCCAAGCAATATGTATTTAGTGATCACAAGTGACACACAAGAACATTTGAAGGCAGATCGTATTTGTAAGTCCATAGCACTACTTGGACTACAAGAGAAAAAAATATAATCTTTTTTATAGTAACAACAAATGGATGCCTGTGTGGGGTCTGATAAATAAAAATCTTTCTAATGACTTTGAAGGGCATCAAGTTGAACCCCTAAATATTTTCATTATGCCATATCTATACATTAGCTACACAGATATTAGGATCTAAGTATGCCTGAGGTTGCATTTAAGAGAGGACATATTTAGTCCAATGTAAAACTATAATAATAATTAGACAGGGAAGAAGTAACATTTTAAACTAATATATTTTACTGGCTTTACCCTAGTCTCTACATAGTTTATGTGGGCAGTAGAGCTATTCAGCACAGTACATTTGTGGATTAGGATACAAATTAATCCATGAGTGGAATAAGTTTCTATTTTTAAATATGGAAGATTTTTCTGTAAAGGTATTAGCCCAGCTGCAGCTTGCAACAATTTTGTTTCCTGTAGTTGCAACATTTTTAACTTTTGTTTTACCTTTAAACGTAAAACCTTACTGGTAACAAGAAACATCCTCAATTTGAAATGAGAAGTGGCCCAGCCACAGAATTTCTCTCAAATATACACAACTAGGCCAGTGCAAGTGAAAAGATCAGAACAAAAGTTCTAACAAAGGGGAAAAAACATTGCTGCTGCTGAAAACCATTAGAGTTAGCAGAACTTCAGACACTGAACAGTGTGAAAAATCACTACTATGTTGGCTATATCATCTTATTCCTTGCATGCTGTTTTGCATCACTAAAAACCTATTAAATGCAATGTTAAAAGTTGAGACAAATTTCATTCTTGAAATAAATATTCACTGTGCAGACACTAACAACCATGATGGTGTACACATTACTTACGGTGCTGAAGCTACTATGCATACTTGATGGTAATTCATAGAAGGTGTTCATCTTGTAAAGGCATAAGGTAGCACATTCAACCAATCCCCTTTTGCTTGAATAGTCAACCCAACAGCATTAGAAGCAGAGCCAGTAAAAGGGGTAGTAAAACAATTTAAATACAGCAATTTGGGTGGGGTGCTTTGGTAGTAGTCAAAGCATAACTGACATAGAAACATTGCTAGTGAGATAAGGAAAACTGCTTTAGATGCTATCACAACAGAGCTGGCAGAGAATATAAGAGAAGTCCCCCCTGTGAAAGATTAAAGCAGAGCAGAGAAAATAGCAAGAGCAATCAAGAAGGAAGCAGCAGGACTATTTGGAGATGAGGCCAGTGGAAGGAGATGGTAGTATGAAAGGAAAGACTAGAACAATTAAATTAAAAAGGGACCCATAGTAACTTCTACACAACTGAGCCTGTAACACTTATTCATCAGAGCGAAAGAAAAAACACATATGCAATAAATTCCAGTAAATTGGTATAGGAATGAAGTGCACAGACCCCAAACCTGGGTTTATCGTATAAGATAATAAAATAGGGACATTTTGAATTATAGGGCTACAATTTTCTTCTCAAAGCCAATGACTTCTCAAGCACTCAGGTGTATGTACGTGATTCTGTCCCTTGTTAGAGTCCTTTAACCCAACCATCTTTTACACATGAAAAGTGGCCTAGCCATAGAATTTCTCCAAAGTAAGTAGAATAAGGCCAGTGCAAGGGAAAAGAGCAGAACAAAATTTCTATAAAGAATTTACAGTCTCATTGCTGCTACTGTTCTGTCTTCACTTCCCTACTCACAACTATGACCTGTAATAGTCCCAGCGTCATTGTTTTCTGAACTCTTTGCTATTTGTCAGACAGCCCTAGATCTTGACATGCCTAATAGATCTCATCTTTCAAGCAGGTTTGTTTGGTGAGTGCTTTTTTATCCTTTTATAGTTTGTTTTGATTTAATATGACAACCAGGGGCTTGCACAGGTATTGCTGAGGGCATTCTTTGGCTGTGAAAACGTTTATTACTGGTTAAAAGAGAGAGCCAATCTCCTCTCTGAGATCCTAGATTGAATTTCCAGAAAAAAGTAGTTAGAAGTTGTAAGCCAAGCATATTTGGTGTGAAAAACAATAAAACAGCATGGTGACTCACAATGACACATTTACAGATCACTTTAAGAGTGCAATTGAATTAAAAATTTTCATTTCAGGGAACCTCATACTTTTCCACAATAACCCAGTAACTTAGATGACATCTTTCCTAAGTTTGGCAACCCCTGCCTGGTTCCATCTTCAGGTCTTTTAATACAATATGGTATCCTCTCCATAGAGAAAATGAAAGGGTTTTTTATATAGATGGCCCAAGGTTGTTTTCCCAGGGTAAAACACTGTCGTTAACATAATCCAAAGACAGGAATCAATTCAGAAAGTAAACAGATGAGTTTGGTGTTTCATTTCTGGGACCACAGTGTATGATGCTGCCATAAAGAAATAAATAAATATTATCTTGGGTTGAATTAACAGAAGCATTTTATTCAAGATATGGGAGGTAATGATTCTACTCTACTCAACTATACTCGATCCTTGTCAGGCCCCAGATGTAGTACTGTGTTCAGTTCTGGGAACTGCATTTTAAAAAGAAGTAGAGAACCTGGAGAAGATCCAGTGGCAAGCAATGAAGATTATAAAGAAGCTGGAATGCAAACCATGGGTGGAAAGGTTGAAATAACTGGATATGTTTAGTTTGGAGAAAGGGAGAAAGAGTGGAGAGGGGGACAAGATAGCAATTTTCAAATATTTGAATGGCTGCCACATAGAGGAGACAAAATTGTTTCTCCCTGCTATAGGAGATAGCACAAGAGGCAATGGACTTAACACTACAGCAAAGCAGATTTAGATGAAATCTCAGGAAAAGCATCCTAACTGTTAGAACTATAAGACAATGGGCAAACTGCCTAGGAAAATTGTGGAATCTCCTAGACATAAGATTACAGATTTCCTTACTTCAGATTTTCAATAAGAATCATATAATCATAGAAAATAAGAGTTGAAAGGGACAGCAGGAGGTCATCTAGTTCAACCCCCTACTCAAAGCAGGGCCATCCCCAACTATATCATCCCAGCCAAGACATTGTCTAGCCAAGTGAGCACTTGGAAACAGACTTTCAGGCAATTGTCAATGTCTTTACCAAGGGAAAATGGGACTGATGCTTAGCATTCAGAAGACTAAGGTCTTAATCAGCAGTCTCCATCTCTGATGATTTAGAGTGAGACTCTGGAGAGCACTGAGTATTTCCCACATGTCAGAAGCCATCTCTCGCAGAAGGCTGGCAGCAAAAAAGAAATCCAACAGCACCTTAAAAGTGTAAGTGTAGCATTCAGACACCTGAGGAAATGGGTGTTTGAAAGTCAAGACATCAGATCCAAAACCAAGCTCATGGTTTATCAAGTGGTCATGATCCCCACCTTACTGTACAGAGCTGAGATGTGGACAACATAAAAGAGCCACTTAAGTCACTGCAGAAGTACTACCAATGCTGCCTGTGGAATAGCCTTCAAATTCAATTGGAAGATAAATGCACACATATTAGTGTCACCTCACAAGCAAACAACACAAGCATTGAAGCAATGATCATCTATCATCAACTTTGCTGGGCCAGCCATGGCATCCAGATGTTTGACTCCAGACTCTCAAAGCAAGTTTTATTTTACCAGCTCAGTCAACGCATACACTCAAGATTGGAGCAGATAAAGTGCTTCAAGGATGTCCTCAAAGCCAACTTGAAAAAAATGTAACATTGACATCAACTTGTGAAAGACAGTCACCCAGGACTAGCTCAACTGGAGGAAGTCTTCTGCAAGAATCTTAGTATTTTGAAACCTCATGACAACAACAGAAGATGGAAAAGTGGGAGCAGTAGAAACAGCGTACTGTGAACTGAATCAAGAATCCACTGCCACCCAACCTACATGGAAACATGTGCCTGAGTTGCAAGAGAGTCTTCCAGTCCTGGATTGGCCTCATCAGCCATCTTCAGACCTACAGATAAAGCATTCACAGAAGACAGTCATCGTTGACTACAAGAAATTACCAATGGATGTCTAACCAGGTCTTAAAACCCGCCAAGAATGAAGATTCCATAAACTCTCTGGGTAACCTCTTCCAGTGCTTAACTACCATCCTCAAGAAAAACTTTCCCCTAATATCTAACCTACACTTCCCTTCCTGCAATTTAAGACTATTGCTCCTTGTTCTGTCATCTGTCACCACTGAGAACAATGTAGTTCTATCCTCTTTGGAATCATCTTTCAGGTAGTTGAAGGCTACTTCTCAGTCTTCTCATCTCCAAACTGAATAAGCCCAGTTCCCTCAGTCTTTCCGTATAAGTCATGTGCTCCAGCCCCCTAATCATTTTTGTTGCCCTCTGCTGGACTCTCTTAAACTTGTCCACAACATTTCTATAGTGGGCGGCCCAAAACTGGACACAGTACTCCAGATGTGGCCTCACCAGTATTGAATAGAGGGGAATAATCATTTCCCTCAACCTGCTGGCAACACTTCTACTAATGCAGCCCAGTATGTTGTTAGCTTTATTCACTACAATGGCACACTCTTGGCTCATAATCAGTTTGTTGACTACTGTAACCCCCAGGTACTTTTTTGTAGAGCTGCTGCTTAGCAAATTGGTTCCCAGTCTGTACTTGTGCAAGGGACCGTTCTATCCTAATGGCAGGACTTTGCATTTTTCTGTATTGAACCTCATGAGATTTCTTTTGGTTTAATCCTCCAATTTGTCTAGGTCTCTCTGAATCTTTGTTCTACCCTCCAGTATATCTACTATTCCCCCCAAGCATGGTGTCATCTGCAAACTTGCTGAGGGTGTACTCTATGACATCTTCCAAATCATTGTTGAAAATATTGAACAAAACTGGCCCCAGGACTGACCTCTGGGGCACTTCACTTGATACCACCTGCCAACTAAACATCGAGTCATTGATAACTACCCTTTGAGCATGATTATCCAGCCAGTCTTCTATCCACCTAACAGTCCATTCATCCAGCCCGCACTTCCTTCATTTTCTTGCAAGAATGTTGTAGGAGACCACATCAAAAGCCTCACTAAAGTCAAAGTATATCATGTCCAATGCTCTCCCCACAACCACCAAGCCAGTCATCTTCATCAAAAAGAAGCATATGACTGGCAGATGACCAGCAAGTCCAGTTTCCTTTATTTACAGGAATTTATTTATTTATTTGTTTGTTTGTTTATTTGATTTATATGCCCTCCTTCCAAAAAAAGCCTTAGGGGGAGCTAACCGTAAGGGATAGAACAACATATGCAGGAAAGTGGAATAATAAAATAAAATACACACACAGTTTGTGTCAATCTGACCTATGGAAAAGCTTCCTTCCTGATCCCTAATTTGGCAATTAGTATGACTCTAAGAAGAAAAACAACATCTCTTCTCTACATCCTGGGACTTTCCAATCAAAAACCCTAGCCTCAGTGGTGGTCAAGATTCCAGTCCTTCAGAGTAAGGCAAAAAATTAGGCAGTAAACAATGAATCCTGTATCTATACACAAGAAGTTTCACCAGATGACCTGGAAGTCCTTTCCAAAGGTCTGATGACATGTAAAAATGAAAAATTGTATGGCCAGGTCTATAAACAATAACATTTACTATTTGATTTGGAATTAATTTGAAAACATATATTTAAACAGCCCTGCAACCAATATAGTTGTAAGGAACTAGTCATTCAGTAGTCACTCAAAATAACGAAGCCATCTGTCATGTGCAAGGTCATCAAATATCAATTCAGCTTCTATACTTTGGACTACAAGATTGAGTCCAAATTAAAGCAAAGCCCCAGTACCAATGTTTCTGCAGTAACATCAGTCAGTCTTCATAATACGCACAGAAAACAATTCATTGCTAGCCTCATATACTGGTAAAACTCAGTATGAACTAGGTAAATAGCAAAGAGTGGATGAGATACATCACAGTTTGCTGCCTCCTGAACAGAAAATTCCCACGTAAAGGTCTTCCAGCAGAATCTTATCGAGACAGTTCTGTTAACCAAGGAAGCTTTGTTAAAGAAGGAAAAGATAGTGACACCTTACATAGATTATATACCTTAATCCACTATGCATAAAATTGGATACTCACTAAGCTCCATAGGTACTTAAGGCTTTATCTTGATATTTTATATCTTCCAAAATGTAATTTAATTGGTATATTTATTTCTTGGCTTAAGGCCCTATGTAATGATCCATCTGCTCAGGTAATGACTAATGCTTTAATCACTCCTTTTGTGAGCTAATCACAGCCCCAGACAGCATGCACTCCCTCATTAGATGTCAGAGAGGATAAAAGTCTTAGCAATGGCTGTAAAATGTGATGATGTAATTAATACCTTTATTACTGGCTTTCAACCTTTTAGCATTAGAGTGTGCCTTTAAAGCACTGTCATGGGTCCTGCAGAGTCACTTTGTTCCAAGGGGCCTGAGATAGGGTCCCCAACCTCCTGTGTGCTCAAAGAGTAGAAGATGGGGTTGCATGCCCTCAAGACACCATTACATTTGTCCTATAAGCAAGAGGACTGTCTAGTATTGGACCTTGTTCTGGGCATGCATGGGAAGTACATTCCTTCCTTGGTGTCTCTCACTGTCATATAACCATGCAAAGATCAGTTCAGAGTAGGCCCTTACCTTACCATAAGTATTAAGAAAAGGAATTCTTAAATTAGATAATTTGCTATATCTTTATAAAATATTTACAAGCAAGGGTCTATTTCTGCGCTGACTGAGACCAGTGGAAAAGCTCCCATTAACCACACTGGTAGATGGATTGGTGGGTCCAAAAGCTAGTTTAAATATGTCATTGCCTATTGTCTCAGCAATTCCATTATCAGACTTACTCCATTTAAACAAAAATTATTAAAATGCTCAGCTAAATGATTTTATAGCAATGTATCTTGTGTGTCATAAATGCATCTAAATTGTCATCTCTATAAAACCAAATAAATATATTTAAAATAGATGCAGAAGACTTTTTGCTTCTCTTTGGGGATCTTTAAGAAGCAAAGTAGGCTATAACACAGAAGTATTTTTACACAGGGGATAATATAATAAATATGAAAAAAATGCTAGGTATATCACATGGCAGCAAATGCAAAAATTGTACCCTAGTGCTGACTTCTTAGGTGGTTCAATTGCATCTATGAATTTATCTATGAATTTAAAATGTACAAAGAAAATCACATTGGTGTTTGTCCATATTATGCTTCTACATATTTAAAATAAAGCTGTTTTCTAAACAGTTTCCAGTATTTCAAGAGGATTTGGGAGTGCTTCCTGCAGTCTTTTGGGGTATTTCTACTGAGAAAGTACGATAGGTTCTGAAGAACTCCGAGACAAGGTGTGTCAAAGATTTAGCCCACAGGCCCACAGGGCCCTATCATGAGGCCTGCAGCGCAGTCCATAGGACATGGACCGGATCTACATGTCGCATGCAGTGTGCTGGATCCAGTGTACATACTGCACCTGGCACATGGCTAGATTTGGTGCATGAGCTGCACTCAACCAACAGTTGGCAAAAGAAACATAATCCCTGCCACAAGACATAATCCCTGTCTTTTAATAATAGACATATGCATACTATAATATGCTATTTCAGATAAACTAGAAATATATATAATTTTAATTATTTAAATATATAGGTAGGCAGTATTTCCCAGGATTTTATAAAAGTACTAGCTTTAGATATAATGAAAAAATATTTTATTTCTCATGAAAAAAATTGTAAAAAAGAAAATTTTAGGTGTCATTAACAGTTTATGGTGACTGTTCATTTGTCAAGAAATAAAACATTCTAAGATTTTCATTTTTTGACAAAAACAAAAATTTGAATGTAAAAATGAAATTCCTCAAAAAATAATCCTTAGTTTAAAAGCATTTTTCATTGAAAAAAATCCAGCAACAATTTTCCCATACAGATACACTCTTTGCACTCTATATTGTTGTATATATTATTTAGGAGCTAAGTATCCCTGGGTAACATTAGTAGAACTGTTCCAGTTGCCAGGTAACTATGTTATTTTAATGATCAGTAATGTAGATCATTATGTAAAAATTATGTTAATTTCCAATATGGAAAACTGAGGTTTTGCTGTTACCTTGAGGCTGCACCTTTTTCTTTGCAAAGTGCTTTTTCCCCATGAAGATTTAAGTTACATGTGAGTATTAGATTGCTATTTTCATATTGATGCTGGATGGTTATGGAGTTTACACCCCCTGAAATTTGAAAATAAAAGTGATAACTCATTACCAACAAAGAAGAAATTGACTAATTTCAGCAAACCTAATTCATATAGCCATATAGCAGAAAATATTTTGTTCTGCATTTTCTACAATGAAATACATTCATAAATTTGTGAGTATCTTATAAGGTCAGAGATTTAAAAAAAAAATTTTTTTTTTTTTGCAAAACATTATTTACATTTTAAAAATTGAAAAATGTTATTGGATAATCAAGGAAAGCTAATCACATACTGTCGCTATAAATACGTTTTGTGTAAGTTACAAGGTCAATCTGTAAATAGACACTACAAATTCCCATTTAATAACTCCTTCTTTTAGTAAGAGATTACTTATAACATGTAAGCCATATAAATGTCACGATACCAAATGCCATTTCAAAATTCAAATTGCCATTTTACTGCATTAAAAAGTTGTCATTTTTGGCAGCTGCAGTTGAAATAGAATATTAAATAAGGTTATTTGTTTATGGTTTCCTTCTATTTTAAAACTATCAAAAATTCTTCAGAACTCAGAAAGTGCCAAGACTAAATACCACATCCAAATCAACTTGCAGGACACCCTACTTAGGCATTCTGACATCTAAAATTTAGGCATCTTGCCCCAGGAAAGAAACCCAGATCAGCAGGGTTAGGAGCCTACAATTCCCCAAATAGTGATTATCATGATTATTGATACCTAGGTGCCTCATCATGGTAATTTGGAGTGCCCAGGAAATCACAAAGAAGGTCTCTATAGCTAGCCAATGGGAAATGTTAGGCATAGACATATTTCAGAATTTGAGCCCAGTAGATGCCTACACCATGCCAGGACTGCTTAAAAAGGAAGTACGTACCTAAATCAGGACAACAGTCTTGAGTTCAGAATGAAGGATATTACCCCAGATTTAGTCTAGAATAGAGCTCATGGTGGAGGTAATGCTCACTTTTATCCCAATAAAGACTCTAGGTCCTCCTCAGTAGAAGGGGATTCATACACACAATTCTTACTTCCCAGGAGAGTGCCATAATCACTCAGCTCTGGCCTAGCCATGGTAGGGTCCCACTTGATCTGGCTAGTTGAAGCTGGGCCACTGGGCAGCCAAGAATGAAAAATACAGGGGACCAGAAGGGGAGCAAGCAAGAGGAAGTGTAACTTTATTACCAATGTAGAGGGAAATTGTCGGCAAAATGTATTTCTGCGTTCCAGTCCCTCCTGTCAGTGATTGGTTGAAAACCAGCAATAAACTTAACAACAGGGACTGGAACCCCTCACTTCTTCTACTTCTATGACCAGGTTACTCACCACCTGGATAAGGGAGATGAGGTCAACATCATTTACTTAGACTCTAGGAAGGCCTTTGACTCGGTGTCCCATGAAGCTCTCAAGGTAAAACTAGGGGACTATGGGCTCATGAACGTGGATAGATGGGTGGGAAACTGCCTGTGGGGTTGGACTCAGAAAGTACTAATAGATGGATCTGTGTCAAGTGGACTGTCTTCATCACTGGGATAGAGTCAATTCCTCCTTGTTTGCTCTCCTTCTGCACTAGGGACCTTGCTTAGGGGACCAGCTTCAACAGAAGATTTGAAAGGAGACCACATACAAGCTGTCCTATTGTATGGTGATTAAGCCATTGTCTTGGGAGTCAGATATAGGATTTCAGTCCCTTCAGGCTACAGATGGTCTATAACCCACCTTTTTTACTTCCTGGTAGTGCTCTAAACACTACTGTATTGGGCAAAAGTGGAAGCTCTTCTGGTGGCCCCTAACACCACATGAAGTGTTCATAATGACAACAGTGGTTGCTACAGGACACCAACCTGTTACAATAGTGCAAAATGTTTTGTGTTACAAAAAAAAAGTTGTTTTGCTATTGGAAGCTTCTTTGGAAACTAAGTATGATTCTGTTCTGTACTGATCTCTGAAAATCCATTAATGCATCTACTTTTGTAAAACACCATCATTTGTCTCTTAAGACTGAGTCACAAAAAACCCACCAAATTTTAATTCACAGAATTTTAGGGACTTGAGCAGGATGGAACATTGTTGTACTCAGAGGTGCCTAAGTTCATTTATAGGCCCAAATAGATGGAATAAAATTTGATCCTTTCACTAAGGTCATAATACTTCTTTTCACCTTTGTCATTTTGACTACATGTATAGATTATATACCCATAGATGTGTAGATGATATAAAGTATCAAAGTTGAAATGATAAAAGCAAAACAGAGCACTATTGAAACAAAAACCCTCTGACCTTCTTAAACTGAAACATTTCAATCAGGTTGTTTAGATATTTCAAAACACAATTTCCCCAAGTTTATGATTTCTGGGGAAAATGTGACCTTTCTGTTCTGTTTGTGGCCAAAAAAATGTTTAAGTGTTTTCAACTATTTTTACTAGTTGTCTCATACAGAATGACAATTCCTATGTTCCTGTGTTTTAACCATAACTTTGGATTATAATAATGTGATGTATTAGGTTACTGTTAATTTATTTTTTTTTAATGTTTTTGTGTTATAATTTTATTATGGGCAGGAGTAGCAACAGAGATAATGTGTGAGATGCTAGTGAAAAGTAATGAGTTTTGTGGAAGAATCTGAAGGAGAAAAAGGAGGTCATTAAATGCAAGAAAAGCAGCACTCTGCATTAGGCGGAAGACAGAGGCAGAACAAGGAGCAGAAAAGTGTGCTAAGAGAACAAAGAACATGAAAATGAGTGGTGGTAGCAAAATGAAAGGTATGTAGTTACAAGAAAAGCTAGGAGACAAGAGTTGAGAAAGACAGAAAATGCAGATAAAATTATAAAGAGCCTAATTCCAAACTAGATGTTTGGATTTCAGAGCAATAAGGCACATAGGAAAACTATTGCACCTATAAACAGACCATTATAAACAAAATATATCCAGTTACATTGTCTATTTGAATATATAAACCAGTATATATTATAATCTTGATACAGGAAGAAAGCCCAATTCTGATGCTCATTATAGAAATGGTGCCTGTACATGAGCGTGGAGGCTGCAAATATTACTTACAGAGTCTAGTATACACAAATAACAAGTGCACCCACAGATAGGGTCCTGCTTCTAGCTGCATTGCCCTAATCAATGTCAAGTATAAAAGTATTATTTATGTGGAATTATATGCATCTCCAGGCTCTCAACCAGTGGTCATGGAATGCTGCTAGAGGTCTGTGAAGACTTGGAATTTTTTATGGTTCTGGCTCTTGTCTTTGTTTTTAAAAATTGATTTAATCAGAAGAATAAAATATGTCATTGAAATAAAATACTGAAGTCTAAGGTAAGTAATAAATAACATATTTTCATTAAAAGATTTAAAACAAATTATTTTGTTTCCTATAAACATCTTTGCATGTTCTTTCTGGATGGTTGTTTCAGTTCCAATAATATAATTTGTTTTTACTATTTAAAAATTACTTGATAAATCACATAATGGATTCTATATTAAAAGAATGTTATTTCAGTTGCAAAGTTAAACAGTCTATAATTGGATAATGAATGATGCATGGTGGCTCATGCAACCTTAATTCTTTCCCTTGCATGTATGTATTATGATAGATCTTAATTACATGAAGACATAGTATTTTTTTCTGTGGGACTCCTGCCTCAGATCTCAGTAGATGCACATAGTTGACCTATGATGTATGGATGTTTTCTGACTTTTGCCTTCCAGGCAACCTAAACAATACTCATATATTTATGACCATCTATAACTTTATGAGTACTAGTCTGATCTCCTGATTAAGGAAGGCCGTGGAATTGCATCCATACCTTCTGATTTAGCTAAAGTATTTTTAGAAAGATATAAAAACTTCAGGAGATCCAGAACTTCCCACTACCCTAAAGTGTGCCAGTTAATTACCCTCTCTTTGCAAAAAAAAAATAAAAAAATTATACCTTATTTCTATTCTTATTCTTATCTGAGTTTGTCTAGTCTAGCTTGTTTCCATCCCTTGGTTCTTGTCATGTCTTTATCTGGGAGTGTGAAGAACTCTGCTATCATAAATCTTCTCTACATGCAGATCATGATTAAGTCACTTTTTAAGTTTCTCTGTTGAATTGAACAACACTTCTTTACCTTTCCTTACCTTTCCAGGCCTTGAACCATTTCTGAACGGGATACAGAATTTTAGTTAAGGTTTCACTAGTTTCATGTGAAGCTGCAATAATACCTTTCTACTTCTTAGTATTTCCTTGCCTATGGGTTCTGTCATACCTTCTTTTAACATAGGCTTTATGTTTTAATTATCTATACACAGATATATAAATATATACCAAAGTTTATGCTAGAGTTCTGTATTTGACCAGTCAAATAAAGTTTGGTCAATTGACCAGTCAAATATTTGTCAAAAAGTGTAAACAATTACCAATACAGTCAAATAATACTCAGAAAAAGCACAGATTTTTCATTAAAATGTGTCAAAAAATAGTAAAAATTATATTTCTATCAAGACAACTGCAAAAAAAATCCCTCACCATAAATTTGCTATAATCTTTGACCAGCCAAAAAATATTTAGTCTAAAATATTTAGTCAATTGACAATAGCAGTTGACTGGCTTGTCAACAATACTTTATGCTTTTCTTTTCTTCCCTCTGCTACTCCTTGTTATAATATGGAGCTTACACAAGCTTCTACAGAACAAGAAAGCAGCCACAAAAAAGGCAAAGGCAGGCAGATTCTACCGAAGATGTTATTAGAATCCCTCAGTCAGTGTCTTTTGGTTTTTAATGTCACCTAACAATGGTCCCAATTAATAGCCCAGCACACTGGTTGCTCTATGCCAAAATGTACTTGTCAAATAAACACAGTAAGATTTTTCCTGTTACAGTAAAAGGCACTTTAGAAAGGGACACATTGCCAGGTTGCAGTAGGAGAGTCCATAGATTTGTCTTTAGCTGGCTCATACATACACACTCCTGCTTCAGATCAGGAATGTGTGAAAACTGGTAAAATGTTGTTGGTGTTCATAGGTGCCAACTCCGAGGCTCAAGCACCCACTGAAAAGAATTAGTGGGTGCTCAGCACCCATGAGCCACATCAGGGGAGCTGGATTGAAGTCAAATGCGGCCTCTTTTGGGGGTGGAGGTATGTGTGGGTGGGGGAGCAATAGGGTATGTAGTAGGGCTGTGCAAAGCTTCGACTTAATATTCAGTTCGACAAATATTCGACATATTCCACCTTGAAAAGTGAAAGTCAAGTCGAATAGCAGCGGGTCGAATAGCTGTCAAATTGAATACCGGAAGTCGAGTATTAACAGTGCGAGTCGAATATTAACAGTGCAAGTTGAATATTTGACTTGACTATACTGGATTCCCTGTGCGGGGAAAAATAAAGGAAAGTAAGAGGAGAGAGGGGGAGAGAGGGAAGGAGTGCTTTCATGACTGACATGTGTGGCTGGCCAGTGACCTGTCAGCATTCTCTGAGGGCCCTTCCAATCCCAGTGCTCTGGGGGAGGGCCAGAGAAAATGCATAAAAGGCAGCAGATTTCCAGCTCCCTGCTTTCTGCCTTGAGGTCAGCTGCTGAGCTGCTGGTGTTCTCCAGCACCTCTGCGTCAGACCACAATGGCTGGAAGCCCTGATCTTCAACAAAGTCCCTGCTTGCAACACTAGCAACAGGGATTTCTGAGAACTTGGTGCTTTTTTATAACTACTTTTCATATTAGTTTACGCTTATATTGGATACGGTTAGTAGTAGCCTAGGATCTATTCTATATATAAGAATTTAGTTTAGATATATATTTTTTATACATCATTCATTCTTTCCACCACACCAACGCTTCTCAATATATTATCTACACACACACACACATTTACGTAACATCCAGAAATCTAATCCGTGGCGCACAGCACACTTTGAGGTTCCAGTTTACATATGAAGTAACACATTATGAAGCGGGGTGGAAAGGCAGGTGGCCACACTGGCCAGCCTGCACGAAGGGGAGCAAGAGGGGTTGCAAGCGGGAGAGCTGCAGTTTCTCTCTCCACCAAACTCAGATGCAGCCTCTTTCCTCCCGCTACAAGGGATGAGGCTGCTACAAGCAGTAAAGAGAGGGGAGCAGCAGTGCCACCAGAGCCAGCCTGTGCCTGAGACTCTCTCATGTCCAGACACAGCAGCCACAACCTCTCCCACCATAACTGCAACCAGCACAGCAGCGCGCTCCACCCCTGTGTCACTGCCAATGCTGAGCCTTCCCATGCCAGAAGAAGAGCTGGCGCTGGATCTGGATCTCAGTGCCCTGGCAAGGGAAGTCCTGGGGAAGGAGGGGGAATCAGTCGAGTTTGTGCTTGACACCCCTCAGGTTTTTTCTTTTCAAGCCATGAGGTCTTTCCCAGAAGGCACTTCAGAATGTGCCTCTGTACAGGTGAAGGCAAGTAGCTCAGCTGAGTTCGCTCTTTCTCTTGCTGTGCCTCTGACTGCTGAAGAGAGAGAGAGTTCAGCAGCATCCACAGATGCACCTGCACACTAGAAGGAAAGGCCTAGTACCAGCGTGGTCTGGGATCATTATGAGCTGGCAGATGATCCCGCGTTTGCTATCTGCATGCACTGCTGAGCCAAAATCTGCCGGGGCAAGGGAACAAACCGCATGACCATGTCGGGGATGCTGAATCATGTCTGCAGGTACCACCCCTTTGCCACAGGAACAGCCCCCGCTTGCTCCATAGCCCCTGTCCTCACAGCAGAGGCAGGGCACCCTGGAACATTGGGGGCAAAAGGGACCAGTCACAAATGCGAGCAAGGTCACCCAGACCATTGGGGAGATGCTTACTCTGAATGGCCAGCCCTTCACCTTTGTTGAGCAGCCAGGGTTCAGGTGGCTCCTGGCACTGCTGGCTCCATCCTACCAGGTGCCTACATGCACCAGCTTCAGCAGGACGGTGGTGCCCTCCCTATACAAAGCATGCAGGGAGCACTTGAGGGAGGAGCTGCACAAGGCAGGTCCGCAGGTGACTGTACACTTCACCTCAGACATCTGGAGCAGCTGGGGTGGAGATTATACATACCTCTCACTCACAGGGCACTGGTGTGGCCAGTCAGGCCATCGGTGGGCTCTCCTTCATACCAAGGTGATGGATGAGTCCCACACAGCAGCAGAGATAAGCGGGGGCTATGATCTGCATGGTGCAGGGGTGGCTGGGCATTGGGCAGGCTGAGATCACCCATGGCTTCATGGTCACTGACAATGGGGCCAATATGTTCAAGGCAGTCTGTGATGCCAACTTTGCTGGTATTCGCTGTGTGGCACACAATTTGATTGTGAGGGATGCCTTGGAGGGGGACAGGGCTGCTGGCGATGGCACCAGCAACACCAGCTGGTTCATTTCCAGATGCAGGAAGGTGGCAGGCTACTTCCAGCATCAAGGGGGGCAAGATGCTGCAGGACAAACAAGCAGAGCTAAATGTCCCACAACACAGAATCATCCAGGATGTGGAGACTCAGTGGGACTCCACATACCTGATGCTCGAGAGGCCGGGGGAGCAACAGAAGGCCATCCATGAGCTGGCCTTGCTTGGGGAGATTGGGATCAGTGGCCCCCTGACCAAAGCTGAGTGGGATGCCATCTCCCAGATCTAGCTGGTCCTCAAGCCCTTCCTTGAGGCCACTGAGACCCTCAGTGCTGCTGATGCTTTCCTCAGCCAGGTGGTCCCCACAGTGAAGGAGCTTCACAGCCAAAGAGAGAGCTTCCTGGGGGCCAATGCTCCTGGCTGGGGCAGGCCGCTTTCACCAGATCTGCAGGCACTGGTGAAGCGGCTGAGGGAGGGCTTTAGGAAAAGACTTGAACCCTTGGGGTTGAACTCAGTGCATATGCTGGCCACCATCTGTGACCCAAGGGTGAAGGACACCATATGTGGCAGCAAGACATTGAGTCACTGGAGGGAGGTACTTATTAAGAAAGTGGCGGAGGTGGAACGGCAGAGGCGGTGGGAAGTGGGACAGGGGGATCCACTGCCTGAACCCAGCCCCCCATCCATGAGCCAGTCTTTCCTTCCACCACAGGCGCTGCCAATATGGGCTAAGGCCATGGCAAACATTAAGGGGTCCAGCCCCACCAGACCCCAGGATCAGGCAGACAGCCCTCACACCGTGGTGTCAGCCTGTGGAGCCCCTGGACTGCGACCCCTTGGCCTACTGGGCAACCCACAGCCTGATGTGGCCAGATCTAGCCACAGTTGCCCGGGAATACCTGTCCTGTCCACCGACCAGTGTGCCAAGCAAGAGGGTGTTCAGCACGGCTGTGGATGTTGTGACACCCCACCGCGCCTGCTTGGATCCTGGTTTGGGGAAGCAGCTGGTGTTCCTCAAGGTGAACCTCCCGCTGCCGGGGTCCCCAAGCGCCAGGTGCAGATGGAGCGAATGCCGCCCTCCTCGCTCCGTCTGGATCACAAAAGTGAATGTTGGCAGGCTTCATGGGCTCCTCAGGGACTAGCAAGCCTGCAGTTTTGAGCTCCCTGTGGCTTTCCACACAGAAGTCACAGGTTTTCTCTCAAGAACTTTAGGTGCTGTTTCTCTGAACCCCCTGTACCTATCTTGTTGAAAGTTGGCAGGTTTTGTGGGCTCCTCAGGAGCTACCATTTCTGCAAGCTTGAGCTCCCTGTGGCTTTGCACATAGAAGTTACAGGCGGTTTGCTCTCAAGAAGTTTGGGTGTGGTTTCTCTGCACCCCCCACACCTATCTTGTTGAAAGTTAGCACACTTTGTGGGCTCCTCAGGAGCTACTATTCCTGCAAATTTCATCAAGATCAGACAAGAAATACCAAAGTTATAGCCTGCTTCGACCTTCCACTTGAAGTGGTCCCATTATAGTCTATGGGGAAGTCGAAGCAGCCCGAATATTCGACTGAGCTTCAACTTTGACTCGAAGCGGACCCACTTCAACTCGAAGCAGACGGCAAATCAAAGCGGGACTTGGTTTAATATTCAACATGGCTATCGAATCGAATATTACCTGCTCTGCACAGCCCTAGTATGTAGGGGTGTATACGTGGGAGGGGGGTTATGGGGGCAGGGTGGAGGAGTGTAGAAACCCCGCAAACACTCCCTTCCATGGTGCACAGCCCCACACCGCCAGCAGTGGCTGTCCAAGGGGCCCGCGCAGGCACCAGCGTCCTGCAATACACAGCTTCGGCCAGTGCTGCACGGTGGTGGCAAAGAGCGAAGGCCTGCTAGCTGCCTCTCTCGCACTGGGCTCCGCACACCTCACAAGCAGCTGTGTGCTACTTGGGGGAAGTGGTGCAGGCTGGAGCCGGCTGCTTTCTCTGTCCCCTGCTTCCCGCAACTTGCATAGGCATAGGCTCCATGTTCCCACCCAGTTGCAGTGCCCCGCAAACCCCTGCCCAGCACCCGCCCTCTCCCTACCTGGTGCCCAGAGTAAGCCAGAGGCTGGGGAAGGCACACAGGTCCCTGGGGCACCAGCAGCAGCAGCCTCGCCTGGTAGGGAAGGGAGGCAGATAGGGCCATTTGCACGGCCGCCGTGGAGGGAAGGACCGGGTCTCCCCGCAGCTCAGGGCCCTAGGCATGTGTCTAATTTGCCTATGTGTTAATCCAGCCCTGCCTACCAGCAAAAACCAAAGTTGGTGTTTATAAACCATAATTTTAGTTCCTGAAAACCCTGGAAGCTGTAGTTCAGAATGTAAGGTGCAAGATGCAACAGAAATGTGCTCAAAATGAGACTTGGGGATTAAAAACTACCCCAAGTCACTCTTTGGCTTATTGCCTTCCAGGGCAGAGAAACATGACTTATGTGGAGACGCTGAGGGAACTGGATTTATTTAGTCTGGAGAGGAGAAAACTGAGGCGGGATTTAATAGCAGCCTTCAGCTACCTGAAGTGTGGCGTCAAAGAGCTAGACTGTTCTCAGTGGTGGCAAATTGCAGAACAAAGAGCAATGGTCTCAAGTTGCAGTAAGGGAAGCTTAAGTTGTGTTTCACAAGGAGGGTAGTAAAGGGACTACTTAGAAAAGCTGGATGTGTGCAAGTCCATGGGGCCAAATGGGATGCACCTGAGGGTGCTGAGGGAGTTGGCTGATATGATTGTAGAGCCATTGGCCATCTTCTTTGAAAACTCATGGCAATCAGGAGAGGTCCTGGGTGATTGGAATAGGGCAAACATAGAGCCCATATTTACAAAAGGGAAGAAGGAGGATCCATGGAACTACAGACTAGTCAGCCTCAGCTCAGTCCCTGGAAAAATCATGGGGCAGATCCTGGAATCCATTTCTTGAGCACTTGGAGGAGAAAAAGGTGATTAGGAACAGTCAACATGGATTCACCAGGAGCAAGTTATGCCAGACCAACCTGGTTGCCTTGTATGATGAGATGACTGGCTCAGAGGATGCCGGGAGACTGGTGGATGAGGTGTAACTTGATTTTAGGAAGGCTTTTGATACGGTCTCTTACAACATTCTCACAGGCAAGCTAAGGAATTATGGATGAATGGACTGTAAGGTGGATAGAAAGGTGGCTGGAGCATTGGGCTCAGAGAGTAGTAATCAATGGATCGATGTCTAGTTGGCAGCTGGTATCAAGGGGAGTGCCCCAGGGGTCAGTCCTTTTGTTCAATGCCTTCATCAAGAACCTGGAGGATAGCATAGAGTGCACCCTCAGCAAGTTTGCAGATGACACCAAGCTTGGGGCAGTAGTAGGTATGATGGAGGGTAGGGTCAGGATTCAGAGTGACCTAGACAAATTGGAGGATTGGGCCAAAAGGAATCTCATGAGGTTCCACAACGACAAGTGCAAAATCCTACACTTAGGACAGAACAATCCCATGCACCGGTACAGGCTGGGGGCTGACTGGCTGGGCAGCAGCTCTGCAGAAAAGGACCTGGGGGTTACAATGGACAATAAGCTGAATATGAGCCAGCAGTGTGCCCTTGTTGCCAAAAGGCTAACAGCATACCAGGCTGCATTGGTAGGAGTGTTGCCAGTAGGTCAAGGGAAGTGATTCTTCCCCTCTGTTCAGCACTGGTGACGCCACATCTGGAGTACTGTGTCCAGTTTTCAGGGCCCCAATACAGAAAGGACATGGACAAATTGGACAGAGTCCAGCAGAGAGTGACAAAAATGGTGAGGGGGTTGGGGGAAATGACTTATGAGTAAAGATTGAGGGAACTGAGCTTATTTAGTCTAGAGAAGAGGAGACTGAGAGGGGACTTAACAGCAGCCTTAATAGCAACCTGAAGCAGGGTTCAAAAGAGGATGGAGCTAGACTGTTCTTAGTGGTGGCTGGTGATGACAGAACAAGGAGCAATGGTTTTAAGTTGCAGTAAGGGTTAGATATTAGGAAGAATTTTCTCACAAAGAGAGTAGTAAAACACTGGAATGGGTTACCCAGAGAAGTGGTGGAAGCTTCATCCTTGGAGGTTTTCAAAACCCGGCTAGATAAAGCTTTGGCTTGGATGATGTAGTTGGCGATGGTCCTGCTTTGAGCAGCAGGTTGGACTGGATGACCTCCTGAGGTCCCTTCCAACCCTAACTTTCTATGATGATCAGTGATTTGGAGGGGTGTCCATATGAGGAGAGACTAAAGTGGCAAGGCCGATTCTCTTTAGAAAAGAGACACTTGAGGGGGAACATGATCTGGGTTTATAGAATCCTAAATGGCAAAGAGAAAGTCTATAGGGATATGCTATTTATTGTCTCTTGCAAGACACGTACTAGGGTTCATAAAATGAAACTAGTAGGTACTGTAGTAAGTTGAAAACTGATAAAAGGATGTTCTTTTTCATGCAGGATGTTATTCAAGGGTGGAACTTGTTGGCACCCACTGCTGTGGAATTTGACAGTTTAGCTAGATTCAAAAAAGGGGGATTGGGTAAGGGGAAATTCAGAAGAATTCCAGTACCCTAGAGGAAATTTGCAGGATCAATTTTAACCAGTTATCCAGGGTTTTTTCAAATCAACTTTAGATAAAAGTACCAAAAAGCCCTGCTGAAGTGCCCAATCTATACAGGCGCTGCTAAGCCGGGTTAAAGGAGGAGTGGAGTATGTGGGGGCCTGAGAGCCCTGGCCCTCCTCAGGAAGACAGCTGCTTCCTGAAATGCATAAAACTTTCCACATGTCCATCATCTTAGGCCCCTCCCACCAAAAATAAAGATTGGTGCCTATGATCATGTGTTGCTTCTTCCCATAAAGCATTTTTTCCTCACATCTGTCAGGAGCCACCTAGGCAGACAAGGCTCTTTGGGTAGATGTGATATTTTTTATTAGACCAACTAAATACTTGGAAAAATTGTTCTTTGCAAGCTTTGGGGCACAAACACCCTTCTTCAAGCATAGGGAGAGTCTGCTGGTTTTGAAAAATTTTTGTATGCCAGGTCAAATTAACCAAATCAGTTCCGAATCCTCTCAATTGAGCAACACTCAATCATTCAAACGCCATACATGGTGCTACAACCAGCAAGTGTCCTCCACCCCAGACTCTGCAGCTTGGGGCTTCAGATACTCCCAGATCCATTGGTGGGCATCCTATGTGCAGACCCAAGCCTGCAAGATGTCCCTGAGTCTCACTTGCCCTTAGCCAACGGCCATAGGAGCAAGCTAGGGAGGAGTCTTCTATTTCCATAAAGTAGGTGTGTAGCCAGGACCATCCCCAGGGGTATGTGAATTGGGGCAACTTCCCCAGACCCTGCACTTTGGGGAGCCTTGCAGAGCTGGGTGGAGCAGTGGCTCTGTATCCAGCCTCCCACTACCCCCTCCATCCTGCTCCTCCCCTGCTGCTGCCGCCGGTGGTGGCGACAGCTTCTTCAGGTCCCAGGTGGGTGGGATTGGAGCTAGGGCGTGGCCCTGCAAAGGCTGATTTGCCCCATGAGCTGCACCCTCCTGAGGTTGGCTCTGCATGTAGCGGACAACTTCCCACTGGAAGCTGGCCAGTAGGAAACTAATTACAAGACTCACAGTGCACTGGGCAGGGGTGCACCCTCCACTACACAATGCCATTTAAATCCATATCAGTCTTCATCTTGGCCCACAACAGGGTGAGAAGCGGTAGCAGAGAAGCCAATATGCAAAGCAAACTCTGCCTTCCAGCTGCCACCCTCTGCGGCTCTGTGACACAGGAGACTGAGCCCGTGGGTCCCAGGCCCTTAGCCATTTTCGTTGCCCTCCACTGGACTCCCTCCAACTTGTCCACATCATTTACTGGTTTAACTGTCAAAGTGTGCTTTGATCTGCCAAAGTGAACCACAAGAGCCCCTTGGCAGAGTGCTAGAGATAAAGTTATATCTAAATCTCTCTCTCTCTCTATATATATATGGAAATAATATAGTTATATCTATATCTACCTCTCTCTCTCTCTATATATATATATATGGAAATATTATCGTTATAGCTATATCTACACCTCTCTCTCGCTCTCTTTCTATACATGGAAATAAATAATATAGTTCTCTCTCTATATATATATGGAAATAAATATTTTTGCAACAAAAAAAAATCATTTCTGGAGTGTGTGTGGGGGGGGCGGGAGAGGGGGTCGTCGGGACACAGGGCTCCAGCTGTGGCCTCCCCAGGACAGAGCAAGGGGATAATCACTTGCCTCCATCTGCTGGCCCGGCTGCTTACTAAGACTTTTTGCTTCTCTCTGGGGATCGTCAGGAAGGGAAGCAGGCTGTAACACAGACGTACTTTTACATAAGGGGTAATATAATAAGAGTGTGTGGGGGGAGGAGGGGGGCCCTGACCCTCTGCGGGCACCGGCGCCCGGGCGAGACAGCGGTGAAGGGCGGCTCCGGCGCCCTGCCCGGCTGCCCCGGGCGCGGCGGTGCCAGGCGGGCAGCGGGCGCGGGGGCGCCGCGGGCGGGGAGAGGCACCTGCTCCGCCCCGCTGCAGCCGCGGGCCGGGATGAGCCGGGCTCGGCGGCGCTGATCGGCCCGCGCGGGGCACCGCGCTGCAGCCCCAGCCCCAGCCCGAGCCGCCGCCGCCGCCGCCGCCGGGAGCCGGGCCGGGCTGTCGTCGCGCCGCAGCGGGCTGGAGCCCGGCAGGATGGTGACCGTGGTAGCCCGGCTGGTGCATTACCTGCACCTCAGGTAAGGGGCCCCCGGCCCGCGGGCGGGTGCATACGGACACACGCACGGACAGCCACGGGCGCCGCCTGCCTGCGTCCCTCTCCCCCAGGCGCACACACACCAAGATCATCCCTTCCCTCTCCACAGGCACACACACACACCATGACCGTCTCCTTCCGTCTCTCTCTCTCACACACACCATAATCACCACAATCTCACTCAGACACCCCCCCCCCATGGTCATCACCCCCCTCTCTCTCAGACACATACACCACAATCACAATTCCTCTCAGACACCACCCCCCACGATCATCATCTTTTCTCTCTCACCCCCCACCCCACATCACCATCTCACTCTCCCGCAGACAGACACACACCATGATCACCATCTTCCTCTCCCACCCCGAGACAAATGCACAAACACACACATACACCATTATTACCATCTCCCTCTCCTCCAGACACACACACACACACACATGCGTGCACATACACCATCTCCCTTTTTCCCTCCCCCCCACCCCCCCCAACTCCCAGGGAACAAATGAGACACAGCCCTTGTATGAGCAAATGCGAGCACAACGTGATCCGTGTCATTCTCAAGATGCGTGGCTTGCTCCTACCTACAACCCCGACTGCAACTTTCCCAGATTTCATCTTCTTTTTAATGAAACCCAACAAACCCAAGGCAGGTTCCCATCTTAGTTATCCTGATCCTGTGAAAGGGCATGGATTTAAAAGGGGGGGAACCCCTCCCAATACAGAGTCAATTATTTGAGTATATTATTAGTAGTAGTATTATAAGATCTTGGGCTGCAGCAGGGTATTAAAAACTCAACTAATGACATCAAAAGAAGAAACTCTAGGTTTGAAAAAGATTTTCTTAAAAAACCTGGTAGCTGTTGTTTTATATCTTGATAATCTGTTGTTAGTATAGTACGGTACCAGTGTAGGTGGTAACATAAGTTTACATATTTTGTCTTTAACACAGCCAATGAGAGACAACATTGCTAAACTAGGTTCTTTTTTTTCTCCTTGACAAAATCTCTTTAGAATCTGACATATGAATATAAATCTTGTTGCATCCCTTGGACAGGATGCAGTTATATAGGGCTGCAGTTATACAGGGTTGAGTACAGTGATATAGGGTTGCATATGCTTACTGTGAGGTGTCATCTGACAACCTCTCATATAAGATAATGTTCAAATTATCCATTCACGGAAAGAAAATAGAAAGAAACAATATTTTCCAAGAAGCACATGTTTGGTTAGTAATCCACGATAAATGCAGTATAACATTTGAAACTTGAAAGATGAACTATATACTGGCATTATTGAACTAATTATTTCCTCTTATAAAAATCATGCTACAAGGACTAAATGAAAAATAACTGAATATTTAATATGAGTTACACACAGTTACAGTCAAAGGCTTGAATCCTAAATCATTCTTGTTTATAGTTTTTCTTTAAAATATTGATGGTAATCTTACATGGATTATAGATGAGTGTAATTTAACTTCATTTTATTGGTAAGTGAAATTTAACTTCATTTTAGTGAAAGGCCAAATGTGGATAACTTTTTAAAACTGATCCTGTGAACTTCCCATGGGGTACTGGAATTCTTCTGAACGATAATAATTGGCTCCAATTTCCGCTTAAGTTTCTGAGCCCTAAATAACTATGTGCACAGTATTCTCAAGGAGAATTGTCTTTTACACAATTTGTTTTCATCTGACCTATTTTGATGCAACAAAAACTGTTTATTTTGAGAAGTTTAAAACTGTCTTGTTGATTTTTTGTAACATTGTGTGGCTCCATAAAATGTATAAGTAATCAATCCTCACAATACCCTTTGAAACTGGTATTGTTATCCCTGTGTAATAGATATCAAATAGATGTAGTAAGTAGTAAATCGCCATATGCATAATTCTGCATTTCTATTTTTGAAATCTGTGTACACATTTGTATAATGCTATGTACACTCCTAAATATTTTAGGGAAAAATTTTGGCCCATTTTTATATAAAACAGGACAATTTATATAAATAAAATGGCCCAGAATGTTTCCCTAAAATAGATTTAGGAATGTAGATAGCATAATACAACTTGGTACGCAAATTTTCAAGATAGAAATACACAATTATGCATATACTTTTGAAGGCACACTACACTCTCTGCTTCTACTTGACTGGTATTTGTGCAAGGAAATGGCTTGTCTTGTATGTGCCCATGTCCAATTTGACACTAACCTATGATATTCATACACTTATACTTGCCCAGACACAGACCAAAGCACATTCAGTTGTATAGGCTTCATCAAATATATCGTTCCAGTTTAATCAAATTGGTACATTCTATAGATTATAGTCAGGAATCACAGCTTTATGTGCCTAGTCCTCTAGTAAATACATCTGTGGGCCAGAGGCTTTGTAAAATTCACAGACTCATTTATCATGCCCTGACCTGAACCACCATGCCCCAGAACATCACACTCCAGTGGAATGGGTCCCTGTAGAGTTTGGATGTATCAAATTATTCCATGTGGCCCCTTTGAATCTCATTTTTTCTGCAATATAGGCCTTCTGTGGCTTCTGCATTGATTGATTTCTGCCATAGTGCCTCAGAGTTCTAGTCGGGGCCCAGGAACACATTGGGCTGGAAGCAGATCAAAAAAATTGTCTTTGCTTCAAAGAGGTTATGATCTAAGTCAGGACTGTCCAGTTTCTGGATGACTGGGGACCAAATGCCCCTTGGCTATATACCATGCAGGCTGCACCTCCCCTGGGCTACATGCTGCCTGGGCCACATGCTGTGCTGTGCTGTGCTGCAGGAACATTCCCATTGCTGCAACACATGGCAGGCACCCTCCTGCTGCACTGTGCCAGTGCTCCATGCCTTGAACACTGAAGTGTGTTCTGGCCTCAGTTAACCCTGCAGGAGTCAGGAGCCACATAGGACATGTGCACCACCAGTTGGACACCCCAGATCTAAGAGGGAGACAAAAGATAACAGATGGATAGAGATAGGCAGATTAGGGAAAACTAGGAAATAGTAAGACAGCATTAGTTGGCATGGTAGGCAGTCACCATAAAACACCAGCAGTCTAACTGCTGTCAAGGTTTTTGTAGGCATCACAGAATGAGGCTTAAAGGGCTACAAAGTTACTTTGCAGATATTTAACAGGGAGCTCTTACCAAACCTAAGGTGCAGCATGGCAAAAAGCATAAAAGTATTTATTTGAAAATTTAGCAAATGGGTGATGGAGATTGACATCATGGGCTGACTGGACATAAAAGAACCTTTTGCCACTGAATGATGAAAGATCACTAGGGTATGGATAGGTCAAGGAGGGTATGGAAAGTGAAGATGAGTTTATTGTATTTGGTGTGACAGAGGAAGAGGAATGGGTGGGAAGGGAAAAGAGGGGTGACATGTCCAAATTGAGGGGCTAAGGACATGACCATTACCGCAGCATTCTGAATGAATAGAAGTCTATAATTGAGTTTGTCAAGGCTAGAGGAAAGGATCTTGCATTCTTGGAGCAGCAGAAGGTGGCGATATCTGAAAACAAGTAGATAAATAAAAGGTATGTCCCTGAATCAATATAGAGCAACAGATACAGATCTTTGACTCGTAACGTGATAGGTTAAAGTATTCAGGCACCAAAGCACCTGCCCTAATTACATGTAGAGTTAAACTGTAATCTGATTTCCGAATGTAGTGCTAAACTTTGATGTCCCATGTACACTTCAAAAAGTGACAGGACATGGAGGTACTTAACCATGCCAGACTAAACCAGGAGCTGGCATGATTAAATATGATGGTGCCGGTGATGTTTATGGTCACCTGGCATCTTGTAAGTAACCATCCAAATAGAGACTTATGATTGGGCCACCACTGAATTACTATTTCTTTCCTATAAAAGTTACAGAGGAAACTTTCATTTTATAATCATAAATGTGGGATGTTTTATTTTTATGCTCCTATAATCAAAGTTCATTTGAATCAGTGCTCCAAAGTGCACTTATACTATGTTACTATGAACTCAGAGTAAAGTAAAACAATAAGAGATGGCATTCATAAATGTAAGATTATCTAAATTGAGAAAAAGGAGTTTATGAGCCACAGTGAAAGACTGATCATGGGCATGTGTCCATCCAAAATCTGGGCAACCTGAAGTCTTTTCATACAAATGAGAATAGATAGTTGAAAGCTTATTTGCAAGAAATTCCCAGAATAGGAAGCTAGCTGTTGAGCCATTATGCTGATCAGCATTGTTTCATTTTCCCCCTGTGCTTCTCTCTGTATCTCATTGTTGTCTTGTCTTATACATAGATTATATTATATATGGTGCAAGGATTTGTTTTTCTTAGCTAAGTACAGACATTCAAAAAGCTCGAGCCTGAGTCAATACAATTTTTGCAAATTAGTCTAACCTACGTAGATTGAACTGAGAAGCAAGTGAATAGACATTCACTTTTGATTCTGGAAAGGCAGCCACGTGCCTTCAGTGGCTCAGGCTAGAAGCCAGGGGGCGCTAGAGTGAACCCTCCCTTCCCTTGGGCAGTGGCCAGAAGGCTGGAGGGAAGCTGAGCTCAAAGGTGGGGTGTGGCCAGGTCCCAGCAGGCCACTGAGTATGATTGGGGAGGGATTTAAATCCCCACCCTGGCTTGCAAGGTCCCGAGCCAGGGTGTGCCTGGAGGGAGAGGAGGGAAGCAGCCCTTGCCAGGCTTTTCCCACCCCCGCTCACTGCTCCAGCAGAGGGGGCATGGTCAGACCCCAGCTCCCGGCTGGCACGCTGAGGCGAAGCGGGGAGGGAGACAGTTTATTCCCTCTGTCCCCTCGCCCACTGGCATGGGACCCTAGCCAGCATCTGTCTGGCAGGGGTCCAGCAGCCCGTCCCAGGCTTTTCCCCCCTGCTCGCTGCTTGAGCAGCAGGAGTGGGGGGGATGGCTAGGTGCTGGCCCAGGCTGGCAGCCTGAAGCGAAGGGGGAGAAACCCCACTCCCTCTCCTCTCCCACCAGCATAGGACCCCAACTAGTGGGAGAGGGAATGGAGGGGGGATTAAACCTCTCTTTCTCCCCCTCCTTCACATCAGTGTTTCAGCCAGGGGCCAGGGTCTGGCCGTGGTCCCCTCTGACATAGTTATGGGGAAAGCCTGAGAGGGGCTTCTGTGCCCTGCCAGGCAGACCCTGGCTGGGTTCCCATGCCAGTGGGAGACAGAAGGGGGGGAGATTAAACCCTGCTTCCCCATCTCACCGTGCCAGCTGCTGCCAGGGTGTGGCCTTACTCCCTGGTCTGTGTTTGAGCAGGGAGAGAAGGAGAAAACCCTGGCAGGGGCTGCTGTCTTCCCCACTCGAACAGTGAGCGGGATGGGGGGCAGAAAATTCACAGCTCCTCCCATGCAGACCTGGCTGGGGTCTGGTGGGCCATGGAGGGGGTTTAAACCCCCCCTCCCTCACCACTGCCTGAGCCTGCTGGCCCACACCCATGCCCCCTCCACTCCAGTCGGGGATAAGTCTGTCAGGGGCTGCTCTGCCCTCACCTGGCAGGCAGGGCTGTGTCCGCAGCTGGGTTTTCCACCCCAGCCACTTTTCAGCCAGCCCTCACTGCTCCATCTAGGAATGCTGGGATGCTGGGGGACTGTGATTTAACTTGAAGCAGGAAGGGATCTGGGACAGAAGTTCCATAACCCAGTTTGACCCAAATCAGTTAAGTCTGATACTACATTCAACCAGATTTATCTTAAACCAGTTTCAGCCATTTTGGAACTGGTTTATGTGAAATGAACATCTGCTTTGTTACAGATTTAAACCAGTTTCTGATCACTTAAAATGGTTTA
Source organism: Crocodylus siamensis (assembly GCF_052110815.1). Classification (NCBI taxonomy): domain Eukaryota; kingdom Metazoa; phylum Chordata; order Crocodylia; family Crocodylidae; genus Crocodylus; species Crocodylus siamensis. The sequence continues at coordinate 101,457,567 of NC_143395.1, read as the reverse complement.
TGTGTAACTTGTGTCCCTAACCCATTTCTTCTGTCTAGAGTGTCTAACCCAATGGTTCTCAGTCTTTTTTAGAATCAAGACACCGTTTAGAAAATGTTGGAACTTAGCTTTCACTTGATTTTTAGACTGCAGAAAAACAACAAATAAATTCTTATGTGGAAAAGAACTCAACACCACAGGTCAAAATGTTTTCGGATTCCTATTTGAAATCTTCAGGTTTATCTTCTGAATCACTTGTAGCTGTTTGCACTTAGCACTAATATTATGCAGCACCCTTAAAAAGGACCTTTCCTCAGGGTATTGTGTGAAATAGGAACCCAAAAGTGTTACTTGCAAGAACAACATGGTACTGCTTGATGTTTTGCCGCTGGTCTAAAAAATAAAAACCCCTGATGAAGCCAAATACATATAGTTACTTGTTTGCCATAGGAAAAGAAAAGTCATACAGCATTTGGTAGATACATGCCTTATATAGCTGGTTGGATCTATTATTTCATACTGGGCTAGATTCTATACTAATTAAGTTAATAGTACAGTGGTATGAAAATTGGCTGTTAGAAAAAACAATAAATTGCAGAACCAGTGAAAAGTTTCATATGTTTTATTTTTTTCATTTTTTACTGATAGAATAAACAGAAATCATTAATCATGTACAAATATAACATATAATTAAACAAACCAAAACAGATGTGCAGTGACAAAGAGAACAACAAACAAAGGAGACAGAGGCAGTTAGAACAGCCCCAAGTCACAACACCAAGAAACACTAAGCAGACAGAAGACAAAGACATGGTAAGCCTGTAAACACAAGACAGCTTTCATGGGGAGAATAGCTATGAGATGTTACCAAAGACATTTCCACCCAGTTTTATATTGGGAAAGTATAAAGTCATGTGATTGTGTCTGGTGCTACCCTTCACTATGCCAGACTAAACCATGAGCTGTCATGTTTAAAAATTATAGTGCAGGTAGGATTTATGGAAGGTTTTTTGGGGGGAAGTTTTTGAAAAAAATTAAGAGGCGGGGGTACAAACGAGTTGGTAAAAATGAATAGATAGTAAGACTTGAAATAGGTTAATGTCAAGTTAGCATTTTTAAAAATTAATTATCTTTTCTTATAGAGCGGTTTAAAAATATTATGAAGTGGCTGTAGCAAATGCAGCATGACTGTTAATTGAAACAGCTACTGCTGAGGCTATGCTTTTTGTCATGGAGTGGTCAAAAAACAAACAGCATGGGTGAAAAGAGATAGAATGAGAAAAGAGAACTAACGGTAAAAAACTGAAAAGGAGAATGTCCCATTTTTTAAAGTTGCCCCAGGCCCCATGAATCATGGGAACATCTCTCTTCCTATCATTTGAATAGTCTGCTGGTGGCATAGTTTGCTGGTGGCATTGTTTCAAACAGTACAAAGGATTGCAAGGGTCTCCCCATAGGGTAAATGTTTTGTGAGAGTGAGCAGCATACAGACAAATAAAATTTGACTTGAACAGGTGTAAGGTACACTAACAAAAAAAAGATTGGAGGCCTCTCCATCAGGGAGAGATACACCAGGGGCATGTGTAGACAAAACAGGGGGCCTAAATTGAAGCGGTGGGTTTTAAAAAACAATGCTTCAAGTTAGGGATGTTTAACCCATGACTGGGTTGTAAATGTCATGTTTAACGCATGACTGGGCGATGAATGTCAAGGGCTATAGGCTGTACAGGAGGGACAGGACAGGAAGGAGAGGTGGGGGCGTGGCACTCTATATCAAAGAGGAATACACATCCTCGTCAATTAACAAGGAGTCAGAGGAAGGGCACTCTGAAGTGCTTTGGGTTAAAGTACAAGGCAGTCGAGGGGAAAGAGATTTAACGGTGGGGGTCTACTACAGACCTCCCAACCAGGGGGAAGAGCTTGACCAGGAATTCTTAGGTCAGCTCACTGAGGTAGCAAAGTCTAAGAATGTGGTAGTCATGGGGGACCTGAACTTCCCGGACATCTGCTGGGAAGAGCAGTCAGCCAGGTCTGATCACTCATGTAGGTTCTTAGACAGAGTGCAGGACCTCCATCTAACCCAGGAGGTGCACAGCCCCACCAGGGGGGACGCCTTGTTGGACCTAGTGCTGGCCATGGGTGATGACCTGGTGAGGAGGCTGCGGGTGCTTGACCACCTGGGCAACAGTGATCATTGCCTGCTGGAATTCACCATCCAGCACAAGGTGGCAAAGGCCTGCAGTAAGGCAGCAGCCCTAGATTTCAGGAGGGCAAACTTCAATGAGCTAAGGACGATAGTTGGGGAAGTGCTGAGGTCCCAGAGCGGAGAGGAACCAGGTGTCCAAGGAGAGTGGTCGCTCCTTAAGGAGACGATCCTCCAAGCCCAAAGGAAGGTAATCCCAACGAGGATCAAAGGGAGCAGGAGGGCATACAAGCCTCCATGGCTCACCAAAAGCATCCAGGAATGTCTCCTTGCTAAAAGGGTGGCGTACACCCAATGGAAAGAAGGGGACATCACCAGGGACGACTATACTTCAGTCACTCGGGGATGTAGGGGGGCAGTCAGGAAGGCCAAGGCAGAGAGGAAGGCCAAGGTAATGTGGGGCCCCTGCAGGACACGTTGGGAAATTTGGTTGTCACACCAGACGACAAAGCTAACACGTTTAATGATTTCTTTGCCTCCGTCTTCCTAAGTAGGGACCAGAACAGTCACCTCCCTGCTGGGCCCCCCTCGGGCCCCAGGGGAGGCACACCTGGGCCAAGGGTTAGTGAGGAACTAGTTAGGGAACTTCTGGAGGGACTGGACATATTCAAGTCAGCCGGTCCAGATGATCTCCACCCTAGAGATCTAAAGAAATTGGCCGAGGTCATTGCAGGACCCCTGGCACGGCTTTATGAGCACTCATGGTGCTCTGGTGTGGTGCCGGAGGACTGGAAGAGGGCCAACGTTCCCATCTTCAAAAAGGGGAAGAAGGAGGACCCAGGAAATTATAGGCCAGTTAGTCTTACCTCGATCCTAGGCAAGCTGTTTGAGAAAATTATTATGGCACACATCCACGAGGGGCCAGCTGGGGACTACATGCTTAGGGGCAACCAACACGGGTTTATCAGTGGCAGGTCCTGTCAGACCAACCTGGTGGCCTTTTACAATCAGATCACCAAATCATTAGAAGCAGGGGTAGCAGTGGACACAGTCTTCCTGGACTTCCGGAAGGCTTTCGACACTGTCTCTCACCCCGTTCTCATCAAGAAACTGGGGGACTGTGGTGTCGACACCCACACAGTCAAATGGGTCACCAACTGGCTGGAGGGCCGCACCCAGAGGGTGGTAGTGGATGGGTCCTTCTCAACCTGGAAGGACGTGGGCAGTGGGGTTCCGCAGGGCTCGGTCCTCGGGCCCGCACTGTTCAACATCTTCATCAGTGATTTGGATGAGGGGGTAAAAAGCACCCTGTTCAAATCTGCTGATGACACTAAGATGTGGGGGGATGTTGGTACACTAGAAGGAAGCATCAGGTTTCAATCAGACCTAGACAGGCTACAAGGGTGGGCGGATGTGAATAGGATGGGATTCAGCACAGACAAGTGCAAGGTGATGCACCTGGGGAGGAACAACCGGTTGGGGAACTCCCCCCTTGTCAGCATGGAGGCGGAAAAGGATCTTGGAGTCATCATTGACTGCAAGATGAACGTGGGCCGGCAGTGTGGGGAGGCAGTCAGGAAGGCCAACCGTACCTTGTCATGCATCCACAGATGCATCTCGAGCAGGTCCAAGGAGGTGATTCTCCCCCTCTATGTGGCACTGGTCAGGCCGCAGTTGGAGTACTGCATCCAGTTCTGGGTGCCGCACTTCAAGAGGGATGTAGACAGCATGGAGAGGGTCCAGAGGAGGGCCACTCGCATGATCAGGGGACAGCAGGGCAGGCCCTACGAGGAGAGGCTACGGGACCTGAACCTGTTCAGCCTCCAAAAGAGAAGGCTGAGGGGGGATCTAGTGGCCTGTTATAAACTAGTCAGAGGGGATCAGCAGGCATTGGGGGAGTCACTGTTCTCTCAGGCACTACCAGGAGTGATCAGGAATAATGGTCACAAGCTGGTGGAGGGTAGATTTAGGCTAGATATCAGGAAGCACTACTTCACGGTCAGGGCGGCTAGAATCTGGAACCAACTTCCAAGAGAAGTGGTGCAGGCTCCTACCCTGGGGGTTTTTAAGAGGAGGCTAGATGTACACCTTGCCGGGGTCGTTTGACCCCAGTACTCTTTCCTGCCATGGCAGGGGGTCAGACTAGATGATCTACTCAGGTCCCTTCCGACCCTAGAAACTATGAAACTATGAAACCCCCGCGTATCGTACACGCCCCCCCCCCCCCCCCCCCCCCCCGTTGACTTACCTGCCTCTGGTGGGAAGGGGAGGGAAGGGGAGAGCTGCCAATGGGTGGAACGGCCCCGGGGGGGCGGGGGCTGGTGCTTCCTTCAGTGGCAGCTGTGGCCCTCTTACCCCAGGCAGCACCTGCCCACAGGCACCCAGCTTGGGCAGTCCCAGGGGAACTGTGTAGGAGAGCAGCAGGCCCCCGCGCAGCTCAAGCAGGCAGGCAGGCTTGGGGCGCTGGCCACTTTTCTTGTGCAGAGCCTGCTTTCCCGGGCTTCTGTCAGGCTGCCTGTAGGGCTTCTTACAGAGCCGTGGAGCTGCACGGAGCCTGATGTTTCGCTCCGTTGCCATAGGGCCAGCAAACTAAAACTGCTTGAAGGAGTTTTAGTGTGCTGTGCCCCAAGTCATTTAAGGCGCATTACGCTGATGAATTTTCCTATGGTGTCTAGAATTAATACGCAATACGCCACTGAGGCATGCAAACACCAACACCATTAAAGGGTGCAAAAGCATTTAGCCTCTTTAAAGTGTCGTGCATACATGCCTGTCGTTTTATCTACACAAGGCCTAGCTGAAAAAACTGTTTAGCACCAGCAAGCTATTCAAATGACAGAAAGACGGTTGTTCCCAAGATCCACATGGCCTGGCACAAATTTTAAAATGGGAAACTCTCCATTACAGTTTTTCACCATTCTTTCTCTTCACTTCTGCTGTTTCGCTGCCTGTTTTTTCTCCTCTATCTAGTCCTAAGTGTTTTTGGTGTCTAAGTTGTTTCCTTTACTTCTTCAATTTGTAGTATTCTACAAATATAGTATACTACAGTATGTCTTACCAGATAATTCCTGGTGAAGTGACATAGACTGAGGCAGCTCAAGGGCCAAAGGATGAGTGAGGCTAGCAGTAAGTTCCAAAGCGGTCCTGCCACGCTTACTTCAATATGGTGCTTCCATCAGTGGGCTGATGGAGGAAAGGATACAACCCATCAAAATAGTTTTTTCTTCACCTCACTGGATCAGTTCTGTTCATCCACAACATTCTTTTAGTTCTCCTATATATACTAATGGACCATTTTTACCACTCCTTGTTCCCAAATAGCGCACTTACACAAGTTACATTTTTAGCGCAATTGGGCCCCACCGTACAGCCATGACATAACATACATGTATGGCTGCAGAGCATTTTTAAATGGCTGTTCACGTGAAGAATTACCCCTTGTCAAATCAGCTATTCACTGAAGGCACTATAGAACAGAGTGCCTCGGAGAATTTGTGAATCCTCAAGGGTTAATTTTTAGCACCTTTGTGGGGCTGTCAGCAGAGGAGGGAGGGAGGGGAAGGGAGAGAGAGTGAGATGGGGAGGATGCAGCAGGGAGCTGCTGGCTAGGCTTTGCCTGGCCGGAGCTGGAGGGGTGGGAGGCAGCGGGGTGGAACAGAGCCCCCTTGCTTCCAGGGCACCCCTCAGATGAGGTATTGGGGGGATCTGGGCTGGGTTTGCAAGGTGATGGGGTGCTTCCTTCCCCTACCACCTGCCTGGGCCTCTTGATAGCAGCAGCAGCAGCTGCCAGCTGTTATGGCCAGAGTTGGGGGCGGTGGCAGAGTAGAAAGGAGCCCCCTTGTCTCATAGGCCCAATCCAGCTTCCCCACAAGCTGGGTAGCTGGGAGGGTCTGCAAGGCAAGGGGTCTTTGTCCCACTCTGCTCTCCACAGCTGGCAACTCCATGCTGCTTCTTTCCCCTCCCCTGCTGATAGCCCCAGAGCTGGTGGGGGGAAAGGGCCGTGAGGAGGGGCAGTTCAGCAGTCTCCTTAGAGGCTGCTGGAGCATCTGTGACTGCTGGCCAAGGCTGGTGCAGGCAAGCTTGATTCCCCTCCCTGACCCAACAGGTGAATGTCTTGTTGGGTAGCTGGAATACAGGGAGGACGTGAGGCTCTAACTCATGGCACTTTGTGTAAAATGCCACAAGTTAGAGCATGGGCTGTAAACATTAGGCCTGTGCGAGGTGGTGATTCGATTTGGAAGAGATCTGGCTTGATTCGGTGGCTGAATTTCCGAATCTGAATCAAATCAGGGGACCAATTTAAAGGTCCGAATCAATTTAAAGGTCTCCAAAACATTGGATAAGATTTGGAGAGCTTTGATGATTCTGGCAGTCCCTGGTGGCTGCAGCAGGGAGCTGCAGCCGACTCTGAGCTGGTAAGTACTAGGGCTGGGGGAAGGGACCATCAGGGGACCCCTGCCAGCCCCCATGACCCCCCCTCCCCTGGTCCTCCCAACCCCCACCTGCTCCCCCAGCCTCCTCACAGGTGCCCCACTCACCCCAGCTCCCAGAGCTTTAAACCCCGCGCCGGTGCTCACCGGGTGCTGCTGGGTGAGGGGGATGATCCTTGCTGCCCCCCACTGCCCCATACCACATGGGGGGCTCTGCATGAGCCCCCAACCTCCCCTTGCTCCCCCAGTCCCCCCACAAGTGCCTCGCCCAGGCCAGCTCCATTCCTTTAAAAAAAAACCTAGAAAAGCCCCAGGATTCATTGCTCCTGCAGCGGCCTCAGGGCTTTGGGAGGCTTGAGGAAGAGCCCCCCATGTAGCAGGGGGAGCAGGGGGCAGTGGGGATCGCCCCCCCCCCACCATACACGAACAGTGAGTGTGGGGGTTTTTCAATTTTTTTTCTTAAAGGGCCAGAGCCTCAGTGGGTGGGGCAGCCATGGAGGGCTGGGATGGGGTGGGGTCAGGAGGCTTATACAGAGCCCTTCACTCAGTGTGGGGCAGTGGGGATCACCCCTTCTCCCTGCCTGGCAGCACCTGCTGAGTCAGGGCTTTTTTCCCCAAAGTGCTGGGAGCTGGGGTGAGTGGGGCAGCTATTGCTGGGCTGGGGGGCGGGGGGGACGGGCCTGGCTGATTTGGAGATTTAGAGATTTGGCAGCAGCTGAATCTCCATATCAGATTCAGCCAAATTGATTCGGGATCACCAAATCGAATCACTGTCCCCTGAATTGGCCGAATCTGAAGCAAATACTAGCCGCTTCACACAGGCCTACTAACCATCTGTAGGCACTCATAGTTACACTTACCTGTTTCACTCATTTTCACCCTGCACAAAACTATGAGCTATCCATCCTGCTCAGTCAAACCATTCCCATCACCAGCAACTCCACCCAGTTTCTGACATGGACACATCATTACTCATTCACTTTTTCTGTCCTGCTAGTCTTCCTTCTACCTTGATTCATATCTTCATTGACAAAGTATCCCCACTATAATGGTCTATGGTAGAAAACTGAAAGCCTGACATTTCCCTTTTTTTAAGGTATGCCTTTATTTTTCTTGCTTGTTTCTTGCTGCAGTAGATTAACTAGAGTCACTGGCTACTTAACTGAGGAGATACAGATTTAACGTTTTTGTAGGACTGATTTGTGTCACTCTAATGCTGCTAGGAAGTAAAGTTCATTTGCTAATATTCTGTGTAAGGACCACACCCTCCCTCCCCCTCTAATTTTTGACAAAAACACTGAGACAATGATGCTATCTGAAGCTTGGCAAGGATGGTTACATTACTTCCAAAGCGCTTTTGAGAGTGAAGGGTGTGTAGAGAATTCCAGAGGTTCAGTTTTTTACACAGTTGCATTAGGTAGGCCTTGAGGCCTTGAAGATTTACAGATGGGAACTTCAAGTGTACGGCAAGCTGCTGGACAACGTCATTCAAAAATCTGTGCAGGAATATTCCATGCAGGAATATCACTTGGGAAGACAGTGCTTTCTTTATGAGAAAGCAGCTGCCAAGGGATCTCACTAGAACTCCACTATGTTGTGGAGTTAGTCAATAAAACTAGGTCATGTGAATTTGAACAGCTAGCAAATGGACTAATTAGAAACGGATTTGTTTTGTGGAATAACTGACAGGCAGGTCAGGGCAACGTTACCACAAGAAATAGACAGTTTAGCAAAGGGCATAGTTACAGGCCTAGTAAAAGATATTATTCCCAAGTGAGAAGGCTAACAAGCAATGGAAGAAGAGAAATGGTTGCTAATTAAAAATGCCCACCCCCAAGGCCTAAAAACAGAATGCAAGGGTAGACAAATAGTGGGTACCAGATTTGGAGGCAAGTTCAACAGGAAGACATCCAGCACAAGGGGAATGGGGTTAGCCATGCAATAAAAGCCACTGCTTCTAAAAAAGTTTGAAATAAAAAAAGAAAGAGATGACACATCAGTTTGGGGGTTAAAAATTCAATACATTTCTGGTTACTGGCCAGCCTGTTTTGGACCCAGCTCTTTCTTTCTCTAAATCTGTTTTATTCACTGTCATTTCTACAGTTGGGATGATTGACCAGAGCCGTCTCTTGGAGGGGAGAGGGGTGAATCAGGGTGACCGCCCCAGACCCCGCACCACCACTCTGTGCAGCCGCCATGCGCTGCCAGCTTTGCGCTCCGGCTGCTTGCTACCCTCTCTTCTCCCCTCCCTCACAGGCCTCACATAGGCTGATGTGACCTGGGCCCTGCACACCCTTAAGGTCAGCTCTGTGCTTGACATAGCTGTGATTCTACGGACAATACTGAGCAATCCTCAAAAAAAAAAAAGGATGAGAGTCAGATCAGTAACTTGCCCCATAGCCCCTCTTTCTACACCCTTCTCTCATCACCCTCATCCCAACACTATACAGGTTCCTCTACCAGAAGCTATGATACCAGCAAGATCTGTTCTCATGACCCTTTCCAGAGGTCCAGATTTTCCTTTTATGCTTTGTCCTAAAAGCATCCTGTTGGAGACAAGGCATGCCAGTATACATTGTATCAGAATCTAGCAGTAGGTGCTGAATGGGTGCATTAGGCCTGGAACTGTGGTGTAAGACAACTACAGAAAAGACTTGTGAAATATAGAACGAAAGAGCTACAGTTAAATTGTAATAGTACTGGCCTGATAGATGGAACAGCATTAAGTACTTTTGCTTTAAGAGGGTGCTGTGTCCTCTTAGGTTCATCAAGTTTATTATTCATGTACATCCATAGTAGCTCCATTTTATCATTTGTTGTAATGGGTTTGGAAAATGAAAATAATTGTTGTCTTCTTAGCTGTATTGAGATGACTGGCGAGTAAAATGTCGTTTTGATACTGTGAGATGGCAATGATACTCATCTTATAGAACACTATTAATTGCCAAAAAAATTGTATGTGAAATGAATGAGTAGGGAGAGGAGAAAAAAAGCATTTTTGGAAAAGCTTCAACTAGCATGAATACATTTGAATGACTGGAACAATATTTTTTGGCACAGGAATCACTGATGCTGCAAATAAACATTCAACTCTTTTGAGTGTGGGAGTCAAACATGAAATTTAAAAAGACATTCTGCAGACACTGTTAAATCAAACAGAAAAAAAATCATAAAGTGGTACAGCTGGCACAGGGAAACCAGAATAAAAAACCCTCTTTGATTCTTGCCAGATATTTCACTAAGGAAAACACAGAGGGATGGTGGCTATTAGACCTTTGACTATGAGAAATTATAAATTTTCATTTTTGAAGTTCTTGAGAACAAATGCATTGTATCACTATTGAAAGTACTTGGCAAAACTTTTTAAACTTATGCTTTTATTAAGTTGGACCTAATATTGGAAAAAAAGGTGTTTAAATACATAAATGACATATAATCAAATTTGTGATAATTGGGGGAAAGAGTTTCAGTTCCTATCTGCTATAAATAGACCAGATGTCCTGGAAATAAATGGATGGCTCAGTTTTTGTTCAGCAAATGATGACACAAAAACAGTCAAATGGTATAGGAAGTCAGCTACTTGAATACTGACCAAAAGCAAACTTTAAATTTGCTTTATGCAGGCAAAAGCAACATGATTGTAAATTTATGCTCATGCACTCCAAAAACAGAAATAATTATACCTGATGTATATAAACCATTATACAATATGCAACACTTGATTTAGATAAGCTGCTGATAGTGAACAAAAATTGCACCTGCAAATCATATGCGTGTACAAATGGAGAGCAGGTTGGGCTCTGATATTTTGAGTATTAATCTTAAAATAATTGCTTGCTGATTAGGCAGCAAATAAGAAACATCTCTATATCTTTTAGAGTTGGTGATTGAACTTCTATCCTAAGTTCTATCATTTGATATATATTTAATAAGAAGAAACAGCAGAGTGATAGACTTCTAGCAAACACATTTGCCCTTTTCACAGACAAGTCTATGAACTTCACTTCATCAACCTCCTAGATACAAAAACTCATGGACTCATTATAGACATTGAGTTTACGACACACTATAACCTGCCTGACATCTGACTCCCCAGGTACCTCTCCACTTTTACCTGCTACATCCCACTCCTTCCCACCCCGCCGCAGCCTGTCTCTCACCCCTTGATGCCTCAATTTACATTTTCACTGAGTGGCTTTCTTGCATGCATACCAGTTTCTGGCTTTTTTACTGTTCATTCCATTCAGGAAGAGCACATACCACCTGCAGATACTTCCTCAGCCTGACAAAGGTTTTTAAACCTGAAAGCTTGCTAAGATATATTTCTCCAACTATCTGGCTGGTCTAATAAAAGATATCCAATTGACCCAAAGAACCTTGTCTGCCTTGGGTGTGTTAAAGCAGAGTAGGATGAATGCCGGAGTTATGGTAGCCTGTAACAGTGGGCCTTCCCGGTGCGGGTTAGATCTTGGCCAGCCCACCTGTTTCTGGGCCAACCACCCGCCCATCTTTAGCCTGCCATGTCTTGATAGAAAACTGATTCAGCTGTTACCCAGGTGGGAGGCTGCCCATTTAGGCCCCTGATGTCTAGGGGTGACATCAGTTCCGCAGCTGTGTACCTTCCCTACACTGCAGCCCATACCTCGTAGATTGCATCCTTCACCACCTCCAGCAGTGGTCTCCTCCCTGGGACCTTTGGCTCCCTCTTAGGCCCTGGCCCTGCCTTCAGGCCAGTTGGAATCCTGAGCCTCTTGCTGTGAGTATTCCTCATGGTGGGCCTCTGGCCCTTTGACTCCCATTTGGGTCCTGGCCCCAGTACAGACCAGTCGAGGGTACCTCAGGTCGATCTGAACCTCCTGCCTGTTCTCATTCACACAACTCCACTGCAACCAATAAGCCTCAGGCCTCTCAAAGATCTTATAGACTGTGCATGCGTGTGGTGGCTGGAGGTTATCAGGTGCCTCCTACCTGCCTTTCATCAGAGAGGCTCATGGTCCTGGCATTTCCTGGGGCTGCTGTGCCACCAGCAATCCCACCAGGCCTCCCTACCCTGGCAGGGTGCAGTTTTAGGTCATGCCCAGGACCTGGGGCCTCCTTCTTCCCCATAGACCCAGTCCATGCCTCCAAGTTCTCCCTGACACAGGAGCTCAGTAGGGAGATGTTCTTAACCTGCTGGCTGGTGATAAACTAAACTGCTGCCTCCAGCTCTGAGAGCAGGGCATTAAATGGTTCTCAGAGCAAATAAAAAAAGCAAATAGGTGCAGAGTGAGGAGGGTGGCACTCACTCCATTTACACGTGGAGCCTGGGGAACCCCAACAGCAGGAGGTTTATCTTCAGGAACACTAGCTGCTTCAGCAAACCAGAATCCGAGGACATGCAGTGGGGTGTCACAACATTACCAGCAATGCTGAACACCCTCTTGCTTGAAACACTGGTCGGTGGACAGGACAGATGTTCCCAGGCAACTGTGGCCAGATCCTGCCTCACCTGGTTGCGGGTTGCCCAATAGACCAAGGGGTTGCAGTGCAATGGCTCCATGTCCTTGGCAAGATAGGTAGCCACCAAGACCTCTGCGCTACCTGCCAGATGGTGCTTTTGGATCCCAACATTGGCAGTGGCTGTGGTGGAGGAGATTGGCTAGTGGTTGGAGTGCTGGCACAGGAAGGTGGATCCCCCTTTTCCACATCCCCTTCTCTCTGCCCTTCTGCCTCCCTGACTGTTCACCAGCACCTCCATCTAGTGATAAAGGGTTTTGCTGCTGCAGATGCTCCCCTTCATCCTTGGGTCACATCAGCCTGCCAGCACATGAACCATACTGGACGACAATGGATCTAGCTATATTTTGATGCTGTCCTTCAGCCACTTCACCAGTGCCTGCACCTCTGGTGAAAGCAGCTTGCTTCAGCCAGGAACACTGATCCCCTGGAACTTCTCCATTTGATTCTCAAACTCCTTCATTATGGGGATCACCTGGCTAAGGAGGGCATCACCAGTGCTCAGGCTCTTGGTGGCCTCAAGGAATGGCTTGAGGACCACAAAGATCTGGGAGATGGTATCCCACTCTATTTTGTTAAGGGGGATGCTGATCCTTATATGTTGTTTCTACGTCCCTCTCCCAGAGCACTGTGATTAGAAGGGAACTCAGGGAAAGATCACAGTCACTGGCCAGCTACAGATGTCAATATCAGAGCAGTCTTTCCTCATCTTTTCCCCCTCCCTCTTCTCAGTTTATGTTTCCTAAAAACCTTCCTTCTGAATCTCTGAATCTTTCTGAATCTTTTCTGAATAGATTTAGATGCTTCTGATTCAATTTCGACATTTTAATGTGTCTCCCAATCTGATTTGGATTTGGTGATTCGGCCGCTGAATCAGGCTGAATCTCCTCTGAATTGAATCAGCTACCGAAGCTTCACACAGCCCTAAAGCTCACTTATCTCTATAGGTGCATTGGTATATTGGTCACATATTGGATTAGCACCAATAACAGGAAAATTAACATTATTGGCAACTGGCTTTTTTGACTGATAATGTCACTGATAAATGCTGTGTGCAGGTGCATGGCCGCAGCGCAGTAAGCAGGTGGCTAGGAATGCAGCCTGGCAGCTTGGAGAGCAGCATGTTACTGGTAAGTCTGTGGGAGGGAAGAAGCATGGGGGAGAGAAGGGATATGGGGGCATATCGAGCCCCACGGTGAGGGAGGGAGTGGGGCAGGGGCGGGTGCTGCCCAGCAAGGGCAGTGAATGGCACCCCAGGTGGAGTGTGGGACAGAGCCATGGGCAGCTCGTCCAGGTGGCATGGAGGGCGGGAGGGGGGTGTTTCCTTTCCACTGCACACACCACTGGGGGAGGCATGTGGGGCATGTCCCCCCCAAATTTGTGCACGGGGTGAGGGTGGGCTGTCTGCTGCAGGCTTGGGGATAGGGGCTGCTCCAGCCTCTTCCCAGCTAGGAGACTGGGGTGGGGCTGGGTTCAGGGCAGGTAGGGATGGAGTGGGCTCAGTTGTGTGGGGTGGGTAGCAGCAGTGGTGTTGTGAGGGGCGGTTATGGGGGGGCAAGGGGTGACTTTTGGAGTGGCTATATTTCCCCAAACCCCTTCTAACACTGCCCCTGCTCAAGATACTCCACTTTTCTGCCTTTCTCTTGGGAACCTTGCACTATGGGGCGGGCAAGGGATGCACAGCCAGTGCAGGGCTCCCAAGGGAAAGGCAGCAGACTGGAGTGCCCTAAGGCTTGGGGGACTATAGCTTCCCTCCCCCCAAATTCACCTAACCCCCCCCCATACCCACCCTTTCCAGCACCACCACTGCTGCCTGCCCTGAGCCCAGCCCAATCCCCACTGCTGGGAAGGAGCTGCATCCCCAACATCCCTTCCCTCCCCCATGCCCCTTACTCCCCATAGACATACCAGCATGATGCTGCTTTCCAAGTTGCCGGGCTGCATTCCTGTAAATTGCCTATCGGATCGGTATCAGCCAATATGGCTGGTTAATAATCAGCTATCGGATCCGTCAAGAAGATCTTTATTGGTGTACTCCTACCTATTGTGGCAGTGCACTGTCATGTGCAGCTCACATCGATGATGGAAGCAATGCGAGAATTGCTTAAGCAACGTACACTTTGGCAGACTACATGCAAATGTATTGGAGTGCAGAGGTGTCAGTCAAGATACAAAACTGAAGGTCTACAAAGCCATTGTATTGCCAATCCTGATGTATGCATGTGAAATCTGTACAGTGTACAGACACCATGCTATGAAGCTGAACCACTTTGACATGGACTGTGTGAGGAAACTGATGACAATCAGATGGCAAGACAAGGTCCCAGACACTGAGGTATTTACTCGGGCAGGCATTCCAAGCATCCACACAGTGTTGATGAAATCACAGATTAGATGGGCAGGCCATGTCACCAGGATGTCAGATGAGTGACTGCCAAAGATCTTTTATGGTGAGCTAAAGGATGGAAAGCACTCTCAGGGAGGCCAGAAATAATGTTTCAAGGACTCCCTCAACTCATCCTTGAAACATTTCAACATTGACCCGAAGTCTTAGGAAGATGTCGCTCATGATCATTCTACCTAGCAAAGCCTCTTCCACACTGGAGCTACCGCCTATGAGCAGAGAAGACCTGTTGAGGCAGTGCAGAAGCTCAAACACTGTAAATCTTCGCAACAGCAGCATGTCCGCTGTTGATCAAGCAACCCAAAGCTGCATCTCTTGCTCAGTTCAAAGCACAGCTGGCCTGATCAGCTATTCAGATGTTCACAGAAACCAACCCAGCCTGTGATGTCATGGTCATCTTCAAATTTGAAGAACAGACACCACCACCACCAGTAAACATGTAATGTCTGTACCTGGCCCAAGGGTGCTGATTGTTATGGATAAGAAAAACTATTGAAAAGGAAATTTTAGACACTACTTCGTACTTCAGCAATTAAACTTAGTATTTTAGTATGATGTTCATAACCCTAATGATCAGAAATTACTTAAATTGATTCTAGAGTATCTACCTCTTATGGCCACTTTTTAATAAAAGGAGAGTTTTCCTATAAGCTGCTATATTGACTACATGCCCCATTTTCTAGTTCTTTATTTATTTGCTTTCATAAAGCTGTGTTATTACAATGCTCGAGAGAACTTTTTTGGGGAAGCACTTTGTAGACCATATCAAAATGTTACAGAAGGAGGACTGAGAATCTAAGAAATCTTGTGAGGGTCATCTTGTAGAGTTTCCAGCAAATACTCAACTAATCTTGAGATTCACACTGAAAAGAAGCCTTAAGCTTTCATTGAGGGTGTGCATCCCTGTGGTGTAGTCTGGCTACACATTTCTCTGTGTGCTCTTATACACATCCTTCTGCATAGGTAGGTGCAGATAGGGGAAGATATACATGGCAGAGCAGAAGTTAATGTTTTAACAAACTCTAACCAGCCAGCACAGAAGTGTGTGTTGGAGCCAGTCTCAGCCCTTCAGACCATATGAACCTCCATCCTTCCCATGTGAATGAATTGGGGTATCTTTTGCTTAAGAATTACCCCTAATTCATTTTGAGGGGCTGCCAAAAGTAGGTGAGCTACATGCTGAAAAGCTACTGATTTTTCACATCTGCTCCTGTAGAAATATTTATGTTTAAATCATCTTTCTTCCTTTCTGCTCCTCCCAGCAGAGAGAGGATCATATGGTCCTAGTGAACTGTTGCTTTGTGCCATTATGATATTAGGTGCAATTAGACCTGGTTTTAGTATCACACTGCATTCCATAGTCATAGAGAAAAGAACACGTTCTAAGGGAATTAAATACCCCATACTTAATTGTAATTATACACATACGATATAATATTTCATACCTCCGGTAACCTTTAAGGATTGCCACCTGTCCCCACAAATTTAAGAAATAGACTTAATGTGGAAAAACAGTCAGATCAGTTAAAGGATCATTTTTAACTATAACACAAGGATTGATTTATGTGATAACCCTTTGGTCTACCTATGGTAACAAGTTTGTTGCTGGCTTTTTCCCTGCAGTGCCAGAGATACGCTCTCCTTTTTGTTCAGTGACATCTCTTGACATTGGAATCCTTGAAGCAAAATATAAACCGGTATCAGAAAGTATCTGAATAATAATAGAGAAATCTTCCCACATTAATAATGGTCTTTTAAAGGAAAATCAACTTTTGCTAGATACAATGGTGACATCAGCTAATATAGCATATGCTTTAAAATTAGTAATAAAATATACTGAGTTATACTGGATTGTACTAATTAACAAATGCATTGCAGTATAGCTATTCCTTTACCCTAAAGGCTTTTGATTAAAAATCAAAAGAGATGTGCTGTAGATGGAGAACAGGTGTGTCTGAAGAAACATTGCTTTAAAATGACTGACTACTGACTTCTGTCTTACACTAAAACTGGTTAACTTAGGAAATCATGTTGACCTATGTGTAATGGATTGAAGTGCAGTACGTAGGCATTCATGTGTTGTGTTTTCTCAGAGTGTTTTAGAGTTACGTTCTCATAATTATTTCTACTGTTTTAGCTGTGGGTTGCCATGTATCTTGTTGGTTTTTGAAAACAAAATGTGAGAAGCCTATAAGCTATGTATGTGCCCCATATTTACTAAATGAAACATGATTTCACCTGTTAACAGAGTTAACAACAGAATTTAGATTCCTTTGTTAAGATGTCAGAAACTCAAGCCTATTAGTCATTTTTGATGCAAGGAATAAGTCTCTATTAATGCTAATATTAATAATAGGATAAAGATAAATTGAATGCTGTAATCTCTCCTTTCCAACTGTTGTTCATATTACCAGCTGCTGACAACTATTCCCCATGTAATTAAATGGAAAATGCAGGAAAAAAACACCTGCACCCTAGCAAGCTTTAGTGGCCGCTGCTTATTTAATATTTTAATTATAACAGTATTTATGTATAACAGCACTAATCTGTTGAATGCTATAGGCTTACTTTTCACAGCAAAGTCTCAGTTTCTGTATAAACAAATAAGACCATACTAGCATATGTTTCAGAAACACCCCCCTCCCCGAACAGGATGTGGTTTGACACCAAGCTTTTTTCAAGTGCTAGAATTAAGAATCTGCCATGCAGCACAACAGAATCCAAAACAATTGCAGAAGAACTATGGGCTAATAGGTCACATGAAGGATTCAAAATAAGCACTGCAGTGAAACTACATATCATACCACTTGCTTATTTGCATGCTTGATGGAGGGCAAATGTAGAAGGTTATAGAGTCTCTGGAAGCTCCAGAGAATGTAATATCCTGACCTGGAGCTGGAGGAGGAGATGGCACCTCTTTATCTGTCTCCTCTACTTCCTTTCTGCCTATAGTTCACCTTCAGGACATGTCTTAATTATATTTAGTATGCATGATTGTGTTTCATAGTATCACTTCTCCACCTCTTGGGTCAGATCAAGAATAGTTGTGCACGTATTTAGTGTGCATGGTTATAGACTCCGTGTTTTTAAATCACAAATTAATCTCAGGTAGAATAATGCCAGAGACACTCCTTTTGATTTTGGAGGTTTGAGATGCTCTTTAATAACAATTATTAAATAAAAAGACCCATGTTTTCTCCATTACCAAAAGTTTGTAGTTCTTAGAAAAATAGTGAGGCATGACTGGATTGACAGAAATTGGCCTGCAGAGAGAACCCTTTTGCTGTTTAAGGATTTTTTGTGTATTTGGTCTAGGCCAAGGGGTCAAAAGCTGGAATAAGTATATTGACAGAAGGAAGAATGAGGTGGCAGATTTCAGGTGCAAATGATAATACCACTTTCAAGGTTAGAACCTCAGAGTCAAAGGAAGATCCTTGGCACTGTGATTAATGATTATACTGCCTCAAGGTGGCTTCTTTCATTTGGGCAACTTAATTGCAATTGAGATACTTTGACTTCAGAATACCTACATGATCTTTATTGACACTAATAAAAGCAAGAAACAGTTATGATAGCTATCTGCCAGATTCATATCTGCCCTTCACAAAACCAGCCTTGTGTAAAAGTAAAGTTATAGCCTATTCCTTTATCCTGGATCACATACTAAGCATGCTTGGGCCTCAGATACATAGAAGATGAGTAAAAGTCTTGTGCGTGCAACAATGGCTAGCGCTGTTTTACCAGGAATGGTGATTGGTAAGCCTAAAGATTCAGTGAAATGATGCTCAGCAGCAGCTGTTACACTCCTTTTAACTACATTGTTTTCAATACTTGCTGATAGCAGCAGGACTGTGATCAAGCCTGGCTGAGACGCCCATGCACAGTAGTCTTTCTGCAGTCAGGGACAGCAGGTTGCCAAATCCTAAATGGAAGCACTAAGGCAAAACAGTCTTATTCTGCTTCCTCCCTTTCTTAGCACACCTGCATGATGGCAGCCACAATTTTGTCCTTTAGTTTTGAAAAGACTGCTTTGAGTAGATGAATAAGATAGTTGTCACCAGTATCAGCAGAGGCAAAGACCAGAATGGTCTTGGGGAATGAACTTCCAATTCATTTCTAGAAGAAAAAAAAGTTGCATTTTAGAAGAACTATGGATGCATAGTGGAGATATTAATGCAAAAAAATGTAGCATAGCAAACCATTTCATATGGTGGTGCTATTTTAGTAGATATATTCATACCTGTCCCTGACAATGGCTCTCTTCACACGAGAGCAAAATTGTGTGAATAGCTGCAGAGGGAACCTGGTGCTTCCCTCCATGGTGGCGGTGCCCCCTGGGGCTACCCGGGTAGGGTGGTAGCTACACAGGTACAGCCCCGGCTCGCAGGGAGCACCTGCAGGATCCAACAGTGCCTGGGCTGCTGGAAGCCTGGGCTTGGTGGGTTTCCCACTGCCTTCCTGCCGCCTGGGACCTCATAGGAATGGACTGGCTGCCCTGGGAAGGTGGCAGGAGGGTGGCTGGGTGTGCTGGCAGCTGGAGAAGGTGACAGGGGTGGTGCACAGAGCACTATCTCTGTTCTCTGGATAGGGCCTTTGTACACATGAGGAATATTGCTGTAATTTGTTACATAGCAAACCAAAATACATGGGATGTGTTTTAGTTTTCTATGTGAAAAAAGTAATTTAAATTGAAATACACTGGCAAACATGTACACTGTTATGAAATTTAATTGTAACGTGCTGCTGAACGTGTACACTGTTAAACAATTAAATCATTAAAAAGGACAATTAAATCACTAAAAAGGGCAATTTCCTTCCATGGAGGAGAGCCCTTAGTCATGTGTACAAGGGCCCTCTTATTCTATGACTATAAACAAGTCAGAGTTTTGACAAAATATGTATTTATATTCCTAAGCCTGTGTTTACACATGGACAGCTTTACATAGCCTTTTTGAGGGTGAGAAGTTTTGATTCCGTTAGAAGATTTGGTCAGAGGATAACTAAAAATCCTGTATTTAATTAAATACTTTTGCAATAAAACTAATCAAAAATGTTTTATGGCTTTCAGCTTGTATAGTTATAATAATTTATATATTTAGAAAGTGGTGAATGAAATGCTGTCCATGACATTTATACCTTTCAATTTATCAAAGCATATTTGAGATCTGTATTCCTTTAACAGTGTTCTGTTAAATGTATCAAAGGACCAAACATCAGTCAGAAATTAATAAGACATTTTGTCACTAGCTGTCTTTGTTTGCCCATTAACATTTCTGAGATTTACATTTGCAAGCAGCACATAAAATATAGCAGAATTTCCTGACTTCTGTGTTCAAAGTTAAAGGCAC
The DNA here is from genome assembly GCF_052110815.1 of Crocodylus siamensis. Lineage (NCBI taxonomy): Eukaryota > Metazoa > Chordata > Crocodylia > Crocodylidae > Crocodylus > Crocodylus siamensis. The sequence goes on along the minus strand of NC_143395.1, from coordinate 101,437,767 downwards.
AGTTATTGTGCTAATACAGAATTCACTGAAATTGAGATAACATTGAAAACTCGCCATGAGCTAAAAACTTGGCTTACAGTTTAGAGAAAGGCCTGTGCTCTGTAGATAAGTATGCCGACAATGCTAATTCTGTGTTTAAAATGTTACAGCTACAGAGGATGCAACTGTAGAATTGCTTTTATTCCTTCAAAACAGGCCAAGCTGTGCATCCCCGGAGAGGGGATCCAGGTTTGGGAGGCCTGCTCTTGGGGATGATAGATTAGACTCAGCCTTATCACATGGATAATAATGAAAAATATTATGGTCATGGAGTTTAAAAATGACATTTTACAAATAATACAATTTTGGGGTGTCATTTGAGGAGTCTGCTGTGGTTTCGTGTCCATGGTTTTTTTTATCTGAACCTTCTGGATAGAGCGGGATATAATCTAAATAACAAATAAGATCAACAACCACAGTTTATGGTGCATCCTTAGATACCATGTGCATATCTCCCAGTTTTTTTATTTTTGCATGCTTAGATTATTTTCATTTTCATCAGGATCTTGTGTGTCCTTATCAACGTGGTGTACTGATATTTGGTCTTTTTTCTCCAAGATATGGATTATATTAATTTGAGTCCACCTCTTTAACTCTTGATTAATATTTACTCTGCACTCTTTGGGTACTTATACAGCTCCCGTTACTTAGTACCTGGCAGTGAAGTTGCTGGAATTGAATGCATGAGTAGGAGTTAGAAAATTTACTGGTATAAAGGAAAATAGTAAGGATTTGTGTTAGCCACTATTTTTGCATAGCATTATAAGTGATTATGGCCCTTACAAACAAAAAACAATAGCCAAAATTCTTGGCCCTTAATAAAACAAATCCGAATTTAAAAAAATCCTGTAATATCAGTAGAAGGTTTCCTTTAAAAGAAGTATAAGATTTAGACTACTATCCCTGCCACAAAAACAAACTGGCAAACAAATTACATTAAGTTACATGACATATGTGTGCAACAATTACCCTGAGATAACTGCTTCATGTGTGCAGTTAGTGATAGCTAAAGTGTGGTAACTTAGCCCCTTTTCACTGAGGAGTAAGCTGTGCAGTTTAGCTTCCATGTACCGCAGGATAGGAGTAGACATGCAAAACATTTAGTGTATGCAGATAACCCAGAGTGAGTCCCAGCACCTTTTAACTTACATATTCATATTCAAGTCTTTATCTTCTGGGTTTGTTAAAGTTAAACAAGACTCCTATTGACTTCAAATGGAGCAGAGTTTTGGCCTGCATCTGATAAAAGTTAAGCAACCTTGTTGTCCTTAAGTGGTTCCAAATATAAAATACCACATAAAAATGCATAGCCACCATTGCAATTTGAAAATTTAGTCTTATGTTCCCATTTGAAAATCCTAGTCGCAGGCTAGGTACAGACATTCAACAAGCCTGAGGTGGAACTGATCTAAGTTACATGGTTGTCTGTAAGCAGTATAGTTTAGAACGGTGGTGGTGGGGGGCGGGGTGTGCAAATCTTAGGCTGGGTATGCCATTTTTACACCAGTCTGTGCGCACCAAACTTTTGTTCTGTTATGGTATAGACCAGTTTCAGTCTGTACTGGTAAAAGTATAATGTCTGTACCTGGCCTTAGTCCCCAAAATTCTTAGCTGTTGTCAAAAGAAGGAAGAATTGAGTTTATTGAAATGGATAATATACTCTGAAACTGAAGTAAAGGTGGGGAATGTAAAGTATTCCACTGTAATGAGTAGAATATTTAATCCCCCAGGCTAGGGACAGACATTCAAAAATCCTGAGCCTAAATTGATCATATCTTTGCAGGTTAGTGTAACCTGGCTAGGCTGAATTAGTTTGTAACCCTACAAGCATGCCCTCAGGACTGAGGAAATGCAGGCATGTGCTTGCAGTGGCTCAGGCTAGAAGCCGGTGGCCACTAGTGCGGTCTTCCCGTCTACAGTGCTGAGCTGAGTGGGGGGGGCACAGGCAGGCCCTGGCAGGATGCTCTGATTAGGGAGGGGTTTCCCCACACCCCTCATGGATCCTCTAATCAGCAATGGAGCCAGCAGGAGTTTACACAGCATTTACTTATACAGCAGGGAGTTACACAGTGTTTATCAGCCCATCAGCAAAACAAAAGCCTCTCTCACTAGTTCAAGCTCTTTTTAAACAACTTTTTCCAAGAAGTAAAGGGAGAGACATTACCAGCTACCTGTTGACTAGCTCCAAAAAGCCCTAAACAGACACTGCCCTGTCTGCCTTTGTCTTGTCTGCCTTAAACAGACACTTCTCAGCAGTAGCTAGCATACCACATGCTGACAATGCCCCTGCTGTGGGACAGAGGAGGGAGGGATCCCTGCTTGAGCAGGGTGATGGGGCATAGGGTAGGGGGAAGCCAGGCAGACACTGGTCTGCCTGCAAGTCTCTGCCAGAGCTCCAGCCAGCTCTATAGTGGAGCTGAGAGCCCTGCCCAGGGCTGCAAAGCATCTGGGATGCTGGGGCACTCTGGTTTAAGTTAAACCAGGAAGGGTTCTGGGACAGACATTGCATAAACTGGTTTGAACCAAATCAGTTAAGTCTGATACTACATTCAGCCAAGTTTATCTCAAACAGGTTTCAGTCATTTTCAAACTGGTTTATTTATGTGCAATGACTGTCTGTTCTATTACAGGTTTAAACCAGTTTCTGATCATTTAAACCAATTTATGTGTAATGTCTGCCCCTAACCTAGGAGTCTTCTCTTCTCTGTGGCAGAATGTGATAGCTGATACCTAAGGTATTAGTAATCCACTGCTTATTGGTATTTTGAAAATGATGCATTTATCATACAAGGCAAAAACAGAAGTTCCCTCTCTTCCATCTAACAAGTATATAAGCACAATTAACTAACCATTCTCCTTATATATCATGATATACATTTCTTCATGTCATTACTATACAGATTACTTATCAGACTGATTCCTTATGAAATTATCTACCCCTGATTTCTATAATGAAATGTACTTTGTATAGATTAAGATATAGAATCTGATTCTTCCACAAACAGAAATATCTCAAACAAGAGCTATAAAAAAGAAGTGCCCTTCAGTGTAAAATCTGTTGTCATTTCACAGCAATTTTATACTATTTGTTAGTGATTCCCTACAGCAACTGAAAAGAAAATGGTGGGAAGAAATAAAATTAAAAAAAAGAATTGTTTTAGCTGGCAAGTGTCTCTTTTTTAAGTTCAGCTATTTAATTCATAGAACAGGGATGGGCAAAATACAGCCCGTGGGCTGGATGCAGCCCACAAGACCATTCTATCCAGCCCACGGAGCCCCTAAAAAAATGTAGAAAATTAATATTTCTCTGCCCTTGGTTCCGGTCAAAAATGACAGGAACCAAGGGCAGTAGGACCCAGGGGAAGCCCAGCGGGCTCCAACAGCTGGAGCCCACCCCCAGCTGGAAGTCCCAGCCAGGGTTTCTGGGCTGGGAGCATGTGACTGCCCTGGTGTGGGAAGCTCAGGTAAGTGGGGGGGGACCCCAAGCAAGGAAGGAGCATGGGGGGGAGCGGTCCCTCCCCGCCCCATACCCCACGCCCGGTTGCCCACACTGCAGCTGCTTGCATCCCATGTGGGGCTGCCTGTGCCTGCTCTGGACAGCCCCATGCGGGCTGCGACAGCCTGCAGCGTGGGGCACCGGGCGTGGGAGGGGCCACATCCCCGGTGTTCAGCTTTTCCCTGGGCTCCTTCCCTGCACAGAGAAAAGCGGCCCCTTGCCCACCCCATGGCTGGCGCCCCACACTGCAGGCGCTTGCAGCTCAGGTGGGGCTGTCCAGGGCAGACACAGGCAGCCCCAGGCTGGCAGTGGGGCAGTTTACAAGGTGGTGCTGAGTGTGGGGAAAAGTGGCCCCTCGCTCGCCCCATGGCCAGCACCCTGCACTGCAGCCACCTGCATCCCACATGAGGCTGCCTGTGCTTGCTCCAGACAGCCCTGCAAGTGTAGGCTGCAAGTGCCGGCAGCAGGGAGCACTGGCCATGGGGCGGGCAAGGTGCCACTTTTCCCCACGTGCAGCACCAGTTTCTTCCCTGCCAGTGAGCAGGGGGGTTGGGGCTGTGTGCTGTCCCCCACCTGTACTGCAGAGCTGGGGGGCACTGGGTGTTAGTGAGTGGGGAGCCAGTGGGAGCACAGGGCCCACACCAGTGTCCCGGGGCCAGTGCCAGTGGAACCCAGAGCAGGGTGGCAGGAGCATGGGGTCCCAGCTGGAAGAGGCTCTATGGAGCCAGGCTAGCTCCTCCCTCCTTGCTGGTGCAGCCCAGCCTGGCTCCACAGACCTCTGCCAGCCTGTGCCCCACTCTGGGCCCCACCGGTGCTGGCCCTGGGACATTGGTCCCAAGACATTAGGATGTTGGTCCCAAGATGGTGACCAGGGGTGGTGTGCATGTCAAGGGGTGAGGTGCCCCTCAAGGGGTGGGGCTACCCATGTGGCCCTCGGCAGCCTGCCAAAACTGGGTAAGCGGCCCTCTGCCCAAAATAATTGCCTGCCCCTGTCAGATCCACACTGCAAGGAAAGCAATTCAGAGTCCCTGAGCCAATGTAAAAATGCATGGCCCTTGTACTGTTCATTTGGTGTTTTTAGTGGATTGCTAGGATTGGATGGCTGAGAGGTAGAGTTTTCCAAACCCCTGAAGAGATTCAAGCCAGGTCTATACTTAAAAGTTTTATCAGCACAGCTACATTGGTCAAGAGAATGATAGTACTTGTTAATATAGTTATGCCAATAAAAGTCCTAGGGTTTATTAAAGCTTTAGGTTCTACACATTTATCTATGCCAAGCGCGCACAAAGAAGCTACCCTGAGATGAGAGAGTGTAAATTTACTTTGTCAGCTGTTCTGCAGTGACTTCCACATGCATGTTCCAATTCTTCCCCTTCAGTAAGTGCAAGGTAGACTACCCTTTGATGAAAATGGGGTAGGCTCTCTCGGATTTACTGCAGGGTCAAAGCATTCACTCAGGCAACTACTGAGGAGCAGCAGATGCATTTTAACCTTCTTCTACAGTAACTTGACCATACTTCTCATACAGATACAGGTACTAGTATGAAGCTGCCTTATACCACCACAGTTCATCTTGGTTCCTGAATAGAAATAAGTTTTGCCAGTTATAAGTATGTCGAGACTGGTAAAATTGCATCAATGCTAATGGGCTTCTACTGCTTTTACTGTAGTGGCTTAGGCGAAGTGACAAAAAATGTAGACAGCTTCTTAGGATATACGTTTAATTGTCCCTCAACAGAATTAGTGCTCTTAGGTCTTTTGGGTACTTTTGAAAGTTCCAGCCTGAACTCCCTTACAGTCCAAATCCTCCCAGCAATCCAAGGGAAAAATATAAAAATAGCAAGATCTTAGGTTACCCTGTTGATGTGAGTGAAAAAGAATAGTGGGGAAGGAGATGGAAAGATTTAATGCATATAAACACAGGATTAAAAGGGGCCTCCTAGAACAGAAGGTAGTGTTACAGTGCACTGGCTGGCTACAAGTTCAGGTCTTCTGGTCCCAGTGAACTCAATGAAAAATTTACTCAGTAACCTCAGTGGAGTCTGACTTTCACCTACAGTCTTTGAATAACTGGCAAGATTCTGAATTCCATTGTCCTGTCTTTTATGTTTTGACTTCAGCAATAATGTAATGCTACAGTGCAGTGCACTGTAACACCACCATCTATTTCACAAATTGGAAATCTGGTAAGCCAGTATTCCATGAACTTGTGCTTAGAACACTCCACAATGAACTTCTAATATTCACATGTATGAATATTGATAGATTTGTTATAATCTATCAATAAGAGGGTTGTTATAAAGAGGATGGTGATTGGTTATTCTCTCTGTCCACATGGGACAGGACAAGAAATAACAGTCTTAAATTGCAACAAGGGAAATGTAGGTTGAATATTAGAAAGAACTTTCTAATTATGAGTGTAGTTAAAAACTGGAGCAGGTTATCTGGAAAGATTGTAGAATGTCCATTATTGGAAGTTTTTAGGAGTAAGTTATACAAACACTTGACTGGGATGGTTTTCACAGGGATAATCTGGCCTTGAACTACATAATCTCCTAAGGTTCCCTCTTTCCAGCTCTATTTTTCTGTGATTTCATTACATTTTAAAAAATGGCATCTACAAAAAAATAGTGCTAGCTTAATACTCATTGTATTCCCTCTAGTAAGAGTAAAACCCAACACAACTACTTTAGTAATGTTAATAAAGCAAAAGGTCATTACAAAATATACTGAAAACCATTGTTTATGAATAAGCTTTGTAGACTGGCGGATACTAAATGAATGGAAAGAGAGAGAAATAAAGAAAGAGAAACAGACATGTTGCCATCTTCCTAACCTATGTTTATGTAAAGTTACAGTACTTTGTCCTCTTAGATGCAGATTATATGGTATAGGATAGAGGTTCTCAAACTGTGGTCTGTGGACCACTACTGGTCCACGAGCTCCATTCAGGTGGTCCACAGAAAGGTGATCTAAGGCTAAAGATGACAAACATTATGCTCAACTTCCCAGAACTTTGCTCAAAAAACAGGCACATTCATCGCATTAGAAAGGTAAGACTACTGATATTAAAATATGAGTTGTGTGCTTTGATTTGTAGAACAAAAACAAGTTTATTAAGTGGTTCACTGACACCCTCAGCAATTCTAAAGTGGTCCGCAAAAAAAAAAGTTTGAGAGCCACTGGTATAGGAGAAAATCAAAACCTAAACATTATTGTTTTCATATGAATGTGACTTTATTACCCCTTGAAACACTCTATTTACCTGATACAACAAGCTTTTATGATGGTCACTAATTTCACTATTATAATTTGGAGAAAATTACAGACTCTTATGAAGCAGAGGCATTCTGCATGGTTTGAGTTTTTGAATTTTAGCCAGCAGGTGGCAAACAAATAAAGGCTACTATAGAAGATTATCTCCATGTATGCATTTTGCAAAACGTTTGAAAACAAAGTCAAATGAATAGCTGCTAAATTCACTTAAGGGTAGTAGAGTTGACAGAAGTTAGCAGACTTGATGGTCTCAGAGGTTGCAAGTAGCCCTAATATGTTCTTGGTGAATAATTCATTTAATGAAATTCATTTCCAGGCATCCTACCAAAAAGAAACCTATTCAAGGAGAATTTACTCCTATTATCTTTAAATTAATGAGACAGCTTTCTCTTGATCCTTAGAGATTTAAAGACAGCAACAGAACTAACAGAAAAAAAAGATAAAATAAAATATTTTCTGAAGCCTCATCACAGAATAGGGGATGTTCACTCAGTGGAAAGAATGTGGTCCTGTCACATAATTTTACTGCCAGTAACTGCAAACTTCATTGTTTGTCAGTGACTACTTTCACAGACAGCCTTGCACACATGCACAAACGGTAAACTAGTTATTTGTTACTTTTACCAGCTGGGAAGGAAGGAAGGGAGAAACATATTGTTTTTATTTTTAAATACTTAGCAGCCCCAGGCATAGGGGTTGCATAAACAGTGAGCAAGAAGAGTATTAGTAGACTGTCATTGCAGTTCTATTGCAACTTGTTTTACATGTTGCTATATTTATACTAAACATGGTGAGATATTTACATAGAGATGGCTATCTTGGTATATTTTGTCCTTGAAAGCATAAAAACTGACTTCTGTCACTGGGTGAAATCCTGATTCTGCTGCAGTTGAAGTTAATGGGAGAAACTCTATTGATTGAAATTGGGCCAAGATTAAATCTCCCTTTCCCAGGCCCACCAAAAGAACAGAATAAATTTTTGCATACTATTTGCAAATATGAGGAGAAGGTATTGAATATTATTCCCATCAAGGTTGCCTGCTTTGGAAGATCTAATTTGTTTATTAGAGTGTATATTTCAGCTGCCTGCTGCTTGTGGTGGGATCAGCAGCCTGTGCTAGCCAAAGGGATGGATATGGCTTCTTGTCAAAGATGAAACACAGGGTCAGTCATCAGCTTATAGCAGCTGCTTGCTCTGAGCCTTACTTTTTTGTGACAGCACATTCCAGCCCACTCCATACCCTCCATTTGGCTCCCTCCTGGAAGGATAGGTTTCCCTTTGTATTGTACATATCTATGTTGCAAGAGATGAGCATGCACACTACTATGTGGAACCAAGTGTTTAATCTTTTCTGGCATCTGTACTTATGCCAAGCCATATGTTCTAATGTAAATATATATGAATGTCTGTGAGCCATAACACATTAAGATATTTAGATATTAAGATATTTTGACATTAGTCAAAATAAGTGTGATTAATGTCAGACTAATATTTTGTGAAAAATCTCACAAATAAACCTATCAATATTGTTTTCTTTGTAGAAACCACACAGAAGTTTACATTTTGATCTAGGCAAACTTTCAAAACTAGCCTTCTGTAACTCAAATTACTGCTTCCAAAATCTTAATCATTAGTAAAATGTTCTTCCCTGTCTTTTTGTAGCCTTTCCTGTATTATTACAACTTTATTTTCCAAGCCCTTCAAAATAGGCTAGGCAGCACAGTCATCAGCGCTGGACAAATTTACCACAGAAAACAATCTATTCAGTAAACTTAATCTTTTTTACTATGGTCCCAAATGTTTCCACTTTTCTATTTGTTTAAAATTAGTGGAGAATATTTTATGTGGCTTTCTGTCAGACTAGCAATACTTAGAGAAAGGGTGGATCCATGGGGGATGCAGTTGCACCTGCTTTCCACAGTGAAGGTTACATGCCAGCAGTTCCATTTCCATGCACCTTGGTCCCCTGCAGCGTCCAAGGGCTGGAGTGGGACGCTTGATGGGTGAAGCAGGGAGAAGGCGAGGAGGGAGGGCATTCATCTGCTACTGCTACTGCTTTCCCCAGCTGACCTAGGGTGGGGGAAGCCTGCCCTGCTTCAGGCAAAGGCTGCAGGGAGCACCAAAAGGGGTGCCTAGATGGTGGCGGTGGGAGGGTCAAGTCTCTGCTCCCTCCTTTCCACCACATTTCCCCCAGTGGCCCAGGGGCTCCAGCTGCAGGGACCAGCTGTGTGGAATGTGGGGCAGGGCTGGGGATGGCTGCATCAGTGGGCAATTCCTCTTCCAGCACCTGCCTCCGAGGCACTGCAGAGGACACCCAGAGAGCAAGCAGACGCACCTGGAAGAGGGGGATCACCCACTGATCATCCCAGCTTGGCCTGGTACTTTGCACAGCTGTGCCCTGTAGCTGGAGTCAGAAGGGGAAATGTGGTCAAGGGGGAGGGAGCAGGGACTTGACCCTGCCACTGCCAGTGGACCAGACACTCTTTTCAAGTTACTAGATGCACCCATGCTTGCAGATAATTCACCATAGCTATTACTTTAAGTATTTATCCTATACGTCTGGTATTTTTTGGTTGGCCCTATTTTTGTGCAACTTTTTGCACAAATATGCATAATTGTTTTTATGACTATTCATGTGACCCAAATTATGTCAATACAAAGGTTTGTGAAAAACAAATTAAAATGATCAAAGATGCAGCCAAAGCAAATTTCCATGACTTATTTTAAGAAATATACTTATGAATATTTTTGTTGAATATTTGACCAATTCTAGTTACAGGAATTCTTTGTAAAAATGTAACTTACAAAATCAATCATCAAGTCTCCAAGGAACAGCAAGGAATTTCAAAATTTCATGTACACTTAAGTCTGATTGTAAGTATCTCAGGCTGCGTATAGATGTGCTCATCTGCATTCTAATTAGAACACTCTAGCATTGCTTCACCATCAAGTGTGTTAAGCCTCCATGCATTTCAAAATGGCTATGTAGGTGCTTTATCTAAATCTTGTTCAATGAGCTTTAGATAAAGTGCCCCACGGCCATTTTGAAATGAATGGGGGAGTAATACACATGACAGTGAACCACTTTAATTAGAGCATCTGTCCAGGAACCACCCTAATTAAAACACTAAGCCTCCCCAGAGCATGTGCATAGGCAGCCAACAGTATTAAGAATGCTGCATACTTTGATCTCTTTGTTTGATCATTTTTGCAGTCTGAGAGTATAACAAGAATGAATCTGGCAGGATGGCAAGAAATCCAGAATTGGTAGCAATATGAAGATTTTAACTCCTGTGGGGCATGAAGACTAGGAATAGGGGTATTTTGAGGAATAGTCATGTTATCCAACTAGAGTAGTTCCTAAACTGTAGTTTATGGACCATGGGATGTCTAGAATTGAATGGAATTTTGGTGGCTTTTTGTGAACTTGCTGCTAAATGTGATTTCAGGTTGACCAAAGTGATTTGTGAATTTGTGCTGCATTTGACAAATAGTTCAATCAAAAAACAGGACAAAAGTTAAAAATTCTTGAAAAGTTATTGAATTTTTTTTAATGTAGCAGAAAAGGAAACATGTTTATATGTGAGAGTGGAACAATTCAAAATGAACATTTTTCTGGTTTTCATTTTAGCAAGAAAACACAATTGGGTCTACTTGGAAAAATCCCTGACCCCCCCCCCCCCCCCAAAAAATCTCCTCTTTTACTTAACCAGATACTTCTCTGATATGAATTCAACTATGAGCAGATTTGTAGACAACAGCAAAACATGACAACAAAATAAAAAATGTGATTTAGGCTTCAGAGTGCATCTGAAGGAAATGGTTATAACTACAGCTATTTGCAGATTGAGAAAAAACATTTGGCTCCTACCCTTATTTGCTAAAATAGCAACCTAGTAACTAGTGGAGCCCACAGATTGAGAACAGATTGAGTATTAACAAATAGCAGTCAAGTCTTTTACTAAAGCAGCAAATGTAATCTAGATATTTTCAGATAGCTTTATCCAGCCTGCTGCCATCACTGCTGTTTGACTTGGGTAAAGTCTGAGGCAGCTAGCTCTCATCCCTGCCTGCTATGGTCAAGACACTTGACACATTCAATTCACTAAATAGATTGCCTTACCAGGGACTCTGACAATAGACCCATTGACCAGGAGGAGAGACAAGGAGAACATTCTGAAACGTATGTGACAGCTCACTCAGGACAAAAGAATGATTGCCCAGGACCGCTGCTCTGTGAATACTCAACATACAAGAATCAAAGCCACCCAAAAGCAGCCCTGCCTGTGCCTGCTACAGTGTGTATGCAAAACAAAACACCCTCATAAATAATAGTATTAGAACGGACATGTATTAGTTAATCACAGAATGACTATGAGCCATCAGTATGATGAAATGGTGAAAAAGCAAGTGAAAGGGAAGTATTAATGTTGAGAAGGGAAAATTAATGCCATTGAATAAGGCAATGGCAAGGCCTTATCTGGAATTCTGTGGACAGTGCTGGCCATCCACACTCAAAAAAATTGAATTCAGATTGGAACAGGCATGGAAAAGAGCTATTTTGAAGATCACAAAAATGGAGAAGCTATTTTATAAGAGAAGAGTAAAAGACCTTGATTAGTTTAGTTTAGTAAAATGAAGGCTGATAGGAGATTTGATTGGACTCAGTAAAAATATTGGGTGTAGGCATTAGAAAGAAAGAAGAGCTGTTAAGCTACAGGACATTATTAACACAAAAATCAGTGGGCTTAAAATGGCCAAGAATACATCTAGGCCAAAATTTAAAGGGTTTATAATCATAGTATTAGTAGCATTAGTCAGAATAAAACTCTAACTAGTTTTAAAATGGAATGTGATAAAGTTATGAATGGGATTATATGACATGGTTGCCAAGAGGTCCTTTCTAAACTACTGTTCTATTTCCTATCATCAGTGCAACTAATTCAGGATCTGTGCCATGCCCAAATGAAAACTGAGACTCATGGGGCTTAAAGAAATTTCAAGCTATTAGATACCAAAGCGACAACTCTCACAAGTAGTCTGAACAAAAATGTGAAAAGTGCTGGAAATGAAGTGCAATAGACCTAACATCTGTTTTCTCTGGATTTAACCCTTCCCTCATGGATGGAGACAGGTTCTGCATTTAAAATTTTTTATGTATGACATAACATGAAAAAAGGAATTTATTAATGAATGATAATGCTTAGCACTGAAGGGGGTGCATTTCCATGTGCGTTTTAATGCGCAGTAATTTATTTTACTATGCATTAGAGCATCATATAAAAAACTGGTTGATTACACTAATGCACAGTAAAATAAGCTATTGCACATTACGAGTCACTTAAAAACTGCGTGTATTCATTACTGTACTTTAAGGCAGCCCAATGTGCACTCCTTTAGTACCTCACATTGGAGGTAATGCATATGTAGATGTGCCCAGATAGTGCCTTTGAAAGGAAATCAATAGGCATTAAATCAGTATTTAATATTATAAAATAAAATAAGTATGACAGATATTACTAACACTGTTGCATAAAGAGGGAGTGGTTAGGTACTTTTTAAAAGATCACATGACAAGTAAATGGCACATGGAGCACTAAAAACCAGGGCTATTGACTCCCAACTGCCAAGCTGGGACACTAAACATCAATTCTTCTCCCAAACACTCTGCAAACTGTGGCTAGTAAAGCATTTCACTGTACTGGAACTCATCCACCTCTGAGTGAAATGCAGCAGCTATTTTAATACGTCACAGCAACCACAAGCGTAGGACATCATCCAATCATAGCGATTGGGTGATTACTTTCAGATAAATGAACGCATTATGTATAATTAGCAAGATTGGAAAGTAGTTAAAATTCCCGAGTTTAAGAAAAATTAAAGGAGCTAACTTGAGTTGATTACTTTTTATGAGGATAACCTTAAAAAGGTGCACAAATAGTAATTTATTCCTCTTTCTTAAAGAGAGTTACCAAAGCAGCCACAAGAGCGCACCACAGGCATTTTAGAATAGTTTGTAGGAGAAGGGGGAGTATGTAAAGTAATTTTTCCTTTCCTTTTTACAATGGAAACACAAGTTGGGGAAAGGAAAGGGACTGGTGGAGAGTAAAGAATGTGTCAGCTCTCCTGTGTACCATCATTTTCTTTTCGCTGCTGCTGCTGCTGTCTCACAAATGGCTTTCTACAAATTCCCTAACTCAGAATAGCACTGAACACCCTAAGTAAATGAATAATGGAAATTTAGGTTGCTCAGCAATATTCAAAATCAGCCCCTCAAAATAATTATAAAATGCTAGTTCAGGAGCACAGGATCAGCTTCCTGTAGACACAAAGGGTGTGGCTTCATGCTGATAGTTGATTTTTGTGCCTAACTATACCTCTTACACCCCTGTTCAGTGTATCTGCAGTCTTGAAAACTCTGAACGTTATGTACCATATAGTGCACATTTAGCTGAATTACACTGTTAAATCTGCTTCTCTATTTTGCACAAGCAGCATAGCAATTCTAAGAACTTCTGCATGATTTATTATTCATCTGTGGCTGTAGGATAACATTAACATATTCTGGCTCTTTATATGGCAATGTACAATAACTTAATATGCAATTGACTAGAATATTACCACTTGACATATATTGTATGAGCAACTTGTCACTTCATCTCATGTGTATCTGATTTGGAATGCTATAAATGAACACAATTTAACTAAAGGAAATGCTGCCACTGTTTTATATGTATGTGGATCAGGATGTTGGGCTACTGAGACAATTCCAGCTGAGTTTAAAATACATCTGGAGTAAACTTCAGCAATAAACACTGTGGATAGAGAAAGGTACTAGTATAATCAGTACTGGAGCATTGAAATATACCTCATGGGCTTGTCTACATGAGATGCTAACTGCGCAGTAGCCAAATAACACAGTGCTAATGCGCTACTGCACAGAATTATTAGGCTACTATGCAGTAGCATCACTTAAAAGGTGTTCACTGGTGCTGCTGCACAGTAACTCCGGTTACTCCACATTTTAGTACTTCGTTATACAAATACTAAATAAATGCACAGTAACCACTGTGCAGTAGCTTTTTGTGTAGGCATGCCCTACGCATCACTAAAAAACTTATGATCTTACTGCAGGATTGTGTCAGTGGTCCAGGAGCCCTTAATAGATATTAGAGTAAATCAATATAGTGCTATTAAAGCCAGTGACTTGCAACTTGTAGGTCCATGCATTGCTACATCAACCAAGCAGAGTTTCTCAGTGGACACCATTTTAAGATGGTGAGATTGTCATACCTGCAGGGGACACAAAATGTGAAACTCATTGGTAACGTGAAAATGGAATAATCTGTCCAGTTAAAATATTTTTGGGAATAGGAAAAACGAAAGAAAACAATAAATATAAAGAAAAGGAAAAGCCCAAAATACATACCGAGTGAACTAATTTATGTAAATTGTGCCCGGCAAAGACCATGCTAAAAGATATTATTATTACAGGTCAAGTTTCAGGAAAAAGCACCGCTTCCATACATAACAGCATCTTCTACATCCCTCCATACTTCCTTGTAGCAAGGTGCCCTGACCCCTGCTACTTGATAGGTAGGAAGCTAGCAAAGAGTTGCAAGCAGGTAGGGAGAACCACAAGGGGTTAAACAGTAGTTAGGGAGAGGACCAGGGCTGCAGTTCAGTTATTTAAACCACAACACCTGAGGGCAGGATGTAGACCAGGCTAAAGAAACTCCTGGTCAAGGGGAAGGCCCTGTGACCCAATAGGGATGGAGCCCAGCCTAATAAAAGCCCATTCCCTCAACCAGAGGGCTTCATCTGGCCCTCTGTCTCTGTAGGCAGAGTTCCTGCTGGCCTGGGCTGTAGCATGGGCCTGAAGAGTTACAAGGAGCTAGTAGTCAAAGGGTAGGAGGTGGCTGGGATCTGGGGAGACCCAGAAAGGGTTTATCCGTAGCTGGCAGAGTATTGGAGGACTAAGTATGGGTGAAAGGCTGATAAGGAGGCCACAGGCACCTTAGGGGCACCCAGCATAGAGGCCAGAAAGGGTTAGGCACCACAGGCTGGGGTTGACAGAATGGCTTCACCTAGCTCAGCAACCCCAGAGAATGAGATGCTGACTGAGGCCAAGAGGGCTGAGAGCCTAGTATGATCCAAGGCTAGGGGATAAAGGTAAGAAAGCTGGCCTAGAACAAGTGGGCCAGGGCTGGAGGCTTGCAACGAGAAGAATTGTGGGCTAAAGCCAAGAGGGTTGAGGCCCTACAAGAAAGCATGAATGTTGAAGGAGTAACACTTGTGAGGCATGGGTGTGGCTATAGGGAAGAATGGAGATCACTATTTCAGTCCTTAAACCAATTAGGCCCGGAGGAGGGGTGGTAGCAGAGGACTAGAAAGAGTATCAGAGCCCATGGGCCACTAAAGGCAGCCTTCCTTCTTTGTTGCCATCAAGGTGTGGTAGGCAAGTCAGCAAGGTAAGACCCTGAGAGGTGGGAGTGGGTGAGCAGGCAGGATTTAGGTGGCCACTGGGGGGTGTCATGACCATGCTGGGAATGGGAAGGGGGTGTGCTGCTACACTTCCACACCCCACTTAGAATTTTAAGTGATCTGCAGCTGTGCACAACAACTCCAAAGTATAGTGTGACAGCATAAAGTAAGCCCTGAACCTTTTAACAGAAAACCTAAGTTTTAGAGTAGAAGAGGTTGATTTTTTTTCTCTTGTCATATTTCTCCAATTGAGAGCAGCTTTGTCTTCAAGCATCTACTTGATTATTATAAAAGAATATGGACATTTTGGGCGCAGAATTTTATTTCACCTAGCAAAATGACCGTTGGAGGTAACGTGGAAATATATGCTGGTCTCCAGAGGCTGATCCTGTTCCTATAACGGAGGCTCTTACATGCCTGGGTGGGGGTAGAGGGAGTAGTAGAATCACTCCCATACTGTAGGTGGATAGCTCAGAGTTGGTCCGAAGTTGCACTTTGGTCATCTACTAGGTGAAATAGAATCTGCCCTCTGTCTTCTTTCAAATACGTGTTTCTTTGTTCTTAGCTGACAACATTGATATATATTGCCATATTCATTTTTGTTATACACTTGTAACAAATTCAAAAGAAAGTTACATGACTGGACTTATGCTGATATTACAGACAAGAATTTAGTGCTTTATCAGACTGGCAGATAGTGATCAAGATTTAAAAAAAAATGTAGGTCTAGAATTAAGCTCCTAAATCCATGGGAATTGTTGCATGCTCAGCCAAATGAAAAACCAGGCTAACTTATGTATCCAGACTTACTTATTTTGAGAGGGGAGTCGGCATCTCTATTGCTTTTGAGGCATCATTAATGTAATTCTCATCTTCCTTTAGTAATAGATCTACTTTCTTATATTTCTGTTTTTCCTTCCTTTGCAATCTATTTACACAAATTTATTCTGACTTTCAGTTTGATCTGTTTTAACTCATTTTGTTTATTTTGCCAACCATTCTCTTTTCTTGTATGCTCTAGACCACTTGTGCTTCACCTTCTGGCTCTGAAGGCATGGGGCTGGCTCATGGACCATAATGGGCCCTGGGGACCAGGATCAGATCTTGTGCTGTCCCTATAGGATTGGGCCCCACACTGTTTCAGCTCTGCCCAGCTTGCTCCACATTGCCTCAGTCCAGCCCAGCACGTTGGGATTGGGCTACACCACCTCTGTCCAGCCAAATGAGCTGGGATCAGGTCCTGGAGTGTCTCCACTGGGCCCTGTGTACTGAATATATTGCACTCAGGGCTACATTATCCAGCCTGCAGGGTTTCCCAGAGATCTGGAAACTGGGGAGCAGCAATGGCTACCACAGCTCCTCCACCAGTATATTTTTATACTAGTGGGGAGCCCTGTGGGCTGGATAGCATGGCTCCTCTGACTGCACGCAGAGGGTTTTGCACCCCTGCTCTAGACAGAGTATGAGTATTCTTCTTTGGCTGCCTTCTTTCTTTTCCATTTGGAGTATAACTTTATTTGAGTAGTCCCTAGTGACACTACACTGGCCACACCTAATTTCTGCATTTTTTTCTCCAAGGCAGGGCAGCCTGTTGTGCCTTAAAAATGTGGTCTTTCATAATGCTATAAAAAAGAAAAGGCAGTTTATATTTTAATCTGAGAGCACCTCAGCTCCAATATGTGAAGCATACTATTTTGAAATTCAGTATTTTAAATATTTCTGTTATTATATTTATTTACTCTTTACAGGATGTAAATACTTGGCTTGCAATTGATTACCTGAAGACTTAAACTCTACCAGGTCCTAAAGACCCTACTATTTATATTTTATTTTTCAAAGCTTCATTGTCAGTAAACTTTCACGTGTCTCTTTCACCAAAAGAGAGCAGTGGTCAAAGATAAGATATGGTTCATGCAGTGACATACATTAATAAGACTATAGTTCATGGTTTCCTAGAAAACTCCACAACTCTTATGAAGTCAGCTGAGGGACAGAGGGTGGGTGTGTGTAATCAGGCACCACTTTGTATCATTCAGATTATCTCATTGCTGCACAATGCCATGGAGAGCAGTATGGAGTATTTTCACAGTTACAATACACCCAATAGCATCACACCATTTTTTAGGGGTGTGTGTGTTTGCATGTATGCAGATAACTTGTCCAGGCTGTTTGTAAGGTAGAGTCATGGCCCTGCTTTCACTTGCCCCTATCTCTTTTGAGGCACTGGGCACTCCCAGAGGACCTTTGTTCTCCTCTGAGGGTTGGCAATGCAGTTCTCCCTTAGCAGAGCTAGTGGAAGAATGGGGGGTTGGGGAGGAAATGACTCAAAATGGTTCTCTTCTTCCCCCACACTTTTTTCTCCTATTTATTGTATTACTGAAACAGTCATTCCAGAAATGATTTCAGTTTTTTTATTAAAAGTTTAATTCTGATTTTGTTACCAAAAACAAATGAATGCAAATCCCTCTTCAACGCACATTTTGTTTTAGATTTGGGGAAGGGAGTCAATTTTTAACCAACAACTCCACCCACCCTCAGTCCCCCTTCCTATTTCAGCCAGTTCCCCAGCCCTTGTGCAAGCAGCAGTAGAAGGATGAAGGAAAGCTGCATGCATGCATACTGAAACACAGAGCTTAGAGGTCCTGTTAAAGTGGGAAACTGCAGCAGAGGGAGCCCAGGCAGCTGAGCAGGGGTTAGCTGCAGGAGGAAAGGCAGGCTGTTCATTAAGCCTAGAATGAAAACTCCTGTGGGTGGCTGTGGAAGTCACTTGACTGAAAGGAGACAGGGCTTAGGGAGTATATAAACCCAGGGCCTGAGCCAAGAGGGGTAGTCTAGTCTTGCAAGATGCAGGGGTGTCTCTGGCAGATACCTGGGCTGCCCTGGAGGAATGCAAATAGGATGCTGCTGACTTGCAGGGGAATATGGCTCAGGGTAGGGGGGAAGTTTTGTGGTCCAGCCAGGGAATTGATGTTTATGTTTAGACTCAGTATGGAGTTTGTGGTATAGCCAGAGATCCTATTTCTTTGTTATAGTTTAAACCAGTGGACTGAGCTGGGAATGTCAGGGTGAAAGAGGTCCCAGTAGCTTCTGAGCAGTGGAGGCAGGGCAAGCATGCCCAAGAGAAGCAAACACCAGGGCCCAGAGCCAAAATGGGGAAGACAAAAGCTAGAAGTCAGGTCCGGTACAGTGGGCCTTGGCTAGAGGGCCCAGCAAGAGGAAAGCGGAAGAAGCCATGAAGATTGAAGCCCCAACAAGGGGGAGTGACTTTAACAGCAACATCTGTGAGGCATAGGGGTGGCTACAAGGAAGGTCAGAGGCCACAAGAACTGTATAAGATAACAGGGAGCCTGAAAGCATAGATGGGCCAGGAGGGCACTTCTACAGTAAGTGCAGGATTACCAGCAAGGTAGGAGAGGGATCTGCTGGTGGTCAGATGGACTAGGGTTTGTTCTAGGACCCTTTTCACATTTTAATAATTCCAGCAAAGTTGTGGCAGGTACAGGAAGAAGGAGAGTACCCTAGAGTGGAAGTACAGCAGGAGCTATGTGGCCACCAAGGGGCATCATAGCAGCCCCTGGGGCCTGGCACATGCTGCACATACTGTATTTTCTCATATATAACACATTTCTTTTTTCCCCCTTCCCCCTCAAAATTAGCTTGTGAAAACCAGGATGTGCATTATATAGGAGAAATGACTCCTTGTGAATCTGGAAACTTTATCAGGGGAGCAGTGGCAATTCATGCTATTGCTGTTCTTCCCATTGCCAAATTTCTAAACCTGTGTGGAGCCCTCCACCTGGATGATATCACCCTCATATGCTACATTGGGCTGATACACAAGGTTGATTCACAGATGGAACCAGCATGATGGCTGGGACCTGGCACTTGGCCCCAGGCCTGGCACGTGGCATCAGGCTGGTGCACAGGATTGGACCCCATATACTGGCCTTAGACCTGGCATGCAGGATTGGGTTGGCATGTGTGTCACAGGAGCACCTAGGTGCCCTGTTCCTAGAAGTGGAGAAGGGGAGCTGCCAATCTCCAGGGGCAGCTCAGGTGCTGGTTGCTGCAGCAACCGGGTGGGCCATGTGACTGGAAGGGGGTAGGGCCAGGCCTTTATAAACAGCCCGGGAGGACCCTAGGGAGCAGTTTCCTTCTGGCAGCTGCAGGAGTGGGAACTTGGTGGGAGAGCTGAGCAGACAGAGTTGATGATTGCAGTCTGACCACCCCTCAGTGGCTGTGGCATGGTGAGGGTGGAGAGAACCTGGGCTGGGAGGTCATGGCTAGTGAGCCAAGTGAGAGTGGACCTTATGTTATAAGCCAGGAGGCTTCTTGTTGTTTGGGTTACAGCCGTTTGGCTCATGGTTGTGTTTGTTAGTGTTACACCGGAGGACTGGGTGAGGCTGTAGGGGTGTGAGGAGGCCTCATGGGAGCTCCCTAGTAATCTGGGGGTTCCTGGTGCCCTGTGGGGTACAGGGCAAGGTGCCAGATTGGCATAGCAGTTTGCACTGACGTGGTGCAGTGTTGGGGGGTGTGAACCCCAACCCTGGGGGGCAGGTGTACCCAGAGGAGCGCCAGGAGCGAGAGGGTGCACCGAGAGGAGCTCCAGGAGCGGGCGAGTGCACTAAGGAGAGGCCCCAAGAGAGGGTGAGTGCACTGAGGGAAGCCTCGGAGCAGGAGTGGGCACTGAGAGAAGCTCCAGGAGTAGACAAGGGTACTAAGAGAGGCCCCAGGAGTAGGCAGGGCACTTATGATCGTTAGAAGCCCCAGCAGGGGTGTGGACTAAAAGGACCTTAGAGGGGCTCCACAGTGGTGGGGACCCAGAAGGGTCAGAAAGGCCAGGTAAGGCTCTGGTTGCCTGAGCCTAAGTGGAGACCTAATAGTTGACAAGGACCCAGAAGGGCTAGAGAGGCCAGGTAAGGCTTAGGTCGCCTGAGCCTAATTAGTTATTTATTATAGACAGGAACCCAGAGGGGCTAGGCAAGCCTTAGGTTGCTGGGCCCAGTGATCGAAGCATCACCAGTAAGCCCAATAGGGCTAAGGGCAGAGGGGGGCGCCTGTTGTGTGACAAGCCCAGGGGCGCCAGAGAGGGGCACCTGTTGCGTGACAGGCCCAGGGGCGCTGGGCAGGGCACCGAAGGGTAAGGACCTAATAACATCCAGGAAGAGCTGCGAGGCTTGGGGTGTGCTAAAGGGGAGGTAGGAGGCACGCACTGCCCATAAGGCAGTGGGGTATTGGGTCACCCCACTCGCAACGGGGGGGATGGTACCAGCGCGGTGTCCAGGGTGATAAGAAGCAGCCTCCCATATTGAACCTTATAACATCAAAGACGTGATGGGCGAGTAGAGGGTGCTGCATTGCCTACTTGGCACAGCAGGGGGCGCTCAGGAGATTACAGCCACTCCTAGGCCCCACCCGTGACAATGTGGTCCTGGACCTGGTGTGCAGGAACAATCCGGCACATGGCCCTGGATCCCAGTGCTTTTGGCTGTGCCTGACGAGGCCCCCATCTGGCAAGTGGGGCTGGTGGCAGGCTTGGTTCCTGTACCTGTTGCTGCCACTCAGTTCTCTGAAAAGCTGTTTTTTTGGGGGGGGGGGGTGTTGTTTTCCTTAATGCATTTTCAAAAAAAAAAAAAAAAAATGTGCTTAGTATCTATTGGGGTGTGTTATCGGAAAAGATGGCACCTACAGCCAAGGCAGAAGGTGGCCCTGGCTGGTTTAACTAGATTAAAGGAACCTCTGCAATTTTTGGCCTAGCAAAACTCGGTTAAGATTCCTATGGCTCTGTAATCAGAGACCTCTCCCAATTCCATGGGGTTTCTCCTCCTCCTCCAACATTGATGGCACATCCAGCTGGGTATTCTGTAACTGCCTCCCCTCTAACCAGGGATCCATTGGTTTAAGATCTGACTCCACTGTATTCACTGGCAAAACTCTTATCCGCTTTAGTGAGGTCAAGGATATCACTAGTTAACTCTGCCAAATCAATGGCTATATATAGCATATGTGTTCAGAACTAGCTTTGAAGGACAGGTTGATCTTGCTTGGTGACTCTCCCAGTGTTCACACATAAGGGCAAGGCATTAGGATACTAGCTAAGAATCATTTTAAAGTGGCTGTAGGTCAAAATTGTTGGGGTGTCCCTTGGTGACTGCTCCATTCTGAAGATTGAGCAGGCAGAAAAATAAAGGGACTACCCTTTGCCATTTATAGTAGGCTTATTTTAATGTGTGCTCCTTGATTTAAAAGAAGGGTCAGATGTTTATGTATTTGCATTCTGGCAAATAGCTCACATTACACTGCACTTGTTTGATATTTACATTGTGCACTGTATTATATCTACACACAGAAACATTCATTTCATTGGAAGAACTTTTGATTCTTTTTTTTTTTTTTTTTTTTTTTTTTTAAGAAACAAGGTGATTCAAAAGGTATGATAATGCAGAATCCAAGTAATTCGTTAACGGTGCACAGCAACCATAATTCAGATGCAACACAACATTCTGTAAATGTAAGGCATATATGAATCCTAAACACTGAATACATAAGCAAAAAGGGATACATTATGGGTGCTGTGCAAAACATAACCTTGAACTGTCTCCCTTAGACCATGGTCTCACATCTGACTCTTGCTCTGGTGTGTTCAGCACAAAGCAACTAAAAAGCTGATATGTGTGACTGCTTGAACTCATGGACATAGTAGGGCCACATTACCAGTTCACCTCACCTCCCGGCTCTTGATACTGGGAGACTGAGGACAGGAGGCTGGCCAAGGACATTGGGGCTACTGGCACTGTGATTCAGAGCACCACCTTGGCTTACTGATTGTAGTGGGGACAGAGAACCTGCCCTTATTTCTCTCTCCTAGTTACTGTAGTCTTACAATAATATTTTTCTTATTTAAAAAAAACAAACAAAACCAAAATATCTTGTGGATGAAACAGGTAAAGAAGTAACAGGAGAAATTGTCTACAATGAGTCAGAGAGATGGACTGTGCACAAAAGAAATAGAAGAAAAATGGAAAAATATGTCTTTCTTCTTATCTCTTCCATCTATAGTCTTATTAGGTGATACCTGGAATAACAAGCAAATTTTGCAGACAGGACTGGGATCTATCAATTGAATGTGTCTTTTGATTCTTGAGTGTAATGTTCCATTCATGCTTTTAAAATTAAAGTTTCGTTTGAACACTGCTGTCATTACTTTCTAGTAGTTGTACATTTCATAGAAGCATTTTAAGTGATTCAGAGCCTTTGGGATGCTGCATTCTCACTCTTCTCTCTTCATACTGCATTTGCTATACTACTCAGCTGAATCTAGTCACAAAGCAGGCCCAGATCCTGCAATCAGTTAAGCATATGAGTAACTTTATTTATTTCAATAAAGTGACTAGGACTCTTCATAGCAGTAGCATATGCTCAGTAATGACTGCCCAGCTCTCCAGGCTACAGCAGATTCTGTTTTTGTGTGTTGGAGACTTTGACAAACTTACACACCAAGCTTTTTCCACCAGAAGTGAAAGTGTGTATACAATGGTAACAATGAAATGTGTTATTGTTTGCATGATTAGGGGTTGAGATTATAGGCAGGGATTTTTTAATTTGCCAGTCTGCCCAGTCCCTATCATAATTGTGTTTGCATCCTCATTGTATACACACTTTCACTTCTGGTGGAAAAAGCTTGGTGTGTAAGTTTGTCAAAGTCTCCAACACACAAAAACAGAATTTGCTGTAGCCTGGAGAGCTGGGCAGTCATTACTGAGCATATGCTAGCATATACGTGAGCATATAGCATCTCTCCAGTGTTGTTTCTGTGCTCTGCTCCGTGGAGTTGAATTCAGCCGGGTATCTTCAGAAAATTCTGATCTTGGTCACCAAGAAGAGAAAGGAAATCCGTAACTCCTGCTGCACAAAACCAACGAGGATAATCGGCTGGAAGCAGGAGCTAGGAGAAAAAAAAACAAAACGACCTTTTTTTCCTGGAAACGAGCACTGTCTATGAATAAACTTGTTTGTACCGAGTAGCTAGATGCATCTGACTCAGCTGCTTAAGCAATTGAACGTGAAAATAGTCAAACACTACATGAAAAGCTCATGCCTCGGAGTCTCATCGGAGATACAGGAAGCATTTCACATAAATAAACTCCTCCCCTGCTTCCCTCCCTCTTTGTTTCCAACCCTGATCTTCAGAGGAGGAGTTGGTTGATACTAATGAGCTGAGTTTCCAGGCGAGGCAGGAACTTCATTAGTATCTTCAGAAATTATGCTACCGCTTGCACCATGAGCTGGCTGTCTGGTTCCCAGAGAGTTGTTTTAACGGCTTACCACCCCAGCGGCACCAATGCGGCGGCGGGGAATCAGGCTAAAGAGGGCGAAGAGGCTTGTCCCGCAAGGTAAGCTGCGGAGCGGGGGGGAAACTTCACCTGCTCGGCTAAAACGAGCAACCAGGAGGCGGTGTGAGCAGGGGGAGAAGCTGCTACACTGCGATTGTGGCGTAGGCACGACGCTGCCCCAGCGTTGGACAGACCAGATGATCAAAGCTCAGTAAACGTCAGAAATTACTGCCTGTAATTAAATGCCGGGGAGGGGGGCACTGCTGACAGGTGCACTGCCAGCCCTGGCACTAGAGTCCCCCCCCCATGTTGAAATCTTTAATGGCAAATCTTCTTTCGTACGGCTAACTGGGAGCAACAATTACAAGTCCAGTTTCAGGTTACTTAACCAGTCCCTTGAGGAAAGGGAATGTATGTCTGCAGTGTCACCCTCCCATTTGTTAGGAGAGCAAGAGTGTTGTTATGTGGTCCAGATTCTGATCAGTCCCAACATGCACAACTCCTAATACACCATCTGTGCATCAAATGACCACAGCGGCCATGCCAAATGAGAGAGCCTTCTCTTGAAGAAGCCCTTGTTTTGTCAGAAAACAAAATCATACTGCATAAAAAGCAGGGTCTGTTGAAGAGCAAAACAGCAAGACTTATTCTGATCTTAGTTTTTGAGCACGACAGCTGCTGTGTTACTTTGGGGAATGGTGGGGGTGGAAGAGTTGGACACAAGTCACTGTTATAGATTTTTTTTCCTACTTGCCATTACAATAAGTTTTATTTATTTATTTATCTTACCAAAGCTGCTGCTTCCTGAGAAAAGGTAATGTGGTTAATATTAAACTGTTTTACAAGGCAAGAAAGGACTCGTTTTTCATGATCACTGAGGTGCAAATAGCCTTCCTCTTTCTGTGTACTTTGTTCTTTCTTTCCAAACTGTTTTTTTTTCCTTCCCCTAATGACCTCCGTACTTACTTAGCGAAGACTTAATGCCCCATCGTTGTAAATAGTAAATACTGGCTGCTGCCAAGACATCTAGTTGAAAAGGCTTGGGGGCTGAAAATAAATGAATGCCATTATAACTCAATTAGTTCTTCAGTGTGCATTACTTTGCATTACTCAGAGATACAATGCCTTCAGTGCCTGTATGTGAGAAGAGCTTTGCATGAGCAACTACCGCTGGCTGCTTCAGTGGAAGCTACTGCACAATATTTGTCTGGATCAACTCCCGTTTATTAACCATTGTACTGTCCCATGACTCTTACAGGTTATGCTGTTTTGCTCTTTGAAGGATAAAACATTCTCTTAATTCATTTTTGCCAACCCCCCCCCATAAAAAAACAACCCTGATGCACTGCAAAAGGGTTTGATTGACCTGAATGTGGACCTCTGATCACTTCATGAAATGGATTTAGCACGGGGCAAACTTAACTATATTAGCCCCCTTCTCCTCCAGAGGGAGATGAGTTCCCCATCCATAGCTCATTCAGTCCTTAACCATTTCTCTGCAGAGACTGTCATTAAAGGTGGTGATAGGTTTTCATTAGGCAAGGGATTTGCAGAGATATTAACAAATGGGGGTGGGGGGGTTGGGTATGAAATGACTTGTACTTGCATAGTGTGTAGCTGAGTCAGGAGATGAACTGAAAGTCCTTGTCCAGTGTTTTAAAACATGAGGCCATCCATCCCTTTCCTCATTAGTATCAATAGTCCCACTTAGCAAATGAAGTTAAATTAATAGCACATTTATTTAATTTACCACAGCAGTTGCAGTTTTTTGTCTCTTTGTTACCAAATAACAGTTCTTAGGTAGACAAATGGCAAGAAAACCATTTTCACCCTTCCCTTGCTTTGAATATCCATTCTTCATTGATTTTAGGTATTGTTTAAACAGGGGCCTGAGGGACACTGTGGGTTTGATTCACATCAATGGCTGCAAGGGGCCAGTTTCACTTCTAGGATCCTCACCCATGTTCCCAAGTAGAACTAGGGAACATGGAGACCAAGGTATTTGTAGCACAAGAGATTGCCAGGGGAGGAGCATCCCTTCTTGGGATGACGGAAAATTGTTAAACTCATCAGCACGAAGTCAGTAGGGATCCTGAGCCTTCGTGGATGTTTTACACTTGTACACGTCTTCAAAAGACAGGGAGGACAGGAAGAAAAAGCCTGTCTAGGGAAGCCTTCTGAATGTGGGCAAACAATTCTGCTTTGATTTGTTTTCCTCTGCCTGGTGGATTCTTTTTACCTACAGTTATTTGTAACCTGCAGAGGCCCAGGGTTTCTGAGCACAGTATCAAGGCCTTCACTTTGTTTCCCATGGTAACAGAGCTAGCTGAGGAGCAACATTCCCATGTGGTCACTCACTACCTGTAATTGGTAGCTGCTTCTGAATGCTGGTTTCCTCAAGTGGGCAATTTGTAGGAGGAGTTGCCACCTGCAATAATTTGAATGAGGTCAGAAGGATTTCTCATGGAGAGATCCACCTGGGAAGGTAAGAAAGGGGTGGAGAAGGAATGAAATGCAAAGAGAGGTTAATCCCTCAGTCACTTTTTCTTACCTCTTGATTCCCTGATAGAGCCACAGTAGGGATTCAATAGACTGGGGGGAATTCCTGCAAACAGACCTGGCTTTGCAGCCCTGTTTATGTGAGCTGATAGGAAGGCCCAGCCAAACTGAACTTCTTTCTGCATGTGGAAGAAAAATATAATCTCTGCAGTGCAGTTTGAATATATCTAAGTCACCTTTTCAAAGCATGCATTATGGAAACATCTGCGTAGTTAGAGTTTACATATCATGCAGTATACTTAAACTAAGCAAGCAGAGAGCTCAGTTTAGGAAGCTGCTAATACCCTCAATTTTAGGAACTAAATCTAGAGATGATTAAGATCTAGGTATGGACATGTGGAACAAAAAAAGTATCATTCTGCTTTTTGAAACAACATGGTGTATGAGAACAGCAGCCAGGCAGTGAGCACACACACGAGTAATGATCATTCGCATGACAATAATAACCTTTACCTGGGGATCTCAAAGTGCTGTAGATACTAACCTTATTGGTATTATATATATGGGCTTGTCATTTAATGGGTTTCTCTGTTCACTGAGGATTATACATGAAATACACCCTGACAGATAATATTAGTACAGGATCTGTGAACTGCTAAATGCTGCTTAAGCCCATTTCGTATCTTCCACATGGTGAATAGGCATCATGCTATCTGGCTACATAAAATACACTATTTGATTTCATAAAAGGTATAATGCATAGACTCATGCAGTTACTTGCATATTTTAAATTCATGCATATTGTGTGTAATTAATTAAAAAAATTTCTTCAGCTGCATACTATAAGACATCACTCCACCTCCCTCTCCCTCTCCAACTCCTAAATGAAATAGAGATGGATGACTGGTTCATTAAATAGAACCCTTTACATACCTGGACATGATTTGGCTTAACTTTTGGAAGTCATGGCTTTGCTACGTGCTGCTTAATTGAGGCCAGATTTTGACACTTACATTTGTTGTTTATTATGGGAGTAACTCCATGTAAATCTCATTCTTTGTGAGAGGTCATTTCTCAAGTTTTGCAGGCAGACAGATGAACTATATGCTAAAGGCCAGGTAAACTCTTTCCAAGTTGCTTTGAGTCAATGTTATCCAAAGAAATTTCAGGCTCCTTTCCAAAAATTCAGTATTTCTGGTAGGAGAGTTGAAATGACAGTCACCTGCTTGGAAGGCTGTCTGCAGGGAGAAAGCAAAATTGACAAAAGCCTTCAAGGCATGCAGCTGGAAAGTGGAACCAGGATGGGGGGACTCTATCTCCCCTGCAGCCCACTTGCCAGGACACTGAGAAAAGCCTTCCAGTGGGTTCAGGGGGCTGGGAGCCCAAGCTCTTTACCCCCCCCCCAGCTTTCTTTCCTAGCCTGGCTCTTGGAGAAGCACACAAGCAACTGGGCTGTGAGGTAGGTTAAATGAGCCTGAACTCTAGGCAGGCAACTGGCAGGCCAAAAAATCTCATTTCAGTTCTCTAGAAATATATATATATATATATATATATATATTCACATTTCTTTCCATGAGGACAAGAAATACTCATGCTTGACTTTTTATCCTGATTAGAGACCAGTGTTTTTAAAAACATAATGCTCCTCAATGGAAGGATTTATGTTCTTTGGGTAGCTCTGCTTCTAGTTGCCATCGCTGGTTGTGTAGGAATAGAGGCTAGTAGTGCAGGAAATTCCAACAGCTGTGAAAACTGGGTGCTTCCCTCATGCCCCACAATATACACATACAAGTTCTATGCCCTAAGAGTTGCAATTTTATTGTGGATGTGAAAGTATTATATGCATTTTGCTCTAATCCTAGTCAAACAACATCAGTCTTTGTAATATGGCACCCACATACTTATTTTAAATACTTATCTTAATATTTTGATCACAATTCAAGATTAGGAAGGTAACATTTAACTCATCTGGAGCCTACAGGATTTGGACTGTCATTCACTGGGAAGCTGTGTAATCACAATCCCAGATATTGGTGATTATACTGTAATAAAACAGCTCTTCTGATAAATAGTCATGATAAAATAATTGACTGTGCTGAAGATGCTGTCACTGTGTTAGTACTTCAAATAGATCCTCAACTTTTGGAGATTACAGAAGTGTAACCTCAATTTTTCTGACGCATCTAAGGAATCTGTTTTCACAATGTGCAGCCCTAGAGCCAATGCATTCTGTACTCCAAAAATAAGACTACTATAGAACTAAGTCGGTTTACTCTCTATGAGCTTAGAGAAGTCTTAGTTTACCAGAGCTAAATTGAAAATCAGCAGGTGGGTGAAGGATTATAAACTGCTTTGCAGTTCCTAGCTGGTCCTTGAAAAGCATGCAAAGTTTTTTAGGTATCTCTTGTAGAAAAGGATTGCATTAGCATGGTCTCAGTATGCAGAACTCTAGAACAGCCTACACTGTGGTTGTTTTAATTTTTGCCAATCTAGAGTATTATTTGGCAGATCTTGTCTGAAAGAAATACTGGATCCTTTTGCACTGCATAGAAATCCAGTGTTTATTCCTGTTTTACTCTCCATTCTGTGTAACCATAACAACTGCTAGAATCTCTTCTCTTTATTATAGTTTAAGAAAAACCTGTGGGTGGTTTCTAACTCTAGTTCAGTTTTGCCTCCAAATCTTGAGAGAGACCAGAGACAGTTGACCCAATGTCAAAGTTTATTTTAATAACTACTTTTTGTCCACGCTTTTTTTTTTTCTCCTCCCCAAATCCCTCACCTATCCACTGCATAGGTATGCTATCTGTTGCTTGTGTGTTCTTGTGTGTGTGTCAGAAACTTTGCTTTCTCTTTCTGTGTGTTTCTTCACCTTAGATATTTCACCAGTTTGATCATTTATCATCATTTATAGTATCCCAAGCATGAGCACTACTTTGTAGCTCATTCCTCAGGCATTTGCGCACATGTGTAAATGTGTTGTATGCTAAAAGTTCAGTTGAACTCATTGGTGTATTCCCCTACTAAAAAAAGATTATACAGATGTAAGTGTTTCAAGGATAAAGGCTGAAATGGAGACTGTATAATAAAGGATGGGGGAGAGCAAATATTTGAAGTGCTGAATACAGGTATGACTGGTTATGGTTGTGCTCTAGGAAAATAAAATGTTTAATTAAAAATTTGATCTTGTATCCTTGAATTAATCCAATTATTTTGCATCTAATTAAGCATCCAAGCTAACAGGTAGGAATATAATAAAAAACACATCTGTTGTGACCTCCTCTTGGTTTTCTTTCTTCTGGTTTTTTTTTCCTCTTCTCTGTCAATATTGTCCTTTTTTCCTTAACCCTGTACCCCATTTTGTCTGTAGCAACTGAGTTGCCCTCCTGTGTTTCCCTCTGGTGCTGTCTCAAACTTCCTCTCTTTGTTCCTGAGTCGTTTCATGGTTCTTCCTCTTTTTTTGTAGTTACTCACTGTTTATTTGCTGTCACTCAGCCTTCTTGTGCACTCCTGCTATCTGCTGCCTGCCTGAGGTCCCAAAGAAGGAGAAAAAAGCTGTTTGGACTCTGAAGCATTCAGGGTTAGGGTCTTTCTGCCTTCACCAGGACCACTTAAACCTTCCAAGCTCCAAAGGCTGTGGGGATTCTGCATGGCTGGGTCTCTCCCCTGATTCTCTTAGCACCACTGCCCTTCTGCTGACCATATTTATCTTGGAGAAATGAGCAAATGTGAAACTCTTTGGGCTGGCAGCCAGGCCCTTGCTGTTGAATTTCTCACTCTTTCCTATGTTGTTAGACCTTGCAATCCAAGATCTGGAATCTGGGTATACAGGACCTTTAACAACAAAATACATGCGACTACCACTTGGGATTTTGGACTGACTTTATCAGCTGGCAGCACTAGTAAACTCTTCTCTCCTATATGAACAGCTAGAGAGGGGCATAATTCTCCATTCTGCCAGCACCGTGACATAAAGAGTCTTACTTGCTGTATGGTCTTCCTTTAGAAACAAGTCAGAAGGGAGGAACGTATTGATTCTGAGGCAGACTTGTATTAAGAATAATTTACCTGAAAATAGTGGTTTCAAGCTTGGCCATGAAGGACTGAATACAAGTTGTACATGCAAAATGGAGATTTACTCATTTTCCGAATATCCGTCTTGCACAGTGGTCCAGCATTTACTCACTGTAATCAGAACAATTAATAGCTTAACCAAGGAAATGAAAAAAGATGCAATAGTTGATATGAATCTAGGTCTCCCTCAGGGAAACTTCCTGTCTATCTTGCTCCAATGAGTAGTGACTCCTTCACAGTAGACATCCTTCTCCGCATGCAAGTTAGGTTAAAGTTCAGCATGAGATATTGACCGATGCAGCACTTCGGCGTGAATCCCCAGCACTCTTAGAACCAGAAAATTCAATGATCGTTCATGGCAACTGACTTCTGCCTGTAGAACCTTCCACACCCTGAGTTCATTCACAGCCCCTTACTCTGCTGCTCATCTCCAGAGCACCTAACCCTTTTCATTTGTCTTTTATTCTCCCATTCTGAGGAATTATCCAGTGTTTTACATGTTCTGGCTTGTCGTAAATTTTTGCCTTGGCAAAACCAAGATTTCTCACACGAGCTGATTGTACGTGATCTTGATAGTCTCATGTGTGCTCTGCCTTCAGGAGTTGTACATGCAAGTATTTTTATTGCATTTTGCCTGAACAAAGTCTTGTTTTCTTTGGATTTTCCTGCTTAAGGAAAGCAGGAAAATCCAAAAGTGACTAGACTTTGTCTTATTAGCTGAGCATCTGTTTGATGTTCAGCTAACAGAACATCAGACAGAATATCTAGAGTTTATGGCTTTCAGAAGGCTTTTTATAGTTGTTCAGTTTAAAGCAACAAGAGGCCTTCACATCTAGTCTGCTCAGTTACATTGCAGGCCCTTCCTCTTTACCCAGTTGTTCTGAGCCCAGTCACTTGGGCTTGAGCCAGGTTGTACCTTCCAGAAAGGCATCTAGTCTTGATTTTTTTTTTTTTTTTTTTTTTACGACATCAAGAAATAAAGAGTTCAGCATGACCCTTGTTCCATGGTTAATAGCCCCTGCTATTAAATTTGTGTACTTCA
Source organism: Crocodylus siamensis (assembly GCF_052110815.1). NCBI lineage: Eukaryota > Metazoa > Chordata > Crocodylia > Crocodylidae > Crocodylus > Crocodylus siamensis. The sequence goes on along the minus strand of NC_143395.1, from coordinate 101,406,523 downwards.
TATTTCCAATCAATATTTTTCTGGATTGTTTTAAGCCATTGTTTTTGTTACGTCTTTTTTCTCTCCTAGATTAAAGAGCCTTTTAGTACCCAGTTATGCATACTCTTATCAAGTTACTCCTTGATCTACATTTTGATTAAACTAAACAGATTGAGTTCTTTTAATTTCTCACCGTGGGGCATTTTCTCCCTTTTGAATACTTTTTTTTGCGGTGCTTTTCTATCCTATCTCTGATTTAATTTTTTCTCCAACATCCTTTTAAAAAATGTGAATAGCCGAAAGTGTATAGCCCTTTTTAGCACCAGGTCACACTGGAATTTGTGGCACATGGCTGTAATTATTAGCTACAATGACCAAAACAGGCTGGTAACCAATTAATGTCATTTCTCCTTTTATTGGTGCTGATCTGATAGCCAGCCGATGTATCAGTGCACCTCTGACTGCAACAGACTAGCAATCTGGCTCTGGACTGTTGTCCTGGCTTCTACAGTTCCTGGGATCAGAGGCATAGCAATTATGCTGGCCACTGGAGAGAGGGGAGGAAAGGGGAAGAGGAGCAGGGTCTTGCCTACACCTGTCCTAACTTGTGCAGCAGCTACTACTGCTACAGCTGCTGCAGTAGTCATATGGGATTGGGCTGTAGCCACTTTGCTTCCACCCATGGGAGCAGGGCTGTGCCTCCCACTATGCCAGACAGCCAAAGGCTGTGTTTACCATGGCAAAGACTACTGGAGGGACGGAGCCATTCTGGTGCCCTCTGTAAGTCAGTCCCCAGGGTTGATGTACTCCCCCTCCTTCCTTTCCCCCCAGTTAGGCTACTGCATGGGGAACCTTACATGGTGAGGGTGGTCCCTGCAAGCAGCAGCGTACATTACTTTTCCTTAATGTTAGTAAAGATATACTGTATGTCAGAAATAGTAGTCTATGTGAGGTATTACAGACAAGGTATAATGGTTGAAAACTAGCTAAACAGCGTAGGTAATTGAACTTCAGGGATCCCTTGGCAGCTTGGAGCCAAACAAAGTTTCAGAATGTTATGAGACATAGATAGATATCGATACATTACATGAAATGGAAATAACTTGAAGAGGAGAGCATTTAAATTTGAAGCCCCTGTCTTAGAATGCACCTGAATGGCATTTCCAGTCACCTAGTATTGCACTTAGTAAACATTTGCAAAACTTAAAACAGTATTATTTTTGCAATTTGTTTCTCTCTTTGTATCTTGGTTTGATAAAATGAGCTGTTACTGGAGTAGTGGGAGCTGCAAACTGTTAAGGCTTTCAAAAGGCTATTTTTAGGTGCTCCAGGAGCATTTGTAACTTGAGCACCTTCTCTATAATTAATGTTTTTCGTAGAGTTACTAAATATGTATGTTTCTCTTTTTCCTCTATGAATTGGGATACTACAGCTAAACTAAGCCCATAATTACAGAAACTGGTGCAGAGGTCTAGTTGTGAATGGTGTTGTGGATTCCTCTTTTATACATGGTTCATTGACTGTCAGTCTAGACTCTTCTGCTAATGAACTTGTTTTGAACAGAACAACAGGGTATGTCAAAAGTTTGCTGCTAATGAACCCATCTCTATCTAGGAATCCTGAACTGTCATGTCTAGACAGTGAATTTAAATTTCATCTGGCAAAACTACAAGTGGAATTGAATATTTTATAAGAATCTAGATGCAGAACAAACAAAATCTAGTTCTTCTATAAAGCACAGATTTAAACCACCACTTCCCAGTGTGTAGTTTTTGGTTGGGTGACTAGCTGTCCAGAGATTCTGTTCAATATCCACTACTACTGAAGGGGGGAATGCAATGCAGAGAAGCTCCTTGGCCTCTTATCCATCCATCCACAAAATCTTCAACAGAATGGCTTCCTTGTAATCTAGTGGTTTTCAACCTTTTTTGACTCGAGGCACCCCTTGGGAAATGCCAGGTCTTAGTTTTCATTTGCTTTTTGGAATAGAGAAAAACAACAGGGCATGTTTTTCTGTTGCAAAGAATCAGGAAAACCAAAACAGGTCAGCCATGTTTCAATGCTAATGATGCCTATTTGCTTCCTATTTGTTTTACACATCCAGCAGTACTAACATTGGGTGACACCCCACAGCACCCTTTGAAGGATGTTGTGGCACCCAGAAGGCTCTAACACCCTGGTTGAGAATAGCTGATGTAACATACTGGGAAAACAATGTTACTAGGCCAGCTGTCTTCATCACAGTTTCCTGGTGCTTAACCAGGATCTCAGCCTGCACATTGATGAAATGAGCGTGGCAAATAATCCCAGCAGGTGGCCAAAAACACAATTAAGGCATGGGTTTGTGACCTAGAAGACCTGTGTTTGGTTACTGGCTTTTAAATGTTCAGACACAATCTATGCATTTTTAGCTGCTTATATGATAAAATGGAAATAACATTTTCACTTACCCATTGTTTAGATGGCAGACACGAGTCTTTTACAGCTATTTTGTACAGCTTCTAGAGCATTGGTGCCCTGAGGCTGGAGGCTCTACCTTAATGCAAATGTTAAATTATAAAGTTACAGTTTCTCTCTTGAAGTCTATATTCAGCTTTGTTCTTAGTCACCGATTTGAGAGAGAATCGTGTTTGTTTACAGTTTTGTTTAACATATTACATAAAATGCATGTTGTTCTGTTCAAATAATATTGAATTGTACAACTGAACCTTGACCTCTGGAGTGGGGCTTGTAGAAATATGGATTTCATGGGAAATTAAATGTAAAAAAATATATATATTTTGACTACAGAAAAAATCTCACCTTTTGGACTTCCTATGACATGTGGCTTGCATTGCCAAACAGCTGTGGAACAATGTCAGTTGCTTTCCATTGCTGCATTTTCACAAAAGATTCAAGATTGACCACTCTCTTGATGCTGTGTGAGGAATACACAATGCTGTATTAGTCTACAATAAAATTTTTACCTCTGGTCTCTTCAATAGCCATTGTAGATCCATATGTTTTGGGGGTTGGAGAACAGCCACTGAGGTGATGCATAATTTTGTTCAGAAGTAGTTCATACATAAAGCATTATCCTTCTAATGCTGCTATCTATCTATCTACTGATATAATCATATATTTATGGTTGCAGCGTTATATATTACTGTCTGTCCTTAGCTTCAAATTATAGGAGAGTAAATTCTAATTTTCTGCCTAACTTGAGTGATAGGTCAAAACTTCTGCAGCCTACCATCATTCAGATCTTTCTCTTGTTCCCAAGTGTTTAAAAAAAACATGTGACCCTTACCTTGGCTGTTGCCAGACATGGCCCGTGCTCTCAACTTTAAAAACAGGGGTAAGACATAAGAACTCTGCAGGGAATTTTGTGGTCGCTGTTTATATAGCAGTTAGTAAATGCCTCCTTTTATTTAAATCCTATCATTCTTGTTTGGCTAAAAACCATCTCTATGTAATTGCCAGGACAATAGGGAAACAAGCAGCAAAGCTCTGATAGCAGCCCTTTTTTTCCAGAGCTCTCTTATTAGGGAACACATTATAGTTAACAATAAGGAAGTGCTTTATGGGAAGTGCTCAGCTCTTAACAAAAGCTATTAATATTGGATACTCTACTTCAGGGACTTGATGTTGCATTGCTGAAGTAAATGGGAGCTTGTATCATTGACTTAGGGGCTCCTGGATCAAGCACTTACTGTACAGAAAATGCTGGGGTGCAGATGCCATGTAGAATCATTCAATAAAGCCCAACATGTATTTCTCACCCATGAACAAGAAATTAGAAGCTTTACTAATATGCTAGGGGCTGTATTATTCAGTTTAAGATTGAAGCGAAGACAAGTATATATTTATTGGAATATGCAGTAATTTGCTAGGTCATACAACAGTGGTGCTTTCCTTTTTATTTGCAGTGGGCCACATGGGCAGTGTCCAGTCTGTCCATGGGCCAGATTCGGCCTGTGGTCTTGATACAGTGCCCGGGTCAGGGCCAGCGGGCACCATCCAATGACATGGAGAGCGGGTAGGAAGGTGGGGCAGCCCAGCCCATACCTAGCACTGGGTTTGCACTGGGGGATTTCTTTCACTGTTGCTGTTGACAACATGGCCCTTATTACGAAGTCATTATTATTAGCAGGAAACACACCTGAGCTAATAATAGGGAATGTTTTACATAGTCTAACCTGTTTGTGCTGGGATTGTGGATGAGTATGTAGGGAAAGCTGGCTTCAAATATATAGTTATAGGAATACTTCAAGGTTGGTATGCTCACAGGATATCTCCCCAGTGCACTACAATTTTGCATGTTAGAAAGAAGCAGATATTTGAGAGGGAGATTATAATATGCATTGTGTGTAATGTAAGTTTGCTTTCCAAAAAAAAAAAAAAAGGGAGTGGTTGTAGGGCCCTGGCAGGTGGCTGTCCTGGACCAGGAAGCTGCCCACTGCCAGATCCTGCTAGTCGGCTGACCTAATTTATGACATTTCAAGGGACAATTACTGCATGAAATGGAGTTGTAGTTTTGGACCACACCATGGGGAAATGATATTGTGATGTAAACCTGGGGTGATCAGGAATCTGTCCTGAATCTAAATGATCCAGTACCACTGCTGAAGTTGTGTCCCAGATTCACCCCAGCTTTGCAGCACAAAAATACCAAAATGAAAAAATGAAAAGCAATAGTCACATGGAAGCTTGCACCCCTAAATTACCATTGGTCAGTAGACAATCAGCTTGGCATTTGAAAGGTCAGTGATAAATGAGGTGGGAAAGAATTATAGTTTGTGAACTAGCACAATACACAGCTCTGTAAAAGCACCCCTAGCTGCTGGAACACAGGTGGGAGTGCATCATCATTTTGTGATTCTTGTCTACTTAGCCTCTGAATGCATAAGCCATTGTTCATTTGTCCAGTCTTATGCTTGCCTTGGTGCTGGCTGTCAGCAGCTTACTGATGACATTGTTGGCTAGCTAGAAAAAGTCCATGATGCTTCTTCATTTAGAAATACAGGATTTTTTTGACCAATGAAAGTTTGGACAGTAGTATGTGGTTGTGGAAAGTTTTAAAAGCTCAATTTGGCAGCAATACACACACATGTTATTCTTAATGAAAAGGTAATTATTGCATAAAGGTTCTTTTGCAGTATGCATGAATTGTTTGCCTTTAATAGACTTTTATCATATAATATAACATGGAAGCCTTTTGGCTATTGAACTACTTTTTAGCACTCCTGGCAGCGCTGCAATGCCAAAACACAGAAAGATGGAACAAATTTGAAAGCTAGTTATCTTTTATTTAAAACACTATATCAGTATCTTACAACATTGTCATGGAGGCATCAAGTCAATGATATACTGTGAAGTGTTTTAAATATTGGTTAGAATTCATGCCTTTTTTTAAAAAAAATACCTTAGTTTGGAGTGAACTTTACACTATAAAGATTGCTACAGTCTGATGACATCACAGTATTTAATAAATGTGAAATATAATGAAAACTGTTTGTTTATGTAATTTTCTAGAAGAAATACAGTCCAGTATATTCCCTACATCAGAGAAAGCAGTGGCTGGGGTGGGGGGGGTTGTCTTGTCCTCTGCCTTCCATCACTTCTGTCCTTTGCAGCCTCCCTGCTCTCCCCACCCCTAGCTCACCACAGCCTCTGAACCTTCCCCTCCCACCACTCTCTTATTGTCAGAATCGTCTTGGGCTCTGTTTCCTCCTGAAGCGCAGCATGTTCCAATGGGGTGGATAAAGATTCATTGAGGTCTGGGGTCCCTCCCCATGGCTCAGGGTCCCCATAACCTACACCTTGCCCCTGCAGCCACAGGCTCTGTCCCTGGTTGGAGCAGCAGCTGGACTGGAATGCACTGCCCCCCCAGACCCAGGGCAGGAGCTGTAGCCACCCCTGCCCATAGGTCTGCCAGGGGTGTGGAGCTGCTGCCCACCAGGTGCGTGTGGCACAGACCGAGCTCTGGAGGGGCCCTTGTCCTGCTGCAGCTCGGTCTGGCAAACAGCACCTGGCAGCCATGGCCGACCATGTCAAGCATGTCTGGCTGCCCGGTTTTCTCTGCACTGAGGTAGGGGCCCCTGGGTCCAGGCCCAGCTAGTCTGTGCATTAATCCACTTATGGCAGCCCCTGCTGACCCTACAGCAATGTTGGTGACACTGATCAGCCAGTCAGGGGATAGACTTTCCATGTACTGCACGCCCAGGAGGGAATCCAGCCTGAGCCAGAGTCTGACAGTAAGTGGGGTGGGGTGGGGGAGATGCAGAAGCTGCAGAGGGCAGACCAAGAAGCTGCTGTGGATTGGACCCTGGCCCCAACCTGTGCTCAAGGCCAGAGTTGGAGCCGGAGCAGCTGCTCTCCCTGCTTTGTATGTGAATCTAAAACAAGGGACTCTTTGCCCGCACCATGCTGATGGGGGAGTGAGGGGAACTTCATCTTAGTTTCAAGTAAATATGGTAGCTGAATAAGCCAAAAGAAAGGAAGTATTCTTTATGCTTGTTCACAGTGGTTGCTTCTGTCAAAGCTGGGTTAGTACATCAGTAAAATATGGTTCTAAGTGCTCAGACCAGTGGTTTTCAACCTTTCTAGATTCAAGGCATTCCTCAGTAGACTTGAGGCACTTCTTGGAAAATGCCACCTCTTAGTTTTCAACTCTTTTTTGATTACAGGAAAATTTAATAGAGCAATAGTTGCAAAGAACTCAGACCACAACAGGGTAGAATGTTTCAGCACTAATGATTCCTGTTTGAAAACTCTGGATTTATTTTGTGAATCATGTTTGCATACATAACAGTACTAATATTTGCACGGCATCCTTGAAAGCATTTCAAAGTACTTCCGGGTACCATGGCTTAGCCACTGACCTCCATTAGTTCAAAGGTTGGACTGTAAAACCACAGCAGCAAGCATATCACTTACTTTTTTTATACTGTATTTATTATGTTTAAATAATGTCAGGCCTTCTGGATTGTCACAGTGTCAGATGGGTATGTTATATGATTTTTAAAGACGCAATGTAATTTCTGACAAATACATTTTTTTGATTCCCGGGCTACCCAAAGTTTAAGGCAAACTACTTGGCAGTGGGAGCAGCCACTCTTAGACATTAGTGAGGCAGTCATTTGACTTTGCAACATATTCTAATCTACCTGATTCCTTCTGAACTCTTTATTTCACAGGTATTAGCAACCCTCTGTTCTTTTAAAGCAGTTTTTCTCAACCTTTTTTGTACTGTGACCCATTTGTAAACATCAGTGGCTAGTCCCAACCCTGGCCCCAGCCCCTTCATGTGTGGGGTGGGGGGAGCATGGGGATGTTCCAAGCAGCCTCTTGCAGGCTTGAACTCTTCCAGCCTGCAAGGGAAAAGCTACAGTTTCCCGCATTTTTCTCCTTTTAAAGTTTGTTCACATCCCTTCTGAGATATTCTTGCAACCCACAGGTTAAGAAACGTTTTAAAGGCCTTGATGTTCCACTAATCAAGCTTTCTTCTGCAATTCTGAAATCCGTTAGCTGCTCTTATTAATGCAGCTCCTAAGCACAGCTGCTGACTTTTTAACTTAACTAAAAACATTCGCTCAGGTGTGGAAATAACTTTCACAGAAGCATTGGAAGCCCTATCAAGATGCCCAAGAGTTTGTTTTATAAATGTGAAAGAGATGTACAATTAATTCTAATGACAGGACCTAAGAAACAACATGTGATTTTATTTTTGCCTATTTTGGTATGACAGCAAACTTAATGTACATTCCAATAGTTACCTTTGTTCTTGTTTTGAACTTAAACCTATTAATATAGCCCCTAGCATATTAGTAAAGCTTCTAGTTCCTTTTTCCTTGGAGAAAAATGTTGTTATCTGTGAGGATGCACTGTACCATCTGCCTTCCCTTTTTGAAACCCTACATCTGCCTGTGTGCATGTCTTGCAGGACATACAGCTGGAAGACCTACTTAAGCAATTATCCAGTGTGAAAGCTGCAGCTAGAGCTTAGAATCCTGTAATGAAGGCTGTGGGGTGGATTGCAAAATGTGATTCAGAGCAAGCATCAATGTTTTCTGTTATACCAGAGCCTTTCAAACAGTGCTACAATCCAAAGTGTTCTTAGTTAGAATGGTATAGATTTATGTTAATGTCGCTTGCAAGCATGTTACATGAATATGATTAGTCCCTGAATCCCTCCAAGACAGTGGTGTTAAACAGGCACTAGTGTCAGGGAAATGGCATTGTTCTTACTGAAGAACAGTGCAGAGAGGGTACCCTCCCTGAGACTGGGAGTTTCCTTTTCTGTGGACCCTCTTTTCCCTTAGCAGATTTTTAAAAAGTTTTTCTTAATAGATATTTTATGAAGACTCTTCAGTTAGCTGCCTGACTATTCAGTAAGTTTAGATCCCCTTCCCAGTTTTTTCTCCCATGGATATTTCTATGGGAGAACAAAGCTTGACCTTATGTTCTTTAAGTGCTTCAGTCTGAGAGGGTGCTTCATCAAGTAAATAGCTTGAAGTGCTAGGACATACTACGTGTTTGAAACAGAAAAATCAAAGCCTGAGTGTAGCAATTATTAACACTTTTTTTCTTGCTTGTTATTCGTAACATGCCTTGCATATAAGGATAGAGATAATTGCAATACATGTACATATATTACGTGCTTTATCATGTAAAATTCATAACTCTCCTAATCCTCCTGCCTGTCGCAGAGTTATTTCATGATGGGCCAATTCCATAATTCAGCACACTGAGGTTGAAGTTCAGTCTGTTGGCATTGCTGCTCTAGGTCAGCGTGGCTTTGATGCAAGTAACTTTGCATCAAGATTACTATTATATTTTTTCTCAGCTCTTTGACTTCCTGTAGGGGTCAAAATTTGACCTTGTTTCTGAAGGAAGCTCTGTACTTCCATTGTTTTAAAATATCAGGCTTTGCAAAATCCTCGGCCCATTGAAGTTGATGGGAATTTGTTTAGGGCATGGGTGTCGAATACATGGTCACAGGCTGGTTCCAGCTGTGGAGCCCTATGATTAGGCCTGACAGAAGTTAAAAAAAAATTGTTTTGTTGGGTTTTTTTTTTTCATAATCTTGATGGATAACACTGTTTTTTGGGTTTTGTTTTTTTTAAGCATTCATTTCAGTGTCTATAGTTTGTTTGTTTGTTTTAGGATTGCATGAAATTAGGGGTGTAGGTCCTTCTCCAGCTCAGGTATGAGGGAAATTGTTGTGCTGTCAGCATGCCCATGCACACGTCGCCCAGCCCAGTCTATCCCGCAGGAGCCTCCCTGGGCACTGTGGCAGCAGCCTCTTCTTATGTTCCCTTCGTATAAATTTTGATTATTAACACTGCAAATGTTTCTTTGTTGGTCTGTGAGTATAAGGTGCAATCGTTATTAATTAATGTTTACTGATTAAAAAATCTAATCCTACCAAGCCACCTATGATTTTTCCCCTGGGTCTTGGACTGACCCTGCACATGGCCCATCCAGCTGTGCAGCATGTTCTAGTTCTGCTCTGGGACTCACTCTGCACGTGGCATAGGGCAGAGCCTGCATGCATTACCACTCTGGCCTGGCCCTATGTGCTGGCTACAATGTGTGGTCCTGATATGGCCACAGACTGACTCAACAATCCTCATCTGGTCTGCAGGGCTAGATGAACTTGATAACCATGGTTTATGGATTTCAGTAGGGTTAAGATTTAATCCCCTTGTAATTATTTAGATCTTCTTGCAGATATTTTATTTCTAACTTAACAAATGCCTGCTTACTGCTTCCCTCTCATGACAAATCTCTTTTTCATAGAATCACAGAAAAGTAGGGTTGGAAGGGACCTTCAGGTGTCATCTAATTCAGCCTCCCGCCAAAGGCAGGGTCACCCCTATCTAAACTGTCCTGTACAAACCTATTGCCCAACCGGTTAGTAACAAAATATAATCACCCTTGGCACAACCATAAAGCGTAACACCATAACCTGCTGCAGATAAGGCAGGGGGACATGGTGACTGACCAATATCCCAGAGGATTGCTAAAATGTATTCAAGAGATCCAAGGAAGAGGGCCATGCCTTCCACTAGAAGGCAAAACCCTGCATAGTCTGCACTAGTCTCGCTATGGAATAGAATTAGTTTCTGACCTTGAATATGGTGATTTGGTCTGATCCTGAGCAGAGGGAGCGCTTTCAATAAAAGCTATTAATACTTTCCTCTCCTTTTTCACTTTACATTCTATTATATTCAGACTTCCTAAGTAGGAATCTGGGGGAGCTGAGGGAAGTCATGTTGTTAAAATATGAAAGAACTGATATTAAAATAAGAGATCTTTGCAGTTTGACTTTTTAAACATTCAGAACAATCTGAGGCTAGTCAGTAAGATGCTGATTTTAAAGTAAAGCCCCTAAAACTGTAAATGTTTCAAGTAGGGCCCAACAAAAGGTTCTGTACCCAATAAAATTATACATTCTTTGGAAAAAATTATATGTCTTTTAAGAAACCTGAATATTTTAGTAAAGAGTTGACAGAAGTATCCAATTCAGGTATACAGTTGCTTCACTCATCCCAATAAATTTGTTTCCCATTAAAATGTATTTTTTTCTAAATCTTAGAGAGATTCAAATTTCAAAACAAATTATTAAGAGATTATAACTCATTTCCTATTGAAGTGAATAATTTTTAATATAATAGACATGTCCAAATAAGACATTTACTGTGCAGTTGACTAATTAGCTGCATAGTAAATACCTTGGCATCTACATGTGTATCCCTGTAAGGCTGAAGTAAACTAGTTTTTAAAACTGCAGCAGCACATGTTTAGATGCTGGATGGTCTGGCTGGGGCATGAGGGTATTTCAGCCATCCCCTCCCCTCCCCCCCCCCTTGCCCAGCACAGTGAGCCTAGGGGGGGAGCAGCCCTGGGCTGGCAGGCTGACTCCTGGGACCTCCTGCCAGCCTGGCCTGCCCTGCCACAACTTGAGTTGCTGTGATCCTGGGGGCATGTGCAAATGAGCTCCTGGCAGCAATAAGCCCCAAAGCGATATGGTGTGGAGTTTATTGCTGTGCATTAATAGGCATGTGTAAATGTACCCACTATGCCACTAACATATGCTAAGGGTAATTAGCCTTTTTAACTTATATATGAAAATAATTCACCACCTATAATATTGAATTGCCAAGCACGTGTGTTACAAATAACATCCCTTTATTTTATTAATGAGGAATATGCGCCTCCCATTTGGAGCAAAAAATCTATAAAGAATATGTGGATATATGCAAAGAATACATAATATATATATAGAGAGAGAGAGAGAGAGAGAGAGAGAGATCTACTGTTTTTCTATTGGATGGATATATAAATAATATATATGAAATCATTTTGCATAGTTTTTCCCCCGAATGCTTTTGTCTTGTTTGTGTGTATTTACTCTGAAACTTACTCGCACTCAGTAGGGCAAAGGAAATTAAACTGCAAGAAAATAATAGCCTTATATTTAATCTTTGACAAAATGTATGAAAATAAAGGGATTGAGAGCTAACTTTCATTGCCAAAAAATTCAAGATGACTTCAGTGGCTGACTTCTAACACATACTAAAAAAGTGGCATCAATTGGTGGGGCTCGTAGAGGCCTGACACAATACTTTTGTTACAAGCAGTTATCACCAGAAGCCATCACTGCTATGCTTAACAAGGAAGTGACTTGCAACAATACATTTTATGTGTAAATTAGTGTGGATTTTTTTTCTCCTCTACCATTTACAGTAATGTAATCCCCTACCACACATACCCTATTACAAGCTGTGCTGACAATTTCAAGGCTTTAATACTAAGTGGATCAACAATATAGCTCAAGAAATAATTGAGCATTAGAACCTAAGTAAAATTTTTCTTTTCCTCCCCATAAATGAGGCTGGTTTCCTCCTCCTCTGGGATGTAGGGCACTTGCTTACATGCATTGTTTTTGTTATAAATATTTAAGCCATAGAGCTTTACACGATTTCTACTGACTTCTAGGAAAATTCCGTGGATGGATCAAATGGGTTCCAACTACATGCCTAAACAGGGAAGAAATTAGAGCAATTCTGAGGGTCCATTTCAGTAAAGGTATTAGAGCTTGACATGAAATTTTAAGTCTCTGTGGGCACAACTTAGTAAAAAATGCTGTTGTTACAAGACGGAACAGAATTCAGTTCACTCTCGTGTATGCTTTGCAACAGGAGTAGAAATACCTGTTCTCATGACTAGAATGAGTAAATATGATTCTAACCTACATGGAGGTTAGATAATACAAGCATTATCTTACGAGAATCTGAAGCAGTTTTATTAACTTACTATTTTAAAATAAGGAAACATCATACAAATTTAAATCCATTTTTAGAAGATCCCAGGGAATGCCCAATCTTTTTTTTTTGGTGGGGGGGGGGAGATCACAGCACATTTTGCTTGTCTGACTTCACTGGGGATCAGGACTGGTACTCAGGGTACACTGATAATGCATTGCATCAGGGAGACTTAAGGAACTCTTTAAAATGTGCAACCAAAACATTCTCCCTCCCTCCAAAAACTTATCACCTCTTTCTTTTTCTCTTTTTAGCCAGTCTCCATTTCTTCATTTATAGGGTTCTCCCGTCTCCTGTGAAGTCTCCATGAATTACTGTGTTTCTAAGGCAGAATTAGCTGGCCTGCATTTGGTTGGGAGTAAATTGGATGGACATCTAATAGAATAACTTAGATCCACTGTGATTGGTTGGGGTTGTATCTAGATAAATCAGTAAGTACCAAATGCAGTACAAAAGGACACCATCAGAAAGTCTTTTGCCAGTTTGGAGGTAACCTCAATGGTTGCTTATTAGATGTTCATTTCAACCACAAGAAATTTCTTCTGGTAGAAAAGTAGCCTGAGACCTGGACTGTACTGATGTTCCTCCAGCCTGGAGAGTTTCACAGGCAAACTGTCTAGCCAGGGAACACTAGAGGGTTGCTTCATGGGCCATCCCTACCCTTAGGGGAGTCCATCAATAAACAGCTTGCCTTCTCATCTCCCTGGGAAGGGGGCAGGCTGGCAAGTGGCATTTGGCAGCTGCTGAAAAGAAACAGCTGCCACAGACACCCCCAGGAGGGTTCCAGCCCCAGGTGAATGAATGCCCCTTCCCCCCAGTCCTGCCAGTCAGCTGATGGGCATGAAGGGGGCATTCTGCCATGGTGGGAACCTTCCCTGTTCTCTCCTTGCACTTCTCTGGGCTGACTAAGAGGAGTGCAGGGGAGGTAGAAAGGGCACAACCACTGTGACAAGGCTCCAGGAACCTTGAGGCAGGAGCACAGCAGCCTGCCTTGCCTCATGCTGCTCTGGCCTGACCCAGAGTAGTGCAGGGCAAGCTGGAGGCATTTGGCTGAGGTGGCAATACTCATGAGCCTTGCTGCTGTGGCACAGCAGCCTGCCTTGCACTGCACTGCTCAGGTAGCTGGGTGGCATGGGCAGCAAGGGGAAGCCAGCATGGTTGGGAGCTAGGCTAGGGAATGCCTCCACATGTCTGGCCACCAGCTCCTTCCTCTGTGCCACTCTGCTGAGCACAGGGGCAGCTATTTAAAAGCTGAAGAGGCAGAAGCAAGTGTGTGGAGGCTTTTCCCAGTCCAGCTCCTGGCTGCTTCTTGCTGCCCCACCACCCAGGTGAGTGGCAGGGTGGCAATTTCAAAGCTGGCAGGTGGAAGTGAGGTCACCAAGCCCTGATCCCAGCAAAGCTCCCTGCATCTTTCTGAAGACAGGGACTTCCTGGTTTGGGAAAGAGACGGGGAGCTGTGGCTGCTTCTCCCCTCACCTCTTGGTCTATGGTGGGGAAGCAGGTGCCCACCATGTTTTGTCGAGCCTGAGGTGACCCTGGTCTCAAATAGGCACAGGAACCTTTCCCCAGATTCACTTCTCCTGGTCCTTGGGAGGAATTAAGCTGGGAGAAAGTGTATAGATATTTAGTCACCCAAGAATCTCTCCCAGGAATGGGTTTTTATTTTCTTTTTAACCCTGGTTGCTGCTGGGTTATTTTTTTCTGGAGTGGCTATTTTTGCTTTGTGAAAAAAAGCTTGCACATCTGTAAACTTCTGGTTTTCACTGGGAGATTGGTGATTCTCTTGGTAGAAACTGAATGTCTGGACCTGGCCATAGTCTGCTAAGTGGCAACTGACTGCATGCAAGAATAGATAGAGAACTGTAGTAAAGGTCAGTCAGAGAGGAGACAGGGCTGAGTGCAAAAGGTGATTTTGTTAATTTTTATATTCTAAAATATATTGGACACACACACACACCAGTGTTTCCCAACCTTTTCCAGCCCAAGGCACACAAATTTTCCATGGCATATCTGTTAAGGCATTCCCCATCATACCTATTGTAGCTCATTGCCATGGCAAAATTCCATGGCACACCTGTTCATTTCTGACTGCACACTTTTGTGCTATGGCACACTGGTACGTTTTTATATCAAAACAGCTACAACCTACACCCCTAAAATATATGAAGCAGTCTCATATTTATACAATTAAGAAAAAATAATTTTCCTCTGCCTGTCAGTGTTTTGAGAACCTAGTCCCTCTTCATACTGCAGTGTGTTAGAGGCTCACTTTGTGTCCATACCCATTATGCTGTTAGTGTGCCAATTACAGCATTTGAATCCTTTGAAGCAGACAGGTGTGCAATTCTCTCGCTGTATTAAGCTATGATGACATCTATAGTCTTTGCAAACAGACAATACATGTTTGTCCAGGTGCCTTACTTTAGTGAGGAGATTATTTTTTTTTTTTATCCTTCAGGGTAGGATGACTGTTGTGGAATTAAATATTCCCTGTCCACAAAGAAATTCATGTTATGGTTTCAAAAGTGCATGTTCAGTGCAACAGTGTAAACGAGATATGAGTAAACAACCATCAGCTCACTCTTCAGTGTCTCCAGTGAATTAAAAAAGTGCTAAATTGTGCCAGATAGATGCAGCACCATGTTGTTGCATAGATGCTGGGAGAGCCTGTTGAGACTCTCTTCTTTTATGAAGGCATGGTCTTTTCCTTCCCCCATCCCTGCACACTCTGGGCCAGATTCTATTTGCTCTATTAGACACCTCAATGTGGGTTGTTTTTTTTTAATTCCACCCTGTTCAAGTTCTTGAAAAAACATTCATGTTTACTTTTGTAATACATTGCCATTTTACCCTTAAGATTTAAGATATGAGTTGCTAAAAAGCAGTGAGAAGGAGGAAGACCCACTCAGCTTTTGTATTAACTATTTTTCAGGGACTTGAGCAGAGTAGAATAGAATTGCCTTAGGCCAGAGATTACTAACCTTTTGCCACTGATGCCACTTCTTACAACCCAGCCTCTACCATGGGCCACTGCAAATCTCTGCACCTTCCCCTGTTTCCTTCCTTTATGGCAACCTGGAGACTGGGAATGTATCTTATGCAGTAGAGGGAATAAACTGAAGAAAGGTGGTGGTAGGATGCTGGGGATGCTTATGCTGCTTCTGTGGCTGAAGCATACTGCTGATTCTTCTCCAGGCTGGATCCAATATCTTCATGGGCTGGATGCAGCCCATTGGCTGTAGGTTGCTGACCCCTAGCTTAGATTCCTAAGTCTGCTTACATGCCTAACAGGTGGAACAGAATCTGTGGAGACATTTCCTTGGGTAAATGTGATAACTTTTATTAGACCATGTGGGGAAGGGAACCTTGGGGATGTACAGGCTGTACCATCTTTTAGTTGCTTCCTATCCACCTTCATGCTCTTCCTTCCTTTTTGACTGTCTCCATGTAGAATCCCATCCCTGCAAACACACATGGACCAGTCACAATTTGGCCTCTGAATTGGTCTGCAGCCTTAACTTCTTTAAAAAGTTTACAATACAGCTTCATATATAGTGCAGTGCTATACAAAATAACACTTTGTATACAAGCATTTGTTATATAGCTTATTGTACAAAGGCCAGATATTTATTATTGTGAATGCTATAGCCTTTAATGATGCAATATATAGCTCTATAACCAAGAGTGCAAAGATAAGGAAAATTCTGAGAGAACATAACTATGCTTTTTTTTTTTTTTTTTTACTACCCAGTATATGAAAAATGTGCGTAGATATTAGGAAGATAGGCAAGTTCCTCTCATAACATTCATGACAACCAGTTTCAGTTGTCAGATACTAGTTTCAAAGATACTGTGCACAAATTTTTGCACACCAAAAGTCTGTGGGAGACGTGAGAAGTGTGCCCCCCCACAGGTAGTTGGGTATTCTCAAGACAATCTCTCCCTCTCCGATCTCTCAGTTCTAATCTTCAAAGAGACTTACAAAACACCTTTCATAGACGAGTCTATGAACTTCACTTCATAAATCTATTGGATACAAAAAATCATAGGCTCAGTATAGGCATTGGATTTACGATGCATTACAACCTGCCTGACATCTGACTCCCCAGGTACGTGCCAGACCTGACCTCTTACATTTTTCTTCCCTCCCTTCCTGTCCCCTAGTTTTCTGCCCTTTGTCTTCCTAATTTACAGCTAGTTCCTCTTTTCCCCCTTGAATTATTACCACAGTAGTGTCTCCTTTGCTCACCTTTTGGCGTTTTTCCCTCTGCTTTTTTTCTTCCCCTCCCTTCCCTGCTTTACCTTTCTGTTTTCCTAATTCTACCTATTTACATTTCACTAACATCTTGTCACACTTTTAGCCTCTCATTCATTGGGGTCTCAGCAGAGACTCCCTGTGCCTGAAGAAGGGTAACTGCACTCAAAAGTTGTTAAGCACTCTTTTTTTCCACCTATTCAGGTGGTCTAATAAAAGACATCACATCTACTCAAAGAACTTTGCCGGCCAAAGTTAACACATAAGGCACATGTAATTGTAAAAGTTCCTGAGTTGTCTGGGTAGGATATGGTCTCAATGCAGGTACTAGAGTCAGACTGAAATCACAGCAAACTTGCTGTTCCCAGCTGCACTTTTGTCAAAAAAAAAAAAAAATCTAGAGTTTGGTCAAAACTATTCTTATAGTTTTGCAGTATCTTACATTTTCTTTTCCTGTGTCAGTTGCTCCAGAAAGCAGGGCAATCCCTTTCTAAATGCAAAAGAAACAACTCTAGCCTTTTCACTTGAATTATTGGGAGTTCCTTTTTGACCATCGGAATTCCTCTTATCTACTTGAAGGTTGACAGTGATTGCTGTGTTTACAGAGGGCTCCAAAATTGGCTAGGTGCCATCTATGTCCTTATTCCAACATCCTTTATTCCAAAGGGTGTACGTTCTGCCTTAATAAGAAAATACAAAAAAAAACAGAAAAGAGGAAGCAGAAACGAGGAACAGAAGTCGCACATTTAAGGATTCATTAGTGACACATCTGGCATTCCCCTTATAATGTGAACTTGTCTACTTTGAGTAATTAGCTATTTTTAACCCTTGGCTTTTTCTTTTTAGATTTTTTTTTTTTTAAGTCTGCCAGGTTTCTGTGTGTTTTTTCTGTTTTTTGTTTTAGATTTTTGTGTGCGCTTTTTGTTGTATTTTTCATGTTTGAGGTTCCCAGGGTGTAATTATTAACACTATTTTTTATTCCCACCTTTTCCCCCCATTCTATTAAATCCTTTCTTTGTCATTAAAGGTCTCTTTAATTTTATAACATGCTATTCTGCTTTAGCTTTAGTAGTGGACCATACAGTTGATGTCACAGTAGGCTGATCTTGAATTGTAAGAAGTTTCATGGTAGGATACCTAGAATAAGAGAACAGGTTAAATTATCTGGTGGATCCTTCATCCCCCTATTTTCACTAGGAACTAACTGAAGAAAGTATGCAATTATTTCTTCCATGTTGTCTGTTTATTGGATGATTTAACATTGACATTTCTGTACCTATGGAAAAAGGACTAATTGAGCAGCTGGATTTCATAAAGGAGAGACCACATGTTCATGGTTGGATCATACATTAAGGAATAGTGTCCAAAACTGCACGTGAATTCATTTGCATGATCACATTGTATAGCTACACCAGCGTACTTGATTTGCAAGCCAAAACAAAACATTCAGGTACACGCACAAAGGCATGCAAAATGTTAGAGCTCAGGTTAGAAAATTTGACCCTTCCAATCTTCTTGGTTTTAATACTAGCAAAACAAAAATTGGCAATAAGGGGTAATAAAACAATACTGGATTTGAGAATAGGACAGTGTGTTTTCCCCATCTCTTCATACTGTACAATCTGATTATTTCAGTCTCAAAAGTGACCTAAAATAAAGCTGTAAATCTTGTTTAGTTTTCATACTTTTTTTTTTCCCTGTATGCATTTATTTTATATATTTGTAATTGGGTTAACTGCTGTTGTTTTTTGTATATAGTCATTTGGACACATTCTAGTAGGGTTACAATTGCTAGGCCCTTTACCTAGTATTTCCCAAGATGCTCTCTGACAAGAGAATTTACTAGGGCTGTCAGAAAAGGAAAAGTTGCAGATTTTTATTTTTTAACTTTTAAAATTTTGTCCATATTCCAAGCCAATTAGCCAAAACAAATTCCAAATCTAAGAGTCAGTCTAGAACCTTTAAGTGGCCCTACTACCAGCAAACACCCTACACCCCCATTTGGGGTTTCAGAAGTTTCCAAAACCTTTGGCAGGCATCGTAATTGCAGGCCCAAACCCAGAGGCTTGGGCTTCAGATGCTCCCATATGGCCCCAGAGGCAAGCCACGGAAGAGTGTCCCATTTCCATAAAGTGGGCTTAAAGTCAAGATCTTCCCTCTCCAGCACGTAGTGGGAGATTGCTATATATCACCTTGGCCGGTACTATCCCTGTGCCAGGAGAGCGGTCTTCCCTGGTGCAGCTAGGAAGACCACCTCTGTGGTCATGGTGTTTCCCTTTCCAAGTAAGCATAGACTATGCTTTACCTGAGCCTTCAAGAGGAGTTGCAGATACTCTCAGTACATAAGGCTTAAATACTTACATTTTGAGACCAAACACTTAGGTTAGGGTTAGCTTGGTTTAGTCGTCTTCTCTGCTGGATGTAGTGAGGTGATCTTCAAGTTTTCCTGGCCAGTTTTAGGGTGACTCTAAGGGAACCACTCTATGTGGTCCATCTGCAGTTGATGCAGTACTTCTTACATTGATCCTGCCAGAAAACTACCTACAGCAGCTGAAAGTCCCTCCAGTTTGTATGTACTGGGTCCTTGCAAAACTGTAGTTTTTTTTTTTTTCTTTTGGGGCCAAAGACCTGGTCACAGCCCTACAACTACTTCCTAAGTAAATCTTCTGTGCAAAGGTCACTTTAGATGCAGTCACCTTCTGCCTTCTGGGTCTTATAGAATCAAAGCAAGCTTTGGCTCTGTCCCTAAAAGTGTCCTTCAGGCCTTTAGTTACTAGCCCATTGGCTTCAGGGCCCTGTCTTCGTCTCTGCTGCTTCCCTGCATGTTCTATTCCTGCTACGATGCCAAGAAGGCCCAACCTGCTCTGCATGTGGTTCCCCATTCAGTTTTGGTTTGGCTGCCTGCTCTGCATGCAGCATTCAGCTCCTGTGGTGACAGCATATTTTACAGTATGTTTTTTTAATTGTTTTCTTTTGAGTAGGCTTTTGGGGTATTGCAAAACACATCCTTTAAAACAAATGCAAATAGAAAAACATATGTTGTAACTGGGTCTTGATTGCTAATTGTAAAGGCTCATAAAAATGCATTGACAATTTAATTATGATTATGCTGTAACAAGTTGGTTAGGTATGTTGAGCAATATCCTTCAGACCTAACTCAATCTACTAAATTATGTATACACCCAATGCATATGATAACAGAGAGAGAGAGAGTCCCTTGAACCAAAGCAGCAGAGGCCTATGATAATAGAGCATAAAATCTGCACCCATTGGGAGTGTCTACACGTACTATTAATCACATAATCGTAGAAAGTTAGGGTTGGAAGGGACCTCAGGAGGTCATCTAGTCCAACCCCCTGCTCAAAGCAGGATCATTCCTGACTAAACTATTCCAGCCAGGGCTTTGAGTCGTGCCTTAACCTCCAAGGATGGAGATTCCACCACCTCTCTAGGTAACTTGTTCCAGTGCTTCACTACCCTCCTAGTGAGAGGTTTTTTTTCCTGATATCTAGCCTAAACTTCTTCTGCTGCAACTTGAGACCATTTCTCCTTGTTCTGTTGTATGCCACCACTGAGAACAGTCCAGCTCCATCCTTTTTGGAACCCCCCTTCAGGTAGTTGAAGGCTATCACATCCCCTCTCAGTCTTCTCTTCTGCAGACTAAATAAGCCCAGTTCCCTCTGTGTCTCCTCATAAGTCATGCATCTCAGACCCCTAACCATTTTTGTTGCCCTCTGCTAGACTCTCCAACTTGTCCGCATCCTTTCTGTAGTGGGGGGCCCCAAAACTGGACACAGTACTCGATGTGGCCTCACCAGTGCTGAATAGGGGGGAATAATTACTTCTTTCTATCTGTTGACAGCACGCCTACTAATGTAGCCCAGTATGCTGTTAACCTTCCTGACAATAAGGGCACACTTTGACACACATTCAACTTACTGTCCACTGTAACCCTTGGATCCTTTTCTGCAGAGCTACTGGTTAGCCAGTTGGTCCCAGCCCATAGTGATCCATGGGATTCTTTCATCCTAAGTGAAGGACTTTGCACTTGTCCTTGTTGAACCTCATGAGAGTTCTTTTGGCTCATTCCTCTAATTTGTCTGCATTCTCCAATTTTGTTCTAGTCCTACCCTTCAGCATATCTACGAACTTGTTGTCTATGAACTTGCGGAGGGTACAATCCATCCCATCTTTCAGGTCGGTGAACATATTGAACAAAACCAGCCCTAGGACTGACCCCTGGGGCTCTCCATTTGATAATGGCTGCCAATTAGACCTTGAGCCACTGAACACTACCCCTTGATCCCAATGATCCAGCCAGCTTTCTATCTACCTTACAGTTCATTCATCCAATCCATACTTCCTCAGGTTGCTTGCAAGAATGCTGTGGGAGACTATATCAAAAAGCCTTGCAAAAGTCAACGTATGTCACATTCACTGCTTTCCCTGCATCCACAGAACCAGTCATCTCATCATAGAAGGCAATCAGGTTGGTCAGGCATGACTTGCTCTTGGTAAATCCATTATGACTGTTCCTGATCACCTTCTCCTCCAAGTGCTTAGAAATGGATTATGTGCTCCATGATTTTTCTGGAGACTGAGGTAAGGCTAACTGGTCTGTAGTTCCCTGGATCCTCCTCCTCCTTCCCTTTATTTAAGGATGAGTACTATATTTTCCCTTTTTCCAATTGTCCAGGACCTCCCCTGATTTGCCACAAGTTTTCAAAGATAATGGCCAGTGGCTTTGCAGTCACATCAGCCAACTCCCTCAGCATCTTCAAGTGCATTGCATCTGGCCCCATGGACTTGTAGACATCCAGCTTTTCTAAATAGCCCCAAATGTACCTGAATAAACTGTGGTGCAGTTTATGCCCAGGAAGCAGCTGACTCAGGCACAGTGTTTTCATGTGTGCCCAGGATTAATTCACGCTGGGACAGAGCAGCCCTGTTTGTCAGGGAGCCCAGGGGGTCAGCCTGCCAGCCTGGAGTTGCTCCCTCCTTTTCCACCTCCAACCTCTCCCCCTCTGGCTCAACGTGCTATGGAGTGCCTGGCTGGGGCATGATGGTGCAGGGCAGCCTTACAGTGCAGGGTTAGGTGGCAGGTGGCTCCACACTGTAGCACCCTCATGCTGCAACCAGTGCCAGTCACAGTTGTACATGTACATTTGAATGCATGGAATTAGTCCACTGTAGGATAGTATTTGTCCAAGATGGTACTATTCTACAGCAGAGTTAATTTAGTTTATTTAGGTTAAATGCATGGGGGTAAAAAGAAGGTACTGGGTAATGTAGGGCCTCTGCAGGACATGCTAGGAAATCTGGTGGTTACACCAGATGACAAAGCTAACCTCTTTAACAATTTCTTTGCCTCCATTTTTTTTTTTTAGCAAGGACTGGGGCATCCCCACCACCAGGATCCCCAACGGACCCAGGGGATGCACTGCCAGGCCCAGGGTCAGCATGGACCTAGTCAGGGAACTTCTGGTGGGACTAGACATATTCAAATTGGCAGATCCTAACTCTCCACCCCAGGGTGCTGAGGGAATTAGCAGAGGTCATTGGAGAACCCCGGCACAGCTTTACGAGCACTCAGTGCTCTGGCGAGGTGCCAGAGGACTGGAAAAGGGCCAATATGGTCCCCATTTCAAAAAAGGGAGGAAGGAAGACCCAGGAAACTACAGGCCCGTTAGTCTTACCTCGGTCCTAGGGAAGCTCCTTGAGAAAATTATCCAGGAGCACATCTGCAAGGGACCAGCAGGGGGGATCATACTTAGGGGTAACCAACATGGGTTCATTTGAGGCAGGTTCTGTCAGACCAGCTTGGTGGCCTTCTACGACCAGGTCACAGAATCCTTGGACGCAGGTGTTGCGGTGGACGTAGTCTTTCTGGACTCTAGGAAGGCCTTCAACACTGTCTCCCACCCCATCCTTATTAAGAAATTAGGCGACCGTGGCTTCGATGCCTACACAGTCAAATGGGTTGCAAATTGGCTGGAGGGCTGCACCCAGAGAATGGTGGTGGATGGGTCTTTTGACCTGGAGGGATGTAGGCAGTAGGGTCCCCAGGGGCTCGGTCCTTGGGCCTGCACTGTTCAACATCTTCATCAGTGACTTGGATGAGGGGGTGAAAAACACCTTGTTCAAATTTGCAGATGATGCTAAGATGTGGGGAGAAGTGGGCACGCTGGAGGAGGAGGACAGGCTACAACTAGATCCAGACAGGTTACAGGGGTGAGTGGATGAGAACAGGATGTGTCTCAATACTGACAAGTGCAAGATATTGCACCTGGGGAGGCAGAACCAGCAGCATACCTACAGGCTGGGGTACTCCCTTCTCATCAGCACAGAGGATCTTGGTGTCATTATTGATTCCAAAATGAACGTGGGCTGCCAACGTGGGGATGTGGTCAGGAAGGCTAACTGCACCTTGTCATGCATCCACAGATGCATCACAAGCAGATCCAAGGAGGTGATCCTCCCCTTCCATGCAACACTGGTCAGGCTGCAATTCAAGTACTGCATCCAATTTTGGGCGCCACACTTCAGGAAGGATGTGGCCAGCATTGAGAGGGTCCAGAGGAGGGCCACTTGCATGATCAGGGGGCAGCAAGGCCCTATGAGGGGAGGCTATGGGACCTGAACCTGTTCAGCCTCCAGAAGAGAAGGCTGGGGGGGAAATCTGGTGGCTGTCTACAAACTGGCTAAGGGGGACCAGCAGGCTTTAGGAGAGTCCCTGTTCCTCCAAGCACTACCAGGAGTAACAAGGAATAACAGCCACAAGTTGACTGAGAGTAGATTTAGGCTAGATATCAGGAGGCACTACTTCACAGTCAGGGTAGCTAGCTAGAACCAACTTCCAAGGGAAGTGGTGCTCACTGCTACTCTGGGGATCTTCAAAAGGAGGCTAGATAGTCACCTAGCTGGGGGTCATTTGACCCCAGTATTCTTTCCTGCCCATGGCAGGAGGTTGGACTTGATGATCTACTTGGGTCCCTTCTGACCCTACCTACTATGAAACTGTACCCTAGTAGGGCCACATGTGTAGGTAGTTGCATTATCTTTGTTGCTTGCTTAACTATATGAATTGTGCTATATTTGAAATTAAAACCTTTAAAAATTAGTGGAGTACAAGTACTTTTAAGTGTTTTAAGAGTTAAGAGTTTATTTCTGATCATTGGAACTTAAGCTCTTAAATCAGTTAAACCCTTTTAAAAAGTCTCCTGATCCACAAAAAGTCTCCTGATCTGCTGGCAAAGATCACCTACTGGATTCAACCATGTTTTTTTTCCCCTTATCTCTTGTTCTTATTACAGGATGAGTGAATGTTAACAAGCATGTTTAAAGATGCTTCTGAGTGCCTATGACTACACATTTTGGGATTAAAAAAAAACATTGAAGAAGAAACATTTGCATTTAATAAAAAAAAATTTCTGAAGTCCCAGAATTATTTCACATATATTAAGAATGAGAAAGAAAGGAATAGAATGACAACAACTAGTTTGTGAGAAGCAAGGATTTCTTAGGGTGATACCTTTTATTAGACCAACTATCAAAAAAAAGATATCACTCTAGTAAGTCCTCACCTCTCACATAATTTGTGAACCATCACAGTTACAACATCACCCTTGCGCTACCAATCGCTAGTTTGACATTTTGCTCCCTCTCATCAGTATGAAGATAAAAAGAGCAGGTTTCCAACTGAGCAACTTTCAGTGTTGCCAGCTGGCATAATGTTACTGAGCATCTTTTAACATCTGGTATTTTACTTAAAGCCCTAACAGGTGGAGACATGAGGTTTACTGCTCTCAGCAAAAAATAAGCAAGTTTCTATACCTTGTAATTGCAGAATAAAGCTTGAAAATATGAACTGACTCAGAAACCAGAAAGCAAATAGACATGTATTTAACAAAAATGATGTCTTAATCGTGATTGGGGGGCGGGGGTCTGATTTCTTTCATGTGTGGGGCTGGCAACACTGACTTCTACTCTGGGAGTTGGATTCAGCTTTATGCATACAAAGGGTTCATACAAGCTCAATTTTTTTGCCTATGTACTTCATCTGTATTTTGGATAATATATACATATAATCAGCCAAGTCAAAGAGTGGAAACACTCCTTACTATGGAGTTAGTAAGGATTAGGCCACTTTAATTTTCTTCATTATACACATAATTTACCCTTTTTGCAATTGAGAAATTGGCTAATCAGTATCTTGTATGTCATGCCCATATACATGGAAGAGTCCCATGAAGGAGGAGGAAAGGCATAGTGTTCATAAAACATGTTGCAGGAACAATGTGACAATTACTACACTCACATACCACATGCCTTCAAATAAGAGGCAAGTCTTGTTTTGAAAGGCAGAATATTGAAAAAATAGTTTTTCTAGGTTTGTGGCTGCCTTTTCACCTAGCATAGCTCCTGGAAGCACAGTGTGTCCAGGGAGTGTGGCATCCAGGAGACAATCTGGGTGAGGCAGCAGGAACTCCCTGGTGTGGCAGGGTAGCAAGAAGGCTAGGCTCCAGACCTGTGCAAGGGCGAGAACAAGACTTTTTTTTGCTGTAAATAAACTGTTTTTTCCATGCCACAAGCCTCATCAAAATGCTACAGACTGCATACATCAGCTCACTTGCTGCTTCAGGCACAAGCTATAGTGCTCAGACAGTAGCAGCTGTGAGCAGGTTAACATTGGCCCCTCCCTTGCTGCTTACTGAACCAGAAAGAAGTTGCAGCTTGTAACAGGGGGCCTTCTCAGGGCTGATTTTTCCTGTGGCCCACCCACCCATTCCTGGGCTAGCTTCCCACCTGCCATGCCTTGCTGTTAATTTATGTTAATTAAGTGGGAGGCTGTCTATTTCTTGCCCAGATGCCAGGGGGCACTATCTGCAGCTCTGTTTCTCCCCTACACCGCAGTCCATGCCTCACAGATGGCATCCAGCTGTTGTCACTATCACTGACCTCACACTGGGCCTCAGAATCCTGCTTTTTGAACTCCACCTGGATCCCTCCATTCAGGCAACTTACTCCACCTTCATTCCAGGTTACATGGCTCCTCAAGCTGCTCCCCCACAAAACCTTTGGTTCTACTGGCCCTGAGCATCGCTGTGGTGGGCCCCTGGCCCTTCCAGTCCTGGACCCAGCTTGGACCAGTCAGGGGATGTCAAGACAGGTTTGAGTCTATGGTCCCACTCTCTCACTGGGGTCCACCTTCCAGACTCTACAAGGGGGTAACCCACCCAGTTCTGGGAGTTGGGGCTAAGGCACCCCAACCCACCTTTTACTGTGGTGGTAACTGGCCAGGCATTTCCTGGGGGCTCCTGCACCACTGAGAACCCCACCAGGCCACCCACTCCGGCAGGGTGCAGTTTTAGGTCATGCCCAGAACCAGGAGCCTCCATCCCCTACAGCTCATCTCTTACCTCCAGAAGATACCTGTAGCCAGGTGATGTTGTTGCCAGACCTTTCAGCAGCAAAATGCCCTGTTCATATGGGCAGCCCTGGATCGAAAATGGCTGCCCTAATCAGTCACCTGCTGGCTGCTGTCTTCCAGCCCTTAAAGTGGCAGGCACAAACAGTGCCCTGCCACAGCTAATTTGGCAGTCATTAGAACCCAGCATTTCCTTGCTTCTATTCCAGTGAAGAAAAATCAGCTGTCCTACTTAAGACATGCACCCCAATTTGGGAGGTCTGATTTTGGGGTTAAAGGTGTGTGTGGTATGGAAGCAAATACAGTACTATAGAGATTAAAGTTAGAGTAACAGTTACGTATTGTATTCATTTGTTGCGCCACATATTCCCACTGTAGCCTATTTCTAGCTTGTTATTCATTTAGATTTTTTTAAAACATTAGAGATTTGATACAGTTTTTTTCAATGCTAAAGCATTTTTGAAGAAGTACCAACAGCTGATGATGGTGTTCAAAAATGCCAAAGTGGTTGATTCTGCATTGCTGCATATCATGTGTGGTAATTTTCAAAACAAGTGCTATATGGATACAAAGCTCTACTGAACTGTTTCCAAGTATTTGAAAAGTGACCATCACTCTGTTTAACTCTTGCTGCTTCACTACTTTTAAAGCTGTAGGTAGAAGCCTGTACTTGCAAGTGACCGAAATGCCACCTTTATAACAGGTCAAAAATGATTATTTGAGCTCTTTAAAGTTGTAGGAGAAGCAGAAAAAGAAGTTTGATGCTGGTTAACCAGAAAATATATTTACATAGTAACGTAATTAGGAGTGGATGAGTGGAGCACTAGTACTGGGGCACCAACTTAAGAGGGATGCCAGAATCACCCCCACCTCTACAGAGTCCATGCTGTAGCAGCAAAAGCAGCTTGATAGTGTTGTTGCTGTAGCAGGATCTAGATACAGCAGAGCACAATGTCTGGGCAAGAGGAACAGGCAGGGTGAGTAGATCATGCTGCAGCAGCAGTGGCTATGGACTGTATTTGAGTCCCTGATAGCAATGTGATTCCTGCCACCTCCTCCCTTAGAGTCTCTGCCTCTCCGGTGCTCAGCAGCACGTTCCTCCCTGCTGCCCTGTCTCCCACTGTCTTGCAGGGTTTGCCCAGGGTACAAACCCTCTCTTTTTTTCACCTCTGCTATTTTGGGAGGTTCAGGCCACATCTCCATATGGTGACATTGCTATAGTGCTGTACTAAAACATACCACAGTATGGGTGGTTACTACATTGTGTGCACGGTGCACGGTTAGATTTCGCCACTACGGCAACGTAGTGGTGCACTATAACCAGGGAGCGTGCTGCTGTGGAAATGTAGTTAGTGATCACATATAGACCCATGTGATCACTACATCACTGTACGGCAATGTAGAGTGTCACTATGTTGCTGTAGGGTGATATGCACACACGCCCTCAAAAACCAGATGACAGATATTCTTGATTTTGATCAAATAATTGTTAGTCTTTGTTTTTCTTAGTATGCCTAGAGGATTGAGGAACAGAAGGGAAAGTTGCAGTCCGTCATGGAGAGAATATATAACAGAAAAGAAAGAGAAGTCAGTTTACAATTACAGTAGTGCCTGACTAGGGACAGCAACAAAATATAAACACAATCTTGGCATAAGAATTCCCTTTTGCTTTCCCAAAGTCAATAGAAATAGTATAGCATGTGTGCTGGATCCAACAAAAAGTGTCCTAAATTAAAAACTTTATGCTGCAAGTGACAATTTTAATTTATTAGATTTTATGCAAAATAGAAAAGCATCTGTTCAGGGCTCCAAGAGCCTTTTCCATATTTAACATTGTCACTATATTACATTTATAGCTAATACCTTGTAATTCTGGGGGCATTTACAGTCAATCCTGGCCTGTTTATATTCATTTAGGAGCTGCTGAAAAGGTCATTTCTCTGGGCAATTATTTTGACCACCTCATCCAACTCTGCATTTTTCCAATGGTTCCCCCCTTCCTTATCACAAGCATATGGTCTTTGTCTTCCCTGTCAGGGCCCACCCTGGACTATCATAGCCCTATCATCAGATCATTCTTTATCAAAAGGTGATGTCCTTCCTCCTCAAGTGATGGTAGCCTCTATTTTCTATTCCTTCCACACTGCCTCTCACAGTTCACAGGACTACTTCATAATTATTCAAAAATCCACTCTTTTAGAGTAGGGACCTCTTTTTGTTCTGTGTTTGTACAGCACTTGGTACAGCACGGTTCTGGCCAGGACCTGGGTCTTCTAGGCACTACAATAATATACATATTGTATCAGTCATTCATTGCATTTCTGCCTGGAATGGAGAGCCAGAAACTGTGCAGGAGAATAAGCCTTGCTTTGTGGGGAATATGGCTGATAGCTCATGTCTTCTTATCCTGGCTTCTTTATCCAACACAATATCTTATTTTAAGGACAGTACTACAGAAGAATCTCTTTCAAACAAAATCATTGTGTGCATAGACTGCTAGTTCCTCCACTTATGCAGACATCCTGATCTCTGCCTGTTCAGTGGAATCCCTCTGTGTAGAAGCACAAACTTAAAAAAAAAAAAAAAAAAAGGGATTTTAAGCAAAAAATGGAGGAGTGAAAATTTGTGCATCACCAGCAAAAATGAAATCCCATCTGTGAATGTACAAGTGTTAGGAATGAGGCATGTTTTGAGAATACTTCATTCTATATTCACAATGAGTCTTTTTCTTCAGATAAAAATAATGTTGCAAAAGCTAATGGGGAAAAAAATCATTGTCAAAATGCACCAAGTGTTCTAGGTTTTTATGCTCTTGAAAAAGTGTTCTGGTGGATTGCTTCCTGAAAATTAGCAGGACCAAAATACAATGCAGTGGGCATGTCTACACATGCATATTTACTGCCCAGTAACCAAAATCATTGCACAGTCTGGGTATGCATCTACACATGCATACCTGGTACTATGTAGTAAATATGGTGGCTTATGCCAACTTGAGCATAAATTTGTTACCTGCATCATGCAGGTATCAAATTTGCACCCAATTAGTTACTGTGCAGTAATGCACATGTAGATGCCTTACTGCACAGTAACACTGTGTGTGGACTGACTTGGGACTAACTTGAGTCCCAAGTCAGTCTACACACAGCATTAATGTACTTTAATGCCTGCATATGTAGGCACCAACCTATTCCCACTTATTGTGTGGCGATTTACTGCGCAGCAAATTTAAGCTGGTGTAAATGCACATTAGACATGAACATGTGAGATTAAGGCAACACAATAAACTCTGGAGCAGTTTGCATTGGAACACACTACTTCCGGGTGCAGCGTATACATGTGCATCCAGAACAGCAGCACTTCTGAGTTGGTGCGGAGCAGCCCCAGGATGGCAGCAGGCTTGGGGGGATCAACCCTGGGCTCTGCATGGTGACATCGGGCGGTGGAAGGGATGGCTGGGGCATGAGTGTGCTGAAACTGCATAGTTATGTGGCTAGGAAGCATGTAGGAGTCTGGCCCCCTGCTGCCTGGGCTGACCAGGTTCTTTTTATGGCCACAGTTACCAGCTAGGTGTGTGTTTAGTCGCACTTAATTACTCGGCCATAAGTTAGTTCTATCCCCGACAGTATATGCTACACTGGAGTTAATAAGTTTACTGCACCCTAGTAACTGGTGCAAATATAGACTGTGACGCTTCACTGTGGAGCTAAGTACAATAAGAAAAGAATAAAATCTGTTAAGAAATAGAATACTTTAACAGAAAAAGTCAGCAAAAACATGTCAAAATTATAAATATGTGACTTAACAAAAAAACAAAATTAAGAAAACCCCCCAAATAACCGCAAATTGATAGTTTATTTTTATTTGGAAAATATGAAAACTGAAAAAATAATATATAGAAGCACATACTTGAACTGAAAATTTTCATGGAATCGACATCCTAAAACTGCAACCCCATTTCCCCCCAAAAAATCAGTCAATCCTAGAAAATACCATAATTTCTAAGTAATTAAAAAAAAAAAATGCTCTGTTTGGAGTACCAGTGCTCTGAGAGGAGGGTTTTCCACATTACAGATAGTTCAATTTATCTCTGTTAAAATCCTACTGATATATACTTTCAGTCACAATACTTTACTTTATAAATAACTTTATTTGAACCAATGTTATGATCATGCTTCAAAATTATGCCATCTATAGGTTCAGTTTTGCACACGTAGATACCAGCCTATCCCACTTACTGTGCAGTAATTTACCGCACAGCAAATTTAAGAAGGTGTAAATGCATGTGTAGACATGCCATCACAATACCCATTGCAGTCCAAGGGATGTTTGTCTGCTTACCTGAAGACAAAATATTACCACCACCTTTTAAAAAAATCATTCTACATGCTTAAATACCCTCATAGTGCAATCTCTAAACAGCTAACCTACAGGCAGACCTTTTATTTACTTAAATCATCAAGGTTCTGAAATAGATCCACAGTGGTCTCTAAGAAGACCTATTAAAATCACTTCCTGTAAGAACATTATTTACTCTGTACTTTGTATAAATACGAGGCTACAATTTTCACGAGAAGAAAACTGTTTTGGGTTGCTCTGGTTAAGTCTGATGAGCACAAGGCTGTGCTAAGAATGTAAGTGACAAGAAATGCTTGTAATTATTTCAGCCTTTTACTATGGCGATTTGGCTCTTTGTCTACCTCAG
Source organism: Crocodylus siamensis (assembly GCF_052110815.1). NCBI lineage: Eukaryota > Metazoa > Chordata > Crocodylia > Crocodylidae > Crocodylus > Crocodylus siamensis. The sequence continues at coordinate 101,375,849 of NC_143395.1, read as the reverse complement.
CCTGCAATACAAATCAGATGGATCCTTAAGATTAATCAGTGTTTTATGCTATCATAATAGCACCATTTTTCTTCTAGTTTCTTGCAGATGGAGTCTAATCTTGCTAGTATCTGTTTTACACTGATAGACCTCTACTGGCTCCTGTGGAATTACTCCCAAATTCCACTGCTGTGAAATCAAAAACTGGTTTTTTTTCCAACTCAGTGGTTCATATTTAGTGTCAACAACGTTCAAAATGCTAATGTAAACTGAGACAGCTTGATAGCTTCTCAGTGTCAGAAAAGTGACTGCTTGAGAATTACCAATTAATAACAAGGTGCAATTTTGCTCAATTTCCATGTATTGTTCAGTTCATGAAGAGGATAACTTTGCCTTGAGTTACATTTTTCCATCTTAAAATATAGGTATTTTGATTTGTCTGTTTTAGATAAACTTTTTGAAGAAAATAGCTTTGCTAGTTCTTTACTATTTGCTACCAAATGAGAATGTGGACTGTACACTTTGTATAGTGTATACATGCACACACAGTACACATCCCATTTTCATTATATTTTGTATTAAAAAAAATGTGAGTACCATCGTAGTCATGAAACAAAAGGATTAACTGCATGTGCTGAACCAGGTGTTGAAGCAGTTTTACAGCATTATTTCTGCTAAAAAAGCTCATGGATTCCTACAAAGGATGTCTGACCTACTGCTGTAGATGCTGTATTAACAAACAGTAGTAAGGTAGTTCCTGAGTCTACAGCCTTGTTTTATAACAAGATGCAAACAATGGTGAGCTAGAACCGAATGGGGTGAATGAGGTAATAGTATAGTAAAACAAGTATTTGGTCAGTGTCCTTCAATGAAAGCATGTTATTCGACTGTCTCTCTTTTGCAATGAAAAGTAATTATATGATTTTGTGACCACAAAGACGCAGATCTCAGAGACTGAGATGAGGCCATCTAATTAATTTTTCATTTGGACTCACATTAGAATTAAACACATTTGTTCATAACTTAAAGGTTGACTTTGTATGGACCAGTGCATGTGCCCTAAAAATCAACGGGAGGCTTTATGTTGACTTAAATAATTAGAAGAGACCTATGGGCTCATCTGGTCCAACCCCCTGCATGAATGCAGAATATCTAATCCTAGACTTAAGAGTGGTAAACTAAAGCCTGCTGATCAGACTGAATTTTTTTATGGACAGTTATTAATTTTAGCAGCCTTCATCAGTAAAATGAAGAAGAAACAAAAAATTGTCAATCAGAAATGTATTTTCCATGCTACCATTTAATCAGTTTTTTAATCATGTATCAAGGGCCTTTAATTCCACTGAACTAAAAAGTATGTACTATCAAGCATTTAAATGCTATTTTTAGTATTAAAACTCGCAACCAGTGGTGTAATCACCAATTAAGCTCCGTGAATTATATATAAATGAGCAGTGTGTTAAATATGACTGATTATAATAATGAGCAAATCTCCTAATGGAACTGTTTTATGGAAATATACATCTAGGTGATAAAGTATGTTGATGTACTCTTAACCTTCAGAAAGTTTTAAAAGTACTAGCCAGAAGATAGTAATAGTCAAGTAGTTGGGATCTGTGCCAATGTATCACTTTTGTATCATCCTAAACAGGGAACATTTCATGTAAAATCTACTGAAAAAATACTAGCCTATTAAGTTGAAACAAAATGACAAATTTCTTATGACCTAAATGACAGAAATCAATTAGAACCATTTACAGCATGTAAAAATGAATTGTCTATATTTGGGAGCTAAATTTTGATCCTACTGAATCAAATGGAATGTTTCAAGCAAATGTGATACTGTTGTTGTTATGGTAGTACCCAAGAGGCTCCCAGCTGAGCTTGTGTATCTGTTAAACTAGCCACTGATCAAACACATGGATTTTACAATATAATGGACCAGATAAAATCTAGGAGTGAAAACAAAGGTCCGGAGTGTTTCCTAAGTTCATATAGAAAATCACAGGCAGAGATCTGGAGTTCCCCACCTGTGGGCCACACTGCTTTCAGGGGATCAGGATTTGATCTGCACTTCAAAACGGATAAGAGAAACCATTTTTGTGGTAGTTTCTGAACAGATTGAGTGCGACTCTTAAACCAGGACAATCTTGTTTGATATAGACATTACGTCATAACACAATAATTGAAGCAATGTTAAGTCTCCATAGACTAAACTTATGTAACCTAAAAATGTTTGAAGGTATCACAGCCATGCTGCAGTCACTCTATTTACTGTGCAATCATGTCAGTGATCAGCATGATGTGGTGTCTACATATAAACAAAAAACCTTCCAAGTACTTTCCAAGTCTAAATAAAACAAGAAAGCAGCTAAGGAAAGGGAGGAAGTGTAGTCATGTGGCTAGGACACAAGGCAAGGATCCAGAAAACCTGGGTACTATTCCACATTGGGCCCCTGACTTGGTGTTTGTTTTCAAGCAAGTCATTTCAATTTTCTGGACCTTTCATGCCTTGTTTGTCTATTTATACTGTAAATCCTTCTAAGAAGTCCCAAATAAGCTTAAGACACCACTACACTAGGCACAATTGGTAACTTTAGTGCCCTATTGCCTTATGTCTAATAGCATTAGAATAGCCAGCATGGACAGCTGGTTTCACTGGGTTTGGTTAGAGCCTTATCCTTTTAATAGGAAACCAGCAGCGATTAAAGCTCAGAGTTGGAGCCTCCTTCTACCAACCTTCCTGTGTGCATGTACCATGCCCAGCACAATAGTGCATTGAGGCTTCTACATGGTGCTACAACTGATCAGTAATAAAAGTAACAAGGCACTGACTCAGGCTGAAATCAAGAAATCCTCATTGCTCAAAGCTGTTCTGGCCGGGAGACAGTTCATGTACTGGATCACTTATTCAGAATGGATGCAGTTTAATGATTAAGGAATCTTTTTGCTAGTTTATTTACATAGTAAATTCTGCTATTATAACATTAAGTGTCTTTTCAAGTCTTCTGTTAAATCATTGAGCTATAACTGATGCAGCTGTTAAAGCAGGCTGTTGTGATGTTTTAATGTAGGGGGTAATAGCGGTGTGATACTATCAGCTGAAGTTTATAAAATCAAACAGTTAACTTCATCTACTTTAAAAAAACCAAACAATTTAGCACAGTAAAGATGCCCATAAGGTATTTGATACCTACAACCATTTAGCAAAACAAAAACCAGTGGTTTCAACCACCTTGAACAGCAGAAAAGACCTCAGTAATCCCTTGTTAGAAGCAAGGCTGGGGACATTTTTCCTTTCTTCTTTCAATATGTAGCATAGGGCATCAGACTTCCACAAAACATTATCATTGCCCAAAGTCATCACCATTGCCCATACGATTCAATGCCTTTGATTTATTTGGCCAGTTTCTTGTATCTATTTCTTCTGCTTACTGTAGTCCAGCGTCGAGTTCCAAACATGAAGGACCTCCATTGCGAATCCACTTAGCAACTCTCAGATAAAGTGACTGTTGGCTTATTGTTTATTCATGAAGACAGGAGTCTATCTAAGATGGATTCAAGCCACTTGGGGCTTTATAGAATAAAGTTAGCATCCTGAGCTGTACCAGGAAGGAAGAAAGCAAGCCAGTGCAATTGCATAAGTCCAGCATGTTTCCTGGTGCTTGTTTTAGTAGACACGTGAACAGCTGCATCCTGCCTCAGCTTTAGTTTGAGCTGTTTTCAAGGGTGGTCCCATAAACACTTAGATGTCACAGGGCTATGAGACACAATAGCAAGGTCCATGCCTATAAGAACATCACAAGGGTATAACCCAGTGATTTTTGAACTGGAGTGCCTTCAGATCCTTTTGAGGGTGCTGTGGTATGCTATACAACATTAGCACTGTTAGGTGTGCAGATATGATTCACGAGATAAACCAGAGATTTCAAATAGGAACTCATAGTGTTAAAACATGTTGACTGCTTGTGCTTTTTTGAGTTCTTTTGCAACAATAGAATTATTTTGTTACTACAGAAAAAAGAGTGAGTGAAAACTAAGATTTGGTGCCTGGAGTTTAACAAGGCGTTTGTGTAGTCTAAAAAGGAGAACCACTGGTCTAACCAGTTGCACGAAAAGGATAAATATATTTTGAAATCCCCTTCTTAGTTTATTCATTACAGCAATTGATAATCTGTGAATCTGAATATACATTTAACTGATTATGAACTAACAAAGCATTGAGAGAGCCTCAACTTCTTTTTATTATCTTCCCTTTTTTGGATTTGCAAAAGTTCAACTAAGGATATTATCCAAGTAGTTAGTATGTCCTGTTCCATAACATTCCCTTCTATGCAGATTCCTGCTCCAGCAGGAAGCATTTACCTTTATAGGCAGATGGGTAAAATCACAATATCCTTACATCTATTTCCTGAGCATTCAAACAAAAGAAGGGGAATGACAGGGTAATAGTATGTGGGATTAATTGTTACAGATAAACTTGAGAACTGGAGCAGGAAAATAATATTGCTTCTGCAGACTTTATGCTTAAGAGTGAAAAGTATGATAGAGACAAAGACTATAAATATTCCACATGATTTATCAGATGCTCAAGCACTTTCAAAAAACACGTATCTATTTGATTTGATTTAATTTATATGCTGCCCTTCCCAGCAAGCGGCTCAGTGCAGTTTACAATAAGGGGACAGAATAATTTATAAAACAGGAAAATGAACAAGAAAACAGGACTGTTTAAAAGGGAAACTAGAGCATCAACATAAAAGAGACCCCTCCCCTCAACCAGTATCTCAGCTTAGCTTTGTTTGATAAACTTGTCTCTAGTCTTCTACCAGTCTTACAGGCCCAGGTGGACCTCAAGAGCACGGGAGTACCAGAGCTGTGGAGTGACTGCTGAGACTGACTTCCATTGTGTGTTTGCCAAGTTAACTTGGTGCACTTGATGCCACTTTTAAGAGGTTGTTCTTGACTGAACTTAAAGCCAGAGATGGAGCATAACAGAGAAGCAGCCCAGGCTCCGTAGTTGGCAGCAGCTACCCAGAGCCAGGGCTGGTGGTGACATGCCGAGCAAAAGGGCCTTGCATGCCATGCTCGGCACGCGTGCTGGGGATTGTCGACCCCTGCTGTAGCTGGTGCAGAATGAGGAAAGTGGTGGGTTGCCAGGAACGTGCAACTCCAGTGTTCTAAAGTCTTTGCTGGCTCCCAGTAGTTTTCCAGGCACAATTTATGGTGCTGGTTTTGACATACTAGGCCCTAAATGGTATAAGCCATTCATATCTAATGGGCCAGCTGCAAACAGCTGTGCCGGGCTCCACAGCTCCAGCATCAGCTCTATGCTGGCAATGACTGTGCGTGCACCTGGGAGTGGACAGCAGGAGGCTGCGCTGCCTCAGAGCCAAGCCCTATCCCTGCTGTCCACTCTGAGGTTCATGTGCAGTCACTGCCAGCATAGAGCTGATGCCAGAGCTGTGGAGCCTGGCACAGCTGTTTGCAGCCTGCCCGCTGCTTGCTGCAGTTGCCCAGATCCCAGGCTGGCTACAAGCAGCTGTGCTGGGCTCTGGAGCCTTGCCATCACCTCTGTGCCAGGAGCAGGGTAGAGACTGGGGTAGGGCTGACTCAGGCCCCCTGTTACCACCTGTTTCAAGGCCTGGGCACGCACCGATACAGAGCTGATGCCGGAGCCTGGCATACCTGTTTGCAGCCTGCCTGCTGCAGTGGCCCAGATCCCAGCCTGGCTACAAGTAGCTGCTCTGGGCTCTGGAGCCCTGCCATCACCTCTGTGCTGGCAGCAGGGGAGAGGCCGGGGTTGTGCTGCCTCCGCTCTCCCCCTCCCCCTCTCCCCCCATCTGCTCTGAGGCATGTGTGCAGCTGTTTGCAACCTTCTGGCTGCAGCCAGCCCCAGCTGATTCCCCCAGCCTGATTCCCAAGTCCAGACTGGCCCAGTCCCTCTACTGGGATGAGGCTGGCATTGCCCCTTGCCAGGAGCGCTGCACCTTTGTGGGCTTACCTGTGTGGAGTGGGTAGGTAGTTGGGCTGATGGGCAGGCTCTAGGCTGGGGCTTTGGCTGACTACGCTGCAGCCCAGGGGTGGCTCCCCAGGGAAGCACAGGGGCTCCAGCAGGCCCAGGGTATTGTTGGGTTGGACTTTGTCTGGTAGCCCAGCAGCCTGGCTCTGCACCCATGCATCTGGTTTTGTGTGTTTGTCTACCTCTGGGTCAGTGTGTGCACACATGTCTGGTTCTGGATGTGTCCGTGCATATGTCTCTTCTGGTTCTCTGTGTTTGTGCACATGTGGTTCTGTGTGTGTGGGCGTGTATGGGTCTCTGTGTGCATGTGTATGTGCTTGGTTCTCTCTGCTCTCCTTTCTCTCTCCTCTTCTCTCTCTCTCTCCTCTTTTTTCTTTCTCTCTCTCTCCTCTTTTTATTCTCTCTCTCGCTACAACATGCTTAACAAAAAAAAAAAGGACACAATAACAATGGCAACATTTATGATTATTAAATATACTAATATGCGGTGCGTCCTGCCTTGTACTGCCCCTCCCCCCACCATTTTGTTTTTCTGACGTGCCAGCACTCTGGCACCTTCCAAGGTAGACATTGTGTTTTTTCCAGCACTCCAGCCAAAAAACATTGCCTACCCCTGAGCTACAGCTCCTGGATAGTTTTCAAGCCTGGTCCTGCATCTAGCATACTGCAGTAGTCTAGCACTGAGGTTACATCATCATCCATAGATGATGGTGGCCAGTTTTGAATCTGAAAGGAAGGGCTGTAGCCTTCTCACTGAACTGAGTTAGTGAAAGGCACTTCTAGCACTTGCTGCTACCTGAAGATTCCCAGGTATCACAAGATGAAAACCTATGTGAGAAGGGGAGGCTGAACCCCATCAGTGATAGGTGTCCCAATCCTGCCCCACCTTCCCCTCCCAGCCAAGTTATCTGCCCACCACCACCACCACCACCTCTGTCTTGTCTGGATTCAGTATCAATTGTTTCATCGGCATCCAGTTGCTAACTGCAGCTAGGTACTCGTAGTGAACTAAGACTGTGGAGCCAAGGTGAGATGAGAAAGAGAAGTAGAGCACATGGATGGTACCTAACTCCAGTTCTCCACACAGTATTGCCCAGCAGACTTGGATATATTGAACAGGAGGAGTGACTTAAGCTAAGGAAGGATACTTTGTGTCATAAGATCTCTCCCAGCTATTTAGCTGGTTCAATAAAATATCACTCCAAAATACTTCCCTTTTGCATATTTCCTGGACTGTCATGGCTGCAACTTCACTCCAATATTGCCATAAAAATATCACAACTTGGCTGGAGAAAGGGCTTCGTGGCTAAACAAGAGTTGGAGTGGGGGATGGATGGGGTATATGTGTGTGTGACACTTTTGGTGATTAGCTATGAGCTATCTCCCACCCTGGTAGGGATAGAAAATTGACTGTGACACTTAGTGATAAAATTACAGTGCTTCATTTCAGCTGCATTTATAGGTCTTGTTAGTAACTCTCCAGGAAAAACGCATCACTTTTGGCTGTGAAGACAAGTTGGGGCACAAGGGACCTACCTTGAAAATTGACTTGAAAACCTAAGGCTTTTGACTTCTGAATAAAAAGAATTTGAGCACACATGTATTAATCTGAATGCCCTTCCTGGAGGTATGTATTAATTTGTTAGCATTTTATACCAATCAATATATTCAGTCGGAAGAAGGGACTACCTGTAAGTCAAGTGACATCACTGTGAACTTTGCATCCGTAAGATCTAATCTTTGCTGAAAATAAGGAATGTTGACCCTGACTTGGATCCAGCTTTAGTCAGCTGGTTTCATTGCTGCCATGTTTAAGATTAAGTTTCTTGTATTTTCTAAAAGTTGTTGATCATTCTAAAAAAATGAACAAGTATTGGAACGAATGGCAAAAACCAGTATTGTAACACCAAGCTCTAAGAAGAGTGAGTTTAACCTAAGGATAAAGACAACAGAAAGAAACAAAAGCCAAACTTTAACCCTAGCATATGGCATACCAGCTATTTTTAAAATCTTATGAACTCTAACTACAGTTGTACTGTCTCCCTAACTGTAAATAAGATAATTAAAGCTGTGCACAACTTGAAGCAATAAATTAAGTAGAAAAGCAAAGGAAAATGAGTATGCTTTGTAATGCTGTAGAAAATTAGTTCATTCAAACAGGAAGAACACTCTAAACATTCTTCACCAAAAATAGTGATACTTATGAAGGTACCCATTAATAAACCTTCCACTTCCGGTAGTAAGGGTAAAGCACTGTGAAGAACATAGGTGTTCAGGAGGATGTAGCTTTTAAAGGTAAAATTATGATTCTTTATCCATTTAATTCAGTGGGAGCAAGATTAAACTTCTAAAAACAGTATCACTGAAATCAAATGGGTAATCATCAGTTCAATTTAAAAGTATTAAAGAACAGAATGGATGAAATGTTATAAAAAATATGCAATCTCTATAAAATCATCTACCCTGCTGGGTAACTGTGAGCTCATTAGTTCTAGTTGCTCTTGTTATTGATTTAGAATCAAGCTGGATGGAACAGGTTTGCACAAGGCCCCCGCTACATGTGCAGGTGAATGTACTGGGATAGAAAGTGAAACTTCCAGGCCTGGGGGATTGCAGTGGCCTGAGGTCGGCAGCTGCAATCTCCCAGGCTCAAGGGTGCATTTTATTGTGGGCATAGGGCACTCCTGTGGCTGGGAGCACTGTCAACTGAAACCATGCTACACATGCAAATTAAAGCTTGATAGCAACCAGCTTTAAAGTTAGTGTACATTTTTTAGGTCTAATTTTATAGGTGGTTGGAGCTTTTTATAGTATGACTGCTACTTTGCACATGTTTTTAAGGTAATTGCACAATTATGCAGCTAATTTGTGTGATACCTGTAACATTTAGAGGGCCTTAGTCCACTTTCATTCCTAATAGATGGAATAGACTCTGCACCTAAATGTTTCTATATTCCCTAATATTTGATTTTGGGCCACATCAGTGCCGTTCAAAATTTAGTTGCATCCCTATATGGCAGTGATTCTCAGCCAGGGTACTGGGGAACCTTGGGGTACAATGAGGTTCTTTGAAGTCAAGCATGAGGAGATAAGCAGATAACGGCAAGTTGAGGCTCCAGGTGTGAGGAAATAAGCAGAAAAAGGTGGGCTCAGGCTCTCCCTACCTGCCTGCTCCCCAGCCCTCACTGCTCAGCACCTCTGCAGGGAAGTAAGCATTTAAAAAATTAATTTGTTTTTGAAGTGGGGTGCCACTTAATTCACAAAAGTTATGGAAGGGTGCCTTGAATCTAAAAAAGTTGAGAATCTCTGCTCTCTGGTAACATATCACCTCATCTTCCCCCAGAGACTTGGTTCCTTCACTGGACTAATATTCTATTGTGAACCAAGTTGCTGCTTAGTAAGAGGGAGATTGCAATGCCTGGCTCAAGTAAGGTTGCCTTAATTGCAAAATCAACACTTGAATTGCACAGAGCAACTGGATTTCACTTCACAGAAAGTGCTATGAATTACCACAATTTTCCAGACCCAACAGCTGTTCGCTGTTGAGTCTGGATGTTTGGAGGATTCAGCTGCAGTTTGGAGCAGCTGATAATCTACAGCTGTTCTCCCCTACCTTCCCCACTCCCTCCTCCCAGCCACAGCTTGGGATCATGGTTCATATTGTCATGGGATCAGGCCCTTTTTAAAGTGCTCTGGAGCTGTGCACTTATGTTTGGTCATGGCTGTAAAGTGCTTTCAGGGGCCAGATGGGCCAAAAATTGTCACTTCTGTTTGTGCCTTCAGTTACAATCAATGGGCAAGCAAGCTATAGTTTAAAGCACCAACTAATTCAAGCTCGGGATTTTTATATGGGAACAGGAGTTGGGTGAAAGGCAGCACTTAAAGTTACATGACCTAAGCGACTTCCCAGGGCCACAGATGAAGCCTGTGGCAGATCAAGGACTTAAACCAGGTCTAGTCCTAATTTAGTATATTAACCAGCAGATAGTCCATCTTCAATTGCAACCCCACTGCTATAAGGAACTGTTAAGGAAGCACTGCAGTTAGGAAAATGACTGTGAAGTGTGGTGGATTGATTAGCAGGCTATTTGGATGAGAAAACCATAGGGCTCCATTTGTTTAATACATATATAGTCTGTCACTGGCAAAATGGATACTTTTGAATTATTTGTACCTTTCAACATTTAACATAACTTTCCCACCTCGCACCAGCTATAACATTTGAATTAGGTCATGAACTCTGCATCGCGAGAATATATGAAAGGGTTGCAAACAGACTTTAAAAATGGATCAGTAAACATTACAAATGGATTCTCTTTTAGCTTAGGGAGACTTTTGCACATAAAGTGATTTAAGTGATCAGAAACTGGTTTAAAACTGTAATAGAACAGATGTTCGGTGCACATAAACCAGTTTGAAAATGGCTGAAACTGGTTTGAGATAAACCTGGTTGAATGTAGTATCAGACTTAACTGATCTGGCTCAAACTGGTTTATGCAATGTGTGTTCCAGACCCCTTGCTGGTTTCAGATAAATCAGACACCCCCAGCATCCCAACATACTCTGTGGGCTGGGCAGACCTCTGCTCTACAGCAGGACTAGCTCCTCCCTTCTGTTGAGTGGCTGCAGCTCCAGAGACTGCGGGATATTTTTCCCCCTCCTCTCACCACTCCCTGCTAAGCAGTAATTCCCCCCTCCTCAACCGGCTTGCTGAGGAGGTGCCTGTCTATTAGCTAGCAGACCACATGCTGGCTATGGTCCCTGCTGAATCAACAGGTAGAATCAACAAGTAGCTGGTGATGTCTCTCTGTTGTTTTCTTAATTGAGTGTCCTGGGAAGCGGGGTGATGCAGGATACTTACCTGCAGCCCGGAACGCTGCTCCCAGGGAACAGCGGGTGGAACCGGCAAGGCTCGTGGGCTGCCTCTGCGTGCAGCTGCGACCGGCCGGTGACATCAGCACTAGACGCCAGCTGGTGAAGATAAAAATAGTGGCGGCTCCGGTGGAGGGGGAGGATGTTCCTGGGATGGAGCTGCTGCAGACATTGCAGGTGAAGCAAGTCCCGGAGGAGTATCCCAAGGGGGCTGGAGAGCCAGAGCGAGGAGTGTTGGGGAGAGTGGCACCCTGTTGGCATCTGGCATTGCGCTCCAGAGGAGTTGTTCTGGCCTGGAGGAGGGAGAGCGGAGGCAGCTATGAGGACACTGCAAGACGCAGGTGGAGGGCCGGGCCAATGGGGAGTGGAGGACGGCACGCTGGGAGGCCAGAGCTCGGGAGGACCCAGACGAACGGTCGTGACTAAGGCGGGGTCGCCGTCCTAGCCCAGGAGGGCAAGCATGAATGGGCTTGTGTCCAAGGGACAACGGATAGGGTAGAAAGTCCTTAGCCCCACTTAGGGGGCTAGGTGAGGTAAAATACATGGGGTTTGGTGGAACAGCACTGCATTTGGGGCTGCAGGCGATTGGCCCCACGTTGGGGAAGTCTGGGGAAAGCACCCAGGGTACCAGGCATAGGGAGGCCATAGAACCGGTCCTGGAGGTAGCCTCTCGGGGAGCGGGGTTAGGAGTGAGGCTTGATAGGAGTGTATGTGACCTGACCCCACAAGGCGTCAGTACGCAAGTGGGGAGGGCAGGATCTGCTAGGAAGGCCTCAACACATCACCGAGGCGGCGCAACGAAGGTGGCGTGAGGCCAGGGTGCAGGGGTGGTGGAGCCTTGTGAACAACTGCCGGGTCGGACCCTGGCGCTGAGGGACCCGTCAGACAATCCCACCCATTGCAGAACATCAAGACGTGGCAGGCGAGAATGGGATCGTTGACGCAGGAGGGTAGAGCTGACTCCACGCTTCTAAAGGGCCCGAAGTGGAGTAACATTTGGCAGGAAAAGCCACCTCCACGTGGGTAGTGAAAGCCCAGCGGGCACAGAGTGATAAACACTGTTATCAATTCCCTGCTGGCTAATCAGAGCTCCTGCTGGACCCTGGCCATGCCCCCCTCAGCTCAGTGCTATGGAAGGAAGGGAGGGCTGCTCTAGTGCCCCCCCCCCCCCGGTTTCTAGCCTGAGCCCCTGCAAACATGTGCCTGCAATTCTGGGATGTCTGTCTGGTTACAAAACTGATTTAGCCTAGCCAGCTTAGACTAACCTGCAAAAATTGAATCAATTCAGGCTTAGGCTTTTTGAATGTCTGCCCCTAGCCTTAAAGGAGAAAAATGTGGGGAAACCATGGCTTTTCCCTTGCAGGCTGGCAGAGTTCCAACCTGCCAGGGGCTGCTTACCCCTTTCGCCCCACACATCTCCCCTCTGCCCCATACACTGGGGTGCAGGGGCCTGGGAGCAAGGCGGAGGGGTGGGCAGCGGGTTAGGAGTGAGATGCGCTGGGTTGGGACTGGTCATCAATGTTTACAAATGGGTACTGGTACAAAAGTGCATTGAGAACCATGGGTTTAAATGCAGCAGACAGTCACTGACATAGGTGTAATGTTTGCTGGTGTTATTGGCTGTATATAAGGAAGAAACACCAACTATTTTTTCATATCAGGAATGTACATTTAGAAAAATGTTAAAATTAAATCAATATTTTAATTAAATGCAGATTAATTTTAGAGGGGTGTAGGTTGTAGCTGTGTTTGTCTAAGGACATAGGCAGACAAGGTTCTTTGGTAAATCTGATATCTCATCCAGGAAGAGCACACACTAACTACAGGTGCTTCCTCAGCCCGATGAAGGGTATTTAAACCTAAAAGTTTGCTAAGAAGAATTTTTCCAACTATTTGAGTTGGTCTAATAATAGATGAATTTTAGAGAATTTTGAATCCACTTTTTTTTTTATATCTGACTCCATGAAAATACTTTGTAGTTATAGAATGAGAGTTATGTATAGCAGAGCTGCTAAAGCAAGTATCAAAGTAAAATTTATATTTTGGCATGTGTTTCAGTATTAAGGCTGGTTTTATCTCACTTCCATCTTTGGCTATTGATACTGATTGTATCAGTAATCACAAGAACCTTCACTCTGAATTTTAACTAAAAATGTATTTTTAAATATTTTCTTATAGCCGCAGATCTGGCCAATATACCATGCACCATGAAAATTCTAAGAAAGCTACAGAGAGACCAGCCTTTGACCGCTCAAGTTCCCAAGATTCCTTAGATGAGTTGTCTATGGATGATTATTGGAAAGAACTTGAAAACATCCATGAAACTAGGAAAAACAGTCATGAAGAGGAAGAAGTGGTTGTGGTGAAAGAACCAGATGGTGAGGACACATAGTTTTGTAAAAAATAATTTTATTGTTTTGGAGGGTTTTTTTGCATGTCCAGTTTGAGACACATTGGGCACATCTAACATGTGCAATTAGTGTGGTTGAATAAACTCCAGTGCAGTTTGGGCTGGAGCACTGGGTATTGTTCCTGGGTGCAGCATTTACACATATGTGCAGGATGGCAGCACACTGAGGCGGGGCAGGGAGCCCGGGGGTCAACCTGCCAATCCAGAGTTGCTCCGTCTTGGCTCAGCACGCTGTGGAGGGTCTGGCTGGGGCACAAGGGTGCTATAGCGTGGGGCTAGCTGGGATGTAGCCCTCGCACTGTAGCACCCTCGTGCCCCAGCCAGCCGAATCACTGTCTACACATGCGTTGCAGCATATGAAATAACTGTGCCATAGGATAGTACTTGTGTCAGACAGTGGTATCCTATGGCACAGTTAATTTAGTTTACTCTGGCCTAATAGTACCACACGTGTAGTCAGTGATACTTTGCTGTGGAGCTAATTAGTCAGCTCTGCAATAAAGTGCATATGTAGATGCCCTCATTAAGTTTCACTGCCAAAGATACAGAGGACCTGAATAACACCGAGTGAATCAATAAGAGCTACTCAGTACCAGTAAAAATCTAGGCCTGGTTGCCTCAGACTGTACACCCAAAAATGAGATACCAAAATTAGTGACTACTTTAAAAAAATGGATTTAAGAAAAACTAGGGCAGAGTAGACAGAAGATCAGTTCTATTTTCCTAAAGTGATATTTCCAGAAAATAAGAACAACTTTGTGTATTTATAAAATACTGCCTTAAGCTTTATAGGAAGATTGCATCCCTGTATATAGGAAAAATTAGATTACTTTAATTACAGTAGATAAGATAAAAATGTATATTGGAAATCCTCATACTTTAGACTAGAGCCAGTCACTAACTACCTAGGTTTAGCAAGCAAATTCTGCAGTTTTAATATGGCATAGTATTCGGTTTCGGGGGAGTGGGGAAGAGGTATTTATCTTTCTCTGAAACACACAGTACATTCAGTATTCTGGAGAATGAAAAAAATATGCAATGGATGCGATGACTAGAAACATCATATCAAATTCTGGATTTCTTACTCTGACATAATTCTTATCGATTTGTGGTTTTCCCTAGGATTTGGCTCTATGACAGTACCAAATGTGTAATATAAATTCTGTACATGTTCATTAAGTGCTTTGCTCTTTTACAAGGACATGAATGAAAAAGTACAGTAAATATTCAGGAATATATGGTAGAATTAGATCTTGAAACAAAAGTGGTAACAAATTATCATCCAATCCTACCTAGTGATCACTGGAATCTTGAGAAGTGACATTTGCAGTCAGCTCAATGCAGTCCTCTGTTAGAAGAGAACCTGCTGGCAATTTTTTAAATTAGAGAATCATCATGAAAAGGGTGTAAAAACAGAGGTGGTTATACACTCTAGGTCAATCATAATATGTAACAGCAGTCTTCTGCCCTTTCATGTTTAATGAACTGTCAATAAAGGATACCATATCAGCCATAATAAAACAGTGATCACCTTACAGGAAATTAGTATAAATTAAAGATTACATCACTAGAAAGGATTAAAATTCCATTAAGGTCATGCATTAAACTTGATCACCTTTCAGCAGAGCAACTGCACAAATTAATGTGCCCAGAAAACAAGGCAGGAAAAATATAGAAGTGGGTAAAAAGCATGAATCCTGAAGTACACTCTGTTACCTTGTATACAAGAAGAGTGCTGATAAAGCTTTAAGACTTTTTTTTCCCCTCCTTTCATTGGAAAAGGGCAGGGAGAGTATGAGATCTTCATGTGTTTAGTTTACTGAAATGACAAAGTAGTAAAGGTCATGCTTTATACTAAAGTTACATTTATAAAATGGTTTAGGAAGGGTTAGATTAATCAGTGGTAAATGAGACTGTTATTGTACATGTAAATGGCATTGTCCTTGTGGGTTCTGTAACAAACAATATCTGATTCGTTCTTTAGTTTGAAAGTCTTGGTATCATGCATGTACCCCTTAGAAAGTAATTTATAATTTTTTTAATATCGTGGGTGTGTCTACTCATGCTGTTATGCCATCTTAAATTTACTGCACAATAAATTACTGCACAGTAAGCAGGAATAGGCCAGCATCTACACATGCAGGTGTTAAAGCACATTAATGCTGTGTGTGGACTGACTTGGGGATAAAGTTAGTCCCAAGTTAGTCCACACACAGAGCAATACTGCTCAGTAAGTGCAGGTACACTGATACATTTGGTCTGATATTGGATTGGCGCCAGGATAAAGAAAATTGATCGTGTTGGAAATTTGTCTGATGTAGCTAATAATTTGGCTGATAAATGCTCATGTGTGCATGCAGCTGCAGCGCAGCACATAGGCAGTGAGGAGCATGGCCCAGCAGCTTGGAGAGCTGCGTGCAGTTGGTGTGGTGGAAGGAGACGGAGAAGACAAGGGACTTGGGGTTGTGGGGGAGCAGATCAAGCCCCCCCTCCGAGAGGGAGGAGTGGGGCTGGGACAGGGTTTGGGCCAAGTGCTCCCCAGCTAGGGCAGGCATGGGACAGAGCCATGGTTTATGCGGGGGGCACAGGGTGGAGGCAGCTCCCACCTCTGCACGCTGCTCATCCTGGAGCCACTGGCCCAGTGCTCGCTTGCTGATCTGGCAGCTCCCACTGCTGCTTTCACTGCTTGTCTGGAGGGTATGGGAGCAGGGAGGGGTGTGTGCCTTTGGATCTGCATGGGGTGGGGCAGGGCAAGCTGGGGCTGGGGTGCACGGAGCTCTTTCCAGCTCGCTCTGCCCCGCCCCACGCAGATGCCTCCTTAAAAATCAGCTATTGGTATCAGTCCCAAAAATCTCTATCAGTGCACCCCTATCAGTAGGGCGTATACACATGCATTAATGTGCAGTAATTAATTGGGCGTATATTTGATACCTGCATGGTGCAAATTTACAGAGAAATCAGCATAAGTCACCATACTTACTATGCAATACAGGTGTGCATGTGTAGACGTGTGCCCATATTGTGCAATAATTTTGCTTACTGCATAGTAAATGTGCGTGTGTAGATGTGCCCTTGTGTCTGTGCTGAAAACTCTTTTTGGGCCACTGTTGACATTTCCTAGCAGAAGCAGTTACTGTGACCTACCTTCTAGCCTACTATGTGCATACACATTCATGCACTTTGATTTTTTTTTTCTCTCTTGGCACAGAGGGTGAATTGGAAGAAGAGTGGCTAAAGGAGGCAGGCCTTTCAAACCTTTTTGGTGAGAGTGCAGAAGACCCTGTAGAAAGCATGGTGTTTCTATCCACATTGACCCGAACTCAGAAAGCAGCAGTACAGAAACGAGTGGAGACTGTCACGCAAACCATGAGGAAAAAAAATAAACAGCACCAGGTTCCAGATGTTAGAGATATCTTCAGGATACAAAATGACCCAAAGGAAAAAGTAAGATTCTGACTGATTTTATTTTGTTTGGCTCTCCTAAAACCCAGGCAGAGGATCTATTGCGAGATTGTATCTAAATTCAAAAGTAGAACTTGCGTTGACTTCAACAGGAGCAGAGTTAGGATGGATTTAAGCTAGTGCCAAGTGTTTTTAAAAAGTAAGTTTCAAAAGCAGATAACTAATCGAAAGGCAGCCATCTGCTTCTATATAGGAATAAACTAAACATAGGGAGTTTCGCAGGAATTATTCTGTTGGGAGGTTTGGGTGTGATCAACTCTCCACTGGAAACCTCAACATGGTAGCATCTGATGCAAACTTATGCTTCTTTGAATTAGATAGTCTACAAGGTGCAACTCTACCCTGCCTTCTCTTTGCACATTTATAGCAGGAGTTCGTAGTTCAACCCTGGGCATGTAGCAGCAATGCAAGGAGGATCAGAGTTACTGAAAGTTAAGATGAGAGCAGGCAATCTCCCATTCCTTCAAACTTTGTGGAGCTGAACATTTTCAGACAGTTTGTAAGGCACAGAGGTGTGAACTGAGGAGGCAGGGAAGATGTTGCCATTGCTGGCCCCAGCCCCGTGGTTCTGGCAGGGACCCATGTGCACAGCACTGACCCAGCCTGCCCTTCCCCGCCCCGCCACTCCCTGCCCTGCTTCTGCTCTGGACTTGCCTGCCCAGGCTGGGCAGTGGCAGCAGCAGCGGCTGCCAGGCAGAAACTGTTCCTCGGCATGGGGGAAAAGCGGCCTCTCCCCCTCACCGCTGCTGGGCCTGTCCTGCTACAGTGGGCTGGAGCATGCGCTAGGCTGCCCTGTGCCTCCACTGCTGTCACTGCTACCTCCAGGCTGCGTAGTAGGCCTGTGCAAGACAGCACCATTCTGCTTCGACTTCTGTTTCAATGGAACAGTGTTTTTCTTTCGAGTTTTGTTTAATTTTGAAAGTGCTTTTCCATTTCATTTCATTGAAGCTCTTTGGCTGTTTCAATGCTGTTTTGCCATTTTGTCCATAGGTTATAATGGGGAATCACAAAATGCAGCAGGCAGGCAGATCAGGGGCTCGCCGCCTTGGGGCTGTGCTAGAGTTCTCCTGGGCGGGTCCCCAGTTTTGCCTGCCAGATGACAGACTGGAGCTGGGCACAGCCTGCACACAGTG
Organism: Crocodylus siamensis; assembly: GCF_052110815.1. Taxonomy (NCBI): domain Eukaryota; kingdom Metazoa; phylum Chordata; order Crocodylia; family Crocodylidae; genus Crocodylus; species Crocodylus siamensis. The sequence goes on along the minus strand of NC_143395.1, from coordinate 101,357,971 downwards.
TTGGGAAGATCGGTGCTGCTGCTGGCCCCAGGCACAGCGGCACCTGCCTCCTGTCATTCAGCAGGCATATTGGGGGCCCATACCCTCAGGAGGACTCCGGCACAGCCTCTGCAGCCCTTCTGGGCATGTGGGTGAGCCCCTGATTTGCCTGCCGGATGAGAGGAGGTGGGTGCTGCTGGTTGGGACCAGGCCTGAAGCCAGTAAGCCTGGCTTTAAAACTCAAAATATTTCGAGTTCCCTCGTTTCATTTCAAAGCTATTTTGAAGGCTTTTGGTTTTTTATTTCTCTGTTTCAAGCTCAAAATGTGTCAAAACATTTCAAAACAAAACTGGGCAAAATTTTGCATAGCTCCATTGACTCAAGGCAGCCCAGCATGGGCTCTGAGCAGCTGCAGCAGGCTGTGGTGGGGGGACGGGGCTGCTTTTCCCCCCTGCTGGGGAACAGTTTCTGCCCAGTAGCCACTACTGCTGTCACAGCCCAGCCTGGGTGGGCAAGTCTGGAGCAGCCGGGGGCGGGGTGTGCCAGGTTGGGGCTGCGCACCTGGGTCCCCATTGGTACCATGAGGCTGGGGCCAGTGGCAGCAGCAGCTGGAAAGAGCCACCACCATTTGGGCTGCCTAGAAGAGCAGTCTAGCCACAGAGTTGCCTCAGTCCCACTGTGTGCCCAGGGGGTGACAGGATGCGCCACAGTTGGGCAGCGCAGAGCAGGTGTGGGGTGGGCTGGGGGCAGGGCCGTGTGCACATGTTCTGGCTGGTCTGCTCCTGCTGGGTTGAGTCCAGAGCAGGTGTGGCATGTGGCCAGGGCTCTGCACTGTTAGCAGTGGCAGGGAGGCGCCACCGGGCACATGGGCTCTGGGCTGTTGTGGGATGAGGATGAGGGCGCGTGCTGACCAGTTCAGGGGGACACGTGTCAGGAGACTGTCAGGCACACACTGTTGTACCCACAACCACACCCTCTGCCCCACACAATCACACAGCCCACAGCCCTACACTCACCCATACCCTCCTCTGAACCCCGCACACATACCTGCACACCTCTGGGGGGAGCCCCAGTCACTGCTATGCACTCCCCCCCACCACACACATGCATGAACACACCCCAAGCCACCGTCCCCCTCCACACATCCCGCATCCCCCCCATAAACCTCATACCCTCCGACTCCATCATACCCCCTGTAGTATACCAGAGTAAGACTTTATTTTGGGCTATTATGCAGTTCCCTCTATATACATGACTTAAACACACAAATCAGGACAAAAACATTTTTTAAAAATATCTTACTATGGATGGATTTTTTTGTATATATATATTTTTTCTGGTTCCAAGATGGCAACCCCCCCCCACCCCCTTCCCAAAAGGAGCACTTCTTGGAGGCAAGGAATGGGACTTCCAGTGACCAAGGTCAGGGATTTGGGGGCAGGACTTCTGGTCCCAATATGGCGACCAAGGGACTCCTGGGGTACCTGTCAAGGGGTGGGGCTACCCTTGCAGCCCTTGACAGCTCGCCAAAATTCATTAAGTGGTCCTCCAGCCAAAATAATTTCTTTCCCCACCCCCAATCTAATAGAATAACAATGGAGGTAGCATGGAGCTGTGTCACTTCATTTTCAACTGTGGGACTTCAGCAGCATATCAAAGTATATTCAGTTTTCTCTTCTTAAGCCATAAATTATTCAGCACTCGACAGCTGGATACAGTAGTACTCAGTATCTCTGTAGTTCCTTTAAAATACTTGTTTTTAATATTGATTAATTTTGTGTGAAGGAATTCAAACAGGCAAATGTCAATAATCCTGTAGTATAGTAGTGTTCACCTTCCAGGCCTCAGGCCAGATTTGGCCTATGGAGCTGTGTCATCCAGCCTGCAGTACTTCCAGCGGGTCCAGAAATTTGGCAGCAGGGGAGTGTGGCAACATTAAATGCTGCTTTCCTGCTGCCAAATTTCCAGACCCCTGGAAATCTCTTCAGAGATCAGTGGGGTTGGGCCAGTGCACAGGTGCATCCAGGGCAGGGGGTCGAGCCAGTATGCAGCAGGATCAGGCTAGCACCTAGCCAACTCTGGAAGCACAGGAGTGTGCTGGAACGCAGCCAGACATGGGTGCATGGGATCCAGCCCACAGAGTGACCCTGCACCATTCATCTGGTCCCCAGGGCTGGAAGGTTGGTCACCTCTGCTGTCGTGTATGGAAAGACAGGATGGAGTGTAAATATGAAAATCATTTTTAAAAAATATTGTCTCGCACTTGTCCCTTCCATAGGAATGAAATAACAGAAATGTCAGCCTGGAAGGGTCATTAAGGTATCACCTCATTCTTCTAGTCCAATGATGATAAGCCTACCCAGACCCTCTTTCACTGCCTAGCCGGTTCTGAAAAGCCTCCAAGGAAGGGCATTCCATATTTTTGCAAATAGCTTCCCCTTGTTCTTATCCTTACAATTATAAATGGGGATCTGCTTAGCTCACTGTGAGACGATGTAATTTTTACAGTTCGGTCCTTACACAGAGCCAATTTTTTGCAGGCGTTTCCCGGTGGCCCCACCCTTCACCACTGATTGGTGGAGAGGCATATATCATATAACTTAATAGCAAATTTTGCAGAAAGTAAATTATATCATGTAATTTATCATATTAATGTAAACTAAATATTAAATTTTGCATCTGAATTTAAATATAATATTCATATAAATGTATATACAATATAAATTGTAACCTATATCATCATTATTTATTATGTCATGTTCTACAAGAAGTTTAGAAATACTAATTGATGCTAACCTTAATAGAAACAATTTAACTTCACTGACTGGCACCTTTGCTTAGTTTGTCATTAGCAGCTCTCAACCATGTGATCTATGGCTGCAGTGATTGTCACATTGTCTTTGTATTGTGGTAAGTATTGGGACATTCTAAAACAGCATATTATATGAATAATACACGAGGGTTTTTTTTAGGTTAATTCTATAGGATATCACGGCCAATGCAGTATTTCCTAGTGAATGAGAACAATGCCATTTTTTGCGGTTTCTGCGAAAACTGGGAAACCATGAATTAAGTAGCTCCTTAGTTATAAAGTTTGCAGTGTTGCAGAACAGGAGCCAAAGCATTCTGCAGTTGATATTCCAACCTAAAACAGACTCTTCATCCTGCCACCAGATGGAGAAAAGCAGGACAAGACAAAAATTGGTAACTTTGTGAACCTCCGTTATACTCCCTGCTGTGTCCTCAAAGAGCACCTGGGATTCTGGGACCATTTAACAAATTCCCTGCCCCTCTCTCTCTGCACTGATCAACAGTAGTCATTCTGCCGTCTCTTCTGGAATTATTTTCATGTGCCTCTTAGGATCTTGGATTTTAACAAAATAAATCTGCCGGGTTTTATCACTAAATATACTGCAGTTCATCCTTAGTTTCTGTATGTACTGGGATGTATAGCACTTATCCAAAATGCCACATCAAGGCCAGATCATTCAACAGCTTTTTTAATATTTGGCATCCTTATTAACATTCTGAGTTGCCAAGGGAGATAATGAATATTAATAAGGAGATTAGGAAAAGTATGGGCAATGAATATGTTAAAATGTGTGGCAAATTTTGAAATATTTTACGCAGCATAATCTTAGACATAATCAATTGAACTTCAAAATTTTCCTTTTAACTTTTTTTTGGCATATAAACTCAAGGCTAGGTTGTGTTTCATCTTGCATATTTACTTTATAAACCAAGGGCTGCATGTGGGTGTCCTGTATGCACAAACATGCGGCTGATCTGGGATGAAAGTCATTTTGCTATTTTCCTTCCATGTATCTTTTTGGGATAGACTAGCCCCATTACTGCTGTGTTGACAAGCAGTGTGAACAGCTAGTACTGCTGACATCCCTGCAAAGAGACAGGGATCAGAACCAGACCGGAGCACCTAGTGATGGGACTTCTGTTGCAGGTTCCATTTGTGCTGAATTTCAATAGAACCAATCCAAATTCCTCTTGGGGTCTTCCACTGAAATGTAACCTGTCTTCATTATTTCCCGTTAACATATTGCACTGTGTATAAGTTGAGTTTTGAAGCCCAAATTTTAACTGTTAAAATTCAACCTCTACTTATACACTGTATCGCCATCCCCTGTGGGCGGCACTATATCACACTGCCTATGGGTGGCACTGGGCTTGGCATTTGGCTAGCATACCCCAAGCATCACTGCTCACAGTGGATGGGGGTGTGCCAGCCAAGCACCAAGGTCTGCTATGAGTGCCAAGCCCAACCTAATCACCTGTGAGCGGCACCGGGCTTGTGTCAGCCGAGGCCAGCAGAGCATTGGCCCAGGCAGTGCCACTTGCAGGGGACGGGGCTTGGCTCAGCCAGAACAGCCCAGGCAGTGCCGTTCACAGGGGATGGGGACATGTCAGCCAAGCACTGAGTCCTGCGCTGCTTGCAGGGGCTGGGGCTGGGCTTGGCGCACATCTGGTGCACCCTGATTCCCTGTGAGTGGCGCTGCCTGGCCCCATCTGTTGCAAGCAGCACTGCCGAGTGCCAAGCCCAGCTGTGCCAACCGAGCACTGAGCCTGGTGCCACTTGCAAGGAACGAAGCTGGGCTTAGCACTCGACAGCGCCACTCACAGCAGACAGGGCCAGGTTTGGTGTTGGACTGGTGCATCCCAGGCAGTGCCACTCACAGGGGATGGGGCTACACCACCAGCTGAACCCTGAGCCTGTCCTTGTCCCCTGCGAGTAGTGCCGCAGCATGTGGTCATCCCCCAGGTGCTCAGCCTACTGTGAGGGCATGTAGGGGCTGGTATAAGTCAACCCCTAACAAAAAGTTAGGTTGAATTAAACACTGGATCTACAAAATTCTCCAATATCTTTTTGGATCAGAAAAATGGGGCCGCCTTGTACACTGTGTCAATGTATACACCATGAAATATGGTAAATTACAATCTAGCAATTCCTATTTATATTGCAACTCCCCAGGAACACTTCTTCCAGTGACATGGTCAATATAAACCAACTAGCCTTTATCACTGTCAATTAGCTCGTCATGCCAATTGATTGAGGGAATGAATATGAGAGGGTACACAAATCCACAGTTCCTTTTGAAAACATATATATTTATACATAATGTAACCCATCTAACCACAGGCATGAACACATAGGAACACCTTACTAGATAACAGCTTTCTCTTACATTTTAGTATATTACTGTTTAAATCTGTTTTCTATATTCTTTGATTATTTTGTCAACCTCCAAGTCAACCAGGAAGATGCACCCTGATTGACAAGATGCTCAATACAGTGTATATACTTTAATCAGTTCTTAAAGGCTCAAGCCTTCTAGGTATCTCCCAGTTCTTCTGGGTTGTTCACTGCTTTCTTTGTTACATTCCAGGGTGGGTCTGACCATCAAGCAAGCCTTAATTTTAAGGAACTAATCTAGGGGGAGGCAAAATTTGGCCTGTGGACTGGATCCTGCCTGCCAAGTGATTCCATCTGGCCAACAGCAGGTCCATGCAGCCCACATGTGGCCAGCACTGCTGCCCCTGCTGGTGGAGATACTGCCTAGTGCAACTTGCCTTATCCCCAGGTGTGGCTCTCGGGCATGCTGGTAGCTGTAGTCCACAGAGCAAGGTGGGGGTGACACAGTGGCTGGACTTGGTTTCCTAGCAGCCCTGTTACTGCCACCTGGGAGCAGCTGTGTGCTGTGCCACCATTGCTGGCTCCTGGCCTCACTGCCCAGACATACTGAACACAGTCACCCTGCATCCATTGCTAGGGATGCTGGATGGAGTGGTTGTGCAGAGTTTCCCTGGAGACTGGTCCGAAACCCCCAGGCAGGACATGCTCATCCAGGTAGATGAGATGGGGATGCAGGTGGGTGGAGAGTGGCGCCTGGGAACAGAATGGATGGCCAGGGCTGGGATCATGGGGCAGTGACAATACAGAGCTGGGATCTGGGGCAGAGCTACAATCCACTCCTCAAGTCTCTGTGATGCGTACCAGTTCCTTGCTCTGCAGTTCACTCCAGAACTGGAACCCATCGCAGGGACATACAGGGAGTGGATCATAACTCTGCCCCGAGCCCTCACTTTATGCTGTCACCACCCTGCACCGCTTGCCCACCCTGCTCCCGGGTGTGCCCTTTGACCACTCATGGCCCTATCCCATCCATCTGGCTGAGAGCTTTCTGCCCACAGGGGTACTGGGCCAGTCTCCACAGAGACCTCACCCATCCTCTCCACCTGGCTAGGATAAATTGGAATCTCCCCAAGCCAACTCTCTCCCCTGCTGTGACGGGGGCTGAGGCCAGGTGAGCACAGCCCGCCCCCCCCCCCCCCCCCCGCCCTGTAAGAGCTCAGCAAAACTCCTTAAATGGCTCTCTAGCCCAAATAATTGCCCACCCTTAGGGTAACTCTTTCCTACTTTAAGGAAACCAGGATTTCATTCCACAATTGTAGTTGGAGATGTAGCAACATCAGAGTTGGGTTTGTGTTCACTTGTGCTTTTTGTTAACAGATTTAATTTCTTAATTTGGTGGGTTTCAGATCCCATGTCTTTGTGAAGGAGGTTGTTGTCCAGTACCCCAGCCCTCAGCTGGTCTCGATATAGAATGTTTCAGGCTGCCTAGGTACACTGCAGGAGCAGAAACAAAAGTGTTGCTTACATCCTATAATTTGCTGTATTTGAATAGATATTCAGCTTTACAGGTGGATTGGTTTCTTTCTTTGTTTTTTAGGTCTCCGATGGGAATGAACCCCCATCTGTGAAAACAAGTATAAATAAAAATGAAACACAAGAGGAAGGAAAAGGTAATGCTGAGCAGATTTCCCATCTTCTTTCCCTCCATTTATAGTTTCATAACTTCAGGCCTAGTCTTCAGTATGCTCTATGTAAATCCTGGTTAAATTGTTTGTGGGTATGGGACACACATATTTACAACTGAAATATTTTAAACTGCATTAGAGAAGTATGGTAAAGCATACTGAGGAACAGTGATGAACTTAAGTGATAGTCTCATTCTAATATCTCATTCTTAGCTTTCCCGACTCTTTATCCTTTTGATTTATCTCTTCTGTTCTTTCAATACAAGTAATAAGATTTAGTGGATAAGCTTGGTAGTGTGTGTGTGTGTAATTAGATATGAAAAATCAGCCACATGACTAAGAAAAATAGAAGGAATCTGTATATATTTAGGGCTCCAAGTGAGAAAAAGGATCATTATTAAGATAAGTTAGTTGAATATATTCAGGAAAGAAAGAGATATTTGCTGTATGTCTTTGTTGGCTGCCTCTGGTCCTGAACCTTTGCATGAAGGGGTATAGCACATAGAGAGAATATAAGAAGCATCCCTTCCTGTGGTCTCCCATGAAGGGGCACAGCCTGTTTGTCATCCTTAGATGAGACTGGCTTCCATTGAAATCACTGGCAGAACTCCCAGAGCATAAGAGTGATAGATCAATCTCACACTTCCCACTAATTCTCCAGCCTCTGTCACCACAGTTGGAGGAAATGCCTCTCCTGTGCTCTAGGAACTTGCAGAAGGAACTTGCGAAGTGCCTGCCCAACATGCACTGTTTCCTGGAGGTCCTTTTTGAGCAGTATAGATACTCATTGCTTACAAAAGTAGCCTGTATGGCTGTCATCCAGCCATAAGTGCCAGTCACTGAAACACTGAATTTAGCATAGTGTAGGTATGCATGTACACACACACACATGCACGCGCACACTCTCCCCCCTCCAAAATAAAAATAAAATCCAAACTACACCCCCCCACGTCTTAAGCAGTGAGTAATACCTGCATTATTTTTCTTGAGTCTTGCTACTAGTTTTTACAAGGAGGCGAGTAGCGCTTGTCCATTGCCCAGATACTATTTTGTAAATACATAGATGGGGAGGAGGATCAATTATCCTCCTCTCAAATCACTAAACTGTCGCTTACTTTAGAAATACATCTGAACCATTTTAGAGAAACAGCTTGCAGAGGGTTACAACTGAGAAATGGCAGCAAAATAGAGAGAAAAGGGATAGAGATGAAACACCACAAATACTCAACATTTTGTGCGTTTTCAGAAGCATTATTAATTCCTTCCTCCCCTGCTTTTAGCAAACCTTTCTCTGGTTCAAATAGTGAAAAATTGGGAGGGTTGCCAAAGCGCTGGTTCAGCACAAGGGAAGGAAAGGATGCCTGGTGCCTGTGTCAATAAAACTCACTGTAGGATTTGGAGCTGGAAAATTACCAAGCAATTATTACAGAGTTTTATCACATCTGGTTCTTTTTTTTTCCAGTGGCCCCAATGAACCTTTTAGAAATGGAAAGCTTTAAAAGGCAAATTCCATATGCTAGCTCTCCACAGCCCAGATTGCAATGGGCAAAGCAAATGCAGCTTACTTACATCCTAATACACTTCTGCTTCTGCCAGCATGCTGAAGTGGGCTCTGCTCCCAAGATTAGAACAAGAAAATCAGTTCAGTTCACTGGGAAGCCATCCAAGGTGAACCATGTTAGAAGTGCTGCACCTGTTTCAGAGCTGTGCCATGATCCCTTTTTTTCAAGAATAAATGAGCTAATTGGTGTTACATAAACAGTGGATGGTTTTAGAGGCAAAAAGTAAACAATATGTGACACCAGATACCCATGAAATCTAAATTCAAAGGCATTACTGTCAAATTTAAATGTTTTTTGTAACCGAAGAGCGTCCCTGTTTTACTAGCAAAATGGATTAATGTGATCTTTTATAAAATATCTAAGATATACATATATAGGGAAATGTTTTTAGAAGTTTAAATCGAGATGCTTTCAGCTTTCTAAGTCATATGCTATAAGCCTATTAGTGTGAAATCTGAGTTAGTCATCACCTTCAGAGGACTGATCATGTTCCTGGTTCGGTATTCAAAATGCTCTTGGTTCAGTATTCAAAATGATTTGAATGCTGAACTGAAAATTATATTGAGATTTCCAGAGAATATGTGCACATGGGTGTCTTGAATATGAGCCTGTTCCTTTTTCTTTTTTCTACTCAATCCATCTTCTTTCCTCACTGACCAATGGCAGTGGAATGAGGAAATAATGTAAAATGGCTCCCTTATTCAGATTTTTGTCATTGCCTGGTTGGTGCGGTCCAGAGACAGCAGTTTAATTTAGCCAGTATTTACACCACTTTTAGTATCAGTGGGAGAAATTTCATTTATTTTGATTTATTGAATGTATCTCTACCCAGTGCTTATGACATGTGGAGTTGTGTGTGTAGTCTGGATTTTATTTGTGTGTGTGTGTGTGTGTACATACCTACACACAAACATACACCCAGAAATGTATACACACAATAAAATATAAACTATGCACATTGAGTTACCACAAATAATTTACTGGACACCTTGCTATCTGCCCCAGTATAAATTACAATAGTTTGTGCAGCGCACAGACCATTGCAAACCCTCTACTCCCTTACCCAATATATGCAGATCTCTTCCGACAGTGTTGGAAAGGAGATAATTTAGAAGTCAGACACAGTGAAGATAAGTTGTCTCCTTAAGAAAAGCTGAAAAAACACATTTAAAAAGTTGAATACTCACTAGGTTGAAATCAGGGGGTTGCAACAGACACAGACAAAACAGCCAGGTTAGCACTGTAGCTGTTTGGCTCTTTCATTTTAGAGGGTTAGCCTCAGGCAAAGCATATGGGATTAGTTTTTCCTGTAATGGGAAAGCCCAAACAGAATAGTCAGGCATATGGAAGGAAAACTCCTTAAAGCCAGCTCAAGGGGAAAAAATGGAGCTGTGCCCTTATTTATATATCAGTTAACATAAATAAGACCTAAAAGGTCTTTATGGAGTTTTGTGTTTGTTTTGTTATTTTACATTATCAAGCCATATCTTTGCAGCCTAGAAGAGCTTCTGAGATTATAAAAGAAAATCCCCTCTTTTTTCTTTTGTAGTTGTGTTTAATCAAATAACAAAATTTTGGAGAAATGATATCTTAATTAAAGAATGAGCCATTCCACCTCTCAAAGTAAAGTGTGAGAGCTTACAGTATACATCCTTGGGACAACACTGTAAGTCCCTTCAAAACCAAGAAAACACAGAGCTGACATTTGTAATGTGTCTATAGTTAAAAAGATTCAGAAACAGTCCCATCCTTCTAAGTGTTCTTAATAAAGCATTGTGAAGCAAACAGAGGACTCAGGTCCAATTTAAAAAATATCTTTTGCACATCATTAGTAGCATCCCATATTTATATTTTCTGTCATATGCATATTTCTTTCATGAAATTTTGCTTACAATTGGCAAATTGACAGAAGAGCAAATCTGCTTTCTCTTACAGTTGTTTCTAGTTAATAAACATGCAGCAATTGAGGATGGACTGCAGAAATACACGGACACAAATCCCCCCAATTAAAAATAGCAACATTTTCACACTTTCCAGCATCTTCGAAGTATATTACAAAGACATCAATATTAAAAAGTATTTCATTATGAACCAAGGACTGAAACAGGAGCTACTGCAATATTAGTCATGACATTGGCAAAATACTAGCAAATAACAAAGGGGGAAAATACCCTCTTTTCCCTTTAAAATACTGTCATTTCCTTTTGTTTAAATATATTAATTTGGGGCTAACTGTATTGGACATTCTAGCCAAATATGCTGTAGATTTGAACAAGGGCTGAATTTGGCCTTGGGATCCTAAAGTCTTTTGTAACACTTTGCTGATACCAGCAGCTTTGGTTTTAACTTCAGCTTGACCCTTAGTATATGCTCATTGAACCTTTGAGGTTCTAGTACAGCTCAAGCTGAAGTCATTGTGAAAAGAGAAACTGGTGATTTTTATAGTCTGAAATTTTTTATACTTCCCACAGCTTTACCTTGTCAGTAGAACAAAAACGTTAAAAAATTTCCAGTTCCTTGTTTTGGAGTTTCTTGGCCTCTTTGCTCAAAATCGTCACTGAGAACCAGATATTGTGGCTTTCTCAGAAATTAGTGTTGCTGGTCTTAACAGCTTTAAAATATTCGCACCAACCCTTCCATAAGAAGAGATCCAAGAATCTGGCGCTGGCTGCAACAATCCTCACGGGATGGCCTACATTCCAAGATTTTCAGAGATATTAAATTTAAGCATGGTCTTTTCAACTAGAATAGATCTCTGCTTTAAAATCCTGACCAGCTGAATATTTTTTATTTGAATTTATTATTGCACACCCTGTTTAGGTGGTGAGACAGAAGCATTGATTAGGCCCTTTTACAGGCTTTTATACATCAGTTCATCTCTCTCAAAGCAGCCTATCCTTTATATTTCCCCTAAGTTAGTGTCAGTGAGAGTGAGGCAGAACACACAAACTGTTGTAGTTGTGACTATTTCAGGGTCCCTTTTATTTGCATGGGAGTGGAAGAAGTTTAGAGGAATTAAAGAATGGAAATAAAAATGTTTCCCGCAATGGTGAAAACAAAGCCATCTGTAGTCTTATGCAATAGCTAATTTGGATAAACACATGGTCTTCTTATGGTTTCTCTCATCCTTCCATCTCCCTTTCCATCCAGTTGTTTACTCTCGTCTTTAAACAGACTGCACATTTTTAGGGGCGGGGACTACAAAGTGAAATCCTAGCACGCTCTCTCGCGCTCTCTCTCTCTCCCTCTGTGTATATAGATATATAGAGATATATATAGATATATACACACACACATACATTATTTCACTTTGTACTCCCTGCCCCTAAACATGTGCAGTCTGCTTAAATATGTAAATAATTTGCTTTCAGGACATAGCCCCATATTTTCTAACGAGTTCATCCAGTACTTCTTACGATGGCTCCTGAGTCATTTGAGAGAGACCATTATATCAATAATGTTGAGATCAAAATATTTTGCCAATGTTCTGAGCCTTCTTTGATCCTGTGATATGACAAATCATCTTTGGATTGGTATTTTACAGAATACACAATTTAAACTTGTGTTCCCTCTGAGAATATCTTGTGCTCTCATCTTTGTTGCCATCAGTGACGCTTTGAACGGAAAAACAGCCATCGATTGCTTATAAAACAGACTGTTCTGAAACAAAACGATATCACCTTTCATTAAAAAAAAATGTAATCAAGTTTCACCTAGTGCCTACTTCCTTTTGGAAAAGAAAAGGAAAGAGAAATGATGTCATAATCGCAAACCCCTTTCTCCTATCTCATAGAATAATTTTTTGGCAAAACTATGAGCAGGTTAAAACTCTACAAGTTGTGAAGAAGATCAAAGGACAGGACAAAGTTGTACGTTACTGACCATGTCTACATGTGCTATTAATGTGAAGCAATAAACTCTGGAGCTTATTGCTCCTGGGCATGCTGTTTGAATGTTCACCCAGGTCCATACCACATTGAGCCAGACCAGAGCAGCCTTGGCTGGCAAGGGATCCAGGGGAGGGGGAGGGTCAGCCTGCCAACCCGGGGCTGCTTCCCTCTGGCTCAGTGTGCTTTGGAGGGATTGGCTGGGGTACGATCTGGTGCAGGGGCTAGCCAGCAGGCAGCCCCTGCACTGAAGCACTTTCATGTCCCATCAAGCTGAGGCAGTGTCTACATGTGCATTGCTGCAGAGTAATAAAAACTCCACAGCAGGATTTACAAGTACTATCCTGCAACAGAGTTAATTAGTTTACTCCAGCTTAACAGGGGTGAGCGTGTAGATGTGCAGTGTTTACTTTGGAACTAATTAGTCTACTCCACAGTAAATGGCTCACTGGGTTACCCGTTACACCCTGAGCTATGATATACAGACATACCAATGTGCAGATTTGTCCCAGGGATTATGGTTTCTGAAAGAGCTGAATCATTAATGGCTGCAGCTTGCTAGGTAAAGGAAGAAGCACCAGAAGCAAGGAACTTCTGTGCAGAAGCTTCTTGTCTCTGGCAGATCCCAAGAATCCATGGGTTATGTGGCTATTCTGCCTTCTACATGGGGCACAAAACTCACACCTTGCAGACTTACTCTGGGGTAACTCAATGGGATGAAACTTTTAGGAAGCCAGATTCTTAGTTGATGTAGACCCACTGAAATGCATGAATTTGCTGTAGAGGTCATAGTTTCTGCACAGAATTAACCTCCTTGAGCTCTAATTACTTACTTACATGCATAAGCAGACAAGGAACAAGCAGTATTTAAAAACACTGATTATTTTTTCTGCCCCCTTGCCCCCCCTCTATTTTCAGATCCAGAGTTCAGCCTTGGTATCCATGAAAAGAACTTGCTCGAGGATATCACAGTTTCTGAAACGGACATCAATTTAGAGATTTCATTTGCAGAGCAGGCAGCCAATGTCAAAGATGACTCCATAGACAAAATCCGTGGAGGCAAAGATGACGACACTCTGCTTCCTGTAGGTGTTTCTTACATGCTGCTGTAATTGTTTTATTATGGTTTTTTATTTGATATAAGACCTTTTTGACATTGCTTTAGTGATACTGGGTGATTCAGTAAAATTCAGAGTGCTATAGCCAGAGCTGGTTTTCACTGGCTTTGGCCTGTTCATTATGTATATGACTTTGAAAAAGTATTGGATATTTAGTAACAGATATATGAAAGTTTTTGTCTTATATCTACTCTGTGTCACTACCTTGCTGTAGCCTTTACTTCAGAGGGTGCTGTTCCTCCAGCTGGGGCCTAGCTGTGGTCCTGTGCACCTAACTGGAGTAACAGTGCCTTTTTAAATCTTATAAAAGATTTCTGCCAACAGCTGGTGCACCTTTGCAGTTACTAGTAGCTGTTTGCTGAGACTACACATACCCCATGACTATTTTGCAGACCCTCATCTTGGTATGAAGGGGTTATGAATCAAACACTGCTAAGAATCTGCGTTCTACTATGTTTACAAATTCACTGTTTTCTATGTTTTCAAGTAGCTTGACAGCCCAAATGGTCTATAATTGCTCGAGTCCTCCATTTTCCCCTTCATCTAGATGGGCATGTCTCTAGACCTCAACCTGTTATCCAAGAATTTGCAATTACTGTTGCTAGTGGGTTGGAGTTCTCTTCAGCTAGTCCCTTCCATGCTCTAGAATGAATTCTGTAAGGCTATGATGATTAAAGATAGTTGAAAGTTCCCTGATGCATTCTTTACTCACCAGGAACTACATTCCTTACCCTTTGACAGCTTTGCTAGTTGTATGCACATATTTTATTTTGTATTAAGCAAGGTAGGTGTTGAAGAGCTCTGCCTATTTTGCCTCTTCCATTAATCACTCACCTTCTCTGTGGAACAGTGGACCCACAGTCTTCCTGGTTTGTCTTTTTCATCTGGTATTTGTAGAAGTGATGTTTGCAATTGTCAATAAATGCAAAAGACAGTAAGACAAGGTTCTTTGGGTAAATTTGATATCTTTTATTAAACCAACTCAAATGGAAAAAAAATTCTTAGCAAGCTTTTAGGTTTAAAAACCCTTTGCCAGTTGGTGTGTGCTCTTCCTGAATGGACTGAGTAGTAAAGAAGCCGGAGGCTGATATGCATGCAAGAAAGCCAGTCAGTGAAGACGTAAATTGAGGAGTCAGTGGGTGAGAGAAGCGGGGAGGGGATGAATGTAGCAGATAAATAGTGGAGAGGTACCTGAGGAGTCAGATGTCAGGGAGGTTATAATGTGTCATAAATCCAGTGTCTATATTTAGTCCATGATTTTTTGTATCCAGGAGGTTGATGAAGTGAAGTTCATGGGCTGGTCTGTGAAAAGTATTTTATAAATTTCCTTTGAGGATTAGAACTGAGAGATTGGCGAGAGAGTGGTTTTCTTGTGAGAAATGTGCCTCCACCAGTATTTGGGTATTCTTGTCTTTGATAGATTTCCGGTGTGCATTCATTCTGGTGGTCAGTTGTTGTTTGGTCTCTCCTACATATTTTCCATCAGGGCATATGATGCATTGGATGAGATATGTTACATTTCTTGAGGTGCAGCTGTAAGATCCAGGAATGCTGATGGTTCTGTTGTGGGGTGTAGTGATTGTGGGGGTGGTGGCGATGTCTTGGCAGGTTTTGCATTTCTTGTCATGGCATGGTCTGGATCCATTTGGTGTGTTCTGGGCCATAGGAAGTTTGCTTCTTGTGATGAGATTAGCAAGGTTCAGTGCTTGTTTGAAGGGTAGGATGGGGTGGTTCTGGGAAGATCTCTTTAAGAAATGGATCTCCTTCTAGTTTGGGTTGCAGTTGTTTGAGGATTTTCCATATAGGTTTAAGAGAGGGGTGATATGTCATAACCAGCAGTGTGCAATTCATGGGGGGTTTTCTTCTGTACTGCAGCAGTTCTTCATGTGGTATCCAGGTGGCTCTTTCAAACATGCAGTCTATCTCTCTGGGGGAGTGTCCTTGTTGAGTGAAAGCCTTTTTAAGGTTTGTGAGGTGGTAATCCTGTGTGTTCTCCTCAGTGGAAATTTGGTGGTATCTGAGGGCTTGGCTGTATAGCACAGCTTTTCTGGTATGTTTAGGGTGATTCCTGTCTCTCGCCCACTGACTCCTCAATTTACATCTTCACTGACT
The DNA here is from genome assembly GCF_052110815.1 of Crocodylus siamensis. Taxonomy (NCBI): domain Eukaryota; kingdom Metazoa; phylum Chordata; order Crocodylia; family Crocodylidae; genus Crocodylus; species Crocodylus siamensis. Next base: position 101,342,482 of record NC_143395.1, on the reverse strand, counting down.
GGCTTTCTTGCATGCAGACCAGCCTCTAGCTTGTTTACTATTCATTCCATCCAGGAAGAGCGCAAACCAACTGCAGATGCTTCCTCAACCTGATGAAGGGTTTTTAAACCTGAAAGCTTGTGAAGAAAATTTTTCCCAACTATTTGAGTTGGTCTAATGAAAGATTTACCCAAAGAACCTTGTCTGCCTATGTCCTTAGCCCAACATGGCTACAATCTACACCGCTCGACAACTGTAACTCATTTGTCACCTTTACTTTTCTGATTTTTCTTTTACACATTCATGCTATTCCTTTGTATACTTTGTGAGCCACACAGCCTTCCATTGCCTTTTTTGTATATTGCTTGATTGTTGGATAGTAAGCTCCTTGTGTGTGTACATCACCCCGCTGCTCCTCTTCTGTATTGGCATAGCTTGATTTTGAACCTCCAAAATTATGTCCTGAGGGAACATCTAGCTCTCTTGGATGCCCTTATATTTTAATTTGTCTAGATATACAGATAGACTAGATCTGTACTGTTTAATTTTTGTGCCCTGCAAGAAGTTCACAGAAGGTGCCCCCTCAGAGGGTCATGCCCCTTCTTCCAGAACCAGAAGCAGCAAGTCCATGTTTATGCTGTGGCTATATAACATAGGTCTGCTTCTCAGCAGAGGTATAAGCAACATGAATGTAGCTGTATTGCTTTTGGATAAGGAGCTGGGGTATAACTCTAGACCTGGAATACTATTTGGGCCTGCAAAAGGTAACTGCATTTATGTCCCTAATAGTTTGTCCACACACTGCTTGCACTGTTCACGTAATCACTCTGACAGACTTCTCTTGTTGAGTAAAGTCCTTTTGTCAGAATCCAAGAGAAGTGTTAGTCACCTCTCTAAGGGGGAAATGGAGATAAGATTGAAGAATAGGGTGACCTTTACACCTCTAATAAGATGAAGAGCAGGGAGAAGTTAATATTTGACTCAATTTCCAACAAAAATATCAATCATTTCTAGATTTCACATTTTGTCTCAAAAGCCTATTGCCTGTGACTGTTTCCGAGCACTCTCCAGCATATGCAAAAGAGACCAACACAATGGCATTTATAGGAATGAGGCATTTTTAACCCTTTGTAAAAGACTTAATTGTTTGTTAGACTGAAAAGCCAAGAAATATTTCCAAATTGTGAGAATTAGCTTCTACTCAGTTACATTTTTTCATCTCACAACAAACAGGCCTCATTCTCAGTAAGGCTAAATAAATACAAAGTAAGATCTTCAACGGTATTTTGGTTTAGATATTCCTTGAGTATATAAACCAGACTGCCTTAGAATATCATATGCTAGAAGCGTGCACTCACACAGAAACCATAAAGTAATAAATAACACAAAAAAATTATTCCGTCAGACGCTGCGTAAACATGTCTGAGTAAACTAGGTGCTTGAAGCAATAATGTTTCAGCGTTCTTCAAACACTCAATTTAGATAAGAACTCATACATTTCTTCAACTAATGATTACCTAATGTTCTCCTGGTTTTAATGCTATAAACCAGGCACTAATAAAACATTTTGAATCATTTCTAAAAATGCTTCAGTCATGCTTTAGGTTCCCCCTACACATGCAGGTAAAGGTGTGATTGGAGTTGATGTATGATCCACACAATCATACCTTCTGTCATGCCACAGGTGCATTTGTGGGATCATGCATTAGATCCTATCACATCTTACTACTGGTGTAAGAGGAGCCTGATCCTGATCCCCATGCATTGGCAGGAAGCAGGCTCCCATGGCTGGGAGCCCCCTCTGTTGAAGGGGCTCCCAACCTCAGGGGCCAAGAGACGTGCAAGTGTTGGGGCTCCTGGTCCCTGCGGCACCTCATGCACAGCTGGGACCAAGAAAACCCTCAGCTGACAGGACCAGGAGCTCTGTCGCTTGTGGGACTCTCAGTCCTGGCTGTGCATGTGTTGCAGCCAGGACTGAGAGCCATGTGTGGGCCTGGTGGGTTTCCTGGGAGCCACAACTCCAGGGCTTTGGGGTTTTACACTGGGCATGGTGCATCCATGCAGCTGGGAGCTCTGTCAGCTGATGGGGCTCCCAGACACAGGGAAGACCCTGCCACAAGTGCAAATTAAAGCTTGATAGCAACCAGCTATAAAGTTAATACACATTTTCAAGGTCTAACTTTAAGGCTGGTACAGGCATACACACATAAACTGGTATAAGTGATCAGAAACCAATCTAAACCTGTAATGGAAGAGAATTTGGGGCACATCGACTGGTTTAAAAATGGCAGAAACTTGTCTAAGAAAACTGGATGGATGTAATATCAGACTTGATTGTTTTATGTTAGACCAGTCTGTTGAACTTCTGGACCAGTTCCCCTATTGATTCATGTTAGGTCAGTGTCCGACAGCATCCCAGGGGCCTTTGTGGGCCCACCTACTCCTCTTCCCCTTTGCATGGAGTCAGGGAATTCAGCTGGGCTGCTCCAGCGGAGCACCTAGCTGGCCCTACACCCAAGCTGTCACAGAGCTGAGGCAGCAAAGCCTCTGCTCCCCTATCCTGTGTCCTGCCTGTGCCTGCCAGTGGGCACCAGCAGGGAGTTGGGGGAGTAGAGGCTCCTGTGATGCAGGGTTCCCTGACAACTGTGCTTGCTTGGGTCTGGGGGGCTGGTGCAGGGCTGCAGAGCAGGGGCCTGTGCTCCCCTCCATTTCCCCCCAGTGCTGCTGGGCTCAGCTCCAGCTGCACACGACTACCAGCCCCAGCTTCTGGATGTCCATATCAGCCAAGCCATGCAGCGACAGAGGGTGTGGGAGGTGGGGGAGCAGAGGCCCTGCCCTATGGCCCCAACCCCAATCCCAGCCCTTCTCAAACCAAAGCAAGCACAGCTGGGAGAGGCCTCCACTTCCATGTCTGCCCCTGCTGCTGTGCAGCTCCACTGACATGGGCAGGGAAGAGCTGGGACTGAGAGCTGCCCTCCTCCCCCCTCACTGCTGGCAGCCACCACTGGCAGGGAGAGGTGGGGCTGGGAGGCATGGGAGAGTGCCCCCCACCTTATGGCCTTTGCTAGCACAGGCACTTCCATGCCCCCCTCCACCCAAGAGTGAATGTGCATTGTATTTGCACGCAGTACAATCTGTGCAGCTTAGAGAAACCCACATAGGTAGTATCAATCCTCCCTCAGGCCTTTTGAATGCCTAGCCTAAGCTGGTTGGAGCTTTTCATGGTGCGACAGGTACTTTAAATGGATAGCTGGTCTAAAGGTAATTGTGCAATTAACCAGTTAATTGCTTACTATCTGTAACATGTGGAGGTGGCCGTCATAAGTTTACAATAGGATACGGTATTTTCTATTGTATACCGTTATTCAGGGTATGAAAATTTGGTGGTGAGATGAATGGTGGCAGTGTTAATTACTGTGGTTCCTAAAGCAGCAGCAATTACCACTCATCTGCCACATTTCCAGCTAGTGGGCCAGATGACACAGCTGTGCACTATGGATTCAGCCTGCAGGGCTGGAACTATGGTGGTGGAGTGGTGGCTCAGCTCCACGAGCCACAACAATTAATGCTGTTGCTGCTTAACCAACCCACTGCCAAGTTTTCAGGCCCTCCAGAAGCTCTGAAGTTAGATGATGCAACCCCGTGCTCTGGGTGCAGCCTGTGGATCAGCTCTATGCTCCAGATCTAGACTGTGGGGAACCCTACACCGTTCATCCAGCGGCCCATAAAAGCCCCACCTGCTGGGTGAATGTGATACCCTGAGTTAGTTGAAACAGGGATTTCCATGAAGATTATAATATTTGGTGCCTCTCCAGTAGAAGGAATACCTTGCATAGCTTCTGTTTGACCCATTCCAGCCGAGATGTATCATGCTTTGAAAGATGCCTCTGGGCCTTGTCAGCTAGACTTCCTATGTTGTAGTCTGAATAGGTAGAAGTAAAGTCAGAAAAGTTAAAGGAGCACCTTTTTGTTTTGTGTCTGTATGGCTGGAGCACCTGAGCATCACTGCAATACAAGTAATGAATTACAGATATCAAAGCTCAGATGAGCCTATTACTTATTTATGTAGCACCCAAAGGCAAGCAAGGTGGTTTATATTCCACAACGATTATTATCTATGGCTGCGATCATATTGTTGTTTGTGCAAAGGACAACTGTTGCACATACATGAAGCTCTAACTGAGGTTTCAACCTAAGCCTAACTGGGAGAACAGAAAGAGTGACACCACTCAAAAATGTGCATTTATTAAATTATCTGAACCAGACAGGGTTTCATCCACTACAGTATTCAAAAGTCTGGCCTTTGCAATGTAAAGGAATGCCTTGCATTCTCCAGTTGTGCAAGCACATTGAATTAGCATTATTCCCGCTCTTTCTTTTCTTTTTTTTTTTTTTAAAGGAAAGTCGGGCAGTACCCTATTACGCTTATCAAGAGCAGTGTGCTTTTGCCATTGGCAAAGCACATTCTTTGCACTCAGTCTATTCAATTAGTTGACAGTAAGATTTTTAACGTGACACACGTCTTCTATTTTAGAATTTCAGACTGCCAAAGGATAAAACAGGCACTACAAAGATTGGCGACCTGGCCCCTCAGGACATGAAGAAGGTTTATTCTTTAGCACTGATTGAACTAACTGCTCTTTATGACATACTCGGGACAGAATTCAAACAACAAAAAGCTTTAAAAATCAAAACCAAAGGTGAGCATACAACTGCTATATATTCTTCTGAAACAAGTAGGTTAGCAAGTGTTATTTTTTTTGCCTTTGTTCTTTTTTCTTTTAATGATCCTAAAGCTGGGGATTTATAATATCTGGTAATAGATAGATCTGATAAGCAAGACTCTTAACCATACACCACAGCCCCATCACTCTAGGCTCTCCTCATGTTTAAAAACCTTCATGTGCATAAATTATCCCAGCTAAGAAACCATGGTCCAAAGCTAACATCCTCTGTCTGGCAACTAACATTAGCCAAGCATATGGATTGAGCATATGTGCTAGAGACCAAATGAAAGAAATATTCCCCATATTGCCACAGTGTGGTGGGAAGAGTTTCACCATAGATACTTCCATATGATATGTTTAGACTGCAAGATGATGATTGGCATGTGCTAATATATTTATGCTTGCTTAAGCTACATCACACAGGCAGCAGTAGCAGTGAAGATGTAGTGACAGGGGATCTCAGACTGTACTGTGGATGCTAACAGGTGCACCTTGTTGACAAGTGTAGCTTGTACTGTTGTGTCTCTGCTGCTATAGTTACTTGTGGTAACTAGATTAAGTTAGCATGAGTGTGCTAGCATGTGGTATAATCACATGTTCATTTAGTTATGTAGGCATCACTGTAGCTTAATAGTTTCCTAGGTTTTAAAGCCAAAAGAGATCCTTATCATCTAGTCTGACTTCCTGTTGAACCCTGACTGTAAGATATCAGTCAGCTATAGCAAGCCCAGTAACTTGTGTTTGACCAAATCACCCCTCCTCTCTAGAACTACAATGGGTTCCATACTGCTTAAAAGGAGCTCCCAAGGGAGGATTTGCTTAAAGGTGGGTACTACTTCACTATCACGCCTCTGCACTCTGTTGCAAGTTGCTGAGCTTTGACTAATAAAGAATGACCACATCTACACCTGATGGTACATCACCATAGCAATGTGCTATGGCAACGTAGTGTCCACAGGTGTCTACACATGACCAGCAGCTACTTTGCTGTAGTGGCACGCTCCCTTGTTATAGCGCACTGCTACAGCGAAGTAGTTACTAAAAATAACTGTGCACCCTGTGTGCAGCACAGTATGGGCAGTTACTGTGCCTTGCTTTAGTACTTCCAAAAAGAAATATTAAAGCACAGTGCAGTAACAACATCGCCATAGGGCAATGTGTAGATGCTCCCAATGTGTGACATGTCTTGTATTTGTTCTCCCACCCTTGCTAAGGGCAATCATTTACCATCTGTTTCCTGTAGTCACTAGCATTAATTTCCTTGCATAATATAGCTCTAATTATGTATCTCAGATTTCCAATAACAATAGAACCCATTTCTTTGCTGTATGGAGGGATGGCATCCTATGGAGTAGGAGGTTGTGCCTTTGCAAAGAATGGTGAGATGCTTGCAGCCAGCCACTTATTAGATATGCAAACCAACCAAGGGAACATACATGATCTCAATTCCTTTTCCAAAACTTGAGATGTGTGGTCATCCATTTCAGGATAGAAGAAATTTCACAGTTTTGTTTGTCTTCCGTATTTCTGATGTTCTGCTAAATGGTATACAAGAATCTGAAATGTGTTACCAGTTAATCGCAAACCTGCTTTGGGCAAAACTCTGTTGTCAAGGTTCAGTGGATATGTGATAGTGAAATAGCTCACTTTAAATAATTGAAAGCTACAGAGAGACTGTTGAGAGATATATAGCAGTGCAGAATTGATTCCTTAGCATATGTCTTTTACTTTACAGGAGAAGAAAACCACTTTTTAAATGCACAACCACAGTCAGCTTTGCAGCTTTGATTTCCATCCTGCAGAAGTGTCTGCATATATTAAAAATAGTACATGAGCAATAGACTTGTTACTCTTGATGCTTTTTCGTTATTTATTGATTTTAAGCAGGCCTTTTTTCAAGCCTGTGCAGTATTAATTTAGGATTGATTTAAAACAGAGGTTGCTTTTCTCCCATTTCTTTCTTTTGTCCCGAGATCTTATCCACCTATAAACCTACTGTCCTACTTTTAATACCTGTGAAGTATGCAGGATAAAAGGCAGATACTTTTTTTCCTGGGACAAGGCCATGTAGTCAGAGCTGAATCAAGTTCATGGCCATTTCTCTTTTGTCCCAGGTTTTGATCAGTTGGAAGCCACCTCAAATGATACGTGTTTGGCTTTATTTTTTAATGACAGCCCTAGAGAAGAATTAAGTTGATTTAAAAACCTTGCGTTTCCACCAAGTCCAAGAAAATGGGTCTGATTTGGAAATATTAGAGCAGTCTGGGAAAGAAACAGTGTGCCTTTAACTGTCCCAGGACTGATGTGGTTTCAGAACTGCTTTAGTAATTTGAGGGCTGCGGGAGATTTGCTGTCTAGCTGATTCCATGTAGTGTGATGTAGACTGTGGATCCGTACAGTAGTGGATCCACAAACCTCTTCCTTTCGTTTTTGAACAGACTGCAGATACTACAAAGCTCAGTTCTGCTGCAGAATACAGTTCTGCGACAAACAGGATTTCTGACCATGCTTCCTGTAACCTACTTCTTTGCCTTCACTACACCAAAAACATGCAGGTTCTGCATTTTAGTAGGTCTGCAAAAAAAGGGCAGAGATTTGGGGAAGGATTGTGCCTGTTTCTGTGGGTGCATGTTTTATGGATGCTGGTCTATTTTTCATATTCCCGATCAACAGGACAAAGTGAAGAAAGTCCCTTTGCTGACTAGGCAACTTTGTTCTAGTACATCCCTCATATTCTTAGATCAGAACTCTTCTTTTTTGGTACTGTCAGATCTCCTCTGCTGGCCCATTTCTGTGTTGCATGTTGCCATGACAGCTACACCAAACAAAAAGCTAAGGCTATCTGCTCTCAGGATGTATAACCTAGGTGGCCAGTGGTGTTATCCTGACGGAGTAGCTCCAACATAAAACTTTACAGTTTAATAAATTGCAGTTATTTAAGCTGTTCATTTCCAATCAGTATTTATCTAAAATGAAGAAGCTGTGACATAAATCGATTCTGCCAAGCCCCTGCTGACTTCAGTGAGCTCTGTATCAAGCTTATGTATTAATTTAAAGTTAGCTGAGCTTAGCGGCTAAAGTTATTTTTTTTAAGTTTATATTACCATAGTGACAAGGCAGTGGCCATATTTTAACCTGGGCTTATCCAGTGTAGAATAAAACCTGACTTTTACTTTTGTATAAAAATAACTCCCTACTGACTTAGCATTGACAGTATGATACTGCATCTGGGCAAAAATGTACAATGACAGTTGACTACTCTTCTTTTCAAGTTCTGATGGAGAGAACCGTTCAGAGTGAATATAGATGATAATTACCTCTATTTCAGTTTAGTAGCTAGACTTCTGGAAATCTTGCTAAAGCCATTTGCATCTAAACTGTAAACTTGTATCAAATGATAAAGATCTGCATTGCAGGGTCATCATTGCAACAGCTTTCTGCAAACCAGAATCATACAGATGGTTCATTTATGCAGTTTGCTTCACTCTATTGCACAATGTATGGATGGCAATTTGAAGTTGAAACAGAAGACTCTTGATTTATGGGTGAAAAGAGATGAATGAGTACGTTTAGCCCAAATGGTTTGTTTAATTATGCTCTGAATGACTTGATTGATGAAGACATTTAGACATATTCTTTGAATAGAAGAACAGTCGCTCAGAACGTATTGAATAGGCTTATCTCATTGACAGTCTCTCTTTGTGCCACTACCTCATATATTGGTCCAGATGTGGATAGTATCTCTGTTTCCTTTTGCATTGTGCAGATTCTGGTCTTTTTGGTGTCCCGCTGGCAGTTTTGCTGGAACAAGATCAGAAAAAAGTACCAGGCACCAAGATACCACTGATCTTACAAAAAGTAAGTGAACACAAAGAAGCCAATTTGTTACAGACCTACAGAATACTAAAGACATTAGTGTTTTGTCCCAAGCGCGTAAACTCACAGTAATCTAGCCTAACATTTCAAGTGTAGCACTCAATTCCTATAGAACTTTCTATGTTCCCCACCCCCTCAGTGAGGTGGAACATTGTGCATTAAGTTTGAAATTTGGCTTTATACGTGACTTACCTTTGCTGAATTAATGTGGTAGAGAACGCAACTTCGTAGGCTGTTACAGAATTTTTTTTGAATTACCATTGGTAAATGGAGATTAAGGGCTTGATGCAGAAATCCTTGCTAGGTACCTACCTAAATTGTGGTTTCACAGATGTTGTGAAAACTGTGAAATCTAGGGCTAGTCACAAAATTCGCAAAAAAAATAAAAACAAGTTTTTATTAAGTCTTATAGCTCGCCCAGGATGGAAAGGCGCAGGCAGGTGGGGTGACATGAAAGGGGCAACAGGCAAGACGGTGGTTGCCCCTGTCCTCTCCTCCCTCCCAGGCCTCTGCTAATCAGCTCTGAGGAGAGGGGCCAGATGAAGGGCAGCCAGCAGTCAAAATGGCTGCCACCCCCTTGTCCCTCCTCCCCCACAGGGCCTCTCTGCCAATCAGTGCTGAGGGATGGAGTCTCTCCACCAATTAGTATGTAGGGGCAGGGCCATCGCAAAATGCCCGTAGAATGGGCTCTTTGTGCCAGGACAAAGTTGCAAAAATAACTTTGTCTCACCATGAGTTAAGTAGGTGAGTTTCTGTAAGTCCTAGTGTTATGCAGGATGACCAGCCTTGGCCAGCATACACAGTTTCCTGGTGGGGCTGCTCCTGGCTTGGCTGCAGCCACCTGGGTACTACTTAGCTCCTTCCCACCTGCAGCAGCTCTTCATCCTCTTGCTCCTCCTTCTGTCCCTGCTGCACTGCACTGAGGCAAACTGCAGCTGGGCAACTCCTACCTCATCTCACAGGGCTCCAGCTCCAGCTCCTGGCTGCCTTCTACCCACTCCGGCCGAGTACCTGGAAGGTAGCTGGGAGCTAGAGCCCTGTGCTGTGGGGCAGGAGCCACCTGGCTGCAGTTTACCATCTGCCTGGAGCAGCACAGAAGGGGTAGGGGCAGGAGGAGGAGCTGCTGAAAGTGGGGGAAGCTGAGCAGTACCTGGGGGGCTGCAGCCACTCCAAGAACAGCCCTGCTGGGAAGCTGTGCAGGCTGGTTGGGGCTGGAGCTGTGCAGGCTTCAACTATCTGAAGTTGAAGAGCCGGGCACGGGTGGGAACATGGTGGCACTGACCGCCCCAGGCGGGAGTGGGCAGGGCTCAGCCCAGTGTGGCATGCCATAGGGACAGCTACAGACCAAACATGACTGCACTGCCTGGACGAGCTCTAGCACATACCCCCTGCCTCCCTTCCCTCCCCAGCACTGGCCTGCTTCTGGGACCTAGCACCCAGGCAGCGCCCCTATACACACCTGTGCACGTATCCCCACACCCTGTCACCCTGCTCCCACAATATACAAAATACTTTATTTTGAGCAATTATGTAATTGGCTCTATATACACCATTCAAAAAACCCCAAACAAATCAGAACAAAAATTATATTTCAAAATCAAATTAAAATACATTATAGTAGATTTTTTATTTTTAGTATATTATTTTTATGCTATAATTTGTTAAAATTATATCTTCTGAAAGATTTCAAATATGTAACCATCAACAGCTCACCAAAACTCATTAACTGGCACTCCAGCCAAAATAATTGCCTACCCCAGACTAGATGAAAGTACTGTGAGGTAGATATATAACTGACTGAATCATCATGGTCAATGAGCGATCATCAGTCTCTCAGTGTCTAGGTGGGAGGAGGTATCAAGTGGAGTTCCCCAGGGATCTGTCATGGGTCTAGTATCGTTTAACATCTTCATTAATGATATGGGGGATGGGATTGAGTGCACACTTAGTAGATTTGCAGATGACACCAAGTTGGGTGGAGTTGCAGATGCACTGGAGGGTTGGCCTAGGATCCAGAATGGTTTAAATAAACAGGAAAAATGCTTTTCAATCAGATGAGATTGAACAAGGACAGGTGCCAAGTCCTGAGCATAAATACAGGCTCGGGAATGATTAGCTATGATGCAGTACTGCAGAGGAGTTGAGGGTTACAGTAGACCATAAACTGGATATGAGCCATCTATGTTCTTTTTGTTACGAAAAAAGGCTGACAGCATCCTGTGTTGTATTAACAGGAGTGTCACTTGCAAATCAAGGAAAGTGATTCTTCTACTCTATTCAGCAATTGTGAGGCCTCACCAGGAGCTGTGTGCGCAGTTTTTTGCCCACACTTCAAGAAGGAAAGAGTTCATCACCAAGTGACAAAAATGACTAGGTTCTTGGGAAGTAAGATTTATGAGGAAAGGCTGAAAAAACTAAGATTTAGTCTGGAGAAGAGAAAACTGAGGTGGGGATTGATAATGTTCAACTATCTGAAGGACATTTACAGAGAGGGTGGAGATGGCCTTCTCTCTGTGGCCGTAGAGAACAGGACCAGGAAATATGGGCTCAAGCTACAGCCAAGGAAGCTTTGATTAGTTATAAGGAAGAACTTTTTGACTGGGGGGGAGTGTTAAGCACTGGAATGGGCTATCTAGAGAAATTGTAGAATCTCCATCCTTGGAAATTTTCAAGAACGGGTTGGACGGAGGCTTGACTAGGAAGGTTTAGTCAGGGGCAATCCTGCGTTGAGCTGGGGTCTGGACTGGATGACCATGTGAGGTCCCTTTCAGCCCTACTTTCCTGTGATCCTGTTTTTAACTGGAAAAATACATTTAGAATGATCAGGCATTTGTGATGTGCTCAGGACACCTGTTTTTTTTCATATCTCCTGTGATCAGTGCCATTAACATAAATACAGTAAAGTAGATCATCCTTTTTTGTTTATGCAACCATGAAAAAAAAATCCTGCTGTACCGCGTAGTTTATAGTTCACCTTAGTTCATATAAGGTGTATAGTAGAAGTATTGCCCTAGTGTTTCAATTATCTACTGGATCAAATAGATGTAGTCAACATTTAATATTTATACAGTACTTTGGATGATTATTATGTATTTTGGTGAGCACAGTGATGTATATCTTGTATTAAATACATGACATGCACAGTATGAATATGTTTCCATTGATTGTACTAACTCATCTAAGCATGAATAGGATTACCAATTCTGTTGTGTCTTTTATGAGAATATAATTTTTTTATATATTTATATTTATTTATATATTTTATATTTAAAATATTTATATATTTTATATATTATATTTTTTTTATAATTCTGTTCAGACACAATTCTGTTGTGTCTTTTACGAGAATATAATTTTTTTTCAAACCTAAAGGCTCTTCAGTGATTGCAAGCACTTAAATTTTCCTTTGTGAAGTTATAAATAAGAGTGCCTGTAAGAACGTAATACAGAGCAATCTACAGCTAATGGTTTTTAGTAATGCCCATTTTTACTGAGATTAGAAACTGAATATTTATTTTTGAAACCAGAGAAGTTTAGAGAAGCAGTTTATTCCTTTTATACCTTACCTTTATATAGGAAGGTTGATGTTTACAATTTCCATTAAAAAAACAAACAACCTTTTAATAGTGTGGATGAAAAGTACAAGGTTAGGATCAGGTGTTTCCTGCAGGAAATGTATATTTGAATTTGTTTGTATTGATGGTAGCCCATTTTTATAGCCTTGATATTAAAAAACCAAAAAAATCTAGTGTCCCAAAGCTATCTACATAGAACATTTTAATTAGCATCTTGGCCTCATGCAGCTTGATTTATGTTGATTGACAGCTGATTTCCCAGATAGAAGAGGCAAGATTGGATACAGAAGGGCTTCTTCGAATACCCGGAGTTGCAGCAAGAGTAAAGGTAAAAGATTACATTGACTCTCAATACCCTCATTTACTGGTTTTAGTTCCGTCTGATGGTACGATTGGTACTGAAATCTTAAAAAAGGATTTGAACTAGGCTAGCCAAAATTCCCATGCTCTTAACCTATATCCAAATCAGTTGTATGCTCTGACCAGTGTATTCCTGTGTAGTCTGCATGCTACTTGGAAACTCCCTTCTGACTTCATTAGCTCATTTGACAGGTAGATTCAGTCTGTGGTATGCAAAGAGCAGGCTACCTACAGTAAAAAAACTTCCTTCATTATCTCTAGAAACATCAGTACCACTGCTTCTCACAGTATTCACGGTCTTACTTGCATCTCTGTTCACACTGATACTTTTCAGAGTGGCTGCCAATTATACTCAAACTGTAACCCAAAATAGCTTTAATTCAGAAAACCAAAAGCACAGGTTAATTTACATCAAGAGGTGTAAAGATGGTTTGAATTGGCCTTAAATTCTGAACAGAAAGATCATTTAAGCAGATTCAGCTGCCCAAAGATGTCTGTCAGGCTCTGTCACCCACAGCTTTGTCCAGCAGCTGGTTCATATGGAACGATGGAAGGGACAGAATATGATGGTAACTGGCCTTATTTACCAGTAACTCAAAATCTTCACACCTTTGTTTGGTCCTCAGCTTTTACTGTCGTATCTGGGAGTCCTTTTGTTTGCTCATTTGAGTTTTTGTTTGTTTGTTTGTTTGTTTGTTTGTTTTCAGGTGTTTCTGTGCAAAGCATCATTCATTAAATAGCAGCAATATTAACCAGAATCAAACACTTGAAAGAACTTGTCCTTTGACCAAACCTACTGGTTTTCCAAAATGTTGCACACATTTACTTTTCTAGGAAAACCACTGCAGAAAGTAATCAAAGATAATACGCTCTCTGTAGTAATTGTATTTTTGACCTAAAATTCTGTAAGATACTACTGAAAGCCTTCAGAAAGGAAAACATTCTTGATCAAGTACCGTCAGCTCTAGGTTAATTTCTGTAGAACTCAATTACATACTTACTGAACCCTGTCATTGATGCACCAGCATTTTTTTCTGTTACAGTGACCAGGCCATATATTAAAGCAATTAATAGCATCATAATACAAGGAATAGGCCACAGCGATGAGGTTCCCAGCTGTGTAAAGTTTGCTGCTTGCTGGTGCAGGAGCCTGTGATGATCATCCTGGGCTCCCCCTGCATCAACAATAAGGCACAATGGGATCTGATGCACAATCCACAGTCATGGCAATCCTACAATGCCACATGTGCATGGTAGGAAGTGTGATTGTGGGACTGTGCATCAGATCCTGTTGTGCCTTATTGTTGGTGCAGGGGGAGCCCAGGATGATCATCACAGGCTCCTTCTGTACCAGCAAGTAGCAAACTCCATGCAGCTGGGAGTCCCATCAGTTGACAGGGCTCCCAGCCACAGGGGCACACCTGGCCACATGTTTAATGGCATAAGAACCAGCCACAAAGTTATCACACATTTTTTGTGGAATAACTTTGTGGCCTATTCCTTGTATTATGATGCTATTCATTGCTTTAACGTGTGGCCTGGTCACAACTTAAAGCACACTTCACTGGTTAATCTCCTATTAAGTATAATATATAGCAGTGGCCTTTGAGTTGCACATTTATAGGGCCCTTAGGTGGGTTTGTCCTGTAGAGGAGACCATATTGCTATGAGACAGCGCAGTAGGATTCAGACCTATATGATTTGTTAGGTATATTTTCTCTCTGCATTAGGTTTTTAACTGTGCATGTCTAATACTAGTCCAGTATTCTTTTTTTTTCTGTAGCAAAAGTAGTAGTAGCAGGTGGTGGTAAATGATATTTCAGATGATTTTTTTTTTCAAATTTTGGAAAAAATTGCCATGTGCATAATGCATACCTCTTCCAACAGCACAAAACCAGCATAGTAGCTGTTTCTGTTCTGCTCCCTTTCAGAGTCTTTGCCAAGAACTGGAAGCAAAATTTTATGAAGGGACTTTCAACTGGGAAACGGTAAAGCAACATGACGCTGCAAGTCTTTTAAAACTCTTCATACGAGAGCTGCCTCAGCCACTGCTTACTGTGGAATATCTCAAAGCTTTCCAGGATGTTCAGTGTAAGCAGCATCGTTGTTTATCTCAGATCTAAGCTGGTGATACCAGAAACAGCACTCTTTTAAACACAGACAAATACTTCTTTGCTATACAGTTTGTTTTGCTGCTAAGAGTGAGTCTGAGGAATAAATGAAATAGCAATGAGATTTTTTTTTTCCAGAAAAGATTGACTGTTGTTTTGCTGCTATACCAATGATACCCTTTTGGGGCTATCCATTTATTAGCTCCCATATGAAAGAAAATATACAGTGTCACTTCCTGTTTAGATTTTATAATACTGTTTAGTGTGATGAGGTGAGTTACAAAAAGAATGTCATTTTATGGCTTTCATAGTAAAGAAAAAGATGAATACAGGCAATGGTAGCAACACATGATAGCAATAAATTATCAGTCTGCTTAAAGAAACAGCAAGGAGGGGATAGGTCATCAGTAAATCAAACATGGCAAGATGGATGCCTTGGAGACAGAAAAAATTGTGTGATGGAAAATTGTGGTAAAATAGTCAAAGCTAAAGGTTACCAGGAGTTTCTTAAAGAGCTGCAAGTTTGCTCTGAGAATCTCTCAAGTTCTGTTGAGTGATACAGCAGCTGAAAAGCAACCAGTTACTTTAAAAAAAGAGCAGTTCAGTGAAAGTGTAGAGTTCAGATTTTGTGACGCTTTAGAAACCCATCAGGAGTGGTGCCTAAATTTTATGTTAACTCTTTTGACCATCACAGGAATAACTCTGACTCATTTCAGAGAGATCCCTGTCCTGATATCCATGACCAGAAAGACTGGGTACTTTTGGAGGAGCAAAGTCAGGAGACCTTGAAAGACAGACGGACAGAAATATGCAAACATTTGTGCCTACCATCTCTGAAACTAGCAGTCTTGAGAAAGTGATTCACATTCTAGGCTCTCGTAAAGAGCACAAGAAAAGGCTGAGTTGGGGAAGGGTTTCAGCCATCATTGCACACTCAAATTCTGTAGCTGTTGGGCAGTAAAACTTATGTTATTACTTTATACTTTTACATTATGGGGGATCCCCAGAGATACGTTAAGCTGGCTGCCATCATCTTTTGGTCTTCCAACAGCTAGAGATAAAGGGGAGTAAGGAGGTTTTGTGTACACCCTCTATGCTGTACCAGTCTTGGGAGGGGATATGTAAGAGCTGACATAATGCGCTTTACCCTTCTACAATATGGTAGTCTGTCTTGTGCCAAGGGTGGTATTACAAACCAGAGATAACAGCCAGAGAATGTGGGCTTGTGTTTATTTACTTATGTTTATTTGAAATGAACCTGTCTGTTTTGCAGGGGAGAGGATGATAAAATAAGTGCAGATGTTACGATTCTCCTGAATGTCTCCAGCACATAAAAAAACCATACTCAAAATTGCTATTAACCTAAGTATTGATTTAATGTGATTTGAATAACTGATTTCTAATCATGACCTAAATAAGCAAGCAAGAAACTTTTATTTTAAGTAGTCTTACTTTCCATTTACATTTTTTTTTACTTATTTTCCTAAAAAGGGTTTGATAACCATTAAAATGTGTTATGAGAAAAAGATAGCTGGTACAATAAATATGCTTAGTTTTTGTTAAACAAAAGGATATATTTTATTTATGCAGTTATATACATTTATAATATTCTTATTCACCTTTTAATTTTTACACAATTATATTGGAGACTGCTAGAAATGATATCTCTTATTTACCAAATGATTATTTTTTATTTTCTTTGTCTCAAACTATATCTCCTTGGACACAAATTGGAGTTTGTATAAAATGGAAAATAACCCAGATTTGCAGAATTATTTTATTTACATGCTGGATACACAAGAACAAAAGCAAGTTTATTAATCCATGATTAGTCATTAACACCAAGTGATTTATTAAACAAAATGTTGTTTGTTGTGAGTGAACTGAATTGTTGTTGTTACCCATTTAATCCCAGAAGATTTTACAACAAATGGCTTTCATACCACATTATAATCCCCAAACTGAAAGGGAAAACAACAAGCTTTACTGCTTTTTTCAACTTCTAAATTAGTTTCTCAACTTGGAACAAATTGGCACTAGGAGGATTTAGGAGTTGCAACACTTGTTGTTATTGCACCTAACTTTTAAGTGGATGGCTACTTAGTTGCAGCTACTAAATCCGATACCTGAGAATGTGACCCACCAAAGCCAACCAGCTGATGTGAGATTAGCCAATAGGAAAAGCTGAGGAAGGGTTGCATCTTAAACCTTGCTCCTTTTCAGAACATAAATGCATTTTTCTGGATTACAATGTTATGGACTTAACTCTCAAAATTCTACCACCTCCTGGGTTCAAGGTGATGTAAACCAGCCCTTTCTCACAAAATACATGTGGGATGGAAGAACAGGAGATTGGTTTCTAGTAACTTATCCAAGGTGTAGGAGCCCCGTGTTGACCACCAGCCTATTGGATATTCTATGGCAAGTCTCTCAATCCCTGCTGTTGTACTTTGCATAGAACAATTAAATACTCATTGGTCTACATGTTGCTGGGCTTTAGTACTTCCTTTTGGCAGTCACACACTTTTGATGTGACGTGCTAATGTGCAGTAGAATTAATGTGCTTCTTGCATCTCGTGTAGATGCACTCAGTAAATTACGAACACATTAATGGATTTTCAGGGAGCTGGCCAGGGCAGAACAGAAGTACACTTAGGCGCCTAAGTCCATTTAGATACTTAATAGGATCTGGGGATCAGGCTTCATGGGCAAGCTAGGCCTAGTTTGGGGATTCTGATAGGTTTAAGCACCTAGAAGCCCTGTAGGTGCCTTGGGAACTTAATTAGCAAAAAAGCCCCTGAAATCGCAAGTATTGGGGAAGTAATTTGTTAAGGCTCCCACCTTTGTTAAGGCTGTCTAGTCAGAGATGTGGGTTTTTCAGAAAAATTTGAATTGGAAAATTTTCCAATGCCATAAATAGAGCGTGATCTGATACGGCATGTTTATTTGATTTATATTTAGTAAACAACACTAAAAAAGTACCCCTGTGTTAATTTTATGTCCCAATAGTCACAAGTAGTTCAACTGAAATATTTGACAATAATATGTACTTCCCTTACATTGTTTGTTTAAATTTAAGAAAAAAAATGAAGGCATTGCAAATTTTTGACATTAATTTTAGCATACCCAAGGAATTGTGCATAATATGCCATGCTTTGGTTTTGATTTGACCTACAGCCGGTTAGGTGAATTCATAATGTGATTTTGGGTTTGGATTACTGTGTGAATGTGTTTACCCTCCTGTTTACACATCAGTAAAACATATATGTACTGTCTCACACACTTCCTAGGGATAATCACCTGAAAAACATTAATTACAACTTTGAAATTACCAAACTTGCCTAATATTGTATTGGTAGCCATTATTGTTACAAATGAATTTTATGAAACAATTAATTGTTAGAAGTGGAAAATTTCCCACAGAAAAATAAAGCACTGGAAAATTTTCTGCCCCACATCTCTGTGTGTAGTATCACACACACAGTTCAGGCATGTGTGTCATAGCTAGAAAGAACAGTTATGAAACCTGGGGCCTCCATACCTTTAGTAGAAACACCTGAGCATCTTTGGGTCAGGATTTACAGCTGATGAAGGCCTCACAAAACCAGACAGCTTGTATCCCCTTTTTCCAAAATAAATAAGTTGATCCAATGAAAGCTATTACCTCACCCCTTACAATTATGAGAAAAGCAAAATTTAAGTAGGTTTATATTTTTAAAAGAAAATCAATGTATGTCGATCCTAAAAAAATCAATTTTAAATACAAATATAATTTCTAACTTTTTAACAATTTGATTTTTATCTACCATGCTGTTAACCTCATCATCATTGGTTCCTCACTGCAGCTGCTGTTGCTTATGAACATTGAGTAGAAATCCATAATGTTAACACACACCTGCTACATGATATACAGTCTACTTACGTATACAGGGAAGATCATGTAGCAGTTAATGTAATTTCAGTCAGTGATATATATTCAGACATCTTCATGCTAGCCAAAGCAAGAAGGAATGATATTCTCTCCTCTTGCATATTGTTGCATGTCAAAATAAAGAATTGTAAAGAGTCAAAGATACTGCCAAAGTGGTGCCGAACCATACAGCAACTAACTGAGTCATCTGGGACCTAAGCATCAGAAAAGAAGGATCTGCCAATTCCTTGTCAAACAGTGAGAACTGATCTTTTACACACTTGGTGTTTTACAGGAATACTTCATTTAATTATGCTTTTTTAGGGGGAAAAATAAAACTTTTAAAGAACTGAAATTTATGTGCTTCATTGGCAGATCTTCCCACCAGGAAGCAACAGCTGCAAGCTCTGAATCTTTTGGTACTCCTCCTACCTGAGGCAAACCGAGACATGCTGAAGGTTAGACTTCTTAATCTTTTTCTTTAAAGCATGCACTAGGAAGTGTTGCTCAGTTCTAATGGGCCCGTTGGGAAAAGTTCCATCATTTTTCAGCATTTTAGTAGTATGGACTATTATGATTCCTCTCTCTTTTTTTTTTCCATTTAAAAGAAATCATCCATCTAGATGCAGTATGTCAGTGTGAGTTAGGAACCTTTGAAAATTCTAGTCTGCACCCCAAATATTATCTTTGTTGGTTTACATGGAAAAGCAATATCAAGTAGCATGGTCAAGCTAAATTTTTCAACTGGGTAGGACTTATTTAATGGCTGTCCCTCTCTTTTATCTGTGATACCTAAGGCTTGCCTATACTTCTGTGGTGATCCTAAGACTGCCCCCAAGAAATAAGCTGTGCCTACATATTCACTTACACTTTGCGCATACCTCACACTGAAAAAATGCTGTGTGGTTTTGATTGGGGTCTGGTGTGTCCAAATCCACTCCCAGGAGCACTCCCCTGAGACGGAGATCATGACGGTTACAATCTGTTTTTCTGCAAGCAATACATGTGGATTGGGTGGAGCTTGTTTTTGCCAGTGCCTTAGGATTACCATGGATGAGGTGTAGATATGCCATTCCTTTCTCCAGAAACTAGGATTTAATAATTCCCCTTTATAGCTACAGCAGCTTTGCTCAAAACCTCCCAAATAACTTCATAGTTTAGATCTGTCCTTTGGTAATATTGCTGCTTTTATGTTTTGCTATTGATCACTACTGAAATTGCTCCAGACAAAGAGGGCTAAAGGACATTTGATGGGTGAAGAGTTGCCTGGAACTGTTTCCCCAGTCCAAATGGACAAAGAACCCATTTGGCCCTAATTACTTAAACACATTTCTTTTTGATTTATTTATCCTTTGAAAATGTAAGGAAGGTCCTGGGCTGAGCTCCAACTGGCTGGAAGTATCTTTAATTGAATCATAGGCCACATCCAGATGAGCAGAGGTGTGTGCTTGCAGTATAGTAGTGGCACAAATTTGCACATGTGTTTTGTTGTAGGCCTCATTGTCCCGCTGTGGGCAAACTGGGCAAACTTTGGCTGAATCCAAATCTGAAGATTCAATGCTGATTCAGAGAATGAGAGATTTGTCCCTAGACACAATTTTTAATGTTTTTTCTACATACCCTGAGGTACCAGTGCGGCTCATGAACATTGAGATGCTGGGGTGGATGAAGCATCCCACAGGAGCTCTGGTGGGGTCCCCCGCATCCCCCGGCTCGGCAATCGGCCATGGGGGGAGACCCCAGGTCCCCCCTGAGACCCAGGAGGCAACAGTCACCGAGCTGGGTGGAGTGTGACGCTTCGGTCACTCATTCAGTTCGGTCACTCATTCAGTTCGGCGGAGATTCGGCCCAATTCAGCAGCCAAATCTCCAAATCCGAATCAAATCAGGAAATCCTTTAATCTCTCTAGTTCACTTCTGGGTCCTACACAGAGTGCATGGGGCACCTCCTGTATTCCTGTAGGACACTCCATCTGCCCCACCATCTCAACATTCACAAACTGCCTGATACCTTGAGGTACGTAGAAAAAATATTTAAAGCTGTGTATATGTCCGAATCATCAACTCTCTCTGAATCAACTGGGTGAGATTAAAAGGTCTTCTGATTCGATTTTGGATTTGGAGATTCAGCTGCTGAATTGGGCCAAATCTCTGCCAAATTGAATCGTCGACTGAAGCTTTGCACAGCCCTAGTAGCCAACACCCAGTGCCTCTGGGAGAGGCTTAAAAACACCCTGTCGTATGTAGCAGAGAAGTGGGTGGAGGGGCAGGGGCAACCAGCAAAGCCCAGAAACATGGGAAATACCCACAGTAGAACATAGGCATAGCTGTGCCTAGATCACCCCAACCAGTAGCTGTTCAACCTCTGCCTGGATACCTCCAGTGATGGAGAGTCCACAACTTCCTGAAGTGGTCTATTCCACTGCCTTACCATTCTCAGAGTGAAGAAGTTTTTCCAGATATCCAACTGAAAATTACTTTGCTGCAACTTCAAGTCATTGATCCATGTTTTCCTTTTTACAACAAGAAAGAAAAGGTGCTTTCCCTCTGCTTTATGGCAGTCCTTAAAGTTTTTGAAGACTGCTCTCATGTTACCTCTTAAGTGCGTTTTCTGCAAGCTGAACATGCCTAACTCCTTCAACTTCTCCACATATGGCTTGCTTTCCAAGCCCTTTATCATCTTTGTCACCCCGCTCCAGACCCTCTCTAATTTTTCCACATCCCTTTTAAAATGTGGAGCACAGAACTACGCACAGTAACATCTTCACTTATGCTGCACATCGTGCACAAATCACTGCTCTCGTCATCAGCAGTTGGCATGACTGAACTAAACAGAGAAGGAATTCCCAGCTTGATGTGATTGTATCTACCTCTTTAGGGAAAGGTCAGTGGTAATGTTTTCAAAATGACCTGTGTAACTCTCAAGCTACATAAGAACTATGAACATTTTTACCATGTCTTTTGGAAGTATTATATAGCTTTCAAAGTTACCTAGATTTTCTTGAAAATTTTACTCCCCAAATAAAATGGAATAATTTACTTTATATATATTTAAGCTTAGGGTCATGGTTGATTTCACCAGTAGTGGTATAAAAAAGGTCAGATTGCTGCTATGTGAATTAATGTGTCTGCACTTTCCATCATTGTTTGTTTGGTTTTTTTTTAAGTCTATATTTTAACAACAGCATAAAAAAACATTTTTAGTGACTATGTAACTTGATGCTTTACTGTGTATTACTTTTCCACGTGCAGAATTAGACTTTAAGTGCTACTCTCATTTCAGGTACTACTTGAATTCCTCCAAAGGATAATTGATTATCGAGACAAAAATAAAATGACACTAAACAACATTGCAATGGTGATGGCCCCAAACCTTTTCACATTTCATGGGTTTGGCTCAAAGAGTATTGAACAAAATGAGTTTGTTATGGCTGCTGGAACAGCAAATGTCATGCGCTTTATGATCAAATACCAAAAACTTCTTTGGACAGTAAGTATGTTTTTAAGATATAGATTAACTTTTCCTCTATGCCTTACAAAATCACACTCAAGGTGTCATTGCTTTCAAAGAGCAAAGAAGTGTCTGCACTGCTTTCCATGAAGTATGGGTGAGTGAGCTGTGGGGGTGGGGGGGAGGGTCGAAACACAGTCTCTCAGTGGAATCAAACCAGTGTAAAATCATTGTAGAAAAGAGGGAAATTAGCCCCTTTGGAGCCCAAACAGAATGCTGTCTGTAGAACGCGTGACCTCAAAGATCAGTCACTGTGGAATATTTATGAATATATTGTATAAAGATCCATTTTAATGAGTAATTTAGTTTTTTCAGCTTAACTTCCTGTTTTGCAAGAAACATTATTTCAGTCCTTTCCTGCTGGGTTGGATTTTGTGCTTTGAGGGGAAAAAAGCTGTGTCATGATCGTGTAAGAAAACCCTGCATGTGGAATATAGGTCAAACCTGTGAAATATTGACCCCCAGGAGCCTTCAAACCAGTCTCTACCATTCTCACAAGTATAGAAATGTTGCTGTTTCTGTAGTATAGGCTCATTGATTAATACATGTTTCTGAATACAGGAAGTAGACAAACTATGTAAAACCTCAGTTTTCTCCTTGTTCACAGTAAAAGCTTATTTCTTGAATATCGCATTTATTTCAGAGGCAGTAGATCCCATATATAGAATCTTGCTCTTTGACTATTTGAATTTTTATTATTGGAAATAAATGATGACTTTTGCTAATTCCATTGAACAAGCTGTCATTTAAAATGTTTTAGAAAGCGCTTACTTCCAGGAAGGTATATAAATGCTAATACTTGTGGTAATATTCTTTCAGATACCTAAATTCATTGTCAACCAAGTGAGAAAGCAAAATGCAGAAAGCCAGAGAAAAGAGAGAAAGGACAAAGCTATGAAGAAACTACTGAAAAAGATGGCTTATGACCGGGAAAAGCATGAGAAACAAGACAAGAACTCTAATGATGTAAGGAAATATGAATTCAACAAATCGCCATTATTAAGCCAAATTGTAACATAATTAAATGAGATGAGATTTTAACTTACTTGACCAAGAGTTTCCAAAAGTAATTAGTGATTTTGGGCTTCACAATTTGTTTCTAACTAGACAGATGTTAAAAAGGCCTGACTTTTAGAAGATGCTGCATTTGTTCTGTGAAAAATCAGATTGCCTTAAGGTTTTGACCATTTTACACACCCAAATTAGGAACATAAGGAAGGGCTAGATTCCCAAGGGGTCTTAGATGCTAATGTTTAGGCACTCAGCCATCAATTGGAATTCACAAACAGCCCAAATTAGATGACTAGGTGCATATACAATGCAAAATTGAAACTTTTCCATTTTTTCATGGAATACTTGAATAAACATTGAGCCGGAGAGAGAATGACTTTGAAGCCTATTCCTTAAGAGGGCATTCGCAAAGGGTAAGGGATGTCTTGTTTCCAAAACCTGTTCCAGTGACTATTTAAATGTAGGCTACTAAAATCTAGTGAATGGAAACGATATCCTTAAGAAAAATCTAAGCAAGAAACAAAGAAAAAATAGTAAAACTTTGTTGTTTTGAGGACAGTGCTTCACAACTTATATTTTAAAGTCTGGTAGATAAGGTCTTGGAAGTATTGTTTTTGGGGAAAGGATCTGGATCTTTGTGGATCTGGCCCAGGTGAGATAGACACCACAACTGGTACAGATGGGTATCAGCATATCAGTTCTTCATAAATACTTTCTGAATTTAAATTTTTCATGGTACTCTGGAGATCATTTGGAGTATTTTTTTTTTTCTTTCCACATTAGACCTGCTTACTGGATTGTCCCTTTTCACAAGGAGTCTCTAACCAAAACTTGACTGTTACATCGGGATTTCCAATTTATTCAAATCCCTTTTTTTGGTTTATTTGCTTATAAAATATAAGTTAATAAATATAATGTATCAGCAACAGAGCCTGTGAAGGTAATAGATATTTTAGATACATACACCTAACGCCAGACATGTTTCCCTTATGCCCTAATGAATACAAATCAGACTTGGATGTGAATGAAAAGAAGCTGAAGTCAGGTTCCAGATTCTGGTAAACTAGAGACACCTTGTGGACAGCCATAACATTGCACTCCACTGTTATCCAATTTGTTGCGTGAGAAGCAAAGGGGTTTTGACAAAATAGTTGGAAGAGATATTAGACAAGATTTTGGTCACAAAAAAGCCTGAATGACAAAACGGCACTTTGTGCCGAAAAGCTTGTCTAGCATCTTTTAGTTGGTCATATTTTAGTACCATTCCAGCCCTACTGATCTGTCATTTACAGATGTGGGTTTGCTTTAATACATGAAGCTTACAATTTTGTAATTAAAGCAAGTTTGTTCAGCCATTAGACCTATAACTAGAAGGTTTGGCACATGTGCATGCAGTGTGGTCTACCTGTTTCCCTGTTTTGTTTCTGCAAATTACAGGATTAACAAAACGCCTAAGTTCTCATTTTCTTGCAGCACTTTATGATGTTGGTTTCTTGTATAATTTCAGTTCTCTTATTCCATACAAGAATGGGACAGGCCAGTTACCTAAAGCGATGCTAAAATGTTCCTTAATGTACCGTTCCATTCTTTTGAATAAATGCCCAACTCTGAGGTTTATTGAAAAGTGCCTGGCATAAGGCAGAAGTGTGTGCGTGTGTGTGTGTGTGTGTGTGTATTCAGGAACACAAATCCTAATATGTGGAATTTATAGATTTTTCAAGGCCAGGAAAGAATGGAAATATGCATGTATTATTTTAAGGTAAGCTAAATAACCAAAGTGTCTGTTTTGTCACAGAATTGAAACATTGACTGTGCATGTTCTAGTTAGCTATGATTTAGATATAACTAGTTGATTTCTAATAGCTGCATATTAAAAATTGTTTTCTCAGTTATCCCAAAAGTACCTTACTGCAGAAAGGCCAGAATGTGACCTTCTTGACTTGACTGCTAAGATAGAAGATGGCTGTTTTTAGGGAAAACAACAGGAAGACTTGGAAGTGGTATTTTGGTTGATGTATTTCTGCCACTAACTAAAAGTTTAGTCATTGCATGCATGCATACTCACAGGGAGTTTTCTATCTAAATTTAAAATGGAGTTAATCAAACTTTGACGCTATTGTTCTACGCCAATTTAAAAATGAGAAGGTTCTGTGAAGACAGTTCAGTAAATCTGATTTGGGATGGCAATTAAAAGAATGTTGCCATCATCTCTGCCCAGCATAAAAACAGCAGCAATAGAGAGAGAAGTAGTTAAATCATATAATACTTTTTATTCCTTTTTTTTCTTTTTAACTGATATAATTCAGTTTGGTTGATCATCTAAAGTTTTTTTTGTTTGTTTGTTTTTTGTTTTGTTTTTTTAAGGTATGGGTCATTAAAGAGGTAGGACTGATATCTCATGTAACAGATCCTGAGAAAAATGTAAATTTGCCAGTGCTATTTCTAGCAGGTGTTTAAGAGCTAGAAAGACTCTGTAGGGTTCCTGGAAAATCTAACTGCACCATTACCTATAAATCCTTGTTATGCATTTCCTGCTTTTTGGTGTTTGGAAAAATAGTACTCATAAAAGCATATTTTATTATATTTCCATCTGGCAATAGCTTCAGTGTAAATGGTTACCTTACATATGTTCAGAGAATATTTCTGAATTTTTTGCAGAAAACTGTTCATGGCATAGTTTACTATTTGTTGTTCATTTTGGTGCCATAATTTAAATTTAGATAACTGCACAGTTCTTAAGGGCCTGATTACCCTTTTTTACAGATATGAGTTAACAGAGATGCATCTGGAATTGTTCTTTAAAATACTGAAACAATGCACTGATTCCCAGCAAGTTGCATGTTTCATGGTCCGTATGTGGCTTTGTTTACAGTATTACACTTATAAATAAATAAATAAATAAAGACCTATTTCTGCAGCATTTCATATACCATGCAGCTACTTAAAAATCAGTGTGTTTACACACGTTTCAGGTCATAATTACTGCCTGCACAGCAGTCTCTCTAAATATCAGTCACATCTTTTGATAAACCAACGCATACATGGGGATAGGATGAAATTCACTCTTCCATAAAACATCAGACCTATGTACCACTCAAGTTCCACCCTCAGAATAGGGGTTAAATTGAATTTCAGTGGTGGGCAGGCCTCCAGCAGGCCCTCAACACAGGCATACGTTGACATCTTTTTGTGTTGTTTGCTTTCCAAACTATCTTCCCTTACAGCGTTTTGGAACGTGTCTGCAGGCCAGATTAAACCTCTTTTTCATAATTCCAGTAATGTAGAACAAACATTAATCTGTTTCAGTTTGGTGGATGTGGCATCCCGCAAGATTGAGAAATCCTCAGCTTTTACATCACCTGAGACCTTCACCTTCCATCCTGGGTAGCAGCCAGTTTGATGTGGGGGGAAATATGTTAGAGGCAGAACAGAGCTATCCAGAGCTGTGGAATGGTACAGTGTTAGGTAGAGCACACCATTCCTCCACATATAGCCCCAAAGATGGAGCCAACAAAAGGGCTGGATACACAAGGGGAATGCAGGGGTCTAAGTGTCTTTTATAGGTGTCTAAGGTTAACATTTGGGCATTAGTGTCATTCATAGTCTCTCCACCTAACCTTGTCAGCACTTAGATTTCTGCTGTTGGTCACGGGCACACCAAACGGTTGTAAAGTGCTCAGTGTCCAGCTTGCACATAAGCACCCTGCAGGATGATAACACCTGTGTTTGCTTATCTGCCTTCTTGCAGAGCTGGACTAATGAGACATGGTCTGAGCACATCTAATCGACCCACAAAACACACCAGGAGGAGGAAGTGGTGATGGTGCCAGTCACATTGCCCCCCCACCCCAACCATTTTATCTAATGGATCTGGGAGACCCATATTCCTTCTTCCTGAAGGAATTTCAACCTGTGTCCCCAGCAGTAAGCTATTACAGTCATACCCGTGCCCTCTTCTTTCTGTCCCCACCAAAATATTTAAGTGTTGCATGAACAATGAAACAGCTCCAACAGGATGTTGAGACCACCTTATCCTGGAATATTTAGTAGCCAGGTGGCTAGAACACACTTGTATGAGATAAGTGCTCAAGTCCTTTTGGACAGAGAAGGGATTTGACTGGATCACCCATATTCCTATTATTTGCATTACCCATGGGGTTACTGGGTGCAAACAGCACACTAGTATTACTGTCACTGTCTTAAGAGACATGATACCTCCCCAGCTTTTAAAGGGGAGTAAATGATTTCCTACTGAATAGCTTAGGTGTTTCCAGTTTCTTAAGCACCTAACTATCCCGGAACAGTTCAGGGTAGCTGAAGTGGTGGAAATGGATGCTGTGAATTGCAGTAGGTAGCAGGGTGTTTAATTCCCCTTGTGGCTTTAGTTCTAGGTAGCTTAAAGCTGCTTTTGCTGCTTTTTCTTCCCATCAGTTACTCTGGGGTAGCTCCAGATCTGCTCTCTGTAGTTAATATGCCCTGAATAAATATGTAGTTGAACACAAACTACTCCTAGAAATTAAGGAGTTAAAGGCAATATATAGCCATTTGATAGGCTGCATTTCTCTAGTTACAAAATACATTCTCCATTTGACCTGCAACCTTGATTTCACATTATGGGAATTCCAAAGGTGTTTGCTCCTCTGCTTGTATAATTAGCCAAGCCATTTTCATGTGCATCAATCACATGGCTGATGAGCAGAAAAATAGTAATAATTTTTATCTAACAGAATACTGGAGTAAGTCCAGTGAAATGGTGTAAAACTGAATACTAAAATGAAGCCCGATTTACATTTTCCATGCAGAACATGACAGAAGACCAATTAGGGACATGCATAAATAGTCTTTTCACCCTTAAAAGATTACTCCCTTGCTAACAGGAAATATGCTCATAATAGTTTTGAAAGGCAGGCAAATGATGTTAAAAGGTAACTTTTTGTATAAATATTAACAGATGATTCTGGTTATGATTGCCAATAGCAGTCTTTTGCAGATTCTTAATTAGACAATTATAAAGTCTTTTGACATGAATAGGTGTCAAGTCCTGCAGTTATATTCTGAGCATTGTAAAGTGTTTGAAGAAACTGAAGGTAGCTGGGGTATGCTGTAAACTATGGCAACTCTCAATCCCCTGGTTTAAGCCCAGATTTATTTTTCAGAGCTTAGTTCCTTGATGGAATTAACCACTTAATAGCACTTATACTCACCAAACTATGTATCTGAGACTGATTCCTTTCATACGCAATGTAACTTCATTCATAGTCTTGCTTTAGATTCATATCTGTGAAAGGGAACTTTTCTAGGATGAAAATTGTAAATTTAAATGCCTCTGATATTGCTCACTAATAACGAAATAAAAATATTTCTGCTTCATAAGCACAGTAAATGTGTGTGTGTGGGGGGGTGGGGAATGAACCATGAAGTAATGAGTTACTTCAGAAGCAACTTTTATTTCTTCTAGTATTTTGACACTGTACTTGCTATGAAAATGAGCACATCTGAGACCAGGCATAAGATAGTGTAACATAGATAGAAAAATTATCTTATGTAGCCTAAAAAAATAAATCAGGACCATATTTATAAGTAAACCATGTCTTTTGTAAATTTCAAATGTAAGTTGAACAGAAAATACAGTCTATTAGATATTTCCTTCTGATAACTAATATAAGATTGATATTTAGCACTGTGGCATTTTGGGATATATTCCGAATATATTCTAGAAAACAGGAAACAGAGGGTAAAAATTGCACAGACAAGTAGGAGGCAAAGGGAAAGAAAAATAGTTGAGCAAGCTGAACTGACCCATGAATACTTCTAATGTTTTTTGTTTTTGCGGGGGGGGTGCGGTGGCGTTTCATTTTGTTTTTGAATGAAATTCAGGTTAAAGGAAAGTGGACATTTTTGCCTGGCTTTCTGGTGTACAGCAGCTTCTTTCTGAATCGGAGTCATATATTACTACATCAAACACACATGCTTCATAACATGCTGAAATTGAGTCTTATTATAGTGATAATCATTATTGTTCTTCTTAACGTCTTTGGAAAATAATTAAACATTACTGTTCTTCTGTGACAAAGTTCTCTATAGCCATTAGAAAGAGATTTGAGGGTCTGATGCAATTTAGTAAATTACTGTACAATTAACATTTTTCTGCAGTGAAGTAAAGTAGACAGTAGTTAAGCATACTTACAGAATGTTCTGTGAAGTTACTTATTCCATACAGCATCTTGAGAAACTCATCGAAGCCAGCTGCTAGCAGTTTTGTTCCAATATTGTTTTTGTTTTTCAGGCTGATGTTCCTCAGGGAGTGATACGGGTGCAAGCGCCTCATCTTTCAAAAGTTTCCATGGCAATACAGCTGACAGAAGAACTAAAAGCCAGTGATATAGTAGCCAGGTTTCTCAGTCAGAAAAGGTAGAGACCCTTTTTTGTTTGTCTAGCATTTCCAGATAAGTGGCTTTTTGTATTGCATAACAAGAAGAATTTTTTAAACTAGTTTGACTGTTAAGGTGAGTACTCTGATCTCTTGAGTTAAATTTAGCCTATTGAAATAAATGTTTGATGAATTAACTACTTTTTTATGTTTAGTTTGTCCCAAGAAATGCTTCTTACGCTCCTTATCATGAACCCTGGCATCTTAAAACCTTCAGGAGTATGCCAAATGCGGTGTGTGGTTAAAGAATTAATTGCTGTTTAGTCAGCTGGGTTAAGAACTGCATTCACGGACCCAGAAAGTTTTTATATCTTCCCATGGGAAATTTAGTAGTGAGCTCTAAGACAAAAAGCCTAAGAACTTAAGAAATAGGGGGAAAAAAAGAAGATAACATTTTAGGAAAATACATTAACTATAAAAATATACAGATATGCAAATATGTTAATATGAGAGAAACACACATGCATACATCTAAAGAAATAGCTGTATTTGGGGCTGATACCAGTCTCATTGAAATCAAAGGAAAAAACTATTACCTTAGCTGGCCTTTGGATCAGTTCCTTTAAGTGTGTGTATGTGTGTGTGTGTGTGTGTGTGTGTGTGTGCACGTGCGTGAATTGGAAGAAGGAGTGTTAGGGAAAGAGAGAAAAATGATGTATTGCAGTTTCTATATCAGTTATGTAATTATTTGTGATAGTACAACAGTGTGATTTTACTGGATAAGATGATGAACTCCTTCATAAAAAAACAGGTTTTCAAGGCAATAAGTTCCTGTTGAACTGCAGCAATCTAGTCACAATCATGGGAAGATTTTTTTCTCACCTCTAGTTCTGCAGAAAAAATGGTTTGCACATCTTTTAGTTGGAAAGAAAAAAAAAAGATTAAAATTGTGGCTTCCTGAACACACTTGTAAAGCTATAGCAGTAATAGGAAGTATACAGTAGAAGTACCTTGTTTTGCAACAACGGTTAAAAAAAAATGTCAGTATGGAGCCTGATACCATTAAATCAGGCAAATGTGAACGTCCACTAAAGGGATTATTTTTATTCTTTTCTAACAATCTCAGTTTCTTTTAATCCAATTCACATTTCTTCCATATACTTCATTATGCACAATTATTCATTTGCTTCATTATACAGATACAGTATTATTGTTCACTTCTGTGTGTTACTAAAGCCCCCTCTACATGTTATAGGTATCACACAATTAGCTGGTTAATTGTTCAGTTACCATGAGACCAGCTACATGTGCAAAGTACCTATCACACCATAAGAAGCTGCAACCAGCTGTAAAGGTAGATCTTGAAAATGTGTACTAATTTTATAACTGGTTGCTATTGAGCTTTAATTTGCACTTTTTAACAGGGTCTTCCTTTGGCTGGAGGCCTGTCAGCTGTGGGTTCCCAGCCGGAGGGGTGGCCTCTGCTCAGCCAGGACTGAGGGGATTCTCAGCCCCAGCAGATACCGATCTGGGTCCCGACAGCACCCTGCAGAAGCTGGCTCCCTGGAGCTTGTTTCCTGGTGCTGGGGGACACCTGGGTCCTGGCAGTCATGGAGTATGACTACAATCTCCCAGCTCCTGGGGTGCAGGAAACACCCAGGCCTGGGAGACGGCATCTGTCATGGTCTCCCAACCCCAAGGGGTACAGGAAACCCTTGGGGCTGGAAGATTGTAGCAGCCACAGGGTGTGTGCGGCACTCCTGGAAGTGGGGCTGAGGGGCTTCCCAGTTGCAGGAGCTTGTTTCTTGCTGGTGCAGGTCAAGCCTGGATTAGACTCTCCTGAACTGACAATAAGGCACAGTGGGATCTAATACACAATCTCACAGTCACACATCCTGCTAGCATAATTGTGTGGATCATGCATTAGATCCCATTGTGCCTTTTCCTGCACATGTAGAAGGGACGTAAATAGGGCAATTTTGGTATATTGTCAGTTTTGTTAACTAGCATAGTATCTCATTTAAGTGATCTGATTGCATGCTGTTTTGGCAGCACAGGTAATCATTTTGTTTTGTTCATAACAGTGGAGTTGTCTCATCTCTCCAGAAGGAGGAGGTTTTCCTGTATGAAATTGGAGGAAATATCGGTAAGATCGTTTCTCAAAATCTTCTCTTACTGAAGTGAGATTCTTTGAGCCTAATTTTGCTGCTGTTTGCACACACACAACCCCTATTTGTTGCGTGTTGTAAATGGGTCAAGAATTGATAATGGGGTTGACTCATTCACATTGGATGCATCTACATGTTCATTAATGCACCATAGTTACTGCACACTAGGTTTAGTACTTGGTTAACCAAGCACTAAATCAATGCACACTAATGTACACTACTGTACAGTAGCACTGGCACATAGGTTTTTAGTGATGCTTACTGCGCAGTAGTTTAATGCTACTGCACAGTAGTGTATTAGCACACTACTTTGTAGTGTTATTAGGTAGTTAGCATCTCATATAGATGTGCCCACTGTGTTCATCAGAAGGTCTCAGGATCTCTGGTCACAGAAGCTGCTTATAGACACAACCTTCCCCCCTCACCCAAAACGGTGCTTTACTTTAAACTCAGTGCACCCCTGTGCTTTTTCGGTGCTATTATCTAATACCCAATTAAATCAGCTTTAGATAAAAGCACCAAAAAGCCTTGCTGAAGCACATGATCTATGCAGACACTGCAGAACCTGGGTGAACTAACCCACTGCTTCTTCTGGTAAAGTGTCGTGTTTTGTTTTTTTTCACAATTGTCAGCAGCCATAATGCTCCCAGAAAGCTAGCAGGTGCAACTTAAAAAGTGACTGATCAAGAGGAAGCTGAAACTAGAGTATTGACATCCAGAAGACTTGCTTATTTGGCACATTTTTAACACATCTGGAGTCTTGTCTAGAAAGCTGGTGCCCCCACTGAAGAATGCAGAGCTAATGGTTTCAGGTGCAGGTGTGCACATTATACCACAGCACTCTGTCACAGATACATTGGGCCCAGAATCTTTAGGGAGATACCTAACTGTTCATGGAGATCTGCCAAGTTATATTTCTTTATTTGCATTTATTTCAAAAGGGCCTGTTTCCATTATATGATAGTTTTACATAAAAGGCATCCCCCAGACAGGCACTCCCCATCCACTCCTCTGTTTTCAAGACTGCCTGCTTGAAGAATCAGAATCTGTTTCCTTCCTGCCACATCAATTAGGAAACTGAATCCTTGAAGGGGTGAGTTTTGCAGCACATCCTTCCATATGTAGCAGAGGCAGATTTCATGTCCTTTGAATAGACTGTTCTGTCCCAGCCCGTATAAGCTGTACCATGGTTTCTGAGCTGGTAACTGAAGTTCCACTGGGAGGTAGACATTGAAATACCCCCCCACCTGGGCCACGTTGAGATTAATAGTTCGGGACCACTGCCCCTAGAATTGGACCCAGAAGTGGGCAGGCAGCCAAAGCAGAGTTCAGTTCATCACCAGGTAGGCTGCTGAAAGCTCTAACACTTTCATACTAGGCATTAGATGTATTTTATAACAAAAATCTAACCCGAAAGTGAAAAAATGGGTTTTCTCTGGCAGAAAAAGTTTCTGCAAACTCCTTTCCAGCCAGTGCCATAGCAAGGAGGTGGGGGAGCAAGCAGGGCAACCACCCCAGGCACCGAAGGGAAGGGGCACCAATAGGCATTGACCATGGCAGGGTGTGGGACAGAGCTGCGAGCGGCTTTGTAGGGATGGGGGAAGGGTAGCTCCCGCCGCTGTGTGCACTCCCAGGCAAGCATGGGGGGGCATGTGCACCCCAGATCTTTGTGCAGGGCAAGGATGGGCTGCAGGCTTTACCCTGGATGCCAGACATCATTGCTCTGGCACTATTTCCAGGCATAAATGAGGAAAGGGGGTTTTGAACACTGCTGCTATGCAGCTATGCAAAGGTTCAGCCACAGAGATGAGTCCAGATCTTTATCAGTTGGGGAATAGGAGCCTTTAAATGAAGGCAGTTTTAGGGTTTGTGTTTGTCTGAAGTATTGTTTCTGTTTTGCCCTGGACAAGCCTTTTCAACCATGTTCCTAGTTAACTCTGTCACTTAGGCAACAGGGTGACCTCAGAAAAAAATCAAATATAGAAGTGATATCCTTGGCAAGTTGGTAACAAATATCTCATGTTCTCCCCCAGTGGAAGAGACAGAAGTTGTCAGATTCTTCCAGTTGCTTCTTTCTTAAAAATGATAAATATTATAAGCATGCTGAACAGTCACCCCTTCATAGAAATGGATGATTGAAAAGGACTCTGAGATCTAGTCCCGGGGTGGCCAACTTGCAGCACAGGTGCCACAAGCAACATAGACGGCTTGTGTGTGACATGTGGCAGATTGGGAGGAGTCAGGCAGCACAACAGCATATATGGTAGGAAGTAGAAAGTAGAAAGCAAAGCAGCAAACCAAGCAGGGAGCACAGGGAAGGAATCAGGAAGCCGAGCAGTGCCACTTGGGGAGGGTGCAAAGCTAATTTGTGGCATAGCTGCCAAAAAGTTTCGCCTCCACTGATCTACCATATTTA
Source organism: Crocodylus siamensis (assembly GCF_052110815.1). Classification (NCBI taxonomy): domain Eukaryota; kingdom Metazoa; phylum Chordata; order Crocodylia; family Crocodylidae; genus Crocodylus; species Crocodylus siamensis. The sequence continues at coordinate 101,308,469 of NC_143395.1, read as the reverse complement.
TCTGAATCCAAAACAACTATGAATTTCAGTTGACCCTCCAACAATAAGATTCAAGGCATGGAAAATGTGTAAGTTTGTTATAATTTTCCATGTATAGAACTCAATTATTGTAGGGTCATATTGAATACGTCCCCTTTCCCCTCACAGCTACAGCTGGGGAAACAGTGGCAGGAGGACAAGCTTCGGTGGGGAAGGTGAGCAGCAGCCTGACTGTGTCTATTCTCTGCCTCCTGCCCAACACCTGTCCCTCTTACTGCCCCATACCCCCATGTGTGTCTGACACCTGGTCCCCTGTGGTGCCTGCTGCAGTGCCACCAGGTCTGCCTGTGCCTTCCTCTTAACCCCACCCTGCAGCCTCTGCCCCCCAGTGCTTACCACCAGTTACGGCTCTAGACCCCTTCTAGCCCAGGGCACATACAGCCCTGGGCACAGAGCACAGAGTAGTGCTGGCTCTGGCCCAGGTGTGCTTCATTTTTTTCTCTAATCTAGCATTGTAAGGAGAGTTGCTACATTTTTCATTGAGTGTGGGGTGCCAGATAAACCAAGACCCACACTTGTTCATGTTAAAGGTGCGCCTATATTCTCAATGCCAGTTTAAAGAAGACTGTCTTGTCAGTTCTATACAGCTGTTTTTCCTCTTTTTTTTGGATGAGGCACATTTTGGTTAATCTAGAGCAATATCATTTTTAAAAACAAGGGCCTAGTGTTGTGTTATATGCCAGGTAAATAATGCTAATGCAGTGTGTGAGTACATGAGTATATTGTAGCTTTGTGGGTACATGCCTATAATAGTAATATGTCGTGTCGGTATTCTGTAATATGGTGTAGCTTTCAATGAGTGTTTAAGAGAGAAAACATGCCTCTGTTGAATGTGAAGATGTGGCAAGCTTAAGATTTTCTCTGAAACTCTGTTAAGGAATATGGTGGTATACCAGAAACCTCTTCCCTTTATTGTAAACTTTTGCAATAATTGTAATTTTATCAACTCCCTATACAGTGGAGGCGCATCATACGCGCATTTAACTTATGCGAATTCATCGTACACGTATGCCCTGAAGTGCCGATTGTTTGGATTCAGCCTGCAGCTGCCCCCCCCACAGCGTTGTGCACGGGGCCAGGCAGCTACACTGGGAGCAGCCCTGCTGGGAAGCTGTGCACGCTGGCCGGGCGGGAGTTTGGTGCAGGCTGCCCTGGGTGGGAAGAAGGGACTGTACCACTGGATGGGGGAGGGAGCGGACTGTACCACTGGGCAAGCCCAAGGGTAATTTTGACTATACGCAATTTTCACCTTAAGCACTGCCTTTAGAACCTAACCCCCGTGTAAGACACGACTCCACTGTATTTCCTAATTCTAATTCCTGCATCAAATATTGTAGGTTGAGTAAGAAAAGCTCTCTGACCTTAACCTGCTGGCCAGGCTAACAGCTTGAATCTTTTAATACGTGTTCTGTGTCCTCTTTCTTCTGCTCTTGATTCTTTGTGACACAGCAGACTCACATTGAGCCAGCACAAAGGGAATAATTATCAACACACTAAAGAATATAGTAACATGAGCAGTATTTGTTTTGATTTTTGGTTGTTGCTATTGATTTTGTCCCACTTTACATAAAAAAGTAAGTAGGGAGGGTGACGTCTTCAAAGATTCTGTCTCCAGTGGACTTGTCCAAAGCCCACGGCCCAATAGGACAGAGTAGGAGTTTCACTATAAATGCTGTTGTGGACCATGCCAAGGCTGGGGCTAGGGTTGGGCACTGCAACCACTAGAGCAAGAAGGTGGGGGAGCAAGCAGGGCAACCACCCCAGGCACTGAAGCAAAGGGCACCAATAGGCACTGCCCAGCCATGGCAGGGTGCAGGACAGAGCTGCGAGTGGCTCAGGGTGGAGGTGCAGGGAAGGGGGAAGGGTAGCTCCTGCCACTGTCTGCACTCCCAGGTAAGCATGGGGGGCATGTGCACCCCGGATCTTTGTGCAGGTCAGTGATGGGCTGCAGGCTTTGCCCTGGGCCCTCAACCCTGAGCCCTCAACCTTCCCTTGCAGGCAGTGTGGAGGAGGAGGCTGCCTGATTCAAATGCAGAAGGGACAAAAGGTGGAGATGAGTAGGGTAATGGTGAACAGATTAGAACAAAGAGCTTGTGGGGAAAGCTGAAAGCTGCCATGGGAAAGAGGGAGCCTGGGAAATTGTAACCAGGAACTTGGATTTAGAAGTGCCCTTGCTTTTACTAACCTGTCTTGCTGCCTCTCTAACCTTTGGAATCTTGCTATGTGTATTAACACCTCTTTTATTATGGCTCATGCAGTTACTAGACAGTAAACTAAAATAAAACACTAAGAAAAATAAAAAATGCACTTCTTCTCTCCAAGACTGTCCTATCTCAGTCCAGTAGTATGTGTTACAGTGGAAACAGATGTCACCTGGTATCTCATTTATGCCACCATAAAATGTTTATGGCAGCCCAAATGCTGAGCAAATAGATGTTGATACCCATGTTGCGCTACGTGAAAGGAAAATTAGTGGCATGACAACAGGTGGTCATAGACTCTGCCGTTTAATTGTGGTGGATGTCTGTTACCTCTGTGGTGCTCTCCCTGCTCAGCCAGACCTGTGCTGCAGGTCAGACAGGCACTCCCACACCACAAGCACAGCATCCCCTTCCATGTGTAGTGTGCCTCTGTAGCACCCCTGCAGCACAGGTAGTCCAGCTTCCCCACTCCAGGGCAGGAGCAACTGGCATGAGGGTATGGTGGCCAGTGAGAGCTCATGGGCCACTTGCTAATCATTTGGGGGCCAGCTGTTGGACAGCCTTGTTCTAACTGAACAATAAATAAGGTAATTAGAAACAACCTCACCAGCTAGAGCCCCCAAGTTAACCAAAGAAGAAAAGAATTATTCCTGACTTTAGCCTTCTTTTTGCCCTTTGGGAAGTACCTTGATGGTGAACACAATGCTAAAACCTAAATAGAATGGAAAAGCTTAATCAGCTTTGAAAGTCAATTCACTTTCTTCACATTCATTTAATCACACATCTCTCTTTACCAGGAGAACGCTGCCTTGATGATGACACATACATGAAGGACCTTTACCAACTGAACCCAAATGCTGAGTGGGTTATAAAGCCTAAGAATATTTAAGCTCATAAGGAACTACAGAAGACCAACCTGTGGACTGACTTCATAATACCACGGGTATTTCAAAAAGAAAGTGCTTCCTTTTAGCATTAAAATGCATTGAACTGTTAAAGGGATGTTGTTAAGCCTGTGCAAAAAAAAGACCTACAATGGTTACCAATAAATGTATGCATTTACTCAGTCACCACAAAGTGATATCCAAGATATTATACATTCCTCCACCCATACTTAGAATAAGTGACTGTCTGGTAACTAAAATTAAAATGTCAACTTTTTAATGGCACCCATTGTATCTTGATGATAATCCAGTTTGGTAGGTTTCACTTTTGGTATAACTTCTGCGAATTTTATTTTTTCAAAAAGATGCATCATTTTGTAGCAGGGAGACGCATAATCTGTTTGTGCAAAATAGTGTCTTCATATATTTTTTACAGTGCCTACCACACTGAAGGACCCAGTCTTGTTTGAGACTTCTGGGTGGTACTGTATTGTAAATATTTAACAAAAATGATGATTCCAGAGACTTGAGGTTTTCCCCCTTTGGGCAGGGGGCTGAACTCGATGATCTTCTGAGGTCCCTTCCAGCCCTAATGTCTATAAAATCTATGAAATCTATGAGTCCCAGTAAGATTTATAGAACACAAACTGCAATGCAGTATATCATATTTTAGGAAGTGTGTCCCAAGTTTGTTCACTCTTGGGGTAAATTTTGATGAAAACTGATTAAAAAATAACTTTATAAAAAGTATTTTCTGCCCATCTCTTTTGCTAAAATCTTTTAAATTATTTTTATTAGTATTTTGGTGATTTTACTGTATTCTTGATGCTAAAGGATTTCTAAATGTGACCATATGTCAAAGTGAGTCCATTGGAAAGATGGCCATACTAAGAGTGGAATATTACAATCTGATGTAAAGGCCCACACTCATTTCAGCAGCAATATATAGCCACCTTGCCTACAAGTTTGACTTTTTTCTTAGACTTTTGACATTTTAAAACATTTAGTGAACTGCCAAAAACTCCCAATTACTTATGAACTGCAGAACACAAATGTTTAGGATAAATAAAACAAGAGGGGAGAGTAACTGTGGTCTGAATTTCATACCTAGCAAAATACCAATCCCACCCACAACTTTAGGCTAATTCTTCATTGCAGAGTTAACTTGGGCTGTTAGTCAGGTATTGCCCCTACCATTCACACACCACAAAGCCCTCTCATCTAGTTGTGGTGATGCTTTACACCGGAGCTAACTGGAGTGCTCTGAGGGGGAGTCAGCTGGTCCCTCCTAGTGGATTTAGGCTGAAATTCTTGAACACTGATAGTCCATCTATGTCTTCCCAAAGGTCTCTCTATGTGCCCAGGAAAACAGAAAAGTTTTTCTACAGTAAAAGTTATAGTGCAGATTCAGCTGTGGGTTACAATTCCAGAAGTCATGAAGAGAGCAATACAGTCCTGTATTAAAGCCATTTATATCAACAGCTTGTATATATTGACAAAAAAAAATTCCTAGTCACTTTAAGAATTGTTAGCAAGTCTTTATGGTATATGTTGATGTCAGCATAAACTTTTGCCTGTTTATTTTGACAAATAAGTTGATAACTGAATTGGAAGCCATCCTTTCTCATCATTTATGTTGAGAAACTGTCTAACAAACATTAAGCTCTCCTTAAAATTGTACAGACAACTTCTTGCACTGACTCTGCGGTGCATTTACTGAAGTGTGCTTATATCAAGTGCTGACACCAGGAAACAAATTGTGGTCTGATACAATGCAGTGGGGGTACAGGTACCAGGTCACTGTTCCTTCACATGCAGTGCCTGTGTGTGCTGGCTCATAAGTGCTTTATTTGAGACTTCTGACTGAAAGTCTCAAATGATGCTTTTTATAAGACCTACATTGCAGGAGAAACTAATGAATACTTGAATGAAGACTCCGGTTGAAAAATCTGGAACAAAAATATGCCATTAAAATGGAAAATCAAGAAAAGAAATCTGCTAAAGCTACCCATTTTTGGCATTAGAAATTAGAAATGGCTTTGAGCTTTTAAAGACATTAGATATTTACCAAATAATTATGACATCAATAGCAAAGTGTGGATGACTCGCCAAATGTTCACCCCCGCCCTTAACACATGCATTGAAAGTTTCTAGCCAAAAAATCATGGGCTCATACAGAATATTAAGGACTATTACAAGAAAATTCTTGCCTATGAAAAGTTGGCATCCACTGACAGCAGTGAAGATTTTACTGAAGATGTGCTGGGGCTTTGCACAATCTAAAAAGACAGTTGTGAATGAAACAAGATCATTCCAAAATGCTTTCTGCATGTACATTTTCAGTGATCTAGGTGAAAGAAAATTTTGGAGATTGTCACCAATCACATTGAAGATGATAAAAATGACAGTCTTGTTTGAAGTTCTGGGTTTGGAAGAAGCATTTATTGATTTTTACTAGTAATATGGTTGCTGATGAATAATGCACAGCAGCCCTAAAAATGATTACAGATTCATTGGGATGAGTGTTAACAAGCTGAAGAACAATAGAGCAATGGCAAAAAAGAATCTGTCTGTTCTGGAGAATATACCTTGTCTGTCTTGCAAGTATAACTTCTGACATGTGTGAAGAATTACAGCTACTTTTTGCCCAGTGTAAGCCATCTCACATTACAGAGGTAGCAGTCATATATTTGGACAGATTACAGTCTCTATTGTTTCCCCCATGAAACAGCGTTTAACAAGTGATCGTATTGTTCTCATATTGTTGAGAATTTCTTTGCTGATTGTTTGACTTTTTAAATTTTATTATAGTCTATAAGAACTGCCATTTACTAGATCAGACCTATAGGTCCATTTAGCCCAGTATCCTGCCTCATACAGTGACAAGGAACAGAGGAGGATGCACTGGGCATGTCCAAAATTCTTTACCCCTTGTTCTTGTCCCACGGCAGCTTCCAACCTTCAGAAGTTTAGGAAGTTCCAATTTTGAGACCGTACTCCTACTCACCACAAAAAAACATAAGTGAATCATATTAGTGAGAATTGAATATCCATCATGTTTACTAAACTATCAGTCTGGCAAATATTGCTCATGTTGTTTTCTGGATTGTTTACTTTCTCATTTATAGTTCAGTGGTTTATGTTGACAGCTGGCTATGTCAGCATAAACCTAATAGACAATAATATCAGCACAAGAGGTAGGACTACTAGCCATGGATCCAGTAACTCAAGCTTGATTTTTATGTGGCTATTCACACCCAAGTTTGGCTAATAGGGGCATTTGGAGCCGATCCCCAATATTAATTGCTGTGAAGACATACATACCTCTGAACCTCAATTTTCCACATTAAGTTCATAAGGCATCTTAGACTCGCATCTTAGGGCAAAATTAGGCCTTTAGGGCCTGATTCAAACATCACTGATATCAAAGGAAGCTTTTCTGTTTAGTTTTGGTACAGGCACTAATACTGTAGTGCTATATCTTGTTTCACCTAATAGGCATCTAAATGGCATTTAGGCATGGAAGAGTAATCCTAGCGTTCCTTTCTACTCAAGGCTATGAAATCTGTCAACATGAGAGGTGGGTGGGTTCTTACTATTTAGTCTTAAGGATAAGATGAAGGCATGTTGCAAAAGTAGATATGGTATGGTTTTCAGGAACTCAAGCAAGGCGAAATAGGATTGTGCTTAGACACTTGGCTATACAGGTGCTGCTTAGATAATCGATAGATGGAAGAGAATCTGGAAAATATTATTTACAAGTGAATTTAGCAGGAATGGTCCATTGTCTCATCATCAGCATAGATGATCATTAAAGCTTGGTTATAGATTGTTTTCTATAGAAAGGGGTTTTATATTTTCAGGCAAGTCTGCTGGTGAGTTATCTCACTTTGGTAGGGGACAGAGCACACAGGTAACTGGGTGTCTGCACGCACATTTGCTTTAAAAAAAAAAAAAAAGGAATTAAATATATTGAAGTGAAGAAAGAAGTATTGTTCCCTTGGATTCTGTGTGGCAAACAGCCCTGTGGATAGAACAAAAAGTCTATACTGTAAATAGAAGGAAGAGAATAAGAAACAGAAAATGCTTGCATAAATATTTATGAGGCTAGAATAAAATAAATGTAACTAAAAGTTGTGTAATACAGCGAACTGTGTGTTAATAATGCTTTACTTGTAGTTCTTTAAAAATGTATTACCTGTTACTGGAACTCTAGAGGTTATTTTAATTAAGAACAAAATGCTGATGATAGGATCAGCTCTAAAATATCAGCAGAAAATTATACAGAACTGCCCTGTGGCTATGATGATTTAAATAACTTTGTTGCTGGTTTAGTGCCATTACATTTTTATATTTAAAGAGATCTTTTATAATTATGTTTTTTCTTAATTCTTTTCTCTTTTGAATTATTATACATGTACATAAAACATAAACAAGTTATGCTGTCTAGTTGTTGAATGAACATTTTTTAAAATTCCTTTCTTTATAATGTTTACTGTTTGTAGCTTTGTATATAAAAAGATGTTTCAGATCAAAAGTGGTTTGCTTGTTTTTCCCCCTTATGAAACTACTTAGAATTTTATTATGTTTCATATTTCTTTATCTATTGTTATTATGTGCTCTCTAATAGCTAGCATATAGCCTTAGAGGTTTGAATGCCAATCAAAGATGGTTAGTAAGGATCTTAGTTTAAATAAAAGTAGTTCTCTCTCTCTCTCTAGATAAAGATATATCGTTATCTAGATAGATATATACACACTAGATGAACCTGCACTTTGCTGCAGAAGATTTATTTTGATTTTTAAATTTTTTTATAAACTTTTGTCATAATCATCGTCTTCACTTTATGGTTTATGCATCATTGCCTGTTCCAACTTCAGAAGCTTTCAAACCATCATTTTCATCTGGTTTCTTCTCCTGTAGACTGTAATTGAAATTGTTGACATGGGTGAGCTACCAACCCTCCCCGCACTACCCCCAACCAGGAGGACCAGACCAGAGCCCCTTTAGCCAATGTTTTCACAGTCCCCTAGAAACCTTCATGGCACTTTAACAAGGTAGCAAACATTATTAGATGCACTGTAACTGGTATCTAGGCAACACTGAATCTTGAGCAAAGCATTTACTGAACAGCCCTTCATCGTTATATTACTATGAATTGTGTGTAGGCCAGAAGCGGGAAAATATGGCCCAAGGGCTGGATCTGGGCTGCCAAGCACTTTCATCCAGCCCACAGGGCTCCTCAACAAATTGTACCCCGCCCAGCCCTTCCATCCATGAGGGTGAAAGCGAGGCTCCCACATGTACACGCAGGCCCCAAAACATACCTTACTGCCTGACTCCCATCCTTGTGGGTGGAAGGGCCATACAGGCCAGTGTGCAGCTTCCATGCAGGGCTGCTGCTGCCGCAGCCCCCCAAGACCTGCATCCCCAGTCTCCTGCTGGCTCTGGGCAGCAGGTAGAGAAGTAGCAGGAGTGGGGCTGCAGCTGGGAGGGAGCCTGGAGGGTGGGGCTGGGGCTGGTAGCAATGCGGAGCCCACACCCAGGGGAACAGGAGGCAGTGGTAGCACGGAGCTGGGGTGGGCAGCATGTGGGTGTGAAGGAGAGTATGGGGTGTGGGGACCACCCACGTGCCCCCCATGTGCACAGCCCCTGCAGGCGGTGGTAGCAGTAGTAATAGGCAGGGCGCTCAGGGCACAGGCTTCAGCCAGTGCTTCACAGTGCAGTGAAGAGCATAGCCTTTGTGCGGCTGCCTGTATTGCCAGTGCTCTGCCACTTGCACACAGCCCCTGCACTCAGACGGCAGGGAGGTAAGCCCCACATGCTGGAGCCAGGTGTCTTCCCTGCCAGGGCTGCTCAGCACCAGAGAGAAACTTCAGGCTCTGGAGCTAGCTGCCTTCCCTGCCTGGGGCGCAGCCCCTGCGGAGAAGGCAGCTAGCGCCAGAGCCTGAGGCACGTGGGGCTTCCCTCCCTGCTGTGCAAGTGCATGGGCTGCACATGAGTGGCAGGGAGCGCAGGTGATGTGGGCAGCCGTGCAGAGGCTGTGCGCCTCACCGTGGTGTGCAGCACTGGCTGGAGCTGTGCCTCTCCAGGCACCTGTGCCCTGTCTGCTGCTGCATCATGGGGGGAGTGTGGGGGAGTCCCCACACCCCCCCAACCTCCCACATACCCACACCCTGCCCCCACATATATAAACAACTCCCCAACATACCCTGTACCTCCCCACACACCTCCACACCCACTCACAACCCCTCCACACATCTCCACATCCTACCACACACTCTTACACCCCACCATACACCTCTATCATATGCACAGCAGTCCCTAGGGGTGTGCAGGGCCTGGGGCATATCAGCCTGTGTGGGGCTGTGGGGGGAGGGGGCAGTGGCCAGAGTGGGGGGGTGTCAAGCAACTGGAGTGAGGAAGGGGGCAAGCGGCAGGAGCACGGGGCCTCCAAAAGCACAGGGCTTGGGGCAGTCATCCAATTCCCCCTTCCCCCTCCCCGGACAGCCCTGCACATACATCACATATACCACAAACACATACCACCCACCCATACCCCCGCCACCCTCCACGCATACCATGCACCCACCACACACACCCCACATGCGCATACCCTCCCCTCATGATATACAGAACTAAGAATTAATCTTTGTAGTTATTATGCGATCACCTCTATATACAATACACAAGCACAAATTGTGACAACATTTTTTTTGGTAATAAAATTAAAATATATATGTTATAGTAGGTGTTTGATTTCTAGTGTATGATTTGGCTTCCTTCTGGTGGCAAAGGTCAGCGGTTAGGGGGTGGAATCTCCAGTACCAAGATGGCAACAAGGGGGCGGGACAGCTATCAAGGGGCAGGAGTACCCATGTGGCCCTTGGCAGCTCACCAAAATTTGCTACGCAGCCCTTCAGTTGAAATAATTGCCCACCCCTGGCATAGGCCAATAGATCTGGCCTCCAGAATAAGAGATTCAATTTATATATTAAGTGAGCTCTTAGTTCTACAATACATTTTTGGTGTGTCTGGCATTGGATATGTATACTACATGTGTATGTGATGAAGCAACCAGATCTTCACATTTATTGTAAGTTCCACTTGCTTGATCCACCTGCCACTACAGTGGCTTATATAATCAATGGCTTCCAGGAAAGTCCAGGAGAATAGTTAGGATAAGAAGGTTGGGCAGGTGCAGCTGGAAGGTGTAACAGATCTGCGTGTTTGGAGGCATTCATAGATGTTTTGAGTGCATGCAAATAAGGCACTGTTGGGGTAAGGAGCATATTGTGTATGAATCTCCCCAAATTGTTGGCACCACATCACTGCTTTTAAGATAAAAGTCTTAAAGGAACAAAGAGTATGCCTTCAGATCATCAAAACTTCAAATACAATAGAAAACTAGCCCAAGAAAAGATTTGCCACATATAATCAGTTTTTGTGACAAATCTAAATCTATTTAAGCACTCTGGGCTCTTTCTATTATACCTCAGATTTTTAGAAGGAAATAACCATTCAAGAGAATTTGTGTACACCAAAAGTTACATTAATATACTAATGTAAATACTAGCATTTATGTTCTTTATGTCACCATATAAATTTGTCAATAAATCCCCTGTAAAACAGGCAGCTAAGTAAATAGGCACCATCTCAATTTTACAGATGGGGAAAACTGAAATTAAATGACTTGCCTGAGGCCAAAAAGGAGAAAAATCAAGCTAGTTCTTGCAGAAATAGCTGTAAAACTGCAGAATGTAATACAGCTTTGCCAACTCAAAACTTCAAAAATTGTAAGTCAGATGCAAAAAAAGATGCAATTGTTTTTATCAATATTATTTTGTGATTTTGGATTAGACCTTTGAGTTTGGAAGTCCCTCAATCCAAGTTTGTGTGGCAGTCAGTGTTGAGAACTCCCCAAAATGTACTGAGCTGATTTGGCTCCTGCTTTAGTAGCTGTCTCCAGCTGACTGTCAGTGTAGCGCTTCCAGCCTCTTCCAAACCCCAGCCTTTTAAATAATCAATGCTGTCTCTCTCACTCTCTCTATTCCCTTCTCTGACCACGCCGCCCCGCCTGATCGACTTATCCCTACTGCTGCAATTAAGCGCATACTTTTCCAATCCACAGATCAGTTTTATGTCCTCATCTCTGCTGCTTCTGCAGTTTCTTCACTTCCATTTCCCAGGCCATCACCCATGGGCAGGAGCTCTGCATTCTTTCACCTTCCCCAATCAGGAAGAGTACAATTCCTCCACGTGCTCCTTGCAGCCTTTTCCTCTTCTAAAGTCTTAGGTTGCAAGAATAGAGTGGGAAGGGAGAGGAGCAGGTTGCATTGTCACAGGACGGGGAGAGGGAGCAAATGTATTTTGTTGGACAATTAGGTTGCTCTTCTTCTCCTTTACTCACCCCATTATGTCCTTTGGCTCCCCAGAAGCAAAGGGAAAGCTCTGCCTTCAGAAATAGGTTTGATTGGTCTTCATCCCTGGAAAGGAATAAATGAACTCTAGGAGGGATCTGGAGCTTCACCCCAGCCAGAATTGTATGGCTGGTGAAATAGGGAAAGCTGGCAAAACTGTTTATACAGAAGAACACTCCTCTGCAGCTGTCAAATTACCAAATTCTATAGTGGGGATATAACTGGCTATTCAAATTGGTTTGTTCAAAAGTAATCAAAAAGGGGGGAGAACGTGAATCTCTATTTCATTATTTTTTATTGTGTCATACCTAGGACCCTGTGCTTGTGGGCGCAATCGGATATAAAACTGGTAGAGCTTGCATCCTGGGCAGCAGCACCGTAGGGCACCACAACAGAGGCAAGGATGGCTTGAGGCTCCAGCCTTGCAGAGCAGCTTGGGGACAGGATGCTGTTGTGAGGGGAAGTGTTGCTGCCAATAGCCAAGTTAACACCCCCTCTCCCACCAGCTCTGTGATTGCCAGAGTTTTATATGGCAAGTGAAAATCTAAAGCCCTTGATTTGGTGGTGGTGGCAAGACTAGAAAAAGGTTAACTTGACTCTTGTCATGCTTGACACCTCCTTTCACAGCAGTGATGTCTCCCATAGGGTGGGGAATGGGTGGTGGGTGGGAGTATGATCAGGAAACTTCTGGCCCTGCACCCATCTATCCAAAACTTCATGTTCCCATATCCATTCCAGAACCCGCATTCTTAAGTGCCAGGGGCTCATGCCCCAGTCTCCCACCAGGGGCTCATGCCCCAGTCTCCCACCCTTAGTCAAGCTACTGGGAATCATTGCAATGCAAATAAATATGACTTTGAGGGAGGAGCCCCTGACTCCCTGTCCTGTATTTGGTTTATCCAATAATACTTCCTGTTTACCAGACCAAACTACCTCTGTAAGGCCTCAATCCTGCACATAATTATCTTGGCTTTAATAGGGCTGGGTGTACTGACAACAGTCTGCTCAGAGGTTATAAACTGCAAGATTCAGGACTTAGTTATTAAGTTAATTTTATGCCTTTATCTCATGGGTTTTCTTGTGTTTGCAGACAAGTGGAACTACTTCTTGGTTATTACATCAGTATGTGTTTGCTGTCTGCTGTAATTTATTGCTTCATTTGGAGGGAGAACTATTGGGAGTAGTGGATCAGTGTTTTTTAGAACATGCTCATCTTCATTTCCTCGTCTAAATGATGAAGTTTCTACAAAATCCCTGCAAACTGCCATCTGCAATGAAATGTTGATTTTCTTAAATAGGCCTTTCTAAAACGACACTTATTTCTCCTTTTCTGCTATTTGCTTGCTTTTTCCTTTCATTTTTGTGGCTTATCTCCCCAGTAGGTGGCACTGTTGCTCAGGCATTATTTTTTCAGCTTCTCTGTACAGCATCAACATTCAGGAATGAAAAAGTTGACATTTACTTACTCGGAGTATAAAATTATGTTACATTTGGCAAAAGTGAGTATAGATGCTCTCTGTATGCAAGAGATGCACTTACTGAACAGGAAGAGGATGAAACAGGCTAGCAAGCTGATGACCTCTTGTCATCCTCAAAGCATAAATCATGGAGAAATGCAATTTAATTTTTGGAGAAGGCTGGAATTTAAAATCTCTCCTTATAGCTATAACTACATATCTTATCCAGCAAGTGGCCATCCTTACATGTTTAACCTTTCAGTGTATACAACCTTCCATCCACATTTTTCTTCACAGCTCTTCAATGTCTAAGTCTCATTATTTTTGGCACCATTCTCTCATCTCTGTGTAATTACAAGGAATATTGCTCTTTTTTTGTGTGTTACATTTACATTATCATGTACCAATCTTGTCCTGCACCATCATTTAATTCCCATAAATTATTGGGACTGAAGAGGGTAGGCACAAACTGCTCTAATAGAAGGTTTAGTGCAGTAATCTCTCACTAATCACTGAGATAGATGTTGCGGATTACCAATTTCTCAAAGGAATGGCCTGATCTCATGAGGCCCAGCGAATTTGAAGGCTTGAACATTGGAACTTGTAGTGCCTCACAAAATTGTGTCCTACATTTGGTAATGCTTCATAGTACAGTATATTAGTAAATGTAAATAATTCATTAACAAGACTGCATCAATCACTGCATCAATCTGTTTAACCTCCCCAACCAGTGGAACCGCAAGGTAGGCTAATATACAATCCATGGGGAAAGCTGGCATTTAATTCCATACATGCATTATTTTTAAAAGTCTTAACGAGGGAATTAGAGCTTTGATCCACTAAGAGTCAATGTTGAAAAAGCTTCAGACGGTTAGGTGGAACGTCCTAGGGAGGATTCTTATAGGTCAGAGCTCATCTGAGCTCCTCCCTAGTTGAGACATTCGATCAGACATCTCAGTGGGCCAAATGACCCTTTGCTCTCTACAACAAGGCCTGAGCAATCAAATGCTTCCATTCTTCTAACCTTCATGTGAGCAGTTCCCAAACTCTTCCTGAGCAGGACCCAATTCAGGACTTATCATTTCATGCAACTTCCATACAGCAGAAACTGTTAGTTGTGTGCCTACAGTTAACAGGGAGTGAGGGTTCACCATGCCTCCACTGCTCATGTCTGTGCCCACTTTTACCCCACTTTGAGAGTTAATCTGGGGAAGATTATCCTTGACTGAAATACAAGTTAATTGTCCTGTTTAACCTTTCACTTACTTCAGGTGTAACAAGTCCCTGTCCGTGTTAACGGCAAGTAGACGAAGTGGGAAAAGGGGAGCTAGGGGCTCTGTGGGTCTCACGACTCCACTCATAACTGCCAGGGCTTCTTATCTGGAAACTGCTGCTCTAAAAGGACTTCCACATCCTCCTTTCTATCCAGACCCTTCACCCCCTCTTTGGGAAGGGACAGCCACCAGACACCTCCTGGGGTGAGAGAGTCAACTGCCCAAACATCAGAAAATACTGGATTTCTCCTTCCTCAGAAAGATTTTTCTGAAGAGCTGCTCTGTGGCAACATTGCATAATGAGGGCAAAAACTGTAACAGCATTTTCAAATGAATGTGCTTCAGGTTAGGCATCTCAGCATCTTGACCTGCAAAGGTGCTGAACACCTACAATCTCCATGGAGGTCAATAATGCCAGATGTTGCTGTCCTGATGCTCAGGCTCCCAGGGAAAGTTCTAAAGCCAAATCTAATTTTTAATTCAGGCCTCAATTTCTCACGTTAACACTAACCAGGTTTTAGGACTTCGGGTGCAGACAGAAGTGCAGCTCCTCACTGTAACTGAGAATGCTTTGCAGGAAGCATTCTGAATTGCAACAATCTCCCAAACCAAAAAGAAGTTAATTGTTGGTTCCAGGGGAGAGAGGAATCCCCTAGCAATGGCCCTTCCTCCCTCAGGGTGCTCCAATGTATCTGCCCCACCCTCCAGCGGGGGCTGAAAAGCCCCCAGACCAAACTCTGTCCATATCCTTTCCTCCCTCTCATGCTGCAAACAATGACAGGCTGGGAGGCAGCGCAGACACAAGTTACAGAAGATGCTATGTCTTGAAATGTCTTCATTTGACCCCTTATGCAATGGCCATTTTTTAAGCTGTCTGCAGCCGTGCACTTGTGCTTGCTCATGGCTATAGACTGCTTTCTGTGGCCAGATTGGGTGAAAATTGTCACTTTTGTCTGCACCCTTTATTCATAGTTGACTCTCTTCTACATCTCAGTTCACAATGAGTGCCCAAAATATTCCAAGTATAATATTAAAACAAACAGGCAAATAGAAATAACAGCCTCTAATATTTCATATTTTATATGGTGCAAATGCAGATTCCCTCCTGTTTTTAAGGTCACAAGGTACTGTGCTCTGCAGTTGTCTTTCTCCTCACAGTGTTCTCCCATATGTTTCTTCACTCCTTTCAACTCATGTCAATTTGATCACTGATCACTACCAAAATTTCTTCCATTGCTGCAATTTTTTTTTAGTGCTGCTGGTTGTTTTGTTGTCTACTGTGGCTGACTTTCCTCATACTCCTACTTTTTTGCCTTTGCCTTCCTCTTTGCTTGCCTCTTAATAAGTCAGTCTGACTTTTGTGCCACCTCAGGGACACAGTAACCTAAAAGGCAGTAATTCCATACAAAAAGTGCAGAAAGATTACCTTAGAGAATAAACTACTTCATGCAGCATTTTTTGTTTTTCTGGGGGGGGTTTCAATGCAGGAATTTGACTCCTGAAGCCTTTTAAAATATTAGTATTCCATAATCTGTAATCTATTGGCAGCTCTATGACTATAATTAGGACAAAATCATATTTCATCTCTAGGATGCTGAATTGCCACTTAGGCTGATTTTATGCATCTTATGGGTGTGTGTATACCACACATACAGCATTGCCCAGCAGGAAAACACCCAAGCACATTTTGCTCATCTATTTCCGCTTGCTTGCCTCAAACCATTAATCACAGTGGTGAAGCTGCATGAGTGTATCATGTATATGCAAGACTGAGATCCTGAAAGCAGCTGCAGTCATGGAAAGGGGACATGTCCATGGTAGCCTCGCTGCCACATTTCTGAGCTTAACTCTTGTGAAAAGAAGTGAGTGGCAGGATCTTGCTCATGCACATCCCTATTGAGATACACTGAGGACAAGATGTAGACATACCCTAGTCCACCCTCTCACATCCCTGGAAAACCATTATCTACGTTGGTAATGCATCCTTCATTTTAACCTTAAGGCATCTCAGTCAGAAGAAGTGAGGAGGAGAACCATCCATCCATTTTTGTTCAAGAGCCCAGTGGTTGGCATACATGCCCAAGAAGACCTCTCACCTCCTAGGAACTGCCCTAACCACTTAACCTCTCTTGCTTAGATGGGAAAGATCATGAGGCCAAAAAAAGGGGCAAGGAAAAGGAGTAGTATGCTGAAACCTAGTGAGATGGGCACTCCCTAGGAGGTAGGGAGCCCTTCTTTCTGGTCCTTGCTTGCACTGTTGTCTATGCATTTTATCCAATGAATAGTTAATAGAAAATGTATGTGCTATTCTTTGCACAAACATTCCTCTGATGCCCCTCAGTGCTCCTGAATGGAAATAAGTTGGGCACAAATGAACTTTTTTTAGACTGGTAATTGAATTCTCCTCCAACCTTTTATAACACTTTTAGGAACATAATGACTTGCCACATTTCATTGCAATTTTTGCCTACTCCTGGATTCATTTCATTTAATTAGTCTCTGCCAGTGCACCTGCTGTCTACCCTACAGCAGGGAGAAAAGAAAAAAAGCATAGCTCAGGGGTATAGCAATTCGTAAAATCATGCAGAGATATTCTCTCTTAAAACTTAAGATGGTAGCCAAGACTTCCTAAGAGAGGGCTATTTTTAACATCCATATAACTTCAGCTTATACATGAACTGCTTTAGCCAAAATAAATGACAGTTTTCAGAAGAGAAATTTCTACAAAGTTTAGAGAAAATGGGTTATTTTGTTACTGAGTTATGTGTGGTTCCTTGCAAACTTCCCTGTTTGAAATTTAGACACATATCTGTTAGATACACCAGATTTTTGTGTGTCCATCTTGTGTTATTCTGGCTCTCCAGGCTGGCCACAGGATGTAGCTATTTCTCTTAGGTACTCCATTCATTTGACTACCATGTGTCACAATAGAAGCCCTCCAGTGCTTAATTTTTTTAAAAACCTGATCCGAAACGTGAAGGCTGAACTTATTAGACAGTCTGATACCAGGACTATCGGAGATTAGTTGGTTGGGGTTTATCCAGCATTTGTCTCTGTTCGTGGCAATGCATATAATCCTAAAGGACACCTCAGGTTTTATCCTTGAGAAACACAACTTAATTTTCAGGCATCATGTGCAATTAAACTCTAATTATATTTATTTCCGTAAAAAATCAATCTTATCATTTGAAACTGCACGTTCTGTATCTTGCATGGATCACTGGATGGTTATATGAGATATTACAGATATCTATATCTCATATAACATTCTCTCTCTCTCTCTCTCAGTTAGGAGTGTCCAGGCTGTAGCATGCATCACTAGTAGCACAGCCAACTTCTGTATGTGACATGCAGCAGACTGGGGAGGGGACAAGGAGCAGCACAGTGGCAGAACAGGGAACAGACCACAGAGTAGCAGATCAGGCAAGGAAAGAGGATTGGACTGACACTCAGAGAGAGTGCAGGGCTAATTTGTGGCACATTTGCCTAAAACATTCCCTACTACCCTAGGACAATGTAAAGCTTTGGAAACAAGGACTGTAAAGAGCCAGTAAAAAAGAAATGACACAGAGAAAAATATTCCATTTTCCTCATTTTACAGCACAAGAATTGAGGGATTTGTCTAGGGTATGGGTGTGCAACCTGCGGTATGAGTGCCACAAGTGGCATGGGCAGCCTCTGCGCGTTGCGTGTGGCATATCAAGGAGGCGACATGCAGCATAGCAGCAGATAGGGCAGGACGCAGATAGCAGAGCAGGCGACTTGGCAGGGGACACAGGATAGGAAGCAGAAAGCAGAGCAGCAGATTGGGCAGGGGAAGGGGATCAAGGTGGCACTCAGGGAGTGTGTGGGTCTAATATGTGGCATACCTGCCAAAAAGATTGGCCTGCACTATTCTAGAAAATGGCAAGGTATTGCACGCAGAACCAGTAAGAGGACAACCTATAACTCCTGTGCCATAGGAAGTATGAAGATAAAGAATTTAGCAAAATTCAAAGGAGCACTGGACCTTGCAGTAGTAACCCAAACAGCCAGAGTCATAGCACGCAATACTGTCACAGGATTAGCTCTCCTTCGCAATTTGGTAGCCTAAGTCCAAGGACATAGATATTTAGACCTAGACCTGCTGGGCAATACAAGGGGTAGATCATAGAGACAGTCTTGCAGGATTGGGGGACTAGGTCAGCGACTCCATTCAGAGAAAAACTCTTCTTTGATCTCTGGTCACCGGCTTGGGGAACATGATGAACTTAAACGAACTGGGAAAGCTAAAAAGGAAGGATGCTTGCTTAAGTGAAGAGACTCAGCTGAGGCAGGATCGGCATTGTCAGCCATCTGGGAAGTCTGGGCACAGGATTTTTGTTATGAGCTTCATTAATAAGTCAGGCTGCCAACAGGGAAGAGTTACTGAGAAACCATGCCTCCATGTAAACCCTTAGAAGTAAACCTCACCTACCTGCATCTGGTTTGTGCCCCACATGAAGCCACATTGAGACATTCAGGACCATGTCCCAGTGTCATTTTCAGACTGTGCGCTCAAGCATTTTGAGGTAGACACTCATGGTTGGTTGAAAGCAGGTATGCAGCCTCATTTCCTGGATTTGGCATATGGGTCATACCCCTCAATGGGGCCCCTAGAGTGTTGAGGTTTAACCAACTGGTGAAGAAGGAAAAATGAAGCAAAGCAGAAAGAAAACACTGCCATTAAGCAAGAAGTTTACAAGGGCTACTCCCAAAATACTTCATATTTTAAAACAACCTGTAACTACAGAAGAGTGGGATGAGACCTGTTTTGCCTGAATATTGTCCTGTTCCCCCCTCTCCCCTCTTCTTTTGATGTGTCTGGTGCTGGCTACTGGTAGAGACAGAATACTGCAAAAAACAGAACACGGGCCTGTCTTATGTCTTATAAGGCTGCCAAAATTCTCCACGGCAAGGAAGAACAGTAGGATCAGGCAGGCTGACAGAAACACTAAGCTGTACCAAGCAGTGGTATCAGGGGAAATATTGTTGCTGTACAGTATATAAACTCAAAGAAGTGTGATCTTGGGAAAGCCAAGGTACCTACAAACCTCCTAAACTCTTTACTGCAGAAAGAGAAGTGAGAGTCAAGGGAAGTCCTAAATGATCAAGGTCAGTAGAGAAATGAGGAGTGCCACCTTAAGAAATTTTGGAACCAGTGACAAACTCCTAAATTGGGTCCCTGCCCCTTTCTGATGCCCACATAATTTTCTAGCTACTCAAATTAAGATCATTGCTGGCTTTAATTACACTTGTCTCTTAAGCAAGAATAATAGAGCCCTATCAAGTTTTTGATGAAGAAGATGAAGAAGGTGATGACTAAGATGAAAACAAAGAAGACAAAGAAGAAACTTTTGCATGAAAGTCATTCATGACACATTAAAAAATCTGGCCCAGCAGTGTGCTTTCCTTCCCTGAAGACCTGGGACAAGATTCCTGGTTGACCCCTAACCTGTGGACACCCACAAAGTTGGGGACAGCACTTACAATTCAGGAGTTGAGAGCACAGCTCCCTATGGGCTGGGGCTATTTAGGGAAAATCATATTGTTATCCAAGAGTGGAGCAGCGTTGTGTATCTAAATGTCCCAGGAGGGAAGATTATTCATACTCTCCCATAATAAAAAAGATTTTATAACAATGTCTTTTCTCAATTCCACAGTTAATGTCATTTATATGCATGAAATTAAGGGATTTTTAAAATGTGTGGATACTGTACAGTTCTGATTTTGTTTCATATTAATGATACTATCCAGATTGAGGTTGTCATTGATGATATCCATTCTGTCAGTAAGAATGTCATAGCTGCAATAGCACTCAGGGTTCAAACACAGTTCTGCTCGAGCACATGGATGAGCACTGAGGTGCAGGTGGGAGCTATTAAGTTTCCTCTCTGAAGCACTAAGATGCTATTGTTGGTGTGCTCAAAAGGATGAAGCAGTTGTTAAAATGTAATCCAGTGTTTAGAATTTCCCTCACAAATATTGCTTTCCGTCATTGAATTGTTAAATATGGGTATAATGTTCACTGAATGCTGTTGAATCTTTATAGTAATTTCACCTGTTTGGCAGAACCCCCCTCCCCCCCCAAAAAAAACTATTATTCAAATATTTGGAATTAATTCACAAAAGCATCCACCATTTCCATGAACAGATAAAATCTGTCTTAGTTTTTAATTCTGTCTCAGAGGTGCACCAAGTTGCAGCAGGGGGTGCCACAGATGTACTGTTCCAGTTGGTGCTAACATGGCCTCACGCCTGAGGCCTCTGTGCACTAGGCTGTAAATCCACCGTGAAAGTTCTTCTGGAAAGAGTGCCAGTACCGTAGTCTGTGGGTGATACTATCTTAAATTCAGTATCCTTGGGTTCAAAACTAAAGTCCAAGGCTACAGAATGCTCAATGTGAAAACAAAGTACAGATCTGCATGGGATATGAGCAGCCAGTATGGAATAGTGGAGAAGAAATTATAGCATTCTATGTAAAATAATAATGACACCATTAGTATCTGACATTTTTTAGTATATTTATCCTAGGAATACCTGTTATTTAAGTCCATTTTAATCACTGGAAAATGATACATAAAGACCATGGGAACTGGTATTCCATCTTTCTTGTGGCATCAAGATGCTCATCTGGGACCATCTGCCACATGATGGATGGGAACCTTTTCAATCTCTCCTGCCTCTATGCCAAAACCAAAGTAACTTCAGCGTCAACTGTGGAACTTCAGCATGCTTATGATTGTGCTGTCATTGCACATATGGAGGAGGACCTACAAACAGCCCTTAACTGCTTTTCTCAAGCATACCAGTGACTGGGACTGACCCTTAACATCAGAAAAATGAAGTGCTTCAATAGCCTGATCCAGGCCAGTCAAGTCCCTCAGCAAAGATCCTCGGACAAGATCTGGAGAATGTTGAACACTTTGCATACCACTGCAGCCATCTCTCAAAGAAGGCCAACACTGATGAGGAAATCCAGTATAGCCAATGTGCCAGTGTGCCAGCCCTGCCTTCGGAAGACTGAATCGTCATGTGTCCCATGATCATAACATCAGGACTCAAACAAAGCTCCTACTATATAAGGCTGTGGTAATAACAACTTTTTTCTATGGCTGTGAAGCTTGGGTGACAAACAGGGCCCACCTAAAAAGCCTGGAATGCCTTCACCAGCACTACCTCTGGAAGATCCTAAGGATAAAGTGGGAGGATCATCATACACATGCCAGTGTCCTTGCTGCTTATGAAAACTATGAAAGCTTGGACAGTGTACAGGACAATGACTGGGGCAAATTGTTAAAATTGTTGGCAGAGGCCTGACCCTCTCATCACGTAGATATCTAAGAGAACCAGTGAAGAAGGCAAGGTAACTATATATGCATTTCAATTGACCTAGCAGCTAAAGAAAACAAAAGGTTAAATATGCATCTCAAGAGAAACCTGTAAAAGATGCATTGAATGTAGAAAGGTTGTTCAGTACGTGACATCCTCACGTTTCTCAAAACAGGATCCAATATGTCAATGTCTCAATCGCTCAAAGTATGTCTGGAGTTTGATAAACAGACCATCACTGGAGGCTGAACAGATTTAGGTCCCGTAGCCTCCCCTCGTAGGGCCTGCCCTGCTGCCCCCTGATCATGCGAGTGGCCCTCCTCTGGCCCCTCTCAATTAAAACAAGCCTTTCTGCTATTCAGCAGCTGAGCGTCGTATCAGTTCTCAGAGCACTAGGTTTAAAAACCCACTTTCTAAGTGCAACACTAACACTACCAGTATTGATTATTCAACATCAACTGCAATGAACAGGTACTGTGTGTGCATACCTGATATACGTTTACCAAAACAACTGCTATACTCCCAACTCAGTCGAGGATAGAAGACATATTGGTTGGAGGAGAGGAAACACTTCAAGGATCCCCTCATATTGAATATAAAGAAAGCGTGGCATTTGACATTGCAAATTGGGAAAACTAGCCTGGGACATGGCTACATGGTGATGACTTGTGAGAGAACGTACATCTTACTTTGAGGAAGACCATCTCACCCAGGAGGGAGAAAAATGACAGAAACAGAAGGAAAGGAAACAAGAACAAGAAATCTGTGGTCCAACTCTCCCTTTAACCACCATCTGTGGCATTTTTGAGAGTCTGCAGCTCTGGGATCAGCCGTAGCCATCAACCAACTTATTTACAACCATTTACTTGACCCGTGGGAGTGCTCATCCTTGATTGTGAGGGATTACTGCCTCTGTGATATATATAAAGAGGCTCAGGACAGATCCTCAAAGGTATTTAGGTGCCTAACGGTCACTGAAATCAGTGATTGCCTTTACAGAGCTGCTCTTAAATGACTTGGTAGGTTTTAGCAGTATGCCACTGCAGCACAGGGCCTGAACTCATAGATTTCATAGACATTAGGGCTGGAAGGGACCTTGCAAGATCATCGGTTCTAGCCCCCTGCGCAAGAGGCAGGAAGTCAGCAGGGCTCAAATGATCCCAGTCATTCAAGTGTTTCTTAAAGTAATCCAGAGTAGGTGCCTACACCACTTCTGGGGGGAGTCTATTCCAGGCCTTGGGGGCTCGGACAGTAAAGAAGTTTTTTCTTATGTCCAGCCTAAAATGGTCTCAAGTTTCCCTCAGTGCTAGGCCAGTCCCATGATCGCTGTGCCATCCTTCCGTCTTTTTAGTATTGTCAACTATTTCTCCAACCAAGAGCTTGAATTTATGGTTCTTTTCTCTGCTTTTATTTCCTTCCTTTGCTGTAAGCCTAACATGCTAACATCTATTCATGCTTCTCTTGCCTAACTTTCTTCTCATGTACCTAAAAGACTTATTAGGATGGGGCAAAACTGAGCACATGAGAACTCTTGAACATTTGCTTTCTCTTGCACACATTGTGAGACTTATTCACAATGCAACCATTTTCTGCTTAAGGCCTAAAGTCAGTCTGAGCCATTCAAAGTAAATTTTCAACACACTGAACAAATTAGATTAATGTTCTTGATTAAATTTTTTATGGAACAAAAACTGTTAAAGAAAAAACTATGAGTGAAAAAGATATAAAGATAGAGCAAATATTAGTGAGCAATGCAGAAGTGCTTCTCATTGATTTAAACTTGCTTTTATTTTTTGTTATTCTTCCACTGAATCATCCCCACCCGACATGCATACCTTTTTTAGATGCCATCATGAATTTCCTTAAAGAGCAGCAATAAAAAGTTTCATCATCTAGTTTGGCAGATAAACTATCCCCCCTGCTTTCAAAAACCATTAGTGGTACTCTTTTTACATGAGAAAAGGTGTTGACAAGGTCAACTCTTAGCTTTTCCTCTATATTCCAGAAAAGAGTATAACCTATCAGTCTACTGTTATTTACTTGGATTGAGTTGGTATCTGGGGAGTATAGCTCTACTATAGAAGGTGTTTTTCAAACAAAAGAAAAAGACAATCAATAAATTAATGCTCATTAACATTACAGTTTCTAGAAGTGTATCACACTGTAGAAATCAACTAGTTTGATTTCACACTGTAGAAATCACTAGCTGGGTTATACACCGGACAAACTCATTTTGCATACCAGGCTGAATTTCGCACAAGCAATTAGTGATTTTGTAAGCGAATCTCTGCTTTCCAATATAGGGGCTTGATTTTCAGAAAATGGATGATTAGCAATTTCTTAAAATCAGAACCTATTAACATGCCTGAAACTAGGTTTCCCACAAAAGAAAATCACTAGTTGCTCTTGAAAATCTTGGTTTAATCTTATATCTAAATCTTATATGACTAAAACTGGCTCAGACAAGTCTGCGTAAGACAATTTATTGATGCAGAAGAAGAAAGCCTGGTAACAATAAGCAATTTCTTTAACTGAAAGGTGGGGGCTTTTCATCTAGCAAAAGAAGTAATGCAAAAAACCCAGAAACTAAACAGACCACCCTATTCCAGCCCATGAAGTTCACTGCACATCTATATCCCCTGGGCCTGGAGCCTTACCTTCCTAAATGGGCACACTTGTCACCCTGCCCTGAATATCTGTGCCAAGGACATGTGGAGGAAGCTGAACAGCACTTGTCTGTTCATTTAGGTCTCTACTCTCTGTCACAATATATGACTGAGCAGGTCCTGTGTTGTACCAGTACTGATGTTTCCATTTCTCCCTCATCCCAACTTTTAAGACTTAAAAAGTTAGAGAGATTGATAATGCTGAGATTCCATATGGCAGAGCCAAGATAAATTACCTTTTCCTTCTGAAAGGGGCTTGGATGAACTTAAAGCAGCTGTCAACAAACTGAGGAACTATAAGGCAGGAAGCCAGGATGAAAAATCTGCAGATCTGCTCTAAGCAAGCAATGAGGAGAACTTAAAAATGTTGTTACCGCCCTTCAGGAAGTAGAACCCACCCTAGAAAAACAGAAAAAAGGAATAATCATAAAATTGCCTAAGAAAAGGGATTTAAGCAATTGCAGGAACTGACGTGGGATCACACTACTGTCTCTCCCAAGAAACCTTTTCTATACTATTATTCTGACCAAAATCCAAAAAGCCATTGACAGCAGATTCTGAGAACAGCAAACTGGTTTTCATCCAACCAGCTCTAATAATTGATCCTATCTTCACAATATTGTGAACAAAGCTTTCATTTTAAATTCCTTTGGTTCTCAGAAAGCCTTCTGACAGCAGGGGCAGAAGCAGTTACAACAACGACTGGAAACCTATGGAGCCTTATAAAACTATGAACGATCTTTCAGAATGTGCTAGTCTGTGATTGCCAAGTAGGATTTGGTAGACTAGTTCAATGTTACTCATGGATTTAAATATAACAGCGAGCCCCTTCTCCTTTTGTGTTTGTCATTTCCATTGACTTTGGTATACAACAGATTTCTGCAATGGAAACCAGAATCCCATGGGTAGACAGTGTGATTGGAGATCTGGATTTTGTTGATATGTTTCCTGAATACACAAGCAAATGAAATGCCACAAGAGATCAAAAGCCTAGTTAGATGGCTGAACCATTAGATCTTGTAATCAACAGGTCAAAATCAAAGGTTTTGGAAATCAGTCTAATCTCTGATAATCCCATCATTCTTAAACACTTATGAGTATGGTGGAGGGGCTTGCCAACCTGCATCAATAATACAGGGGAGCAGCTGGTAATGCTGGTGATGCCATATTCTGATAATGCTAGACAATAAATGTTTGTTTTGGTAGCCTCAACACAAAAGGAGCAGAGGCTGATCCAAAGGGATCCTTTGCGGAATGGTCAGGCCTGAAGCGATGACCTTGCTGATTAACAACTTGAAGAAATTAAAGGAACTGCCCCAGAATATGATGGGTTGTTAAGGACTGACCTCTGCCTGACATACCTGATGGTGTGAGATTTAACTGGATTTAAAAGAGCTAAAGAGAATTTGTCTTTAAAAAGCCAAATTTCTGGCAATGGCAGAAAGGAAAGTAGATTCTACTTACCACAGGTGAGCCAGACCGTTCCCAGCGTTGTGTCCTCCTACACAGTTCAGTGCTTATCTGGGTTCCTCATAAAGAAGGAGGCACTTCTTTATGTGACAAGCATAACATGTACTGTACATAAAATAATTACTTCTCACTGTCAGCTAACATTACCCTGGACAAGTTCTTGAAACAATACAGAGAGATTAAATAAAGTGTCTGAGAAGGAACTGCAAGAAAGCAATTTGGAAATGCAATAATAAAATGGATGGTAGTGGCTGAAGTCTATTCACAGTGAATTACCTTAAATATATTTGCCATTTCTGATTGCTACAGTGTTTCCTCTAATTACATAGCTGCCTCGGAGGGACAGTAGTTCCTCCATCAGCTTGTTCAAATTAGGTCTGCAGACAACACAACGGATAGTAATTTAGGCAAGTAAAGAATTCAGGCACAGAAAAAGCAGGAGGGAGAGAAAAAAGAAATAAGATGGCCTAACTATTGGAATGAAAGGAATCACTTGAGTGCTGTAAGGCTGACACCTCTCCATGTAAACTGAAGGGAGTCTTTTGAAATAACCACGAGCTCCTCAGTGACAAATGCAACTGCTCACTAATCCATGAAGAGAATGACTCCATCTATATTACTGCAGTGGTTAGCTTTTCTGTGCTCTTGCATCTCCAGTGCCAAGTAATAGGCTTCAAGACAAGGCAAGGGAGTGAGTGATGAATGATAACTATACGAAATGTCAGATTTGTTAGTCTGAAACTTCACTAACAATAACCCGGTCAGGAAGACACAGACTGACAACATGCTTATGTCTGGGTGCTATGTAAAATAGAAGAACATGTACCTTTTCTAAATAAACTCTTGCTTCTTAATGTGGAAAGGGACATTTCTCATGTCCCTTTCTCATTAAGGACAGGAGCATGGGACATAAATGTGGATCTTATCTAATGTATATTGATTTTTAAACTGGTATCACTCCTTATTTTGGAAAATCCAGGCTTCAACCAGACCAGTCCTGCCACCCTGGGAACCTTTCCAATTTCTGAGGTGCAGAGAACCAGGTCTTGCTTCCCTGAAGGCATCAGATTCACAGGGGAGGCAGGAATGAAAGAAAGGGAAAGAGTCTGGAATATTATGCTGTAATAAGCTTCTACTCAGTGGGCATGTGTACACATTCATTAATACCCTGTAATTATGGCTAACAGGTACTAAACTTAATGCGCATTAGCACAGATGAATGCTTTTTTAAGTGATATTAATCTGCAGTAGACTAAATCTACTGTGCATTAGTGCATTAGCACAGGCTTTGTCTGCCATGCTAATGCACAGTAGAATTAGTCTTGTGGAGACTAATGGAGACATTCCCAGTACCAGCCAACATACTAAATTGCAGTTTAAATGGAGCCGTTGGTACTGATGAAAGCTGGCCCAAATTTGGAATTTTTACTTCAGAGGGAAATCTGACTTTTTCAGATTTCCTCTCATGCCTAACTAGAATGAAAAGCCAAAATAGAGACATCTTCCATGTGTAAGGAAGTGCAGACTTCATTGGCCTGAAATCTTAGCTGCAGGTAGGCAGCAATTCATTATAGATTGCCTGGTCAGAAAGCTGGGAGAAAGTACATGAGGATGAAGCAACACAGAGGGTTAAAAACAGAGTGCAAGAGGGGAGAGGGAAGGCTGAGACACAAGCACAGAGCCTACTTGCCTTCTCAGGCTAGGTACAGACATTCAAAACACCCAAGGGAGAATTGATCTAAGTTATGTGGTTTTCTGTAAGTGGCGGAGTTTAAATCGGTAGAAAGCAGAACTTGCATTCGCCCTTGGAGGGGGCAGACGGTGGGCGGGGGGGTCAATCTTAGACTGGGCTCCACAATTTTAAACCAGTCTATGTGTGCCAAACTTCTGTTCTGTTGCAGGTATAGACCAGTGCCTAATCACTTATACCAGTAAAAGTGTAACATCTGTGCCTGGCCTCAGGGTCTAAAGAAAGATTGCAGATTTTGGTCCATCTCTCTGTCTGCATGCATGCTTGTTTTATTGTTTCCCTCACAAAAATAAACTGACTGGAAAACTCACTATCACCAGCCATTATTTTTTGTGAAGAGCAAGCAGTAAAAATAAGCCTGTGAAGCCCTGTCAATCCAATGACGAAACTCAAATTATTCAATTCTACACTTCAGTTAGGGGTGTGAGTACAGCCTCTGGAGCCATATCTATGCTTGCTTTAATCTAGCTCACTCTAGTGCTGAAAAGGTAAACAGGGTGCAAGGTGGGATGATAGGCCTTGCTGAAGTCTATGTTGCTGTAGGCTTACTGCTGGTAGCACCTGGACTACCTAGTTTAAAACTATGTTAGGGGGGTATCCAGATAAGGTCATCAAGGAAGACACTGCCCACACTCAGTGGGCCATATATAAATCTAAAAGGATGGACAATGCATTAGAGCTGCAAACTGCATGAGATGGCCAAAGGAAGCTGACTGTTGTACTGGAGAGCTTTTCATTTTTATTTGCTGGATATTTGCCAGCACTTCTGTTCTAGATGAGTTAGTGCTGGAAGGAGGAATACTGACAGCAGTAATTCATTTTATACGAGCCATTGAGCAACTGCTAATGATTGTTGGTCACCACCTTCTTGGCACTGGTATTAAAACTAACATAGAGGTGAGATTTTTGTGTGTCATTAGCAGGCCCCACATCATCTTCCCAGAGAACCCAAGCTGGTCTATCCATTTGAATTTAAGGACTAATGAAATCAGAATTAAAATGTACAGCTCATACTTTGCAAACCTCACAGACTGATTGTGGCAGATACGGTTTTCCTGGATATACCCAACCATAATTGATCTGTAAATAGGGTAAGAAAATATATGGAATTCTCAACATAGAACAACGTTTGTTTTGTAAAAATGCCAGAAACTCAGAAATGAGGGGCAGAGACCAAAGCCAGACTGAGGAATTTAGCTCTATCTAGGAAAGCACCGAAGCACACGCTTTAAAGTTAACAACAGGTTCAACTGCTTTCCTGTTGTATTCACTCACTGTACAAGAGATTTCCTCTGGGTTCTCTTTTGCAAAGTGAGGTCAGATTTGGTGAACATTTTCCTGAATCTTTAAGTCAGGAAATAGTGTCAATTTATGACAGAAGATATATGGAGTCAAGGATTTTAAAAAACCTCAACATCTGATCACAGCATTTAGCTGCCTCATTCTGCTGCAAGACCTGAGTTCTCCACTTACATTACATCTCCTGGAATGTATCACTTTCAGGATGCTCTGGGAAACTGTAGCAAGTACAGCCAATTGTGGTACTTCACTTGAGATGCTTTCAACAGAAGTTTTTGTCTTCTGCCAAAAGTGTTCAGTTTTGACTGAACATTCTTTGTTTTTCTGTGTGCTTTTATTGGTTGAATATTGAACTTTCAGTGAAATATTCTGATGAATAAAATGATTTTGTTTCTGCTTATACAAAGTTCCTGGGAGCTGTGCTTGAATTTAAGATAAGAAAAGTAAAAATGACTAGTTTATGTCCCTTGTCTGTTCTAAAGGACATGAAGAAAATAGCACTGAACATAGTACTACATTTTAAATCTAACTTTAGCTCAGCAACCTAAAGGAAGAGTTTGCAGAGGCATCCCTGGGAAATGGGTACCTCACTTTCTTCTGAATTGGGTATCTAAGTGGCCAATGGCTTTGCAAAGTGTCCTCCTAATGTAATGCAAGCAAGAAAATGTACTTGTTTTTTGTACTGTCTTTCCTGTCAGTAAAATTTTCTCACCTATGTCATGAATGTTTCATGCTGGATACTATCCAGATGCAAAGTAAAACTCTTCAGTCTCCTTGCAGATAGCTGTTTTACTAGCCTTCCTGACTAGTTCCTCATGTTCATTCTGTATCAGCAATCTGTCTCATTCTCAGATACATTAACCTCCACACTGCAAAGAAAGTCATTGCCCTTTTTCCACTAGGCCAAACTGCACTTCCACACTGAAATAGAAGGAAGCCCAACTGTTTCTGCCCATTTCTTGCAAGATCTATGCGAATAATAAATACCTTTTGTGTGCAAACATAGGGTAAGTTTTCTGGAGAAGGATGTAGTTTGACATGCACATTTTTTTTCACTTAATCCAGTATTACCATGGTGGGAAAGACAGTTGGCTTTGTGTAGCTTGTCTCTTGCCCCAAGACTCTAAATAGCTCCAGCTTTAGCTCTGAGGACAGGGAGGATGGGTGTGTGTGTCCACGTTACTTCTCCTCATCCAGACAAAACCATATTTAGAAATTTACGAGAATGTTAGATCTCATGTTTCTAAGCTTTACTCTTGACAAATTCACAGACATACCAAAAAACCCTTTTTATGACACTATCCGACATTACCATATATTGCATCTTTACATATTTAAATACACGACAAAGGTTAGAGTTATATAAAGGAGAAATTTGAAACACCTCCTGCTTTTTCATTCTATACAAAAACCATAGGAAATCTCACTCATGTCAGGTGACTGGCTTGATTGATCAAATGTTTTTTCATGCCCTCCCCCTCACAGTTTTTTTCTCTGAATCTTTGCCTGCTTCACTTTCTTGCTTCGTTTTCACATTATCTCACTTACTGACTCATTCAGCATACCCTTTTCTTTATCTTACTATTGAGCATGTCACCCTTGTCACTAATGTGACATTTGCAGACTATCACTCTGGTCAGTTTCCATTGGTATTCTACCCCTTAAACCTGCCGTCCTCTGTCTTGCCTATATATGTTGTAAGCTCCTGTAGGCAGATACTGTCAGTTATTCTGTAATGGAGCTTAAAACACTGCCTCCCTCCCCTCTTTCTTACTGGGCCTCTAGACACTGCTACTGGAATAAATGGTATAATGATTAATAATAGATATAAATATGGTTTGCCTAAAATTGTTGAATCTTCTGATCTTAGCTTTATCTTCAAAATTTTTTTTTTTTAATTCTGTTTTGTCCAGAGCAGAATATAGGTAACACTGATTTAAATGGAAACAAATGAAGGAGTTCCCATCCTGTCAAACATGAGATGAAGCAAAAGCTACTCTCCTAAATTTAACAGGAATATATGCTCTGGATGCCCCCTAGTAGTGACTTTATAGCCAGGATCATACTATCACATGAGCAGGAAATAAGGATTATGTTTCCATTTTTCTTCTAAAGAAGGTGGCCAAGCAGTGTGAAATATTATACTACCCAAGTATTTATTCCCTGGGCATGACATGTTTATATTGGTGCAATCAGTCTTTTCACCATGTAAAAAGGAGTTTGAACACGATGTACAGCTCTACATTTTATCTATGGGAAAATCAGGGATAAAACCAATGTTAGCCATGTATCTTCCACTTATCCTACGGTAGCCATTCGCTCAAGGCTAACAGGCTATGACCTGCTCACTGCTGCATAGGCCTGTCAGATGTCACACTCAAGACATACTAATGAGTAGTCATCAATGAAATGTTTACTTGGGAGGAAGTATCAAGTGGAGTTTCCAAAGGATCTGTCCTGGGTCTAGTATTGTTTAACATCTTTGCTAGTGATTTGAAATAAGGGATTGAGTACATACGTAACAAATTTGCACATGACACCTAATTGGCTGGAGTTGTAGATGCACTGGAGGGTAGATGTGGAATGACCTGGCTAAAACTGGAGAAATGGCCTAAAATTAGTCAAATGAAATTCAGCAAGGAAGAATGCAAAGCCCTGCATTTGGGATGAAATAAATGCATGCACAAATACAGACTGGGGAATGATTGGTTATGCTGCAGTATTGCAGAGAACAACCTGTGGATTACTGTTGTAATTATTTTGCACTTGCTGAGTGCTATGGGTGGCCATGTTCGCACGTGTTTAGTGTTTGTGTGGCAGGTGCTGGGTGGATGGGAGGTTCTGGGGCTGCAGCGTGGAAGCAGCATGCGGCTGGAATTTTCCGCACGGGGTTTCTCAAGGGGAAGTCCAGGGCTTGTCAATAATGTGACGGTCACCGCCCCGGGCAAATGAGAAAGCGCCGCATGTAATTAGACCGCCCCGCATCACAGAGAGTATAAAAATCATCGTGCTGCGAACTTCGGGGTCTTTGCGCGCCCGACGGAACGAAACGTACCCCACAACGACTGACACGGAGCGACCTTCGGCCTGATCAGCCGGAGGGAAGGACGCCAGACCCGCCTGATCCCGGCGACCCCTCCCCGCTTCCACACGAGTGTGAGTGGGTGCTCCCTGGTGCACCCAGTATAGTGATTTTGTTTGTTTAGTAATAAAATCAAGCCTGACCCTGTAAATCGAGTGTGATCTGCATAAGTCCGGCCATTATAAAAGATCGTGTCCACAATTACAATAGACCATAAGCTGAATATGAGCCAATGTGTGCTCTTGTTGCAAAAAAAACAACAGCATATTGGATTGTGTTTATAGGAACGTCTTTTGCAAATCAAGGGAGGCAATTCTTCCTCTCAATTTGGCACTTGTGAGGCCTGGAGTAGTGTCCAGTTGGGGGCCCTAAACGTCAAAAAGGATGTGGGCATATTGGACAGAGTCCATCAGAAAGCAACAAATATGATTTTTTGGGAAACAATTTATAAGGAAAGGCTGAAAGAACTAGGATTATTTCGTCTGGAGAAGAGAAGACAGGAAGAATTTGATGGCAGTCCTTATATACGTGAAAACTTGATTGTAAAGAGGACAGAGAGAGATAGGCTATTCTCAGTGCATGTAGGAGACAGGACTAGGGCCAATGGCCTCAAGTTGCAGCAAAAGATATTAAGGTTGGAGATTAAGAACTTTTTCACTGTGAGGGTGGCTAAGGCTACCAAGAGAGGATGTAGAATCTCCATCCCTGGACTTTTCCAAAGCAGGTTAGACAAATAGACAGGCTCTTGACTGGGATAGTTAAGTTAGGGAAGATAGTGAAGTCTTGCCTTCAGCAGAGGGCTGGCTAAATGTTGTGAGATCTTTCCAACCCTGCTTTCCTATGCCATTCAAGTGTTTGGGGCTCATCTCTGGTCCAACTGAAATCCATAGCAAAGCTCCACTAGTTTCAAGGGAGCTGCAATTTGTCCTTTGTTAATTAAGAAATGCAAGCAGCTTTAATCCATTCTTGACAGATAGGGATATGTTTGTTTTAAAAGGATAGCTTCAGCTCTGAGAATCCATGCCCTTTATCAAGGACGGAAGAGGTGAATGGCTCATTGTTCCTATACCAAAACGCTATACAAAATGCATTATGGATACCAGCACTCCCATCATTTTGTGGCCTTCTACACAAGATGAAACAACCTACTAGGTGGTTGAGATCTTTAAGGATTACTATGGCTAAGTTAACATATACATTAGCAGGAGTATTTAAATGAGTCTTTTCTGCACTATTTCCATTCCGTTAGACTGGAAAATGAGCTTTGGTTGCTCTTCTTGATAAGGTTGTGCATCCTGCTTGTGCTCTTGTTAAATAAGTTTATAGAGGCCTTGGCCTAGCTAATGATATTTAATGAGAAACATGGATGATTAGCTGGAGTGGCACATAGCTCCTGAGCCAACTATTCCACTAACAGGAAGCATTTGGTTCTTTTAAATGACTTGCTTATTTCCATGGGTAATGGTTCTGTTTATTGAGTTTCCACAAATGCATTTGATTTAGTCAATTTGGGCCCTCCATTTAAGCAAATTATAGTTAGGACTCAATCAGCTTGAGGTAAATTAATTCAAATGCACATAAAAGCTAAGGCTGTTGCTGTAGTACATTTGCACAGCCAAACACTTGCACAGAGATAACAGTGTATCGTGTACAATGGATTTGGTAATTGGTAGCAAGACTGGAAAATTGCCCCTGTCCCACGTCATTTGCTTCTGGCCAGCTACAAAATCAAAACACTAGGTACATGTTTTCATGAACCTACCGCAGGAAATTATAGATCCATCCAGTTTGGAGTTTCCTGAATTGGAGCAGCAGCACTGAAACCATACCCTTCCAGAAATGGAAAATGAAAACATACATTCTTTATTTTTCTGTCCTCTTTATATTTAGGGACCTAGTGAAATTGTGATTCTGTGATATTCACGGAAACTGCGATTTAAGCTGGACTCTGCAAAAAGCAACAGGCTCTGTGATCCTGGTGGGCTCACTGAAAAAAAAGGGAACTTACCAGGAAACAAAGAAAAGCCTGGGAAGCCTGCAGCCTTGGAGCACAGGGGGAGGGCATGGGAGTGCAGGGGGAAAGGGACAAGGAGGAACGGGGAAAGAGTGGGGATGCTCATTCTTCTGTACCTCTTCTTGCGAGCAGCCCTGGCCTGCCACCTCCTCCTCCATGCCCCCTTCCCCTTCTGCCTTCTCCCCATGCTCCAAGACTGCAGGTCTTTTCTCTGTTTGTCCTTACTTCTTTTTTGTTTGGTTGGGGGTTTTTTTTTTGCAGTGAGCCCACCAAAATTGTAGGGCCTGCCACTTGAGGATGGCCCAAAAAC
Organism: Crocodylus siamensis; assembly: GCF_052110815.1. Classification (NCBI taxonomy): domain Eukaryota; kingdom Metazoa; phylum Chordata; order Crocodylia; family Crocodylidae; genus Crocodylus; species Crocodylus siamensis. The sequence goes on along the minus strand of NC_143395.1, from coordinate 101,274,253 downwards.
ACAGCTTAATTACTCTGATTAAGCCTTGGGAAACCATTAATCCACACTTAATAAAGTAGATTAATAGCTTCCCTATGCTTAACTGGGGTAATTAAGCAGCGGTGTTGGGCCATGTTGAAATCTCCGGGAAGGGGCGGGATTGCTGAGGCCCCTCTGCCAATCAGAGACATGTGGGAGCCCTGCTGTGCTCAGCTCATGAAAATGGCAGCCAGCCCAGGGATCTGCCTGTGAAATCCAGCAGGCTTCTCAAATTCGGCTGACCCTTATATTCCAGTACTTTGTCCCCTATTGGAGAATGGATCCCATAGACACAACAGAATGTGACCAGCCGTTTTAAGAGAAGGTATAAGGAAGGAGAAATCAAAGGTACAAAAACAACATGATAAATAACTGGCTTTGAAGCAGAACTTCAGAGAAAGAAGTAGGGATTTTTAGTGGATCATGGACTAAACATGAGTTCTCAATGTGATATTAATGCAAATAAGGCACATACCAGTCTGGGATATATTAACAAAGAGCTTTTGTATATAGTGAGACCTCACCTCAGCTAGAGTGTGTGTTAAGGCACAGCAAGGTGAAACTGCCTGCTAGCCCCTGCTGAAGCCACAAAGTCTGCCAGCTGTCAAGGATACCAGTGCAGGGGCTTCTGGGTTCTGGGGCCCTGCAGATCTAGCTGCTGACAGGCAAACCTTGTGACATGGATGCTTGTGGGACTGACTGTCTCTGTCTTGGAGCAGAAGCAGTTTGGCTCTGTATTGATTATTTCCTCTCCTTAGTCTGTGGTTTTTTAGGTGTTAATTCTTGCTCATTATCTAGTATTGAGCTGCCTATTGAGCTGGTCCCTAAGTGAATCATGATTGATTGGTAACACAATAGCTTGGTTATCACACAAGGCCTGCAGTAGTCTCCCCACCCCACCCCAAGATAGACACAGCTGCACAAGCACCCATGTCATGAGTTTTGCCTGTCAGCAGCCAGAGGTACAGGGCCCCAGAACCCAGAACCCTTGAACCTATCTCCTTGACAGCTGGCAGGCTTCATGGCCGCAGCAGGGCCTAGCAGGCCTGCAGCTTTGACCCCACAGCGCCTTAACACACACAGCGTCACCCATGTCATGAGTTTTGCTTGTCCGCAGCTTGAGGTGCAGTTTCCCTCAAGCCCCTGCACTTGTGTCCTTGAAACTTGGCAGGTTTTGTGGCCTCTGCAGGGACTACCATATCTTCAGTTCTGACCCTACTGTAGTGTAACACATACACTTGACATGAGTTGTACTTTCAGAATTTTGGGGTACAGTTTCCCAGAAACCCCTGCAGCTATCACCTTGAACCTTGGCACGTGTCATTCTCTCAGCAGAGGCTACCATCCCTGCAAGTTTCATCTGAATCAGCTGAAAGACAACAAAGTTATAGATATTTCATTGATTCCCCATTATACCCTATGGCCAACTCTCCAAATCTTTTCCAAATTGATTCAGAAGCTTCAAATCGATTTGGAAAGCCTAAACCTTCCTGCGATCTGATTCAGATTCGTAGATTCAGCCTCCGAGTCCTCTGAATCATCTCCAAATCTGAATCATGATCTGAAGCTTTGCACAGCCCTAGTAAACATGTAGCATAGCCCATTACAGCAAATGGTAGTTTCCATGGTGCATCATAGAGGCACCACTTTACAATATGAATGTCTTAACATCAACCAAATAATCATCTGCTCAGTCTGAATACTTCATATAGATGACTGTCTCTGTGTTGCCTCTTTGGAAAAAGGTCTAGATGAGCCATGCTAGAATCTGGGAGAAACACTTGTATTTCAGAACCTGATCCTGTGTGGTGCTGAATATTTTCCTGAGAAGAAAGTGCTGAACACTCAATTTTCAGGCAAGGCAATTAAGTTACTAGTCACCAGGGCTGTGTTACTCAGCATCTTTCAAGGTGTCAGGATTGCCACCTATATTTGATTACATTCATTAAAACAGCAATGTACAGCACAGAGATGAACACTGCCCTGTCTACAAATGTGCTTAAAAAGCAGAAATCACTGCCTGAGCTAATTCAGAAGATTTGAACAGTTCATCTTGCAAATGGTGTTTAAACAAGCAGCCCCTAAATTCATTATTTCCCTTGATTGTCTCTTTGCTTTATTGCACTTGCAGATTTGCAACTAATGGTACAGTTTAAAACACATTAACATTGGGTGCAAATGTGAGTCTCTGAGAAACTCCCTGAGCTGAATTCTTTTGAGTCCAGATCAAAAGAAAGGTTTTATCACTGGCATCAGATGAAAGTCCTGTGTGATATATCTATGGTTTCAATTATACTTTGACTCTTTGGGGGGGATCTGCAAAAAAAAATTGGGTTGCCCATCCCAAGGCCCTAATAAAATCAAAGGACACCCCCCCACCTCGTTATGATTTTCAAATCTTACAAGGGGGCTTTCCTCTCTTAGTTCAGCCCCTACCCCCCAAGCTCCCCTGTAATTCAAACCCTGGACATATCCATCTCTGCTAGTCTTCTGACAATGCAGAAAGTTCTGCTTCTCTGTAATCATTTGCACACAGAAGAGAACTATCCTGCCATCCAAATTTGACAATCTATTTGAGTATTTAGGCATGGGACTGCAGAGAAAGGCCTTATAGCTCGGGGAAAGGGAGACCACATTTCGTTGGAGTGATTCCCTGTAGTCATTTGAAAAACATGCTTCTGTGAAGAGATCTTGTGCTTGTTTCTTCAACTGAAGATTCTCATTTCCATCCCAGGTAGAAGACTTGGGTCTCTGCATGGGCTTTTAAGGGGAATAACTAACAACAGAAGTTTGTGGGAAGGCTCTCCAAAAGATAAGACAGGACTTTAACATAGAAATAAATTAAAGGGTGAAATAAGAATAAGGGGGAAAGAATAATAGAAATAAGAGGAATAAGGTGACCTGTAGTAACTGGTTCCAAGCAGTGCACTCCAGAGTCAAAGAATGAGATTCCTCAATTGACATGACTGGGCAAAACCCCTCTTCAACTCAACATTGTTGCATAAGGTCTCCTCATTCACTGGGCCACGTATCTAAGGTATTTATGTGCCTATCTTCACTCTGGTATCTTGGTGCCTTGCAGTCTTTATTGAATATATCTAGATAAAACTATTGTTTTATCTTAATTCCCACAACATAGACGTGGGATTGAAGCCAATGATCAGATTCTTGGTAATATTTTGAGTGGTAAGGGGAGATCTGGTATTGAGTAGGGTTTTCAAAGCTACCCAAACAGGAAAGGCCCTAATTTTTGGTGGAATTTGTGAACCTAGTACACTTTTGGAAATCCCACTGGGTGCACATCTGCATCGTGAGGCATCTAAATGCTTTTTGTATCCTTTTTTCTAATGCTAGTGAAAAGAGCATAAATTGTCAGAATGCATTGTGTTTAAAAGGCAGTTGTGACATCAAATATTCAGTTATGTGGGATATTTTAAAATACTGCACATCTCAGAAGCTAAAAAAACTGCAAACCTAAACATCACCTTTCATCATTATCAAAATTTGCTGTTAAAAAAGACATGAACAAGCAGAAGGTAATGGTTGAATTTCTATCCAAGCAAACATCCTCCTGAAAAAGAAGACAATGTGAAAAGAGGCAGAATCCACTAGAAGAGGAGCTGTGTGGGGTTTTCTTAAGAATATAACTGCAGCCAAGTGAAGACTGCAAGATTGTGTTAGGTGTGAACTGCAAGTTCAGGTTCTAGTCCCACTGGAAACTTAAAAAGTACAAGAAAAAAACTGACTGTGGGAGATTTTCCCTAGGATTTTATTTTTTTACTGAAATTACACATTTAGGTTTCTGACACATCATTTTTTTAATACTGATTCCTGAATAAAATTTGAAAAGCAGAGGAAGGTTGCCTTCTTGAGTTCAGAAATAAGTGTTCTGTACATAGTACCACTGTATTTCCTTGCATACTACACCCTCCCAAATAAAACAAGCAACCTGTTTTGAGGTGATAGTATTAAAACAAATAAAATATTTTCTTCCAGGAACATGGACAAAACCTGATCACATGGATCAGCTCACTTACCCACAACTAGCTCACTGGCTGCCCCAGAAAAAGCTAGAGTTTAACCTTGTCACAGCCAAAGGTCAGGGACAGATATTATACTTTTACTGGTATAAGATATTGGAAACTGGTCTATACCTATAACAGAGCATAAGTTCTGCACACATAGACCTGGCCTAGGATTTACACACCTCCCATCAAAGGATAAACACGTGTTCTGTTCACTAACAAGCGAAATTACACTGCTTACAGAAAACCATGTAAGTTAGATCAATTCTGCCTCAGGCTTTTTGAATGTCTGTATCTAGTCAAAAGTTACTGCCAATTTGGCTGGGTTTGTAGAAGGGTAAAAACTCTAGGTTTGACCCTGAAGAATGGTTTCTATGCCATTAAAGCCATTAAAACCATTAAAGCATTTCCATGTTTCCATTCCAGTGAAGAAATCCACTCCCAAGCTTAAGACATGGACCACAATTTTGGAGCGTTATTTTTTGGGGGAAAGGTATGCATGGTATGCAAATAAATACAGTATGTCAGTAATTGATATCCAAATGAGAAACAGTGCCACATTTAGCAGAACATTAACCATTTGAAGAAATTATTTGTATAATACATTAAAATATAAGCAGAATAATTCTGCCTTTTGTTTGAAAAGTTGTTGAAACAGACACATAGCATAAAACATTATAAGTAGCTACTTAAAGATGATTTTTCCAAAACGGCTTCTACAGGTTTGTATTTTTTTGGATGCATGGAGGCAAGATATTTTCTTCTATGCATTTACTTCAGAAATTCAGATTTTATCAAGCCTGTAAAACTCAACTGATGACTGGAGAGCTGGCCAGATAATAGCATGAGACATTGCAATGTTTCACAGTGGTATCCAAGAAATGAATATTCTAGATACAGTATTCCTGAGTCAGTTTGATGGATGGATGGAAATTGTTACAGTCCTGGTAGAATTTTTCTAAACATTTCTTCCCATGTATCTTTATGATGAAGACCAGGGAGCCAGCAAACAAGGGCTGCAAACAGGGTAAGCAGTTTGCAGGCAGTTAGCTGAAGACAAAAGGAGGAAGGGGGAGAGAAGCGGGAACCAGGCATCAGATCCTGCCCCAGGAAGGTAAGTGATCCAGCTGCCTGTGCCTTTGTTTTGCCGAGTGTTCGTTTGGTGGGCTGTGTGTTTGGGGTGTGTGTCCCGAGAAGCTGGAAGTGATTGCTGACTGCTGCCTGGGCCTGACAGAAGCCCTAATGAGGGGGCAGAGCCAGCCCAGGCCCAGCAGTGTATAAAAAGAGACTCCCCAGCCAATGAGGGAGCCAGCAACCAGGGGCTGCAAACAGGGTAAGCCAGTTCCTATGCCAGTTGGAACCTCACACCCCTTACTTTTTGAGAGGCAAGCATTTCAGCTTGGTATGAGGAAGCAGGAAAAAAAGAAACCCTTTGGGGCCAATGAGCAATAAAGAGGCCAGCTTCCAGGTGAGTTTTCTAGGGAAAATCTGCTTGGAAGAAGAGCAGTAAGAGGGAGAAGACAGATTAAGAGACCCATGGAAATGGTTGGAGGACATTGCAGTGCCAGAGCCGCTGCCACTGCCTCTGCTTGCATCTGTGAGGTTTCTGTCCAGGCAGGAACGCTCACCATAGAGGCTTCCCCCCAGGCCTAGGTTTGGTGCTGTGGGGACCTTCCAGTGATGGCCAGGTCAGGGAGTCTCTGCAGTGTGAGCGGTGCCTCCTGGCTGTGTCTCTCAGGGGACAGGCAAGAGAACTACAGGAGGCCATGAGGTGTTCATTGATTTGATGCTGGAGGAGACCTACGGGGCTGTGGAGGAAGAAATGCCAGACACAGTGCTAGAGAAGAGAAAGGATGTGGACACCCAAAAGGGTGGAAGCTGGAGGCATGTGACTTCTGGCAGCGAGCTGAGATCTTCACATCCACCTGCAGTGGTTCTTCTGGAGAACAGATATACAGCCCTAGTAGCAGAGAGGGAGGAGCACGTTTTATTGGTGGAGGAAGACAGGCCAGGCCAGGCCTCACCACAGTGAGAAGGATCAAGATGACCACCACCAAGAACAAGCTATGAGTGGTGGTGGTTTGCGACTCCCTTCTGCAGGGAACAGAGGGAGTCATCTGCCAACCTGACCTGTTGCCTCATGAGGTCTGCTGCTTGGTTAGTGCCCAGATCTGAAATGTCATGGCGGACTTACCATGGCTTATCTGGCCCTCTGACTACTACCCCTTGCTGTCCATTCATGTGGGCACCAATGATACTGCCAGGCGAGACCATGAGAATATCAAAAGTGACTACAGGACTCTGGGTGCAAGGGTGAGAGGGTCTGGGGCTCAGATTGTGTTCTAGTCAATCCTTCCACTTATCTTTGAGTAAATTCCCTTTGAGGATCAGGCCTGAGAGACTGAAGACAGGTAGTTGCTGGGTGTTTTTGTCTTTGACACATTTTCGGTGATAGCTCATTCTGGTGTTCAGGTGTTGCTTGGTGTCTCCTACATATTTTCCATCAGGGCACCAAGTGCCCCGATGGAGATACGTTTTGTGAAGATATTGTTGGCAGATTTTGCATATCTTGTCATGGCATGGTCTGGATCCATTTGGTGTGTTCTGGGCTGTAGGAAGATGGCTTCTGGTGATGAGGTTAGCGAGGTTCAGTGCTTGTTTGAATTTACAAATCACTTTTCACAGATGAGCCTATGAATTGCACTTCATCAGCTTCCTAGGTACAGAAACTCATGGACTCAATATAGACAATGGAGTTCCGACACACTACAGCCTGCCGGACAGCTGACTTCCCAGGCACCACTCCACATTTACCTGCCACATCCCTCTTCCCCTCACACCCCAGCCTGTCTCTCACCCCCTGATGTCACCATTTCCATTTTCACTAACTGGCTTTCTTGCCTGCATTGCATGTCAACCTCTGGCTTCTTTACTATTCCTTCCATCCAGGAACAGCACACACACCGACTGCAGGTGCTTCCTCAGCCTGATAAAGGGTTTTTCAACCCAAAAGCTTGCTAAGATATATTTCTTCAACTATTCAGTTGGTCTACTAAAAGATATCAGATTGACCCAAAGAACCTTGTCTGCCAGTGCCATGTCTTAGACCAACATGACTACAACCTACACCCCTAGCACCTGTCCCTGGTCAGCTGACCAGAAGGATGCAGGACCCTGGGCACATCTAAGCCCCAGGGCTGGGGCTGGCAGGGAGAGTTCTCTGGCAGCTGCTGGAGAAGAAGCTCCTGCAGGAGATGAAAGAAAGGCTGTCACAGTTTGGCTGCCTGAGATGCTAGTGCTACTGTGCTGCTTACTTACTTGTTGCTAAAGTGGTGTACCATAATGAGGCAATATGGGAGGAGGAGGCCTCATTCGGGCACACTACTGTGTCATTTAGAGGCCCCAGTGCCAGTGAGGGTGTGCCTTAACACACACACAAAGTCACATGTCACGAGTTTTGCTTGTTAGCAGATTGAGGTGCAGTTTCCCAGAAGCCCCTCCACCACCTATCTCCTTGAAACCTGGCAGGCTTCACAGCCTCAGCAGGTGCTACTATGTCTGCTGTTTTCACCCCCTTGTGCCTTCACACTTACAAGTGACATGGGTTTTGCTCTGAACAGTTTGAGGTGCAGTTTCCCAGGAACCCCTGCATCTATCTCCTTGAAACTTGACAGGCTTTGTAGCCTCAGCAGGCTACCTCAGAGGCTACCTGCCTTACAGGCCTCAGAGGCTACCTGTCCTGCTGTTTTCATTCCAATCAGACAAGAAATGACAAAGTTATAGGCATTTTCATGATTCCCCATTATAGGCTAGTGGTGAAATGTCAAAACATCAAAATGGTTTTATAGTTAGTAGGGTCGGAAGGGACCTGAGCAGATCATCAAGTCCAACCCCTTGCCATGGCAGGAAAGAGTACTGGGGTCAAACGACCCCAGCAAGGTGTTTTGTCTAGCCTTGTCTTAAAGACCCCCAGGGTAGGAGCCAGCACCACTTCCCTTGGAAGTTGGTTCCAGATCCTAGCCGCCCTAACAGTGAAGTAGCGCCTCCTGATGTCTAATCTGAATTTACCCTCTGCCAGCTTGTGACCGTTATTTCTAGTCATTCCTGGCAGTGCTCAGGGGAACAGGGACTCCCCCAGTGCCTGCTGGTCCCCACTGACTAGTTTGTAACAGGCCACTGGATCCCTCCTCAGCCTTCTCTTGTGGAGGCTGAATAGGTTCAGGTCCTGTAGCCTGTCCTCATAGGGCCTGCCCTGCTGCCCCCGATCATGCCAGTGGCTTTTCTCTGGACCCTCTCCATGCTGTCCACATCCCTCTTGAAATGCAGTGCCCAGAACTGGACACAGTACTCCAACCCTGGCCTGACCAGTGCCTCACAGAGGGGGAGGATCACCTCCCTGGACCTGCTTAAGATGCACCTGTGGATGCATGACAAGGTGCAGTTGGCCTTCCTGACTGCATCCCCACACTGCCGGCCCATGTTCATCTTGCCACCAGTGATGATGCCAAGATCCTTTTCTGCCTCTGCACTGACAAGGGAGTTCCCCAGCCTGTAGGTATGGTGCTGGTTGTTCCTCCCCAGGTGCATCACTTTGCACTTGTCAGTGTTGAATCTCATCCTATTCTTGTCCGCCCACATCTGTAACCTGTCTAGGTCCGATTGTAGCCTATTCCTTCCAACATGCCTACATCCCCCCACATCTTAGTGTCATCAGCAAATTTGAACAAGGTGCTTTTTACCCCTTATCCAAGTCACTGATGAAGATGTTGAACAGTGCGGGCCTGAGGACCGTGCCCTGGGGGACCCCACTGTCCACATCCCTCCAGGTCGAAAATGACCTGTCCACCATCACTCTCTGGGTGCAGCCTTCTAGCCAATTGGTGAACCATTTGACTGCGTAGCTGTCAACACCAAAGTTCCCCAGTTTCTTAATGAGAATGGGGTGAGAGACAGCGTCAAAGGCCTTCCAAAAGTCCAGGAAGACTATGTCCACTGCTACCCCTGCATCTAAGGATTTTGTGACCTGGTCATAGAAGGCCACCAGGTTGGTCTGACAGAACTTGCCTCTAATGACCCCCTGTTGGTTGCTCCTAAGCATAATCTCCCCTGCTGCCCCTTGTGGACATGTGCCAGAATAATTATCTCAAAAAGCTTGCCCAGGATCGAGGGAAAACTAACTGGCCTATAGTTTTCCTCCTTCCTCCCTTTTTTGAAGATGGAAACCACATTGGCACTCTTCCAGTCCTCTGGCATCACACCAGATCACCATGAGTGCTTGTACAGCCGTGCTAGTGGTCCAGCAATGACCTCAGCTAATTCCCTCAGCACTCTGGGGTGGAGATGAGCAAGACCAGCTGATTTAAGTACATCCAGTCCCTCCAGAAGTTCCCTGGGTCGTCTCCCCTGGGGCCTGAGGGCGGGCAGGTGGGGGGCTGATCTGGTCCCTGCTCAGGAAACTGGAGGCAGAGAAATTGTTAAATAGGTTAGCTTTGTCATCTGCTGTGATGACCAAATTTCCTAGAGTGTCTTGCAGGGGCCCCACGTTACCCGGCACCTTCTTTTTGCCCCCTATGTATTTAAAAAAGGACTTCTTGTTGTCCTTAATCCTGGAAGCTAGCCCCAGTTCCATCTCTGTCTTGGCCTTCCTGACTGCCCCCCTGCATCCCCGAGCAACCGCAGTATAATCCTCCCTGGTGATGGCCCCTCCCTTCCATTTTAGCTAGGAGACATTCCTGGATGCTTTTGGTGAGCCATGGGGGGTTTTGTGCCCTCCTGCTCCCTTTGATCCGTGTTGAGATTACCTCCCTTTGGGCTTGGAGGATTCTCTCCTTAAGGAGCAACCACTCTTCTTGGACACCTGGCTCCCCTCCCCTCCGGGACCTCAGTGCTTCCCCGACTATTCTCCTTAGCTCACTGAAGTCCGCCCTCCTGAAATCTAGGGCTGCTGCCTTGCTGCAGGCCTTTGTCACCTTGTGCTGGATGGTGAATTCTAGCAGGTGATGATCGCTGTCGCCCAGGTGGTTGAGCACCTGCAGCCCCCTCACCAAGTCATCACCTCTGGCCAGCACCAGGTCCAACAAGACGTCTCCCCTGGTGGGGCTGTGCACCTCCTGGGTTAGATGGAGGTCCTGCATTTTGACTAGGAACCTATGTGAACGGTCAGACCTGGCTGACTGCTCTTCCCAGCAGAGGTCTGGAAAGTTCAGGTCCCCCATGATGACCACATCCTTTGACCTAACTATCTCTGTGAGCTGACTTAAGAATTTCTGGTCTAGCTCTTCCCTTTGGTTGGGTGGTCTGTAGTAGACCCCCACCGTTAAGTCTCTTTTCCCTCGACTGCCTTGTATTCTAACTCAGAGCACTTCTGTGTGCCTCTCCTCTGACTCTGTGTTACCTGGTGAGGATGTATATTCCTCCTTAATGTAGAGCACCACAACCCCGCCTTTCCTCCCTGTCCTGTCCCTCCTCTACAGCCTATAGCCCTTGATATTCACTGCCCAGTCATGCGTTGGGTCTCACCACGTTTCAGTGAGCCCCACTATGTCTGGGTTGGTGTCAGCTAGCAGGAGGATAAGTTCTTCCTGCATGTTTCCCATACTATGAGTGTTTGTGTAGAGGCATTTGAGGTCTCCTGTGGATATGTGCACTGGTCCCCTAATCACAGCATTGCCTTGACCCCTGTTGCTTACCTGTGTATATGTTCCACTCATTGGTCTAGGCTGGGCTGTACTTGTGAGTGCTGCTTTGTTTAGCGGTTCAAGGCTTCCTCCCCCCTTGTCTTCCCCTTCCCCCAATGAGTCTAGTTTAAAGCCTGCCGGAGGAGATCCACCACCCTAGAAGAGAACACACGCTTACCTTTAGGGGAAAGGTTGAGCCCATCCCACCCGACCATGTCTCTCATCGTGATGTGCGGGTCATTGTCAAGGAAGCCAAAGCCTGCCTCAAGACACCATTTCCGAAGTTGCCAGTTGGTCTCTGCGATGCACGTCTCATGCCGTCTTCCATATCCACTCACTGGTAGAACAGAAGAGAATACCACCTGTGTACCTATCTCCTTCAGCACGCCCCCCAGGACGTGGTAGTCTGCCATCAGGTGATCAGGGCTTCTCCTGGCTGCATCATTAGTACCTATGTGGATTAGGACCATGGGGTAGTAATCGGTGGGCTGGATCACAGCCTGGATCATCCCCATCATGTCATGAATCTTTGCTTTGGGCAGACAGTAGACCTCGTGTGTTGAGGGGTCCTGGCGACAGGTGGGGCCCTCTATACCTCTCAGGATGGAGTTTTTTATGATGATCACTCGATGCTTTTGTGTTGAGTTGCCTCCTCTCCGGTTGCCTCCTTTCTCTCCTTCTCCTCCAGTGTTGCCAGGGCCTGGACTGGAGGAACTGGTACTGCTGTGGTACAAGCAGCCCTGGTTCTGGAGGTGACCATCTGCCACTCTGCAGTAGAGGGCACTTCCCAAGGTGCTTCTTCCTTAGGTGTGTGATCCTGCAAGGAAAGGAAATAGCTGTCACTTTCTTCCTCCACCTCCCTGCTTCCCCTCAGCCTGCTAACCTCCTCCTGGAGCTCCCTCACCTGCGCCTCCAGGGCTCTAAGGCAGGTGCCTGCAGGACAGATGTGGGGGTCCCCAATCCCTGTCCCCCTGGGCCTTGCTGGGCAACCCCCGCAGGCCAGGGGGTGGGGGACGCCAGCTCCCCCATGGGCTCTGTCTGGGTGGAGGCCTCAGACAAGTCCTGGGTAGGCTGCGCCCCCCTGGGCAGGGGCCCTGGCAGCCCTCCACATCAATACCATCATAGGAGTTGCTGCTTGTTTTTAGCTTAGTGCAGTGCCTTTGCCCTGCCCTAGTAGGAATCTCCCTCCTGGCCCTTCCTGCTTGCCTGCTGGTGTGAACGCTGATGCAAACGCTGGCTCTGTTTGTGCGGCACAGCTTGGGATCAGCTACCCTACTGGCTCAACTAAGAGGGATTCAGGGGGCTTCCCCTCCGGATCCAGCTCAGCTGCTTTCAGTCCCTCTGCCCACTTACCTTAGGGGGATCAGCTGCTGCTGCCTCAGCTGCTGGCTCCGCTGCTGCTGGCTCCGCCTCCACTTCAGGTCTGGTAAAGGGGCACACATGTGTGCGGGACACACGTGTGCCTGGATCCCTCCTCTCCCCGCTGCTCCTGGCTCCCAAGTGCCGGGGGCTACGTCAAACCACGGCTTTTAAAGGCCGCGGTTTGAATTTCCCACTGCTGCCCCAATCAGCCAATCAGGCAATCCAGTCTTCCCAGAAGTGCCTGCCGGCAGTCCCAACCCCTAGGCTCCCCTGCTGGGGGGATCCAGTGCCTCCGGAGCCTCCAGACAGTCCCCCAGCCCTCCCCCTGTTTGCAAGCTCTGTTTGCGCGGCGCGGCTCCCTACCAGCTCAGCTAAGGGGGATCCAGAGGGGGCTTCCCCTCTGGATCGGCTCAGCTGCGTCCAGTCCCTCTGCCCATTTACCTTAAGGGGATCAGCTGCTGCTGCCCCCACTGCTGGCTCCGCTGCTGCTGCGCCCACCTCTGCCTCGGGTCTGTTAAGGGGGCACACATGCGTGTGGGACACACTTGTGTCTGGATCCCTCCTCTCCACGCTGGTCCTGGCTCCCAAGAGAAACAGTTTTGACAAAACAAAATGGAACAGTACTTCAAAACTAAACGAAACATCAAAATGAAACACTGTCCCTTCAAACTGGAAGTCAAAACAAAATAGTGCTGTTTCACATAGCCCTACCTAATAACACTGCACAGTAGCTTATTAGCACAGTTTTTGACTATCATGGTTCTGTGAAGTGTTATTAGGCTATTGCACACAAAGTATCTTACATAGATACACCCTGTGTCCCTTAACAGGTTTAACCCATTTGATTCATTCAGCTCATTGAGACCAAGCTGCTTCCCTGGGGCCCTCTGGTCTCCTCGAGCTGTAGCATCTCTGCGCCAAGGGCAGGGCTTCCAGGGCTTAGGCCAACAGCCCCGCTCGCAGTGCAGAGCTGCTGTGTCAGTTTCAGTGAGACCAGAGACCACCAGGGAAGATGCTTCCCCAGGTCTCTCTAGTCTCACTGCAACCGATATGGTGGTGGGCCTGCTCTTTCCCTGGCAGAAGCAGCAAGCCACTTCTGCCCTAGCTCTTAGTCCTGCCTCTGCTCACCAAGCTTCTAGTGGCAAGTCACAGGTGAAGGGAAGTCAGAGAAAGATTTTCACCTTAAGATGTGACTGCTTCACAGAGATGTAAGAAGGGGGAGGGTAAGAGGGATGAACCACCTTGGGTGCTGAAGTGAAGGGGCACCAACAGGTGCTCCCCAGCTGGGGCAGAGTGTGGGACAGAGCCACAAGCAGCTTATTGGGGGGTGGGAGGAAGGTGGCTCCTGCTGCTGGGTGCATTAAGCTGATTAATATTTGTGTGGCTTTCAGTGCAATGTGTAACAAGGCCCTAAGTGGCAACTGTTATCTCAGATACTTCACAGGTACTTAATATTCACACTTATAAAGCCCAAAGGGCTTTAAACTAGGTTCATCAGGGGTTGGGGAAGCAGAGGATAAGGAGAACCTAGGATCAGTGAGCCACAAGCAGTGCACTGGATTGGCCCAGGTAAGCACTAAGGGGCCTGCTAGACATCAGGACAGTGGGGTACCGAGGGTACCCACTGGGGTGGGGGGAGTTAAATGTCTCTACACTAATGCTAGGAGAATGAGGAACAAGCAGGAGGAACTTGCACTCCTGCCTGTAAGCAACAACTTAGACGTGGTTGGACTAACTGAAACCTGGTGGAAACCTACTCATGATTGGGCAGTAGGCATTGAGGGTTACAGGTTGTACAGATAGGACAGACAAAGGGAGGGGCATTGCTCTATGTTTGGAACAATAGACATCCTCTATAATCAAGATGGGATCAGAGGAGGGCCAAACCGAGGTACTGTGGGTTGGGGGGCCAAGGGACTTGGTAGTGGGGGTCTACTATAGACTGCCACACCAGGAGGCTAGACCTGGAATTCTCCAGACAGTTCTTGGAGGCCATATAGTCAAGGTTGTCATGAGTAACCTAAACTACCCTGACATTTGCTGGGAGAAGCGAAAAGCCAAATCTAACCACTCAGGTAAGTTCTTAAGTTGCATACAGGACCTTCACCTAATGCAGGAGGTATATGATCCCACTAGGGGAAATGCCTTGCTGGACTTGGTGTTAGCTACAGGGAATGATCTGCTGGGGAATCTGCAGGTAAAAGGTAACCTAAGGGATAGTGACCATATTGAATTCACTATCTGGCAAAGGGTGGGTAAACTAACCAGCAGGGATGAAGTGCTGGACTTCAGAAAGGCTAACTTCAATGTGCTCAGAAGATTAGTTAGTGAGGCATTAAAGCTCAAGAGCTTTGGCGAGATGGAGGTCCAGGAAGGGTGGTCGTTCCTTAAGGAAGTGATACTATGGGACCAGAAGGAGACAATCCCATTGCATATAAAAGGCAGCAAAGAGGCAAAGAAGCCCTGTTGGCTGAACAGGGAAGTCCAAGAAAGCCTGGGGGCAAAGAAAGAGGTATACTGGCTGTGGAATCAGGAGGTAGCTACCAAGGAGGAGTATACCACCCTGGCTTATGCTTGCAGGGAATCAGTCAGTAAAGCCAAAGCAGGGGTAAAGCCAAAGCAGGATTAGAATTTAGGCTGGTGATAAAAAGACAACAACAAATCCTTCTTCAGGTATATATAGAGCAAAAGGAAGGTGTGTGGTAGCATAGGACCCCTGCAGGACAGTCTAGGGCAACTGGTAACAGAGATGGGACAAAGCTGAGCTTTTCAATGAGTTCTTTGCATCTGTATTCCTGGACACAAACCAAGACAAATCTCCCAATTGGATCACAGATAGACACGAGGGACACCAGCCCACCAACTGTTAATGCAGACTTAGTGAAGGGGCACTTGGAGAGGCTGAATGTGTTCAGATCAGCAGACTAGGATGACCTTCAACCAACGGTGCTGAAGGAATTGGCCAGTGTCATAGCAGAGCCACTGGCATGGCAGTTTGAGCATTCTTGGTGCTCTGGGCAGGTCCCAGAGGACTGGAAAAGGGCCAATGTGATGCCTATTTCAAGAAGGGGAGGAGGGAGGAACCAGGAAACTATAGGCCATTTAGTCTCACTTTATCCTTGGGAAAACTCTGGAAAAATTCATTAAGAATCACATAATGCTGAAAGGAAAATCAGCACTGATTCATTGGAGGTAGATCCTGCCTGACTAACCTTGTTTCTTTTTATGACCAGGTCACAGAATGCTTAGATGGAGGAGTGGAGGTAGATGTCATCTACTTAGACTTTAAGAAGGCCTTTGATACAGTATCTCATTCTGTTCTCATAAATAAACTGACAGGCTGTGATGTAGATGATTACACAGTCAGGTGGGTGGCATATTGGCTTAGGGGTCACACCCAAAGAATGGTGATGGATGGGTTGATATCAACCTGGAAAAGATGTGGGCAGTGGAATCCTGCAAGACTTGGTCCTTGGACCAGTGCTATTCAATGTCTTCATCAGTGACTTGGCTGAGGGCATGTTCGCAGATGATATCAACTTATGAGGTAAACTTAACACACTAGAGGGTAGGGAATGGATCCAGGAGGATCTGGACAGGTTAGAAAGATGGGCAGAACAAAATAGGATGCAGTTCAACGAAGACAAGTGCGAAGTGCTGCACCTGGGCAAAAAAACCACCAACACACTTACAAGCTGGGGGATGACCTTCTCAGCAGCACAGCACCACCAAGGGATCTTGGAATCATAATTGACTCCAAGATGAATATGAGTCGTCAATGTGACCACGTGATTAACAAGGCTAACCTCACTGTATCACGCATTAGAAGATGCATGATAAATAGGTCCAGGGAGGTGATGCTTCCCCTCTATACAGCACTAGTCAGGCTGCACTTGAAGTACTGCGTCCAGTTTTGGGCACCGCAGTTCAAGAGGGCTGCAGAAAAGCTTGAGAGGGTTCATAGAAAGGGCTACTCATATGGTCAGAGGCCTGCAGGCAAGGCCTTACGAGGAGAGACTGAGGGACCTAGCTCTCTTCAGCCTTCGCAAGAGAAAGCTGAGAGGTGATTTTGTGGCTGCCTATATATTCAGCAGAGGAGGGCAGCAGGGAATAGGAGATGTTCTATTTAGTAGGGCACCCCTGGAGTAACTAGGAACAATGGCCACAAATTGATGGAGAGCAGATTTAGGTTGACATTAGAAAGAACTTCTTTACAGTAAGGGCTGCCAGAATCTGGAATGGGCTTCCAAGGGAGGTGGTGCTGTCCTCTACCCTGAGGGTCTTCAAGAGGAGACTGGACAAGCACCTAGCTATGGTAGTCTGACCCCAGCACTCTTTCTTGCCCAGGGCGGGGGGTTGGACTTGATGACCTACTGAGGTCTGTAGGATCCTAAGATAAATGGCTTTGTTCCAGGAGAAATCCAGAAATCCAACATCTGTTTTTAATCTATTGTTCCTTTCTCTTTTTTAGCCATACTGTCCACAAGTCCATTAATAGATTCTGAGGAAACAGGTTGTAGACTAGAAAAGCTTCCCTGTTTTTTGCTAAAGACATAAAAAAAGAGGCTGGGGGATGGAGAAGGCACTACTGAAGACCCAAAAGTTGGGTTCAGAAGTTCAGTAGAAATAAACGTCACAGGTGACATCTGGAACTCTCTGGGATCCCTCCAGCCAAAACAGGCAAAGACAAAATTGACATTCCTGATATTTCTGAACTAAAAAATAGGCAGCTAAAAAGTGTGTTTTTAAACATGCATAGAATTTACACTTTCCTTCTAGATCATAAAAGAACATGAAGCATGCAAAGCATAATATATAATATACATATATAGATAGATACACACACATACACAAAGCATAGCAGAAACCCTTTGAGGACCACCTGTTAGGAACTGATGGTACAATTTGGTTCTCAGGTATTTGAATACATCAGTGTATTTCTTTACGAAAAATGGTTTTTTTTTTAGTTTTGTTGAAAATCAATATAGATACGAAATGAGAAAAGGCTGCTTTTTCCACTGAAAGTGCTGGACTTTTAAAATGAAGCTCAGCAGGGGCCCATTCCTTCAATTGTGAGAGTCTTTGATTCATAATGGACGTAGAATCATGATCAAATTAAAAATATACTGTGAAACTTTCAAAAATACCCTATCTCTGTATTTTAGTCTGAAGTTCAATTTTAAGGATTTGCACTTTTATGTGAAATGCTTTATTCTGAAGGATATAATTCAGATTAGGGACAGAAATTACACATAAACCAG
Source organism: Crocodylus siamensis (assembly GCF_052110815.1). Lineage (NCBI taxonomy): Eukaryota > Metazoa > Chordata > Crocodylia > Crocodylidae > Crocodylus > Crocodylus siamensis. The sequence continues at coordinate 101,256,910 of NC_143395.1, read as the reverse complement.
TGTAACCCATGCTGGCATGCTAAGGCTGGGTGATGCGCTGGATTTTGGGTCCTCAGGGTGCCAGTAGCCCTCAGAGCCCCTCAGGCAGACTACTGATTGAGGTGTCCCATGGACAGGTATATCCCTTACCCTCACTGCCCAGGAATTCATTCTGAACCTGATGAACACATTATTCTTTATTATGCACAACTAATTTATATACAGAACCCCCCCCCCAAAATATAATAAAAATAGTTAATAATGAAACTAACAATTTAGATAAAATTTACAACTACAACATTAGGTGGATAATTCCAGCACACGGGGTGGTCCCACTTGTGTTAAACAACATGAATAATTAAATTTACCTTGTCATAACTCTTTAAAACAATCCTGCGGGCCCCCCCCTCCACACATCCCAATTGATTTCCTTCTGGTCACAATCCATTTCCCATAACAATAAATGGCAACACAGCTATAACTATGATCCACCACTAGATGGCGGAGGCAAGGCTTCTGCTGCTCCAGGGAAAATGGACTCCTTTAATCCTTCCTGGCAACAAAGCAAAACAGGCTCTGAACCAGGGACTGCAGAATGGGGTGGGCCACCTGGGCCATGTCCTGACCAATGTTTAGCACAGCAATTCAAATACAGCCCCGCTCCCTGCCTGCCTCCTTCCCTCCCTTCCTCACCGCACAGCGACAGCCACGCTCCCCTGCCCGCAGCCCCACTGGGAGGGAAGAGTGCCAGGCCCCTGCAGCCAATGTGCCAATGCAGGGCCCGGCGCATTGGCTGCAGGGGTTGTCATTCTTCCCTCCTGGTGGGGCTGCTGCTGTGTGTGTGAGGGAGGGAGGGGGGCAGACAGGCAGGGAGTGGAGCTGTGTTTGAATCACCGTGCTAAATGTTGGTTGGGCCACAGCCAGGTGGCTTACCCCGTTTAGTGGCCTCTGCTCTGAACAGCTCCTGCAGGCAATAGGCTCCCTTTTGTTTCCTTCTGGAAATATACTTCCTGCAAGCACCAGTGATTAGGTGTCCCATCACTCATCCATGCTGGTTTGTTTTCTTTCAGCCCACTCTGTCTCAGGGCTGTTCCCCCTCCCAGCACCTGCAGAAAGGGGTTTCCCTCTGCAGCTCTCTGACTCTGCAGCTTGAGCCTTCCCAGCTCGGATTTCACCCTAACATCTCAGTCAGCTACAACTCATAGCCTGGTCATTAACCCTTTAAGGACTCTGATTCATCTCCCAGATCCAGCAAACCTACCAGCTTTGCTTACCAATTACTCCCCACTATTTCCCTGGCACCTGTGTCCTTAGTTGCACAGCCCTGAACCCAGTGGGGAATCAGCTTCTCATGGAATGACACAGGCTCTTCCCCATCCTGATGCCTGCTCCCTGGGCAAGTTTCAGCTCGGTCTCCCCTGGCTGGGGGCTGGGTCTGCACCCCCTCTCTTCACAGCTGGAATCCACTAATCTCAGTTTCTCTTCTTCTTTTCCCTCCCTCAGCTTTTATGGTTTAGTAGCAGCCAAACAGAGCCCCTGGTTTGCAATGTGGGCTCTGGTCACAATTTAAACACTCCAATAAGAAGCATGCACTGTGCACTGTGTATTCTCTTGTCTGGTAAAGCTTATGCGCCTTCTGCAATGTTTTGCTGCCCTTTTCTTGCAGAGCTCTTAAGCACAGCTCACCCACTTGGCTTGTAGCCAGGCAACCTTTGCAGCTGTTATACCAGTATAAGTGATTGGAAACCAGTTCAAATCTGTAACACAACAGAAGTTCAAGGCACATAAACTGCTCTTAAAATGGCCAAAAGTGGTTTAAGATAAACCTGGATGGATGTAATGTTAGATGAACTTACTTTGGTTAAATTGATTTATAGAAATTCGGTCCCAGATCCCATCCAGATTCAAGTTAACTCACTGTTCCCCAGCATCCCAGGATGCCTTGTACCTCCCCTGCAAACTCCCCCTCACAAGGTGGGTGGGGTAGGCTAGCCTTTGCCCAAGCTGTCTGCTCCAGCTGAGCTGGGAGGTGTGCTCTAGCACTCTCTGGCTTCTGGCCTGAGGCACTGCAGGCTTGTGGCTGCATTTCTGGAATCAAAAGTGAATGTCTGTTCACTTGCTTGTTGGCTCAATCTATGCAGCTTAGACTAACCTGCAAAGTTTGAATTAATTCAGTTTCAGGCTTTGTGACTATCTGTGTTTATCCTCAAAGGAGATTCTGCTACGGGCAGTGGCAAAAATGATGTTTCGTGTTAAAAAGTTGGAGTCCATAAGTGAACACTAGCCTGGCAGATTCAGTAATGACATAATCTGTATTTAGCAGTCTGAATTTGGCGCCAGTGCTCAGATCCTGATCCTATCAGACATCTTTTTTCTTTTGCTAAATCCTTTACCAATCTGCAATTCTGCCATATGTCACGAGGCAGTAATACGGATCATTCATATTCTGCTGATTTGCCAAGGGACAGAGCTTTATTAACCCACATGATGCAACCACCCAGGAATCTATAAAGGCAAAATAGACAAGTTTTGGCTCCCTTGTAGCTTGGCAGTCTGCTGAGAAAGCTGATCTCTCAGGCAAGTGAACTTATTTAATTGAGCAGAGATCAGCAGATGGTTGATTTTTTTCCACGCAAAAAGTATAAGAAATGTAGTTGTGTCCAGTGTTTCATTGTTTTGTTAGCCTTCTGTATTCCTGCTGTTGCCTGTAAAAGGAAAATAATTCAAGGAAGCACATAAAGACCTCTCTCACACCCTCTCTTTCCAATTTCCCTTATGCATATTTCATTGCCCATTTATAGTTGAGGACAGTTTTATGGAAAACAACATCATTGCCACTTCTGAGCCAGTACACACCAGACCAATGGCATATTTCTTATCTGTAACTGGAAAATATCACCTAAGCCCAACCAATGCATTAGAAACCTCAGCTGATCTGGATTTTTCTACTTATTCTCATGAACTCCACAATGATATGCAACCAAACTGTTTAGGGACAAACACAGCCCATCATGTAAAATGTAACAGAGGTTGGGACAAAGCACTGAAAATTATCATTCTTGTGCTGTAGTTTTGGCACTGCCTTTGACTTGTCATAAGCAAAGTTGCTCAACCTTGTTGTCTAACTCAGTTTTCCCATCTGTAAAATAAATAGCAACAACAAAAACAATACTTTCCTCAGGGGAATAGAGCAAGGGCTTAACTTATTCAGGATTTTATGCACTTTGAAATCCTCAGATGGAAGTGCTATAGCCTGTTCCTTTCAGGTTCTCAGATAGCACTGAAGTAAAACAGTGATGTTTTACTTTACAGAGGGCAGAAAAGACATATAAAATAGAATACAAGAAACTAATATTTTGAAATGTCAGTTCATTAGATACTTATTTGATAAAAGACAAAAGTCATAGTTAATTAATAAATATACTCTAGTTAAACCTCTTCAGACTGTTCCCTGTGAGCAATGACATGATGGAAACACCTTCTTGTAATGCTGGTTGAATCTACGCATGCAATTAATTCAAAGCAATAAACTCTGGAGCAGCCTGAGCCAGAGTAAACTACTCCTGGGCACAGCATATGTGCCTGAGAGAGCAGCAGTTTGATCTGGGGAGGAGCAGTTTATGCCACAGCTGCCCAGTTCCAGGCTCCAGGTGGTGGCATTGGGTGGCAGAAGGGCTGGCTGGGCACAAGACTGCTGAAAATGCAAAGCTGTGTGGCTAGGTGGCAGGCAGAAGTCTGGCCTCCTGCTGGCTGGGCTGCCTGGACACAACTTATGCCTGCAGTCAATGTCCACAGGTGCATTTAATCACAGTTAATTACCCTGCTGTAAGATAGTTAGTCCCTGACAGTATTATCTTATGGTGCAGTTAATTACTTTACCGCAGCCTAATACCGTTCATTACCCGGGTAAATGTGGCCAATGAATTTAACACAGCTAATCAGTTTACTCTATAATAAAGCACACGTGTAGATGTGGCCACTGCATCTAACGCTTGAGCTGTGAGGAGGAGCAGGAGCTCAGACACATCCCTAAACATAGTACTTCTGTTAAGGTGCTGTTATTAGGCACCTTCCTTCTGAGGGAATACCCTGGAGTGTCTTGAGATCCTTTAAAGGTGCCTTAAGGCATAGGCACCAACTCCATGGGTGCTCCAGGGCTCAAGCACCCACCAAAAAAAAATATGAACAGGTGTTCAGCACCCATAAGCCATGTCAGGTAAGCTGGGTTGAAGTAATGCGCTGCCTCTTCTGGGTATGTGCAGGGTTTGGCACAGGAATGCAAAAAAAAAGAAAAAAAGCACCCAGCAGTAAAAACCAAAGTTGGCATCTGTGCCTCAAAGTGTCATACAATATTAATGCTATTTATCGCACAAACATCTACATGATTCACAAGACAAACCCTGTGACTTCAATTAGGAATCCATAGTGTCAAAACTTTCTGAGCATTGTGGTCTTTCTGAGCTTTTTGAAACAGTGCAATTGCACTGTAGTAAAACAAAAAACCCAAACCAAAAAACCATACAGGGGAAAGCAAGAGCTGGCATTTTCTGAGGAGTGGGTTGGGTCCAACAAGTGTTTTAAATCTAAAAAGGCTGAGAACCACTCAACTAGGTGATCCAGATCACCTCTGGGAAGAACACAGGACTCTTCATTCATGGGAGATGCAGCTACATAACTTGTTCAAGTAAGATAACCCTCCTGTGGCAGAATGTCTAACATTTAAGCAGTACAGTGCCTAATTGGAGGTGCCTTTGAGGTCAATTAGGAGCTGGTGCATGACTTACTAACATTACAAAAAATGCCTCTAGCACTGATAAAGACAACCCTCGCTCCTACTAATCTTTTTTATTTTATACTGCTTTACCCAGGTTCAGTAGGGAAAACTACAGAAAGAACTTTTCCCATTGGCCCAGAAGCCCTTCCCTTCATGTTAATCCCAGTACATGCCTTCTTACAGTTTTAAGGATGTAAAAAAGATTCTTTGTATCCTTCTCCCTCTGAACACCTTCAGACTTCCGATAAAGACAGTTAACATCAGAGACATTACCAAAGAAGGGGCTGCACTTTAGAAGCTTGTTTTGGATCAAGTGTTCAATAAAAAGATATTGATAGAGATTACAGATGTGTGCTGTGCCAACTCCCTCTGTAGTTATACCAGTTCTGCTTCTTTGCAGTATTCTTATCTTTTCAATTCTAAGCCTCAGATATGAAAACAGCCTGAGGATTTTGCTTATAAGATATATACTAGAGATAATCACCAAGTTCATTCAGATCAGAGACCTATTTAAGCTCGAGTCTCCAGGTATGGAAAGTTGGTGTGCTAACCCCTGCTGCACTTGTTCCCATTAGGAAATGTAGCTCTAAACATTAAGAAAAAAGCACATTCAATTCCAATGCTGTTCAAACAGTGTATTACAAGATTTCGATCCAAGATATTCTTTTTAACAACAGGATATAGTTTAAGTAAGTACACAATGTTGTTTGATTCCAGTCATGGAAACTGATTTTATTCCATGCACAGCATGGTAATGGGACATCAAACCAGAGAAAGTACATGCAACACTACCAGAATCTTCATGAAAAGTATTATATTGAATATGTGTTTTTTAATGGAAGCAGCCAGAACAAAAAAATCTCTTAGAAATAAGTTAACATATTTTTTTATGAAGTATACATGCACAAATATGCACACACACATGCCCCCCCATACCTCTACACATCTCTGTATTGTACAGGCTGGCTCACTGAATGTCTAAGTTGCACAATTTGATTTCAAAACAAAGAAGACTAGACATGAAAAATCACTTCATTCACTTAAAGAAAGAAAACCCTACGTATCAGAAGGTAGCTTGAAATAGTGCTATTTGGATATATATATCACAGACACAACTCAAAATGCTTGCACAAAGATGGTTTATTTATGAATGTAATGTATATAAAGTAATTTAAGGCACTTATGCAATACAACCCATATCACTTGAATGATCTTATGCTAGTTGGCAGGGCATGACATAGGCTGGACACCCTTGAGCTCCAAGGCTTTGCTGAAGTTAATTTCCTGAGGTTTAGCAGTGCCCTTAGTAAGCTTCAAAGATCGAATACATCCTTTAAAGCGAATATTAGTGGTCAACCCAAACTGGTTCAGGCCATCTGGAAAAAAGAGGTGAAAAGAATTAAAAAAAGACCCTTTGACAACCCACTCTTTTTCTTTAAGTTTCTCCCCTGGTTGATAGATTTTCTTTAATATTTACTTGCTCCATATAATCCTTGGCGGAAAAATTGCAAAACCTCTAAAGATTTTGATAAATTCTTGATTTAGTGGTATCTATTAAGTCTTCTGCCTTTCTCCTTCCACACTGTGATAGTAGCAACAAATCAGAAACCATTTCCATCTTCCTTTTTAAATGTGCAGCTTTATTTGGGTGGCAAAGAATTAAATAAAGCTTCCCTCAAACTTTCTGTGGGGACCAAATGGCAGTTTTCAAACAAAAAGGTGTGTCAGGTAAAATAACATTTCTGTGGATCTCCAGCTTATGTTCTATTTACATGAGAGATACGGGTTCCTCAGCTTGAGACTGGGATCAGAACAGCATTGACAAGTGACAAAAAGTCCTAAGAAAGACTTCTGTCAGGTCTTCCCATAAGCCACAATACCCTGTACCTTGTCAGTGCTGTAGGTACTGATTTAGGAATTTTTTGGAGAAAATTCAACAAAAAAAATTTTGGCGGGTGGCATTTGTATTTTGTTCCATGCATACATACATATACATAGAGAGAGAGAGAGAGAGAGAGAAATGTATAGATATATAGATATCTGTATCTAAATATAGATAAATAGATCTATCTATAAAACAACCAGCTCCCTGTTGCTATTTTTCTACAACCAGGGAACTTCCAACTGTTGCAGAGGGGAAGTTCTGATTCTCCCAAAGGATTAACATTCACTTCTAGGAATTCTGAGTTTATAAAAGCTCTTTAGGGTCATTTCCAATGTATTTATGGCTCCCTTGGGGCCTTGTACACTTGACCTCAGTGTAACAAAAGTTCCTAGCTATATATACCTTTGTGTGATATCTATCTATCTATCTATCTATGGAAGAAATATATATACCGTGTGTGTGTGTGTATGTGTGTGTGTGTATGTGTGTGTATATGTATATGCATGTATGACTCTATATATATGTGTGTATGTGTGTATAAATATAGATATATATAGACCTATCTATATCTCTATACATCCATACACACACACACACACACACACGGTATATATATTTGTTCCATATATATATATGTCATCCAAAGGTATATATAACTAGGAATTTTGTTATGCTGAGGTCAACTGTACAAGGCTCCAAGGGAGCTATAAAAATACTGAGAATCGTTTGAAGTTCCCAGGCCGTAGAAAAATGGCAACAGGGAGCTGGTTGTTCTTCCTTGCTGTAAGGCCCATCTGTCCTTCCCCTACCCTGCCTGGTAGGGGAGAGAGATGGTGGCTGGTACAGGATGTATTGGAGTTGCCTTTGCCAGCTTGCTGTTGGCTCAGAGCTCTTTTGCATGAGGGAATTTTTCACTAGGTCATGCCAACTGCTTTATAGTTGTTTTGCACTGCTTATACAGCACGGAGAAGCCTCAGTGAACTGGAAAATCCAGACCCCATTTCTAGTCCTGTAAGATCCCACAATAATGGAGTTTAAATTTGTGACATTTGTACACATAGAAAAACTGTCACAGCCCTTGGACCAAATCTTTTCTGCTCTGTGGCTTGGGCAAGGATAGTTGGGAAAGTTCCACATTTGGCAGGAGGAGAATACAATTCTTTCTCAGACTGATTAAAAAAATGGAAAATATGTGAAGATGCTCAGGTATTTGGAAGGTTAAAATAAGTACTGGGGGAAATGAATTAATCAGCAATGGAAAAATGAGATGGTCAAATGTGTATAGTAAACTTATTTATCAGTGTGCTTCAAATTCTGGAATTTGGCTCTAGTTCATTTCAACAGATGTGGTGTAAGGTTGTTTTATGCAGGCTTCAGTGTTAGACCCAACTGTGCATCTTGCAGCTAACTACATCCCAGAATTAGTAAGTCACTCTATCAGAAAGCATTTTGTTACTATCCGTTCTCAGGCTGGAGTTGTAAATACACTGCAGCACTGAACACCTTTTTGGCACATCACTCCCAATTCATTAATCAGTATGATAAAAGCTGGTTCTCTCATAGGTGCCAAACTACCGAGAAATACATTTGGATAACACTTGCAAAAGCTGAAGGCTGCGGGTATGGGCAAACAAGCAATCCACCATGAAACAAGTTAGGCAAACAAGAGGTAGCAAGTACTACACCTTATGGTTGCTTATTTGTTGATACTCAAAGACTTCAGCTATCAGAAATACGCATTTCTTTGTTCTATGCAATATGCAGCAGTTACCCAGCCTCTGTCATACCGAGCAGAAGTGACAGCATGCCCATACCCTAATATTACTGGGTATTCTGTTTTCTATACATGGGCAGGGTAAAAATCAAAGCAAAAGATTTAGAAACTGGTCTATTGTTCCCTGCAAAAGTCTGGACACTGACTTCAGTGGGCATTGGATTAGGTATCCTTTGTTTCTTTCTGCCCACAAGAAAGAACAAAATATCAGTAAGTACTACAGAATTAGCATAAAGCAGTGCTAGGCAGAGTTTACAATATTCATAGATTTGCTTTTCAAAAGTTATTCACCAAATAGGCCTGTTGATTGTTTATGAACAGTTAGCTGTGAATATTCTCTATCAGTGACATGAATAACGAGGCTTCTCAGCTTGATATTTTATTTAATCTCTTCTGCTAGAAGTGACTGCTCTCTAGGACTTGTATAATGCTTATGATTGGCAATTTTTGTTTGACTTTAAAATAGAACAGGATGTGCTATGGCAACAAACACCCCAGGAGTGGAGCCTCATCTTCCTCTGAAAACTATTCACTACATCTTTAATTTGAATTTTCAGGCTGAGCTTTATGCTATGTGATCAATATGCACCAATTGTTTTTTCCACTAATAGCACATAAACCCTTTCAGTAGTTTAATTTTAGTTTGCCAAACACCATCGCCACTTGCTTGGGTATGAAAAATGTTGTTTAAATGGGAAAAGAAAGGAATATTTTCTTTCTCTTCCTGTCTGCAAGTGCACCAGTATCCTAGTGTTTATTACAGGGTGAAGAAGAAAATGTGTAGGATTTCATAGCTGAAACAAACACAAATCTGGTTCTGCAGAACTCCTGTTCTCAAAATCCACTGGAATGAGATCTGGGAATTTGGTATGGATGATCTTATTGGATACAAGCTTGAATTTTCTTACTCATGCTATCTCCACTGGTGTTAGTGCATGCGATCTAATAAACTTTAAGACCTTGGGCTTTTTGAATATCAGTACTGAGTCTTTGGGTACTTGACACTCACCAGGATATCCTCCAACAAAGACAGGATCATTTGTTTCTGCTGATGTAGAGGCTCTGTTTGGGCTCCTACCATCCACCTGGCTCTCATCTACAGTCAGCTCTAAGCGGTGCTTGATTTTGTTTGCAATAATCTTGTGCCACTGCCCATCACACAAGCTTCCTGGTACATCAGGTTCATAAATTGCAGAAAATCTTCCTGCACCATTATCCACGTGGAACATTAACTGAAGAGTGTAACATAAAAGGAAGGGAAATATACTGGTTACCAAAACAATAATCATACATAATTTGGTAGCCTGGCAGCCACTAAGTCAGCTCTTCCCAAATGCTATATACAGATTTAAAATAAAATACAGACTGCTCAAGCCAACTTGCTTCATTTTAGTTCCATTTTATTTCCAACTGCAGCTCTGATCTTGTACTCAGCTCCTCAGAGGTGAGTCCTTGTACAAGGCTGAGCCCTGCTGAAAGCAATAGAGCTTGCTCATGTGGTTCCATTGGTAACACTGGGGTCTACATTAGTAGGAAAGTGCAAATTTGTGGGTACCATTTGCCATTTTCTGCTGCCAAATTATACTAAACAACAATAAAATGCTGGTTTGTGTGCGTGTCATATACAAAATAAACTATTTCACTTGGAAGTGCAGCCAGCTGCTGGATAAAATGTGTTATAAAAATGTTGTGAAGACCAGAAATATGTATAAGGAACGAAATGCTGGAACTAAATGTGGTGTGAGAGACACTGTATCCATGATTAGGGACATTCTTCTTAACACAGATCCTGATGCTACGATTTGGGAAACAGCTGCACTACAAAATAAAGCACTATGTTTTAGGGAAACTAGACGAGCCAGACCATTTCAGAAACAGAACAATCATTTGGCATATAGGCCAGGGACAGACATTACACATAAACCAGTTGAAGTGATCAGAAACTGGTTTAAACCTGTAATGGAACAGATGTTCAGTGCACATAAACCAGTTTGAAAATGTCTGAAACTGGTTTGAGATAAACCTGGTTAAATGTAATATCAGACTTAAGTGATTTGGGTCAAACCAGTTTATACAATGTCTGTCCCAGACCCCTTGCTGGTTTAAGTTAAACCAGACTCCCCCAGCATCCTGGCATGCTCTCTGGGCTGGGTGGATCTCTCTGCTTCACAGCAGGGCTCCCCTATTTCCTGGATGCAGCTCAGCAGAGACTGCAGGCATCTGCCTGGATTTCCCCTGCTCCCCTCCTCCCCTCCCCACATCCTGCTAAGCAGGGATTTCCCCCCTCCCTTCTGCCTTACCCAGACACCTTTCAGTATTAGGTAGCAGACCACATGCTGACTACAGTCCATGCTGTGGCAGCCAGGACAAAGGCGGAATCAACAGGTAGCTGGTAATGTCCCTCTGTTGTTTTCTTAATGAGGTGATAAACACTGTGTTATCAATACCCTGCTGGGCTGGTCAGAAGGAGGAGGCCAGGGGGAAGCCTCCCTATTTAGACCACCCAGGCCTGGCCACACACCCCTCAGCTCAGCAGTGTGCAATAGAAGGGAGGGCTGCTCTAGCATCCCCTGGCTTTTAGCCTGAGCCACGACAGGCATATGCCTGCATTTCTGGGATGTCTGTCCAGTTACAAACTGATTCAGTCTAGCCAGGTTAGACTAATCTGCAAAGATTGAATCAATTCAGGCTCAGGCTTTTTGAGTGTCTGTCCCTATCCATAATGGGGTCCTGATCTCAACTCACGTATCTTGATTTTACTGTAATAATCTGGAATTTAAATTGTTTATCCTTTTCAAAATGCTCTGCAGAGACTCAGAAACATCGTATCTCATGTCCCTACTGAAGACATTTACAACTTACTTTTCCATCTACTAACTCAATGCCAAGTCCATCCATTTTCTGGCTGCTGATTCCCAGCAGAACACCATTCATTCGAGTTGTACGGAATTCAAGTTCCACTCGAAGGTCTGTTCCCACTTTATAAGCTCCAACTGTGGGAAAGGAAGTGTAAAACAGAGTAACAAAGCATACAAGAGATTATTGCTAATGATAACATGCAACATACTGTGAGTAAATCAAGTCAACACAACATTTTTACTGTGTTTTAGTCTATAAGAAGTCAATGTAAATACTGGCTCATCATAGCAGTACTTATGAGATCTTGCTGGAAGTACACCTGATCTATTTCAAAGGTGCTTAGTTGGTTAGCCAGTGTGGATTAAGCAATAATTTTTGGTGCCATTCCCACCAACTATAACTTTTAGCAATAAGAATATTCAAGATTATTACCTGGTTTAGCAAATCCTGTTCCATCAAAGTATGTTCCTTTTTCTGCACTGGTAAAGCATTTGCCAACATTGAAGCTGGAGGTTGGATTATCCAAGTCAATAGAAGCCTCTGTCATTTTAAAATTTCTGATGCAACCATCAATGCTATAGACGACCTGTGTTCAGTTTTTAAACGGAAAGTGTTACTGTCCAAAGCAACTAAGATGCTCATGTGGAAGGGCTCACCCATATCATCAGAAGTTCCCCCTATTTTGATTCTTTAATTCCCTGCTGGATATATGGATCTGAATGAGTTAAATTTTATGTGGGTTAGTCCTTAATATGTGATTGTAACTGGAATATAATCATTATGACATTGCAGATTATTTATGTTACTTTTTCTGAAATCTCAGCAATCTAATGTCACAAGACTAAGACATCTCACTGGCTTAATGGAGGAGACATAAAATATTATTGCACAATGAAATGTAACAAATTGCATCAGCAATACAGCAATGTAATGGCCCATAATTTACTTCTTTAATTGAATATTGTATGTGCTGTCCAATGAAGCCAATGGACAAAGGCCAGGGAAAGTGTTCTCAAGAGGGTTTGAAACGTCATTAGATGTTTTGTTTATCACTCTACCAAGTGTCTAACTGTATATGTCAAAACTATGCTTTTATTGGGCCATGTTGATTCATATGTAAAACCCTTTCTAAAGTAAATGCAAGCTTCATATATGGTCTTCCATATGAAATTATCCATGGCCAGTCTAGAATTGCATCTAAAATACTGTTTACCAGAGGGTCTTAATTTTTTCCCTCCTAGCCTTTGCCATAATGCTCATTCCCTGAACTTTGAAGAACAAAGCCCCTGTAACCAAACATAACTAGTGAATCTAATTTTGTGCTCACTAACAAATTCTGACAATTTGCAATTTCAGAAAAGGTACCCGATTAAAATTTTTTTCATGCCAATGAGTTTTCTTACCAAAATATCCAAACTTTCCAAATCCATGAGATTGTCAAAACCTGACAGATTTGAATGAGTGAAGCAAATGTATGAGTTTAATTCAAGGTTCTGATTAAGTTTTTAGAAATTTGCTATGGAACGCTTGAACCTGAATTTTTCTGCTAGAAGGGTGGGTTGATTTTTTAAAACATGATTATTACTGTTACTCCTGTGGAAAATCTTGTTTAGAACAAGGAAATTATAAGAGCTCAGGACTGCAAAGAGAAGAATTAAAATTAAATTTGTAATATGATGAAATGGATGCAAACCAAAAACATGGGTATTGCACTGCTCTGAGTCTAATATGAAATTAGCATATATTCTGTTGTTAACAATGTATATATGATGTATAATTAGCAGGAAGCCCTCTTAGTTGATACATGTTTTCAACTTGTTTTAAAATCTTCATAGTATATAGCAATATACTAGCAAATATACTACATACTTCAGAGTACATAGCACAATACAGCTTTTGGAGGATGAAAATGTTGAATTTAACTTGATCAAATGACACTTGAAATCATAGCTCCATTAAAATCCCAAGATGTACTAAGACCATCAGAATTTCACATGAATACATGAATTGGGGTTGGACTAGACAGCTAGCACACCTGGCACACATTTATTCAATCGTTCAACGGGATTTCTTCTTCAGTACCAACAGTTGTGCCTCCTGCCATGTTACATGTGCAGGCAAAATCCTACATCCTGCCATGTTACATGTGCATGGCAGGATGTAGGATTTTGAGATAACGTATTAGATTCCAATCATGCCATTACTGATTGTCAGCCACCAAAATATTACTCCAGCCACAGGCTGTGGAATATTTTTGTGGCTGGTTTTCCATTTTGTCATACCATTAATTCCCTAAACCTGTGGTGCATTCAGGTTAATGATGTCTCAAGTGTAATGTCTGCCAGGAGCCTAGATGACTCCTGTGTTCCATTCCAACCCTAGGAGTCTATGATTATCATTGTCAGGCTAGGTCTCACTCCAGAAAAGGATTCTGGTGACCTCATTTCCTTGAAATAACATCAATTAATTGTGGTTGTATTTTCAAAGATAGCAGTGTAAACATTTTTGGACTATTCATGGATAGTTAAATATTTTTCTTAAGTGCTCAGGCCCCCAAATATGTTTTGATAATCCGAGTGATCAACTCTTTTATCTTGATTCAGTCATCATAAACAGAAATTAAACAGTCGGTATGATCTTGTAGGTCTTTTATCATAGGATACTGATTCTGAGTCTGCTGGTACCCTATTTCCTCAAGTTATTTTAGTGACTTGCTTGCCTGACTACAGAATTTCTCTCTTATGTTTATTTTGTCTGAAGTGATATGTGGGTTCTGCCCCTGGAGAGCCTCCTGACTAGAATGGTATTTGATCACCTAGAATGCATCTGAAGATTTGATTAGCACATCAACCTCTCTATACAGGTGCTTAGAGCCAGATGCATGGATCTGCTACTTTGACTTTCACTCCCTCTTAATATGTACTATTCACCCAAAATATTAGCTGCAGCCAAGCACACAATGCCCTTCTTTTCCCCCCCAAATAATGTCTGTAGGTTGGTTTCAATTTTTGGCATCAACTGGAGTATGACTCAAGTTCTCCTCCTGACATCAAAGAGTTAAATGTTAACCATTTGCCTGAATACAAAAAGAAATATGGATGCTGCTACTTGTCAAAACACAATTAAAGGCTACAAAAATAATAATTATTATTAAACTTTCTCCCTTACTGGACCAATTCTTTTCGTTGTGTAGTTAATGGGCAATCCTCCAACATACAGCATTCCTACAACATCCAGGATATCAGCCTTCTTGGGGCTGGTGGTACTGTTTGAAACACCATCTACTGTAAGGATTCCTTCTTGCTTGTTTCGGGCTATTTTTATCTAGAAATGAAATAAAAAGTATATTAGAAAGGTTTTTCTGGTAACAGATAACTAGTGCAAAGGATGCTTTCCTCATCATAAATCCAGGCTTCCACTTTAACTTCAGATAAGACGCATTGTGTGTAGAACCCCGTCATATAAAGAAAAAGGTAGGCATTTTTACTGTTATTAATTAGTTGCATTGTGGTAGCACAAAAGGCTATATTCACGGATCATTCTGCTAGGGACCTCGCAACAACAGAACAAAATGTATAATAAAAAACATGGCGGTAAGCAACTTATTAAAATTACTACAAGAAAGAGGTGCCATTTGAAAGCTTAATGTTTGTCTTATTACAATGATAGCAATGCTTCTACTCTTTTAAACATAGGAAGATATCATGATAACTGCAAATTTATAAGCAAGTATTTTAAGACTTAAGTTTATATTCCTCCAGTTTAGATATACTACGAGTTCAGGCTGGAGTATGAGTGATAATAGGCTAAGTTAGATTCCGTTGTAGATAAGGGGAATGTGAATCAAAGGACTGCAACTGTTGAAGAGCTGCTCTAATTCTAATTCTAGCTAGACTCTAAGTCAGTATACAGGCAGTCCTTGGACTTACAACACAATTGGTTCCTGAAAACCATGTCTTAAATTGAAATGTTGTGACTCGGAACCAATTTTCTCATATGAAACAATGTTATAAATGGGGGATTGGTTCCTGAACCAAGGCCCGATACCCTATTTTCACTAAAAATACCTCAGAATTTTGAACCACACCTTCTGTATTGCACTGTAAGCAGGGACTCCACATTGAATAGTTTTCAGCAACAGAAAGTGAGACCATGATGCATCAGTTGTTCCCTATGCCTCTTCTCCTTTTTGGAGGAGATGGGCTATAAAGAGGAAAAGATAACCTCCATGAGGATCTTACTTTATAAGTATTTGGTGGCAGGTAGTAACTCTTTTGTTCTATATATACGGGCTGGTCCTTAATAATGGCTCTGAGTATTATGGTAATACAAATAAACAGTATGTGGCATTGATGCCTACACAGTTGGAGGGTAAAAAACTGACTGATGGGGTGCACCCAGAGAGTAGTGGTGGACAGGTTGTACTCAACCTGGCAAGATGTTTCATAGATTTCATAGACATTAGGGCTGGAAGGGACCTCGGGAGATCATCGAGTCCAGCCCCCTGCCCAAAGGGCAGGAAGTCAGCTGGGGTCATAGGATCCCAGCAAGATAAGCATCCAATTTATTCTTGAAGGTGTTCAATGTAGGTGCTTGAAACACCTCCGCTGGCAGACTGTTCCAGACCTCAGGGGCTCGGACAGTAAAGAAATTCTTCCTTATGTCCAGCCTGAAACGGTCTTGCAGGAGTTTGTGACCGTTCGACCTCGTCATCCCTTGGGGCGCTCTGGTGAACAAACGTTCCCCCAGATCTTGGTGGTCACCCCTGATAAACTTATAGGTGGCCATCAGATCACCCCTGAGCCTACACTTTTCCAGGCTAAAGAGTCCCATGGCTCTCAGCCTGTCATCGTAAGATCTGTTTTCCTGACCTCTGATCATGCGCGTGGCTCTCCTCTGTGATTAGTGGAGTCCCCCAGGGTTCAGTCCTTGGGCCTGGACTGTTTAATATCTTCATCAGGAACTTGGATGAGGGGGTTGAAAGCACATTGTCCAAGTTTGCTGATGACACTAAGATGTGGGGTGAGGTGGGCACACTTGAAAGGAGAGAGAGCAACTAGATTTAGATGGACTACAAAAGTGGGCAGATGAGAATAGGATGGGATTCAGCGTAGACAAATGCAGGCTGGTGTACCTTGGGAGAAGGAATCCACAGCATACATACAGGCTGGGGAGTTCCCCTCTTGAAAGCACAGAGGCAGAAAGGGATCTTGGAGTCATTATTGACTCCAAGATGAATTTGAGCTGCCAATGCCAGACTGCAGCCAGCAAGGCCAGCCAGACCTTATCATGCATCCAAAGATGCATCTCAAGCAGGTCCAGATAGGTGATGCTCCCCCTTTATGCGACATTGGTCAGGCCACAGTTGGAGTACTGCATCCACTACTGAGCGCCGCACTTTAATAGGGATGTGGCCAGCCTGGAGAGGGTTCAGAGGAGGGCCACCTGCTTGGTGAGAAGGCAGCAGGACAGGCCCTATGCGGAGAGACTGAGGGACCGGAACCCGTTCAGCATCAGCAAGAGGAGGCTGAGGGGGAACCTGGTGCTGCCTACAAATTATCAGGGGAGATCATCAGCAAATAGGTAGATCCCTTTTCTCCCCAGCACCACCTGGGGTGACAAGGAAAAATGGTAATAAGCTGATGGAGAATAGGTTTAAGTTAGAGATCAGAAGGCAATATTTTACAGTTAGGGTGGCCAAAATCTGGAACCAACTTCCCAGGGAAGTGGTCCTCGCTCCTACCTTGGGCAAATTCAGGAGGAGGTTGGATGATCACCTGTCTGGGGTCTTGTGAACCCAGCATTCATTCCTGCCTGTGGCAGGGGGTCAGGCCAGATGATCTGTTCAGTTTCCTCCTGACCCTAGCTAATATGAAATTATGAATAAAATCATGCTTATTTTGTCCTGAAATCTTCAGGTTTTGCCTTTCTGCTGAAAAAACTTGAAATTAATTCTGAAATGAATTATTTTCATTTGACTGCTAATGAAAATGACAGTTACTTTTGTGTGTGCATTCCTAAAAAATTTCAATAGGGGTAGAAAGAGTTTGGACTTGCTGTAAATCTCACATCTGAAGCCATATGTGATTTTCAGCCAATTCCCCTTCTTGCCTTTATTTACATCCTACACCTTTGTTTGTACGTAATAAAATTATAATCTGTTTGTTGCCTTTGTCTCAGTAGATACAATCCTTGGTGGTTGCACTGTGATTTCCTACTCCTGTTACCCACAGGCCACTGGCATTTTATATTCATAAATGTTTCCTTTCCTAAAACCACAGAAGAGCTGCCAATCATCTATGAATATCATATTTGCTCCCCAGTGAAATGAGGTAACTATGCAAGCAAAATTGATTTCAGTTGTTTTCTTTTTTTTTTTGGTGAAGGTTTTTTGGCTGTTAAATCATGTCACAGTTCAGTCACAGTGATACCTCAAAAGAAGGGAACTTTAATGATGTGTCTCACTGAGTATGAAACCTTTCCACAACTCAGTTGGGCCTCACTGGAGAACCATGTACTGCTTTCTGATTTTCCCTACTACATTTATCATATGTTCTGCGAGTGTCTTTATTTTTAGGCCAAATTTTCAAATAATGATACCAGAGTTTCAAAACATCAATTTACAATTGCCTGGGCATCTCAAATGAAAAATAATGAAAGCACAACTTAATGGTCAGTGTCCAAAAGTTTAGCCCATGTAAATTTCTTCATGCAGCACTCTTGGACAAGTTAAAACTATAGTGCTTTTAAAAATTGAAGAGCTTTGTACCGTGTGCCACTGGCCATCATTAATGCTGTTGGCAATCATTGTGCTGGTGTTTCCATGTCCAAGGTCATAGCTGAAGTAAGGCAGTCCATTCTTTATCTGTACAGTTGCAAAATCTGCATGATTGATCCGGGCCATATAAAAAAGCAAGCCTGATTCTGCCTCTGTTCGAATTTCAAATTCAATTGTGAGCCTAAAAAGCAAAAACAGAACGAAAGAGCAAGAAAGAGCAAGAAAGAACCAAAATCAAACTATGGAATAAATGATGTATCCCTCCTTTCTTCTTGAGAAGAAATATTATTAAAGGTCTAAAACTGGTTTTAAAAATGTTTCATGATATTTAAAAGCATAATTTAGATATGAGGTTTCATTTTGATCATTAGTCTCAAGACGTCAATAACTGTTATACTGATGCTATGGAGACCTGTAACTAGAGAAAAATTCCAATGTGGCTTTTTCCAAATGCAATTCTAAACTGCAGATATAGTTGCCAAGTCAAAACAGGAAAAATAAATCTATTTGTAACATTACAACACAAGAGTATTAATAGTCATCTACCTACGTACAATGGTAACAGGAGATATTTGTAGTGACAATTGGCAAACGTTTACTTTTTAACAAATTGTACTATCTGATGGCAATATACAAAGCCACTCTTTGAAAACACAGAGAAAAGAGCTTTCGACTGGCATATTAAATAATGCTATTTGAAATTCAGTATATTATAAACTTATAAGGTTTGGGAATAGGTTGCATAAATCATGATTTGATAAGAACTATACTAAAGCTAAGGATGACTTAATAGAAGCCTTGGAGGAATACAAGTCTAAAAATGATTATGCTAGTTTCCAATAGACCAAGAAGATTAAAATAAGCCATAAAAAACCTAATATAGAGAAAATGTAGGGGAGGAACTGATAGCTGGAGGAAAAAATAATGATAATCAACATTTTTGGCAGATTATAGTCAAAGGGACAAAATATTTAGCTTAATTCCCCAATGAGTATATTTCTGAAGATCTATGGCTTTTGTTTTTTTAAAAATAAGTTTAACAACTTACTCACAGATGGTGAAGGAAATGATGCCTTCTTGCTGAAGGAATTTTTTTATCTGTTAAGTCACAAGGATATCATTATCTTAGTTCTGAATCTCAAGTAAGAACACAAAGATTCTTACTAAGTACTGGGAAGGCCCGTGGCCCTCATTTTCTTCCCTCAGAAAGGAAATTCAGTGATGGATGATGTCCAATTTTAACAACAACAGCAAAAATATTATTCTAGAAGGCTTTTATCTAAAATATTAAAATGAAAATATATGTACCAATTTTTCAAAATGGCAATGAGAGAGACTCTGCATCACATTGTCCTATTAGTCTTATTTGTATTGCAGCCAAACTACTTAGGAGACATTTATCATTGCATCTTCAACAACACTAACGTGTCCTATAATCCCTATGTGCATCTCAGTTACTCACATAAAAAAGAAGAGTAAAAATCAAACAGAACTCCCCTTCTTTAATTTACTGTCCACTGCTTCATTTTGTCTATTTTCTGTATCATCATACACTATGTTCTCTTTTAACTTAGTTTAAACTGGTAGAATAATCTCATTGTAGGAGTTTAGGAAAAATTATTATGTGTATATGTGTGTGTGTGTGTGTATATAAAAAAAATTCATAATTTATTGTATTTTTTTAGTGAAAGCTGTAAATATACTGCTGCTTCTGCTCCATAAACAGGGGCGTTTTCTGAGGAGGGATGATGCTGCAGGTCTACTGCAATTCAAACATTTTTTTCTTCAAAGGATCTGTAGGTAATATGGGAACTTTTCCTCCTTTCCTTAAGATGATCCTCTGGAACCCACCCATCAAATGTGAGCACTTGGAAGAGAAGACAGCAACTACAATACACTTCTGCTCCATACAGTGGGCATGTCTACATGTGCCATTAATGTGACTGAATAAACTGCAAAACAAATTACTCCACAGTAAACTAGTCCTGGGTGCAGCATCCATATGTGCACCCATGACACCAGCAAATTGAGCCAGGGATAAGCAGTTTAGTCCTGCCCTCCTCTGCCCCCCTGTAGTAACCAGGATGAGCTCCAGACTCCAGCCGCAGCTGCTCGGTACCAGCCAGGGGTACATGGGGGTCAGCTCTGGGCTCCAGCTGGCAGTGGCAGTGTGGCTTGAGGTCTGGGGAGCAGCTCTGAGCTGGCACGAGGGTATGGGGGGCGAGGTCAGGACCAAGCAGCAGGTGGCTGCGTCAGGTGGTAGAGGAGTTGGCTGAGCCATGAGGCTCCTGTGGCTGCCAAGCCATGTGGCTAGGCAACAGGCAGGATGGTGGCCCTATGCTGGCTGGGCTGCCTGGCAACAATTTACTCCCAGGACAGTGTCTACACATGTATTGCTTCACAGTAAATAACTGCACAGTAGGATGGTACTTGTATTTACAAGTACTACTGTACTGCAGATTTTGTTTCCCGTAGCCTAATAGCACTGCGCGTGTAGATGTGAGAAGTTTACTGTGAAGCTAGTTAGGCAACTCCACAGTAAACATCTCACGCAGATGTGCCCAGTATATTTACTTTCTACCTTGGTTTGTCTTTGAAGCCTAGCAAGTGATTTAGGATCATATGCATGCTAAGACTGTAATCGGTGCCATAGCACCAAAATTTGGTGCTCTGGGCAAAGCTTGCTCAGGAGTGCACACAGCTGCAGGAGCTGCCCTTCTGTTCCCGCGTTCCCCCAAACAAGCTGATCGCGGTTCTGTCCTACTTCTGCACTGGCTGGGCAGCACGTGTTGGCGCCCCTTCACTTCGGTGCCTAGGGCAGTCGCCCCACTTAACCCCCCACCTCCTCCCTCCCTGCTACAGCACTGACTATAACATACTGCCACTAGAAGATTGCATTAGTCAAGTTGATAATTCAAATCTGAAGTATCATAATGCAAAACAGTTTGACTTTGATGCTTATGTGAATGTTAGATATCTGTGGACTGAAAGATTATTATTTCTTTTGTTGAGTTTCCCCATTTTTATTAGGCCAAGTGTTCCTTTAATTTAGGTTGGAGATTAGGAGGAACTTTCTGACAATGAGGGTGATCAAGGTTTGGAAGAGGCTGCCTAGAGAAGTTGTGGAATCTCCACCTCTGGAAATGTTCAGGATCAGGTTGGACTGACACTTGGTTTATGATGATTTAGTCAGGGATAATCTGTTCTTGACCAGGGAAGTGGATTGGATGACCTTGTCAAGTCCTTTCCAGCCCTTCCTATGATCCTATGATTATACCACTTGAAGCCTATGTGGAATATGCCAGATAAAATGAGCTAACACTTTTTCTGGGACATTGCTGTGTGCATCTGTAAGTTAATTGTGGCTTATTTAACTTCATGGCAGTTCATTCCTGCAATAAAAGGAGAAGCCTATCAGGCTATGTGTTCTTCTTGTTCACCTAGTGGCAGAACAGCAGTTATGCACCTTGGCAGGGCTACGTGTAAAAGGGCTGTGCCACTTCCGTGCTGATCCGAGTCATAGCCTGTGAGGATCATGATTTTGTCTATGGGTCTCTGTTTTATCTTGGTGTTTTAGTTTCTTCTTAAGCTATTGAAGTGATTTTGTTTGCTTATTCTAAGTGGCCCTGAGACATGGCTAGGAAAGACAGCATATAAATTGCATAAACATATAAAATAAATAAATAAAATAAATCAAGACTGCCTCTGATGAGATGATTGCTTACAGCCAAACAGGCTATCGATGGTCCAGAGCACAAAAAGTTAAAAAAGGCTACACAACTCAGCTTTTAAGCTTTTAAATGATTTTTAAAAATTGTGCATGGAAGATTTTTTTTTTGTATAGAAGATAATTTCCCAGTCTATGTATATGCCTGAATTTTGTGCAAAAAATAAATTAAAAACCAGAAAAATAAATAAAACTAAATGTTTCTGGGCATCATACTCAGGTAGAAAAGTCATTATCCAGTTTACATGCCCAAATGACATTTGTCACTAACCAGTGTTCTTTCACGAAAGACGACGCTCTCAAGACTGTACCTACAGTTTCAAAGGTTAAAGAACATGACCTAGACTGTTGCATGTGGAAACTATCTGCCCCACTTTTATCACTTCATCACCTGTTCTTCACTTTGGTGTCATCAAATGCAGCTGCAATATGGCTGTTCCTTGAAAGACCAAACTGTTTGCCGCCTTCCAACACAGCAGGCTCAACATCAGCAGCACAAGAATCCTGCAAAACATGAATATTTCATGTAAAATTTCTCATTCTGTATCTCAGCTGTGCATTCACCATGGTTATTTCAACTCCCCAAGAGCAGTTTCGAGTACTCTCACTATTACATATGTTGACCCTGCAGCTTCCCAGGAAATCATGTTTTTCCACATTAAATATAGTTACTAGGCAGAACCTGAGCAGGACTGAACTCATGGGGGTGCATCCAGATGAGTGCGGTTGTGCGGTACGTGGTGGTGCAAACACGTTTGCAGAGCCAGTTACCGCACAGTTCGGCGTTCTCCATGCTGCAAGAGCAAGCTGCCCACGTGTGCGCTGTGATGGGTTTTTTTTTTCACCCCGGGATATCCAGGGGTAAAAAAAAAGTGGGGAAAAAAAAAACAGAGCAAAGCATGCTTGGCCAGAGCTTGCTGCTGAAAAGCAGAGCAGGGCTGCCTGGAGCTGTGCTCTGCTACCTGCCAAACTCCATGTGGCAGAATCACTATGTCTGAAGTCCTGGGAGGCCCCCAGGATTCCAGGTAAGGCTGCTGGAGGCAGCCCAGCACTGGCTCCAGCCTCCCCTACCCGACCTGGGGCAACTTGCTGTGCACAAAAGTGCACGTAGCATGGGCATTCTCTCAGGACAAGTAACGGTGGTGCAAGGTGTGCCATTGATACTTGTCCCCGGGGAACCAAACATCCATGCACATCTGGACATGACAATAAAGGGAGACTGTCAACTTGATACCTGGCCAATTTAAAAATAAAGAGCTAAAATGTGTTTGGATGGTATATGTCATTGAGTTCTTTTGCCTACTTCTATTTGTTTTAAAAACATAGTTTCTTTCAAAACATTTTCCCTACCTCTACTGCTGTTTTCCAGGCCCTCACAAAGAACAGGGGAGTTTGACTACCTGACACATAGGAGAAACAGGGATTATTCTCTTTAAGCTGTCAATTAGGCAAACATCATAACTTGAACAAAGAAAAATGTCCTCCCCAGTCTCTTCCAGTCACATTAATCTTAGGTGTGCTTTGTAACAGCAGCAGGTAAAGCATTTTCATACAGAAGCGTGACTTTTTTTTGACTGTGCCCCTTTAATCCTTGACCCTCCAGCTACAGTCTATCAGTGCCATGGCCCATGAGAGATCTCAATAATTATTATGTCCAAATCACATCCTGTTTTCAGCTTCCCTTGAGTACACTGTGAAGAAGATGCTCAGAGGATCTAACACAGTACAATCTCAGGACAACAATACTGCAGGGAAAAAACAAACTTTGATAGCTGCAAGCTCTATTTTTAAGCATTGTGGTAGACAGTCCTGGATTGCTTACAGCCTCTGCATGAGCTTCTGATTCAGTAGGGGCCTGCAGAGTGCAAAGTGTTGTGCTTTGTTACAAAAAGAGTTCTTTCTGTGGAGTATTTTCAAGATATCGTAAGTGATTCATCAGGCAACAGGAAATTTCTACTGCAAAGAGGAAATTCTTTTCTTTCTCTTTCCATCCTTCAGTAATGTCGTATTTATCTCTCACAGGTCACAGGAAGAGAACTTTTTAATAAATGGTTTCCACAATAAATGCTCAGCTCTGAATATGACAGGCCTTCCTGTACAGTAGAAGAACATGCACTGTGACAAGTACACACCAATGTGCGATTAAAAGGAAAACAGGAGAAAGAGGTTATTCAACAATACAAAAGGACTGAGTTAGGAATGTGTGATAATAGTCTTCCGCTGATTATTAAATGGATAAGGGTGGTATCACTGGATCATAGCCCCATAATGCTGGCTAATGGCTAACAGCTGTGTTAAGAGTTACATGCTTAGCTGGGTAGCTTAATAACTATATGTTACTTTTTATACTGGTAACCATACTGTAGCTATGAACATCCAGCAGATGTTTAGATTTGAGGTGATAATTTAAAGGTTAATTTTGACACATGGGTGAAGAATGGGGCCTTACTATGACCTTTTCTCTCTTGTCTAATTCTGTCGTCCCCTGGTTTCAGTTAGGAAAGAGTTTGGCCCCAAGTATCAGATGACTAATATTACTTAACTGCCTTGGTAACTTGCTTGTAGCACCAAACATTGGTGCATGGGTACTAGGGCATATGACTTAGGAATCAGTGGTAGGTGCCAGATACACCTGGGATATGGCATTTTAGCATACCCAAATATTTATTCTATCCTCATTTCATGATTTGACACTTACAGCCCTTAAAAAACAAATCTGAAAAGAAGTGAATTGTATTGATGTGGCCGTGTCAATAAGGAACAATACCCACAGGGAAATGTTAAAGCAAATCCAGGCTTCATTTACAAGCCTATCTTTACTTCCACTTAAACAGAGGCCACTTCAGCACTTCTAAAACCATGAGTTAAACTCGGATTATAAACTTAATTTGGATTTTTCCTGGGGGTTTTTTCAAATTGTAGCCATAAGGTGTCTGACATTTAAAGCTGACCACGTAATAAAATAAAAGGAAGGGCAGATTTGCACTTGCAGCCTAACATCTCTCTGCACATAGTAAAATCTCAACCTTAAGGCCTTTTTTCATTAATTACATTTAAATTCTAATATTTTTCAGATGCTAGGAAAGAGATTAGCGAAAAGCACATGTTGCATATATTACAGGAAACTGATCATCTTATCGGAGCTGTCTGAGAAATCAGGAAGCTCACTGTATGACTATTTCTCACATTCCTTTACAAATGATGCTATATTAGCACTTGCAAAATTAGCAAGGGCAGAAGAGAGTGTCAC
Organism: Crocodylus siamensis; assembly: GCF_052110815.1. Taxonomy (NCBI): domain Eukaryota; kingdom Metazoa; phylum Chordata; order Crocodylia; family Crocodylidae; genus Crocodylus; species Crocodylus siamensis. The sequence goes on along the minus strand of NC_143395.1, from coordinate 101,231,884 downwards.
TGAAATACCACCACAGCTCACCCAACAGTGTTAAAGAAAAGAACTGGGGAATGCTTAGGAAAATGCTGGAATATACCGTGATGATGTCAAGTTCAGTTGTAATGCTGGCACTCTTCACTTCAGTGGCAAGTGAGTCCTGAGAAGCAGTAAATAATGTGAGGCAGAAGCAGAAGCTACCAAGGCTCTGTTTTGCAGGTGAGACACATTTGAGCTTTCCTAGCAGCGGGCAGCCACAGCCAGGTGATCACTGTAAAGTCTCCTACTACCATGTCTTCCATTTTTTCCTTCCATTTTGTTTTTAGAGAACAGCTTCTTAATTAAGAGTTAAATTATCCCCCTGCATAGAGCAGGAGAGCCTAGTGGGACTTGCATGTAAGCAGAGCCCATGTTTGGGCCTCCTTCGTGAAGGTGGATTTCCGTGTCAAGGGGACTAGATCATCTGACCATTTTAGAAAGGGTTTAAGGCAATTAACTACTACATAATGAATGATGGAATCATTATAAATTATAGGTGTGCTGTTCATTGAAGCCTCCCTGAAAAATATTGGGCAGCACTTGGGGAAATCTAAAACAATGTAGAAAGTTTAAATGATTTAAGTGCCTTTGACAGTTTAAGAACCGTTTTATTTTTCAAAAATGAAATCAAAGGTGCTGGCATGTATTTTTCACACTTTTCTCTTCACTCTTTCCTCTTGAGTAATATATACCAAGAGCACAATTCACCACAGCACCAGGTGTCTGATGAATAAAATCCCCATTAAATTACATGGAAAGCCACAACAATTCCTGGCATTAAATATGTAACAACTTCCTTGCGCCTTTTGATTTTGCCTTTGGAAAAAAAAATGATTAGCATAAATTCACATGTGCTCAAATTCTGGAAAAAACTTCCTATTTATAAGAAGTTTGGGCAGAAGATAGCCAAAGCAAGAAAATTCAATAAAACTTGTTTTAAACAATAAGCTTCTCTTAGCAAAATTCTTCCTCTTTCACAAAAGTGTCAAGCCTGCATTATCATCTTTATTTTGGAGTTTTCTCTAATTTTGTAGCACGGCCCTAATGTTATTGAACTGCAGTATTCCTCTCCTGTGAAAACAGAAATATATATCAGCTTCCTCATGTTACAATCTCGCCACCTTGTGGACATTAATCAAAAGTGCTGCCTTAGACTCTCTACAGGCAAGACCCTAGTTATGAAGAAATTGGAGTTAGAGCAGACTTGTATCTACAATTAAGCATGTTTAAGTAAATAATTACATGTAACTGAACTTTATTCTGTTTCTGGGAATGCTGGTATATGTGTTTTAGCGTGTGCAGTAGTGCATGATTACTGGGTAATATAATGCCACATTATACATACCCAGTGACTAACAAGCCATACACGTTGAATAGGAAATTGTTAGATGCACTTTATTGGTCTGATTTTTGTTAGGGCCCCAACCCAGCTCCTCATGCTGAAATCAGACACCATTTCTATCGTATTTTAAAAAGCAGCCTACCAATGATTTAGGTGTGACTCAAGTAAAATAAGTTAATCATAGGGCCTTATTACATATCATTTTTGGGTGTCCCCTGGATTATCTGCACATTAACACCCTTAAGTGGCTTACAGCACTCATTATGCAACTCAAAGTTACGCCGCTCCAGAGCAGGATTATGTCTTGATCCACATAAACTATCTAATGTTCGATTAAGGTGTGTCCACTCCGCAATGATGTGCCACTCAAGTCAAAGATGTGACTGTAAGCTAGCACTAAGCCAATCAACGTTTGTGCAGCTCACAGTGTAAGGTGTAACAAGGCCCTTAGTTGAACTGCTAGGAGACTGAGACTTACATAAAAAAACATTACTGACACAATTATTGTCCTTTTCAGCAGTCTCACCAGAGACAGGGAGTGAATGGGAGTGGGGATTAAAATAGACCTTCTAGCCACATCCAGATGTGCAGGGACATGCATTTACAGCAGCAAAAACAGTAGCAGCACAAATTTGTGCCAGTACTTTTTGCTGCAGCACACACACTTGTATGTGCACTTTGTGGAGGGACAAATGATCCTGCTTTGGGCAACCTGCCCATGCCCAGCTCCTTTTGGCTCCCGGTGAGCTGGACAAGCTGGGCAACCGGAAGGGTGGAGATGCTCTGGCTGGCAGTCAGAGCATCTTCCTGGAGGACTCTTCCTGGAGGACTAAGCCTCTTGTCTTCAGGTGCATGCACCTGTTCCATGTGCTGCACTATGGTTTTTCCTGGTGCTTTTTTTGCTACCAGGATTTCCCAGTAGCAAATTTTGGCCTCATGCTACAAATTTGCAGCATGGGGTACATTTTAATGTTTAGTTTTAATTTACCTCACATGCAGTTTGTGGTGCCACACACCACGTGCCCCTGCTTGTCTGGACATGGCCTCTGTAATTACTTCTGAAGAAAAGGGTTGAAAGAAATCAGCAAGGTAATATAGGGGTAACTGGCAAAACTACTGAGTACTTATACCCACCTGATGTGTTGAAATTAAGTGAAATTAAGGCTATTCACTTTATGAAATCCAATTTAATTAAAAAAATATACTGCCCATTAAATATTTAAATCCCTAATAATATGGGAATATTATAACATATAATCATATATCATTATTTATTGCACAGTACAATAATAATTTAACTAAATACTATAACTTTATAATATTAAACTATTAAAATACTTATTAAAACATGTATTAATGTACTTGGTAATTTTTAACACCAATGGAATCACATGACTGTATCTCAAGATGCAGTGCAGAAACATACAGTCATTATTGTATGCACATCACAGCCAGATAGTTATGTTAAAATTCTGGATTATAGATCAGTGACCAAAATGGTTCTTTTTCACAATACTTTTTTATGTGTTTGTTATTTAGTTTAATATCTCAAGCATGCAATTTTTGGAAAACGTAGGACCAACTTTTAATTACTGCTAGAAGAACAACTTCCTTTTCAGTTTACTTGTATGAGGTCTTTGGTTGGTATAGAGCTTTTCAAAATTTTTGCCAACAATACTGTGAAACCAGGTTGCATTGCCAGGAGTTCTGAGCTTCTGATTCATCAGTCTCTTGGCTAGTCAAGGAGGCAAGCGGTAGATGGGCAGATAGCAAGGCAAGCCATCATTTCTGTGGGCTTATCACAACAGGGCCCCCCATCCCTCTGATTAGCCAAGGGGCCCCAGTGGCCCCATCCCTCACCACTGATTGATCAAGGGGGCTGTCTGTCATGCAACCCCACCACTCATTACTGATTGGCCAGAAGGGCTGTCCATTATACAGCCCTGCCGTTTACTGCTGATTGGTGGAAAGGGGTGGGGCCACATGACAGACAACACTCTCAGTCAATCAGTGGCAAGGGGCAGAGACCACCTTGGCTGCTCCCATTCATGTTGGCGGCCTTCCTACCACCCATGGGTCACATGGCTTGGCTGCAGCAGCCATGAGGTACACTGGCTTTCACTGAAGACCAATATTTTATCTTTAGTAAGTTTTTATTTTGTGGATTTTGCAGATTTTGCTCATTTTCATGGACAATGCCTGATTTTGCAATTTCCATGAAATCTTGAATTGAGTAGGTTCCTAATTATGATACAGTAGTGCTCCTGGAAAATGCCAAGTCTTAGCTTTCACTCATTTTCTGACAAAAGAAAAATAATAAGGCAATTCTTCTGTTGCAAAGAACTCAGATCACAGCAGGTCAGAATTTTTTTCACACTATGGATTCCTAATTGAAATCTCTGGGTTTATCTTGTGAATCATGTGTACGTGTTAGCACACCTAAGAGTTGTGCAGCAACCCTTGGTCATGGCAACCTGGTTAAGAATCACTGTTATAAAACAACAGCATAAGAATCATCAGGTCAGATCAGGCCTCTTGTCTGCCTGTTCAGTATTCTATCTATAGTCTATCAATGGTCTATAGTGACCATTATCAGACACTTCAGAGGACAGTACAAAAAACACCAACCTGAAATAAATTTTCTCTAGGGAAATTTTCTTTCTAAACCAATCAGTTAATAACTGGTCTATATTCTGAAGATTTAGAGTTAGTCTGGAAGTAAATGGAACTTTTTACCTTAAATCATTTAGGAACTTGTGAAAATTTCACTTTTAATTCTCAACCTATGACTACTTAATCGCTTTAATATACTCTCATGATGAATTCTGTTTAAGATTTATAACAAGTCAAGTCTTTTTTGAACAAATTTTATTTTATCTGCTAGTTTAAAAAAAATTAGCAGATTGAGATTGGAGAGGCATGGATTTTCCTTATAAATTCAGTGCTGAATTATTCTAGTTTATAAAGTCCCACTAGGTATTTCATTTTTTTCTTCTGGCCAGGTTTTCAAGAGACTTGAGCTCTTATTCAGATACTATATTGAAATGGCCATATTTTCAAAAGTGCTCACCATCTAATAGCTCCTATTACTGTAATTTGTTTTGCAAACTTGGCTTTATTTTTTTATTTGAAATAATTTACCTGGGGCTGACATAAAATTCAACAGTCTTCTGTAATCCTCTATCGTCTGTATCATCATTTATAAAACTTGTATACAATATCCTATCTTCAAGTTTCTTTCTATGAAAATACTTTTTTCCCCAAAAGGGTTGAAACAGCACATGATTATCCATAACTACAGACTATAGAAAATAGGGACAGTTTACACACATGCACATGTGCACACAGAGTGCAGATATATACAAGCACATGGGTGCAAAACATTATACTGTCACATGGAAAGCATCACATACATTTTTATAGAAGGACTTTTAATCATACAATATCCTTTTAAGATACTTTGCAGTTCAGAAGGAGGGGGAAAAACCAAGCTGACATTGTTATGTATGCTTTCTGAAGCTTTGGGGAGGTGAGATGGGGGAGGTGAGGTTCTGGGAAAGAGGAAACATGTAAAGGAGTCATATCACTCAGGACATTTTAGCATGCAAGGATTATCATGCATTAAACATTTTTCCCTGAATAAAAGTAACAAAATGAACGATTCAGACTTGTTCTGAGCTTTACCAGATAACCTGCTTCAATCACATTAAGCTACAGATGTCATTCACATGACATTCAGAACACGACAATTGTGTAAACATCTCATCTGCTCAAAATCTTCCTAGTCATGCCAGGTAGTCATAATTTGTCTATCATCACACTTTTGAAGTGCCACTATTGACCCCTCTGCTTTTTTCATTTAAGAGATTTCTCTTTTAACATGGCTTTTTAGAGAAGCAGTATACACTTACAAGCGCAGGAGGCAGAGGTGGTGTCAGAGGAGAGGAAGAAAATGTGGGATGAATTGTTGTGCTTTCCATCTCCCTCTTAGTGTCTGGTTCAGGTTGGATCAAAACAGTTGAGCGAGTAGCCCCATCTTCCCCCTCTTCCTCAGGAAGTCTGGCTTCTGGTTCTAGAGTGGGACACTGACCAATGTCTGCGTTTTCAAAGGACACTGGCTGAGCGAAATCCATGGGGCTAAGGAGACACAATAACATCAACAGCTCTTAACTGTTCTTTTATCTCTTCCCATCACCTGCACACCAACTACTTTGAGTGTGGTCACACTCAAACACTGGGTTTATTGCTTTGAAGTTTTCTCAAAATGCTGTGCTTTGTACAAGTTCCACTTCAGTCACCACCTTCCCGCCATTCCCTTTCTTCTGTCCAACCTCCAGATCATTAACCTGGTGGTGTATAATGTTTCCTATGATAAAATTAAGTCACACATTTAGTATGTCCATTTCCATAACCCATAGTCTTGAATACCACCTTTCTTTTAAAAAAAATCAGTGTACCAAAGTAGTGGTGCACAGTAGCAAAGCCACTGTGTTTTTAACTGTAGAATTTTGTAGCACTTTAGATGTCTATGGATGGGTAATGTTTTTGTACACAGAACAAAGCACTGCAAATCCAAACGTATAAACCCATCAAGTGCACACTGAGGACCACAAAAAAGCAAAAGAACACTAGCATATAAAAAGCAGAGGTCATTATAGACATCATTTTGCATGATTGCTTATAACAACAAATTCTCTCTTGGCAGCTGAGGTGGTAATAGCTTCATTAACTAAACATTTGTGAACATTAACAAGACTTACACGGTGTTAATGACAAGATTCCATATGCAGCCCTCGAAGGGAGGGATGTTCCTGAGAGGTGCCGGCTGGAAGTGAGGCGGGGTCCCACCCACAAAGAGGTTTTTAACAGTAATAGATTGGTCTGTAGGAAGCCTCTGAGTCTGCCCTTTGTCTTCATCTACTTGAACAGCAAACATCCTATGAAAAGATTCAAAGCAAAGCAATAAGATAGTATCTATCCCAGTTATTGTGTGTATTGAAATCACCATTTTTCAGGCACCATTTACTACTGCACCTGCTAGAACACCGAGTGAACACAAATTGCATGATTAGCAGCACCACATTAAGCAAATATTAACCACTATCAGGTTCACAGTCACTGTTATGCTTCCCTCATTTATTCTCCGTCAGAGCTTGGCAAAGCCAGGCAGTACATTTGCAGTAATATTAGCCTCTGGTTGCATTGAAAATAGTGGTCTGCAGCATGACAGCACTGTCATGGTAAGAGTCAAGCCCGCTGTCCTGTAAAGTTATGTATAATCATATAGGACTCAGTGGGATATAACAGCATGGGGTCACATTTTGTTTGGCTTTTTATATCCTCATTTGTACTAGTTATTATCTTCTTGCTGGGGGACAAAACAGTGCTCCAGAGAGCTCTGATTGCAAGAATCAACAACAGATAAGTAATGTGCATTTAAAAAAGATATGGTTAGTCTGTTTTGTGGGAAGGGGAGTAAGGGAGAAAACCATTGTGATTGTTCACCATGAAGATGCAAGTTCTATAAAACTTTCCCACAGGAAAATGGATATGTTACAATTTAGAAACCAAAGTGCTCCTTTAGTACAGATTATTAATATTCTGAAAAGTAAGGTAAAAATTAATTTTTGTATGCTCCTGAAGTGCCAAGTCAGAAAAGGGACAAATTGTGAAGAGGGAAAATACAGTGAATGTACTCTTTTGGAGGAAGCATGAAGCTAAATGTAAGAGAAGAGCTCTTGAAAACAGAGCCTAAACTTCAGTGAAACAAACACAGCACTTGTGCATGTCGAAAGATGAGTGACATGGAAAGATTTCCCTCATTTAGAAATAAGAACTAGCTTGTGTGGACCTTTTATTTTGCATACAAAGAATGAGGTGCCAATAAAGAGAATAGAGAAGTGATGAGAGAATGGGTTCTTTTTGATGGATAACATACATAATGTAACAAGGTATAACAATAAGAGAGTCAGCAATTTGACTGCTGTCTTTGGGACAATCTGAAGATGGATGATAAAACAAAGTCTGTAGCTATTGACACAGTCCACCACAATGTGACCAGCTTCCCAAAGGATGGCTCAGGATTTCAGTCTGTTTGGAGGTGAGAGAATAATGCACTTTGGCACAATTTCTTTACACTGTTACATTGGATTTTATAAAAATTAGCCACGAGAGAGTTAGGACTGCAAAGGAAAAGCAAGGGGAAGAAAACTTTGGAGGACTGTAGCTTATCAAGTAGACTGTTATTTCACATATGTTAAATTCTCAGTGTCTAGTGTTAGGCATCTAAATCCATGTTTGGTACCTAAAACAAGCAGCTTGATTTCTCAGAGCTGCTGAGCACCCTCAAATCAGTCTCATTTTTTCCAATTTTTAGTTTTATTGCAATTCTACCTTTTCTTTAAGAAATAAATCCCATATATTGTAGCACATAAATTATTATAAAAAATACATGGAAGGGGAGGCCCCTTTTTAAAGTAAGACATCCAACTTCATATTATCTGGATGTCCATTGGGAGAAACTCCCTCACTGCGTGTAGGGAGCTCAGTTAAAAATTAAACATATCTAACCCCTAAATTTCAGGTATATCCTTTTTTGTCTTGATATACATGATATGCAATAGCCATTCTTATATCCCCCTGTAGTGCAGCAACTCCTTATACTGTCTGTTGCTGTTGCTGACACCCTCAACAATGTGCAATACTTCATCCCATCTTCAATGTTACCACAGAAAACATTTACATACTTTGGCACTCAGTACCACCATACAATGACGTGCATTAGTTCTCCACACTATCCTATAATTATCCTGGAATGAGAAGCAATTAGTTTATAATTATATGGACAATTAGCTGTCTGAAGAGTTTTCAAATGACATTCCCCATATTTAATCAAATAAAGCCAGAGTTGATGACTAGCAGATGAGGGGTTTAGTTTTAATAATTTATATCTTTTCATTTCCATCCCAGCCTACATAAACTGCAGAGTCTTTAGCTGATTTGTTTTGTAACAGAGCAACTTTGAAGACTGGAGAAGTTTCTTTCTTACCATCATCTGTTGAGCAGCTACATTTTGATTTAGTGTAATGGATTATGATTATGTTGGTTGTACAGCAGTTTTTCTGTTGTTATGTTAAAAAGTGCTAGTTCTATATTCAGTAGATTTTATCACCATTACCTTATGATATATTCTATTATAGGAATACATGAAACTTTTTTTTCAAATAATTCTCTCCCTTTTAATTTACTATCTTAAAAAAAGGGAAAACCCCAGTTAATATCAGGCACTACAGCTAGAAAGAAAATTATGCTAAGGTCATATTTACAGATTGCATATGAGAGGAGGAGAGTAGCTGAGTGGAAAATACAGTGATAAAAGGCAAAGTCAAGAAAAGTGAGTTTTAAGGAGGAGGAAAGGGAGGGCAAGTGGTGACTAGATGGAACAGAAGTTTGTTCTAGAAAGTCAGGAAAAATGCCAAAAATGATGTATAACGTTCAGATTATGCTCTTATGCTCTAATATAATTATATACTGCATAAAGTATAGATTATAGTATTATATTGTTATCATATTCCTAATTGTATTTCTCCTGAATTTTACCTGATTGTGGTGAATCCTAGGATTTACTGAGACCATTTAGTATGTTTGAACCTGGCTCATCTGCGCTACGGCTTAGAACATGATAATGTCAGTCTTAGCACTAACATTTTATAAATATGCTTTTATGCAGCTTCCTAGAGTGCACACATCCACTATATGCTTGTTTGATATATTCCTCAGCTGGGCCTTGATTCTCCCTGGATTCCCTAGAAAATGCCAGACCATAAATAATAATAACTGCATAATCTTTCTGTATCAAGATGATAGTGTGGTGTATTGTATCTAGCACAACATCCTTAATTAAGGACAAAGTGCAGTCCTTTGACAGATAATTATAGGTGTCTGAAAATGTGGCAAGAAAAGTAAACTAGTGAAGTTTTACTCAAGGATGAGTGCAATAGAAATGTCAGCAAGCCTAATTAGAGTACATCCAGTGCTGTGTCTTTCTTTTCTTAGCTTGATCAATTGGACACCCCACATGTATACAAACTAGCCCACGGTATGTGGGAAAGGTTACATGATGCTGTTGCTGACTGTGAAAGCTGCATTTCTGTGTTACTCCTGAAAAGGTGGACTTACTCTTCCTAAACTCTATTCCTCTTTGGAATCTAGATTAATAAAATAGATTTCCCTAGAATCAAAAACTTTAATATATGGCAATTTTGATAAGATCCTCAGAGGAACTACCTGATAACCTCCCAGGCCTACACAATAATAAAATTAGTAGCCAAAAAGTTACTTGTTTGGTAATGGAACCCCCTTCCCCCTGCCCCTGATTATATATACTCCTGTGCTCAGAAATGTGAGCACTGATTTCAATCATGCATGTCTTCTATTGGTTGCATTAACTCCACGGCGCATATTCTGTAGCCCTCTTGGGTTTTTGTTTGTGTTACCCTTCAGTTCTTTCTATCCGGACGGAGTGTGCTCTGCCATCATGAAACTTGCCAGATTCGGGTCTGATGGTGATTCTGCGAGGATCTCTAGCTCCAGTAGAGATGTGCACTTCTAGTCGACCCTTGTTCAGGAACACTGCATAATAGGCCTGTAATGTGTAATTAAAACTTGTCACATTTGGAAGGATAGTTTTGCATTTGCCTAAGAACCCAGTAAAGCCTATCCATTCTCCTTTTGTTACACCTGTTCCTCCTGGGTCTAGGAAATAATTTCCCTGCAGATTCCTCCAGAACCCTGTTGGGGACACAGAGACAAGCCATTGCTCTACTTAAGCTATTAACTGCCCCCTCTCCACTGAAAAAACCCCCAAACCAAACCAAACCAAACCAAACCAAAATAACAAAAAAACCCTCAGTAACCTGTTGAAACTGCACTTAGGACTTTAACCACTGAAGATGATGTCTCAAATGCTGCCATCAAGCATTGAGATGAATCAGAAATAGCATCTCTGAAACCAAAGAAGTTACTTTGGATTTATACTTGTGTAAATGAGAATGACTATAGTCCATGAATGTACTTAAATCCTGGCTTCTACAGTGGCAGCCTGGATTGTTGTTAGAGTCCTGGAGGGAGTCTGGATTGAAGAGTGTGAAAAACCATTATTTTGGTTGGTGGCTGAACTAAAAATAAAAATCTGGTTTTTTTTTTTCTTAGCAGGGGAATAAATTAAATGAGCTGTATTATTTGGGAAATTTCAATGAAAGCTGAGAAAATGTGGAAGCAACTGGATTCGCACGAGGATTTAAGCACCAGCCACAAGGAGCTGGAAGTGCCCTGTGAATAACCATTTACTAAAAATAATCTTTCCAACCCAAATCAAGAAAGAGAAGTTTCAGTTTTGCTTTGGTACTTTCAGATTGACTAAGCAAGAACTGTCATGCAGCTTCATAACAAGGAAAATATAAAGAGAAGTTACACTGCAATAGCTGGAAATAATCCCATTAAAATATTTTCCCCCTTTTCATGTACATAAAGAGAAAAGAGGAAAATCTCAGCCCTAAGATTTCTCTGCTTTTTAGTATTACATGACTTGATCCTAAGCCTTCCCTCCACAGAATTACTAATCCGTGCATGAGTTCTGTGTATGGAAGCTTTGCAAAATGATGCCTGTAGTTACTCTGGCAACCAGTATCATGTCATGGAGGATTTGCAGGCTCCATCCCACAGTTACCATAGCAACCAGTTCATATCTGTTACCTGAAGAGCTTGGTAGTGGTGGAAGTAGCTGCCATCCTGAAGTTAATATTATGTGGATCAGCCATGAAAATGTATTGCCCCTGGAGTATATTCTTTTAAGTTCAAGTGTTCTGTCCCAATACAGATATGGGAGAGAACAATGAAAAATAATTCCCCAAACATACTGTGCAAATAAAACAACAAAGACTATTTAACTTTGCCCTTATCTGCTTATGTAGTTTCTGTGTTATCAACATTTAGTTCATTTCCAACAATATCCACATTTTCACTTATATCCTTTACTTTTGAAAGAATTTTTAAGATCGCCGTTATTTATTTATTTAAAAAAAAAGTTGGGGCAGGATATAAATGGTTTACATTAAAAACAAACATGACCAGTGATACAGTTAGTCTATAAGGTGCACCTCTACCTTGTTTTTATCCTGTATCTTCCAGTAGTGGCTCCAAACACCATATTAACATTTAAGGGCCTTATACTGCATTGAAGTCTATGTGAAGTTTTTCGTTTCCAAAAAAAAGCAAAATGGGGCTCACTAATAAGGTGTTTAGTTGGGGCTAAGTGATGTCTGCAATATTTATTTAATTCTTCCCCCTCCCCCAAACAACCACTGTCTGAGTAGTCCTGAGGAGAACCACATAGTAACACTCCATTATTCAGGTCTGATAAAAAGAATGGAAACGAATGTAGTTCACAAAAATAAACCAGCTGGAGTAGAAGCTAAAAAGTAGATGCTGTTGGAGAAATTATTAAGAGAAATTCAGACCGGAACTACAAAAATTGTCCTGCCATTATACCAAAACCTTCCAGCTCCGCTCAGTGTTGCTACATTGTGTAGCCTGACCCAAGAAATGAATTTATGAACTGCTAGAATTATGAAGGCTTCAAATAAAGTCACTAATTCAGTTAACTGTTGATGCAAATATCTCTGAACTTTCATCTTATTTTTCCCCTCAGACATGGGTAAGTCTTATAAAAAAGCACTAGACTTTCACACTTCAGCATTGCCAGCAGATTGAGGGAAGTAATTATTCCCCTCTATTCTGCACTGGTAAAACCACATTTGGAGTACAGTGTCCAGTTTTGGGCTCCCACTCTGAAAAGGATGTAGGCAAACTGGAGAGAGTCCAGCAGAGGGCAATGTTTAGGGAACTGAGGAACATGACTTAAGAGATGAGGCTGAGGGAACTGGGCTTTAGGCTGCAGAAAAGAAGACTGAGGGCAGACTTGGTAGCCTTTAACTCCCTGAAGGGGGTTCCAGTGAGGATGGAGCTAGATAGACTCTTCTCAGTGGTGGCACATAACAGAACAAGCAGCAATGGTCTTCAGTTGTGGCAAGGGAGGTTTAGATTGGATATTAGGAAAAACTCTCTCACTAGGAGGGTAGTAAAGCACTGGAATGGGTTACCGAGAAACGTGGTGCAATTTCCATCCTCGGAGGTTTCTAAGGCCTGGTTCTAAGCCCTGGCTGGAATGATCTACTTGTGGATGGTCCTGCTTTGAGGAGAGGGCTGGAGTAGATGATCTCCTGAGGTCCCTAATTCTTTATGATCCTATGATTCATACATACTTCCAGTAAATGGAATGGACAGAAACAACAAGTTATGTGGAAAAACCCAGCAGAAGCAACAGGTTTTCCAGATCTTCTACATTGTTCTGTACCTGCCCAGTCTGTCTGCGTTTTCTCCTTGGAGGTATGGGTGTCCCACCCATACCAAACAAGATGACCCCAGACTCATTCTTGGTGCTGAAGGACAGGTTGATTTCTGTACCCATATCAAACGAGGCAGGCTGCAGTTCTATGAAACCTGGTTTGGGGAAGCTAACAGTGTAAATGTTCTGCGAAAGGAAAGGGACAAAGAAAATGAATTTGTATGACTGAAAACAAAGTACAAACTCTCAGAAAGATATGTTAAATTACATGTTGTTATGAGATAAAAATATTAAACATCCATTAATTTGTTATATCAGTCATTGGAACAATTCTGGAGTTTTGTGTTCAATGTGAATGAGATGTTTACATAGTTCTGGCCTTAATTCAGAATATCCTGTTGCTTTATGGTTGACTGCTTGGTTAGGTACAGACATTCAAAAAGCCCAAGGCAGAATCAATGTAAGTTATACTGTTTTCTGTAAGCGGCATAGTTAATTTAGATCTGGAATGAACAGAGCACACATTCACCTTTTGGTGGGGGAGGAGATAAATCTTAGATCAGGTTCTGCCATTTTTAAACCAGTCTATGTGTCCCGAACTTTTGTTCTATTACAGTTATAGATCAGTTTCCTATCACTTATATGGGAAAAGTGTAATGTCTGTACCTGGTCCTTATGGTTATTGTAATTGAACTGTATTGTAATTGTTTTGCCTTGAATTAATATGGTGTGTTCTGGTTTTCTTACATTTAAACAGCAACAACTAATGTGAACATGCCCCAGATTCTATTATTTGTCAGATTTAATCAGAATATATTTTACATTAATTATATATCATGGCCACTACATCCATAAGTACTATTGCTTCATTGATGAGCCAAGCTCATGAATGACGTACGCACTGCTCACAGCACAACTGCTTTGCGCACTAGCAGATATTGGCACAATTTAAAGAGCACAGTATGTCATCAAAAAGTGAATGTATCCTATAAGAGATTTTCTGTTAACTGTTGCCAAATTGTGGATCATTCTGTAGGAGGGCACTGGGCTGCGTATGCTCTTTTAAGGGAGCTAGTAGCCTGAGAGGCTGCTTGCAGGTGGTGCAGGGGGCTAATGAGAGACTCACCTGATGGGGAAAAGGGTTCAGACTGGAGTGATATAAGCCTGAAGCCTGAGCTGGTCAGCCAGTCTCTCCCTGGTAGCCACAAGGTGAGGAGCTTTGGGCAGCAGCACTTCTAAAGGAACTGGAATTTGTATAACCAACTCTGCAGAACTGGGAGCAGAGGCAAGTCCCATGGACAGTGAAGGACTGGGTTTTACAGGCAAGTGGCCTTTGTTTTATTTGAGCCCACAAAGGGCCCTGGTGCTTGGGGAAAGCCTAAGCAGGACCAGGGGTCTGGGAGCCCAGATAAGGGGTGGCATGCAGTACCAGAGGTCCAAGAGTCCAGGAAGGGACTGCGTAAAGGACCAGGGGAGTCAAAAGGCCCAAGGGGGGAGGGTAAGTGCATAACTCAGCAACATCACAAAAAGATAACACCCATGAGGCTTCAGGCAAAGTGTAGAGTAGGTATGGAGCCATGCAAAGAGCCCTTAAGGTGACAGGTGCCTGGCAGGGGTATAGACAGGCTGAAAGGGCCTGCTAGTCTGTAGGGCACAGGACTGTGACTGAGGAGACCCAGAAGAGGCCTGGTGGTGACTGACACAGGTTCATACAGAGCCTTCCTTTTATAACCTTCATTAAGAGCAAGATGTGGCAGGAACGATTCAAGGGAAGGGCTGAAGTTGGGCCTGAGCTGGGCAGAGGCCTCAGGGTCACCAGGGAGCATCACAGCTGCCCCTATATCCACGGACCTGCTACATATTCCAACTGAACGTGTAGACAACATGTAGAGAATATCACCCTGGTCAAAACATGAACTATTATTCAAAGCAGATTTGCATTTGGATTTGAAGAATGAAGAAGTTTGGATGGGAACAGATATGCATCTAATAAATGTAAATGATTTTGATATTATTTGGACTGAATCTTTAGTTCTTCCATCATATAGTAAAATCAGCCTGTGCTACTGCATATGCCAAAAAAAGTGCTAGATATTTGGGGGGGGGCATCTACACAAGATGTTTACTGTAGAGGTGACCAATTATCTTTGTAGTAAAGACTCAGCATCTACACATGAGGCCCTGTTAAGCACCAGTAAACTAATAAATGCTGTCATAGTTAGTAATTGAAGACATAGGTACTTGAAGACATAAGTGGTATTGTTTAATACACAGTAATGCACATGTAGATGCTGACTGGGCTGGGTGCGGAATGAGGACACTTTAATGCAGGGGCTGCCTGCTGGCTCGCCCTGCACTGGAGCACCCTTGTGTCCCAGTCAGTCTCTCCATGGGCTGGCAGGCTGATCCCCTGGGTCCCCTGCTAGCTGGGGCTGCTCTGACCTGGCTCAATGTGCTGTGGTCCCAAGCGCATGTGTAAACACAGTGCCTGGGAGCAATAAATTCCAGCATGAACTGCACCAGAGTTTATTGCATTGTGCTAATTGCACCCACAGAGAAAAGAAATTTCACTGTGGGCTCTCTGTGTTCCATGCAATTCTTTCAGGTTGGGAGAATGTTCCCTTTGTCTGGAGAATTAAGGCATTAACCCACTCCCAAACCTAGTATTTGATATTTTTTCAGCTCATACATATTAAAAGCCTGTTCACTTAATTAAAGGTATCAAATTGATACTTACAATTAAAACAAATTATACCACTTATGCCATCACTTATCTTATATTTATCTATCCATTATTATGTACATTTATACATAATATGCCTGTCAATTCAGTGGGTAGCTATTAAAAATAAATGACCTGCAAAGCATTATTATGGGGAACTGATCTGCATTTTCCTGTATCACGATCACCACCACCACTACTATTAATAATCGTAACAACAACAACAACTTGTGTCTGAAATCTTGATGAGATGACTTAGATAGGACACAGACCTGCACAGAGCTGAGATGCCTGATGGAGGATTTGGATTCTAGTGTAGCACATGAATGTTAGGGATTGTTCACAAAAATTTGATGTAGGTCCCATGGCCAAGTGACATTTTTATAGCATTCACTAGGCAGTGCTACACATGCAATTAGTGCACATGAACAAACTCTAGAGTTTATTGCTCCAGAGTGTTTTGCTCCTGGACATGCCATTTGAATGTGCACCCAAGAGCAATCAGCTCCACAGCTTATTCATGCACAGTACATGGAGCCCGGTCACAGCAGATCCAGCTGGCATGGGACCCTGGCACTGAAGCATTCATGTGCCCCAGCCAGCTGGGTCATCATCTACATGTCCACTGCTGGGCATGAAAAAACTCTGGAGCAGGTTAGTACTGGTATTTACAAGTACTACCCTGCTGTGGGAGTTTATTTGTTTCCTGCACCCTAATGTGGGCACATGTATAGACGCTGAGACTTTTACTGTGGAGCTAATTAGTCAGCTCTGCACTAAACATCTCTTATAGATGTGCCCACTGTCTACAAAACCTGGCATCCACAGTGAACCTTCAGGAGACTGACTTTGTGACCAGTCCCAAAAAGAGACCCTTCCTTCAATATCTGATTTATATAGGCATTGTGAACCCTATAGTATTCATTCATTCATTCATTCATTCAAATACCTCTATTCTGTGAAATAGAAGAAAAGGACAGATGGCTGCAATTCAAGATATGTGTGGTTTATTTTCAGATCTGCCACAAACAGCTCTGAGATACTGTACAATCCCTTACAATTTATTTGTACCTAAGACTCCTCATCTATACTGTCGAGATAGTAGTATGGATCTAACATGGCCATGTACAGTTAATCAGTTTCTACCAGGAGAACTGCTAATCTCCAGGAAGAAACCACAAGTATGCAGAAATTCCAGCCTTTTTTCTTGGAGTAAAATGGCCATGCCAGCATAAAAATAACCTGACTATATGAGGTAGAAATCACACCCAGGAGAGTTTTTCCTGGAATACTGAATGTCTATATACTTTCCGCTGGCTTAACTCCTCCAGTGATGAGAAGGACTGGAGCCAGGGGAAAAGACTCCCATACCTGCCAGAGACTAGGGTCATCCCAGTCTAGAGAAAACATGAGGGACAACTGCTCCCTCCCCTCCCATAGACTGGGAGAGGAAGGGAGGAACAGTTACCAACTGTTTCCTACCTGTTATTCATTCTGGAGTCCCTGGTGTGAGAAGCAGGAACGCGGCTTTACCATGCTCCTCTGTCTGCTTAGCTGTTGGGCATTGGGAGTACAGCACAGGGAGTAGTGCCATAAGCCCCATATGTGCTTTTTATACCGGAGTCCTGGTATGTGAAGTAGGCAAAGGACTTTGCACCACTTCTCCAGTCTGCCCCAGGAACAGGGGGATTGGAGCAGTTCAAGCTTCCCCAAACTGGGGTCACCCTACTCTCTGAAGAGAGGGCAACTGAAGATTTACTGTCTATACTGCTCCTTCTGCTTTTACTCTCTGGACACAGACGCAATTATTTTTAATGCAGTTTGTAATATGGGGGACTTTGAATGGGTTCTCAACCTATGCTTGGGAGTCTGAACACGCAATAAATACTATTGTTTGTGAAATACTTTGTGATCCTGTATAGTGAATGAAGTCATACCCATTACATATGAATACCAGAATTTACATAATTACATCTGGGTTTTTCAAAACATGCTCCTAATTTTCCGGAACCTGTTGTCATTAAAATCAATGAATGACTCCCACTGACTTGTGTAAGTTGGAGCAAAAGCTAAATTAGTGCTTTTCAAAATCCCACCATTTCTGAAATATATGGTTAATGTCATTCTATTAGCCACGCCAGACAATATTTTTACCCTCTGAGGCCAAAGCATATACGAGATGGAGAGATGGACTTACCTCCAGTGTGCAGCCTTTGATTATGCCTACGAAATCAGGGCTACTTAGTATATTATATGGTGTTCGTGAAATTTCAATATCTCTGAGGCAACCAGCATATTTCTTTAAATTCACTTCAGGCCTGCAAAAACAATATTAAAATCAAATGCAACATTTTTCCTAGACAAATCTATAGACTTTCTTGAGCAGGTACTCCCACACCCGCACATATACACACTTGTGCATTCATGGTCCCAGAGAGACTTTGTTGTAGTTTTTTAAATGGGTGCATGCACACACTGAGTACATTCTGCCTTTCATCATCCATCAGCTCACAGTGCATTCTGTTTTCCATCATTCATCAAAGGTGTAAAGGGATATTTATCTCATCTCCACTGAGAACAGTCCTTTTTTCTCTGCTTTTTTAAGGAATGCTGTCACCTTTTGTGTTTAAACACAGTGAACTATGAAATAAGTAGGTAGTTG
Organism: Crocodylus siamensis; assembly: GCF_052110815.1. Classification (NCBI taxonomy): domain Eukaryota; kingdom Metazoa; phylum Chordata; order Crocodylia; family Crocodylidae; genus Crocodylus; species Crocodylus siamensis. Next base: position 101,213,739 of record NC_143395.1, on the reverse strand, counting down.
TTCTCTAGGCAAGGCAGAAAGATGCAGGCTGGGAAATCATAACAACAAGGAAAGACCTTGACTGGAAGACAAATGTTTCTTTCATCTGTATGCACACTAGATCTTGATGAAAGAGAGACTTTCATAACTGTAGATGTTTAGGATGAAATATTTGCCAAAAACTGCAAGAATATTTCATTCTGAGTCCTGGATACTTTTTCTGATAAAATAGTTTTTCTTGTTTTGGGAGCCCATCATGTTCACATTGGCTGAGATTCATTACTTAACTATTCCTCATTTTTATTTTTAAACACCATTTTATAAAAGCTATGGTATATTTCAGCTGCAATATCCTTTCCTGAAAAGTCAAAGAAAACAAAGCGCTTGGGTTGTGATCTGGAAACTAATTATATGCCCAATACAGGAAGAGTATTCTAAAGTAATTGCAGAACACCTATGTTATAGTTTACATGGTATTTCAATGACAGGCAAGATGACAAAAGCCCTGAAAATTCCACTATAACCAGCATGCTGGTTATAGATGCTTCTGTTCTGAGGTCACTAAATCAAGCCCCAAGAATTGAGGCTAAGTTTGTACTTTATTACATTCATTTGCCACCAATCTGACAGGAAAAAAAATGTTCCGTGAACTCCACTTCTACTGTAAATAGAAGCCTTTTAAGTCACAATCCAAAAGGAGCAACAGTACTTGTAGTTAATTCACCAATACATGTTATTACAGCCATTGTAGATCTTCACACACTCCTCATAGGACATATGGACAATCTGACCACCCAAACAAAAGAAAAAAATATTCCAAAAGTATCAAAGGAACTAAGATTCAGCACCCTGGAAAAACAGTTTGAATGGTTTTCAAGGATGTTAATTACAGAATTACATGGTTTAACACAGATGATTTGCAACTGTACGTTTTGGAAATGAAAGCCATTCTTTGCATTATAGCCATCTCAGCAAGCACAGCATAGTTTCTGACAATTTTGCATCCTTTATCCAAGTTCAAGTAAGCATCTGATTTACTAAAATCACTCTCCCTGTGCTTTATTTGTATCCATCTGGTTATACTTGCCTTTCACTTTCAAATCTTTTCACCCCCTTTTTTACTGCTTCTTTATAGATTGATCTCCCTGGTAGCAGAGCTGTTTTGCTATTTCACTGCCAGCCATTGCTTTCAATTGCCCAACACAGCCACACTGCACAAATGCTCATATGGTGGATAGTCTGTGGCCTCCACAGAGCATTCCCCACTTTCTCTCACCCCACCTTTTACACTACCATGTCTGGTTTAAAAAATCTGCATTTCTCATCCTACAACTCCTAACTGTAGGCTATGAAATATGTGACTCATCTCCTTCATTCCCTGGTTTTGTAGTTGTATGAATTCCCCAACAAGGTGAAATTTCATCCAGATATTTTCTGAGGTTCACGACTTTTCTTTTCTTTTTTTCTTTTTTCTGTTAAGTTGGAAGTTTGGGATAGTCCAAAGTAAAATTCAGAAACACAAACCAAGCCAAAAGAAACAGGTGGGTTGAAACCAACCCAAAAGGTGTCAATTCCCTGCCCTTAAACCCAAGCTGGCAAGTTCCACACAGATGTGTATCTACTGTTCCTATTGCATTCAGAAATGAAGGTTGCAGCAGTCCCTGCATGGAGGCCCCTGACCCCATGGAACTATACTGCCTTTATGGAGAGTGGAGAGTGGAAGTCAACTTTTAAACACAGCTGGCACCCCATTTTGTTTCTGCAGAACCCCAATATAATAAGCAAAAAATATAACACAGCAGAAATAAGCAGCTGTGTAAAGAAGCTAGAAAGTTGTTTCTGGAGGTGTGTGCACAGCACGCAGCATGACAGCGTTAAGCACTTAGGAGCAGCTTTGCTTGTTGCAGCAGGAGCCACTTGCTGAATTAACAGCCCCAGGGTAACAGCTGGTATAGATAGTACCCACACGCTGCTTCCTGACCCAAGCTGCACTTAACTCATGCAAGTCATGCAGATAATTAATTATCTTTACCTTGCTTTCATACTAGGATAAAAAAGAAAGACAAAACAACATTACTTTTAATTATATTCATTGCAGCAAATAGCATTCCTTATCAAGATTCAGAACATTTCAGATTGAAACAGATTTTAGATAACTCAAGTGGAAACAGATGTTGGGGTAGTGAGATTCTTTTAATTTGTATACATATGCCCCAGACATTGTCAGGCTAGAATAATTAACAATGTCACCCCCCTTCCCAACAGTCTGCCTTAAAATTTAATTTAGATCAATAAACTCTTATTATTTTTTGCTACAATATGTCATGACTAAGAGAAAATCATATCAAAGAAATTGGCAAGAGACAGGTCTGGGACTAGCACTCAGTCTGGCGCATTTACAAAGTCACAGGTACTGCAATGTCTCCTGCTTCCAGCAGCTCAGACTCTCTCTTTGGTCAGGATTTCCTGTAATATGCATCTTGCACCAAGTCATGACTGATGAATCATAGCTGTAGGCAAAATGTTTACTACAGTTTCATGCTTTAGGGTTGTTGGTTGTAGCCATGTTGGTCTAAGGATGTAGGCAGACAAAGTTCATTGGGTGAATGGGATATCTTTTATTAGACCAACTAAATAATTGGAAAAAATGTTCTTTGCAAGTTTTGGGGCACAAACACCTTTTTCAGGCATTGGGAGAATCTGATGGTGTTTTGTATGCTCTCCTTGAAAGAATAGAAGTCAAAATGCAAAATGCAGGTCTGTGAAAATGCAAATACATGGCAGTGAGGATCAGAGGGAATGGGAGACAACAGGTGTGAGACAGGTAGGTTGCTGGGGGAGGGAGGGGGAAGGTTGAGCTGGTGATAAAATGTAGCTAGTAAAATGCAGACAGGTTACCTGGTGTTATCAGGTGGCAGTCAGGTTATAATGTGCCATAAATCCAATGACTATATTTAGTCCATGATTGTTTGTGACCAGTAGATTGATGAAGTGAAGTTTGTAGGCTCATCTACAAAAGGTGTTTTATACATTCCCTTTGAAGATTAGAACTGAGAAACTGGAGAGAGAGCGGCTGTCTTGTGAGAAGTGGGCACCCACCAGTAACTGGGTATTCTTGCCTTTGATAGATTTCTAGTGTGTGTGTTCATTCTGGTGCGCAGTTGTTGTCTGGTTTCTCCTACATATTTTTCATCAGGGCATTCAGTGCACTGGATGAGATATACAACATTTCAGAAGGTGCAGGTGTAAGATCCAGCAACGGTGATGGTTCCGTTGTAGGATATAGTTATTGTGGGAGTGGTGGAGATGTGTTGGCAAGTTTTTTATTGTCCTGCCATGGTCTGGATTCATTTGGTGTGCTTTGTGCCATAGGAAGTTTGATTCTGATGAAGAACTTGGTGAAGTTCGGTGCTTTATGGACGGCACATTATAACCTGCCTGTCATCTGATAACCCCAGGTAACCTGTCTGCATTTTACTGGCTACATTCTATCAGGAGCTCAACATTCCCCTTTGCCCCCACACCTACGTATCTCACACCTATCGTCTCCCATTCCATCTGATCCTCTTTGCCATGCATTTGCATTTTCACAGACCTGCATTTTGCATATTGGCTTCCATTCCACCCAGGAGAGCACAAAAAACACCACCAGACTCTCCCTATGCCTGAAGAAGGGGGTTTATGCCCAAAAGCTTGCAAAGAACACTTTTTCCAGCTTTTTAGTTGATCTAATAAAAGATATTACATTTACCCAAAGAACCTTGTCTATCACAGTTTCATGAGCTCTGCTCTGGTGTACTTGGTTTCCTAAGCAACGACAAAATGGTATATGTACGAATAATTTCTTCACATAATTTGGCAGACACCACTGCATATTGCATAATATAACATGATATTTTATGAGTGAAACAGCTTGGGTCCTTTTATTAGAGCGTAAACTGACATCAGAGGTATAATAAATGAAAATTAGCTAACTAGTACATTAGCAAATATGCCTGTTTTCCCTTTTGACGTGAAGCATCCTACTGATCCACAGATAGGCTTCGTTATGCACAAGGTGATGTTAAGAATGTCATTATGACATGTAGATGAAGCTAACATTGACTAATAGTCTTGGTTTTGTTATAGTTCATCTGCCCATTGAGACACAGAGGGGTCCTTTCCTCTCTAAAATTTCTGAGTGTTCGTTTCAACTTCACAATGGTTTTTCAGGTTATTTAAAAGCACTTATGCCTGTGATCTTAGACCAACATGGTTACAACCAACAGCCCTGAAAAGCACCTATTGCATTCCAGCATATATTTTTTCAATTAACAAATATTAAAGCATATTGAAAATAACATGATCTCTTTGATACATAATAATATTTACAGTGATTGCTTTGCTGGAGTAAGCAGTTGAATATTTGATCTTCAGAAAAAAATATAACCAAGGTTCAGTATATATAAAGCATATTATATAATATTTTAAGTATATTCAGAATAATTCCTGAACACAATGACAGTTTTGAGTAAGAGTTCAAAACTAGAACTTTTGTCCTCAAATGGATTTCAGAGTAACTACAGGCGGAAATATGTTTTACATAAATGCTGATAGTAGTCTGGATTCTGCAGAGGCTTACTCATAAGCAATACTCAACTTCAGTAGGACTACCCATGCGTAACTTTAAATACATGTTTAGGTCAGGGCAGGACAAGACCTCAGTTTGGTCATACAAGTTTTGAGCTGCAAATTGCATTCCTCTCGGAAAGAAAGGAAAGCACTAAGAAAAGCTCAGCTACAATATTGCCATTCTACACAGAAACAGGAGGCTATTTTCCTGGCTCATGCTGTATTTGATTGAAGCAGTGAACAACTTAAGACAGCTTAAGGAATGCAATGGCACTTAGAGAGGATGTTATCGGTCAAGAGCATCAGTGCTTGGTACCTTTAGTCCTTCAATTTAAATAGAATTCACCATTTTCTCATTGCAAGTGAACTGAGAATAAATAAGCATAAAGAATAAAATTATACTTTCTCCCCTTTCTTGCCATAGGCAAAGATGTTATTTTCACCCCCACTTACCTCAGGTTTCTCAGTGTTGGCAATCCACCAAAATATATTTTCTCATCCACTTTCAAGTTAAGTCCAAAGTGGCTTCCTGTAGAAATTGTGGCTATAGTCTCTTCCTGATTTGTGTCTAGGTCTACAATTGATATGTTGGCTGGAAAAACAATTGGTAAAAGTTTTTAAAACAATCTTAAACAATACTGTTCTAATTTGCTCTGTGAAAACCTCAGAAGAATCATTTTTTGGAATGACTGACATTGACTTACAAATTATCAATTATTTGGGCAGTGAGGGGCTGGCTACTAGAAGGAACCCCACCTTTTTCTCTGTTGCTAAAATGCCAAAACAATCCCGGTTATTTTAAAATATATTTTATTCCCAATCCAATTTGGTCTGTTCTCAGTGTTAGTACTTTATTCAGTAAAGCGTGCCAGACAAAATCAAAATGGGACAGATCATTGAAGCTCTAAATCATTGGTTTCAATCCAACCCAGTTCAGCCATAAGCAAGCTCTTTAACATATGATTTCTGTTCAGCATCCCAAGCATAATTCTTTTGATTATCTCAGCTTACATCACACAAACAAACCAAGCAGCTCTTAAAACATAATTTCCACAACTGTTAGAAGGCTCAGCGGTGTCATCAAAGGCCAAAACAGAGTGGATATACAGGCATACTTCCTCCTTAGTGCTCTGCAGTCCTTTCTTAGGTTTATATTTTATAAAATTAAAGGTTAAAGACACAACAGCATTTTTGAAAAACATTCCTAACCTTTGTAATCCAGGTTCAGTCTCAGTGTATGATACACTGCAAATGAATATTTTATGGTTGCTGTGTTTGTCTACCCAGGTACTGCACTGCCAGCATTTAACTCATTACTTTTTAAAGTAGTGTGGGATACTCAGGCTATGAAAGGTGGGGTACAGCATAAAACTAACTCCTTCTCTATTAGAAACTATGTCGGCTTTTTTTTTTTAATGAACTTTGAACAAGATCAGGGTACTGTTTGGGAAAAAAAAAAACATTTTTACTCAAATGTATTTTTGAAAGTAATTTAGCCAGCTGCAAAGGAGAATTATGCCCAGAAATTAAGCTACTGGTTTCAAAAGAAAATCATAAAAGACCTGTTTGACACTGCAATCAGGCACATCTCACCTAAGCCACCTGTAATCTAAGCAAAAGAAGTTGCTAAATCACTTTCTTCCAGAACTTTTTAAACCCAGCAATTTTATACATCATCTTCACAGTGATTAGATGGTTAGCTGTACTTGGTAGGGTAATTAGGAAACTTAAGGTGTTATCACTATAGGAACTCACCTTGTTTTTGAATTCTTGACAAGGTGAATGATTTCCATTTCCCATCATTGTGCTTTTGGTTGCTGATAGCAGAAGCTGTACCTGAACCCAGGTCATAGCTAACTTTTATGCGCCCATCACTGAGCTCTACACTCATGAAATCTTTCTGTTAATGAAACAGATTAGACGCATGATTTAGACATGCTGAATGCTGATTTCTGTTCTGATAAGCAATATTTGACATTAAGCAATTGTTCCATTTTCTGAGTGACACTATAAAGGTATATTTTAAACATGTGAAACTACTCGGGCATTTGATGTCTGTAACTGCAGTACTCTGAAGTGGGCTGTCAGTGAGTTGCTTTCTTTACTACCTACCTGCTCAGGCAGGTCACCTACTAAACTGGTGGGTTGTCCTTTATATTTGTCTTGTCAGGCTGAAGGACAGGCTATAGCCTACAATTATCTGAAAACTACACTTATCTTTGAGGGTACTCCTGAACTGCAATCAGGAGATATGATTGCAGTGTGAGTAGACATGTCTGAGCCAACTTTAATTTACTGAGCCTGGTGAGCAATAGCAGGAAAGAGGTGGTATGGATTCTAACAGGTAATGTCCCCGAGATAGCACAGTGCAGTGCAATTTGCTGTAATTCTAGTCAACCTCAGGTGTTGATGTCTAAATTGCAAGTACTGGTGGATGACTGGAGCTGTAGTATAATGAACTACAAAAGCTGAGGCAGACAGTGGCTAGAAGAATTGTTAACCTATTAAGGAGTCAGGGATCTGTGAAAGACAGGATTTAAGAAATGGGAGATTACCGCCTCAGGGGCATTAGTCCTTCTGAAAAGTTTAAGTCTGTCTTGTTCATGGACTGTTCTGTAAGACCGAGGCTTTTTATTCTGCTTTCTACAATTAAAAGAAATGTTTGGAGTGGTGAAACATGAACAATACTTGGATTAAGCAAAAGTGTGAGAATGATTATATTTATATACATACTCAATTTTGGGAGAGGAGAAATGGGAACATTTGATAAAACCTGAACTACAGATACCTACTCATGTCTATTCCCAAATCACTAGGGCAGGGATTCTCAATGATTGTTTCCTACTGTGAGACCACATTTTCAGAGGGAGATTATTTTATGAACCATTCTGCCATGTCTAGAATGACCAACTGTGGCATGATAAACCTAATTGCAATTTTCTTCTTCTTCTTCTTTTTAAGTATCACTATCACATGTTGTTGACTGACTTTTAGTTTCTCTATTGTCAAGATGCAGGGCAGCAGGCAGGGTAATTAGCCCTGGTTACCTGCATGAATCCAGCCTAGACCCCTGCTGCTGGCTCCTTATCTTAACCACTCCTGATCCCCCACCTGTGATATTACTGTCTCCTTATGGTGTCTGCTCCTGATTGCCTGGCTCATGAAACTCTAGTGTCAAGCTCCACAGTAACTAGTCACATCCCAGTTCCAGCCTTACTGTTGAGGAGCACCCCAAGAGCATCATAGGCTCTCCTCATCTGTTACCCCAGAGCCACGCAAGGTTCTCCATGGCTGTGACCCCAGAGTCTCAAAGGCCTCAGAATCATGTCATGTCCTCAGAATCTTGGAAACTTTAAAACCTGAATTCTTACAATCCTGGTCCTGAAATGAGCTATAGGGAGAAGGTTACTGCCAGAAGTCAGAGCAGCAGGTAGGCTTATTAGGGCCTCAGTGCCCAGAGAGCTACTCAGCAGATGCCTCTATCTAGCTCCTGTCTCCTGTCTGAATCTTTGTTCTTAGTTTCTGCCCATTGGTTCTTTGTTCCAGACTCCAGCCACTGTCCCTGATGACATGGCTTGTGGATTCAGTGTGGACCCCTTTTTCTTATTTCTTGCCTAGTCTGCTCCAGCTCTCCTGTCTTGTGGCTTTGTTGGGATTCTGGCTTCATGATCTTGCTTGCTCCTGACTCCCTAGCTTTTGTATGAATCTTTAGTATTAAGCCCCAGGGTGACCACCGCCACCATGGTCATAAGCCTGGCACCTGTCCTGCCAGTTGTATTAGGCATAAATACTCTCTTAATTATTACTTTATTTTCCCCACCACTCCTTTTGTCCTTTAGTACAGTCCTTAGATGTATCTATCATTTCCCAGGCATGATTTTGGTAATTTGTACCACTGGAAACTTGGGGAGGATCTAGGCCTCATTGAAGTCAGTGATAAAACTCCTGTTGACTTCAGCTGGGTGAGGATGAATTTAAATATGTGCACTTCACAACTCCCCTCACTCACATACCCAAACTTAGGTCAGTCGATTAGAATACTTCTGGTGTCATGTACCAGTCATTTCAGACTCTTCAGCTCCTGTGCCACAAAACCCTCTTCCACCACTGAAGAATCAACCACCATCTTAAAAGTACATACTTTTAAAGAAAAACTTTCAGTTCTTCTTGTGAACTCAGTCAGCTCCACTTATATACATATCAGATAAGACCATAGCTTCCTTAGTTGCAGAACACAATAGAAATCTAAGTGTTTGCCTCACGTTTACATTATTAATGAACACTGGTTATCTTCATATTAATTGAATACATAAACCTCTTTAGTGGACAGCATCTTCAGCTCTGCTATCTAGTTTGTAATCTAACTGACCATAATAATCGATAGCAAAAATGGTTAAGGGCTTAGCAGGTCTCAGAGTGCTGGCATTAGAAGCCTTGAAAATGACAGGACTGGCTAGTTGCAGAGATGCTAGTATGACAGTACTGACAGCAGTTGACAGCAAGCTATTCTCTAGTTAATGAGTGTATGTATTCACTAAGTAAGGGTAAGCATATAATCTGGGTAAGTGCATACCCTTTTCAGGCTGAAGGATATGCACTTAAAAGGAATGTGCTGTCCTAGAATTCAGCCATCGCAAAATAAGAGTAAAACCTCATGAGAAGGGGTTTTTTTGTTGCTTGTTTTTTTTTGTTTTTTTTACCAAGTCCTGTGTGGCAAGGTACATCAGCAGAGCACTAGAAGCGAAGGTCTTGAATTTGAACATGACCATGGAGACATTGGGATTCCAGCGGATTGGACGGCTCACCATAGCATAACCATCTCCATCGAACTGAACTGTTCCCTCACTGTCTGCCACCTGTGGGCTAGAAAAGAAGGACAGTCCTCAGCTTCCAACCAGTCTTCCCTATTTCTGCATGTGAAAAAGGAATCTGAAGAGATTTTGTTTTTATACTAACACAGTTTGACCCCTGAACCTTAAACACAGCCCATGAAATACTAAACAGAGATGTTCGAGGGGGAAGATCAGGAAACTGATACAAACTATGAAATGTACAATGACAGACATCTCATCTTAATCATGGAAAAACAGCCAGATAAGGTGGTACTCCACTTTTTTTCAATACCTCAGAGATCAGTACATGTACCAAGGATGTGGGAGGATCAAAGTTCAATGACCCCCTTAGCCTTAAGGGTCTCAAATTCACACCTTTTTCCTTCCAGGAAAATACTCTATTTGCTAAGCTATAGATTATTCTGGGTGGTGCACTTCCAACTTTTTTTTGAAAGTGTCCCCAAAAAGAATTGAAGACTTATTCAATCAAAAAGAGACAACATGACTCTCCTGCTTGGAGGGAACATGACACCCAGTACAGATCCTCCCTAACCACAAGAATCTCAAGTATCTCTGCTCAGCCAGGAGCCTTGACTAACAACAGGCCTGCTAGTTCTTGCTATTTTCTAGATTCAATTTTGTAATATACCAGGTTTCCACAATGGGGAGGCTGACACCCCTTCAAGAAAGGAGGAGTATATAGAAGACACCCACAGAGCCCATCCACCATCCTAGATCCCACAAATTTTGTGATATAAGGAAAAATGACCTATTGGAGCTCAAGACTTCTAGGGTGAGTCCAATCACAAGACCTTCCCTCTGGAAAGCGTCTGGTCCAACAGTTATTTAAGGGTTTAAAATGAAATAGTTCTTGGATGAAATCTACAACTAGTGCTTAGAGCTTCCTTGTTCCCAGGAGAGTGACCTAATCACTGACTTAGAAAGTCCTGGTCTCTTTTCTTTGGCCTTATGAATATTGAACCTAGGTCTCTCACTTCCTGGGAAAATGCTCTGGCCCCTGAACGATGGGATAAAAGGGATCACTACCATGGGCCCCTTTCATGGCCTTGGAGTTAGGCACATAAGGTCCCAAGAAGTGTGGGATTGAAGGTCCATTTTATGTTCAGCATTTCCTGTTGGCTAGCTTAGGTGAGTCTATGACCCCCTCTACATGTTACATGTATCACACAAATAACCGGTTAATTACACAATTACCTTGAAACCAATTACAAATGCAAAATACTTATCACAATAAAAAGCTCCAACCAGCTGTAACATTACACCTTGAAAATGTACACTAACTTTATAGTTTAATTCACCACTGTGGTAGGAGGATTGCCCCTTTTGTGATCCTCCTACCATGGATGTTTCATGCACCATTGGGGTGGGGAGATCACTGCGGTGGTGATACCTTGCTCTAGGGGGCATGGGTGCCCCCATGGCTGGGAGCCCCTCAACTAGGGTGTGTGGAGATCCCAGCTGTGGGAGTTTGCTTCCCCCAGTGCATTGTACCAGCAAGAGTACAATCCACAATTGCACCTCCTGCCATGCATGTGTGCATTAGATCCTACCATACCTCTATGTGTAGAGGGGGCCTATGTATTAGCTCTCATGAGGAAATACCAATCAGAGAGTGTCTAACTGTCCATAAGCTGAGGTTAGGCATATAACCCAGGGTCACAGATTCCATTCTAGGAGGCAGAAAGCATTTCCAATGCTGAAGTCCCTTTTGTGAATCTAGACTCTAGCCCTTACTTTTCTTTTGGCCTGATCCAAAGCCCATTGAAGTCAGTAGGAATTTTCCTGCAATTTAAGTGTGTTTTGCAACAAAGCCTCAGGCCACAGTACTCTCCCCATTTGTCTAGAACCCATTAAGGTATGATTAACCTTATTCTTTAAATGAATTAGACGGTATCTCTTTTGGCATTCTTTTAACATCATTTTTAATAATCCCTTTAATTTTATGAATTTTGTGCACTGTACTAATGAAACTTACAAGGCTTGTTGTGGGCTGTTGAAGATCTTTGTATTACTTGCTCCACAACATAAATGTGCATTGTCACAAACAGTTTATAAAGAAGAGTGAAAAGCATAAGAAGCAGCCAGTTCATTGCTAACCTGACAGCACATCCTTTACAGTCACCTTCAGTTTCCCTGAAATTCCACAGTCCTATGGGCTTGCTGTCCAAGTATGTTTCACCCATACAGCCATTGAAGGTAGTGATTCTTACAGCATCTGACTTCTGCAAATAGGAAATTATGGAGCTAGTTAGAATGTAGTTGAAGTCATCCATTATCTTCAAAACATAATGTGGAATGGACATGACAAATACTGCAAGTGACTGGAGTTTTTTAATGAAACATCATTCTTGTCTGACAAACCCTTTTAAAGAACTGGAAAGCTTGTAGTAGTACAGGAAGGCAGATTATGAGACTGGGGAGAAGGTAGAGGAAGGAGGCTTTTTGGTTCTCCCCGTGGTCTTACTGCACAGTTTGCCTCCCCAACCATTATGATAACTAGCATCCTTCACTTATGGAAGGCTAGGCCCTTTTTTGGAGTCTATCAGTGTTTTTTCTTAGCTAATCATGGATAAGACAAACAACCTGTCTCTACAGTATTTGTAGTCCTTGAAGGTCTGGGAAGGGAAGGACAGGAAACTGAACCAACATCTTCCAAGCTGAAAGACTGACTGTTAACCCACTTAGCAAAACATGGGGAAAACCCGATTTTAGATTTACCAAAAATAGGGATGGTCAAACAAAATTAAGCCCCCACATACCAAAACCCACTAGGCTAGGTTTCTGTAGACTATCTAGGGCCTTTCTCATTTGATTTGACAATGTACAGAATTGTTCATCCTTCTAGAATTATATAGTTTCATTTTAAATTATACTTCATCAATATGAGCTGATTTTAAATGTACAAACTTAGCAATTGACACACACAAGCACCTGCTGTTTTCTCAGAATATTAAGAATATTAACCTGAAGAATATAGAGAAGAGCAACTTGAAAACTTTCAAACAAGAGTATGACTTGAAAGATTTAATGCATTGGTGATATTTCTCAAGGTAATTGTAAATGTTTTAATTAGCAACAAGTATGAACTTAATGTCACTTTTGAGAATTTCATGTCTAAGCATCATATTTTTCTACTCAAGTAAAATGATAAATGTTTTTTAAAACCAAAAAGGAACATTTAAAAAAAATAAAGAACTCTGCAGAGGCACAGACAAAAAGGGATTTTGTATTATATCCCAGGGCAAAGCTTCAACTCTGTCTGATCACGCAGACTGTGACCCAGTGATATGAAACAGTAGATCTGAGAGACAGAAAGTGGTTTTTAAAGTATCATTGACCTTGTTAAATGCCCAAGGAGATTCAGCATTTTATACAAGCTGCTCAGTGAAAAGATAAGAGTTTTTGTAGGACTTCATCTTGTGCATTTAACAACTGCACATATGGTAACAACCAAACTTATTTCAAGAGAAGGAAGCAAATTTAACATGTTTTTTCTTTTTAACGCAGAGAATTTCCTAGAACATAGTACAGGCATTGAAAATGTTGAGAACCCAGATTCTCAAAATCAACCAGTTACACAAGGCTGGTTAATAATTTATTCTGGCTGCCTGGGTGAAGGACCAATTTTCAGGTAGCGCCATTGGTTATGGATAAAATGGGTTCTGTTAAAAAAACAAACAAAAAAAAAACCTTTCCAGAATTTTCATTCTGATTGGAAGCTGGTATTTTAGTGCATGACTTGTTGGGGCTTGCTCTAATTCAGCAGAAGAGTTAAGCACATGCTGGAAACTGGGGATGTACTTCACTGTTGAATTTCTTCCACTGTATATTTGCCTCATTGTATACTTCCCACGTGCTTCTCAGTAATTCTTTCCATTTAAAACACTTTTAAGTGTCAGAATCTTTATTCACTATTGACACTTCTTTCTACCCAGTAATTCTATTGTAATTGTTTTAATCTTTGGTTTATGATGCTCCACGTATAAGTTATTTCTGTTAGTTGTTCACGTAGCATATATGTTAAGCTGCATTTTAAAGGAAAAGGATGCTGTAGTAATAGAAATGTTATTCAAGCATTAACAATAAAATTCATTATAAAGGAAATCTATAAAGCAAACTGGATGCATCTACATGTGCTATTAATGTGACAAAATAAACCCTGGTGTAGTTTGTGCCAGAGTCAACTGCTCCTGGGTATAGCATTTACACATGCGCCTGGGACCACAGCACTCTGAGCTGGGGTGGAGCAGATGAGGGCTCACAAGGGGCCCCAAGGGTCAGCCTTGGGCTCTGGGTAGTGGCGTTGGGTGGCGGAGGGCCTGGCTAGGGTATTAGGGTGCTACAGTGGAAGACTGGGCAGCAGTCAGCCCTCACACTTTAGCTTCCTTGTACCCCAGCCAGTCCCTGTCACCATCTACACCTGTATGTTGGCAGAGTAAATTACTCCACCATAGGATAGTATTGTCCACAATGGCATTGTCCACAATCCTGTGGCAGAATTAATTAATTTACTATGCCCTAATACCAATGCATGTGTAGACTGTGATGCTTTATGCAGAGCTAATTAGTCAACTCTGTAGTAAAGTCCACATGTAGATACACCCACTGTAAATTAAATCAAAATTTATATTGTGGAAGGTAATGATTTGATATATGATTATTTAAGTCTGTTGTGTTGATAAGTTGAAAATGCAACTGCAATTATTAAGTATCATATTCTGGTTGGAATATTGAATAACAATAGACATTCTGGAGAAATACTACTCAGAATATTGCAATCAATAGATCCCAATAAAAGTCGTAGGTAATAAAATGAATATCAGTTCTCTGAGATTTATAACTTTTAAATGATCTTTTGTTTAAAGAAAGACCTATACAATTTTAAAGGATTGTTCAGAAGTTAACACCACACACAAATATTATTCAATGTAATGAACTCCTTTATAATGGCATATTTTCACAATGGCAGTGATTTTTGCTTTAACATAGCTGCAGTGAAAGCTGTTGCAGCATTGCCCCAACTACCCCCAGAATCTCTATACTTCCTAATTCAGACATAAAAATTTGTTTCAAGCTAGTATTTAAATCGAAGGTTCAGTCCCAGAGTAACACTTCCCCACCAACTTTAGGTTAAAATATTTGTGGGGACATTTTAAAGCTTTAGAGCTGTGTAAATACAAAACGAATAGATGTTTGCTACATTTTGTGCTTGATTCACTTGATTTAACTCAAAAAGGAAATCTGAAATGAATTAAAATCAAAACAATAACTTTTAGTTTTTAATTTTGCCCTGATGCTTCCCTCCCTTTTCACTTTAGGGTGAACTACTTGTGGTCAACAGGCCGAATGAGGCCGGCAAGTAGCTTCTTGAAGCTCAGTGATTTTCAAGATTTGCAAGAATGTAAATGTTAGATTATTTTTTTTAAGTATTCAATAAAGAATCTTGAAATTTAAATAGGTGATATAATTCCTATTAAGTCAATGGGATTTAAATAAATGCATAAAGCTAAGCATACTCTTAACTGCTTTTCTGAATAGGAAGGACTCAAGCATGTGATTAAATGATTACCTGAATCAGGATCTTAGCTAGTTATACAGCTTTGAAAGCTATGAACTACCCTCATTGAACTCAATGTAGTGTTTACTTTGAAGCCCAACAAAGAGTATTTATTGTTGAATATTATAGCAGAAATATACTTGTTAACCTATTTATCCCACTTGGTTGAATTCCACTGAAAACAGAAATTAGAAAAGTACTGTGTCATGTACTGTCAGTTAGTACATGACTCTAGAACATCACCAGATCTTACACACTCTCACACTTCCTGAAGGACCACAGTATAAGAAAGAGATGGCTTGGATAAGACAGTGAGCTGTTGTGCTCCATAGCCAATATGAATTGGCAAAGGCCAAGGGACTGGTGGCTGGGCAGGACTTATTCTGTATCTGGCTTTGGAAGGCTCAGTACTCTCTTCAAGTTTGAAGCAGCATCTGTACTTTCAGCAGCTGACAGATTATTATTTTCAGCTGTTTCCCTGTAAGGACTCTTGTTTATGGTTCACAGGAGAACCAAATGTCTTTGTCCTGGCTAGGAAAGCAGGAAGATAGAGACTGAGATAGATTTACAGTTCACAGTTGCCAGGGTAGCAGGGGAAGAGAGGGTAAACAAAGATAGCTGTTTATTCCTGCAAGTTCCCCGCCCCCTTCAATGTTTCAGTGAATTTGCCACTCCTACATTCAGGGGTATCAAGGTTCCTGGCAGAGTTTAAAGTATCCACTGGGGGAAGCCCTTCAGCTCTCCTCCTGTTCCTGCAGTGATCCCCTGCACCCAGCAGCCCAGTCAAAGCTGCTGGGTGTACGGTTTTGACAATTTTCAGCCCGGCTGGGACAGCCTCCATCCGGAACCAGAGTCAGGGCTGTCCCAGCTGAGGCCAACAGTCAGCTGATTGTCAGCCCAAGCCCAGACTACACTGAAAACAGTTTGAGTCCCCAGTGGCATTCCAGAAGTCAAATGACAATCAGCTGATTGTTAGCTGAGCTGGACTCATGGGCACTCTTCAATTTACTAGTGCAGGAGGCAAGTAGTCATAGCACAATTAGGAGCTAATCCCTCATTCCACAACCGTGCCTCCTGACATATATCTGTGGCATGCCAGGAGGCATGCTTGTTGGGACTGGGGATCAGATCCCATTGCACCATTAAGTGAAAATGTGCCAAAAACTTATGGTACTACCCTGCCCTACCTTCTGGACTTCAGACTAGCATCGCTAATTACCTCACTTGTACAGAACTGCATAGCAATGGATCTGATCAAATAAAAACCCACAATCAGGTCCACAAATCTTCCATAGGGTTTATGGATATTTTCTTAGTTATAGCTGGACTTTAAGCAATTGGTTTAAGGAAAGGGAAAGGGAATCTAGATTTGCAACAGATACTCCATCTGTGTCCTTTGTCTTTATATGTGTCTGTGTTTATGTAGGCATGCATCCTACAAAGTACTATGTGAACTTAATTCATTCTGTACAAAATAAAGTATAGCAAAGGTTTGCATCCTACACCTATTAGAGCTGTTCATAAATGGAATTTTGTTTAATTGGCAATTTTGACATTTTAATGTTTTGCTTTTGTTCCAAAGAGTGAAAAGATACATTTAGAGGTCTACAAACCACTATGGACAATTTCAATATTTGCTGCTGAAATAAAGTGCTCCATTTCCTTTCCTTTCTAACATTTAAAAAAAAATAAAAACAAAAAATTAAAATGTCAAATGTTTCTGTCAAATATTTCACTTTCTGGGAAGTATTTCCAGTTGAAAATATTTAAATTGGGTCTAGTCAGAATAAACTTCCAGTACATTCACATGTAAGTTAAATACAACTTTTGAGCTCCAGATAACTAACAATGCAACTTCAGAGCTGCCAATGTTGTACATCCCCTGCACAACGTAAATCATGACGTTAACATCTCTCTTATTAATCCCTGTCCTGAAGGCCTAGTGACTGAAGGCCCATAGGAGGTAAACAGAAAGAAGAGTCAACAGAGAGGAGTAAAAATTCACAGAGGTCTACTGTAAACATTTTCAGGGTTGCACAAAGTGAAAGCAAACAGATGTCCATGCTCAATTTGTGGCCATGTCAGAAGTCAGTATTAAATCAGGCCACTTTATTGCAGCCCATGTCTGTTTGCTTATGGTGGATATCTTGGGAAATATAAAGCTACCCTTGGCTTTCCAGCCTTCCTGGAGCAGAGGCCCCATGGGCTTGAGGTGCCCAGTCTTGCACACTGTAGGAGGCCTTGGGAGTGCCTGCCTCACTTTCCCATGTTCCTCCAAAGATCTATCTGGGTAAGAGGGGAAAGTTGGGGGTGGGGTGGGGTGTCTGCAAGCAGGGATTTCTTGCTTGCAGACAGATACCCCATACAGCACCCAAAGGACTCTCTCCCCAGGTGATTCCCTTTTCCCATCTGCAAATGCAGCGGGGTGGGGGGACCACTGTGTAATTTCCCCACTCTGTGATTGTAGGCACGTGGGGAAATTCCTTGAAGAGGCACCTCCATGTGCATGCCTGCAAATGTGAAGGGGGAGTGGGAGTTCCCCTTTCCATACTTGCAGGCATGCATGGGGGAATCCCTTGCATAGAGATTTCCCTGTAGATGTCTGCAAGTGCAGAAGAGGGAGTGTGAGTCCACTGTCTCCACTTGAAGATACCCTGTAGGGTATCCTGATCTCCAACACAGGGAACATGGCAATCAGGGATGGTGACAGACCTCCCTGGATCATAATAAGAGGTGTTGTAACATATATGTAGTATAGCTAACCATGCTCCACTGAAGATGTCTGTCACTAGTGTGATGATATCTCGATGGACAAATCAATGATAGGCATTAAGAGGGAAGCAGATTCATGGTATTTGGCAAAAAAGGACTAATAGTTAGGAAGCAAAGGCAGATGTAGAGGATGAAGATGTAGTTGACAAGCCAAAAAGGAGACAGGTGGAAGGATAAACCAGCCAGAAGAGAGAATAGCCTGTGAAGCTGAACTAACAGGGCTTGGAAAATTTATTAGTGGACAAAAGGAGAGGAGGTATATCAGTGGCAGACAAAATACGGCCTGCAGGCTAAATGCACCAGGGCATTTTATGCAGCCTGTGGGGCCCCTAAAAAAATTAGTAAATTAATATTTATTTGTGCCTGGCTGCCTATCAAAGCTGACAGGAGGCAGGGGCAGTAGGACCCAGGGGGAGCCCTCAGCAGAACTGAGCAGCTCAGCCCCATCCCACGACTAGCCACTTCACTCTCTTCCTTCCCCCACCCTGCTCTGGTGCCATGTAGCTCCCAGCTGCATCACCAGACTGGGGAGCATGGGGCCATGCCAGTAGATGTGTGTGTGTGTGTGTGTGTGTGTGTGTGCGCGTGTGCGCGCACGCAGGTATACAGGCAGGGGCAATGTGTGTGTCTGTGTGTGTGTTCATAGGGTGAGTCCCACATGCACACCCAACCATACACATGCACACATACCCCGCCTCACACTGCCATACATGCAGACCCCCACACCCCCTCATACACCTGAGCCACCCTCCCCCATACACTAGCCTCCCACAAACCCCATACCTACCCACACCCCACATAGTCTCACACCCACAGCTCCTCATAAATCTATATGCACCCCCCATGATATACAAGAGTAAAACTTCATTTTAAGATATTGTCTCTGTACAATCACCTCTGTGTACACTACACAAACACATGTACATCAGGACAAAAATATTTTTTGAAATCAAATTAATGAATGCTATAGATGTTTGCTTTTTAGAATATAATTTGGTATTTTTCTGGTTCCAAGATGGCAAAACCCCTTACTGAAAGGAGTACTTCTGGGGGAAGGGGCTTTGGGTGGCAAAAGTCAGGGGTTAGGATGTGGGACTTCTGGTCATAGGATGGAGACCAGGGGATGGTGCACCTGTCAAGGGGAGGGGCTACCCATGCAGACCTCGACAGTTTTCCAAAACTCGGTATGCCACCCTCTGTCCAAAATAATTGCCCGCCCCTGAGTTATATGAATCAGCAGAAGGAACAAGTACCTGCCAGCATCCAAAAATGATGAAAAAGAAACAAAGGAAACAGGCATACTGAAGAGAAGGGACAAAATAGAAGAGAGAACTAAAGCAGCTGGGTATCTGGGAGGAACACACACTGTTACCAAGAGCAGTGCTGTTTTAGGAGCTCAGCTGTATTATGAATCAATACAATACTTAGCCACATGAGGCCCAGTTGCTATTAAAAATAAATGTTTAACAATAATAACAGCAGCCCATGTAATTATCAAAACCTAAGATTTAATGCACCAATGGTAGCAAACACCTTACCTTTATTTTTCCAGTTAGCCCACCAACAAACAGCATGGCATTTGCATCTACATCCAGAATAGTATAACCAGGTGGGGAGATTTCACTGACAGTGGTTGGCACAATGCTGGCTTTGGGACCATCCAGAGCTCGGACCGATACTGTGCCATTTCTCCCAGTCCTTGAAAACAAAGAACCCCCCAAATTCTGCAGTTAAACCCCTGGTAATGTTCAGGTTTCCATATACAGTCAAAGGAAGTTTCTTTGCTCTCATATACCCATGAAAGCTCTATACAGGATCACAGAGCAGGTGTTTCTTGCCTCACTTTTTACCTTGAATATATGTATACATTAACTAAGAATTCAACAAGTAAAACAGAGAAGCTCGACTTTTGATAATTACTAAGACTAAAATAGCACCATGTAATTGTTTCTTGACTTAATAAATGAAGCAGGCTATGATCCAAATTAATTTCTGAATTTCCTATGGTTTATTTGATTAATTTCATTCCTTTGAAGTAGGTGATCATTTAATGAAGTCCTTTAATTTACTTTACTGTAATGTTAGAGACCTGCATCCTCCACAATAAAGTTCCCTGGGTGATTATTAAACTCAGACACAAGCTGCATCATTTTTAATTGTTACCCTGTTGCGTTTAAAATTGTCTTTTTAAGCTTTGTAATATTATTTATCGATTTGTCAAAAGTTTCTACACATTTCCTGTTCTTTAACTTAGAATAAAAAATAAATGTAGTATCAGCTATAGGTGTGGTGCTTGCTGAAAAATATTTGCAATTGAATGGAAACCACTGTTCAGACTGACACTCCATAGAGTTCACCTGGCATCCCTCTGTTGCTCCCTCTCTCAGTGCACAATTACTTTTGCCACTCCCCCACCCCATGGTGACCCCACAGTTTAGCACTGCTCATATGTGTGTATACTCCAGACAGTCCCTACAAAGGATCTATGTGCTAATTAGCTCCCACTAATGAAACTGGGTGTTCTTAACACAAGTCCTGGGATGCTCCAAAATTTTATGTGAAGGTGAGGCACAGGGCCCTCTGGTACGGCTTCACCTTGTGGAGGGTAGAGCCACATTAATCATATGCACCAGGCTGACAGAATGTGTGACAGAGGGATTCTGGGTGAACTGTGTGCAATGTCATGGCTCACTGTGACTTGAAAAAGAGTCAGAGATGGGGGGGATTGCATTTAATGGGCACTGGTATGTGTCTTATTCAGGTGGGCTGTACAATGTTGTTTCCTGGCAGGGGAACTACCATATTTTCATAGTTTCATAGTTTCTAGGGTCGAAAGGGACCTGAGTAGATCATCTAGTCTGACCCCCTGCCATGGCAGGAAATATCATGATCACCATGGTGGTTTTCCCAAGCACAGCGGATAACTACTGATTTAGCATTGGTTAGTACCTAGGCAGAGATGACATACAGTTTACCTTCCCACTTGTGTTTCCAGTGGGTTGATCTTTTATGCCTACTTTATGGAACTAGAAGACTCTTCCCTAGCCTGCTTCTGTGGCCATATGGCTGAGGGCAAGCAAAACTTGGAGGCATCTAAACCCCATGCCTCTGGCCTTGGGCTTGCATGTAGGATGCACACCAAATGTTTTGGAAACATCTGAAGGCCCAGGTGGGGGTGGAGGATGTTTGCCCGTAATAGTGCCATATATGGTTTTTGAATGATTCATGGATTTGGAATCCATTTGGCTCGGAATATGAAAAAAAATTCATCAACAGAATTTAAAAAAAAAAATGAATCAACAGAACAACTTCTTGGTTACCTTTGGCTAAGATCAAGTGTAGTGGCTGGGCAGAAGCCCAGTATACTACCTGGATTCATGCCAGAAACACTGGGAGGATAGTGATGGGGCCCTGGGATGGAGGAGGAAGAGTTTTCAGAGTCCAGAACAGTAATAGTGGCAGTCTTGGAGAGGAGAGTGACAGTTATGGAAGGGGAAGCAGATCAAGAGATAAGAAGTGAATTGGCAAATGGAAGAGAAGAGCCAGAGTCTGATGGAAGATGGACAAAGGCAGGGAAAAATGGACAAAAGAAGATAGGAAAGAAAAGTGTGGTAGGATTGGTGGTGTTGGAAAATGCTGTATTGGAGAAAGCTTTATTGAAGAAAGCAACTCCGGTCGGCAGAAAGACCAGGAAAGGAGGCAGAGGAGAGGAGGTCTGAAGGGAGAAATAAGGTATTGAACAGTGATTGAAGGGAAGAGGAAGACTAGTGAGAGGAATAAATCAAAGAGAATCAAATGCAAAGAGAAAGTGAGAGATGCAGGGGCAAGAAATCTACTACTGCTACAGAACAGTAGTAATAGGGGAAGGAGAACAGAAGTCAGACAATGAATAGATATGAATTTATAGAAAAAATATTGTTCGAAGTTTTGAATGTTGAAGTGGACCATTTTAATAACCTGGTCACCTTTCCTAATTGGAAGTCGTAGGAAATTTTGTACTGGAGCTTAGAAGGCTATGAGGAAGGTTATTTCTGGAAGACATATGCAGCAGTAGGTGAGAGAAGAACTGAAAGGGAAATAAGTTTTATTTCAGGAAAAAGACAAGAGAAAGGATGATAATTATTCAAATGTACATGGGCATGCTTGAGATGGGGGTAGAGAAATGTTTGGAGAATTATGTACAAAAAGTTATGTATGTTGAGAAGATACATGATAAATACAGTATACAGACAGGATCGTGGAGAGCTCAGGTGGCAAAGAGGGTGCATGACAGGAGTCCCGGCAAGATAGTGCACTTACTTCCAGTAACCCAAGTAGGGCCACACCGAGGGTTTATAATGTATTTCAGACTGCTTAAACTCTGAAAAAGTGTGGGCATGAAGGACACGTGGCCACATACCGCTGCCAAGAAATACTGAAGGGTGTTACTTGCAGGGAAGAGGAACACTTACAGTGCCAATGTTTGTGGTCCGTCTCAAATAAAGCTAGGTCTACAGAGGAGCAGCAGAGGCAGGAAAGTGAGGAAGAAGATATTGAGTCAGAATGCATGATGGTGGAGGAGATGCCACAAGCAGGAAGAGCTGGGGAGGAAGATAGAGAAATTTCAGTATGTGAAGGGGTGAAGCTGGAAACAGAGGAAGGAAGAGGGAAGGATAAGTGGAACAAGTGACTTTGAGACTGAGGAGAGAGAAGAGAAGCAGGAGGACTGAAGACAGAGCAGGAGAAAGAAGAAAGCCAAATTGGGAAAAGAAAGAAATCACATTCAATAGTTCTTAAGAAAAAGAAGCTGCACAATGAAAGAGAGGGGGAGGGTTGATAAAAAGCTCATCATTAATGTGGTCTGGGTCTAATGAAGAGGGGAAAGGGTGGGGGGCGGGGAGCATAAATGTGCAGGAGGGGGGAAAGGGGAACCTTTCTTAAATATTAAAGCAATAAAATAACTGGCAAACACTACCAGAATGGGAAGGGGAGAGAATTAGAGCTGACAGCATCAAGCAGAAGCATAAAAGACTCTAAAGTAATAAAGAGATGAAATTTAAATGGACAAGCATGACTTTGTGTATTGCATCTATAAATGCCAGAAGTATGTTACTAAGGATGAAGTGGACTAAAATTATGTCAATAAAGATACTACATTTGCAGGAGTGTGGAATCCAGTGAGAGAGGGATTACAAGAGTTTTGTCAAGAAATGAAGATGGGGACCATCATGGTAGATGGGGTGCTTTGCAAACAAAGTGGCTGGAGTTGCAATTTTGCTCAGGAGAGAGAAAGTGGAAGTGAGGCAAGTGCAAGTGATTGCAGAAGGGAGACTGCAACAGGCTGTGGTGGAGTTTGAAAAGAAAGTGTTACAGTTTTAATGTATATACCCTGACTGAAAGAGAACAAAGGATGGCCCTCTTCAAGAAATTAGAGGTATATGTAGGCAGAGGTAGGCAGCAAATTCTGGTGGGAGATTTCAATTGCATTATTGAGGAGGAGGATAGGAGAGGGGACAGAGGGGAGAGGGAGCTTGTCAAAAGTACTGATTAATATAATAAGAGATGGAGGCTTTTAAGATGTATTGGCTAGTGAGAAGGTGATTATGAGGATGGAACCAAGTGGGAGAGAGGTATCAAGGACTGATTTTGTATTAAGGTCAGGTGGGGTAGGGATTGGAAAGAAGGTGAACAGAGATTTGACCTTCAGCTATTATTGGATGTTGAGAATGGAAGTGAATTTAAATATAAGCAGGGTAGGGGTAAAGGGATGTGGAAGTTAAATGTTCAATTATTACAAGATGTTCAATTATTACCTGTCAAGAATATGTGGAACTGTATAAAGGATGGAGGATGTTGAAGAGACATTACAAAAGTGTCTGGGAGTAGGGACAATTATTGAAAGAAAAACAAAAGAATTGTTCAGAAATATTGCTCGAAGAGAAACAAAGAAGATGGAGGAATAGCTAGAAGAACTATGGGAAAGGAAGCAGGAATTATTAAAGGGGGTGGTGAGAGGTGTACAAGTAAAAGAAGAACTGGAAGACAAAGTGATGAACTGAAGAATGCTTCAAAAGAAAATGGATGAGAATATCTTTCTGACCAGAGCACCTTGGATGGTGAAGGGGGAAGAAGGATGGTGTAAGTATGTTTTGGTGAAATTGAGGAAAAGAAGAAAGGAACTGAAAACAGTGAGAACTGAAAAGGAATCCAAAAAGAAGAGAATACAAAAGTGTTGGATATGGTGGCAGAGTTTTATGAAGAGCTGTACAAAAGAAGATGAGCAGATGGAAGAAAAATGAAGGTGTTCCTTGAGGGGATAAAGGAAAGAATAGAGGTTGGAAAGAAACAAAAACTGGAGGAGGAGTAATGCATGAGATCATAGAATCATATAACTGAAGGACCAGAAGGGACCTGCAAGATGATCAAGTCCAGTCCCCTGCCACGGGCAGGAAGTTAGTGGGCTCAGACAAGCTCAACAAGGTTCTTGTCCAGCCTCATCTTGAACACCTCCAAGGTTGTGACTGCACCACGTCTCCTGGGAGTGTTCCAGATTCTGATGACCCTTACAGAGAAAAAGTTCTTTCTTATGTCCAGCCCGAATTTACCCTCTATTAGCTCATGCCCACTGGTCATTATCCTCCCTTGAGGTGCCTTCCTGAACAGTTGCTTCCCTACATCTTGATGCTCACCCCCGATGTACTTATAGGCAGCTATCAAGTCACCTCTCAGCCTTCTCTTACTCAGACTGAACAGGCCCAGTTCCCAGAGTATCTCCTCATAGAGCCTATCTTCTAGGTCCCTAATTATATTGGTGGCCTTTCTTTGTACCCCCTCAAGCTTATGCATATTCTTCTTGAAGTGTGGTGCCCAGAACTGGACACAGTACTCCAGCTGTGGCTTCACCAATGCCAAATAGCAAGAGAGGAGCACTTCCCTGGATCTACTGGCAACACATCAGCTAATGCACACTAGAGCTCTATTTGCCCTTATGGCAACCTCATCACACTGATAGCTCATGTTCATCTTCCGGTTGATCATGACCCCCAGGTCCTGTTCAGATGCTGTGCCAGCCAGTGGACCACCACTCATTGTATAGTTATGGTGAAGGGTCTTCCTACCCAGATGAAGGACCTTGCACTTTTCCCTGTTAAACCTCATCTGATTCTGTTCCACCCATAAATCCAGTCTGTCAAGGTCATCCTGGATCTTTACTCTATCCTCTGATGTGCCCATGTTTTCCCACAGTTTGGTATCTTCTGCAAATTTAACCACTGAGCTTTCCACCCCCTCATCCAAGTAATTATTAAAAGATCTTCATTATAACTAGTGTAAATACAATAATATGCTAACTATTAATCATTATGTATTTAATTAAATACATAATGCTAACTATTACATATATTAAAAAAAACTTTAATTATAAGATGGGGGGGAGGGGGTAAGCTCATCTTGGAATCAAGTAAATATGATCAACCTCTATCACTGCTGCTGTTTTTCTCATCAAAGGCAGGATACAACCTGCTACAGTAACATTGTATATGCAACCACTGCCTTTTCTTCAGTACCTTTATAAATCAGAGTTTTTATCCCAGTTAGCTTCATGTTTGCAAGAGAATAGTATTGTGATATCCATAATACTCCCTTGTCCTAACAAATATCTCTAGAACAACAAATTTTACTTTAATTAAATATCATGCCCATTTTGTGAACTTGAGCAATCATCTCCATTTCTTCTCCCTTGTAAAGGTTCCCATGGGACAGATCTTGAATGGGGGATGTGTGACAGTGCAGTCAAACCCTCTTTTAGTAGTATAAGTAGGGCAGGGTGAGAGGCGCATTGGCCCTATGATTTAGAGTGGGTGCCTACCTGCCAAGTCAGTTGATGGCCTGATTTGCCCCCAGTTCTTGAGTCAGAAGGGCAGCCAGTGGTCCCTGCTGCCAATCCTGACTATACCTCTTTTTTCAACATCTTAGAGCTGCTCTGGGAATCTCTGGGCAATGGGTGCAACATATATCCAAAGCTGAAACATTACTGTACATGTGACATTAAGCAAGGCCCAGGGACAGATGTAATATCAGCAAGCATACAGATGTTCCTGGCCAAAGAAGCTCCTAAAAAAAGATCCCCAAAAATGAGGAACATCTTTGATCAATCCCTTTGACAGCTCTTCTTGGGAAACCTGTATACTCTTTGGAGTGTGATGGGGGTGGGTGTAGGGAGAGGAGGGTTGCTCAGTCCTCTTGCATCTCATACTGCACTGCTCTCTGCCACGAATGCCTGCATGTCTGCATGCCTTTCTGCCTCCAGGCTCCTGGTTTCCATGGGAGGGTGTGGGGCCTCTGGTCTCCTGAATCCTGGAGGCTGCAGTGGTTGAAAAGGTGCAGGGAGAGAAGGGACAGAAAATACTCTGCCATTCTCAGCAATCTCTGAGGCCTTAGAACAATGCAGTTGTTCTCTCTAGCCCTTGGGCTAAAGAGATGAATCCTTGCACAGTTTCATATATTTCATATATTTCATAGACATCAGGGCTGGAAGGGACCTCGGGAGATCATCGAGTCCAGCCCCCTGCCCAAAGGGCAGGAAGTCAGCTGGGGTCATAGGATCCCAGCAAGATAAGCATCCAATTTACTCTTACAATGTTCTCAGTCTGCAGAACTGGTAAGCTGGAAGCTGAGTTCCTGCTGGTGGGGGAATGGAGCCACATGACCAAGCAACTTCTTATTGCAACCCCTGGCTAGAAAGCATGCCACTGTATGCCACTGTGGTGATTTTGTGGTCTGATGGAGGGAGTGTGGCAGGGCCTGTCCAGGACCAGAAGCACTCCCAACTGCAGTCAAACTTAGAATGCTTCAAATGTAGGTCTGCTCGTGGCCTGTGTGAAATCCAGTAACCACTGAGATGAATTGCAACTTCCTCTTCATTTCACTGGGGCCAAAATTTCATCTGACGCCTCCATTCTAGGAGTGAATACCCCCATTAATGGGTGTCACAACAGTTATGTCACATAATTTTGAATTTGTGTCCTTGGAACTGGGTAGAAATGTAAAGATGAAAGGAAAAAAAATTAAACTGGTGCACTGGTTTAAGCACTTACTCAGGGGTACTATATAATGATGTCAGTTAAAGGTCTTCAGAGCATCTGACTATCAAATATGCTGAAGGAAAGCAAAAACCATTCTGTAGCTCTTCATTTTGATCCCACCAATTCATCTAGTCTCTTTATAATCTAATTCTCCTCAACACTGCTCCACTCTTCAGATCTGTGTTATTGTAATTGCTTCCATTGCTGAGTTAGCAGTTTGCTCCATTTGCTTCAAATGTAAGAGCACGAATGCCCTATATCAAGAACAACCAGTTTAATACGTGATATGCACTTTGTAGAATGTCTAAATTCCTATATCATGTCCTGGCTGCATTTTCTGCTGAACCAGCTTTCTTGTAAATGCAAGTCCTGTTCTACTGTGACATGAAGCTATTTCAGTGTGTGTAATATGAATTCAGACTGCACTAAACTGATGAACATCTTATGTAACTATCTCAATTTGCATTCCCCTAACTGTAAGATTTAATTAAGCTAGCTTTGGAAACTTTGCCATGATTTTATTTAGCTGTCATGAATGGCTGATTTTTGAGATTTTACTAACTTGTTTACACTAGACATCCCCCTCTTCTGAGTTATGGACAGAATAGAAATTAAGACACCTATGTTTTCCTTCCTGTCTTGCTTACTGACAATGTTATCTTTTCACTGCCTAATATTATGTCAAATTAGCACATTACAGTGGAACAGGATTTATTCAAATTAGGATTCATGTCCTTAAACAGATATTAGTTTAGCTGATATTGTATAAGATACCATGGTTTATTCTGTATTAGCAAATAAAATTTGGAATGGTTTAGTAAAAAGATTACAATTCTTTTAGCAAATAATTAATTGTGATATGGTAATCTTTATATATGACATGTAATGTGGCCATGGTATAATATTATCTACTCTCAAAACAAAAGCTTTAAAGATTTTAATAGTGACTCATAGATTCACAAATTGTTAGGGGCTGAAGGGACCTTGCAAGATCATTGTGTCCAGCCCCCTGCACCAGGCAGGAAAGACAACTGGGGTCAGGTAACCCCAGCGAGGTGACCGTCCTGTCTCCTCTTGAAGATTTCCAGGGTAGATGATTGTACACCTCTGGAGAGAGCTTATTCCACAGTCTGGACATACTAACTGTGAAGAAGGTTTTCCTAATGTTGAGCCTGAAGTGCTCTTACAGGAGTTTGTGGCAATTACTCCTGGTTTTCCCCAAGGGTGCCCTGGTGAACAGTTGTTCGCCAAACCCTTGATGTATTCCCCTGGTGTAGCAGTAAGCTGTTACCAAGTCCCCTCTCAGCTTTTTCTTTTTTAGGCTGAAAAGACCCAAGTCCATTGGATCCAAGACAATTGGAGATTAAATACAGGGTACCCAGAGATTAAAACTATACTTTTTAAACCAGCTGATTTTTTTTTTTTATTACCATACCATACCATATCAGATGGTATATTTCCCTAATGTACATACCAAGGTCATAATTCCAAATATATGGTTTGAGAACTACCTTGAATTTCAGGTCTTAATCCACCTAAGTTCTTGAAGTTAGGAAAGGGAAAGAAAATATTCAATAGTTGTTCTCTTAAAATGTGTAAAATCTTCCTGTGTGGTTTAATAAGTATTTTTAACCTTGATTTCCCATAAACTATATCTTTTCACATGTTCAGCTTGAAAAGACATTTGCCTATAAAGGTGGCATTTTGAGTAAGAATAAGTGTACTAGGATGTGACAGGCCATCTATTCCGAATAACAAATGAAACAGAGATATTTTGAAAGGATACAATTCACTGAAATCCAGAGATACATAAAAGTTTTCAGTCTGAGTGCAAAAACACCCTTTAACTTTTGGTAGTGTTGAGGTAATGTTTTTGCCCTGATGGTCGAAGAAGTATATGAGAGGCAAGAATTCTTGTTGCATGATATTTTTATTGGACCAACAGGCTGGAGCAAGGGTACTGTGATACCTGAAAACCTGCCTATATCCAGTCATGCAGTTGGTCCAATAAAATATAGCAGCCACAAGAATTCTTGCCTTTAATTTTTGGACATTTTAAAATAGGCTTCGTTATTAATGGGTAGATTATGTAATACTTTTATTATTACATATTTTAACTGAAGTAGTGCCCACAATATTCTGAAGCACTATCTATATGCCCACAAGGTGAGACAGTCCATAACAAAAGAGCTTACACTGCATACATGAGAGGGAAAAAAAGGGTATAAAAGTATACATACAACCCAACTTTTAGATAAATATGAACTGCCCCCAAATTACTCTTTACCCCCTATTTTAAGGTACTTTGGCTGGTGGGTGTCAAGGGCAAAGGGGGTTCTGAGAAGCCTGGATGAGAAGAGTCTTACAGATCAGTCTAGGGGTGGGGTTTCTAAACAACAAGAATTATGATGGAAGTGTTATAAAACAACAGGGTAAGACTGGCATCACTGAAAGAACGGTGGGGGGCAGGGTTATGGGCTCCTATAAGGTAAAAGAATGGCTAAAGAGGAGCAAAGGTATACGGGATTTCAGAATGAGAGTCACAAAGGAATATAGGCTGAGCACTCATGTGCCTAAAGATGGTTTATGCATTAAAAAAAATGCATAAACTTTTGGATGCAGGGACCAGAAACCAATGCTCCTCTCCCTCCTAGAGCAGTGTTCTCATGACTGCACTATGGCATTTTGCTCTCTCGATTGGTTGCTCTCTGACTTTAAGAATCTTGTATTCCTTTTTTTGCAGCGTCTACAGAAACAGTAAAGAGGGCCTACTTTCCAAGCCTACCTTGTCTGATAGTCAGGGCACTCTCCTGGGCAGTGAGAAAGGTGAGATCCATCAGGCTGAGGAGGTATAGAACCCAGAACTCCCACTTTTGGGGCCAGTGCTGTGAACTTTTGGCTATAATAAAAAAAAGACTACTACCACTTCCTCCTTCTTTTTGAAGGAAAGTAGCTGGAGGAAAGTAGCTGTGACTATGGGTAGATCTAGAATTTCCTAAGGGGGTGAAGCACATTACTCCTTGGACCATAGGGTGATGGGGGAAAGGATGCCCAGGGTAGGCAGGGGCCCAAGGGAAGTTGGGTGGGGATCAGACGCTTGAAGGGGGAACTTCCTGCTGCCACTGACACTGTCCCCATCTGAGCTGGGGGCTGCAGGGAGCAGCTGTGTGGGATTTTGAGCTCAGCTGAGGACAGCAGTGGTAGTTAAAGGAGGGTTCTTCTTTATAGAGCCTGTTCCCTGCCAGTAGGAAATGCAGTGGGGGAGTAGCCTGTGCAAAAAGAGGGAACCCACCAATCACTGCTGCCCCTTGCTGAGCCCAGTACCCTGGACAGCTGCAGCCCACAGCCAAGCAGGAAAAGGATGACTCTGGGGCTATTTCTGTGCCCTGGTCAGGTAGGGACAACCACAACGGTGGAATGTGAACTAATGTGCTCTCCTCACCCTTGCGATGGATCCTTCCCTGGCTGTGAGTACTGAGCTCAATGCTGTTAATCATTGTTAGGTAGGCTCTCAACACCGTACTGGATTGGGTCTCTCAGGAGCCTTTAGCCTGGTTTGTGAATCCTAAATGGCCTCACGCAGGTAATAAATGCCTAAACATTCAGATAAGCCAAGAGACAAGTGCCTCTGGGAATGAAAGGGAGCTAATCAGCATGATCAGAGGTCAGGAAAACAGATCTTACGATGACAGGCTGAGAGCCATGGGACTCTTTAGCCTGGAAAAGCGCAGGCTCAGGGGTGATCTGATGGCCACCTATAAGTTTATCGGGGTGACCACCAGGATCTGGGGGAACGTCTGTTCACCAGAGCGCCCCAAGGGATGACGAGGTCGAACGGTCAGAAACTCCTGCAAGACCGTTTCAGGCTGGACATAAGGAAGAATTTATTTACTGTCCGAGCCCCCAAGGTCTGGAACAGTCTGCCAGCGGAGGTGGTTCAAGCGCCTACATTGAACACCTTCAAGAGTAAATTGGATGCTTATCTTACTGGGATCCTATGACCCCAGCTGACTTCCTGCCCTTTGGGCAGGGGGCTGGACTCGATGATCTCCTGAGGTCCCTTCCAGCCCTAATGTCTATGAAATCTATGAAATCTATGAAATAATCTTTAGGTCTGTAGTTAGGCTTTCTGGTGAAAGTTTAGGCACAAATGGAAGATAGGTGGGGTTTCTATGACTTGCTGTCTTGGATTTAGATACCTAAATTCCTCTGTGAATCTCAGCCCTGAAGATGAGGGTAAGAATCTTGAATATGAGGATGTACTGAAAGGGGAACTAGTTGAGGGTGCCTTGGTGAGAGTGATAGGCAAGGAGACTATAGAGTGAAGGGAGAAGGGCAGAGAAATGATGATAGAAGTAGGTAATGGATATTGCACATCTGTAGTATGCAACAGAGAGTACCTGCACCTTTAGAAGGCCACTAGTTAGAAGCTTCCTGATAACAGACTACTGGACACAAGCTCTAAAGTTTCTATTAAACTGGGCTGCATTTATCATTGTTATTGTTATAATGACACTGATTTAAAAAAATTATCCTTGTACAAATGCTGTACTTATTTCCAAAAGAATGTGGATACAAAAACAGGATTAGCGACAGACCTTGCTGTGTTGTATCTTTTCTTTCTACACTAGCCAAACCTTACAAAGCTTACCTAGAGGCTTCAATTCGGTACCAAAAGCCATCATCTATGGTCAGATCTGGATACTCAACTCGTCCAACGCCAGAACCCACATCCCACAAGAAGTTCACCTTGCCTTTACGCATCTCTATGGCCAAGAAGTCAGTCTAGCATACAAAGAATTAAAATAAAAGGAATCAAATAGTGAATTGCTTTAAACATTATAAAAACATAATTTTTGAAGATCTTCCACACTTCTGAAGATCATAAGTAAACTTATGGGGTCCCAGGGAACCATGTTCACATAGCAAATTTTGAATAGTAACTCCCATGAATTCTACATTAAAAAGTCATTGGATAAAAAGAATAAACTGCTGGGAATAGGGACCATAACCCAGGACTTCTCTCTCTTCTGTTTCTGACCATGAAGGGAGTGTGGTCATTACTAGGCTACACAAGTTTGGCTCCCTCTTATTAGTTCTCTTTCTGGATGTATTACTCTTTCAGGTCCCATGAGAGACCAGGAATCTCCCTCATCCCTTCCATTATTTAATGGTTCTTTACCATGTATCTTGTTCTAGGTAGCTGTGTATTGCTGGTTCATTGGAGAAGCTCTTAACAGCAATATTATAGCTGCTTAGAGATTATGTTTTAAACATAAACAATATTAGTTAGAAAGCATTCATTTGGCTGGCAGTATTGTACTGAAAAAGGCCAGTGTTCCATAGGTTAATACAATTATTACCTTCCAGACTCTTCCTTTTATAGTAGAAAAATAAAATACATTGCTCAGAGTGTTTGAAAATGAACACTTTCTCCCATTTACTGAATTATTATTGATGGTTTGAGAAGCCTGTCTGCTGGAGGGCTTGTGGAAAACTGAATCGTTCATCACTATCATTCCTGAAGTTATTATGGGCTTGAATGGAAGTCATGGTAAGCAGGGTCTTTGACAGATCCAAGATGATTAGCTACTTCATTCCCAAGGGAAAATGGATGAGAAACAAGCAAATGAAAAATCAACCCAGTTGTACTACTACTGATTTTAGTTTTAATGCAGTCCATGTAGGAGGCTCAGATTGGATTCCTAGATAAACACCAAAATATCTGCCACTCATGTTAATTCTAAGGCCTACGTTAATACAAATAAAACTTTTTTTTGTTTCTTCTGTGAGTAACAGTATATATCTAGTTATCCAGGTAAACTCTTGGGTCCTCTGCCATTCCTTTGAAGTCTCTAACGGAAAGCATTCTTGTCATCTTTGTTTGCCAGAGATCCTGTTTGATTGAGAAACTCCAATAAGAGAAAACTGAGAACCGGACTTACAAATTTGGCACTTCCAAGATAAAAAAGGAGGTTGTCGGCAACTGCTGTCTTCACATTGACAATAACAGTGTTGTAGCTTCCTTTCTTTATTTCTGGTCTGTATGTGCGTATACAGTCACCTCCAGAAGACACAGAGACTTTGATCTTATAAAAAAACACAGCACAGAGAATTCAGGTTACAGCTCATTATTACAGAGGGGACAAAAATAGAGGCTTTAGAAGAACTGCAAAAAGAGTATACTGTCTCATTTTTGTTTCATATCTCTGAGGACTAGTCAGAGCTGCTTGCACAAGGTGTATGGGAGACTGAAATTGCCTTCTCTTGTAGAACAGATTTTTATAATGAGTGATGATCTATATTGGCCTTTCTTGGCCTGTTATCCTGCCTTCCTGGCCCATCAGGAGAATATTTATTTCATATAAAAATTACTAGAATACATAAATGTCTGTAAGGGGTTACTATGGAGGTTCAGGTAACAGAGATATCCAAGAGTTAGTCGTAGAAAGGAATCAGAAGTATAACCTAGGTCCTAGCATATTGCTGGGGATGGACTAGGTAACCTTCTTTTTTCTTCCTTTAGTATCTCTGATTTGACCTGTATGGTTGGTTTATTTAAACATTCTTTTTACAAATAATTGTTTTTATGATTTCATGGTGCTACAAAATGGTCCCCAAAGGAGGTGCTCTTCACTATTGTGTGTCCCAAGTTTCCTTTTCATAAAGCTATGCTGAAATTTTTAACCTGCCCTTTTTTCTGTTGCTAGGTCTATTTTAAGAAATCTGCAGTAAGTCATAAAAATAATGATCTAATAAGGATGATTATGAGTTCTGTATTATATACTGTAACATCGGTAATTGGAATGAACTCACAAGGGCATTAGGGGAAATAGAATAGATGCAAACAAGAAATTCCATGTAATTAACTGGACCATTTAACTATTTTCTAGATTCTTGGTACCCAAAACTAGCAATGACATCAATAATTTCTTTCTCCAAGTTAGGTTTATGTTGTGGGGTTGAGAAATGCATTAAAGCCCTGACATTTAAAATTATTCATCATCTGCATAATTTTCAGTATGTAAATGAGTCTCATTTACCTTACTGTTGCAAGTGGAAATATTTTGCTGAGTCAGGATCTTAAGACCTAGAAGTTCAGGCTTGGGGAACTGAGGGAATCAGTGACTGAGTATCCACTGGGGAAAGCAGAAAGGACCAGGAGAGTTTTGTATGGTAGCATCCAGGTACTTCAGACTGAGTTGGGTTCTTTACATTTCTGTGAAGATGAGGGTTTGCAAAATAGCCAGGGGCATACAGACATCTAGTAAGCTGCCACACAGGACTGTTGAGATGTTCCACCTGTTCAGGTGGCTTTTATTTAAAAGGGTGCCACTTCTCTGATCAACTGCATGGGATCACTGATAAATTCCAGCTGATCAGGGAAACAGCACCCTTTGAAGTAAAAGCCACAGCAAGCAGCTCGTTCTTAGTTTAACAATCTGCTGCAAATTAAGCATGCTGTGAATGACCCAGGTATAAATGAGTTCTACCCTGGCTTCTACTGTGTGTTTGAAGTTTTTTTGACTGGAATTTTTTTTGAAGGGTGCTAAGGGTTATAGCCTATTCCACCTACTACACACCTAGGTAGCATCCGGGTGAGCAGGGGCATGAACTTGTAGCAACACAACTTGCCTCGGAGCACGCCCCTGCATGCGTGCTTCATTGCAGGACAAACTGTCCCACAACAGGCAAATTGCAATTGCCCAGAACCTGCCCGCTCTTCTGGCAGGGAGAGCTGGAGGCTGAAGCCTGCACCTATGCTGGTCCCAGGAGTCTTACTTGGTGTCCTAGTGGCATGCTGGACCAACAGGGGCAGACGAAGGCTGTTCCAGCAGCCAGACCATTGCTCTGGACAGCCCAGCCTCCATTTGTGCCAGTGCATACTTTTTTTTTTTTTTGCATATGCTGCACCACTTTTTTTCTGGCATTTCTTTTTTTTTTTTTTGCTACTGGGAAATCCCACCGTGCTGCAAATTTGCATGTTCAAATCTTAACATTCTCCACATGCAGTTTGTAGCACCACAGACCATACCCCCCTGCTCATTTGGATGCAGCATGAGCGCAATTTTAGTCCACCCTCTACAGTCCCTAAAAGACCTTTCATACTTTCATGCATTTATCTTTTGATATATGTCTTCATCTTAGTGTTGAAATTAAGTTGAAAAAAAGTGGTGAGGAGAACTATCTTTTCCACTAGTGGCTTTTTAGATGCCTAATAGATGGAATAAGAATTGGCCCTAGAACTTTTGTCACATTTATGCCACACTAATATTAAGACAACTTCATTTTCTGTTTGCCTCAAGAGCGTATGGTTATCTCTGTCCCTACATGACTGGACAAGACATTTAACTTCCTTATCTTTTAGCATCCCAGGAGCAAAAACAATGTACTTACCTATTCTCAAGAGGTGTTAGGAGGCAAAGTGCTCTGAAATGTTTGGATAAAAAGTGCTACATAGGTGAAAAGTATTAGTATTTGTTAACCTGCCTTTTTGCCTTATCTATACTTCCATGAGAATCTGAAAAAGGTTTTTATCAAGGTGGTTCAAAGAACAAACATGTCACAGCTCTGTTATTATGTCTACATTCCTTTCAGCCATTTGTCCTCCCATATCTGGGTTTCATATGAATTATACAGGAGACTTATTGAACTTTCATCTCTTAGGATTTTCTGTACGGTGTTCCTGATTGTTGTAGGTCACAAACCAAATAAGTTTAGTATTACTGGCTGATCCCTGAGTTTAAAAACATAATTACATCAGGGAGAAAGGCTTGGGACTTAGTAATCATGCTAGAAAATACACTCTTATCCTGAGCACAAGGGTCTATTCAATTGTTACCAGTTGAAGAAAATCAAGAAAATGGAAACGCAAGTACACTTAGCATTTTCAGTGAGTTTGAGATGGCTCAGTCTGGGACCAAAAACCAGACATGATGCTATTACGACCATATTTTTCACGAGTAATGGAACTTTCATAAAAATCAGGTTATGGATATCTGTGCATGGTAAACAAAACCAAGCCTGTGATCTCTGCATTTTTAAGTTTTTGCACAAATATCTAGTGATGGATATTTCCCCCCTTCACTGACTTCTTGCTGTACTTTTATCTGTAACATCACTTTAATGATAATCTTTCCATAGTGCTACATTTCTGAAAATATATTCCATTTGATAGAGCCATGGTATAACATCATCAGAGATAGAAAATCATCAGATATCTAATATCCTAGGTTCTGTCTATCTAAGTATTTATGTTGTAATCTTCAATATACACATCTGAAACTGAAAAGGATTCTCTTCTCAGAAAAAATACAAACTAGAAAAACATACTACCCACCCGCAACCCAGAATTACTGAGAAAAAAGGGCTTACAGAATTGGCCTGTTTCCGAGCTTGATTTATCAGTTCTTTTATCTGAGAGATGTTTTTCCCCAAGTTGTCCTGGAGTTCTTTGATTGGCTTGAGCTTATCCAGGAGCCGATCTGTTTCCTTTTCTAGATGTTTAACAGTGGCATCTGCATCTGCAACTTCATGTGAAAAAAATGCAGGATTTTAGAAGCCAGAATTTGATGGAATGGCTACAAACAGCAGAAACAAAATCTGGGGGAATTCCCAAGCAATTTTATATTTTAGTGCCAAGACCAAATAAACTATAAAGTGCCTGAGAAAAACAAGGTCATGATAATTTTAGTAATGCATTAAGATTTTGAAGATAGCAATGGTACCATATGCCAGAATTACATTAATATTCTGGATCAGTGGCTAAGGCTAAGGTTGATGCTGTGAGAACACACTGGTATAGTATGATGCACCTGTCAATTAAACATTTACCTTTCTTCTTTATCCTTTCTTAAAAGAATGATTCCTTCATACTCATTAATTGCTTTCCCAATGCTTACAGGACTACTCCCAAAATGAGTTATGTGGTCATACCTAGAAAAAGTTTCATCCTAATCACAAATTTAAAGGCATTGCAAATATTTTTCTATGTCTCAAACACACTTAATTAGTTCAACATAAGGATCTCCTCTCTTTTTCTGTATTTGCTTGAGTTTCTCAATATCAGTGAGGTATCCAGGTTGTAGCCATATTGGTCTAGAGGAAAAGGCAATCAGTATTTGTAGTAGAGATGATATCTTTTATTAGACCAACAAGAATTTTGCAAAACAATTTTTTTGTAAAAATCTTGTTGGTCTAATAAAAGATATCATCTCTACTATGAGTCCTGATTGTCGATATCAGTGAATCTTTCCAACATACAACTCGTCAACAACCCCAAAGCTTTCTCCGTTAATCTCCTAGTACAGGCATACCTCGTTTTATTGTGCTTCGCTTTATTGTGCTTCACAGATATTGTGTTTTTTACAAATTGAAGGTTTGTGGCAACCCTGCGTCAAGCAAGTCTATCGGCGCCATTTTTCTATCGGTGCCATTTTTCCAACAGCATTTGCTCACTTCGTGTCTCTGTGTCACATTTTGGTAATTCTCGCAATATTTCAAACTTTTTCATTATTATTATATTTGTTATGGTGACCTGTGATCTTTGAGAGGATTGACTCCAAAATGCTGTCAAACAGCACCGTATGCTACAGAGAAATCTTTCGTGAAAGGAAGAGTCAATCCATGCAGCAAACTTCATTGTTGTCTTATTTTAAGAAATTGCCACAGCCACCCCAGCCTTCAGCAACCACCACCCTGATCAGTCAGCAGCCATCAACATCGAGGCAAGACCCTCCACCAGCAAAAAGATTACAACTTGCTGAAGGCTCAGATGATGGTTAGCATTTTTTAGCAATAAAGTATTTTTTAATTAAGGTATGTACATTTTTTAGACATAATGCTATTGCACACTTAATAGACTATAGTATAGTGTAAACATAACTTTTATATGTACTGGGAAACCAAAAAATTCGTGTGACTCGCTTTATTGCGATATTCGCTTTATTGCGGTGGTCTGGAACCGAACCCACAATATCTCCGAGGTATGCCTGTATATCTGACCTGCTTCTGATGTGCATGGTAGCTAGTGCCCACTGACAGTACATATATGTTGGTAACCTGGGAGAAAGTTAGATGTACAAGGAATGAGAAGGGATCACATAAAATGTGGATAGCATTAAAGAAGCTATCCAAATTTGGACATTGATCCAAATTGAATATTGAAGATATTCTAAAATTCACCCATTAGTTGGTACAAGAGGTCAGGTACTTGCTGAGAATAAAAGTTCCTGTGGCAATTTAAGTATACCATACAATAACCCCAAAATTATTAGTACTATTGTTGCAGCATTAAAAATATATATTTAATCAGTCTAATGCAGCACCCAAAAGAACACCATGCAAAAGCTATTCTAATATGTGGCGAAGCATCAGTTGCTGGCAAAGGAAAAAAACAAAAAGAAAAGAACAATATACGTACTGATTTCTGTAGGCAATATGGAGACAAAAAGAAAAAACAGAAAATGATACTGTAAGATAATTGTTTAAAAAGAATAAAAACACATAGTCACGTAACTTAATGGACAGGATTATTCTGAAGAAACTTATTATTTGATGCATACAAAGCTGCTACTAATGTGTAACTATTTGCCTCAATTTTCACACTTGGGCACTCAAATTAGGGTTCTCAGACTCAGTCTCCAGAACTGGACGTCAGCGTATATCCAGAAATGGATCCAAGATTTTACAAAGGCTGCACCCCGCCCCCTGCCCCTCCCCGCCCCAGAAGCAACAGCTAGGGACTTAAGTCCCAAAGAAGGTAAGAATTCCTCCCCCACACCTTCCTCTCCATGCTCAGAGTCATGTCCCTTCCCATTCTCCCCTCCACTGCCTGCTGCTACTGATGTATCTGCTGTCTTGAGGGCAAAGAGATTTCCTGTACCACTAGAGCTGGACTGCATAGGGGCTGATGGGGGCTGTGCTTACCCTGTACTATAGCAGTGGAGAGTGGGGAATCTCCAGCCAAATGGAAATTTCTTTAATTACTCTCCCACCCCATTTAAGCAGTTTTTCATTATATGAAAAGATACAGTGAAAAATATAAACTAGGGTTAAGTACAGACAGTCAAAAAGTTCAAGGTTGAATTGATTCAGTCTTCACAGGTTAGTCTATGCAGGCTGTGTAGATTGAACCAATAAACAAGTGACAGACAATCACTTTTGATTCTGAAAATGCAGCTGCATAGCAGCCTAGAGCATGCCTCCCTGCTTTACTGGAGCAGACAGCTTGGGCAAGGCTAACCTGCTGATCCTGTGGGGGGGAGGGGAGAGGAAGGGGAGGTTGTAGGGGAGGTGCAAAACATCCTGGGATGCTGGGGGACTGTGAGTTAACTTGTATCTGGAGGGGATCTGGGACAGAAGTTCAATAAACTGATTTAATCTAAATCGGTTAAGTCTGATACTACATCTATCCAGGTTTATCTTAAACCATTTTTTGCCATTTTAAATTTTGGTTTATGTGAGCTGAACTTCTGTTGTGTTACAGATTTGACTGGTTTCTCATCACTTGTATCGGGTTATGTAAAATTTCTGTCCCTAGCCTATAAGTTTATTCTGATGATGACCAACCTTCTTCTTATCCTATACCAGCAGTAATCCTTGTGGCTAAAAGTTTTTTATTTCACATTTAAAATTCAGTACAGCAATATAAAACCTCAGCAAGTTGCGCTGTACTAATGTACTCTATTAAGTTCTGTATTGATGTCCTATAAATCACATCATGGTAACAGTGAGAGGTCTGTGTATTTCCTTTTAGGGAATAAAGGGGAAAATATACAAACCAAATAAAGAACTTACTGTTCTTGATAGGATCTTTCACAACAGCATTTGTTTTGGCCACGTCATCTGCAAGTTTGCTGTAGTTGTTCTTTAATCCCAAGAGATTCTGATTAAGGTCTTTAATTCTAGCCAGCACATCATTCGCAGTGTCATTAGCTTGTGTGGCTTTGTCTTTGACTGCTTGCACTTTTGCAGCTGTATCTGTAAGCAAGAAAGTTTATCAAGGAGATCAAGCAGCATGCCAAAGTTATAGTGGTTTTATTTATATGTATCAAAAAAGTCAGTTTGTTACGGGATGCTGCAAACTTTACTATGGGACTAGGACCTTCCCATGCAGTGTGAGTTTGGAGAGTAGAATTTTATTCTGTAGGTCTTCCCTGACTGGGCAGATTTAAAATCAAAAGGCAGACTACCCAATCTCATTTGGACATTGAAAACCAAACCCTACCTTAACCAGAGTCTTTTTTCTATTGAATTTTTATCTCTGCATTAAAATTGTCTGTTTAATCTTGAGAGTGAAAGAGGGATGACCCTTCAAAGTCTTTGGTACAATGGAGAACTTTGATGTATTGATGAATAGAGTGCAGGAAACTAATTTTCTTAATCAAAATAATGTAGGTTATATTGTGGTACATACTAGGTACAGCTAATGAGGAAGGATGATACAGTGGTTAGAGGCAGTAAGCTGAGGCTCAGGTAATGCAATTCCATTTCCTGCTCAAGTACAGACTTCTTGTTTTATCCTAGACAAGTTAGCTTTGCTCAGATCTTCAAAAGTATTGAGGTACTTCATTCCCATTGGCTTCTAACTCCTTCCTGCTCCCCCATACATGATCTGACTCTGAGAAGACCCCAAACTACAATTGTACTTTGAGTCCTTGCATGCTATTCTCATTTGAGATAATGCTATCAACATTTTCAATAGAATTTTGGCACCCAAGTAGGAATTAGGGACTTTACGGATCTTGTGCCTCAGTTTCCCATCAGTAAATTGGAAAGCATACTTCTCTACTTTCCAGGCATGTTGCAAATATATATGATTTGGTAGTGTAGTATTATGGCAACTAGAGTGAAATAGATCAAAAGACATCCAAGTTATCTTTTCAACTTATATGGCGGGCTAGTAAAGATATGTCCTATAGCTGACTGGAAGTAGGACTGGTTCTCATATTGTCTATGGTTTCCTGTTGTGTTTATGTGATTTAACAGAATACGCTGTCTTTTACTAGGGGAGAGGGAAACAGACTGCACTTACACTATTGCCTGTGAGAAAGTTAGAAGACATTAGTCTATGTTGGGGCTTATTTTTAGAATACTGTGCCCTTTTGGTTGTATGGATGTGTAAAGAAATGGGGAGATGGGGGAGAAGCTGGGGGGAGATGCTCATCCTCTACTCATAGCGGTCAGTCATATAGCTTACACAAACTCCCCCAACAGCACAGGAGCCACAAGCCTATGGCACAATGCATTGGCAGAGCTCGCCAGGCACATAATACAGAGCAATGCTACACCTCTTGGATGTGATGTAGCAATGATGAGGTTTACTTGCATGCTGAAGAATTTGGAGAGGAATTTTGCTTTGCCTTCCTGAGGTAGGATACCATATTTTCTTACATACAACACATACCTTTTCCCCAAAAAACAGCTGCTGGAAATTGGGGTGCACAATGTAAACGAAGAAGTAACAGTAACAGCAGTTTCTGCCACATCAACTTCTATGGGAGCAAAAGTGAAAATAATTGTACATGATCCACAGGGAAAAGAACAGCGAGGAGGCTGGGTTCTCTAGCTGCTGCTACCAGTTACTTACTACAAATAAAGAGCTTTTTTTTCTTCATCCTACCTTTTGAAAACAAAGTTCATATCTTATTCCAGGGCATGCCTCCTTAAGCACCTCCTTTAGGTATTCTGGCTGGGAGAGCCCCTAAAACATAGCCATGCCTTGAAAGTAAAACAAAGCCATTTTATACTACATATCAACATTTCACAAGAAAATGATATTGGGGCTTGATTACTTTTCTCTACTTCTTTTCATTAAAGTGTCTGAGTATGCTCCTTTGCTGGCCATTTTAAGAGGCATTCCAAATTTCATTGTGTGAAACCTACCTACAAGAAATGTAAACTGAGATCGCTGTGTTACTTTTACCTTGACATTT
Source organism: Crocodylus siamensis (assembly GCF_052110815.1). NCBI lineage: Eukaryota > Metazoa > Chordata > Crocodylia > Crocodylidae > Crocodylus > Crocodylus siamensis. The sequence continues at coordinate 101,171,969 of NC_143395.1, read as the reverse complement.
AGCCACTGGATACATTGCACTTATTACATTTGCCCCCTTTTGAGAATGTGGGTCCTTTTCCTAAGGTAAGCTGTCCTCCTATTTTGCTTCTTTCTGTTATTGCCAGGCTATTACTTCAGAGCTGACACGAGAAATATTAGTTTAGGCCACTCTGTCTTGTTGAATCCTTGAAGCATCAGGGATAAGACTGGAGGGATTTTTTGTGCCTTCCCTTGGTTATTTCCCTGTTTGATAACTAATTTACTGCATTTTCCTACCTTTGGCATTTATTTGCTGCAGATTTTATTCTTGGTTTTAATCACATTTAGAAAGCATGCCATCTGAGCGTCTGTATGTGTAAGTATTCTTCTCCCAAGGGCAAATACCCACTAACTCTAATCTGACGGTAGTTTATTAGATTCCCATGGGTTGCATATTTCATTTTTCTTCTGCTTCCTTCATATTTAGTATTCTGTGTCCTAAGGGCAACTGCCCTCTGAGGTCCATTCTGTGTGACTGAGACATCTATCTGCACTCATAAAGACAACAGTCATATCTGTAGCTGTGGCCATAAGATCACAAAATGATCTAAAATAGGCATGGCATATTAGCACAAAATCTTACAAATGAGAAATTTCAAGTATCTGGGCAGTTTCTTGAATATAGAACAAAACACTTCAGCAATGTAAAATCTGGAAAGGCAAAAACATGAGAAATGAATAGATACAAAATTTTGTCTGCCCTCAGAATTTCATGACCACCGCAGAATAGACAGATTATAAATTTGAGTAATTTTTAGGGCATAGTTTCATTAAAACAAGCTCTCCCTCAGACAGAAAGAGTTTAGCAAACTATTCTCTTAAAGAGGTGGTGGAGCTTTTAGTTTGCTATAAGCAAATATTTCATTTACCATGTCCATTATAATTATGTTATATTGTACTTCTCTGTCTGTGTGTATATTTCATACACACACAGTAGTAAACATATGGTGTTCGGGGTTATTAATGAACATTAAATACTTTTTGTTATTAGTTATAAAGAATGTATTTTGTAGGTCACTTCATGATAATTAAAGAAAGCCTATGTCTGTCCTAAGAAACTTACTGTATAAATGAGACATAGCATGGAAAATAAAGACTGCAGACAGTGGTCCAAAGTGAAAGAGGAACTGGAAGCACAAGATAATTACAATGAAGAAGACTGCATCATTTTGATTCCAAAGTTGCAGATGTTAGTTGTGATTTTATAAATGGTGCATTTCTCTAATTTAGATTTCCTTTACTATCACTACTATTATCTGAATATATATTAACTAATTTCTTCTCTGCCCTGCTTTTTCACCCATGGTGTTTCTGGTTTTGTGCCTTGGAGTTGTGCTGTTCACAGACTGGGTGCTTTGTAAGGCTCTGAATAAATGGCTGACTGTGACTATAAGCTGACTTGACAGCCCAAAAGATCCCTTCCAGTCCCAAGTTTCTACAGTCTTTTCTCTCCTTTCTTTTCTAGTTTAAAGAAAAAAAGTCAGGCAGAAAGACAACTTGGGAGTAGACAGTTAATTGAAAGTTAAGTTGTAAGAAGGAGGCATATCAGGGGTCACTTTGAAAGAAGTCACAGAAGTTCCTGTGTTAATAAGGAAGCAATAAAGGAGAGCATTAAATGAAATGGGGAAGGTAACAAGGAAACAGATGTAATCAGAAACAAGATGTGAGTTATAGAAATGATCAAGGTAATATCTCTTTCTATCTTAATAATAGGCAATTGATAAATTATTTATAAAGGAACTAGAATGATGGTTCTTGGGAAGTGTATATGTATTCTATGTCTGCATATACCGATGTTCACATACAAAGAAATTCAGGGGCACTAGTGTTGGAAAACCATGTTAATTTGATTTAGTTCACAATTGGTGCTTTTGGAACAACTACATGCTACCATACTTCACTGTTGACTGATCCAAAATACAGACAAATTGAAGTGACTCAATTTTATAGATGGATCCAGAGCCAGCCTTAGGGAAAATGGGCCCCTGGGCAAACTTGCATTTTGGTGCCCACCCCTCAAATGGCATCTCCCCTGGCACCTCTTTCCCTGGCCTGGCAGAGAGCAGCAGCCCCAAGTAGAAGATACCAGTAGTGGTGCCCGGGCAGAAAGGCTCCCCTTCAACTTGGAGCCCAGGGTGAAGAACTTGAGGCCCACAGCGGTAGCACTGAGCATGCAGGTGAATAAGAGGCAGCAGGAGACCATGACACAGGTTGCCTGGATGCCCCACTTTATTCTCTGGCACTCCCCCACCCCAGCTGGCTACTCCCTGCCAGGCTTGCTGCTGCCACCTTCCACCACTAACCTGTCCTCATCCTCCCATGTCCTCCTCAGCACTGGTACTTCCTGGTGAGGTGGCTACCAGACACTGCCTGGGCATGGTGGCAAAGGCACGTGGAGCCCTCAGGAAGCACCACTGCCCCATAGGCAGCAGCCAGTCACAGTGAGCCAGGCCAGGCTAGGCACCACCATGCATATGCTCCTTGCCTCTGCTGCTACTTCCTCCTCACTCCCACCTACCCACCCCCTTTTATTGCCACTGCCACTTGCCATTGCTGCTTGCTGCCACTGCTGGAAAGCAATTAATTATTGACAGCAGACAGTGGAGGCAGAGGACTGACAAGAAGCCTCCTGGCTCTGAAGGGAGAGAGGCTTGCAGCCCGTGGAGACAGGAAGGAGGGAACAAGGGAGCGGGGTGACCTCCCTCTGCTTGGTACCTGGCATTCCCCTCCCACCCACCCGAGAGGTACCTGGCCAACTCAGCAGAAGCCAGAGGGGGCTACAAGGACCCACTGGGGAAAGGAGTGGCACTGATTGTATTGCGCCCCCTTGACCATGGCACCCTGGGCAGCCACCCACATCAGCCAACCTTCAGGCTGGATCCAGTTGGGTGCCTATAAACACAGGGTATCTGGAGGCCAATTTGAGATTTTATTTAGTTCAGATTCCTGTCTCTTTGGACTGTTTGTTGATACCACTGTCTTGGTTTTGATCAAGCTGAGAAACTTTGTCCACAAAAATAGTTGTTAAAGGAAGGGCTCTCAGCTTTGAAAGGAACTGACTGGCTGACAGTGTTTTCAGTATTTCTCTCTGGCCATCTGAGAATGTCAAAAACATGGTGGTCTCCACCAGGTCAAAATGCAATCGAATACTTGGTATTTGTTTTTACTTTAGTTTCTCTCAGATGCAGCGTAGTTTCTTCTCAGAAGAAGCACTCTGGCCAAGATAGCAGACAATGGACTATATGGGTATAGACAAAGGTTAACATATTTACACATTTTTAAATGATGCAAAACAAAAAAAAAAGCGTAGCTGAGCCCAGTGCTTCAGCATTTTTCCCTACTTACCATTAGGAAGGGCCGACAGCTTTCCAAATGTGTCATTCAACGCTTTCAGGAGCTCAGAGTTCCTTTCATCAGCATCTCTCAACCTGTCCTTCATGCTATTCAAGTTTTCTCCATTTTCTGCAGAGTACATATAAACAGCAGCTTTAACTCTTTATTTTCAGTATTCTCTGATCTACAATTTTATTACTGCAATAATACTCATCAGGAACAATTACTTGTAATTTAAAATATCTATCTCCTGAATTACTAAGGCCCTTGGCACACTTGGCAAGAAGTGTGATTGCTGGGACCAGATCCTAATCATACCATTGCTATTTGCAAGTGCAGAGGCAGCCTGGGATCATAATCCTGGGTTCCTTCTGCATCATGTCCAGCCCAAACTGACAAACAGCTGACAGTAAGTTTTAGCCACTGGGACTCAAAGGGTGCAGACATTTGGAGAGGTTAGGGGGAGGCTAGATTGCATTAAAAATAGCCACCCAATCAAACTTAGTTTGCCCAGGTGCAGACCTTATACTTACATCCCTAGTTAGGTCAATTTAAGTGCTTCTGTTCAAGACAGTTAAATTGGTCTAAAAATGGCTGGCCTGATCTAAGTTAACTGTACCTCTGAGGCAGTCTAACTTAAATTGGGTTGGCCATTTTAGACCAATCTAACTCTCCTGAACTGCTGTTCAATTCCCAACACAGCCCCAGAGCTAGGGAAGCCCAGCCAGTGGCTCCAGCTCCAGGACTGTGCTTATCCTACCCCCTCCCTGGCACCAGACTATTTTTAGCCTCCCAGCCCCTCCCCCCCACCAGACAGACAACCCCACCCTTGTGGACCAGCACCCCCCATCCTGAGCCTACTAAAACCTCCCTTCCTGCAACTCACTCTTGGTGCTAGTTTTACCAGGATTCGCCAGTGCCCAGAGCCAAGGAAGTAAGTCCTGATGGGGAGATGAGCAGGAAGGATGGAGGGCTGGTCCACTGTGGGGGTTGGAGGGTGAAAAATAGCCCTGGCACTGGGGGTGGGAATGTGAGGCGCCCTACCCTCCAAACTCCCCATAGTCCCCATGAGGTCCCTGCCTCTGCCAGACCCTCCCAGACCCCAGCACCTCCCCTATGGATGCCACCTGCCCCTCAGATCCCCCAATCCCACCTATAGACCCTGCCTGCCCCCGCCCCCCCAATCTCCCCTGGGGACCCCACCTGCCATCCTGAGCCTCCTATGGACTCTGCCTGCCCCCTGATCCCCCAATGGAAGTCTGCTTGTGACCCTGATCTCCCCAAGGCCCTCCATTAGCTTCTCCATCCCTAATTACCTTAGATCAGATGGCCTTAGATCAAGCTAACATCCCCCTAACCTCTCTGAATGTCTGTACACATCCAGACTGACTCCAGTGAGGTCTGAGGTAGAGCAGACAATCATGCACTGATTGTCCCCAGTGCACTGAGATAACAATTAGCTGATTGTCAGCACCAGCTGGGACAGGCCTTGGTCTGATTGTCAAAACCCTGTATCTGGCAGCTCTGGCTAGGCTGCTGGGTGCAGGAGAACAGAGGCAGGATAGGGGGAGGAGTTGAAGGGCTTCCCTCTTGGTGACTTTAAATCCCACCAAGAGACTCTGATCCCTAACCCCTAGCCAGAGCAGCCAGACATAGGGTTTAAAGTCCCCAGCAGGGAAGCCTGGGGAAGCTCTTTAAAGTCTCCCCAACCTCTCTCTGCTGTCTGGGTCTACCGAGGGAGTTTTAAAAAGCACAGCTGCACCTCAACTACAGATGTGCTCTTTAAAGTTCTCCATGGACTGTATTGGCTCTGCCAGATCCTCAACTGCTGCTTCCAGGGGAGCCCCAGGAACTCAAAAAAGTGCACATGCAGTAAGGACTCCCAGCTGCACAACTGCTCTTTAAAGATCTGGGGTACAGTGAGCCTGAGACTGGGTTGATGCTCCCTGATGTCAGATACACAAAGCCCCATCCATCTGCCTTTGGGGACTGAATGGGGCTGATGGGTCCAGGACTTGGTGCTGTCCCCAGCCTGATCCCACTAATCTGGTATGGACTAAGCCCCAGACTTTGGGTTGATCCCATACAGGGTCTCTATGTTCAGCTGAGCATCAGGATCTGTCATGGCCATACATTCAATTTAAAGTGTGATACAAATGAGCCACAAAGATTTGCTCTATTATCATGCCATAAGTTGGCTTTAACATGTGGTCAGGTTACTATTCATGGTTCATTTAACACCTTAATCATGACCTAAATGTAACGTGTGCCAGACCCCTAAATTACTGCAATGAACATAGTTGCAAGGTTTACTGAGGCTAAGTTCTATATTTAAGCACCATTTCCTTTAGCATTTAAGTACCTGATTTCCTTTGACTATTGGATAGTGATTATAAAAGGGTTTTATCAAGGATTTCAAAGTGCACACACTTCTGTATGTTTACATTCACAATGCCCAGAAGAAACAATGAGGCACACAGAGACTAAGGCCATCCAGTGAGTCAATGGTAAAGGACCCAAAAAGTCTCACTTATATGCTATAAACCCTAAATTAAGTGCACTATAATAATCTTGTGTCTTCTTTTTCAGATAATGGTTCTAGGCATATGGTTTGTCCATTGTACATAAAGAGACAAGATCAATCATATCAGTGTGGTGACAAGTAGCGTGCCAAACTCTCACTGGATTTAAACAGAGGGAACTTTTGCTGACATGAAATCTGGGGAAAATGAATGGAATTATATTAGGACAACTATTGATCACTATTATGAGACTACCACAACAAGTTATTATGAAACAAGTACATTGATTTTTGGAAAAAAACCTGTTTGTGGATAAAATGATAGAACAAAATTGGGATCAACTGAAAAACTAATACAAATCAGAGGAACAGTAATGTCATAATCAGTACATTAGTGATTAAATTGATATTATCCTTCACAAATAAATCAATATTCTTCACAAATTGTTTTGCATAACAATGATGATTTTGCTGGAATAATATCCACTGTAAAAATGATTTTAAGGTTCTTTGAAGAGAGGCTCCCAAGAAGCTTTGGATTCATAGTTCAAAATGCTGGAAATAGAGGTTGGCAAAGAAAATGCTAGTTATTGCTGAAAAAAACTATTTTGAGGGGTGCTGTTATCATTTTTACATGAACATGGAAGACCTCAGAGCTGAGAAAGAGACAGGATCATTTCTCAATTCCAGTCTTCTTGTTAGGAAACTGGTTTAGTGACACTAACCTTGACAACAAAAGCTGGGGAATTGTGGGAGGGGTGGGGCAGGAGTAACATAAACTATAACTGTTACTCTCACAAGTGTGGAAGCTCAATGAAACTTAATACTTAACAGTTTGGACCTGTATCAAAACAAGTGCCACTACAGTCTGCCAAATCAGATTACATAATGATCAAGCTCTAAAAAATCACAATAGTTACCCCGCAGAATATGGGAGCAGAATTTTATTTACTCTACACCTACACAGAAAGAACTGAAGAAATAAAAGCATAAGACTCTTTTAAGAATGGTTATGCTATGTCACGGTGGGGAGAAAGAGATTTCAGGGCATATTTTGAAAAACTGCTTGTAATGCACTATAAAGGAGACCCTCAACCTTTTTTATAATGTGATTACTTCTTCCATAAGGCAACTTCTTAGTAAACCTATTCTCCTCTAGGTAGGACCTCCTTCTAATAAGAGATAAGGAAAGGGTAGCTGTGCCTTCAGTCTGATGAATTCAGACGCAGTATTTTCTAAAATCTATTTGAATGTGCTCTTGGCCATCCTTGCATTAGTCCATAACTGAGAAAACAGATTTAGTTAAAAGTATTGGTATATTGTACTCCCTGCCACAGTGTCACAACTCTTACAGACAGCTTCTCACACAGTGCTGTTGAAGAAAGTAGAAGAGAAAGGCAACTGTCTTGTATCTAATTGCTTTGCCAGGGTTATCATATTTAATCTCATAACACCCTAGTGAGGAGCTGAAGCACAGTGGGTGTGCTGAAGCACACGAGACACTTTAATGTGAAGTATAGCATAGTTTACTGCACAGTAAGCCTTGCTAATCATGAGTAAATCAGCTACCTGCAAATGCAAGTAGCAAATTTGCTTGCAATTACTAACGGCGCAGTAACGTTACTAACGGTGCAGTAATGTCTGTTTAGGCACATGACCAGGAGCAAATCTGCTTTTGGTTGGCTGGCCACTAGGGGACAGGAGATTGCTCGCTCCCCCTGGAAGCTGCCTGCTGCTGTAGCAGGCTCCACCACCAGAGCCTTGGTGGGGACTATGTCCTCCTGCCCCAGCAGCAGGGAACTCCAAGCCCCCCACCCTCACTCTGAGATTGTGATTGGGGAGCGGAGACTGGGAGATCCTTCTTCATCATCATGATCAGGGAGCAGGGGGCTGGGAGATCCTTATCCCCCAATGCCAGCTCTGCAACCGTGGGGATTGGGCTGAGAGATCCTTATCTCCCAGCACCTGCTCTGTGACTGCGGGGCCTGCAATGCACAATTCTTGTCTCCTAGCCTGAGCCCTGTGACTGCAGGGCTCAACCTGGGATATAAGGATCTCCCAGTGCCAGCCCCACTGTTGCAGAGGTGGTGTTGAGAGCTCCCTGCTGGCAGGGGCTGGGAAGCCTGTTCCCTACCCAGCTCCACAATCATAGAGCTGGGTGGGGTACAAGCTTCTCAGCTTGTTCCCCACTCAGCTCCATGATTGCAGAGCTGTTCCCCGCCACACTCGGTGATTGCAGAGTTGAGCAGGGAACAAACCCTGCAGCCTGTTCCCAACCCAGCTCTACGATCTTAGAGCTGAGAGAGGAACAGGCTCTCCTGTCCCCACCCCACAATTGTGGAGTAGGGGCTAGGAACTGTCTTGCTCAGAGGTAGGTCCCAGCACCCTGCCCTGATCCAGTGGGGCAGCTAGTAGTGAGCCCCCACTAGATGGGGAATCCCTACCTAGCCAGGGGCTTGCTGAAAGCTGCCCCATCGAAGATCAAGGAAGTGGTTGAGACCTGCCCCTCCCCTGCTGCTCTTTGGATAGAAAACTGACTGGATCATTGGGTTCAGAAGGTAATTATCAATGGCTTGATGTCTAGTTGGCAGCCATTATCAAGTGAAGTGCCCCAGGGATTGGTCTTGGGACTGGTTTTGTTCAATGTCTTCATCAATGACCTGGAAGATGGCATAAAGTGTACCTTCAGCAATTTTGCAGATGATACCTATCTGGGGAGAATAGTAGACACAGATCCACAGAAGTTTAGGGCTGGAAGGGACCTCGTGAGATCATTGGGTCCAACCCCCCTGTTTTGGGCAGGAAAGACTACTAGGGTCAAATAACCCCAGAAAGGTGTGTGTCCAGTCTCTAGTGGGTAGGGCTAGGATTCAGAGTGACCTAAACAAATTGGATGATGTGGCCAAAATGAATCTCATGAGGTTCACCAAGGAAAAGTGCAAAGTCCTGCATTTAGGATGGAACAATTCCACATACCAATAAAAGCTGGGAGCTGAATGGTTGGGTAGCAACTGTATAGAAAATGACCTGGGGGTTACAGTGGACAATAAGCTGAATATGAGCCAACAGTGTGCCCTTGTTGCAAAGAAGGCTAACAGCATACTGGGCTGCATTGATAGGTATGTTGCCAGCAGATCAAGGGAAGTGATTATTTCCCTCTATTCAGCACTGGTGAGGCCAAATCTGGAGTACTGTGTTCAGTTTTGGGCCCCCACTACAGAAGGATGTGGACAAATTTGAGATAGGCCAGCAGAGGGCAACAAAAATGGTGAGGGGGCTTGGGCACATGTCTTATAAGGAGAGACTGAGGGAACTGGACTTATTTAGTTTGGAGAAGAGAAGACTAAGAGGGGACTTATTAGCAGTCTTCAACTACCTGAAAGGGGGTTCCAAAGAGGATGGTGCTAGACTGTTCTCAGTCATAGCCAATGACAGAACAAGGAACAATGGTCTCAAGTTGCAGCATGGGAAGTTTAGGTTAGATATTAGGAAGAATTTTCACACTAGAAGGATAGTAAAATACTGGAATGGGTTATCTATGTTGTGGAAACTCCATCCTTGGAGTTTTTTAAGAACTAGCTAGACAAAGCTGTGGCTGGGACGATTTAGGTGGGGATGGTCCTGCTGTGAACAGGGGGTTGGACTAGATGATTTCCTGAAGCCCCTTCGAACCCTAATTTTCTATGATTCTATGGTTCTTTCCATGTGTCCTGTCCTGATCAGGGATCCATGTCTGGGAGCTCCCTGCTGCTGGAGCAGGAAGACATTGCCCCCTGGTCAGGGAGCAATGTCCCAGCCTTGGCCAGGAGACAGCTTTCTCCTGGTCCAGTGCTCTCTGTTAACCCCTGGGCTAGCACCCAGGGGGAGCCTAGAGTACCCCCTGGTGGTGGCAGCAGCCCACTGCAGGACCCCAGGCAGTGAGAGCAGTTTGCTGCCATTAGCAGTAAATCTGTTTCTGCTTCCCTACATATGTAGATGCCTGCTTGGTTGTGCTGCTTGCAAGTAAACTGCTCCTGGATCTAATGCACATATGGACACACCTAGTGAGACTAAAGGCCTGATCCAAACCATTCATGTAGATTCCTCAGTGGAACTGAAATGGAACTTTGGTGCTTTATCTCCAAATGTTATCCAGATTGACTTCACCAGCTGCAAAAACCAATGGGTGAGTCTGTTCAGTAGGTGTCTCTATTCTGGCACAGGTATGCAGATTTAAGCTGATGTACACATGCAGAGGAGATCCAGATCAAGAACTGAAGGCATTTAACTCCTGGTTAAGCTCAGTTTTTTTCCAGATCAGAATGGTCAGGCCTAACCCCTGACATCAACAGGATTGAGTCCAGTATAAAGCACTGATGATGGTGCTCCTCAGCTTTTTCACAAAAACCTAGTGATTAAGCCACTTATCCAGTAATTTAGAGGCCTGAGCCCTAGGCCTTCTGTAACCTGGAGGTAATCAAATCCACATCTATCTATTTCCTTTCAGAGTACCTTAGTTACCCCGGGAATAGAGTATGCTAGGTGGAGGCATGTTCCAACATCCCTGTTGAAGCTGTGGCACTCGGCAACCAGTGATACAAGATTCATGGGGGCAGAAGAAGAACAAGGAAGAGTTCAGTGAGGTGGGAGCCCAGGGTTTTGGACCCTGGTCATAAGATTGTCTATGCATTTTATATTAGAAAAGCATTGATAAACGCCCCCCAGTAATAACAGTGACAGTAGGGTCTGATGTACAGTGTTCTTTCCCTCAAGGCACTGCAATCATTACTAGGCTGTCAAGAAATGCCTTCTTTTGCTTTCATCTTTTTGCCCAATGATTCTTGAATTCTCTTCTGCCTACTGTTGTGACTTCAATAGAAGAGGCAGCAGGGACTCCCCCCAATTATACTACTCTATAATTTTAATGCAGGGACATCAAAGTCACCCCAGGCTGGATCCAGACTGTGGGGCTCCTCCTGGGTTGTATCCATTGGAGCCACCAGCAGTTGATCGAGGTGAATGCTGAGGGTCTGGCAGGCACAGGGCGAGTGAGGGCTATATCTGCACCCCCTGCCTCACCCCCACTGATGGCCAGGTCTACTTGGGCTCAGGGGCCCTAAATTCTGTGACAGGACATGTCCCAAGCAATTTCCAATAGTCTGCTGGTAGCTTGGTGGACCAGATGGGATGGCTCCATGGGCTGAATCTAGCCAGTGGGCCATAACTTTAACAACCCTTGACTAGTGGTTAGAGGATTCTCCTGGAAGGTGGGAGATGTGGGTATGAATCTCCTTGGACTTAGAAAGCTCTAGGATCCAGCTCTCCCACTTCCTCAGTGAGTTTTTCACTCACCAGGCTATTGCCACCACCTATGTTTTCAAGTGAAACTTACCATGGGGGGTCATGCACTGTACTGAACTGCTGTTAGTGTGAGTCAGGTGTCTTCCCATTAAATGTTCTAGGTCCAGAAAGGATGGAGGTGCCTAACGGCAAACCCTGAGTCAATTGCGTAAGCTCTGAGGAAGAGCAGGAATCTAGACACACCTCAGCGCCTAATGTTTCCTGTTGGCTGCCTATGGCATCTCCTTGCTCTGAACCATACTTTTTCAAAGACTATATGTGAATCCTAGGCACTAAACCTTCTCTATTTGGATCGTACATAGGGGCAAGACTCATAATGTTTAGGTACTGCAACACTTAAGCAGAGACATTTAGAATAATTTGGATCTGACCCTAAATTGACTAAGCTCATGCAGGAAGACCCAAGATATGACTTCTTAATTCTAGACTCTCTAAAAAGCTGCCTTTCTTGTATTCCACTTTCTAGTTGGCTGAAAGTCAAAACAGCGTAATTTAAAGGAGGCAGCATAGGAACTTGAGGCATTTGTGTAACAAAAGGAAAAAAATCAGTCTGTTGTACCTAGAGAACAGGTATTTCAAGGTATTGCCTAGCCCATTGGTATAACATAATGATGCACTATGTCACAGGTTAAGGCCCCTAAAAATAAGGCCAAAGCCTCCAAACCATTGAGGCTTAACCTAGGACACAGATGGTAATAACCCTTTCACCTCTGCCAAATTATTAGGACAATTATTATTTGAGAAATTTTATCCTGTAAGGTCTATTCAGAGGGCATTTCAGTTGTCTCCATCTCACCGCAACCTGAGGCAAGAAGCTAAGACATGATTACTGTAGCGCTGCTTGTATTTCAGTAGAACTTGCAGACTCCAGTGAGGTCAGGACCCCTTCACACAAGACTTTGTATGCAGAAATATAGTAAGAACAGAGATTTGTAGAAAGGGGTTAATAACTTCCAGTTTCTCACTCCCTTATTACATTCCAAAACACATTTTTAAATTAATTTTATACTGTTAATTAAAAGTCATGAGTTTTAATTTTTTTCAGTGTTGCTTGAGAGAGACAGTTCCATAGATTATAAAAGTTAGTGTCTTAATGATGGATTTATTAAAACAGAAGCAAACATTTGGGGGTTTTTTAATCTAACAAAACTATGTTACCTACAAAACCAAGAAATACATTTTCTTAGAATATGAATATGCTGCCAGATTTTTTTTTCTTTCAAAACTGTCTAATTTATTCCTGTTAAGGAATCAGTTACCTGAAGAATTGACTGATTTTGAGTATACAAAAAATTCCAGTCTTTCTGATTTTTAAGTTAGCTGAGCAAGTATGTAGCCTTTATTTGACACTTTGAATTTTTTGACAGATGAAATATGCTATGCATTCTATTCCATGCCTTCTAAAGGCAGCATAATCACCATGCCTTTGATTGGCCAATTATTGTAATGCACTGCAGATATGAACTAAGGGTTTTATAAAGTCATTTCTAGGTGATGTATTAGAACAGTATTAATGCTGGCTGTATAAAATGAGATTATTTTAAAAATAATTGTAAAAAGTTATCTTTTCAAAATACAGGAAAAAGAGAGAAAGCAAGAGCAGGACAGCATGCATGCAATCACTTAGGAGGTGAGGCAACCTTCAGAGAGAACAGAAAGATAGCACAGCAATCACAAGTAAAAGAGGAGTGGGCAGAGGAGCAGCAGGTAGAAGAACAAGAATAATCATATGGAAGAAAGAAAAAGGACAGATTAGGAGCTGGACTGGAGGAAAGAAGCTGGTTCATGCAAATCTGGGGCCTCTTTCGAAACCATTTAACCAACCACCTAGGTCCTGATTCTGCAAAGTACTAAGCACTGTAAATCTGCCTGGGCTAAGTAGACAGTGACAGTGCTTAGCATATTTCAGAATAAAACCCTTAGCTTAAATCCAGCCTGCAATACTGATGCTTTTATGAGATGGAATATAAGTGGAAGATATTTACTGAAATATCATGTAGGGCAGAGCTTGCTAATCCTATCAGTTGGCTAGGTGGGGATGCTCCTAGCCTGGCCCTTGGGAAGAACCCCACATAGAACAGGCAGGTAGCGTGTGCAAGCGTGTGGGAGAGATGTGGAAACCAGCTGAGGCTGGAGTAAGATAGGAAAACTCTTATTTAAATTATGAAAGTGAGCCCCTGTGGACTAGGTGGCTTGTATATTTAAGATCCAAATTTTGATACCCCATATTTTGCTGAACTGGGAGGCTCCTTGTAAGGTGATATTAAACTAGGGTGCATCTACATGTGCAAATGCTCTGGGGTAAATTACTCTAGAGTTAACTCACCCTGGGCAGGCATCTACACATGCAGGGAAGCAGAAGCAGATTTGCTGCTCATGGCAGCAGTCTGCTCCCAACCCTGCCAGCCCCGCACAGGCCACCTGCAGTAGCCAGGGGAAGCTCTAGGCTTCCCTTAGGGGTTAGCACAGGAGCTGACAGGGAGCACAGGGCCAGGAGACAGCTGTTTCCTTGCTGGAACTGGAAGATTGCTTCCTGCCCCCAGGAGCTGCCTGCTGCTGGGACAGGCTTCACCATCAGAGCCCAGGTGGGGACAATGTCCCCCTACCCTGGCAGCAGGGAGCTCCTAGTTCCCACTCTGTAAACATGGAGCAGGAGCTGAGAGCTCCCTGCTGCTGTGGCAAGAGACACGTACCCGCCCGAGTTCTGGTGGTGGAGCCGGCCCTGGAAGCAGGCAGCTCCTGAGGGCTGGGAGCACTCCTGCTGCCTGACTGATTGGGAGCATGTTTGCTCCCTGTAGGCCATCAACATGTGCCATACTGTGCAGTAATTACTCCTGAGTAAATTTGCTACTTGTATTTACAGGTAGCAATTTTATTCAGGATTAGAGCAAATTACTGTGCAGTAAACATCTGCATATGTAGACAGTGATGATTACTACGTAGTAATTTACTCTAATCTCAAGTAAAGTGTCTTGTGCAGTCATGCCCCTACAGACAGGGTATCAGAATCTGATCCTAAATGAAGCAGAGCTAATTTCATGTCTAGTAAGATAAGCTTCCAAACTGTTTTAATTTGATCCACTTAATTTTCTAAAATATAATTTGCACGATATTTCTCTAGTGTCTCCAGTGTCTTTTTGGAATATTAGTGTATAGAAAGCATGTTAATAATTCTGACATACTTGATTTAGTTCAGGTGATGTATCTTGCAATTTTGCTGGATTGCCTTAATTTCTCTCCTTTTTTGCTCCTGCCAGCTCCAAAAATTATGCTAATTGTTCCCCTTTTATATTTCTGAAGCATTGTGCTTCCAGACTTTTGTTTCCAACTTTGTAACCATAACATCAGGCTTATCTTTATGGATTTTAATAAACTAAATCTCCTTGGAATTTCTGAATTTGAATATTCAAACTCCATCTGTTTAATATTTTTGCTTTTAATTCCTTAAATGCATTTTAATTGTTTTCTTAATATTGGAATAATAAAACCATAAATAAATACCCAGAGGGAATCCTGTACATAAAGGGAGGAATGAAGCTCCTAAAACTACCATTATTTTTTAAGCCAACTGCTCATTTTTCCCAGTGATAAATTCCTTAAGAGTCATATCTGAAGCAATTTATTGTCAACTTACTGGCAGAAGTTTTGTTTTGACTGTAGAGTGTTTACAGTAGTGTGTAGTAGCTAGGAAATATACTAGCTTCATTTCAAATGTGATTTTTTTTTCTCATTTAAGAATGTACAGTAAATGTGTCTGACATCTCTGAGCCTGGTTTGTGAATCCCAGGTGGAGATGGGGAGGATTTACAGTCAGCAAAGTCAAGACGGTAGTAGTTCTGGACACATGGGGGTGTACATGTGACACTACACTAGCAAGGTAGTGTCCACAGGCCAAACCCATGATACTGCAGATACATCCCCATAGTGATGCATTCCCCCATTACAGCATGACATAAAAATGAAGTACAAAGAGACGGTGCAGTAATAACAGCGCCATAAACGCACGCGTAGATGCGCCTGTGCAGTAGCTATTGTTTAGGTGTGCAAGTCAGTTTTCAGGAGAAACCTAGGATGCCTAGAACTTCGCATGCACCTCAGCAGTTAGGTGAGGTTCTTGTGTAGCTCACTTGAACTTAGTATACATTCCACATAAAATACAACTTTGGCACCTAAGTTAGATCTGGTGTTCAAGAAAGATGAAGTGACAACCCTATAGATTGAAATCCTCCAATTTGCCTTAGAAAATAGGTGCAACATGGACAGTTGCAGTACAAGTTTTCTCTTGCTACTTAGCTAATATCTCAGGCCTGGAAAAGTTTATTGGATTCTTTCATTTAAGATGTAGTCCCCCTCAACTCTCCCTGAACTGGAGACTCCTGAATGCCTTGAAGGACTGATCCCTTTATAACCACTCATTTCTCAGCATCTGGTAGGAGATTTTACCAGAAAGGCAATTAATGATAATTAATTAGTCAGTTTCTTTCCAGCTTCTCAAAGGTATTTAGGTACCTAATTGCTATTTGAGCACTTAACCCTCAATGAAATCAATTGGAGTTGTATGCCTGAAGACATGTGTGTGTAGTTCCCCATGATCTGGACTCAGATCTCCCACATAGATATGTTTTTGTTGTGAAACACAGCACGGCAAGATATTAAAGCATCTACTCAAAGGAAAAAGAATTAGACATAAATGAGTTTGGAGAAAAAAAAATGTCTGCATTTTAATCTGCTGCAGTCGGATGCCTGATTATTATATAGATGATTAGATGCTCCATATAAACACTGGATGGAATATCAACTTATATATCTGAGCATTGTACATTTTTTCTGTATATTATATATGTTGGTGTGTTAATTGCAAATCAAAAACATAAGAAAAACACAGCTCACTGCATGTCACCAAAGAATGGGGAAAGGAGCTTTGTTAACATTTTTTAGAAGTAGTTCTAAAGCCAGACAATCAGCAAACATGGTCAACTATGTTGACTACATACTTCACAAATCAGCTGGTGAAGATGTGTGCTTTTTATTCTGTTTCTATTACGTTTGTTTTGCTCCTTTGCAAACAGAATTCTTGCTCCCTGTAGTCTCATCGTATAAACAGGATTATGGTTGCCACATAATGCTTTATGCACAAAACAAGCAAAATGCTAGAAATCGGGGTTAGGAATAAGCTGAAAAAAATAGTGATGTAACGAGAGATGCAGCCTGTGTTCGTCAGCCTTTTTATGAAGTGTAGACTTAGTGTTGATTGCAATTTTTGCACTGAAAAGTATGTTGGTCATGAAAATTAATGAAAGGGTTCTATCATACATAACCACCGAGGGAATTCAACCCTCTAGATCAACTAAAATCCACCTCAGGTGGGGATAAAAATCCCAGGGTTTCAATTGTAGCTGTCAGATATGAAATGTTTTAGCTAAAAATGTTCATCTGTTGTCAGATGGATAGACTTTTCTTAACCTGTCAGTTTTTAAGCTAAAGGGAATAACATGAACTGGATTTCAGTGACCACCTGACATTGAGTCTTCAGCTTATGCATTCTTACTCATTTTTCATTGAGCATTTTGGACAAAGCCTGTATTTAATCTCAAATCAGCACAGAAGCAAGTATATTTTTTAAAAATGTAAATTCAAAATTATAAAGAAGAAAAATTGCTCCTGGCAAGCTGAGAATCCCTCAAGGCACAGAGTGAGGCTGGCAGACAGCAGCATTCACTCACTCATAGCCAAAAAACTGGAAACTCACACTACACCAAAGCACTCATATAGAATCAACTTCTTCCACCAGGTTTATTCCTACTAACTCCCAGATCCACAGAGAGAAATGACTAAATCTCCATTTTAATAGCTTCTGTCAGTAGTTTTGCTCTGCAAGGACTGTTTCAGCAGTTTTGGTGGTAGTATATACCATTTTCCTGATTAACAGCCATTTTATAACTAGTGTAATTGGCCACAAATCAGGGGAATGTCATAATGTAGCAAGAAAATATTCCTATCTCCGTCACAGCCCAGGCCTGGATTCCTGGAGGATGTATTACTTGAGTGGTTTACGGGTTTTCATTACTTTAACTAATGTACTACCTGTAGTGCAGAGAGGGAAATTCTAAACTAATGATCACTTCTGTCTACCAGCTCTTTATAGAGTGCCCATCATCTGTCTTTCACTTTTACATTTCCAGTGGGGATCCTGAAACAGGTGGCTTTGTAAGAATTGGAAGGAGGTCTCGTTCTATTACTTTTAGCCTTAGCTTCACTTTCCATCCTAGAAACACCAAGACGCACAGAAGGGATTATGTTAACAATGCCTGTAATAACATCATTCTGGAGCAAAGACTGGAGTGGGTGGGGGAAGGGGGAAGGGTGAGGGGGGAGTGGAGAATTCATCACTGTTCTGTCCTGACAGTATCTACATTCAGGGCACAACTTTTAACTGATTTCTACAGGGTGTGTAGAACGTGTGTCTATATTTTCTAACATGCTGAATCCATACAATGATATGTTATTTTATGTTGTTGCAAACCACTTACTATATATCATATTAAAGAACCTTAGTGAAAAACCATCAGTCACATTAACCTTAACAAAGTTGCAAGAGAATAGATGAAAATCTAAGTCATGAATTTATAAATGCCCCTTTCTGTGTATGAGTCAGGACTGACTTATGTATAACTTGAGACTCTCTGAATTTCCCTGTCTGATTTATAAAGTTGAGATATCTTTACATTTTGGCAGAGATGACACTGTAACAGAATTATATTTAAATAATGTATTATTTAGATTAAAACATAGGTTTTCAGGGCCAGATCGGACTCCCTACAGTACATATGGAATTTGCACGTATCCGGGGACAGAACCTGGCTTGCTTATTACTTTATATTTCAGCAGTCTTGACTTGTGGAACACCATCCCTAAAAAATGGCTATTCCAATATAACTGTATAACTTATCTAGAAAGTTGTAATGCATCAATTACTGTCACAGACTCAGTTACACTATTTGTAGCACAAGCTGGTCAAAAAAAATGTGATCATCAAAACTGATGGAGAAAGGACAGTGCTGCTATATCGTGACCAAGCTACATACACATACACTGGCCAGGGAAACTGGCCAACAGTCCATGTTGTAGTAAGCTGCAATCCGGAAAGACATGTATTAGTTTAATCACTGGGTCCCTTGGAAGGGGATGCATTCTTCCTTCCCTAGCTACATTGCCTACTACTCCTGCTACCTAGTATCTGTGTATTATGTAATATGTATTACTGTGGGTTCCTTCACTAGTTCTATATCCTTCAGTAAATGCAGCAGTAAAGACAACCAATAGAGTTTTATGTAAAGGGCAACCCAAATGTACACCCAGTTTTATTAGTGCTTCAAATTTTCAAGTCCACCAAGCTCCTACTTCGTAAAAAATATTTTTATCTTTTAAGAATGACGGTAAAACATGGTTAATGACCTCTTTAAACCAAATAGCTCTTTCCTACTTGTTAAATATGTTCCCAGAATTGAAAACCTAGGGCCGCCAAAAAAAATCCCCCCAAAAACCATGGATGGCTAAAAAGTGATCCTGAGGTCTACAGGTCAGAACTTCTATAAGGCCAAAGAGAGTTCTTTATGTGAGACTGTGGACTGGATCCTACCGGCATCTGAACCAGATCTGTCTGGTTTCTTGCAAAAACAAATTTAAACTACTGTAAGTATTGACAAAGAAAGGTTTTGGGCATCATCAATAATAATAAAAAAAGACATAGCTAAGATCTGATTGTAGAATATTTATTGTTGGCAATTTTTTAGTGATGATGCATGAAGCAAAGAGATCAGAGTTTGATTTTCAGATACTATGATGAACCTACAATTTGTCAACAAATAGATAATATCAGCAATTGTTTTTTTTCTGGCTAGCCCAAGAACTGTGTTTTCCAGGTAGTATAACATTGCTGTCCTCCTGCATATTTCTAGATGCCTGTAACTTGCCATGATAATTTCAGTTAAAAGAACACAATGTTGTGACAATTATTTAAAATTCAAAAGATGCCAGAGTCCTCATGCATACCTCTTTCAAAAGACCTGTGATTGCACTTTCAATTTTAATAGAAGAATGGCAGTCAGAGAGATACTGGCATTAAGTCACAAAATTACCACTCAGAATTTGATAACATATCTCATAACTGTAAGGAATGGCTAGCAGTTGGATACTTCAAAAAAAAGTTGTATGATTGATTAACTTGATGACTCTTTTCTGTCCAAATTACATTGAACCACTGACCCAATGTGGCACACTTCTGGAGGTACTTTTAGGGGGAGGTAGAAGTAAAAAAACCCAAGATTCCCCAGTTGAAATAACTTAATTACAGACATTTTTCACAAGAGCAAAATAATTATTAAAAAAATTTTTATTCTGCTTACTAAATATTCCCCTTCCACTTTTAGCCAATCAAATAATGTATTTTTCACTTCCTGTCCTAAAGTATTGTGGAGAAATGTTATGTTTCTTCAACCTAAGGAGGCTAGTATTAGTGTTGCAATAGGTGATTTTGTGTTTTCTTGAAAAAGTTGATAGGAAACTGTGGGATCTGTCTAGAGTAAAAGCTCTAGAAGCAAGCCACTATTGATTGCATGATACCTGAACAGGTCAAAAAATAGGAAATGTAGTCACTGATAATACATTCAATAACTGAATGTAGAAGGAAAGTACTCAAATGCATTATTTGTTAATAGATTTTGACTAGGTTTACTAGCTACAGAAGTAAATGATTGCATTTCAAGGTCAAGATTCTGACTTTAGACAAAGCTACAGAGGCTGGATCCACACATATAGGCACATGAGGTTTGTGGCACAGCAAACCTCTTTGTGGCACCACAAATTGCATTCCCAATATGTTAAAATGTTCCCCACACTGCAAATTTGCGGTGCAGGTGCAAAATTTGCTACCAGGAGATCCAGGTAGCAAAAAAACCCTGCTGAGATAAAAAGTGGTGCAGTGGACACCACAGAAGGGTGCGCTGGCAGACACAGAGGTCCTTCTGTACATGTTGTGGCTGCCAGCCAGAGTATCTCCCCTCCTTTAGTTCTGGCCAGGCTTCTCCAGAACACCAGGAGTCAGAAGTAGTGGAAAAATGGCAGTTTCCCTCTAATTTTGCCCTGCACCAAAGTAGACATGTTGGGGCATGCACAGTGGTTAAAAGTAGTGGCAAAAATTTGTGCTGCTATTTTTTTCCCACTACAAACATGTGCCTTTGCATGTGGGGCACAGAAAAAATTGGCCGAAAGAAGAAAATGTTTCTCAGTTTTCAATCAAATATTTGCAATTTTTAAGACAAAATTTCTTTCTTTATGGTGGCTGAAAACTCATTTTCCTTTTTCATAAAAAGTTGATTTTTTTTGTTTTTGCTTAAAACAGGCAAAAACAAAACAATGCTGACTTACCTACTCAGGTCAGTGAAATGGAGGAGCTAAGCCTTCATCATCCACCACTCATCCATGGTTGCCATTTGCCATCGGAGGCAAATACCTGAACTCAAAAACCAGGTATTCCAGGTAGTCATAAAACGCTACGTTAAGCTATTTAGTGTTTTGCATGGACTTTTTGCCCCAAAGTTAAAACTCATCCTAAATAGACATATATACAAATCACACTCATTTTCTACTGATGTAGCTTCATATACAATACCTACCTTTAACATCATTTTCTAGCTGTTTGGCCTCATTAAGAACCCGGAAACTTTTCTGAAGAGAGCTCTTGGCACCATCCTTTAATGATCCTTGAGGACCAGATACCTGTAAGCAAACCATCAGTATCACTTACAAAAAAGTATTTTTTTAAAATAGTTCAGCATAAGTTTAAAGTCATAAAATGCAGAAGGCAAAGAATGTAGCTAAAGAGTGATCAAAATTTTAAGTGGTCATCAATGTGCTCTGAATTATATGCCACTGTCATTACCCTGGTCCTACAACAAGAGACTAATAAAATACTTGCCGTTAAATTAATTTATTTTTATTTTTACAGGAAACCAGAGCTCTCTTAGAATGTCAGTGATGAAGCTAATAAAAGAAAGAAAAAGAAATTGTTTATGAGTATTAAGGAAGTAGGATTGAATGTCAGAACTTATATAAATCTTGACCTCTTTCTACAACTATGGACACAGAAACATATATACAGTCCTCCTCCATTATACCAGCTATAAAACCTTTAATAGACTGAACCTCACAACCCTAACTCTAATACAGAGCACAAAGATGTTCTCATAGCAATTATATTTCTTTAGTTTAACAATGTCAGTCAAGAAAAGGTGAAATGAATGAAATGGGATTCAAAAAGAAGAAAAGGGTAAACTACAATTTAATCTGAAAGACTTTCATTACATTAATAATGATCAGGATTTATCTAGGCATGCTATATATCACTCCCTCTGTTCCAAGAAATACAAAATGTTGTACTTTCAGTGCAATGGTTGATCAATAGGAAGACTTTTTAAAATTAGATGAGTATTTTCAGTTGCTAGGAAATATTCTAGAATGCGAAACATTTGCCCTTCAGTGTGTAAGAAAGAATTCAGGTCACTCCATAATGCAGAATGCATCAGAGAATACACTTGACAGCCAGAAAACATTTGATATTAGTCATGGGTCATAGCCTTGTAACAAGTATGTAATTATGAAGTAACTGCTTTTCATTTTCCAGGGCAGACACATACTCAAAAATAACTAGGTGCCAATTATTATTATTATTCATTATTTATATTATGGTAGATCCCTGAGGTCATATTTTGAACAATCTCTCCCAATCTCTGCTATTTCTTTGCTACACTTTAAAGACCATACATTCCCTTGTCCACGTTACAATCTTGGGAGAAGCCTAAAATATTTCAGAAAATCATGATAAGGTTCTTTGGAAGGTAGTATTTCACTGCTTATGGCATTGTATCATGGAAATATACTGTTGCAAAGTTCAGGTTCACTGCAATCATCTCATAGTACTTGCACATATACTTTAACTATGTGCTTAACTGCTGTCCTAAGACTGGTATTGAGTTTTGGCTTAAGCATGTGAAACAGGACTGACTTGTTGAGTGGTAATGACACATTTCTACACTCACAGGGTGCATCCAGATAAGCCTGCACGTGCCTCTTGCAGTGTCTCAAACCCCTTTGACATGCTGCAAGAGGCACGTGCAGGAACAGGAAAAGGTTCCCCTCATTGCAAGTTTGCAGTATGGGGGTAAAATTAGACCCCTAGATATCGAGGGGGTCAAAAAAAAAAAACAGAGCTAAAAAAGTAGGGGAGGGCATGGTTTGGGCAACAGAGGCTGGGTCCTCCACAGAGACGCTCTGGCTGCCAGAGTGTCTCTGTGGTTGGCCTAGTCCTGGGGCTGAAGCGTGGTGCCTGCCCGTGCAGGGCAGGCAGTGTGCCAGCAGCAGGGCTCCAGTGCCAGTAAGTAAGGGGTCAGGGGGGCTGGAGGAGGGGGAGGGGACTATGGCAGACATATCAATAAGACATTGCCCAGCTGATTGCTCTGTCTCCCACTCTCTTTCTGTCTTTATATATAGTTGTCTTTTGTTTTAATCATGGAGAAAGATGGACTTCAGGTTATTTTACAGAGTGACTGGGATTTTTTTATCAGGGATTTTTCAGTTTTCCAGTAGGAAATGCCAGAATTTCTGCTAGGGAGGCCAGTGGCAGCTTTTTTGTACTGATGGGGCCAGGACAGGGCATCTTTTTATACTGCTGGGGACAACACAGGTGCTGGCCCTGGGCTTCTCTCTGGCCCTGGGTTCTAGCTCACCCTGGCTGCAGATCTGGGAGGAGCCAGGCAGTGTTATTTTGCACCAAGTGGCACAATTTGCTCCAAACCAAAATGCATGTCTGAGCATGTGCGCTGAGGCAAAAAGCCCCAGCTCAAATTTGCACCGCTTCTATTTGAGCTGCTGCAAATAGTGTGTACGTGCCTGCATGTGTGGACACATCCACATGGGGCCTCAAGCTATAGTCACTGTGCACACAAATCTGCTAATAGGAAATGATATACAGGATCACAGAGACAAAGCAAAGCAGGACTGAAAGGTCATCTAGTCCAGTTCCCTACTCAAGACAGGATTATCACTGACTACATCATACCAACAAACTGAGTGTCTAACCTGCACTTGAAAACTTTCAAGGATGGAGATTCCACAGCTTCTCCAGTTTCTCCAGGTAGCCCATTCTAATGCTTGACCATCCTCGTAGTCAGAAAGTTCCTTCTAATTGCCAACCTAAATTTCATCTGCTGTAGCTTGAGGCAATTGCTCTGAATCCCATCCCCTTTGGCACAGAGTAAAATCCACCTCCATCCTCTCTTTAATCACCCTTCACATATTTGAAGACTGGTATCAACCCCTCCCCTCCCCCAAGTCTTCTCTTCCCCAGGCTAAATAACCATAGTTGTTTCAGTTTTTCCTTATAAGTCTTGCTTTCCAGGTCCCTAACCATTTTTGTTTTTCTATGCTGGGCTTTCTCTAATCTGTCTACATCCTTCTTGAAACATGGGGCCCAAAACTGGATATATTACTCTGGGGTAAAACTCACAAGTGGTGAATAAAGCAGAAGAAGCACTTCCCTTGGTTCGCAAGTTAAACTCCTATTAATATAACAATGTATGCCGTTGGCCTTTTTTGCACCAAGGGCACAATGCTGTCTTATATCCAGCTTCTGGTCTGCTATAACCCCAAGGTCCTTCTCTGAAGTACTGCAACATATCCAGTCATTCCTCTGTCTGTAATTGTGCTTGCTTGCATTTATTCCATCCCAAGTTCAGGACTCTGCACATCTTCTGCATGTCATCCGATTGACTGCAGACTATTTCTTCAGTCTATCCATATCATTCTGGATCCTAGACCTTCCCTCTGGAGTATCTGCAGTTCCTCTCAGTTTGGTATCAGCTGCACATTTACTAAGCATACACTCTATTCCATTGTCCAAATCATTAATGAAGATATTAAACAATGCTGGAGCCAGGAGAGACTCCTTGTAGAATTAAGACTTTATTTTTAGCATCCAGTAACACTCAGTTGAAGTATAATAACAATCCCCATAAGGAGGGTTCAAATTATGGGGTGACTTGGGGGTGGGGCTGAGCCCCCCATAACAGATGAGATCTCCTGCATAAGAAACAAGAGCCCCCTTGGCATCCAGGCAGAAACTGCTATTTAGTGTGGGGAAAAAATGGCTCCTCTCCTTCTTTGCTGCTGGATGCTTTTTCCTGCAGCTGTCTAGAGCCTGTGCCCCAGCTGCCCTGCAGCCTCTGTCTGCCACTGCTGCCACCACCACCTCCAGCCCCTCAAGAGTCAGAGTGTAATTCAAGCCCTGCCCATAAGGTATAGATAAAAGCCCAAACATTCATTAAAAAGAATGATTCATGCACAATCATTACTTGATCCCCAATTAAATAAAGGGACTACTCTCACAGAGCACCAGCGGTCTCTGTCCAACCACCTGCCTGGCACAACATACTGCTCCACCTCCCCACCAGGCTCCAACCCAGGACTTCTGAACAACCATCTGGCACTGAGCTATGGAACTGGGGAGTGTCCCGGCCAAACCAAGATGTATGGTCACACTATGAGTAACGGACAGTAATTAGGGCTGAGTGACGCATGCTACAGACTGATATTAAAGTACATAATGCTGATATTAAAAAAAAAAGAAATAAAGATGGACAGATTAAAAAGTCTATTGAAGAAGAAATGTGATACTTAAAAACTCTAAGTTAATCAAGACATCTTATGCAAAATGAGCATTTTACTGGCTTGTGGCTTGAAAGATATAGACTTAGTGAAAAGCACAGACATTAACAATATCTGACTGTGCGTGACATCATGTTCAGGTGCGTGGGCAATTTTGAGTGATGATAAACTCCTTTGTGATTTAATAAAGCTGCCAGCCAATAGTATGTGATACTCTATTTTGATTAACTGAAGCAGTCATGTGATAAAACAGAAGTAAAAGACAAAAGAAAGATGGTGTGGTCCAGTGAATAGTCGAGGAACCAAAACTCAGGAGATGTGCCAGTAACCTAGAGCCAAATACTTTACTTCTCTGTGCCTCCACATTTTCTCTATTATTAGCTGTGTGTTTTGTCTCTTTAGACTGTAAAATCTTTGGGTTAGGAACTGTAAATACGCAATGTCTATAATGGTGGGGTCCCAACTGAAGATTGGGACTTACATGTGCTTTGGTAAAAATAAACCACATTTTCTTGAATACCAACTGTCCTTCCAAATAGCTAAAGCTTTAACCCTCTCAAAGCCACTGCTGAGTTGGCAGTAGCTATGAAGGCTAAAGCTTTAGCTGAAAGAGGAGAGTGAGTGACATTGAGGAATGTGCTTTCCCCCTCCTGCATGTCCAGCATGGAGGCAGCCCCCAGCAGCTATTATAGTACCCTCAAGCCTCCACTCTGGTGTGGGAGTTGGCTTCTGCACTTAAGACATGCACCCCAAATTTGGAGGACTTATTTCAGGGGAAAGTGGGATATGTGGTATGCCCACATGTGGTATGCAAGTAAATATAGTAATCCTAAAAGCTACAATTTCACGATGCATAAATGCATGGCCTAATTTTGCAATTCCATGGGAATGATGAATGATTCAATGGGCAAACTTTGAATAAATATTTAATATTCAAGAAAAAATATTTATTAAACCATATAGAGGATGTATAGATAATA
This sequence comes from Crocodylus siamensis, assembly GCF_052110815.1. Classification (NCBI taxonomy): domain Eukaryota; kingdom Metazoa; phylum Chordata; order Crocodylia; family Crocodylidae; genus Crocodylus; species Crocodylus siamensis. Next base: position 101,146,056 of record NC_143395.1, on the reverse strand, counting down.
AACTCATGGTAAATGCCTTGAAAAGTGGGCTACATAGTTAGGCTGCATCACTCTTACCTTCTCTCTGTCCCCATGATTTTGAATAATTTGGCAGAGTGGTAGCCAGAGTGGTTGAGCGTGTTCCTTCTACCTGTCGGCTGGTTATGGTACTATTTTGAGTGGTAGGAGGCCTGGGCATGAACCCTCTCAAACCCAGCCGAGTCTTCCACATTCTGGGTGGGTGTTCCCTTTACTGAGCTACCACATGGCCACTAGCTGTTTTTTTTAATGAAAATGCCCTGGCTGCTGTGTTTTGTGAAGACCCACGTTCTGTTGGTGTCTGTTAGGAGTCATCTAAAAACATCTACTCTGATTAGACCCTTTAGGGAAATTGTCTTTCTGTAGACCTGGGGCTTAATTAACTGTAAATTAAATAAGTGTACTCTACATAGAATGCAGTCATAGCTTTAGATATATTGACCTGCTTTTCAAAGATAACTTCAATTGTAAAGGTTTATTTAAAGCAACTTAAAATTATTTAAACAAATTTGAAATAATAAAGATACTTTGTATTTTTGCAGGGTCTTCCGTCTTAGCATTTTACATAAACGTGGCTAATAAATGAAGTCTCCTGTCATTCCCATACCTAAGATTCCAAGACATCCTTGTTTGCATTTTTTAGAAAAAAGGCACAGCGATAACCTCATTCACACACAAAAAGTCACTAGTAGAGCTGGGACTAGGACCCATTTAACACCTAGCCCCTTGTTTTAGCTTCAAAGCCGCTAAATTATTCTACTCTAAATATATTAACATGTTAAAAAACACACACACAAAATAGGCATATTTGAAGTCTTCCTTTGAAAATGTAATTTTAAACTGTGAACTGGAAGCCAAATCTTTTATCATGATTTGTCCTTTCAGTCAGTTACCATGATCACCATTGCCATCTCATCTAAGTAATGGGCTGTGGAAAACTGCTTGAACACTAAAGATCTTCATCTGTGATTAATTTATTTTTCTTTTAAAGGATAGAATGAAACCTTCATATAAAGCATGGGAGGAATACTTCTGTCATATTTTTAATATGGTTTATCCTTTCTAGTAATCTATCAGGCTTCCAGCTACTGTGATATTTCTTAGCTTTGTCTACTGCCAGCTTCTACCACTATCAACTTAATTTTATGATAAAACATCCTTCCAATTAAAGTAACTTAAACCCTAATGGGACCACACACAAAGTTGCAGTTAAAAATCTGTGTTGCATAGAAGCAAGTATTTTATTGCAGTGGTGTTTAAGCATTTCTCATTTGTGGACCCCTACAAAACTTCAAATGGAGAGGTGGATCCCTTTGAAAATTTTGAATGGAGATGCAAACCCCTTTGAATTGTAAGTGTGGGTATTCACATACTTTTGAATGATCACAGTCATCTTTGGCAGACCCTTTAGACATAGTCTTCAGGCCTCCAGGCATCCACGGACCACAGGCTGAAAACCACCGTTTAATTGTATTCACTTCAGGATGGAATGGCAGGGTGTTTATGGACATGCTCTGGCAGTAGGAGGGGGGTGCTCCAAGAGCTGCTCTAATTAAAGTGCCCAGAGCATCATGTATATCAGCATCCCTGTGCTGAAAAATGGTGGCAGGGGTGCTTTAACTAACAAAATTTAGTTAAAGTGCCCCTGCCACCACTTTTTAAGCATGGGGACACTGATACATGTGACACTGGAGTTGGCTGGAGCATGGTAATTACCATGCTCTAGCCAACTCAATTAATTGAGTCTGCTGGAGTCTGCATCACAGCAGCCTTTCTGTATGTGTATAGGTGCCTGCAAATACTTAGCATGGCTTCTCTCTTACAAACTAATTGCCTATAAAACAGTTACCTCCATGTCCCTACTCCTCTATCAGTTTGGTGCCCATTGTAGACTTACAGCATATAATATAAATAGACTACATCTAATGAATCCATAAACATGGAAATGCTTTAAAGGCTGCCTTAATCAAGATTTGCACTCTTTCCTCACTATTCATTTGTATCTATTTATAAAACATTGTCCATCTCCTTTCTCTCTCCCCTTACAAATTGTCTAGCCACTTTCTCTCCATAGTATAATCATCTGGTTCGTTGCCTGTCTGATGTATGCCCTTTTGTAGTCATATTGTAATTGCCTGCTTTGTTGCTTCTTTCCTTGTCAACCATCATAATATGTCTGCCTCAGACTTTATGAGTCATCAAAGGACTAAAGCAAAGTTATAGGTATTAAATTCTAGTCAGCCAAATAAACCCAAAATTTCTGTGCTGTTGTATTATAATTAGTAGTTCACAATAGAAGCAACAATTTTTTACGCAGCTAAGACATACCAATATGTGGGGTGCCATTTTCACAGTAAAGAAATTCAGGAATTAGAGTTATTTGTAATATAAGCCAACAACTTAAATAAAAGAAAACAGGGATGCCATTTGTTTGATTTCTAGATTGTTTACCCCTTCGTGAACATTTAGACCATAACCCTTCACAGGGCTCCCAATGCTTTGAATCCTCTGACATTTGTATTCCTTTTGTTATCTACTTGTACCATCAATATTTCTTTAGCTGGTATATGGTCTTTCAATTTCACGCCATTCCATCATCTTTAGAACTATTTTCTACCTGAGGTGCAGGTCAGTTGCTTCCTTATTTGCCTCCATATATAAATTCTTAACTCCTTCATTGCATGGCACACCAAAAGTGTATGGAAACACTCAAAACCTTTTCTATCTATGATGTGTTTTTGTAGTGGAGAAACATGCTGTACAAGTGATACTGAGGAAGTAGCATCCTGTTGTGATCCATTTAAAAAAATTCCTTTGGGAATCCTCTTGAAAAGTGCATGCAGTTTATTATTCTGTGATGTGAAATTTAGTAGAGACCAGAAAATAAGTTTTATTGTTATAATGTTATGTAGTTTATTATATTCACCCATTCAGTTTCCAAGAATCATTCCTACTTTATGAAGCTCATCCCCCTTCCAGAGTGGAATGGCTCTATCATGTCCAGGTTTGTTTTTCCTTTGATGCCCTTGTTGCAGAGAGTGGCCCTGTAATTTTGTAGGTTTTTTCTTTTTCTTTTTGGAACTAGTATATGAGGAGATTATTAAACTAGAAATATCTCTAGAAGTATATACTAAACATTATTAAACACGTAAATAAGATATGTATTCATCAAATATATAAAACCAACCTATTTCTGACTCCAAACTTCAGTGCAGAAGGTCCTGGCATAGTTGGGGTGGAGAGATATGTATGGACATGTAAGAGTCCAAGAACAATGCAAAGGGAAGGGAGTCCAAAAAGAAATGAGAAGGGACATAGTGATAGTAATAACCATGAAAATGCTGCATGAAGATATGTTCTCTGATATCAGCAATGGGGGGTTTTGGCAGTGGGAAAGATGTCAGTACAATAACAGAACAAAATGGAAAAAAGCTGTAGAAGTCTTGTGTATATACAGAAAAGTCTGTTTCTACAGAATCTCTTGTCTTTATAAAGAAGAGGGAAATCAACAAAAACACTTTATTTTTCTTACCATTTGTATAGCTTCATTTGCACGAGCCTTTGCTTCCCGGGCAACTTTTTCAGCTTCATCAATAGAATCCTTGATGTTGGTATAAGCATTGAAAGCTATGGTGGCATTGAACGAAAGGTTTTTAGCTTCAGCAAGGATTCTGGTAGAATGGAAAGGAAAAGCATTCTATTAAAAGCTTCCAATATAACTTTAAAGAACAAACCATATGGCTATTTTGATTCCCAATAGCTCAGATTTCTAACTATTGGCCCTAGAATGCCATGTCATACTTGCGGTTTCTGAAATGATAGCAATGTTTAATGAGACCCAAATTTTATTTGCGTTATTTTCTATAGAAAACCATTCAATGATTAGGCCAAGAGTCCAGAAGTCCTGCAACAAGTCCTATGACTCTGAGGAAAAAAACTTCCCTTGGAGTAGGGGCAAGTCCTGGGTTCCAGTACCTGCTTCAAAGATGGCTTATACATTTTGCATTTAACAGTTAGCAGATACAATGCCTATCTGGGGGAGTGGGGATGTAGCTTTTGGAAGTTGGAGAAGACTAGGAATTAGAAGTTAGGATTATCCTATCTCAGGTGATGGCACTCATTCCTGGACTACACAGCCATCCTTCCTCTTGCTTATTCTCTCTGTCTTTATGACTGTTGACTTCCTTTCTTAGAAAGCTTCAGCAAGCGGAAAGAATATTCCTATCCCTAAACTAGTGGTTAGGGCCTAGACTGTAGGAGATGTAGGATTGAACCCCTGTCATCTCAGGAGAGGCCAAGAAATCACTTCCCAATTGTGTGCTCTAATCACTAAGTTATTATATGAAGGGGACCTCTAGACTCTACTACAGACATTACCTCTTTCTGGTCTTCATATTTGACTAAAAGTGGCATGGAAGTGGATCTCAAAGCTACCAGTTAACTCAGTGGTTTTCAACCATTTTAGACTTGAGGTACCCCTCAATAGACTTGAGGCATCCCTCAGAAAATGCCAGTACATAGTTTCCATTCTTTTTGTGACTACAGAAAAAGAACAGAGCAATTCTTCTGTTTCAAAGAACTCAAAAGGGCAGAATGTTTTAACACTACAGTTTGAAAACTCTGGTTGCATTCAGATGAGCAAACACATGCACTTCCCTGGGGACAAACAACAGTGTCACACAGTTGTGCCAAGGGAACTTGTTCCAAGGGAACACCCGTGCATGCTTGCTCTGGTGTGTGGCAAATTGCCTTGGGCAGAGTAGGGGAGGCTGGGGTCCTAGGGAACTCCCAAGGCTCCAGAAGCAGCAATCCAGAACACAGAGCCTGGCCAGCAGCCGAAGCATGCCTTAGCTGGCCAGAGTCCAGTTTTGGGGGGTGCACATGACCATCATTTGCACCAATTCGCCTTTTTCTAGTGCAGGGTTTTTTTTACACTGGGATGTCAAAAAACATCCCTGCCCTGCAAATTAGCAGTGCAAGGGATGCCTGCATGTGTGGTGTGTGTGACATCGCATACTGTACTTGTGCACTCATCTGGATGCACCCTCTGAGTTTATTGCATGAATCATGTTTGCACACCTAGCAGTTCTAATGTTGTGCAGCACTCAGTGGCGCCCTTTAAAAGATATCAAGACACCCTAGTTGAGAATTTCAGAGTGAATCTCAGGCGTGCTCCTCAGGGGGCTGAGACACAAAGACACTTGTTTTGTGAATACCAAACAGCCTTTCACATGCCTAAGCAATCTAATTGACCAAGACAGCAGGGCCTCTGAACATGTGCAACAGTTGAATTTTAGGCAATAAATAAGGCTTTATGGTATAAATTTATGTCTTAAGGGTCCTGGATTTAGGTGGGGCTTCTCTGAATTACTCATTTGCACTAAGTCCCATTTTAGACTTTAAGTCCTATAGTGAATCTCACCCTTAGTTTCCTTGTGTCTTTGTCAAATGGGGATTAAAAAGTAGTTGTGTACAGAGCTGTGTATGAAACCCATTTTTGTGGTTTGGTAGTCAAATGAAAAAATTAGTTGGGGGTGGAGAGGGTAGGGAAAATCTCTTCTGTCTGACCTGAATTAAGTTTTCAATTTTTCTCACCAAAAGAAAATGCTCATTTCATGTGAAATGTTTAATTAAAGATCATTATGATTTAAATGAGACATAATTATAACACATATTTCCATATTCACTGGAGCAAGGAGTAGAGCGCAGCTGTCCCACTTCCCAGTAGAGTTCCTAAGCACCAAGCTAGTGAATCAATTTCTCTCAGTCTCTTGCTCTTTGAGCAACTATTTATGTACTTTATAGGAAGTGGTACAGCTTCAACAGCAGGCACTTAAGAAGACATACCTCAGAAAACCCTACCGCCTGCTGATTAGGACATGCACCTGAATGACTTGGGGTTCATTGTTTCAAAATCTCTCCCTGAATCAGACAGTGGATTTAAATTTGGATCTTCTGCTTCCCAGGAGACTATTCTAACCACCAGGTTATTCAGGGCTGGGAGTGGAGTTTTTCACGTCATCTTCCTGGAGCTGTCACATATTGTATAAAATACTTGAAATAGTCATTGAGGTTGAAAGCAAGAAAAAATGATTCTCTGGTCCCCCGCTCCAGTAATTATTTTCTTATTTAAACAAAATGTAAAAGAATCATCAGGAGAGATTAAGAGCACTGTCTATCCCTCTTAATCTGACAATCTTGTAGTTAAAGTACTCTCTCAAATTGATGGCTCCAATCCTGTCAAATGGAGGGAAACCTAGATTATCTCCTCCTACTACACCACCCCGATTTTTGTGGGGGAGATTGTGGGGCTCAGTGGGCTGACTAACATGGCACTTCTCAGTGAATCTACTACTGGCTGAAAAAAAAAATGGCCCAGGTCTAGTTCTAAGAATAAATATTTTTAAAAGATTATGAGGTGCTCAAATGCCATTTATATAAGTACCTAAGAAGAATACCTACACAGACTTAGGTAGCTAAGTGTGATCCTTTTCCATTCTGCTTGAGTCCCTAAAAATGTATACTTTTTATGACTTAGCCTTTAGGCTAAGATGATGATGCCTTATGCAAATAGACATGTGAACTTCTATGAGCTTGAACAAGGAAGAGTTGGGTCACACATGATCATTTACTAGATGGAGCACGATTTGCCCCCTAATGTCTGTACATGAAGTAAACAGCTTTATCTTCAATTTGCAGTTATTAATTAAAGATTAGGTTTTAAAATGCATTTGATTTTTCCTTTATACTGTATATTCTGAGAGATTTGCAGTGCATATCTAGAGCAGATAAAAGTATCATTTGCATGGTACTGTTACACTGCAGTGAAGAATACATTATCATGAGTGATGGAGACCATGACCTCCCAAGGGCTAAGTTGTCATCTTATGTTAAGACACTATAGAGATGCACCCAGAAGAAATGCCTATTTAATACAGTTAAAGAAAGCCAAAGTAGCATTGCCAACCTTTCATTATAGAGGTAAAAATATCCCCATTCCTGTAAACTTCTTTCACCTCTTTACCTAGCTCCTTCAAGGACTGTGTCTTTGCACTTATCTATCTGTATACAATACAGAAATTGGATGTGGCATCACTCAGATAGCTTAAACCTGGAGGTGTAGCACAAAACTGACCCATGTCCTAATCAGACAATGTATGCATCTTCTTCAAATTCTACTTCCTTTTTACAGCAGTCTTCAAAAACATTTTATTCAGAAGGCTCAATTCACCATTACTTTACATCTCTCCCTTAAAACAAATTAAACACAGCATCCATGTAGTGTGACTACACTGACTAGGATGCTGATAATTTTGTAGGTACCAAATACTTTATCAGAGGAAATTTCATGGGTTTTTTTCCTCCCAAAAAGACTATCTTCAGGCATGGGGACAACAGTTAAAAGCTTCTGCTCAAAAGCCTTCATAATTTAACCTGCTAGTTATCTGTAAGAAAGGAAGGCATCAGGAAAAAATAACTTTATTCTAAAGCTGTGCTGAATTATTATGGGAGTTTAAAAGAGTTTGTCCATGTAGCAGCTTTAAAAAAAGAGATGGTCAACAGTAGAAGACTGTGCTAGGGAAGGGGGCCAGATCCTTGGTTTGTTTCCAGGAATTAAATCTTGGGCAACTAACTCATTATTCCTCTTTGAGATTTAGCTTCCTAATTTATGAAACAGGGATAGCAATACTTTTATTTGTGTTGTTTTGAAAATAATATCATAAATTATATTATTTATCTAGAAGATGCTATAAAAGTATTATGGACATATGAATCCTACAGAAGTTGGTGGTATCTTGAAAATCAGGCCACTTTTATTTAGGAACCTTAATATGGAGCTGGAAACCTAAGGGCATAGAAAGACAATCACATCCCAGTATAATGTGCATCAGGTTTGTGCACTGACACAAATTATTCTGGGATATATAACTGATGGACATTCAGTTTATCAGAGGTAGCCCAGACCGTAGGCTGCTTTACTATGACTCACCACTAAGTGGCTGTGAGAAGGTAACAACTTGTTTGACTTGAGTAAATGGCTACCCAGTATAAAATGCAGACAGACATCACCTAAACTATGCTTCATACCTCTGCAGTTTAACCCCGGAGGGCACGTCCAGGTGAGTGTGCACATGCCATTTGCAGCATCTCAAAGGAATTTGGGACACTGGGAGCAAAAATACATTCCCTACGCTGCATATTTGCAGCACAGGATCAACATTTGCTACCTGGAAATCCAGGTACCAAAATAAAACCTGGGCAAAAAAAGCAGGGCAGGGCATAAATCCCGACCAAGCCCTGAGGCAACAGGAGGCTCTGGTCCTCTACAAAGATGCTGTGATAACCAGCCAGAGCATCTCTAAGGCTGTCCCTTGCCCTGGTACTGCAGCCCATGCGGGGCAAGGAGTGCTGCAGGCTTCGGTGACCGGAACCCGGGCTCCTTCCCCAGGTAAGTAGGGATGGGGGCTGAAGCTGGGGCTGTGTGGGTGAAGAACATTGAGGGGGCTGCTTTGGGAGGGGTGGGTACCCCGCCTGCTCCCTGCCTGCCCCCCCACTGGGAAAAATCCTGAATTCACTTTTTAAAGTACCCCAAAATCTATGTTCTTCCACAATTAAAAGAAAAAACCACTATAGATAGAGAAAGAGACAGACAGGCCGACAGAGATCAGTTGGGCAATGTTTTACTTACATATTTACAATGTTAAAGCATTTTGGAAGCCTCCCAGTGTCTCTATCATAATAAAATAAATTCTAAATATCTATATGGTTTGATGTTTGCTTTTGGTTTCTTATCATAGAACCATTAGAGCTCCCACGACCCCTTCACTAACTAGGATGTGGGGGCAGCTGCCCCTGCAGCCACAGCTCCTGCCAGCAGGTCTTATCCTTCTGGCACATGGGCATGATAAGTGTGTGATAGGGGGATGTGGGGTTTGCAGGAGGGGGGTGGGAAGAGGTGTAGGGAGATGTGGGTGGGTGTGGGGGGACTGTGTGGGTGGGGCTGTTAAGCTACATACTGTGCTTATTTAATAACAACATTTATATGTCAGCCTCTCTAATGTCTGCTGCACACCACATTATTTAACTATGGCTATGACATTAGCTGTATGATCCTTTACCAATAACATAATAGAGGTAAGCAACAATCTATCCAAACTCTTGGAAACACATTTCCAAGTACTGTCACGTTACTTTACAAGTTATATTTATTTTGGCCTTTTATCCCAGTAGCTGCAGTGGCACATATTTAAGACTTAAAGACCTTCAAACATCAAAAGGGAACAATTTTTTTTTCAACAAAAAAGGGACTGGTGTTTGTGAGGTCATGTGTGGCTCTGCAAAAGTGTGTGTTAAAATTCTATATCAAACCCAAATGAGTGTGTCTTATACCCATACTGCCCTAGTGTGTAGGGTGCAAGGCATAGGGGACAAAGATTCCAAATGACTAACTGCACTGCAAAAGTGTTAGCGCTCCCTAGGTACCAGATTTTCAGAGGTTTTCTTATGTCAGAAATAACCGAAGTCAACTGCCTAATTTCTAATATCTCATTTTTAAAAAAAGGTAAATTCAGCCCTTCAAACTGGACAGTGTACAAAGCAATGGTACTTAACCTTTTGGCACTTTTGATTGGTTCATGGGCAGGATTGAGCCCTGCAAACCAGGGTCAGGCATTGGGCTTCAGATGCCCAGTACGGCCCCTGAGCTGCAATTGGGCCCTAGGAATCTGGTGCTTCCCCACCCTCTGCACCAGGATTGAGCTTCAGAAGATGACACCATTCCCTCCCAATTAGATTAGCCCCCAAGGCCCTGGCACAGCACCATCCCACTTCTACATGCTGGGTTGGACCCTGGGGGCCTGGAATCCCTACCCCCCCTTAAACTGAGATTGGGCCCTGGGGCTCAATACTGTCCCCACTCTCCAGCCTTACATGCTTGGATCAGGTGCCCAATATAGCTTGCAGGGCCCTGGGGTCCCATGGGTCCAGAAATCTGAGAATTGGCAAACCAAATGATAGGGAGCCATGGGCCAGATCTGGCCCATGAGCCAGGGTTTGAACATCCCTGGTATAGTGTATTGGAATTTTGTATGTTCATAATCATAGACACCAGTGTCTGAAAGTGATCCCTTCTTATTCCTGTAAGACAATTCTAAATATCAGGCTAAAAGAGTCTTAGAAGTATAAACAAATGTCAGTCTTACCCATCCAGTATGGCAGATGATTCATTCAGCTGTGCTGCATGACTCTCAGCTTGTAACACCTTTTCTCGAAGCATTTTGTCTTTAATTTCTTTGGCTAGATCATCTATTTTATTTGTCAGCTCATCAGTGATTGGTTGCATCTTCTTCCCAATATCTTCAACTTTCTGTAAACCACAAAATAATAGCCCTTAAGCAGCTGATCGCAAAAATCACAATCCTTTGCATATATTACCCCCTGAGACATCTTCACATATTCTTTGACATTTAAGAAAATTTCAGTGAGCTAATGAGGAAAAAATGAAAGACAGTTGAAATTTGGAGAAAAATAGGCTACTATTCCACTGGAAAAAGTCCTCTCTTGAATTTAGAATTCTTCCTTGTCTCTTAACTGTGTGCATTTGATAAAAGAAAAATAACAAACTTCACTTTATATACAACCAGTCACACTTGCACTGTATTTTTTCGCTAAATTATGGATACATAAGAATTTATACAACACTTTGATGATATCCGGAGGTAAAATACCACGTCCTATGAAAAACTAGACCTTTTGCCACGTATGGTTGACAGACTCCAGCATTAGCGTGAGCAAAAGTGTATCTGAGGTTGTGGACACTTAAATGCTTGGAGCCCAGCAGCTGGTACATTATAATTGTTATATGTGAATGATCTAAGAATAACTAAAATGTAACAAAACAGCTCCAACTTTAACCCTGGATGAAGGGGTGTTAAAGTGGGAGAAGGCTTGCTTCATTTGAATTGTTCTCACTTTGTTCACATACAGTAATCAGAATGTAGTAGCTGCTGCCCTTTTGAAAGGGCTCCAAGCATTTGAGTGTCTACACCCTCAGATACACTTTTGCTCATGAATCCATTGCACTAAGGCAGAGGTTTATCCACATGCCTAAAGAATCATAGGCACTACTGTTGTTCCACTTTGTCCCCATATATAAAGACACATGGGAGAATTCTGTATTCCTCTTTGTGCATCTAATGGCATTGTTCTAGCTATATAACATAACTTTTTTGTGATGTAAGCTGTTTGCAGTTCTGTTTCCCTCACACTGTGCACATGTAAGCAAGGATGAGTGGACAAAGCATGCTCAGTAAGCTACACTCTGGTTGGACTCCAGGAGTCATTTTATCTAATGAGTATTAAATGTACCTACTCTGATAAGACTATAATCCTTATTCAAGTGTAGAAATCTACTATCATGCCTAGAGAAGCAGACAGGATTCATGAAGAGTAAAGAGTGTGTTTGTAAGTACAATACAGACAGATTGGGTCAACCTGGTTCAGTCTGGTTCACTTCAATGTATCTTTTATAGCTAGACTACCCATATAAGAATGGAAAAAATGACTACTTTTAAAGTATTTTAGCATTGATAAAAAAGGCTAAATTAAATCAGTTGTTATATAGCACACTGGCAGAAGTTAGCGTAATGGTGCTCAGGATCTGAACCCTGATCTGAACAACTCTGTAACTTTACAGGACACAGCCTTGCAGAATGCACTATATTAGGGATCAGGGATAGATCCTAATCATGTGACTGTTGATGTGGATTGACAGGCACTATGAAGAGGGAGCCAATGGGCTAAGAAGCTTAAATCCATGCACCCATCAAGTCCTTGCCACATGTTCAAATTAAGATGTTATAGAAACTAGGCACAAAGGGTTCCTATACATGTGCAGGGACCTGGCTCTGATGCACTGGAAATCTAGTGCATTGGAGTAGACTCAATTAACTGAGTGCTGCATCTCCCAGAGCACATGTAAAAATGCCCAAAGATGTTCCACATGAAATATGGGACATCTTTGTGGCTGGTTTCCATTTTATCATGTAGTAAATTAGCTGGATGTGTGACAAACTACAATTTATTATGCAATTACCATCTGCCATGATCCTTAAATACCTACTATACCATTAGAATAATACTGCATTTTACTTACCCTCAAAAAATGCTTACCTGTACAACTAAGTTGATTTCACTTGCTAGCTGGGTGACTTCATCAAGGATGTCATTCCCCTCTTTTAGAGTATTTTCAATGTTATGTCTCCCCTTTTCTACAGCTTGTTTCTTTTTCTATAGGATGCATCCAAACAAAGATGCAGATTAGCTGAGCAAAAGTACAGCAGAGTGCAAAGGCAATTCAAATACAAGCATGATGGCGGTACCTTTGTGAAACCTCTAAACTTCTGAAGACATTAAAGCAACAATAATAAAAGCATGTCTCAGTGGCAAAAGTAGTCAATATCTATCTTCCTTTCTATCTAGAATCAGCAGCATCTGCCTATAACATTGCAGTGGAATGAGTTAGAAAGATAGGAAATTCTAGTCCTTCCCCTGAGGCCCTTCACTTTCTTTTTTGATGTTGTTACTTTTCCCCAGTCTCCACAGAAAATTAGCTTCAAAACTGTTTTGCAGTTTTACTAAATACACAGGTAATAGTTTTCATACTTGTGTTTAATTTTGATTCTACACTTATGAAAAGTTTCCAGTTTGTTGTTGTTGGTTTTTCTTTTTCTTTTTTTGGCAGCACTATTTCATTTGATTTATGAAGCAAGAAATAATGATTTTGCAGCAACCTTTGCACTCAGTTTTCCAGCTAACAGGCATTTTCCACAACAAGAAGAGCACTATTTTTGTTTCTAGGACAAGGTGTGTTGCCATACCATATATATGTTCAGTAAGTAACAAAGTTTAAACGGACATAGGAGGCCAAGTTAGTATAAGTAGCAAAGTACTATAATAGCTGTTGGCTAAGAAAAAGGCAGAAAAGTTGGAAATAGCCTCAGAATTATGACAAGGGCCTTGATTGAGGGGGGACTTTCTGGTATTTCAATTAACTTATTTTGGGAATGACTTAAGAGTCTAGAGCAGATTTTTAAAAGTATTCAGATACCTTGGCTAAACTCCCAGGGTACATCCAGATGAGTGTGCAGTTGCGTTTCTTGAGGACAAATAGCAGTGACACATAGTTGTGCCACTGTTACTTGTCCCCGGGGAACACTCATACATACATGAGTGCTCTGGCACGTGGCATGTTGCCTTGGGTGGGGTGGGGAAGGCTGAGGTCAGCACCTGGGCCGGCCCCAGCAGCCTTACCTGGGATCATGGGGTCCTCCCAGATCTCCAGTGGCAGTGATCTGGCACATGAAGTGTAGCCAGCTTCCAGAGCATACCAGACTCCAGTTTCAGGTGGTGCACACTGCCACCACATGCACCGCCCCGCTTTTTTCAGGCATGGGTTATTGTTGTTTACACTAGGATCTCCAAATAAACAGCACAAATGAGCAGCATGGCAAACACCTGCATGTGCAGCACATGTGGTTTGTGGTGCCACAGAGGTCTGCAGTGCCACATACCACATATGCGTGCTCATCTGGATGCTCTCCCATTGACTAAGACCCTCCACCATCATTCCTGCCTTCTCCTCTGGGAAATGTCCAGCAGAGAGATTTCACTTCTTTACAGTATGTATCTCTGTAAATCAACCAAGCCCACAAATCTGTGATGAAAGCTGAGGTCCTGGTACTCTAACCTCATCATTATACATTAGGCATAAGCTCACTGAGATATAAACAGAGTCTGAAACATTTATCTTCATTTACGTTTCACTCTGCTCTTTCTATCTTGGTTAAATGCTTGTTAATGTACAGTATAATGTGCTCTTCAAGTCTCTGCAATTAAAATTAAATCAAAGGCAGACCCCTCTGCTACTAGGGAGATCATTTATAACAGGTTCTAACTATTGAGGATATAGTTTGATTAATTACTCTTTAACATTCATATTCCCAATTCATTTTTTTCTAGTGGTCAGAGAAGGAGGTGAAATTGTAAGTATGAAGATGCAAATATATGACAGTGAAGATTTTAATAGGTTTCTTGTTTAAACCCTTCACACAGAGCTTAAATTTTGCATAAGACCGTTTGTAGGCTCTTTATACTGGGAAGACATCCACCTCATGTGTGATAGGAATCCAAGGGTATCATCTACCTGATATTTTCTAAATATCCTTCTGAAAACAAAATTGTGGTGTTCTTAAATTAAAGCCCTAGTCAGTGCCCTTGCTTTTAGAATAAATTGCTGATTTTGAGGAAATAAAAAGAACTACCTATAATCCTTTCTTAATTTTATTCCATGGTTTTTAAAGAGATCCTAGTGGACTACAAGCTCCCAGATTTTGGTCTGACCTCCAAGATACTTAAGGGATTTTCCTTTCAGTACTCACTTCAACCATTGTCATGTTTCTCAGGTTGATTGCAGATAAGCGATCAGCCTCTCTAATTTTACTGGTAGCTTCTCTCAGCAGAGCCTGAGCATCTTCAATTTTGTTACTGTAATCTGCCAGCTTGTCTCTGACTTCTTTCTTGAGTTCTTCATTTTTGTCATTGGGCTCTCCAAATAATTTCTTCACTTTATTCAAAAGATCTTCTGCATTTCTGCCAGTCCCCAATGCAAAACAGAAACAAAATCTAGGCATTTAGCTCTCTCTCACTACATCCAGTAATAGCATGCATTTATAAATAAAACTCTTTATAAATAAGAAATATTTTCTTTAAATAAAAGGTGAAGGTCTCTCAAAAAACACATTTAATAAAATAAAACTGACAAGTGAATCATAGACCTATTTCAAGGATTCTGGGGGGTTTTTTTAATTAAAATTCTTTATTGGGTCTAATTTAGGAGGTGAAAAATATCCTTCAAGGAAGACCTTTTTATACTAATTCTTGGAATCTGACTGTTGAAGTGAGTTTTTATGAAATACTACACTTGTCTAAAAACATTCTCTCATTCACATTAAAATGTGATGTTTAGCACAAAGTGGTCCATTAACTTGAATGTAGGGGACAGAGTGGTGATATGCCTGATTTGAAGTTGCCTCAGAGCAGAGCTTCAGGCCTAACTGCAATAGTCAGTCTAAGATCATTATTTTTTTCTTTTGCCACAAGTGTCCTAGAATATTTGTGATCTACCCATTACAGCAATGAAAATACTTCACATAAAACATGCTTTGGAAATATGTGTTCTTAAATGGAATAGAAAATGGAAAGTACCTTTTCTCTTAGAAGTGTTATTTTTATTTTGCAGGTAAATGGGCAATTCCTTATAATGTAAGGGTAATCAAGTACAAACCAATGGATTTATTTTGTTCAATTTCTTGTCTTATTTACTGATATTCCTATATCATTGGCACAGTTATTGAAACAGTCTTATATTAAGCTTGTGCTCTTCTGGATATCCACCCAACATCAGAATGAAAATATTCAGAAAGAAGACTCATGATTAGTAGCTGGTACTGTTTAAAAAACATTGTAAATCAGGCCTCAGAAAATCATAATATCGACTGAATCATGAAATTGTAAAAAATACTAGGATGAATACTTTTCATTTGCCTCTTGGAATTTGAGTCCTTAAATTTCATTTTCTACCTCTTCCCTGTAAACAGAAGAGCTAGAATCTTACCTTTCTAAATAACAGGTCTTATATAATTCCAGGAGCTAGTGCTTAGTCTACCCTTCTGGTAGCCTAAAACAAATGAAGCCTTGGGTCTTACTTCCAAATAAACAATAAAAATAAGCAGGGAAAAAGTGAAGTTCTCTTGACTGCAACATCACGAACCCTGAACTTCAAAGGAAATAATCAAAATAATCTTCTTCACTTAGCATTTAGAGCTTCACAGTGAATAAGAGGAGAGTCTACTTCAGCTACTTCTGTGTATTTGGTCAAAATCAAGCCAACCAGAATACATCACTGTCCAAAGTTATCTTCCTGAACAGCCGACAAGAGTAATTACTTCAAAGTAGTCAAAAGACTTGCAGTGCCATTAAACCAGTATATTTCAAAGCTTTTGTTTTTCCTGCAATGTACTATTTTCTGGAAGGGAGGGAGTTCTCAGATATTTTCAAAACATGACAATTTTTGTCTCCTTCCTTTGCAGAATGCATTGCCATCAAGTTGTGTCTGTCACTTTTTATGACATCATCTAGAGATAAAAACTGTATCCAGGAAAAAGTTATTTAAGCTGTTATTCGGTAAGATTTAATACCTCTTGAAATGGCCTGGATAAATATTTTACAGACAACATTTATGGCAATCCACAATTACTCAAATCCCACTCCTGTGGATATCAAGCATGTGCATAGGTTCCTGGTTGCATCAGGCCACTGTATTCAGAATCTTGCAGGATCAACAATTAAGCATTACCTAGCTCTGATGGGCAAGATTTCTAAGGGTGATATCTTTTATTAGACCACTGTAGTAGGGGCAAGGCTGAGCCCCATGCTTACTGGGACAATGGCTGCCAGCACACTTTTCAGGCAGCAAATCCTCAGCTTGTCCTACGGAGGAAGAATGTTTTGCATTCAAAAGCTTGTCTAAATTTATCCCAACTACACAGCTGGTCGAATTAAAGATATCACCCTAAAAAGTCTTTGCCCCTCACACAATTTCTGGACCATCATGTCTATAACATAATTCTTACATTAACTTAGCTCTAATATAATACTTTTCAGAGGAAGGGCAGTATCATCATTTGTTTTACAGAGCAGTAACTGATCAAGCTTTCAGTTTTTATGTAGAGTTGGATCTTTTTTGCCTATACCAATATAAACATGATACAAAATATGCTTATGAATGCTAAAAGATCATTTTATACAGGTGTAAATACTCCCCCAAATTTGCATGCTGCAAAATTGATGTGAAATATTAGCATCTCTTTTTCCTTGTAGTTATGTAATTCCAAGTTTTAAAATCTCACGGGAATGGACTGAAATCATTGAAAAGACTCAGCTCTCACTGTCGTAAGGCTGAAACTTGTGGCCTTTCTACTCACTTTAGTTCCTCTTGAGCCACCCCTTCTTGCACATTCAGTTCTTTCCTCCGCAGCTCTGCCATCATTCTATCAATATCACTCTGCAGACTCTGAAGACTTTTCTCCAGGGTCTTGTCTTGGATTCTGAGTGTCTCATTCAGTTTTATAGCATTTTCATTTACAGCTGCAGGGGGGCAAAAATATATAGAGAGTTAGTAAATAAACATGACACAGAAGCTTTAAGCATCTGCACATCGCCATCATCAAATGGAATGCAATTTGCAGTAGGTATTCCTGCTGTGAAATATAAAGGGCAGTTAATCCAATGATCAGTAACAAATGAGAAAATGTTATATGTACCATCAAATCTTTTATTGTATTTCACTTTCAGGCACAATAATTAAAGTGAGGAGCCTTAATATACAGGGGAAGAAATATATAGGGGAAATTTGTACCAAACCTTTGGAATGTCACAGGATGATTTGGGACACCGAACACTTGATTTTGGGGATGGGCGGGAGTAGTAATAGAAATGAAATGTGAGCGACTTTTAAAAGACTATCTTGAAGTATTTTATTTTTAAAATGCACTTTTAATAGTGACAGGAAGAATAAATGAGTGAGAGCCCTCTCTGAAAATGGAGATAGAGCAAGTGGATTTGTGTGTTTATATTTAGATATACACAGATGGAGAAAAGGAGGGAGATTGAGAATACATCCTGGTATGGTACAGAAGTATTAGGTTCATGTGCTTCGGTTAGCTACATTACTCCTGAGAGGGCAAAACTTCTATATAGGGTATCTCCTACTAGTGCCAATAAGTCTTTATACCATAATACACCTTTGTATATTTAGAATAAGCTATGGGCAACATGATTAGAAGTGCCTCAGTGATTTGGGACACTGAGTGCCATTTTTCAATGAAAGGCAAAGACACTTAAGGGGGGAAAAAAGTCCTGGAAGGACTTTTTGAAGATTTAATTGTACATCTTGAACTAAACTAGCAACAAAACTATTTCAAAATGTTTTTCAGAATGTTTATAGAATTCCTTTTTTACTCTGGGTCCAGCTCTATGGGTTGAAGGCAGGATACCTCCAACAAATTATATGAACTTTAAGGTGCACTGAAAAGATCGTTTATTGTTAGAGCTGAGTTAGGGAGGGAAGCTTTCTTTTCATCTTTATAGTACATTTTGTGGTTCTGAATATCCGGGGGTTAATCTGTATGTTCATGTGAGGCCTATGGGAGCAGAAAATAATTCTCTGTGAGGACTGTTATTTTAAAACATTATTGGAGGCCTGAAGCTAGGTCTAGGCAACCTATTTTTATTTATTTAAGCTACAATAATAAATTTAAGAAATCATTAATATTTTATTAGACTAGACAATACAATACGAGACAAAGCCCAGCTCTGCACCAGAGCTAGAAGCAAATGCCATAAATCTCCTTATAAAGGATCCTTATCTTAGCTTTCTAATCCTCATGAGTTGCATCCTTTCCAAGGGTCTAAGGACTGGATAGTCCCTGTCTGATTTCGGATACATTTCACTTTTGAAGAAAAAAAAAGAAATTGGAATGATGCATTACATTTTCAAAGATGGTTACTTAAAACTGCTCAGAGGTACAGATATTTTGAATCGCCCCATGGAAAAGGATTTGTGAACAGAGTATGCAGAGATGAAGCAAACATACACAGGAAAAGCAACTCATTGCATGTTTATCTCCTACACTAATATGAGTACATTAGACAGAATAAGCATTTTTTTCTATTTAGGAATACATTTGTTGTGTTAAATACTTTTTTTAGTTATTTGAACTGATGCATATGGTAGCAGGCTTTTTGTAAGTGACAATTCATGCACCATCCTTATATAAATGCATTCACATCAGAGAGAATATCTTTTAAATCAGAAGGGTGCCATCTTGTTAGTAGGATCAGTGGGAACTGTGCAAGAAAGGATAGTACTTCTTGCCCTTCTTTGCCGTAGGCACTCCAACCATGAATATATAGTAAATAGAATCATTTGCGTGTTTTATTTCTAGCTATTATCCTTCATCTTTTTATTTTATATGAATACTTTTATTGAAAGAGCATCCTGCTGTAATGGATTGTTCCACCTAGGGAAAAAACTACAGGAAACTCCTCACTAATCAGGAAACTTCAGGGTTTCAGGAACTTCATGATTTCATGACATTTAGTACCTAACATCAGTTACAATCCATACAACCATTGCAATCAGGTTTGTATTGTTGTACCTGCAAGGAAAAAAAGTGTCCATAAGTATCATAATGATAGTGGATCCTGAGTATTGATTAGCTGGTAATAGACAATAACATGCAGTGAAAAAAGAGATGCCGTCAGCATATTTAAAAAACTGACTTAGCTGCTGGTTAAAAACATTGATTTTTAAAATTATTCACTATACTTCTGAGACATTACATTGATTTGCTTCACCCTCCTCCTTCTTTTCTCCCCATCCCAAATCTTAACTCTGTTTCCAGTTGTTCCCGAAAACCTAAGAGAGCGGCATTTGGGGAGAAGCCTAAATGCTGGATGGAAACTTTGAGACAAAATGTATACATCATCTCAGACTTCAAACTCATTTCTGTCTGAGGTGCAGGAAACCCAGTTTGAATTTTATTTAAAACCTCTTTGTAAATTGAGGGCTTTTTTATATTGCTTTTAACATAGATTTAAATTTGTTTCAGGATGCCAGCGTTGCAGGTTCCAAAGATCATCTGAACTAAGGATTAGTATTATTACATGATGTATACTAGGGTTCATAACCTTCAAGGTAATATAAAATTAATCTACAATAAATGTAGTAAATAATGGAGATTTTCTTTTAAAATAGTCATCTACACACTGCTTGTAGTAATACCTATATAACCCCACAGAAATCAGTCGCACAGAGAAGACTTTAACAAGAAAAGAGGATGAGTCCTTAGGACCCCTGTTAATGATTAAGAAACAGTGCATTTTAAAGTGTTTTTATCCTTATCTTGATTTATAGATGTGGACAGTGTTTAGGTTCTGCATAAAGTGGGCTCAGATCCTCTCTCTCATGATTCTCAACTGCATTTTTAGGTGCAGGGAATCATGTCCTCAAGGGAGAAGAGCTCACTCACTTCCACTGCTTGAAGCTAGGAGTCCTTTGCAAATTTCAAGCAGCAGATGTTCATTAGCAGCAAGCAGCAATGTATTTTTAAAGTCATTTTTGAGAAATTAAGATATTGCCTTAAAGTACAAAATGGAACACTAAAACTACATGAGACCTTTTTTTTTCAAATGATTTTTTTTAACTGCCTCAGATAATAAATGAATGCAAAGCAGAAGGCATCCCATTAGTTGTTTAATATAATAGGCATTCCTCAAGAACTGGAACATTCCTGGAGAAACACAATCAATGTCCTGCTATTCTGTGCCTATAATTACCGATCCTCAAACTATTGCTATGAAATGCACCCTGTGGATTGCAGAAATCTACAGATACTTTATTAAAGTTTCTTAATCTGACACTCAAATCACATGATATGCCTCAGCTAATGAACTCTCTCTCTCATTGTTGATCTGTCCCTATTTTTAATACCCTTCAGTTTCCTTGAGGAACAATTGGCGTGTTTTTCTTTTTTCAATACCTTCTGCAGCTTGGAGTGTACCCTTGATGAACTGTTCAAGGGATTTTGCTCTGTCATTAGTCCTCTCAGCATCCTGCCTGGTTTGTTCACCATCTGCCGTCACCTTGGTAGCCTAGTGATCCAAAAATCAGGAAAAGTATAATTAATGGACATGACAACACTGCACCAGGAGATATTACGACTGGCTGAATCTGCTTGCAAACCTTTCCTCAGGCAAAAGGCAATCAATGAATTATTGATCAGATGTACTGGAAATGACATGCTCTGCTCAAGTATAGAATTAAATTTTATTACCTCTTCCATTATGTAAAAACTTTATTTTGGGTTCTTGGAAACCCTAGTCATATGGCAGAATAAACAAGGGGAATCAGGATGAGAATATTCTTTGAATTTGTTTAAACCAATGTTGTTCAAAAGATTTTAATGGATGCTACAGCCTGTGCTTTCCACTGGTTTCACTGTTTCGTGATTTACTGTTGACCAAGTACAGTGTACCCTCCTTGAAGGGTAATAAAAAGCTAGAGGTTTCAATAAGCTGGAGGTATTTCAAATCAATACATTAATACAGGAAGAAAGAAAAAGAGAAAGAGACGGGAGAATTACTCTTGTAACTATTGTGCTTTGAAATATTTTGCATATAATACTTTAGAGTGATCAATACACTTTAACTATGAGTAAGTATGTGATTTATGACTTTATTGAATCATAACAGCACCAATATAAAGATGAACATCAATTATATATCTGAAAAGCATGGCCAGGAGGAAAAATCTTAATATTCTTGATTTTGTTTTCAAATTGAAAATATGATGTTTGATGATTTGCTCATTGTTACTTTATGTCTTCCAAACACTTAATATATTAAACTGCAAACACTACTTTATGGAGAAAAGTGAGGGGCCTGATTTCCCAGAAAGTAGTTTTGAGAGATTCTAGGAAACAGGGCAATGTGCTTTTTCCAACTCATGGGAAAAAAAATGGAAGATCTTCTGTGATCTCAGGAAAGATCAAAATCTGTCTAGCTATTGCTATGTAAACCCTGTTCTCAATTATAAAAGCACTGCAATCATGTAGCTAGGGGAAAATAATGCCACTTCAAAAAAAACTCTTAATCTTGTCCCAACTGGCTCTGTGTAGATCATTATTGTACTCACCGGATTTTACCCAGCCTGCCCAGGGGAACATTTTTTATTGCTATTGTACAAAAATTGTATAGAAAATCCATTAAAAATATAATTGTTTTCAGTACTTGAAATGAGTATGCCAAATTTGCCACTGAAATGACATACATTTCAGTGCAGCTAAACCACAGGTGATTTTGGTTCAGTTTCATGACCTGCCTTACTGTAATTACCTCATAATAATCCATGTTAAAAACAGTGTAAGTACACAGAAGTAGGAACTGTGTAGAAAACATGAACTAGGACGTCTGTTTTCGTCCTGACCACTAGAATATCATTTCTGTGCAAGTTAAGGCTCCATTACTGGATAATCACATCACATTTTTTAAGCTCTAAGGCTAGAAATTGACATCTTACTCAAGTGATGCATGATCAGCTGTTCCATGATACATTGCAGCACAGCTGATCACGCTCCAGGGACATCTACAGACATCCCTGGTTGCTTTGCCTTCCATCTTTGGGAGCGGGAGAAATCCTCTTTAGGGATTTCCCCACAGGCATAATTGCAAGCAAGGTTCCCTCCCCACCCTGCATTTCCAGATATGCATGCTGGGAAGTCCCTTGCAGAAGGATTTCCCCATGCATGTCTGCAAGTGCAGAGGGGGAAATGGGAGTTCCCCCTCCACACTTGCAGGTGCCAACAGGGAAATCTGCAAAGGATTTTCCTCTACGCACACCTGACACCATGGAGTGGGGAAACTTTTATTCCCTGTTCCATGCTTATAAACCAGAATGAAGAAATTCATCTGTAATTCACTTGCCTCAGGTTCCCTGCTTATCCAGACACATTCCTGCAAGGACATATCCCTTCCAGGGATGTGTCTGCGTAAGCAGTGAAAGTCAGGGCTTTGGGGTGAGCAGGGAACCCCTACTTGCAGACACTCATCCTGGGTAGTGCACGGGGGAATCCCTCTGCAATGGATTTCCCCAGGTGAACCTGCAAATGCTAAGTGGGGGGATGTCCCAATGGGGGTGTCCCCCATCCATTGTATACAGCTGCTGCCAGGAAAGTATGCCAATGACCCAGTGTGCATTCCTGGCAGCTGTATGGGGGACAGAAGACCCCTCCTATGGGAGATCCCCAAACTCTGAGGTTGCAGATACACCTGGAGAAATCTCCTACAAAGAGATATCCTGTGCACTGCACAGGGTGCATGCCTGTAAGTAGGAAGCCCTTGCTTGCAGACGTGTACCTGAAATCCCAACTTTCGCTGCTTATCCAGATGTGCCATTGGAGGGACATGTCTGGGTAAATGGGAAAGCAAGGGTGCAGGAGGCTGATTCTGTCTGGGAGTTTCTGGGTGTGCAGGACCAGGTCTCACAAGCCTGAGGAGTTCCAGCCCTAGGGAAGCTGGAGAGCCTGGGCAGCTTCATACTGACTGAGCTCTTCTGCCATTAGCAAACAGATGTGGGCTGCCATAAAGTGGTCCAGTTTAATACTACCTTTTGTCATGGCCATAAATTTGAGCACCTGTGGCATGATAGAAGGCAAGGACATCTGCTTGCTTTCATTTTGTGCCACCATATACATTTTTATGGCAGCACAAAGATGACGTCTGTCTCCATTCTAAGGCTCAAGAAAACACATTGACTGTCTAGATAAAAGCTAATTCTGTAGCTCTGTGAGATATGAAGGTCACCCAAGATAGGAGACAGGTGAAATAAGAGAATCATCTTGATGGACCACTAGTCTTATCCAGCATGGCATGTCTGATGTCATCTTCTCTTTACGTATTTGAGAATTTAGGGACGGGGTGTTTTTCAAGGTCTGAGAGTCCTACAGGCCTAGAGGACGTATACCCACGTATGTCATTCTTATTATCCATCACACCTGGACACTGCCCCAAAATCTGAAGTCAATCTAAACAGCAGTGTCTTTGCACAACCCTATGTCTTCTGTTTAAACTGATTTCTGGTAGAAGCAACTCTATCGAATTGAACTGTGGGGTAATCCTGGCAAAGCATTTTTTCAACCCCTGGATGCCACTTGGGAACAAACTCCAGGTGATTCGATACTTCATGAACTGCAGACAATAGAGAGTGCACAACAGCCTGTGTTTGGATAATTATTGTTCATTGTTCAGAGGCAGAGTCCTAGCTCTATATCCAGTATTTCCCTCTGCTTGAAACTAATGTTGCCTCTGCTCTTATTCTCCAGTTTTAGTGTCAATTTTATGTGCAGGGAAACTGTGATTTTCATGGGCAAGGCAGGAGAGAAGGGTTTTTTCTGAGTTGAGGAACACCTCTTTGAACAAGGAAGGTGGAAGGGAAAGACTCAGGTTGGCTGTGTAGAGGTCTCATAGGAACCTTAGTAAAACACAGAAATAGCCTTGTTTGAAAGCAAATGCTGGGAATCATGGAATCATAGTATGTTAGGGTTGGAAGGGACCTCAGGAGGTCATCTAGTACAACCCCCTGGTTCAAAGTAGGAACATCCCCAACAAGATCATCCCAGCCAGCCAAAGCCAGGTCTTAAAAACCTCCAAGGATGGAGATTTCACCACCTCTCTGGGTAACCTGTTCTAGTGTTTTACTACCCCCCTAGTGAGAATATTTTTCCTAATATCAAACCTAAACTTCCTTCTGAAACTTGAGACCAGAACAAAGAGTTGTTCTGTCATCTGCCACCACTGAGAACAGTCTAGCTCCATCTTATTTGGAACCACCCTTCCGGTAGTTGAAGGCTGCTATTAAATCACCATTTTTGTTGCCTTCCTCTGGACTCTCTAATTTGTCCACATCCTTTCTGTAGTGGGGGCCCCAACCCTGGACACAATACTCCAGATGTGGCCTCACCAGTGCTGAATATAGGGAAATAATCACTTCCCTTGACCTGCTGGCAATACATCTACCAATGCAGCCCAGTATCACCTTCTTGGCAACAAGGTCACTCTTACTGGCTCATTTTCAGTGTATTGTCCACTGTAACCCTCAGGTCATTTTCTGCAGAGCTGCTGCCCAGCCAGTCAGCCCCCAGCCTGTACTGGTGCATGGGATTTTTCTGTCCTAAGTGCAGGATTTTGCAGTTATCCTTGCTGAACCTTATGAGATTCCTTTTGACCCAATCCTCCAACTTGTCTAGGTCACTCTGAATCCTAGCCCTATCCTCCAGCATATCTACTACTCCCCACAGCTTGGTTCTATTATAGATCGAGCCATTGATTACCACTCTCTGAGTCTCATGCTCTAGACAGTTTTCTATCCACCTTACAGTCCATTCATCCAGCCCATACTTCCTTAGCTTGCCTGCGAGAATGTTGTGGGAGACCATATCAAAAGCCTTGTTAAAATCAAGGTACACCACATCCACTGGTCTCCCCATACTCACAGAGCTAGTCATCTCATCATAGAAGGCAATCAGGTTAGTCAGGCATGACTTGCCCCTGCAGAATCCATGCTGATTGGTCCTAATCACCTTCTCTTCCAAGTGCTTAGGAATGGATTCCTTGAGGACCTGCTCCATGAATTTTCCAGGAACTGAGGTAAGAATCCTCCTTTTTCCCTTCCTTAAATATGGACACTATGTTTGCCCTTTTCCAATCATCCAGGACCTCTTCTGATTGCCATAAATTTTCAGAGATTATGGCCAGTGGCTCTGCAATCTCATCAGCCAACTCCCTCAGCATCCTCCGGTGCAGCCTCTCTGGACCTATGGACTTGTATATGTCCAGCTTTTCTAAATAGTCCCTAACCTGTTCTTTCATCAGTTGGCTGCTCAACTCCTCCTCAAACTTTAGTCTGGGAGATGACCTTGCCTGTGAAGGCTGAGGCAAAAAAGGCATTGAGCACTTCAGCTTTGTCCTTATCCTCTGTGACAAGGTTGCCTCCCCCATTTAGTAAGGGACCTACACTTTAGTAAGGGACCTGATCCTCCTCTTCCTACCAACATACTGGTGGAAACTCTTCTTGCTACCCTTCACATCCCTTGCCAGCTGCAACTCCAATTGAGCTTTGAATTTCCTGACATTATCCCTGCATGCCTGAGCAAAACTCTTATACTCATCTCTAGTTATTTGTCCAAGTTTCCACTTCTTATAAGGTTCCTTTTAGTGGCTTAGTTTACTGAAGAGTTCTCTGTTAAGCCAAGCTGGTCTTCTGCCATACCTGATGTCTTCCTGTGCATCAGGATGGTTTTCTTCTGCACCCTCAGTAAGCCTTCTTTAAAGTACAGTCAGCTCTCCTACATTCCTTTCCCCTTCAGACTGGCTTCCCTGGGGATCCTGCCCATGAGTTCCCTAAGCAAGTCAAAGTCTGCTTTTCTGAAGTCCAGGATCCTTATTCTGCTGCTCTCCATCCTTCCTTTCCTCAGGACCCTGAACTCAATCATCTTGTGGTCGTTGCTGCCCACGTTGCCATCCACTACTGTATTTCCCACCAATTCATCCCTGTTTGTGAGCAGCAAGTCAGGAAGAGCATGGCTCCTAGTTAGCTGCTCCAGCACTTGCACCAGGAAGTTTTCCCCAACACTCTCCAAAATCTTCCTGAAATCAGAGCATGGAATGAGAAAATGAAGGGATGGAGCATGAGGGAGGGAGAGCAGCGAGAGGAGAAGGAATCAATTAAGTGGAGGGAAAAGAATAAAATCTAATTAGCTAATGAGGATATGAATGAATTGGTAGTGTGGACAAGATGGAAGACAATGGGGAGAGATGGGGGATAAGAGCTACACTATCTGTGAAGAAAGAATAAAAAAGGCACTGACAGAGCAAAAACAAGAAATAGCATTTTCTTCTACATTTTACATTAAATGTATGGCAACTTCCACCTTTCTACTTCCTCCTTAATATGCTCCCTAGCACCTTTCTCTTGTGTTTCTGTGACCTTCAGATTATAGGAAGGAAGGAAGAAGATGCTTTATTATTTGCAGCCCTATAATTTATTCTTGGCACTAGCCATCACATGGTAATTAGACATGTCTTTATATAGTAACTACATTCCCAAATGCTACATGATAGAAAACAGCCCTCCTCTCACCCCACACACTCCCCCTAGCTGGGCCCATTGTCCCACTGAAAAGCAAAGTTAGCAGTTGGCACCTCCTTACAATCCCAATGCTAAGACGACAAACTGCAATCCAATTAACTACCCATTGTGGGGATAACTGAAGAACCAGAGACACAGGCAGCAAGGCAGGTCTGAAAAAAACAACATGGTAGGCCTCTGGCAGAAGCAAAGTAGCAGGGTGGCAGTGTTCACATACCCTGGACTAAGATGAATCAAACAGGTCACACTTCTGAGAATTATTATTTCTGTCTATAGATTCAACAAGCCAACACAGACTGAACTCTTCGTTCGTGTTTCAAGGTTATCCCTTCAAGAAAAGAATCCCTTTTTAAAAAATTTTCAAGGGGAAGAAAAAAGGAAGAAAAAAGAATGCTCACAACTCCTGGAACTTGTTCACAACTTGAGAAAACCAAATCTAAGAAGTGTCATTTTCTCTGCTTTCAAATATAGGGTCCTCTTAATAGAAGGTCTTTAAGATCAAAGGCTTTTTAATTATGCCCAGTCCCCTTGTAAGGTGGGGGGAGTAAGCACAGATGAATGAAGAGACAATGAATAAGATTCCTTCATTTTAGCATTGGTGGTATACATACATGCACACACTTTCTAAGTTTACATGCTGTAACTCAGCAAAGATTTACACACACAAACATGCATGGAAGTACACACCATAATTCAATAGAAATTTACAAAATAATATAGATAATTTACAAAAGCTAACCCACTCAAAATGTCTTAAGGTTACAATGATGCTCTTTAGGGTAAGATTTTAAAATGAATTAGAATTTTTCAAACTCCAGATACCTATTCTTAGCTGTATGTGTTAAAAGTACACCACACAGTACCCTGAGTGTGTGCTTATGAAAGTACAGAAAGCAGATGAACTACTTTGCTGAACATCATCAGGTGTGCAAACTTTTAAGAAGTTTGAGTTTCATCAAGCATTATAATAATTCCCTTTCTTGGATTTTCTTACCACTAGGTGGCATACTTTATATTATTTTCCTTTCAAGGTCTCCTGATAACCTAACTACATTCTGCACTGAAATAAAAACTTTCCCAATAAAAAAGAATAACTAGTGCATAGAAGTGGCCTCCTGGAGACTGTCACTTTCCTCAAAGGTTTTTTTTTTAAAGTAAAGGGATTTTTTTTTAAATTGAATTCTCCCTATAAATACAGTTCTAATGTTTGATTACTCCAGTGATTGACTCTGAATGATAACTAGATATGATTTGAAACCAGAATATACTGCCTTGCTGTGCAGTTCTGCCCAGAACCTGAATCAATTTAGCTTGCCATTTCTTCTACAGCCACCAGAGAAACAAGCAACCACAGCAACTGGATTTTTTTTTTTACCGTTTGAACTGCAGAAACAGCAGAACTTTTTCTGTAATATGCCTTGAGACTGCCTGGGCACTTTATAACTCAGAGGAATTCACAGAGTGAACTTCTGGTACGTGTGTTGTGACAGGCAATCCCACAAGAGAAACACATTGTATTATTTCACTGAGATAGTCAGACCCAGGAGGTTTGAAAGAGAATATGGAGTTTTTAGGGGATGAGTTTGCTGATGCAGAAACAAAGCAAAAGCTTTTTGAGAGGGAGGACTGACTTGAAGGGGGAAATGAGAGAAACTCACATATTCAGTTGCTGAGTGCATCAACCAACCAAGACTTCAGCTACATGAGACTAGCAAGGTAATAATCTCACAGTCTAGCCACTGTTGCTTTTGTCAGCAGTCCTTTTGAGACTTGTTCAGATTTGCCACAACAAAGAGTCTCTTTGCTTTAGCAATAGCATTTTAAAATCCTTTCATTCTTGGGTGCTGAGACTATATCTCAATAAACTGGCCCCTAAAAACAAGCTGCTGGGGGATGGGAGTTCAAACCATCTCATTTGATTGAAAAGTGTTTTATACTTTATCCATTCAACCATATTAAATTCACCTCCAAAAACGAATGTTCTCTGTTACTGAACAGCTTCCCCAGAACCAACCCACAACCCTATGGACTCACTCTTTTCAATAGTTCGTTCATCTCTGTGTAAAGGGTTTCCAGGTTTTTCTCTGCCAACTGAAGGAGTCTCTCTGGTGCTCGTTGAGGTGATAACAAGTGCTGCAAAAATATTTTAATTTATAGATTTAAGTGTTTCAGAAATAATGGAAAGAAGAAACATCAAAGTATGCTTCTCACTGTGGAATACACAAGTTTTTTTACACTAATTACTACTGTCACACCCTTCCAAAACTCAGGGGGTTTAACATAGGATAGACAATATATGCTGCAATATAACTGTTTTATGAACTGTTAAAAGAACTCTATTTCATTTTTAATAGAACTTCATTCTTTTCTTGACTGAAACGTATTTGCATGTAGGTGCACAAACATAAATTATCACTGAATGATTAACTTATTACAGTAAGTCAAAATAAATAATTGCAATAACTGTTTACCAACTGTGACAAGTTTGAAGTAATTAAACCTTTAATTTTTCTTCTTCCCTACCTCTAACCATAGCTGTAAGTTTGAGTGAATAGCTGCTAGTCTGTACTGAAGCAGCTGTCTGAGGGGTTGTGCATCTCTACTGTGAATATACCTTTAATTCCTGTGTTGTGTTCTCAAAACCATACAGCATTTTATATGGAGCAGGCAGTGGGGCACTGAGATTGACACTCATAACCATCTGGTTTAGTTGATCCAAGTCATTGAGAAGAACTCCTGTGCATTCATCATCACAAGCTGAGGAAAAGACAGTAAAGCATACTTAGTCCTGCTAAGTATTTAAGTCAGATATTTGACTCAGAAATATTTTACAACACACACAGAATTCAGTGAAAGATAATAGTACTAATCTCAGATAATTAACCCCAACAAGTGTACAGTACTAAGAAAGAAATTATAGAAACAGCAACTAGAGAAATAAAGGTCTTATTGCCCAGAACCTGATAATGGGGCAGCATAATATATAAACCATAAAGAGCAAAATTAGCAGACATAACTGGTTTAAGCAGCAAAAATTAACATTACATGCTATAGGCTAGCCTGTATAAAATCCTAAATTAGCCAAGCAATTCGGAAGAAGTCTGGAGGAAGAAGACAGGTAGTACAGAAAATCTAAGAAGCACTAAAAAGAGAATTATGGATTGTGCTACAATGTGTTTGAATATAAGAAAACCTACATTCATGCCATTTATATACTTTATAGATCTACCACACAATAGTGTGGCTAAGTATGTTAAACTGTAATACAGAGAGCAAAAAAGGTCCATGTGAACATGCTGACCATTTTCCATTAAGCCTTTTTTCCACTTCCTTTCATTATCCATCTAATAATTTTTTAATGTATGTGTCTTGTTTTGCAAATGCTGTATAGCTTGAAAAATACTGTTGCGTATTACATGCCTTAAAGGAATTTGCAACATTTCTTTCCATGTATTTTATTATCCATTAAAAGAAGTTCACATAACCTTTGAATCTCATGTTATTCACCCTACAGACAGAAAATTCACCTCATAGGAAATTATTGGTATGACTTTCTGTGGATATAAGTCTCTTGTCTTCAAGCACAAAGGTGTTACATAGGATCAGCAGAGCTATATAGCATCTCAGGAGGTGAAGTAATTGTAAAACAATGAATACACTGGGGAAGCTAAGAGACATACAGGGCTGTGCCTAAAATTTTACAAGGATGCAATTATATCAGTCAGAAACACCCTCTTAGGCAGTCTAATGGCTAAAAAACCATTCAACAAAGTGTGCATCTTTGTAAAAATATTAGGTATGGGAGATGAATTTCAATGCAGAATGACAGCTTTTTTCCTGTAATCTATTGTTCAAGCAGATTAAATTTCTGCTCTTGATAATCCTCAGTCACACTTATCAGAATGATCTCTCATTCTATACTGGGCTAGGACTGTGGTTTAATGTAGCAGGGTATTGGTTCAAGTGCTGATACAGAAAGAAAAACGGATACTGATTTAATACACCAAAAAGCCAACATGCTAGCTGGAGAGGCATCTGAGAAGATGGATGCTGGCATATGGCACTAGGAAGAGGGTAGGCAAGTTTCACTAGAAGGAGGATATTGCTATTTTAACAGATCATTTCTTCATTTAATTTGTCTTCCTACCCCTCAATATTTTATTGCTTTAGCTGAAGTGCAATGTAATTGTTTTTGTGGGGGCCTATATATTCTGGTTTATGCCTGTATGACAAAAAACCTCTTACTGCCCCCACTCTTGTTGTCTGTATCAGTGCATTTAGAAGATAGAAAAACACAAGGGAAATGCAAGTTTTACAGCAAGAGTGGGTTTTTTTGTTTTTTTTACCAGCTTCTATTCCATAATTGGTCAAGACGCACAGAGCTGATAACCATTTTGGAGGCTACAGTAGAAAGCTAGTGCTCTTTAAGCTGAGGAAATTATTTTAGGGGTAGAATTCATAGCATTACACAAAGGACTGCATGCTTTGATGTAATGGACTGTTTTTTTTATCCTGATACACAGTATTTTAAACAATAAGCTACTTCTATTTGCCCTCAAAAGTTTTGGAGTGGATGGTAATAAAACCTAAAAATTGGATGTTAAAGCTAAACTTAATTCACCATGATAAGAAAATCTTGAATAACTTATAAAGACATGAAGTGTTCTCAATGAATAAACAACTGCCATTTGGTAAGTGTGCTGTGAGCATTCAGTGTGAATTAACACCTCTTGCATAATAATCATGCTGAAAAGAAGAACTACATCAAGTGAGGAACACAGTTGACTAGAAAAGACAGGGTGAAGTTACTCCAATATACAGGATGAAACGTATTAGAACAATAGCAAATATTTCAAGCACATGATTATATTTTACATGACTAAATATTTCCAAGGCTTGATCCATAAAACTGTCAGGATAAATTTGTGTCTAATACTAAGAGATACCGTGTTACCTTTAGATCATTATAGCAGAGCACACATGTAAGGGGCAAATCATGCAGTCAGTATTACAATCTTTCAGTTAGCAATTAACACAAAATACTGCATTTTCACTTCTCACTATCATCTTTCATGCATAACTACAAAAAACTGTAACTTACCTCTTAGCAAAAACCATCAGAAAGCATGTTTCCAAAACAAATACTTAAGAAACATTCATCACACAAGAAATTACAGTGTAAGATATACATGTTTTATGGACATTAGCCCATTTCCCCAAATTTTAGAGGATGAAAAATGAATATGCCAATGGAATCAGATCATCTCCATCAAGTCCTCTTTATTCTGTAATTCCTCTTAATGGCCTGCAGATTTTTGAAAAGCTCTCATTTCCTCAATATATTTTCCCCTATCTTATCTTTCAAGATGCTACATTATATAAAATGTTCATTATGAATATATTAGTGTAGCAATACACAGTAATGATCCAAAAACCTGTGTACAAACACTATTTGATGTTCTCCACAGGTTTCTTCTGGATGAGGAGGGCAGACGTGGACTCATTCCTGAGCTGATTGGTGCTTCTACTCTATGGTAATAGTGAATGCTACACTACTGTAATAGTGCATTGCTACAAATCTCTCTTTCTGGCCACTGTAGGTGCTACATGACTGGTGGAAGAAAAATATTATGGTTGAATTTTGCCTTGTGTATCTGAAACCAAACTACTCATCATTAGTAAAATGCCAGCACCCATCTTATTATGATCACAGCTATTTTCCTTTATAAGAGAAGTCTGGAATTTCTGACCTCATTATGTGGTAACTCTTGGCAACTTATGACTTTTTAATATTAACTATGTTTTTGTCTAGGATTACTTCTTCTGCAATCCTAGATATGGCCAGTCAGCGCAGTGAGAGACTGAATTTGTAATCAATCCCAGGTGTTCAACTGGATAGTGTATAATATGAACCTAATTCTTTCTTTCTTAATTTTTTTCCTTCATCAATAGGTCAAAAAGAAAGGGAAAAAAGAGCACATATACAAAAGAGGTGAAATCCTGGGTTTCTGGAATTTACAGAAGAATATTGCCAGTGAATGCAACAGAGCCAGGATTTCATCCATGACCTGTCTCTGAAACCTGGTGAAATTTAGGTTCAGATCTGGATCAGGTTAATTTCTGCTCTGCATTATTTGTAATCCCCTGTTTACTGTCCTTGACCAACACACAGCAGCTAGCAGACTCACAGATGGAAAGGGTCAGGGGTTGGCATCAGGGTATACTTGTTAAAGGACCCTTGATAATTTTCTTTTTTGATTGGTAGAATGCAGGTTTGTTGACTACATGGCATAGTTTATCTCTTTTATCATGGTTATATTAAATTAATAAATATTCTATATGTGTAAATATATTTTCTATCTTCTATGTTGTACATGATTTTTTTCTATCTTTTCTTATTAGTCAGAGAGCAGGAGCCAAAGTGCCTCCTTTTCATTTATGTCCTGTTTGTATGCAGGCACCATGTTGGCAATATCTCTCTAAGGAAAGGGTTTGCTGTTTAAGCGTTACAGCAAAACTCAAAGTACTATAGGCTAATTTTTTAGAGGCAAGGCCCTAAAAGTGCTCAGTAGGTGAGTTATTATTTCATTATGAATTATACATGTTACAGTAAAGCCTGGAGGCTCTACTGAGAAAAGTAACCAATCACGTTTGTGTCAGCCACTGCATTAGCATACAGGAAAAGAATCAGGACAGGAATCAAATTGGCTAATTAAGCACATAAATAGGACTTAGGCAAAGTTTAGGCATCTAAGTTCCAAAAAGTAATTCAAATTGGCCCTGTGATAGTAGCCACAAAACTCACTAAGCACTGAATTCATTAGATGCCTCTATTTTGGACTGAATGGGTGCATCCACATGAGCAGGGGCATGCATTTGCAGCAGCATAAACAGTAGCAGCACAAATTTGTGGTATTACTTTATGCTGCAGTGCTTGCCCTTGCTCATGTGGTTTGCAGCAGGACACGTTATCCTGATGCTCCACATGTTTGTTGGGGCATAGGGTGTCTCAGCATGGGCCTAGTCAGCAGGCAGCCCCCTTGTTAAGGCACCTGCAAAGCCCTCACTCTGTGTTTGGCTGGAGTGCAGTGTGCCTCATTGTGGGAACTCCACGTGTCTCAGTGCAGAGTCTCCACAGTGAAGTCCCCATACTGAGGCACGCAGAGACAGGGACTTGATGTCCTGTCTCAAGGCCTTCCTGTCTCAAGGCCACTTTTTTTTCAGAGGTTTTATTTGCTACCAGGAAATGCTGGTAGCAAATTCTGCCCTAGCGCTGCTAGTTAGCAGTATCCCACATGGTTTAACGTGCAACATGTGTGGTTTCTGGTACTGTAAAGAAGTTTGTAGCACCACAGACTGCACGTGCCTGCACAGCTGGGTCGGGCCAATGTTCCTCGGCATCTATCATAGAGCTTAGATACAATTCATATGGAGGGCTTAAGTGCATCATAGCACCTAACTCATGCCTAACGTCAATTACAATTCAAAGTTTTCCTAAAGTCTGGCTCAGTACAAAGGCCTTGGTCATTACATGAAAGAAAAGCACTGAGCCAAATGTTGTTCAACAATTACTTTTATAACAGTGATAAAATATTTTTATCATTTAATCCTACATTATATTAATAGCACTGAATTCAGGTAAAAACCAACTGGCAGTGCTCACCTTTTGCTCAATGTACTAGTGGTCAAAGCACTCACCCAGGGAGTGGGAAACCTGGATTATAGGCCCTCCTCCATCTCAGGCTATTCGAAGCAAGATTCCTTAGTGCCAAGGAGAGTGCCCTAACTACCAAATTAGAAGTGGGGACTCTCCATCTCTCCTGTTGAGGGTGAACAGGCAAACAGGCAAGAGTACTGGGGTCAGAAGGAGAACTAGCAAGAGACACCTTCTATTGCTACTGGGTGCTTCAAATGAAAGAAAAATTCTGGCGTCTAGTTTCTGCTGCCAGGTTTATTTTTGTTTTTTAACAAATAATCATATAATGACAAATGCATAAAACAGTGCTGGGATCAATCAAGAATGGGCCTGTTTCTGCAGCCCTTTTTACAACACTCTCCTGGAAAGTGCAGACCTGAGTTATTTCATTTTTTTAACCAATGGTTATTTAATGTAAAATGGAATTTAGGGATGAATCTATTTTATAACTTGGTAGTTAGGACACTCTCCTAGGAAGTGGGAGATGTAGGGTTCAAATCATGTCAAGATAAGACAGGCACAGAACACAGGTATCCTACTCCTTGGGTGAATGGACAGTCAATATTGAACACATAGAACACCACAATATTGAATGAAGGTAGAAACCTGAACACAACTATCTCCAGAAACCCATTAACAGCTGTCCTTCAACAGGAGACTAGGTCACGTGTATCATAAGTGAGTAAAGATATTTAACAGACAGTGGGCACATCTACATGAGATGCTAAATGTACAGTAGGCTAATTCTACTGCACATTAGTGCATCACAGCAAAAGCCATGCTAATGTGCAGTAGAATTAGTCTACTGTGCATTAGTGGCACTAAAAAGGTATGCACTGGTGCTACTGTGCAGTAGTGCCAGTTACTGCATATTTAATTAGTACCTGGTAGGTAGTACCTGTAAGGTACTAAACTTAATGTGGAGTCATAATGACATGTTAATGCACATGCAGATGTGCCCAGACTTAAGCAGGCATTTGTGCCACAGAGATACACCCCTCCATTTCTCATTTCTTTTTGGCTATGTCCAGATATCGCTTTAGTTTGGAGGTGCCTTCCCCATCCTAATCTCTGTGTACACAGCTTCGGTACCTAAACTTGACTGCTCTTAAATTCCTTCAAAGTCTGTTCAATGACTGTGTAAAGATCCAAGGTGCCTAAACTAGTCAGACTGAACTGTACCCCGGACCACTTGGAAGTTGCAATGCCTAAGTGTAAGTGCCTATAGAAACACTTTGAATTATGTCCACAGTCACCATCCTGAAAAGCTTGCAGTCTAAGACCATAGTCATGGAAAGCTTATCCATATACTTAACTTTATGCTTTCTGAGCAGTTCAAGTTAAGTACCATATTTAAGTGATTCTAAGATGACCTCCCTTCCATTTAACATTGGGTTAGTCCCGTGTCTTAAAATCAAGTAGGAAGGCAGTGGCAAGGACAGACAGCTGCTATGGCTTGGGCACCAGTTCTTGCCTGGGGCTGGGGTTGTAGCCACAGCTTCAGCTGCTACAGAAGAGAGTAGAGACTTAGGGGGGCGGGGGGCAAGGCTGTGGGGAGGCAGGCAGGGGGCAGAGGTAGCAAGGAGGTAGACACAAGCACCTGCTCCCCCACTACCAGCAGCATTCATATGGGGTGGGGGAGATTAAAGATGACCCTCCAAAACAAATTTATAAATTTTCCATGTAAAGAATCTAATTACTAGAGGGCTGTCTTAAATTCAGGGTCGTATTAGATCTGAGTAAATATACTCAGTGTATAAAAATGCACATATGCAAGGTTTTACAAGAATTGGGGCTAATTTTAAAACAGGATCAACACACTACAGATTTGACAGAAATCCCACTGAGAAGAACAGCTGTCTTTCCATTGATTTCAATCAGCTTAGGCTCAAGCTCTTTGGGAATGAAGGAAAGAACAAGAAAAAAGCTGTCATTGACAGGAAGTCTGGGTGATATGCCTTGGCTATATGCACAGTACTAAGTGCCTGATAGCCTAAACTTTTAAACTTCCATAATTGTTTGAAAAAATTAAATATTAAGGGCCTCAATCATTTGCTGTGCCCTAAATGTACTATTGGGCCATGGGGAGGCATTGCTGTGAGATTATATCCATGTGCAAAGTTACCTGTGTGCACTAAGGTCCATTTTAAGGCATGATCAGAGCTAATCTGTGATCCCAACAATCACACACCTTACCAAGCACATATGCACAGCAGGATGTTTGATTTTGGGATCAGGCATTAGATTCCAGTCATGCCTTTCTTGCCAGATCCTTATCCCAGCCCCTGAATCAGAAAATTAAAGCCTGGGTGCCCACAATAAGCTGACTATTAGTTGGGGATGGGGACCAAACTGGGATCTAGAACCAGGCATAGTCCAGTCCCCAGCTCTGGCAACAATCAGCTGATTATCAAGACCCCAGCTCAGGGGCACAAGTAGTTTTCACAGGTCCCAGTGTACCAGGACCCTAGGATTGGGCTGCTGGAGCTCAATCCCAGGATTCCCATGCATGGGAGATAAGTAAAAACCCTGTTTGCTGACCAGCAGGGGAGCATACATGGTTTTTACAGGTCCTGGGGTTCAGAGACTAGTTCTTTTTTTAGCCCAACCAGGTAGAGGACAGCTGTGGACTGTTCCACTCTGGATCCTGATACTCAGCTGAGTGGGCCAGCCCGAACTGGCTACATGTTCAACTTAAGGCATGATACAAAATAGCCACAAAGTTGTCACACATTATATGTGAAATAACTTTGTGGCTCAGTTATTCAAGGCACAATTAACCTTTTAATCATATCTTAAATGTGACATGTGTCAGAGCCCTTAGGATTGGAGCTGTAACGTTTTAACTTTTACAGAGTTGTGCATATTTAGGAAATACTGCAACCATAATTAAAAAGTCAACTCTTGCCTCCAGTACCCACGGCACAATATCCAAGCTATCACCTCTAATGTCTACTACAAGTAGAATATTGATACTGGGTCAAATGTTGGTCAACAATGACTTTTATAACAGCATTTAAATATTTTTTCTCATTTAATGCTATGGGGGTGCACAGATAGGATAACTGATTATAAATCAAAATTCATAACTGTGCAAATTAAGAAAATTGGGGGTAAATTGTTCATGTTTGAAATTAAACAATTTGTCCCAGAATCATTAAAAATAAGCTCTCACCTGCTACTAATTTTCTTATTGCCTAAGAAGGCTATTGTTTTTTTGAACAAAGAAGGGAAAATGAGTTATAATAAATGGATTCCATGAGAACACAAGCTGCAATGGGTATGTATATTAATCAGCTAGGTATTCATCCCCCTCGAGCCTTCTCTGAACAGGTTCAGGTCCCGTAGCCTCTCCTCGTAGGGCCTGCCCTGCTGCCCCCTGATCATGTGAGTGGCCCTCCTCTGGACCTTCTCCATGTTGTCCACATCCCTCCTGAAGTCATTTAGTTCACAAGTTATTTCCCTAGGTCATTCAGACTACTGTGTTTTTCAAAGGATATCTATTTTTGGCCATGTTTTTACTGCTCTGTCCTAACTGCACATCAGAGTAAACCTAACGTTATTCTGATGAGGTTACTGGGGAAGCTGATTGTGGAATGGCTATCCATCTGTAGTTATTGTTCTATTCTAATGAAAGTGTAACTAACTTGTTTAAAGCAACCTGTCACTATGTACAATGTAACTATCATGAAACAACATTGAAAAAGGTTATCTCCTAAACAGTAGCAAAAATGTCATATTTTTTTTAAAAAGTAGTGACAACTGTTAGGTATGACAAACTAGTATTGTACAAGTTAGATTATATTTTGAATTCAATTATTTACATGCAAGTGCACACTTCTCTTTGGTATTTTTCTACCTTTCCTCTGCAAGTTTTTTACCATTAAGCTATTTAGTATAAAGAGACATTAACATATAAATGTTACGTTTGAATAATAATGCATTGTAATAGGTTGGCTAAAAAGTCACCTTTAATACAATTTCAGTATATATTCCTTAACTTTTATGTCCTGTTTTTAAATATAATGTTGCCCTTTAAAGAACATTTCCAAAGAATTCATTAGGAGAAATTATTTGGTGTTGAACACAACCATCCAAAATCTATATTCATTTCTGATCATATTAAATATGGTCTACCAAAATGTTAATAGCTTGAGCAGACAGTTCTGTTAAATGTATAATACATACAAATATATCTACTACCTACATGCATGTATTTGTGTATATTTGCCTTAAAGTTAGTGCCACTTTTAACTACTTGTAACATAAGCAGTCAGATCCTCAGTTGCAAAGCTCAACTTTGCACCACCAAGGGCTCTGGCTGGGGGAGAAAAAGTGTCAGGGCTTCTCTAAGTGACATCCACTGCCAGTAGCTCTTGATGGGACCTTTGACAGCTAATGATCATCAGAGTACATCATAACTTCACCAATGGTCTTTTTCTCTGACACACTCTATATCACATCCTCTATAATCTATAAGGAGGAGAAAGTGCATACAAGCACCTATACTGGCTCCATGCATTTGGGCACATCATAAACCTACTGTTCAAACAGAACCAACTGGGGAAATGGGGAGTTGGGCAGTGGTCTGCCACATTTAAGATAAAGGAAAATGTTGGCTCAAGAACAAATGAATATAACCTGGCCATAAGTAAATCTAAGTTGGAAGCTGGAGAAAAGATTTTAGCCATCATGGCAGAAAAACTGTACAAGAGCTTCCCAATAAGAGAAGCAGTGGCAAAAAAAGGCAAAACAAAATGAAGCAAAACTAACTCACTTTAAGAGAGAGCTTGAAGAGATTATGTGGGGTAAAGGGAGTTATGGAAGGGATTACGTGGTGTGCTTGTCTGAATAGCATAGGACTAGGCTTGATAATATAAAAAGACCCTCTCAGTCCTATCTTCCAATACTAAAATATGTAAGTGTAACTCTGGTTCTCAGGTGGGAACAGGAAAATGAAACTTGTGTGGGTACAAATAAAAAACAACTCTGAAGTTTAAATTGATGATCTAATCATTTAAAATAGTTCTAGTTTTTGCTCACAATTTTTTCCCACCTAAATACAACAAGGACAGGCACCTAAGGCTAGGTACAGACATCTGAAAAGCCTGAGGAGGAACAGATCCAAGTTACGTAGTTTACTCTAAGCACCCTAGGTTAGATCGAGAACAAACAGAACACACATTGGCCCTTTGGTGGGGCGGGTACACAGGTGGCCTGAACTGGCCAAGGCCAGCAGGTTGAGGGCACTCCTACATGTCTCCCAGCATGCCTCTAGGCTGCCAGAAACTGCTGAGAACAGCCCAATGCCAAGGCCACCCATGATGACTGGCTGACAGGCACAAGCAATCATACCCCCAACCCCCTGCCACATCATCTGTTAGCCACAGGCATCTCTCAGCTGCAGGCAGCTAGTGGAGGGAGGCATGTTTGCCTTGCAGCACTTAGACTCTGGTCCCCTGGGGCTACCCTCACTCATGCAGGCATGGGGGTCTCTGGATTTTGTCCAGGGTGGGGACACAAGGGTCCACCCCAAGCAAGACAGAGGTGGGGGTGGGAGCGTGAATCGTGAGCTATGAGAGGGAAAGGCAGTTCCAGCAGCATACTCTGCATCAGTAGGGCACAGGGTGTCCCTTCCCCTTTCCCAATTCCATCTGAGCCTTGGGCCCATGCATTGCAGTGGCTCCAAGAAGGGCCACCCACCACACACCCAGAGCCAGTGCAAAGTTCCCAGCTGAAGCCCCTTCCCCTGTGGCTACAGGGCTCAGATTCCTGGGAAGGGCAGGGGGACAACCATACCCTTGTAGCTGAAATGCCTGGTGGTGGGAGATCAGACGGGGAAGGCAGGGGGTCCCAGTTCAACAACGTGCTGGGCTGAGCTGGCAGTCACCCCTCCTCTGCTCCTTCAGAGAGTGGTGCTACAGACAGCATGGAAAAGAAGAGTTGGGGGCGGGGGGAATTGACAGAAACAAAGGTGGATCTGCAGCTATGCACTGCCAGGTAAGTCTTAGGGGGCAGAGCCAGGTTCAGTGCCAGGGACTGGCAAAAGAACCCAGGAAAGGCTGTGGCACATGTATACTCACACATGCTCCCCAGATCTCTCTGGCACCCACCACACATTTCAGGGAGCGGGAACCCCTTAGATGTGATGTGGTGTGTCTGGGAGCAGGGCAGGAAGGGTCATGCTGTTTCCCAGAGCCTGTGGCTGGTGAGGAGTGGTGCTCACCTGGGCCCAGCTGGGGTTTTGTTCTTTGTTCCATAGGTTTGCTTTGTTTCCAGGCACCATCACAGGGGAGGGAAGCTGGCAAGAATGCTGAGGAGATCAGGCTAGAAATGGACTTGCCTGAGCTGAGCCAGCCCAGCTGGCAGCAGCTGGTGCTTGAGCAGTAGGCAGGGCTGGGTAGAGGCTCACCTGGCTCCCTAGGCTGCAGCTGCTGTTCCTGCACTGGAATCACCCATGGCTGCCCCCACTCACCCTCCCCAGAGACAGGAGCCCCTCTGCTGCAGGGGCGTGCACAGGTCCCGGAGCTCTGATGGAACCAGGATAGGGGAGGGACACTCTGTGCCCCGCTGACCTGAGCTGGGAATTCAGGGTGCATCACAGGCACTGCCTCAGCCCCTGGCAGGTTGCAAGTCCGAGTACCCATCTCCCTCACCTCTTTCCTGCCTAGAGCTGACAGCTGGCCAGAGGCAGAAGGCAGGGTGTGCACAGAGGCTTTGCTGACATAACTCTGTGACAACCCAAGGGCAGGACCAGCTGGGCATTCAGCAAGAGCAGCCAAGTTCTAGTGCACCTCCCTGCAGCGGGGGGGGGGGGGAGCAAGATGGAGCTCACAAGGGAGCCTAAGGGTGTGTGTAGACCAAATGGGGGGGCCTAAATTGAACCAGTGGGTTTTAAAAAGCACTGCTTCAATTTAGGGCTGATTAACCCCCTGTGTCGTGCATATACCCCACTGACTTAGGTGCCTCTCAGGTGGGGAGGATGAGCTGCTGGTGGGTGGAATGGTCCCTGAGCTGCAGGAAGGGCCGGTGTTTCCCTCCACGGCAGAGGTGCTCCTCCTCAGGTAGCACCCGGCTGCAGGCACCCAGCTTGGTTGGTCCTGGGGGGCACTGCAGCCGTGGGGGGAAGCACCAGGCCCTCACACAGCTCAGGCAGGCAGGCAGGAAGGCTCTGGGGGAGCGGGGGAAGATCAGGCTTGCTACTTTTCTTGGGCTTCCTCCAGAGCCATGGAGCTGCATGGAGCTCAGTGCTTCGCTCCGTGGCCTTGAAGGAGTTTTAGTTTGCTGTGCCCCAAGTCATTTAAGGCACACTATGCTGCTGAATTTCCTATGGTGGCTGGAAATAATGTGCAATAGGCTTCCAAGGCGTGCAAACACTGACACCATTCAAGTGGTGCAAAAGCATTTAGCCTACTTCAAAGTGCCATGCACACACACCTCTTGTTTCGTCTACACATGGTCATAGATGCCAGCAGATAGTGACCTAACTTGATTCTATAGGGGATCTGGTACAGGAGTTCCATGCACTGCCATTTTAGTTCGGTCTATGTGTCCCAAACATCTGTACAGGTATGGGTTTGGTTCAATTTCCGAGCATCTAGTCTGGATTATGTGTAAGATCTGTACCTAGTCTTAGATATGCTTTTAAGAATTAACTATAACATTTGGTTATTCACATTTGAAAAAGAAGTCCTTCTATTGGTGAACTTGCAACTTTGCATATACAAGAATCTGCATATCTAATTTTTAAGCACTATTACTTCTGTGTGCAAATACTATGATTTACAAAAGCCACAAACCCATTCACACATGAAAGCTCCATGCTAATGTTTCTGTATAAGTATTAGAAATAGAAAAGATAAGTGATTTACATGACACAAATACAGCCTGGATTGAGGCCACATTAAAGAATTTCCTTCCATAAGACTATTAGAAAACAGAAATGTCAATAGACGCATGTTTCTGAGCCTTACTATTTTGGTATCATTATGTACTGAATATTAGAAATTATTATTGACTTTAATGTGAGTGATAGGTGCTCAGTACATTTGAAAATCAGGCCACTTTCATTTAGGGCACTTTCACCTAGCTGCAGTTTTAGATGCTTTATTTTAGGTACCAAGATGAAAATCCTTGTAAGCCATATTTTCTATCTAAGTGCACCTAGGGCTTGATTGTTCACTGCAAGACACATTATATAGTCATTTAAACCAGCACTAGGAATGTAAAGTAGATGGAAAACTACTATTTTGTCTTGTTAGTCATTGACATCCATTTTGTTATAGTGTAAATAAGGGTAAGGCTCATGGGCCAAATCATTTGGCCTACAGCCTCCCCACAGGTCCAGAAATTTGGTGGCAGGGGAGTAGTGGCAGTGTTAATGGCCTCAGCTCACGACAATTAACGCTGCTGCCACTCACTCATTCTGACATCATTCATCCTGCCTCCATTAGTAGGGAGCTTGTATGTGTGAATAGGATTTTGGCTTTTGTAAATCATACTATTTACACACAGAAGTGATAGTGCTTGTCACTTGGGTAGCAGAACAGGCCCATGGACTGGACCCATACCATTCATCTGGCCCAAAAATGAGATTAGTTGGGCACCGCTTGTATACAGACCAACAGAGAATCAGGCCCTAAAGCTATATGTAACAGAACTACTATATTAGCTTTTCCTTTGTGCCTTTATAGTATACTATAAAATAGTTACTGAATATTAATAATGGTAATACTTTTCATTTATATAACATCCACGTTCAGCATCTGGGAGCATCACGTGCAAACATTCACGGCCCTTGGGAGCAGAGTGGGCAGACTGATGTAACTTGAGTGGAAGCAGGTGTGACATGGAGAGGACTGGCAAGCCCAGGGAGTATGGTTGGCAGGTCCATGGAGGAAGTCAGGGGACTAAAATAGCATGGTTAGGGTTGGGAGGATGGAAACAGCATACCCCCAGGGCTGAGGTGATCAGCTGGCTTTCCCAGCCCCAGGACTGTGCTGCGAACATGTACAGGCATTCATCATGAGATCAGGTTAACTCTGATCTTTCTCAGTCTAAGTTAGTGCACTTCCTGTAATACACTAACTTAAAATGGGTGCACCAGTTTCTGACTAAATTAAACCTTCTGATTGGGCACTGCCTGCATGACTAGGCATTTATATCAACTAAACTCTGATTATGTTGATCTAAATTAAGAACGTAAGAACTGCCATTTACTGGGTCAGACCAGAGGTCCATCTTACCCAGTATCCTGTGTCACACAGTGGCAAGGAGTGGATACTGAAAGGGAGAGTGAACAAGATTTGACCAGGGCTGTTTCTACTGCTTCTCTCTCACTTGCAGCCTCCAGCATTTAAAGTCTAGGAAGATCTGATTCAGAGGCAGTACCCTTACTCCCATCCTCAAAGAATCTGGCCAATCCCTTTCTGCATCTGGCTAAACTGTCAGCATCTGGTGGCAATGACTTATACACTTTAAATACACACTGTATGAAAAACAACTTCCTTCTGTTAGTTTTAAACTTACTACCTTCTACTAGTCTCATTTTGTGACCCCTGGTTCTTGTATTGTGAGAGATAGTAAATAATTAATCCCTATTTACTTTTTCAGTGTTGTTTAGTATTTTGTAAACCCTTATCATGTCCCCTCTCAAGCATCTCTTCTAAACTGAATAGGCCTAGCCTCTTTAGTCTTTCCTCATATACCACTAGTCTGTCCTTCTATACCACTAATCATCCTTGTTGCTCTTTTCTGTACCTTTTCTAATTCTTCTATATCCCCTCTGAGGTGTGGGTACAGAACTGAGCACAGTATTTAAGGTATGGACACTTTATAGATCTTTTATATGGATTTATAAAGGGGCCTAATGATAGTTTCTATTTGTTTACAATTTTCTTCTTAATAATCCCTAACATTTTGTTTGCCTTCTTGACAGCTGCTGAGCACTAAGCTGATGTTTTTAGTGTTAATACCTAAATCACTGAGACTTAAACTCAGTAAGGTCTAACAAGTACTATTAGGATTTTACCCAATGTGAAAAATACATGTTATTTGTACGGTGCCTCTCTGCCTTCATGTTATATGTGATTCACTTAGAAAAAGAAAAATAACAACATGAAAAATCTCCAATTAAAATCTTACAATGAAATTAAGATCAGATAAAACATTAAAACTAGTTCATTCTGCCCTGCCAATCTATCCAAACATGCACAGGATAAAAATATATAATATACCAAGGGCTTATTGGATCCCTATCTGTATTCTATTTTAAAAGGAACAATAATGTGAAAGCCTGGAGGGAAAGAAAGATCACAATTAAATTAGTTCCTACTCAGTTTTTTGGAATAAATTGCCTTATTTCAGTTCAGGATTGACTAAGTGTCCAAAAATATGTTTTGCA
This sequence comes from Crocodylus siamensis, assembly GCF_052110815.1. Lineage (NCBI taxonomy): Eukaryota > Metazoa > Chordata > Crocodylia > Crocodylidae > Crocodylus > Crocodylus siamensis. The sequence continues at coordinate 101,101,116 of NC_143395.1, read as the reverse complement.
ACCTTATTTTTTTGTGTGCTTTTGATAAGGCATAAGAGTACAATATCACAGGAAATGAGATTGTGGGCTCAGAACAAACACAATATCCAATTTCACGGAAACCAAATTCCAAACAATAATAAAAGAGAAGACAATCTGAACATATAAAAACTGAAGGCAAGGGCAAAGGTACCAGTACTGTAAAATTTAACTCAGTGTTTTAAGGCTGTATTGGCTATTAGTTTTATGTTTTAAACAAAAGACTTTTTTTGTTTGTGAACATATACTGTCATTCCTTCTATCTTCTGGCTTTCAAAAGGAGGTTGTGAACTAGCATGACCAAATAAGCCTTGTTGAAAACTTTTCAGAGTTTGTGTGTGACTCATGGAACAAAACAGTGGAACCACTGATTAAAAATTTAGGAGGATACTAAAAAATTCAATAAACTCAAATCTTTAATCTGTCAAAGTAGCAATGCCAACCTTTGGCAAAACTGCAAACTTTAACAAAAAGAAGTCCTTCAGAGCTTTCTTGTAAACTGTGTATTAAATTTTGCTGAGGATTTTCCCAGCAGCTCAAGGCTTTTGAGAACAGGAAGCCAGATTGCCAGGGAAAATCAGAATACTGATGGGTATTTTCAGGGTAGAGGGGGTTAAAAAAGAATACCAAACCAACTATAGGTACAACTGGTACAACAAGATTCACTTTATGGCATGCAACTAGAACCACCACCAAACCCCCAAAGTAATGTTAGTGTACATACAAACACACTTCATGCCTTCACGCACATGCCGATTCTTGCAGCCTGAACAGGTCCACCCTGTGAATCCAGGTTTGCAAGTGCACTGTCCGGTGACTGGATCACAGGGGATAGGCAGTGAACCGTATGGATCACACTCACATTCTTGGCAGGATCCTCCAGGAGTTTTGGGATCACCAGTATACCCAGAAGAACATCTAGACATTAAGCATATGAACCCAGAGTTGGTCTATTGAGATGCATATTGTGTTATAATTCCCTCTAATCGGCTAGCCTGTGATCAATTTGAATCTTCCCAAAACATGTTATTTTTTAATATCTAGGTGCTCTGTGACTAAAAACACAAACATAGGGGAGAAATTTGGCAACCAAATTGACAAAATAATTATAGGCACCATACTGTAATTAATATGCAGGTGTGGCTCAGGACTGCAGGAATGAGCAAAAGTGAAGCCAGTGTCCTATAAGTTTTTAAAATAAGTTTTAAAACCTCACTACAGAATGACTTGAAAGTTCTCCCATTATCTGCCTCTTATATCAAGACCATAACATTCTTAATAGTTAAAAATGACATTTATATTAATAAGCACCTGTTACCTGGGCTCAACTTATTCATATTGTATATGCAGCTACATGTCATTATACATGGGAAAACTACATTCTCTTTAGTTTATTAAAGTTTAACTGTAAACGTCTTCCTTGTAGTCAATATACAGAAGGATAAAATAATAGTCAACTTGAGAATCTGAAAATAATGCTAGACATTGAGGCAAACTATACTGACAATATATAATTTTACATAATATAACTATTTCATTTGAACTTGAGGGTACAATGAAATGAAAGAAGAATTTTAAAAATATTTAAAAGACAATTCTGTAATGCTAATGAGTTTATCTCTTGTAAATTTCAAATGGAAATTTGTAAATACTTGTTACATCCAGATTCTGAGCCATAAGCAGAAGAGGAAATACTTTGTCAAAAGAAGCATATTTAGAGATTAACACATTTTCATTTAGATTCTTTTTTTTTCCCCTCACACACGGCCTCCTTTTTCATTATCTCTCCCTTGCCAGGCCACTCACTCAGTCTTACCTTTCACAATATTGGCCTTCATAGCCACGTGGACAAGCAGTGCACCGATAATCATTATGTCCTTCAACAATACAAGAGGGGCTGAAACTAAAATAGAAAAAGAAACATAATATTAATATATAGACATCTCACTTTAGTTTGCCTATAGAAGAGCCACTAACAAATGCTGCATACACACATTCAAATGATTTGAGAGAATTCTTCTGGGTGTGATTTCCTGGTGAAAAAAACTTACCTGGAGATCCCCAAACAGATACTTAAATGCTAGTCATGGGTGACTGATGCCTCTTGAGTCAGGGGGGGCACTGATTGTGCCAACCGGGGAGGGGTTGGCACAATCAGTATATTTTCCTGCTCTCCATGTTTACCTATTTTTAGGTCCTCTGTCCCACATTTTGTACTGTAGTACCTCTGACACCTAATAGATAGATTCAAACCTGCCCAAGTGTTTGCTATTATTATTTATTTCTACTACCTTGGCCCAGAACCATACTGTGCCAGGCCCCATACAAATAGATCACAGACATATAGTTCTTGCCCCTAAACAATTTATAAAGGATAAGTGGATAGAGAAAGTCAGGCAAGTACAAGGAAATTGTGAAAATACAGTTCAGCCTGCTAGAAAGAAGTTTCAATATATCAGAAACACATTTTATTTTAGTTATTTTTTGTAGGCATCATGGAAAGGAAGAACTTTAAGGAAGGCTTGAAAGGAGGTATTTCTTGGAGGTTCCTGGGCAGCTGCTGCCAAGCCTGAGAGGCAATGTGATAGAAATCATGAAGGAGCTTGTTTAAAAATTTAACAAGGAGAATATGGAGAATGGCATCATTTGTCCACTAGAGAAGGGTGTCAACTTTTTTATAGTGAATGAGAGAAGTTATATTAGGTAGCAATAGTTTTGAAAGCATAGTGAAGAATAACATGGTCAAAGCAGTGAGCTAGGAAAATTATATTTGTATACTGATATGCCTGGATATGATCAAAGCATTTGATGAGACCAAAGAAAAGGATATCATGATAACTGAAACTCAGGGTGATAAAACCCTGGATAAGAGTTTTAGCTAAGGATAGGAAAGGCCACATTAGAGATGTTGAGTTTAAACCTTGCTGATTCTTTCTGAATAGCCTAGCTATGAACTGAAGATAATACCCTGGTTACAGACTGGAAGAGCAGGCAGGACAGTGCCCTTGGCTACAGTAACTGAGAAAGGGGTTAATGGTCAGAGTGTGAAAGGGAAAGATTGATAGTTTTGTTTTAGTTATGTTCACCTTAAGCTGAAAGACTGACACAAATAAATGCCAGAGGAGGCCGAGATATTAGTGCAGATGCAGGGGAGATGGGTCTGTTATAGAGAAGTAGGCCTGTGAGTCAAATGCATGGAGAGAGTAGTGGGAAAAGGCAAGGGCACTATCAACAGAACCTGTAGAACTACCAAAAAGTTTTCTTAAAGGTGGATGAGAAAATGATAGAGGAGAAGAACAAGAGGACCAAGTTTCAGAAACCAAGTGAAGACAAGATATCAGAAGAGAATCATGTTCAGTGGTGTCAGAGGCGGGTGACAGGCTCAGAGAAAAAGGAAACGGAATACAGTTCTGCACTTGGCTAGAAAGAAATCAAACACTGGCCAGAGCATGTATGAAAATCTCACCTTCTTGGTCTGGCCTTCAAAGAAGTAAATAGCCTGAGTACTAGACTAACTAAAATATTTTCTTTTTAGCTGTCACTGAATGTTTTGCACACAGAAGATAAGTTCTGTTCCTCCAGCCAGTAACTATGGCATAATTGAAAAATGAGTATTATAGCAAGCTGTTGGAATCCTTGTAATTTGGGTTCCTGTACTCACATTAATAAATAAATAAATAAAGGAAAAGTGTAGCTAAGTATCAAAATGGTGCAATGCTACAAAAATCATTCATTCAACATTTTGTGCAAGGATTTCACAAAGGGATTGCCAAACCAGATTACTGCTGAAAAAGCACTGAGGTGGCTTTAGTTGGGGCGAGTACTCTCCCTTGGTACAGTGCCGTCAGCATCCTACTCTAACTCGCTTATAATGCATTAAATCAATAGTGCTTGAATGAGTAATAAAATTACACCTGTGCAAAAAATGTAAACAAATTGATCTACTCACAAACTCATTATCCAACACATTTTTGAGTCTGTAAAAATGGATCCACAAACCCATAAGCAACACATTCTCATCACATTTGAAGCTGAATGCTGAGTACACAAAAATAAGAAAACATCCTTTACAACTTAGTTGGAGTTTTGTAAAACTTTAAAAATGAAAACAATACAATTATATCCCGTTGCTTCAAAAATATTATTGTCAATCTAAGTTCTGCAAAGTGGCCAAATTACTTGCCTATCTGTATTGCATGCATCAGTCAATAGTTTTATTACTATCTGCCTTGCATGGAGTTTCTGAATCTATTTTTTTTCTTATTGTCATCCCAAGAGCTTTGGCGCAACTCCACAAAAGGACTTAAGCACCCCAAGTATAATTTAGGCAGAATTGAGATTGCATCAGTCTAGATGTGCTGTCTTCAAAAAACTTGGCTATCTTAATGGTCCTCAAGTCCTGGGTGCACTAAGCTTTTGTTAGTGAAGTTTCTTAGGCACCAGGGCTAAGTACAGACAGTCAGAAAACCTGAGGTTGAATCAATTAAATCTTTGCAGGTTAGTTTAAGCTGCATAGATTGAACTAATTGGCAAGTGAACAGACATTCACTTTTGATTTTAGAAATGTAACCACATGCCTACAGTAGTTCAGGCCAGAAGCCAAGGGGTGCTAGAGCGTGCTTCCCTGTTTGGCTGGAGCAGACAGCTTGGGCCAAGGTTAGCCCACCCACTCTGTAAAGGGAGAGGATTTGCGGGGGAGGCACAAAGCACCTTGGGATGCGGGGGGACTATGAGTTAACTTGAATCTAGAGGGGATCTGTGACATAAGTTCAGTAAACTGATTTGACCTAAATCAGTTAAATCTGATGCTATATCCATCTAGGTTTACCTTAAACTAGTTTCAGCCATTTTGTAAGTGGTTTATGTGTACTGAACTTCTGTTATGTTATAGATTTGAAACTGTTTCCGATCACTTATACTGGTCCATGTGTCATTTCTGTCTTTAGCCCACAAGTTCTATCTATGCCTTTATTTTGGCAGCTCATTGCCTCTCTTGTGCTAAAGTATTACAGGGATCCTTAAATAAGATGCCTGTCTCCCCTGAGGCGTTCAATCCAGTAGGCTTGCTCAGAACATGCTCATGAACAAAACACTTTGTCTATGCCCACTTGCACTTAAATACATACCTCTAAGGCTATGGATATTACACATAAAGCGGTTTAAGTGATCATAAACTGATTTAAACCTGTAACAGAACAGATGTTCAGTGTACATAAACTAGTTTGAGAATGGATGAAACAGGTTTGAGATGAACCTGGTCGAATGTAGTATTAGACTTAACTGATTTGGCTCAAACTGGTTTATGCAATGTCTGTCCCAGACCTTTTGCTGGTTTAAGATAAACCAGACACCCCTCAGCATCCCAGCATGCTCTCTGGGCTGGGCGGGGCTCTCTGCTCCGAAAGCAGGGCTGGCCCCTCATGGCTGCAGCTCCAGAGACTTGCAGGCTGCTCTTCTTCTCCCCTGCTAAGCAAGAATTCCCCCTTCCCCTTTGCCATGCAGAGAGGTGTCTGTGTTTTAGCTAGCAGACCTCATGCTGGCTATAGTCTGTACTGAATCAACAGGTAGAATTAACAGGCAGAATCAACAGGTAGCTGGTAATGTTCCTGTGTTGTTTTCTTAATGGGGTGACAAACACTGAGTTAGGGGTTATAAACACTGTTATCAATTCTCTTCTGGGCTAATCAGAACATCCTGCTGGGGACTGATCATGGCCCACCTCAGCTCAGTGTGGTGAAAGAAATGGAGGGCTGCTGTAGCACCCCTGGCTTCTAGCCTGAGCCACTGCAGGCATGGACCTGCATTTCTGAGATGTCTGTCTGGGTTACAAACTAATTTAGTCTAGCCAGGTTAGACTAACCTGGAGATTGAATCAATTCAGGCTCAGGCCTTTTAAATGTCTGTACCTAGCCCTTGTGATGATACTGGTGGTGTCCTCTTTTTTACAATAGCACTCAGCAGGTTGCAGGGGGGATAGGACATGGGTCTGAGGGGAGAATGCTTAAGGGGATTCTCATCCACATTTCTCATTGCTTATGCAATTTACAGGCAACAGTAATTTTCCAGGTAAAATACTGAAACACCTCAGAGCATGGATGGGAGCCTATGTCACTCATCCTATAGGGGAATACTCTAGTCACCCCTGCTCCCTCATTTTGCCCCAGTCATATTTATATTTTTCACAGTTGTACTACTTCAAGAGGAGAGTTGCTATATCCCAGAGAATCCTGCAGTTGGGCTGTTAGCATGCTCTCCTGCAGAAGGAGAAAGATGTGGGTTTGTATCTCCTTAAGCTGAAGAGGGCTTAGGGCTTAGCTCTCTCTTGTCCTTGGCTATTATACAGAAGGGCAGCACCACAAGAAAGAAGTGAACCCTGCTCTGTTTTCAAAAGGAATGATATATCCAAGAAAGGGTTTCAGACAGTGAATCTTGATATGACATAAATACTTTCCCACAACCCAGAGTTGAGTGCCTAAGACATAAATGGCTTATTACTGTATTACAGTTCACGCTGGCAATTAATCTCATTTTGAACTGACTTTCTCATGAATTATATAGACACCTAACAGGGGAGAGATTCCACTCCCAGAGACAGATACCTAAAAGTATAAGGATCATTATGTTTTGTAAAAAAAAAAATACCTTCAGGTCAACAGTTTTACAGTCTTAGTCATTTGTTGCATTTGATGTGCTACTAAGAATTGAAACAGATAACTTAATCCACCCTTAAATATTTGTTTTGGCTGGTCTAGAATCTGTACTTATGTGTGCTGAAGGAGTCTTAACATAAATTTCCTTGGATGAAGGTTGACTGAGATATCAGGTACAGAAGACAGACTTAGAAGCTTCCCATCCAAAAATGACCCAAGCTCAAACTATCCTTCATAACAATGGAATGATGAAGGTAAAAGATGCCATTTTTAAGAGAAGCATAATAACCAATATACTCACTACAACATTCTGATCAGTGACAGTGTAGAAAAGTGGCTTTCAAGAAAGCTACGTGGCCCCAGATTTCCAAAAGAATGAAAATGTGCTACAAACCTCTTAGATAAGTGGTAAAATATGATTCCTAATGGCATGAAGGGCATCTCAAATGTTAAGGTACCATATGAGGGGTGGCAAGCTTTATTAGCATAAGGCAACCAATAAAATTTATACTGCAATAACTGCATTGCTTTAAAATTATTCTATCCTTCACAAATTGCCTAAAACTCATGTAACATTAAATAAGGAATCAATAAATTCCACAGTAGAGGAAGAAAGGCACTGTAATACATTTATACCAACACAATATATGAGCATAAGATTTTTACAGCTCTCTCGTGGATACATTGTACTTGAGCTCTGCTCTAGCTTCACTTTTGAGAATACCTTTTATAACACACATTCATTATCTGTTGAGTATTGCATTTTCCATTCCTTATTAATTTATTCATCACCAATTAGCAAGGGAGCAATTCCTGACTCTTTAAGCAAGATCAATTAGTAAAAGTGAATTGGAAACTTTTTAGCACGACTCTCTATGCTGCACTTCTACTGTGTACAACTGACTGAGGACACAGAGTGAGACCAAGGCAATGATATTAGTGGGTGGGCAGGCACTTCGTGCCATAGACTTACTTGTTACTGGAAATGATTAGAGGACAAGCACAAGGCTGGCAGTCATCTGGAGATCCTTGGACATTGCCATAAAATCCCAGTGCACACCTTTCACAATGGTCACCAGTAGTGCTGGGTTCACAGTTCTACAAAGGAAGTGGTGGGGGAAGAAGTATTATTTGATAATTACAAGAAAGAAGGTAACATTTTGTTCTCACCCTAAGGGATTCAAACATTCTTAGATACAAAGGATGTTTTTTATTGAATGAGCTTTTCATTGTTGCCTCTGATGTGATTCTCACTGGGGCTGCCTCCTTTGAGAATCTGCTAAGCCCATGCTGAGTTACATATGGATTTTCATGAAATAAGAATGGAGCCCTGCAGCTAGCCATATATATTGCTACAGAATTTCTCATCCCCTTCATCCATCCTTCCCTTTCTTCCTCTGCTCCTGCTGTAGGAGACGTAGGAGAAATAATCAATTAAAACTCCATCTTACTGTGTCACCAAGTCATGTATGTTATTACCTATTGTAACAAAATTTTGCTTGTTGGGGGGAAAAAAGAGTAAACTGCATATTTGATGTACACGTATTTCACTTTTCCTGCTTCAGCAAGCAGTAGCTGGGATATGGAAACGAGAGGAAGAAGGAAACTTATGTAACTGGAAGCCTTAACTGAAGATGAGGCTAGTTTGTATTAAGCTAAAGGACATTAAATTGCATCATCTAGTTTTTCAGTTCCATGGAACAACACGCACTTTTTACATTACAATAAACACAGTGCATGGGTTTGAAAGCACTTTAATACCTGACATATAGATGTTTCAGGATCACACATATCACTATGTCCATGGCACTCGCATACAACACAGGTACCTAGGGATGCACTAGGTCTCCTGCCAGCAGATACTGAATGAAGTCTATAAAATCCTGGAGAACAAATCTGCAAACAAAGAGAAGAAAACAGTTCATTAGATAGTGGATGGATGAGAGAAGCAATGCAAGCTCATCTTTGCAAAAAAAGAAACCAGTTATTTCAAGTAGTGAAAAAAGTTGACAGGTCTCCAACTGTGTTATAAACAACATACAATACTTTATAGAAACTGGAACTAAACCTAACTGGAAACATCTCTGTAAAGTCCCTGGAGCACTCCATTGGTACCAGTCTTTTCATATTGCAGCTTGCAAGACAGTTCATTCAGATGCAGAATACTCAGCCTTTCACTCTGTGCATCAAACATCCTTCCTTGTATTTCTTGAGAAAGAGGTTTATTTTTTAAACAAACACTGCATAGGCTGTTGGGAGCAAGCAGGATGATTCTTCTCCCCTTGTCCTTGGTGTGTTTTTTGGATTTGACAAGGTAATATCTGCCTACATACTGCCTGATGGATAACAAGCAAATGCCCAATGATACTCAGCGAAAAAAATGTCTTCACAGCTGCATTATTTATAGCCATGTAATTTAAAGACTATAAAAGTAAAGAATTCAAAATAATAAAAGCTTTACTTGTCTTGGGACTATTAGCTCCAAAATCAAATTTATCCATCACTGATCTATTTTTTTTTACTTGGCAATAAAATTCTGAGAGCAAACCAAAAATTGCTAGCAAAGCTGACATATGCAAAATCAAGCCCTCAAGTCTTCATTTTCAGGCTTATTATGTAAATGTACTGAAGTGTCTATGCAGCTTTCCAAAAGCAGACAGCTAGGGAAGTACAATACAAAAACAGAGCTGTTTGGATGGTTCAGCCCATTAGGGGTTAGTATACAGCTGAGAAATAGATACCAGCTGATATACTAGTGACCAGATATATTGATCTGATGAAAGAATCTGTTGAGACCACATCCTGTTGTCAATGGTGACTTCTCCCAGACCTTGTTACTTGTCAGTAGAGCAAGGTGGATATACAACAATTTTGTAGTATCACAAAGAGCATAGACAGTGGAGCACACTGGACATAGACTATATTATCTCCATAGAAATGGCAGAATGTCAACTTCCTAATTGCCAATGCACAAAAAGTTTCCCTAAGTATAAACACTGTTATATTTTTTAGACTCAGAAGCAAGTAATCTAAGTTTATTTTCTTTTTTTACTTATTTTTCTTTCAACTATATTAAGATCCTTGATGCACAGAAACAGTCATGGCTTGGGAGGATTTCTAATTTAAATGAATAATCTCAAAGTAATCAATAATGAATAATTTAAATGAATAATCTCAATCTCAAAAATGAAAGTAATTTTACTTCTTACTATAAATACTATTTCCACCCCCCTCAAAAAGTAACATCTTATAGAAATGTTCAATGATCTTAATGTGTAACTTCTGTACCGCATCTACTGCTGGGCACAGGTTAGACAAACAGCATCTATAAAAGCCTCCCTCCCTCTCACTCTACACACATACACACACATATATTGGGGCACATAAAGGTTTCACAATAAACAAGGCAAGATGTCAGGCTTGGCCTTCATTCACTTTCTTTCCCTCATGAACTGTGTACCATTTACTTCTCTTAATCTATTTACTACACACTGTAAAATACTTGAACTAAATGGGATAAAAGTTTTACAGATATAACACAATTCTGAGTATTCTTCACTTGCTTCCTTTACCCTCCATTCACTCCTCTTCCCTCACTGCTATTATTTTACTCCTCTCACAATGTGCAGTTTTCACAGGAAGGCTGAATGTTTTGCACAACACTCTAGGCTCTTTCCTTCCCACTAGCTATGCTCAGCAATTGCAACAATATCAGCTAGAGTTACTGCTACTAAATAATGAGAGTATGTACTATTCTATTCATGAAACAACTAAGAGCCCCATTCACTGGGGGCACCACCATTTGGAGCTGCATTTCTGTTTAGCCCTAGGCTCTCATACCCTGCAGGAGATGGTCTATGAAATACCTATATGAATTTGACAAACAGAGCTGGCCAAAGCACTCTGTCTTAAGTGGTTTCTGTAGCCCCTACCACCAGAGTAAAATTTTCAAAAGCACCTTCAGTTAAATGATTTCATGTAATATCCCCTTAGAAATCACTTTTTGAAAAGAACTCCTGCCTGTAACTTTATTTGCAAACTGCCCCCCTCCAAAAAATCCCCAAAAAACCAAACCCCCCAAACTTGCAGAATACAAGTGAAGAGAAGTGGATACAGGAAAAAGAAATATATTTAAAAACATTCACTGAAATTCACTGAAAATTTGTGGCAGCATCCACCTTGCTCTACTAACAAGTAACAAGGTCTGGGAGAAGTCAGCAAGATTTCAGAGTGTGGGCTGGAACCAGAGATGTATTTGTGACACCTGAGCTCCCTGGATGGCAGGTGTGTGTGGGAGAGGCAGCATCACTGGTTATGATCTGGCAATACAGATGCTTCTACTTTTTAATGTCCTCCCCCGCTACCCCTCCCCAGGGTCAGTGCCTAGGGTTGGTGCCCTGGTCAATCCCCCACCTTCATTACATTACTGGCGGAAACATCATGGCCCAGATCCAAGGTGGACTCACGTTCTGTAGAATCATAGAAAAGTAGGACCGGAAGGGACCTCCAGAGGGTCCAACCTCATTCTCAAGGCAGGATCATCCCTATCCAAACCATCCCATACATAGGGATCTCTATAAATTGTGCCAGAAGTGCCCCCCACAGAGCCTTCTTTAATGTTTTTCATTTAGCCGTTTCCCCTACCGCCCCTAATTGGTGAAGGGGCCCCGCCAGCTGGGTTGTTTGCTGTTGATTGCCAGGGAAGTGAAAATCACAGTTCTAAATATGCTGTTTTTTGCTTCCCCTGACAGCCAACGGGGCCCCTCCATCAATCGGGAGTGTGTGTGGGGGGGAGGGACAAGTGGCAAAATGAAAAACATTAAAGACTGTTCCAGTGTGATTTACAGAGCTCCTTACCCACACATCCTTGTCGAACCTATTCCTAAAAATACACAATCAACTGTGTTGTATAACTACCTGGTATGTTGCCCAAAGACACTCAAAGTGTCCTAACCTGACACAGGTAAAGCAGGGACAAGGGCTGTCAGAATCCTGCCTCTTGTTAAAATGCACTTGAGAGATCCAAGGAAGAATGCCATGCTCCCCTCCGCCCCCACTACAGAGGACGGCAAACCCACCACAGTCCATGCCAATCTGACCACGAGGGAAAATTTCTTCTTGATCCCAAATGTGGTGATTGGTTTGATTCTGAGTGGACAGAGAAGATCCTTTAACTGGGAACTTCTGGGTTGCAGTTCCAGTAGGAGCACTGGTACACCTTAGTCAAAATCCCCATTCTCAGCTGCTTCTGAGGAAGGGAAAGAAAAATGCTTGATATCTATAACAACGGGAGAGAAAAAATTCCTTGCCAGCTCCATGTGGCAACCAGCAAAGGCCAGAGGCATGGGAAAAACCAAACACCTTCCACTCTGTTCTGCAACCAGGGATCAGCAAACAATGCTACACATCACACCCCCTAACTGGAGAGTCAGAACATCCTTTTCTGTCTTTCCTTAAAAATAATCCCAGTCCCTTTCATTTTCTTTCATAACTAAGCTGGTTATGGAGTTCTGCTTTATTTTCCTACTGCTGAACACTGCGGGCACTTTTACGCATGCTCCGGGGGTGAAGGGAGCTGCGCTTTAGCTGGAGTGGCTCCGAGAGCCGCTCTAATTAAAGCACCTCAGTGTTTTGCGTATCAGCATCCCCCTGCTTCAAAATGGCAGTGAGGGTGCTTGAACTAAAGTTTATTGAACAAGCTCTAGTTCAAGTGCCTCAACTGCCATTTTGAAGCACGGGGATACTGATACATGAAATGCGGGAGGCTGCTGGAGCACAGTAATTACCACGCTCCAGCAGACTTGATTAATCAAGTCTGCTCCGATGCACTGTAATTACAGCACATTGGAGCAGGCTCCACGCTCTTGTCCAGGCACCCTGTCTTCTCCAACATCCACTCCAATATCTCATGATCTCTCAGATAGCCATTGCTAAGGGGGGAGGAGACTCCTAGGCTTCCAGCTCTTGGTCTTTCTGTCACACTGGAAACATAGCTGTCTCTAGATCATCCCTGATCCCTAACATAATCTATTCTTGAAAATCTCTAATGAAGGGTATTCCACAACTTCCCTAGGCAGTTTATTCCACTACCTTACTATTCTAACGGAAAGTTTTTTCTGGGCATTCTATCTAAACCTATTTTGTTGCAACTTATTGCTATGTATCCTACTGTCTGAAACAACAGAGAAAAGATGTCTACCTCTTATTTATGGTAGCCTTTCAGATATTTGATGAAGGGTTGCCATACAGGCTGCAAGCTGCAAGTTGAATGTGCCTATTTCTTTAAAAATATCCTGATATGGCTTGCCTTCCAAGCTCTTTATTGCTTTATCATTTTTGTCAACTGCCTCTGTATCCTAACTTCTCCATGTCCTTTTTAAAATGTGGAGCCCAAAATGGCATCGGATACTCTAGATGAGGCCGAACTAGCGTCAAGTAAAGTGGCACTATCACTTCCAGGTCTTATACCTAGTTCTCCTATTGATGCAGCCCAAAACTCCATTAGCTTTTCTTGAAGCTGTGTTACTCTGCAACTTTCACTGCAGTACTGCCATGTAGCCAGTCATCACTCATTTTGTATTTGTGTTTTTTACTATTGTTCCCAAGGTGTAGCACCTTACGTTTGTCAGCATTGAAATTCATCCTGTTGGCTCTAGCTCAGCTTTTCATTTTATTGGTATACTTCTAATGTGTGCCCCTATTCTCTAGGTGTGTTTGCAATCTTTCCTACTTCTGTTTCATCTGCAAATTTGCTCTCTATTCCAACATCCAAATCATTAATAAACACACAGAATGACTAGACCAAGGACCTGTGTGAATCTATTCAAAGCTCCCTGCTATTATTATATGGTTTCATTTGTAATTACCCTTCCTTTGTAGCTACAAAGCTGTGTAGCCACCTTGTAGAAGTTTTGTCTAGTCCACATTTCTCCAGTTTGCTTATGATAAGGTAATGTGGAACTTTGTCAAAAGCCTTGCTAAAGTCCCAATGCACTATATCCACTGAATTACCTTCATCTATCCAGCTACTTCCTTTGTCAAAGTAGATCAAATTGGTTTGGTATGATTTGTTCTAGACAAATCCAGGCTGGCTACTTGTGACCAGACTTTCCTCTTTTAGATGCCTGCCCTTCTCCAAAAATGTACTTCCATACAATATGCTCTAGTAACTTCCCAGATATTGAATTCAGGCTAACTAGCCTATAATTCCCCAGGTCCTCCTTTCTTGCTTTTTTTGAAAGAGACACACCGTTGGCCCTTTTCCAGTCCTCTGGTACCTTACCTGTCTATAATGATTTTGTAAATATTATTGCCAAGGGCTCCAAGATCCCCTCTGCCAATTCTTTCAGTACCCGGGGATGAAGTTCACCAGTCCCTGCTGACGTAAATTCATTCAAACCAATCAAAAACTCTCTGACTTACTTTTTTTTATATCAACCCTCAGCTTGTCCCTTTTCTTATCCGTAGGATCCTTACTAGATGTCTGGTTGCATCTTACTTTTTTTTGACAACTGAGGCAAAGTAGTTTTTGAGCAGCTCTGCCTTCCTTGAATCTTCTGTTAAGAGATCATCTTGACTATTTAAGTCTTTCTTTTCTGGCCACCACATTCAGAGAACCTCTTATTGCTATCTTTAACCTCCATCACCAAGTATATTCTTACCTTTGACTCCCCTCACCAAGTTCTTATTATTTCATTTTTCCTAAGTGCTCTGCCTGCATGCTATTTTTTTTTTTTGCTTCTGAGGCATCCTAGAAGCTCCTTGTGCAGCCACATTGATTTTTTGCTGTTCTCCTCCTATTTCCATTGTTCTGCCACTACCTTTCCCTACTTTTGCTCTGTTGCTTCTCCCTGTCCATCCCATTGCACCACCAACTGAGGCACAGACAAAACTCCTTGCCAGCTGGCCCTGGTGTGGGCACAGCTCCCCATTGCCACCATATCACCAAAGCCCTCCGGGCACCACAGGCTAGATCCAGCGGCTTTGCAGGACAGATCCAGCCTGTGGGCCTTATGTTGCTGACCCCTGGATTCTTTCTCTTCTTGGTTGTTCTTCAGAATACCTAACTCTCTATCAACAGAAAAGGAACAGCCAGGATATATGAAGCCAGTGACAGCATTTGGCCATTTTAAGTCACAGTCATGATTAAGTGATATTTAGAGGCCTGCTCCCAGAAGGGAGTGATAGTATAACACTTGGAGTACTGCTAGTATGCTCTCATCTCTTCCAAAAGGTTTCATTAATCAGAACCACCCACACAATGCCATCTACTGTATCAGACACTGAGACTCTTATCCAGTAAAGTGTATTATACTTCACTTGAAAATCATGAGCAGTGCCAATGGCTTTAATGGGACTAGATATCTGCTTAAAGTTAAGTAAGTATCTAGGTGCTTTGTAATTATGGGCTCTGACAGAACAGAAATAAACCTGAGAGAGGTGGGGACATAGCAAAATACAATCATTGTCTAAAACTCTTTATCACCCCTTTACTAACAGATGGGGTGTCAAACTTGTACTGCACACCAAGCCAGATCCAGCCTGCAGGGTTCCTTGCAGGCTGCATCCAGCCCAGGACACATAGCAATGGCTGCTCCAACTCTAACCCAGCATACATGGCAGCAGTAAGTCCAGCTCTGACCCATGGCATGTGGTGATGGCAACAGCAGTTATTATTTTAGCATACTTTTTCTTGTCATGGTTTAAATTACTACCTAGATATGAACGTTCTGGGTTTGTTAATGAATAAAAAGTATGGGGCATGGGGCTCAGCTCCAGCTCTTGCCATGTGCCCCATGCCAGACCTGAAGCTGCCACTGCATGCCCCATGCCACAGTGGCAGCTCTAGGTCTGACATGGCACATGGAGTGGTGGCAGCAGCTCTTGAGTTCAGCTATGGCTGTGGCAGCAGGTTAAGTGGCTAGAGGGTGACCAGGGTTGTATCAACCCTCACTTACCCTTTTGCTGCCAACTGTCATATCCACCAGACCCCACAGGCCCTGGATCAAGGTGCTCTCCCCTCCCCACAAATATGCCTACCCCGACTTCTGGTGGCCCACCAGTGGTCCAGCCGGCAGAACACATCAGCGCTGTGGGCTGTATTTTTGCCACCCCTGTAATGTAGCATAAAGACCTTTCATGGAAGTCAAATGGTTACCATACCTCACAGGATAAGCCAGAATATCCTAGTGGGCAGTCACATTTCTCAATCATGTGAGCCTGAGGACTCATTCCAGACACTCTTCCTTCCTCAGCAACTTCCATTGATATCTCAGAAATTCTGGGAAAAGGAAAAAAAAAAGAGATACAGAAAAACAAATTTTGTAAACTGAGTGAAGTGCTATTTCAAAACAGGTTCAAAGTGCAGGGAAAAAATAATCCGTATTGGTCTGAATTCTTGGCCTCTCCTATAGGAGATTAGAAAAAAGCTCCATTCTTGCCTAAGTTTGAAGGAAGCTTCAAAGCCAACACAACCTTTGACTCATTTTCTACTTTGGACTTATCATTTAACTAATTATTCTCTTTTGCTTGAATCTACCCTCTCATTTTTTTTATTTTCAGCCAAAGTAAGAACAGAAGCACAAGCCTGATTCCTCATTTGGATGGATTCATTAAAAAATTGAAGTCACATACTAAACACGGTTCCAGTTCACAAATCATAGAGGCGTAGCAATAAAATTGTTTGTTAAATGAGCTTTTAATGAGGCAACTTAAAAAAAAAACCTCTATCCCCAGCAACTAAACCAGGCTAACAAGATCTAGAATAGACTTCAAAGCTTTTTTTAAGATCTGTGGCCAACATCTGTCTTTTTTTTGTCTCTCCCTCTCTCTCTTTCCAGGATCATGAGGACATACAAGAAAATTATTAAAAACAAAGAAACACTCAGAAGTTTGTTAATGTAAGAAAAAGGTACATTTTCATGCTGGAGTTTCTGACTCTTTACTTTCCAAAATGTTTACTTGATTATATCAATATTCTATACCCATGTCTCCCAAACACTCTCAATGCACAATGAACAGGCAAACTGATTATGAATGGACAAAAGAGCATGGACAATGACAAGAAATGACAATTCTGGTTCATTATAATTTATCTTGGGGAACTGCTAACTTATTATTTTGGCACACTTTCAGGGTTTTGTTGTTGTTCTTTGTTTAAAAAACTACCAAGTTCTGAAAGTTTTCAGTCCAAAGGGAGGACTGAATTTGTGTAGATTAAGAAAACCCAGAGACAGCTGTCCATTTGGTCTAAGGTGATGGAAATTGTAAAGCTTCCAAATACAATGCCAAATCTAAGGAAGGAGAGACCCCTCCTCCCCGCAAATAGAAACACTTTGAATAAAGTGTTCAATCAAAAAAAAAGATAAGAAAATGAAACCAGAATGTATGTATTAAGTATCTGTGTGTGGGCTAATAAAAATAATTAGATCCCATTCATTCTCTCAACCCACTCACTGATTGTTGAGGAACTTCTATTCCACTTATTACCTTGGTGTTACCAGGCACCATATTACCATGATGAGAGAAATCCAGGTGAAAGCCTGGCCCATTAAAGTGAACTAGAGTTTTGTGACTGACTTCAGTGTTCAGTGCAACCAAGATTTCAGCTTTAATTTGTTTTCATTAATACAATGTACCATATGACAGGAGCACCTTTCAGCCTGTACATCCTTGTTGCTACTTGTGATAGAGCATTCATTGAATACAGAAATGGAACAAAGAGAAAATGAAATCAGACGACTGAAAAATAAATAGGGCAAAAACTTATTTTGCTCCTGTATGATGTATCAACACAATCTTGCATGGAAGTAACTGTACATTTAATACCAAGACAGAGTGGATTATGCCTTCCTGTCATCTTCAGAACTGAGGCAATGGTCTGTATGCTGCAAAAACTATTTACTGTCAGAAAGCTAAATTTACATAATAATATACTTTGGGACCACAAAGCTACCTGTTGTCTGTGTGAAAGTGTTACTTAAGGCAGGTTAGGCTTGGCTGCTTTCTGGAGCATATCTAATAGGAAGTAGCCTAACCATTGCTACCTGATCAGTGTCTGGGATACTGAAATAATTCACAGTCAAACTGAAAGCATATTTCCAATTCAAGCTAATTTATTATCACAGTCCAGCTGCCTGAAAACCAAAACAAAATCTAATATAAGAAATGTTTCAATTTAGAGTGGTGAATGTGAAAAGAAGGACAACAAAATGAACGCAGTAGAAAAACATTGGGCTTTTGCTTTTTAGCTGAAGCCTCTAAATCACTCCCTGTAATAACTGTAACATATGAGTAGAAACAAGATTAGCACTGCTGCTAAATTATATGCTAAAACAGGGGCAGCGTTGGAATTAAGCTATTTTTACACTTGGGTCTGTTACTGGTTCAATTTTTCCCTTATATTTTTTTTTCTGTAGTACATCAATCACCTGCAATTTTGCATTTCTAAACAATGAAGCTGAAAGAATTTTCATATTGGAATTACAGAACTTTTAACACCTCACTGAAAGCTCTGAAAAATATTAAAACACTTCAATATATATTTTCTTCTTTTTATTTTTTATTTCCTTTTTCTCATCCTGTCTTATTAAGGGCAGCTGGATGAAGAAAAGAGGTTTGGATGTAAATGCCTGATCCCAAAACAAGAACAGATTCCAGACTTAACTGAGGTAGTCTTCATTTTGACTTGCTTAACTTCAACACGTGCCTGAGTGCTGGACTTAGCCCTGAGTTTTAAATGATTTTCTGAATCAAAGCCTGCAGTTTTTACTCAGGCCAATCTCCCTTAACTTTTAAGGAAGTTTTAGGGATTGATTTTGTAATCCTTATTCAGGTGAAACTTCCTCTCAAATCAATGAGAATGTGTCCAAATATAGACTGAAGGGTTTGTCTGAAAAGTTCATGTGTTCCTTCTATTTAAGCTCCATATATTCTCTCAGATGCCAAAATGAGAAGTATTGTTTAAATGCTAGAAAAATCATAAAATTTGGTCATGCCATAACCATTTCTACCACAACTGTGGTTTTATACACAAAGGTTATAACTTCAGAGAGTTACCAGAAAGAACAAAGGATAACACTAAAATCATATTCTGAAATGTGACTTTGCAAAAATGATATTTTGATTCTCTAACTGGTACCTGAGCAAACTCACTTTGGAAATGGAAGTCATTCCCTGTTACCCCTGATTTATTTATTATTACTGGCAGTCCTGACAAAACCGGGGTGGCACTCTAATGCTGATTCTGAGTGCAGTGCATATTTCTGTCTGCATCAACTTGAAGTCAAACCAAACCAGCCAAACCAATCAATTCTAGTTTAATGTATGCATCAAGATAGCATTCACATGTCTCTCCCACAACTCAGTCAGTTCTTCAGTGCCAACAGAAGGAAAATGTTTACAAAACAAAGATAATATTTTTTTCCATGTGGACTCAGATATGATTCCCAGTCCCTTGAAACTGAGCTTTACCTTCCCATTTAATAAAATACCACAAATGCAACTTGCCAAAAATAGACAGTTGCCATGAAACTTCTCAGCTAAATGATCTAGCACAAACACTGTATCAGTGGACATCCAACCATTGGCTAACCGGACAGTTATTTTCTTTAAAATGACATACATATAAATAACATACAAATGCATGCATACATACATATTAACCAGGCCAGGTTATATCCTTTCAGGGCACTGATTCTAGTCTGCATAAGTACTGCAAAGTTTCATGGTACCCCTTCAGCTCTATCACCTTAGTAATATTCTCTCCAAATCTCACACCCTCATAAACATATTTATGACCTATTTTTGTAGATTTTTTTGTAACCTATAACCGCTATCTGCTTCTACTAAGCTGGAGCAAATGCGATTTTATAAAAAGGGCACTATTTTCATCACTAATCCTTTGTTCCCTGTTGTCTGCAGAACACAAATGTTTCACAAGCTAAGAATTGAATTTTAATTATAGCATCTTGTCTGCTATAATTAACATTTTAAAATAATAGCACAGGATTCATATCTATTTACAAAATGTAGTTTTGGGTTTTTTTGGATTTTTTTTAGGCCTTGGGTTTTTTACCATCATGGATGCATTTAAGTACTGGGGGTAGGATTTTCCAGTGAATAAAATTTGACTCAAATTTCTCCAGGTGTGTTAGCAACATATTCTTCCTGTATTTATCATTGAAATGGACCTTATGGATTTTTCTATGAATAAAATTCAATTTGAAAGCTGAAATGGACGAGGTGAGACTGACTGCATTATTTCAGGCCACTGCATGAAATAGTTACCTGCTCTGTCTCATGATGCTCCCATGAGTAGCCTTAATAAGAATGTAATGAATATCATACAGCACATTCATGAAGTCCTCCAGGGTCACAGACCTACTGACTCTTGGATCATCACCATGGTATTTCCATTGATGCTGAAAGAAACAATAGCCCCAAAGCCATCCAGTTAACACCCTTAAAAGATGGAAAGGATCACATTCTGGAATAGAATAGACTGAAACATTACCTCTGTCATATCTATCTCGTGCCTGGTCAGCTGGCCAATCAAAGGAGCAGCCATATACCGAACTATAATTCTAGTGTTTGTTCGAGGCCCACCTCTCATGATGACCTGAGGATTATAGGTAGCAAAACCTGTCTCTTCCCGTGCTTCAAAGTAGATTGCATATTTCAGCTTTCCTCCATAAGCAGTCAGCTAACAAAGCAGAATAGAATATTAAAGAATATGAGTTACAACTACTTATTATTATACCTCTGTGCATAGCCACATCTACACACACATACATACACATAACTATGCACACATCTTATTTACTCGAACAGAAGACAAGGTTCTCTCCCCCCCTCCCCCCCCACAATACACATGGGGAAAAAAGCTCCTCGTCTTACATTTGCATACAAGGACACCTCATTAAATGCATTGTGCATCATTAAACTGCTGCCAAAGGGAGCATGTGCTCATTAATGGAAACCAACTATGAAACTGATTAAATATAGTGCAAACTGAGCATGACTATAAAACACATATCTCATACTGGGGAAACATTCTAATTAGAAACTATCACTTTTTTTCCCCTTAATTTTGTGTCTTAGGCCAAATTAGTCAAATCATTTCCAAATTCCATCCAGTGAGCAGAGCTCAGTCATTCAGGTCCATGTAGTGTTACCACTGGCAAGTATCTTCAGCCTGGGGCTCTAGATACTCCCAAATCCATAGCAGGCACTCTTGTGCAAGCCTCAAGCCCAGAGGTCTTCAGATTCAGATGCCCCCAAGTCTCGCTTATCCTTAGCCAAAAGAGCAAGCTAGGAAGAAATCCTCCCTCTCAATAAAATAAAATATGTAGTCAAGATCCTCCCATTGGGAAGCTATAGTGGATTCTCATAGGGGAGCCTGCCCTCATGAGAGTGCAGTGGACAAGTTTCCATCCTCAGTGCAGTGGACAAGTTTCCATCCTCAAATACACAAGCCATTCAATGTCAGAGAGAAGGGGATCTCCCTTTCCAGGTACAGCAAAACCACCTGGACCAATATTATTTCCACTGGATCGGTAAGTGTAAACCATCTGGATAAGATACATGGTAATGCCCATTTTGCTCAGTTCCCTCAGCACCAACTCTTTTTGAAACCATGTTTAGCCACTACATTGAATACATCTTGATTTTTTCCTCACTCCCACAGCTGAGCTGCACTTTTCCCATTCCAAACGGTTCCTGTTTTTTCACCCGCCTTAAATGTCTGGCAAACATCACCAAGCAGGGCATCAAACAGTTCACCCAGAATCCCTCTGTTGCCAATCTCTCAGTCTGTCACATGTAATTAGTGTGACCTGACCCTCCATGAGCTAGAGCCAGCCCAGGTTGCCCTGAACCTCATCTGTACAAAACATTTTGGAGGATCCCTTGATTCTGACAAGAATACCTGGTTTCAGTAATAAGTGTGGGTAATTAGCACATGGATCCTTTGTGAGGGGTATCTGGAATACACACGAATACTGAGCAGTACTGAACCATAGGATCACCAGGGCTTGAAATGGTGTTGACTCTGCTGGGACCAGCCCAATAAACTATATGACAAATCATGAGCCTTTTGGTTTTGGACTAATATCATGCATAGTTTGTGCTATTATATAGGTAGGTACAAAACTGCTGTTTAAAAGTGTGTTTATGCAGTACCTGTGCTAACGCTTACAGCAGAGGTAAAACACATAAATTCTGGATGAACTAAGTCTATGGCAAACAACTACAAATATGTTTATTTCAAGACCAGTGTTTTCAAATTTGCCCCTCACTTCCAAGCATCAGGGAGACCAGTAAGTTGGGGTGGGAGTGCCGAAGGAAGAAGTTGGGGAGGTAGAGGATAAGGGGGCCATTTGACACCCAGATTTATTGTCCCTTCTGTAGCAGTGATAGGGGGACACATTCAAGACAACCCTCCAATAATGAGATTCTACACCTGGAAAATTGTAACAAATTCATAAACTTTCCACATATAGAATCTAATTCTTGGGGGGGGGGTCATCTTATATTTGGGGTCATCTTATATTCAAGTAAACGCGGTATCACATAGATACAAATACACTTGTTTGTGTGTCTGTATTCATGCACACATGCATAAGGGTGAGAGAACAGAGGTATTTACTAGTTGTAGGATATGGATTTTGTTCAAAGACATCTACATAGGCATCTCTTTCTGCCGAACTTTAGAAACAAATTTTATGTGGCAATCCTGAGTGCTCAAAACAGTTTGTATGAAAGAGGGAATTGCTATGCTTTCAGAAATCCAACTGAGAGGTTTCAATAATACATCCTACAACAGATCCAACAAGAAGTTTATTTCAGATGTTTCCCACTACCTGGGTCTATAAATGACCTGAAATATTTGTGTAACTTTTCTTTCAGATTGAAAAGAAAAGCAAGAGTCATGATAGTAAAACATTATTAATATATTTTTCCTTTTTCAAATTAAAGTTTTTTTGAAAAATAAACCCCATTTATAGAAACTGCAGGCAAACAAAGACACCTTAAACTTGAAAACCCTCAACTGACCAACAGCAATAAACCATAACTGAAAAACTGGAATTCGTCACAGATCTCCGGACTATCATTTGAGTGTGACGTTCTGCAATAAAATTCTCACCTTTCTTATAGATTTTATATGCAGATGACAAAGAGGTCATCTGTATTCTGCGTTTAATGACAACTAAGAGAATTAACTGCCATTTTGTAACTTTTTGTCCTAACTTTATGATAGCATAAAATATTAACCTTTTTCAAGCACATTCTTGTTTGTTATAACTTCTGTAACAGTACTAAAGAAAATATTTGCAAAATGTCAGTGTTTGCCAGAATTCAGAAGAATCTTATCTTTACCTTTTTTCCTTCAAACTGCTCTGGAAGTTTCCAATAAATAGGCTCTGAATGGAGATCTTGCATTACCAGTTCAATGTTTGCTACTACCTCTGGATGCTGGTATGCAACCCCTTTGACAGTTGTTTGCTGAAAGTTTTCATCCACCAGGGGCAGAACCATTTGTTCTGTTTTCAAGGTCACCTGCATATATATAAAGAAATTAAAAAGACCAACAAAAATAAAAAAATCAAATGATCAAGTGCATTTTGATTTTGATTTTTTGTTTTGAGGGTTTTCTGCTTGTTTGCTTTTTGAGTAATTAGATTCATTACTCTTAGTTTTTTAAACACCTGATATTAATTCATTTCAAGTTACAGTGAGGAGTCAATGGGTTTTTTGGAGTAATTCTATAAAGATATGACGGATCATGGTAAGCATTGTGCATATAGATTCCATCACTTAGCCTTTTCCATTTCATGTTCATGAGCAAAGGAACCAATAGTACTGGTTAAGGCCATATACAGCGTGCTCTGAACAGAAGACTGTCAATATACCTTGTTAATGTGATTTCAACAGTGCTAGCTGGGCCTCTTATGTTCAAAGCCTTGGAATCTTGCATTAAGATGAAACACATCTCTCATGTTCATACACTGACACCTCGCTATAATAAGTCGTCAGGGTTGAAAGGTTTGTGCCTGAATTCACTGAATGAAATCTGAATTCACTTAAGCTTTTATTTCCTCCCCAAAACTATTGTGTTTACTA
Organism: Crocodylus siamensis; assembly: GCF_052110815.1. Classification (NCBI taxonomy): domain Eukaryota; kingdom Metazoa; phylum Chordata; order Crocodylia; family Crocodylidae; genus Crocodylus; species Crocodylus siamensis. The sequence goes on along the minus strand of NC_143395.1, from coordinate 101,077,327 downwards.
AGTGATATGCAGACCTTGAACTATGCAGACCCAAAAGCTATACCTGCTTGTAAAAATTAAAGATGTCACATAGCTATCTAGGAATAACTGACTTCACTGAGGACATTTATAATATGGCAAACAAATCCTTACTGTGATCAAAAGAAAACTACAATACTTTCTGTACAGAATTACTGAAATGTTCACATATCATCTATGAACACACAAAAAGAAAAAGAAACAAACTCAGAAATACAGACTGCATGTTTCTAAAGAGTCCAGAACAACAATTAAGCTAATGAACAAGACGTTGCTACCAGTTGTCAGAAGGTGGGTAATGCGTGCTGTTAGTTTCATCACTAATTATCATTCCACTTAAAATTCCCAGAAGCCTTTATACAATTATGGGACACAGAAGTATTCCTTATAATTACCATCTTCAAAGTAAACTTCATGGAGGTGGGCCATGATACATCAAATAGTTTGATCAATCAGAAAGTTGTGACTGAACAGGAAATACATGTAAGTTCTGCCTCAGCATCAAGAATTTATGACTTTACCAGTGGCCATGAATACATTTTGAGGCACACTGGAATACTCAGAGCCATAAATGCCCAGGTGATCCACGATGCAGCTCTAAAGCCCTACTTAAACCTTAACATTCAAGGAGGGACAATTAATCAACAGACAGAACAAACAGCAACTTTAAATTATGCTAATTTTGTACATTCCTGTGAAGGCCAAAGCAGTTTTCAACAAAATTGCTACTTTCATTTGTGGTATAACTGGTTTTTATCACTCTTATTCTGCATTCTTCTCTACTCTCAACAACATCTAATTGATAGAGTGAATTAACAAAACTTAGAAATAGTTCCAGTTCTCTGAAACCCTTTTCTGTTCATGAGCAGGGAGAAGAAGTACTATTATACTCCAGAAGGAACTCATGTACTAAATGGACAAGGGAAAAATGGCTGATACTGGTAACAGATTGACAAAGAGATATGGAGCTTTTCAATGAAAAGTTTTCACTTGAAATTCAGTCCAATTCCCAATTCAGTGGAGGCCAGAAGCCATCATCTGATGGCTGCTTGATGTCCTGTGAACAAAGTAAGTCAGTGGCCTCAGTTGAGTTGCCAGTGGGCAGGTGTTCATTCCATAATTGACATATTTTCTGGCAGAGAGATGAATGACTGAATGATCTGAACCATCCTCTTTCTATTAGATATGGGCCTTCCAGATAACAGCTGAGACACACTGGCGCAAAGTGATTGAAAAGAGTCCTGTTTGTCTGCACTATAGCAATTATAGTAATACAAAAGGTTTCACACCCCAGGACTGTCAATCCAGTACTGGGTCTGTGGCTCCACTCTTATCTCAGGGGGTAGGCTGCTAATTGTTGTAGTGGGCTCCACTCTGTACTCCAGGATTAAAACTGACCGTTATCTGTAACAAACACTGCTTAAAATTACAATAGGAGAAAAATAAAGGGTTAATACAATTCAAATAAAATCTACATATTTCATAACAAGCAACTCTGACCCTGAACTATGTCTGGGGAAACTGTACATCAAGTTCAGATTTTTATCGCTGTATCATATAAGTGAAATGATGCTCTAGTGCACTGGATCTTCACAGCACAATTTCCCCACACATGACTACACTGCTCTTTACAGGGTTTTAATAGCTTCACTTTGGCTTGACATCTATTACTGTATCAAAGATTTTTTTTAAATGTCTTGACCCTAATTGTCTAATGGAACACGCTTTTCTCTCCACTTCTCAGCGTACACAGGGGAAAAGACTGCTTAAATGTTTTGCCATTTTCTAGCTACCTCTCTGTGCTTGACTAAAAGACGCCAGCAGGAAACAACATTATCGCATTACACGGCTCAGCAGTTCCCTACTCACCCACATACGGATCAGCCCCTCTGCCTCACTGCACTCAGTAGTCTGGCCAAAGCAATAGCAGCTGCTGCAGCCAAGTGGGTTTCTGGCAGAGAATCCAAACATACCAGGCTTGCACCTGTCACAATGGACACCTTCCACATTAACCTGTAAGAGAAAGAACACAGGAGATGGTTTTACTTAGGAGATGCCAATCAGATAAAACTCACCCAAAATAAAAAAAATCACAGTATACAGAAAAGGGGGATTCAGAAAATATAAAATGACTAGATTTAAGTAAAGATTTAAGGAGCTTTCAAACTTCCAATTGTTATACTGTAATCCACTGGATAATTATAGGTTCCATGCTGGTAGAAGTATATATAGGGAAATCAGATTGAACTTTGGATATGGAGGGTTTAATAGCTGATTGAAAAAAAATCAGAAACTTCATATCCTTTAAAAGTGACAGGGTTAATCAAACCTTTTGTCTGCTAGGAACTTGTTTTGACATTCAGAACATTTAAGGTGCAGTACCAACTGTACTTGCTGAGAAACACATTTTAATAGAAATATTGTGGAGAAAAGATTTTTCCTCTCTATCTGAATAGTTTTCCACATCATTGAACAATATTAACAAGGGCTGAAATGTGCAAGTATTTGCTGCTGCAATATCAATGCTTTTAGCTTCATTATATAATTCCTATGAATAAAGAAATTTATACTGGGTGTAACTACACATGCACTTTATTGCAGAGCTGACTAATTAGCTCTGCAGTAAAGTGGCACCATCTACACATGCACCCATACTACTCTCTGGGACAAGTACTATCCTACTTACATGTGCCAAAACCAATGTATAGACAGTAACCAGGGGCTGGCTAGGGTCCAATGGTGCTACAGTGCAACCTTCCCCGCTCCCCCAGCCCTGCCATGGCTGCCCCACCTGGCCCCAAGCTCCTGTCCCCTGAATCGACCAATTCTGAATCCAAAGTGAATACTAGCCAATTCGCACAGGCCTACTAATTACACATATAGATGCACCCACTGTGTAGCACTGGATGCACATAAAAGTTACAGTCTTCTTGAAAACATTTAATACTAAATTTGTGGCATTTTAACAAAAAAATTGAAGTATTAATGAGCAGGTTATTAAAAAAACAAAAACACAATATCACTTATACCGCTCACCAGGAAAAAAATATTTTTTGTCAATATTGTTGCCACTGTTTCTATTTATTAGAATTAAAACAATGTTGACAAATTAATGCACACTGTTTTAAATTTTTTTCTGTCCATCCATAATAGTCACTGCTTTTGCACATTGTTCCCAGTTATTTCTAGTTTCTCATTCTTATATGCTAGCCCCATGCTGCTGTGTTTGGGTTCAAGACCTTTGATCTAATATCCCCCAATATTCTTAGGAGAAAATTGGAGGATTGTGGGCTTAACTCCAAGACTGTCAGGTGGGTGAGAAACTGGCTGCAGGACAGAACTCAGGGAGTCATAGTGAATGGTTCTGTGTCATCCTGGTGAGAAGTGGGCAGCGGTGTCCCACAGAGGTCAGTGCTCAGTCCAATATTTTCAACATCTTTATTAATGATTTGGATGTAAGGGTGAAGAGCTCACTGGCCAAGTTCATGGACAACAGCAAGTTATGGGGAAGTGTGGTTACACTTGAAGATAGGCTACAGATACAGGTGGACATAGACAGGCTAGCAAGTTGGGCGGATCAGAACTTGATGAAGTTCAATGTTGAGAAATGTAAAGTGCTCCACCTCAGGATGAACAACCCCCACCACACCTACAGGCTTGGCGGCACCAAACTGACCAGCACCATGAATGAAAGGGACTTGGGGATAACAACAGACCACAGTATGAATATGAGCCAGCAGTGCGATGATGTAGCCAGTAGGGCAAATAATACTCTGGCATTCATCAATCGATGCATCTCCAGCAAAGCCAAGGAGGTGATTCTTCTGCTCTACTCAGCACCAGTGCACACTTCAGCCCAAGGAAAAGGCTGGGAGGGGACCTGATAGCAGCCTACTGCTACACTAGGGGAGTAACATCAAAGGCTTGGTGAGAAATTGTTCACTGGGGCACCCAAGGGAAAAACCAGGAGTAATGGCCACAAACTCCTGAAAGACCAATTAAGGCTCAACATTAGGAAAAACTTTTTCACAGTTAGGGTGTCCAGACTGTGTACTAAGCTCTCTCCAGAGGTGGTGCAATCACCTACCCTGGAAATCTTCAAGAGAAGCCTAGCCAGTCACCTTGCTGGGGTCACCTGACCCCCAGTTGTCTTTCCTGCTTGGTGCAGGGGGCTGGACCCGATGATCTTCTGAGCTCCCTTGCAGCCTTACAATCTATGAGTATATGGTACTTTTAGGCATATAATAATAGCTGCTTTCATTGACATTAAAACTAACAAACAAGAAAAACATTTCTTATGTTTTAGGAAATTCTTTTCTTCCTCCTGGAGAATCCAGAGTTTAGACTTAAAATGGAGTAAAAAGCATACTTTTCACACAAAGATTAACAGGCAATACTGCCATTTCAATTCACTCATCCTTAGTTACTAGTCTTCTGTGCAAGCCTAGCGGTTGAAACATTATGAAGGGCAGTAACATGGAGTAACTCTGACCAGAAACATAGGACACATCGCTGGGATATATTCTACAGTCCAAGTTAGAAACAACAACAGTTCTGTAACAACAGGGTAAAAAAAAGACATAAAATGAGAACAAAGTCTAAGCTGACATCACACCCCATTGTCCTACCTTGCAGCTACATTGACCTGTACGATCCATGCAGGAACATTTCTCCTTCTCTGGATCACAGGACTGTGGATTGGTTCCTGCCAGGAGGCAATCACAAGCAATGCATTGTGGATACTTCCAATATCCCAATCTGCATTCTGTGCACCTTTCCCCGGCGAACTCAGGGCGGCAAAAGCAGCAGCCTGTATCTAAGTCACACTGGAAGCTGAGGGAGCCAATCACACTGCAGTCACAGGCCTACAGAGGAGAGAGACAAAATCAGCCTCAACTGCATTTCTTCTAAGAACTCTTGTTATCTGCAGCCATTCATGAGACACATACCAGGGCTCTTCTATAGTAATATATTTGTAATGGCAACAGCAATGCATTTATAGTGCTAGGCAACCTGCTCGAGCTAGTGAGGAGTAGGAGGTCTATCTGTATTCCCACTAACTGTTTTTCCTCTTCATCATATGTTATTTTTAGAGGCTTATGCATCATAAAAGAACCCATACAGTAACCAGACTATTTCTGAGTAAACTAACAAAAAAAGCACTTGATTAAGTGAGCGCACAAAAAAAAAATCATATTCTGTGCAGGACAGCTCAGAGAACACTTCTGGAGCTGCAACCATCCATGGTGCTCTAGTGCCATTGACAGCCACCAGACCTGGTGGAACAATTAGTCCTTATGGTCCAGGGTGGACAACAAACTTCTTTTTTGCAGATAAAACTTTGGGATGATAGAAACTTGACTCTCTCCAAGGAATGGGACTTGCTGCAAAGACACAATTTTATCAGGAAACTTAATCACCCCACTATGCATTCACTTCGGAAATTATTCTCCTCTTTGGCCCCTCTTCACAGTGCACACTGCACTGAAATATATATCATTCAGTCAGGAAGGTTTTCCAAGTAAATGACACTGTATGGGCCCTTGAGGTTATATAGAGAACAATCCCTCAGTAACATAATGTGGCTATACTGGTGTGCTATCACAGGACACCAGTAATTAATGCCAGTATTACAAGTTACCACAGTAACTGGCATAGATACTCTCACTAAAGTAAAGGAAGGAAAGTTGGCAAAAGGAGGGGAACATGCAGATTTAATTGTAAACAAAATGTTAATCTTGTTTAGGTGACTATCTCTAGCATTCCACCTGAATTCAAAAGATTGTTTCACAACTCAAGTGACTTCTAAGAAAGATACAAATTCAATCTTTACTGTATATAACAGAAAATCTAATGGTTAGGGAAGGTCTAACAGGCTGCTCCATAGTGTAAGATTTAAAACCTTTTCACAGTAAGAGGCTTATTCAGTAAATTATGTCAGAGCATAAAGCCTCGAAAGCAAATTGCTCAACATACATTGAATGTGCTCAGTGTGCAATATCTAAACCTAAATTACAATCAAATGTAATGTTTGTTTTGCAAAGAGGCAGTTCTGTGCAATGCTCTGCTCTCTGAATTATGACAGGTCCTGAAATTTGTTGCTGTAAGAGCTCAAGTGGAGTGGGCCTTCACACCTTGCCTAAGAGAAATTAGCTGTAACATGTTAAAGGGGAAGATGTAGCTGATATATCATTATTAATTTAGGTGGTGCCACGGCATCTGCCATGCTAATGCACTTATATAAAAGACAAACAGAGACTGTATTCCACAGATCACACATGGGGCTTCACTCTTATTAGACCAGTTTCAGCAGTTAACCACCCTGTATCATGGCAGAAAGACAGAAATTTCACAAGAGAAGCTGTACATGCACATTTGGAGAAGAAAAGACGAGGCAATTAGTAATCAACCTCAGCTACATGACAAATGGCCTTTTCAGGCAGTATTTTAATGGTGTACAACTACACTCAGGCAACATAAACTCTTCTGAGTAATTGCGGCAGTATTAAATCCCACTTTGTCAATGGGAAAGGCAGATAGAAGCAGATATTTGAACTTGGCATAATTTTCACTATCACTAGTTTGAGGCTTTGCTGAATGTTACATTACTATAGCTTTCATAACATTTCCCTTACTTCCTTACTTACTTTCATCATCTTTTCCGTTCCTTCTCCTTCTCTTTCTCCCCTACTCTTTTTTACCTCTCATGTCAAATGGTAGGATGTGTGGGATTTAGATGCTAATAAGAATGTTTACACTTCTCTTGATAAAAGAATAAAGAATTCAGGTTAAAGATGACATTTACTCCCATTTCCCTTCCCTTCCCTAGTCTTTTTTCTAAGTACATGACAAAGGCCTTCTTTTATTGAGATCTATTGAGCCTGTATTTAGAAGTAGTGATCTTCTTAGTTGTGATAATATGCCTATAATGAAGAAATCATATGCAAACAAGAGACAGTAGCTTCAGCATAGACAACAGTAAGGCTCGCTGTAATTACTAAGGCTTTTTATTCTGCAAGCAATGGACTGCATCCCCAAGGCAGAGTATCTCCAGAAGTCAGGTACAAGTCACAGACACGTATAGCTCTGATCAATAATAAACCTCACAATGCAAACAGAAGCATGGAGTGCTGCATGAGCTTAAAATTGTGCCCTATGTGTAAACTACCATACTTTATCGCTTGGAAAGTATGTAATGCATACAGAGAAAATAAAGATCTGCTCACCTTGCACCCACTGACAATGTCATAGCCCCAGTAATTTGGTGCACATTTGTTACACTTCTCTCCTATGGTGTTGGGAGGGCACACACAGCGGCCGGTGACTGGATCACAATTATTGCCAAAATGGGAACATTCACAAGCTGCATAACAAGTCAAGAGAAATAAAACAGAGAAATTCACCCTTACTACTCCATACTATTTACTGTTTACATCAAAGCCTACACTGTACAACTTTTTATTGTCCCCTATGTACACACACACACACACACACAACATTTTCCTATAAATAATATTTATATATGCAATGTTGATTACAGTAGGCATGTACAATATTTTTCCTAAAGGGAAATAAACTTATCTTTGTCTCTTATTACTATTTGAAATTGAAGGGTTCCCCATCTTATTGTTCCCTGGTATATCCCTGCAGCAAGGCTCATTACAGTCAAATATATTTATTTGCCATCCCCTAATCTCTTTTGTTGTTTCCTTTCTTTTCACAATTAAACCATCAAGAAGAGACAGAAGGAGAAATAAGAGGAGTATATTGGTAAATAGCTTACCACTGAACTATTCACAGCCCCAAGTGGGGGTTACTAACATTAGAATTAGATTTTTCATGCTCCCCTACTGCTCTAGAAGGCAGTAAAATAAAAATTTTGGTATGCTGATTCCAGTTTTTTGGCACCTTCTGCTTGTAAGACTTGTGTAATAAAATCTTCACACTAAAATGGACTCTGCTTTCAAATAAAATTGTAAGTTTGGAACAACACAGAATGGAAACAGAAGAAACAAATCAAGGTACTGAATTGTAAAATCAAAGATTTTTTCTAAACAGAATGATCACACTAAAGCTTTAACTGGAGGTAATCAGAAGTAATGCACCTGCTCACAATAAAACAGAACTCATGGGAAACTTCACTGAGTATACAAATAGTTGGATTTGGGGTATTCCCAGCTCCACTGCTGTTGAAAAGTTATCAGTTAAAGCTTCGGGTTTTTATGTAAGACCTTTTATCAAAATATACTGGGCCAGACTGTAGACAATCTAATATAACAGGGGAGGGGAGAAAGAGAACAGTAAGTCAACTCTTTAGTCTGTATTGTACATAGCAATTTGGGTAAGATGGCAGTTTCCATAGGTGGGTGAGATGTGGGAGGGATTGTACACAAGTTATTAACCTCTCCCCAGTCCCTATTACAGCAGAGGGTGAGGAGACAAGAAGACTGTGACTCTAGCCCCCCTACACATGCAGGCATGATGGGATCAAATGAGCAATTCACGCAACTGTGCTTCCTCCATGTCTTATTGCCAGTGCAGGGGGAGCCCAATCAAGGGCCCAGTTGAGGGACTCTCTGCTGTGGGGGCACCCCATGTACCCCTAGGGCAGGTGGGATCACTGTGGCAATCCCTCTGCCCAACGGGTAAATGAAACCCCAGGGGTGAAAGGTCTGCCCCTGTGGCTGTCTCCCTGCCCTGGGGTTAGTGAAACCCCCAGAGAGTAAGCGTTACCACAGGAGTGATCCCCCCATCTCAGGGGTACATGAAACCTCTGAATAGGGGGATTGCTGAGAGGGACTAAGAGTCTGCAGCTATGGGACTTTGGGTCCCGGCAGCTGCGGGTTGCTGCCATGACCCATATTTCACAGCTTCTGGGACTGAGAGTCCTGAGCAGCTATGGGACTCACAGCCCTGGTTGGGCACGATGCACCACTGTGGCTCAGAGGCCTGGCAGCTTTTTTGAGGTCTAACTTTACAGCTGGTTGGATCTTTTTATTATGTGATAACTACTTTGTGTAGCTGGTCTCAAGATAACTGCACAATTAACCACTTAACTGCACGATACCTGTAATGTGTACAGGGGGCCTGAGTGAATGGCGGTCTATTTCCTAGTCTGTTTTGACAGAAGCACAATAACACATTTCCCCTTGCCAGGGTCTTATGGGCCAGTATATCCCACTGAAAATACATAACAGAGGTACCCAGCACAGGTGCCAGAATACGGCATGCAAAGGAAGTTTGCTTGGCAATTGCATCTTGGGGCAGATGGTGTGGAAGGGACTGTGGCTGCACTGCCACAACAAGTATTGGGCCTCTCGCAGCTCCCCCATCATCTGCCTCTGGCACACCTACATCTTACAAGTTGAAGTTGCAAGCTTTTTGGCACTCTGGTATATAACATGATCTTTTAAAGCTTTCTCTTGTGCAAAGAGAGTCTTGCGCAAAAGTTCTTCTAACTCCTATTAGATAAGAAGTGAGGCATGGAGAAAAAAACACTGTCTGCAGTTTGATAAAAATATCACTTCCTTTCCCCTAATATTTCTAAAATAAGTCAGGTAATGCAGAAAAATATTCACTTTTACTGTAACCCTGCAGTAAGTTCCACATAGGCCTCCTGCACTCACACACAGCTCCTTGATTTCCTTGGGCTTCGAGGGTTGTTAGTTGTAGCCGTGTTGGTCTAAGGACACAGGCAAACAAGGTTCTCTGGGTAGATGTGATATCTTTTATTAGACCAACTAAATAGTTGGAACAAAGGTTCTTTGCAAGCTTTTGGGCACATGCCTTCAGCGGCCCATTCAAGCAAAGATCATTGACAGACTGAAGGTTGTGCCTCTGAATTCTCTTCTCAGGGGTCCCAGGTCTGAACATTATTTCTCACAAAATTTTGCTTAGCTGAAGATGAAGTGATATGACAATGAAAAACATTTTTTTACTGTTGTAGCTTAACGACACTACTCACAACTACATTTATTGCAGGTGAAGAACTGAATAGATATGTAGATTTTTTTTCTATATTGTTGCTCCCTGGATATCATTAGTATATGATGGTGTTTTGTTTTTCTAGGAAAACCTTTGTAGATTTTATGTTTCCTTATTATACCAAAAAGATCTCTAAATTACGTTCCTTTAAAGATAAAAGAAACCAAATATTTTATTCTATACTTAACTACCTCTATACTTTGAGGTCTTATTTTTTTTCTGTCAGGATATAATACTCTTAAATGAGCCTTCTTTTTCCTGTGATTCATTATTAAGTTTTATATCTTTTTGCCTTTTGATGGAACACATTAAAATTACACTAAGGCCCTGCTACACATTACATATATTACACAATTAACTGGTGAATTGAGCAATAAATTCAGACTGACCACACATGCAAAGTAATTATCACACCACAGACATGACTATTTTGGTATAACAAAACCCAACTACCTATGAAGTTAATGCTTGAAAATGTGTAACAACTCTAGAGTTAGTTTCTGTCTGGCTTTAGTTCGAATTTGGAGCATGGCCCTAAGAATGCACTAAAAATAAATGGGGGGAAAACAGCATTATTTTAAACAGAAATTTTCTCATTCTATAACTTCTAAAAATATGACTCCTAAAAAGTTCCTAACATTTTACTCTGCTTTTTTAAAATTATGTTTGCTTTACATTTGCTCATCAAATATTTCTGTTACAAAAACAACATTTTAAAAATTCTTTGGACTTAAATTGTTCTTCCAATTTAACAGTTTGCTATAGCATTTCCATTTTTGTGCTTACAGAAAGAAAGAGATGTTAATATTTTTAATGTGAAAGCTTACTTGTTGACCTTTTTTGTCACAACCACGTAGGAAGGCAACATTTTGTAGTGAGAGGGAGGGAAATAGGTATCTATGTATTCTGATTATCTGAAAGATGCCTAAAGGCAGAAAGATTTAAGACAAGGGATGTGTTTTCTGCTTATATTACAGGAGACTGTTCATGAATATCATTCACTGTGCAGTATTCAGTTCTCTCCTCACGTGCGCTAAGAACTTTAAGATTGCAGTTACCATTGCTTTTCATTTCAAGCTCTGTCATCAGTGAGTCCAGGGGCTGATACCTTTCCTTTCCACATGCGGATATGTTTCAGATTTACACACCAGTAACCTGACCTCTGTATACTCATCCTCTTATGGAAGACATTGCCAAGCCACAGTTCTGAATATAATCCATAGCCAAAAGAAGGGTCTTCCTCTGCTAAACTGATATGGAGTGCGTCTCCTTTGGATTTAGTGATCTGTGCCACTCTCAAGACAATAGGAAGTCATTTTAGTACTGTTTATCTCTATATCCACGAATGTGAATATAAAGAATCAGTGAGAGATGTTTGTATAGAATTCTAGGATGATGCAGTACATATACAAGGCATATTCTAGGTCAGATATTCTACAGATCTTTTTATATTCAAGTTTGCAAAAGGATTTTGCAAGTAAGTTGTCAAATCATGGAAACAGGGGCCAATAAATCTGCACAAGCGGCCAATAAAGCAAAGGAAGAGAATGGGGCTGGGTTTATGTTCACAGAATCATAGAATCATAGAAGTAGGGTCGGAAGGGACCTTGTAGATCTTCAAGTCCGACCCCCTGCCTGGGCGAGAGAAAAAAACTGGACTCAAATGAGTCCAGCCAGGTAGGCATCAAGCCTCTTCTTAAAGATCCCCAGCACTTCCCTAGGAAGTTGGTTCCAGCTCCTAGCTACCCTAACTGTGAAGTAGCTCTTGCGGATGTCTGATCTAAACCTACTCTCCAATAATTTGTGTCCATTATTCCTTGTCAGGAGGGGGAAACAGTATCTCCCCCAAACCCTTCTGGTCCCCGCTAGTGAGTTTATAGACAGTCACCAGGTCCCCCCTCAGCCTTCTCTTGTGAAGGCTGAACAGGTTTAGGTCCTGCAGTCTTTGTTGAAATAGAAAGGAATTTTTTTATTCATTTATTGACAGCAAAATAAATTGATCATTGTATATTTGTGCCATCACATTACTTATAACTTGCATAAATTCTATAATGTATGATTTGAGTTTCTTTCCTATAGCTATGGTCAATGTGTAGATGGAACATCTCATGATCCTAAGCCCACACAAGAAGACCCTCTGGACTGCTGTGGCCTACCACCAGCTCTGCTCAGCTTCCATACCTTGTATTCTTCTAGTGCAAGCTTCCTAAGCAGAAGGACTGGGGATGAAGGCACGGCCTGTTTTTCTTGATATACTCATGTTACAGTCATAAATTAATATAAAAAACAGAAGGATGGCTCACATCTCTAGCGCCTGCATATTGCACTTCTTTCTCCCTATACGTGGATTGACCTAGTTGCACCTTTTGAAAGCATCTACTGTTAGAGACACAGACTAGAGATATAGGCCCTGTATATCTAACCCAATATACAATTATTACATTCTTACAAAAGGGCTGCCTTATATAAGGTGACAGAGGAGTAATCAAGGAAGGTAGAAATCCAATGGGCCGTTATATAGGTCCTGATTGTTTACGTACGAGTGCATCCTCCTTCTTCAAAGTTGTAAAATCCACGACCGCAGCGGTCACATTTCTTTCCAGCTACTCCAGGTTGGCATGGACATTGCCCATTTTCATCGCAGTCAAAGGACTTGGAACCAAAAGAATTGCAGTTACAGGGAACACACCCCCTAGGTGACTGCAGGCCAAACGTTCCACGCTGCCACGTGAAAGAGAGGAATAACATTTAGTTAGGATTAACAAGGACCTATAGAGCAAAGGGGAAAATGGGTGAAAGGGGTAGGAACAGAGGACTTATTTGGGGCCTTTCCTCACCAACAGTGTTAATAATAATCCAAACAAAATTAATAATGCAAAATAATAATATAATCCAATAATATAATAGAAAGTAAATAATAGACACACACAAACTTAAATAAGGATTTTTCAGTATGATATGAAGAAACAGATAATATAATTCAAGCACCTTGGATTGCTTTTTAAGAATACAGAATTTTTTTTAGATTTCTAGAGCTGTCCTATATTTGTAAAAAAAAAAAAGAAAAGAAGGCAATGGGATTGAAAACGCCTTTCCACAGAAACATTTATAAGGCATTTTAAGCACAGCAGTAATTTATTTCAACAGGGAGACTTTTAAGTGTGTTCTAAAAGGTTGGTCATTTAGCCAAATATTCAGGCATGAGGATTGTGAAATTATTGAAGGTCATAGCCAAAAGCTTATTCAATGAATTTAAATACTGACCTACCCTTCAACACAGTCTGCTCTAAGCTTTGCACCTCATCATTATCATTTACATTATAGTTGTCTGATCTAGGACCCCATTTTTTTTCTCTAGGTGAATAGGAAGAGAATTCAATGGGAGGGTATTTGTGTCACTAGATTTAACCTCCTTGGCTGCCTATACACCTGCTCATTCACATTTTAAATAGAATGTGATTAATCAAGTCTGCTCATTAATTGAGTCTAACTAATTGAGTCTGCTCCATGTTCTAATTAAAACTCTCTAGCATCACATCATCATCATGTCTATTAAGCTTCCATGCATTTTAAAATGGCCACAGGGGTATCCTGTGTCCATTTTTAAACACATGGGGGCTTAAGAGATGTGACGATCAGGCATTTTAATTAGAGTGGCCCTCTGGGAACCCCTCTAATTAAAATGCCCCTCCCCTCAGCATGTGTATAGGCAGTCCTTGAGTCAGGGACAATCTTGTTACATACCTGTAAAACATTATGTATGCCTCGAGACTCTGAAGAATACTTAGAGCTCACTTAAGACATAAAGGCAAACTATCTAGTTTGCCACTAGACAGAAAAACAAAGCTTTAAACTAAAATTCATGGGTCAAATTCAGCTACAGTAAAAACTAATGCAACTATGTCAAGGCAAGTTGCATCCCTTAACTCCAATATTTTATGACAATAGCTCTAATAGCCCAGGGCAGAATGATTCAATTAGCCTCTTATAATTATTTTTACTGTCTAGAGAAAGGTTTCCTTTCTTCCTTCCTGCCTTCCTTCCCACCTTCCTTCCTGCCTTCCTTCCTTTTGTTAAGTTAGGATGATTTCCAGAGAACGTGAAACTCCTTATCACTGTGTTAGCTTGGATTTTATGTCACAGCACCACAATTAAGGACAAATTCTAGTAAGCAGCTTGCTATATCACAGCAAATGGAGAAGCTGAAAAATTAGATAGAACAGTTCAAATAGTTAATATTATTTTGCTTTGACTACATTATTTGTAGAGTGAAGGGGAACACTTTAAATTTACTTTTGAAATGATCTAATGTGTGACCTACATTTATGAAGTTAGGCCTTCTACTGGTATAAATAATATTGTTTCATTCAAGTCAATGGAGCTACACTGGTTTATAATGAACACAGGATCAGACCCACAAAAGTAAACTCTACCCTTTTTTGTATGGGTGAAATCACACAGACTTCAATGGATTCCATGTGAGCCCTGTGGATGGGAACACTGGGATTTCCCACTGCCACGGGCATTGACTGATATGGAACAAGTTGCAGGAATGTGGCCAATGGGCAGTGGCTGCCTTGCAGAAACTGAATGAAGGATTGATCATACATAGAACAAAAAATTATCCACATTCTGATTCTCAAATTCTATAGTGAAATGCTTCACTGGCATGAACCTCAGCCTGACAAAATATAACAGAGAAAAGAATACCCAAATTCATGTAATTAAATTCCAAAGTTCAATTAAATCTACAGACCATCTTCAAAGATCTTTTTTATACGAGGGGAAAAGAAAAACAAAGGAAGAAAATGAGAATACGCAAAAACCTCAGGACAGCCATTCAGATTAATGCAGTGAAGTAACCAAGACACAGCATGCAGCTCAGCTCTCAATAAAAGGTTTGATACGATCTAATAAATTCTGTTTATAAGGGTGAAAAACAGAAAAATTGCCTTGCAGGCTAGCTCTCTGCATGGTGTACAGGAAGGAAGGATCACCAGCAGGCTAATTCTTCTATAACCATGAGTTTTGTTGAGTGAAAGACATTTTGATTCATCATGCAGCCCCCCCAAGATGAATCCTCAGTGAAACCTATTTATATACCAAAATTATTATGGTATTTTATAAGAATTGCATTTACAAGGGATTGGGTTTCTCACTTCCAGGCCACTGGATATTAACAAAGAAAGGTACTGAATCTTTCTGAATATATTATTACTTTTTGCCCTGTCAAGAGGTCTGTGAAATATATGTACATAGTATATATCTGTGTTGTTCTTGGAAACAAAACCATCTCCTGCAACTTCCCTTTTAGGTGTGGTGCACGACAACAGCATAACATTAACATTAGACTGCTTCTACTGACCATGCAAAATGATGGGACTACATAGAGATAAGATAAATCTGCATTCAGCTTCAGAAACTGGTTCTTCCAATATTGTGCACTTGAGCCAATAAAATGAGTCATTTTAGGCAATTGACATGTTGAAAGAAAACTTAAGACCTACCACATTTGGTGGTTCAGAGTAAGTATGTTCTCCTCATGCTTTTGGGCCAATCTTTCTACCATAATTTTTAGGGTTTTTGGTATTCTGAATCATAAAGTGCAGGATGACATCCTGTAAAATGAAATCTATGGATAACCATCTATTGATTTCAATAGAATCAAAATGCCACCCCTTTTTTCTATACATGCCACTGTTGACAATGGTGTCTGATCTTGGTCTTCAAGGTTTTGGCCATACTTTCACTATGCTGGATCGTGAAAATGGGTATATATTAAAGAAGCCTTCCCTATTCTTAAGTCTGATAGCAGGTTACTCTCATGTAGTATAGGAAGAGTGCAAAACTCCCATGCAGAAAAAGCACACCTAATCCAGCCCATGCAGTGCACATGTTTTCAGATTACCGAAGTGACAGGCCTATAAGCACCTCGCGGGCACCCGCTGGCACTTGGAAAGCCCCGTCTCTGTGGAGGAAGCTGGATTTGCTGAGTGTTCCGTGGATTCCCCCTCCGTTTGTGTACCTGTCTGCTGAGCTCACAGTGTTTACCCATGAAACCTGATTTACAGATGCATCTCCCTGACATATCACAGCGCGGTGACACGGATCCTAAAGGATTGCAGCCACAGGGTACACAGAACTGCTCTTCTGGGCCCCAAAAGTGGTTGGGCTTGAGGAGTAAAAGAGAAAAGACAGAGAACAAAGGCAAAGAGACAAGGTGAAAAGAAAGACTGAGAAAAAGGCTGTATTACACAAAGGACAATTTTGCAGCTAACACTTGATAAAATACAAGAGATAAAAAAAAAAGAGTTAGATAACGGAGACTAAAAACCCATGGGTTATACTAAGCTAGCTTGAAATGTTTTCTGTGTACACGTATAGTGGGGGGAGCAAATTCTACCCTCCAATGCAACTGGGCTGTTTCCCTGACATCACTGCGGTCCCCTTGAGTGAAACATTTAAGTAGTATTGAAAATGGAAGGGGAATATTTACTGAGCTTCTTACCCAGAACACTACTTAGGTAAGTGCAATTTTAGATATTGATTCCACAGGATTAATCATATACATTAAATTATGCACATGCTTCAAGTGCTTTGAGACACAGGGACCTAAAACAGGAGTTTTCCATCTGTTGTCCATGGAGCTGTTGTAATGCATAAAACAGATCCTACTGGTCTGAAGAAAACACATTTTGAGAGGGACTGGAATGGTGCATGGATCTAGTGTTTTTTGCTGTGATTTCTAAAGTATGTATTTGAACAACCAGCAAAGCAACAAGCAGTTTTTAACATGGATTTGGATAAAACCTACAAATTTCAAGGCAGAGATGGACAAGCATTTTGTTTTTTCTTTTAAATACTGTATTTACTCAAATCCAAGCTAAGATTCTTTCCCCCCATCTAACATGGGGAAGAAGGTCCCTTATCTTGGAACTGAGTATGAAGTGACGGGATGAGGGGACAGGGGCAGCTACTGTGGCTCTGGCACTGGCTCTGGCTTGGGACCAGAGCTGTAGCTGCTACCTTCTCCTGCACTGCTCTTCCCCACCACAGCCTTAGGTGAAGAGTTGGTAGGGGGCCCATCTCCCACCCGCCCCATAGCCTTTTTATCCCTTCCCAACCCTACCGCTGCTTACCCTTGCTCTGCTCCAGCAGATTCCAGGCCTGGCTCCACCCTGGAGCATGAAGCATATAGATACTCTGGCCCCAGACTCATCCTGTAGCAATAGTGATGGCAGCAGTTCTGGCTAGGTACATGGATCCCAGGCTGAAGCTGCCATGCTGCTGCCACCACTACTGAGCTTGGCTGGGGCTGATGCCAGTCTGCCAGGGCAGAGCAAGACTAAGCTGTCATGGGCAGGGGAGGGAAGCAGAGGCTCCAGAGAAGGACCAGGGAGTAGGAGCATAGAGGGCCCAAGGCTGCAGGAAGGCAGAGGGTGGGGCAGGCAGGTGGCAGAAGTCAAGCTGCTTGACACCCTCACTGCTCCCTCCATCACCTACCCACCTTCTGCCTCCCCACTACTGCCTCCCCTACCACCTGTCCCCACTGCCACTGTTTTCCCCATTGCAGTGATGGGGAGTGGGGGGAGGATGAATTTAAGACAGCCCTCCAATAATTAGATTCTATACATGAAAAATTATAACAAATTTATAAAGTTCCCATGTGTAGAATCTAAGTATTGCAGGGTTGCCTTAAATTCAGGGTTGTCTGGATTTGGCTAAATATAGTAAATGAGTTGATCTCTCTTAGGCCAGGTTTCTCCGCTTCCTCTTTCTTCTCATGTGTATTACTTTATTCAGCCACATTATGGTTCACAGTGTATACATTTTTTGGACAACTTACAATTAAAAAAAATTGTGTATGTGTTCATTGGACAGAATGGGACATATTTGTTTAGCGTCAACTTTGCTCTAAAAAATGAAAAAAATAACATGGATCTCCTGACAGAAATAAAGCCACTTAACTGTTGTGTGTGTGTATGGCACATGATATTCCATTTAAGAAGAACAATATTTAGTTGTGTAAAACAGAGAAAAACAATTAAATAGAATCCCACCTCTTATTACTCACCTTACACTCATCACACTTCTGCCCCACAACATTGGGCTTGCACTTACACTGCCCGCTCTGAAAGTTGCAGATCTCTGAGAATGAACCATTGATGTGGCAGTGACATGCTATAGGGAAACAGAGAACAGTTGTCACAATGCACTTTGCTATTACCTTTATCTGTGGTAGCCAAGCATGTATGGTGCTATTCTAATTATTGCTAGCCGTGTAAGGTGTCAGCAGCCTAGCCTCTCACTGAGCTGAATTTTAAGGGAGGATCACATGCCAGACAGCACTACGCACTGCTCCACACAACATTGGCATCAACATGACTTGAACTGTAACACTGGCCAAAGACAGGAATTCATTTCTAAAGAAAATAGAAACTAGAAAAATAGACAGTTTAGGAGGCCCCTAGCTGGAGAGCTACACAGGTACCTTTACCTGTGCCTAAAAAAAGGGCAGGCTGTCAACAGGCAGCTTCTTGCCTTTAAAAGCAGCACGTGTGCAGCCAAGATGAGCACAAGGTGATTTAAAGCCAGAGCCATGGGGAAGCATGGCTGGAAAGAGCCTCCTCAACCTCAATTCCCAGTTCTGCAGCTTTTAAGTCACTACATGTGCAACCCAGCTAGGTGGCACAGACAGCAATGGCAAGTCCGGGATGTGGGGAACAAGGCTTGGATTCCTGGCCCTGCTTACTTTGAAACTGCCACCCATGCTGTTTAGCTGGCAGTCCCTGATCTGGAAGGGGATGGGAAAAGAAGTGAGGAGCGGTAGAGCAGCTGCTTCACTTGCCAGACTGGGAAGGGACTGGAACATCTTGCAGGTGTTGATTCTTGCAGGAGAAACTTTTTTGCAAGGGAGATGCCTAAAAGATCTTTTTTCTGGAAGGAACATGTTTCCTCTAGGAGAAACTGAATACATATTTGTATGCTCCTGATTTCTACTAGGAAAGTGACAATTCTTGCAGTAAAAACATAATGTAGTAACACAGCCTTTATAAAACTGTAATTACACTGATGAATTTGCTTCACGCCAAGTCACCAGAAAAGTAGAATTAGAGCACGCCATTTTGCATATTTCTATATAATCAAGTTTAAAAACAGTTCCTCCATAGGAGATTGAATAATGAGAAACATAGGTCTTCTGAACAGCCTGCCCTCTGCAACCAAGACTCTAGACGGGCAGGGATAGTGGTTGTGCAGGAAAGAGGAATATGGTTAAAATCTAGAGAGCAGTCTTTTGCAACAACCAAAGACGACATTGTCGATCATCTGCTTCTACAACTCTCCTATACCCCAGTCTAAACCTATACTGGTGCATGGCATGATTGTGTCCTAAATGCAGGACTTTGTACTTTTCCTTATTGAATCTCATGAAATTTCTTTTGGTCCAATCTTACAAATTATTGAGGTGCCTCAATCCTAGCCCTACCCTCCAGCATATCTACTACTCCCCCCAGTTTGGTGTCATACACAAACTTGCTGCGAGTACACTCCATCCCATCTTCCAGGTCATTGATGAAGACACTGAACAAAACCAGTCCCAAGACTGACCCCCACTGGACTCCCCTGGCACTCCACTGGATACTGGCTACAGCTAGACACTGAGTCATTGATTACTACCCTTTGAGTTCAATAATCCAGCCAGCTATCTCTCCACCTTAACAGTCCATTTATCCAATCCGCACTTCCTTAGTTTGTTTGCAAGAATGTTGTAAAAGACTATCAAAAACCTTGCTAAAATCAAGGTATATCACTGCTCTCCTCACATCCACAGAAAGAACTATCTCATTCATAGAATGCAGCCAGGTAGGTCAGGCAAGACTTGTCCTTGGTGAATCCATGCTGACTGTTCCTGATCACTTTCTCCTCCTCCAAATGCTTAGAAATGGATTCCTTGAGGACCTGCTCCATGATTTTTCCAGGGACTGAGGTGAGGCTGATCAGTCTGTAGTTCCCTGCATCCTCCTTCTTCCCCTTTCAATCATCCAGGACCTCTCACACTGCCATGAGTTTTCAAAGATAATGGCTGGTGGCTCTGCAATTACATAGGCCAATTCCCTCAGCACCCTTGGGTGCATCGCATCTGGCCCCATGACTTGTATATATCCAGCTTTTCTAAATAGTCCCTAACCTCTTCTTTTGCAACTGTTGTATGCTCACCTCCTTCCCAAACTCTGCTGCCAGGTGCAATAGTCTCAGAGCTGACCTTGCTGGTGAAGACTGAGGTAAAAACACATTGAGCACTTCAGCCTGCATCATCCGTCAGTAGGTTGCCTCCCGCATTCAGTAAGAGACCCACACTTCCCCTAATCTTCCTCTTGTTGCTGAAATACCTATAGAAACCCTTCTTGTTACGCTTCATATCCCTTGCTGGCTGCAACTCCAGTTGCACTTTGGCTTTTCTAATTTCCCTTCATACCTGAACAATACTCTTATACTTCTCCCTAGTAGTTTGTCCAAATTTCCACTTCTTGTAAGAGTCTTTTTTGTGTTTTAGCTCAATTAAATGTTCCCTGCTAAACCAAGCTGGTCTTCTGTCATACTTGCTAGTCTTGCTGCCATGAAGGACTAGTACCTCCTGAGACTGGGGGGCACCATTTGTAGACAGCAGCATCAGCGGTGAGCAGGGACCAGCTGCAAAAACTGGCGACAGTGTTGGCGGCAACGGGGGGAGGGTTGGGTAACGAGCGGTGACCACCTGCAGAAGTCGGCGGTGGTTTTGGTGGCAGCCAATCTCAGGTGGGGCATGTGCCTCCCCATGCCCTCCCTATGCATCACCTATGCTTCCTGCGTATCAGGATGGTTTGTTCCTGCACCCTCAGTAAGGTTTCGTTAAAGTATAACCAGCTCACCTGGGCTCCTTTCCCCCTCAGACTAGCCTCCTTGGGGATCCTCCCCATCAGCTCCTTGAGTGAGTCATAGCCAGAGTCCACTTTTCTGAAGTCCAGGATCCTTATTCTGCTTCTCTCCTTCCTTTCTTTCCTCCAGATCCTGAACGCAGTCATCTCATGGTCACTGCTGCCTGCTGCTGTTTTGTGGCCAATGTCTTTTTCTGTCTTGCAGTTCCCCTGATTGAAGTCTCTAGTCCTTTTCTAACATCCAACCTGACACTTTCATTTTAAGAAGCACTTTCAATAGCAACTGTATACACTGTGGTTGCCATTTATATGTCAGCATCTCAGACACTGCAAACTGCCACTTGATATACTGCAGTTATCCTTCCTGTGCATATAAAGAAATAATGCAGTATCTCTTTCATGACAGTGTGGACCTGTTGGTAAAGGCTGACTTTAAAACAGAATATCATTTTCTAATTACTTTAACGTGTTATGTAGTGGGTGTCATACCAAAAAGCTGCAAATGTTATGACTTGCCACACTATTATTTTCCAAAGTCTTTGTGAGGCACGTATTATGCTGAAATAACAACAAAATAAAAAGCTGTAGTGTCCTAGAGCTATCTTGGTGATACTCTATGTCATAATAACAGTGCTTCTTTATGTCTGCAGAAAGGTTTAATCTGCTTGTATTTTGGGATATATTTAACCACAATTTCCAGGCCTCTTCCTTTTTCCCTTCTTGCTCTATTTAATTTTTAGAACTATTGATGTGCCAAAGATGAGACATAATGCCCATTGAAACATACCTTTAAAACTCTGTTCCCCCTATTATTTGTTAGCAGCTTGTACTATGTTTTTAGGAGCAAGGATTTTATATGTCATCTTGCATGTCGTGTCAATTCTGTTACATGTCATGTTTGTCCCTCGTAATTAGCAACTTACTTTGAAGAAGATACGTTGCAATGGGCATTATGTCTCATCTTTGGAACGTCAATGACCCTTGAAAAGCTAGGCCAAAGTCTGTGTAAGGCCTTCTGGATACTTTTTCCTATTATATATTTTGAGATATGGTACCATAAGAATCTAAGAAAGAAATCAAGAGTATTTTTATCCACACATGGGGTTATATTATTTATATTATATTACTCAAAATTCCATGCAATATATTCTTATTTTGGCCACAGATAAGCAGAAGTTAGAAGTCAAGGAGTCAAGACTTTCCAACTAACAGTATGTATAATGTATACAGCAATAATATATATTTTAGTAGTATGAATCTACTAAACTGCTAAGCATTATAAGCTGCATTTATTTCACTTAAACCCTGCTTACAAATTCACCTCTGGGTGGGGAAGTGTGTTATCCTCACTTGTCATGCAAAGGGAATTTGTGAATATGAAACTTAGGTAATTTCTTTCTCCCTAAGTGCAGAAATCTTTTATCCACTATTACAGTGGTCAAGATCTACCCCCTCTCTCTGTAAAGACAGCATGTTTGATTACAGAAGTACAAACACAAGCACACACATAAGGCCCCGGCAGATGATTACTCAATCAAACATGTTTCAAGTTGTTACCCAGCCACACAATAATAAAATTAATGGTGTGATAAAACAAGGAATAAGCTACACAAGTATGACAAAAAAATGTGTAATAACTTTGTGGCTGGTTTCTATTACGCCATTAATTGAACATGTGGTCAGGTTGGGGCTCCTAGCTGTGGGAGCCCCATCAGTTCATGGGTGTACCATGTGCCCTTGAGGCTGAAAGCTGACAGCTGATGTGGGTCTCAGCTGCAGGGCACAGCCTTGCACACCCATGATTGGGAGCCCCATCAGCTGATCTAGACTGCCAAACATGGGAGCATGTGGTATACTCCTGCAGCTGGAAGCTCGGATCAGCTGACAGAGCTTCCAGCTTGCTGCTTGCCAATATGTGGCATGGCAGGAGGTGCGACTGTAGGGATTCCACATCAGATCCCATCACACCTTCATGTGTACATCTGCCAGGGGTCTAAGAATCAAACACACTGACTTATTTCTCTTCTGTATGTACACATATTTGAATATGCATCATTATATCTCAATAACTCCTTATACTTCATCCAACTGTGGTACTACAAGTGTAATCCCTCAGTGTTTTCCCTACAAGACTGTACCATTTTTCACTTCCATGACAAGAAATCAGTGCAGAAGGATTAAATCAAACAAACCTTGGACATTTATAAAGAAATCTAGAAATGCTGTGACAAAGTTGGACCATCATTTGAAATGGTTAATGCATTTGACAATGGCACTTTACTTTAGAATGAGAAAAAATATTCAAACAATAATTTGAGAGCAAAAAATCATGCTTTTCAATACTCTTGAGTTTGGATCTTTAATAAAGGGTGAAAATTGAAAACAACAAAGTAAAGTCGTGGTGCCTCTGATACTGTAGCTGCAGGGCAAGACTTCATGGAAGTCTGCTAAAGAAAGGTAAAATCATATGCAAAATGAAAATCCACATGAAAGATGGAAAGAAAATAACTTTGGATAGGAATAAATCATGAGGCTGTCCTTTGCAACTAATTACAAAAACAAAGCTTATATTTCTACATTAAAAATGTATTTATCTTTAATACTATTTATTTTTAATTGTATGTTTTCTGAACTCGCCTTGTGTCCCATGTTCATGATCCTCTCCCATGAAGCTACCACCACTACTGCATGTTCAAAGCATCATCCATGTCAAGGACTGTGGGAGAGTGGTAAACTGCTGAGTGCTGAAATTTGGTGGACTGTACTTTGATTTGTGAAAAGCAGTGCTTTTAAACATTATATATTTAACATGTTGAATTATGTGTCATCTTACCCATGAATTATTAACTAGTTCTGAGACCACTTGAGAATGCTGAAATTCTAATACTACATAGTTGTAAAACATGTGGACAACCTTTTGTATAATACTTGCATACCTGTTGATCTCTTTTTAAAGCTATGCATATGCCTACAACATACATTAAATCAGTTATTCTCAAACAAGGTGCAACAGCACCCTGGGTGCCCGGAGAGCCTTCAAAGGTGCTGTGGGTGCCAGACAATGTCAGTGCTGTTAGGTGTGCAAACACGATTCCCCATAAAAACCTAGAAATTCCAAACAGAAATCTGTAGCTGTGGTCTTTCTGAGTTCTTTGCAATAGAAACATTGCTCTATTATTTTCCTGTAGGCAAAAAAGAATGAAAACTAAAAGCTGGCATTTTCCAGTGGGTGCCTCAAATCCAGAGGTGCCTCAAGTCTAAAATGGATGAGAACTACTGCATTATACACACCCACACAGATTACAGTTATACAGACTCACATAAACATGCTCATAATGTTATAACCACAGAACAGAGAGACTTGCTATTAATAGCAACACTTTGTACTTTGTGCGTAGACTGTCTTTCCTGAAGGATTCTTGTAATGTTTTGCAATAATTAATTGAACTCCTTGGATGCAGATAAGCATTATTATCATATATTAAATTAAAAGACTGATATTTCATAGAGAAGTAAGGCTGGAAGGGATCTCAAGAGAGCACCCAGTTCAGCCATGGATCAAACCTGCAACCTTGGTGAAATTAGCATCATACTCTAACCAACTGAGCGCGCGCGCACACACACACACACACTCTCTCTCTCTCTCTCTCTTTTCAAGAGTCTCTAATAAGATGAACTTCAATTTCTGGGTGCACAGCTTGAGATATTAGAGGACTAATTTCCAAAAATTTGGAATACTTACGATTTGCAAGTCATTTTATCTATAAGAACTAGGATAGCTTAGATTCTTAGGATGAGAAAAGGAAACAGAATGAGGGGTGCCAAAAGTAAGGTACATCAAACCAGAGTCCATGAACCTACTTTTCTCATTGTCAAAAGAGCAAGTCGCCAACAGACCAAATCTTTCAGCCATCAATACAGGCTTCTAAGTTTCATGCCTTAGCCAAGTATTCTGGAAACATCCCTTGGTAATCCCTACAATACTCAACAGTTAGGTGATGGACTGGTTCTCCTTTCACTTATTATTTTATACCGATGTACAGGCAGTCCTCGACCTACAACGCTTCGCACTTGCAACTTTTATAAATTGACACCCTGTTTCAACTTTCTGATGTCAGTTTTGGCTTTACAATGCTTGTTCTGATGCGATTTCACGCCAGTGAACTAGCTCGCTGCATCACCCATCTCCCTGGAGAACATCTGTCCAAACTTCCTTGGACACTTTCTTTAAGAAACCAGACAAGACTCCAGAAAAATCTGCAGCCAAGACTCCTGAGAAGACTCTAGCCAAGAACCCTTCAAAAAGTGCAGCACAGTCTCCTCAAAGAAGTCCTTCCAAGTCAATGTGATTGCAGCTATATTATTCATCTATAATTGATTGAGTACAAAATTTTGGGTGATTTTTGGTGAAAACAGAGTATTGGGCCTTGGTTCAGGAACCAATCCCTCATTTATAACATTGTTTCCTATGGGAAAATTGGTTCTGAGTTACAACGTTTCAACTTAAGACGTGGTTTTCAGGAACCAATTGTGTCATAAGTCTGAGGACTGCCTGTAACTCCATTTGCCTCAAAGGAGTCACTCCTGATTTAAAACAAGGGAATGACAGATTCAAGTCCTAAAGGAAATAAAATGTTTCACCACTGGACCTCACTAAAAACAATGTCCTCTAAGGAACAGAAATGTTGTGTACTACTTGCTGGGCCTCTTAACAAAACATCTGAAAAATATGCCCTTTGCTACAGTGCCAAAAACACCCAAGTTATGACCATGTCAGTTGAGGAGGAAATTTTTAAGCTTTGTGCATATGTTGAAATCCTTCTAGACATACATATTAATATAGCATTATTAATATAGGTATAAGTATACTGTATCACTTGCATATGCGCAGCCCCCTACTTCTCAGGTGCTAAGCAGTATGTTGCTATGGAATATATCTACTCTGTCAGGAGCAGAAAAGCGGACTTACGTTGACAGTTCCTTGCATCAAGAGCATCTCCAAAATATCCGTCAGCACACATCTCACAGAACTGGCCTGCTGTACCTGGCTTACATATCAGGCAAGCTCCAGACAAGCTGTCACAGCTGCCAGGTATGGAGAAGTCAAGGTTGTCATTACATGGGCATGGCTGGCATGATCCCCCTGGTATTGAAGGCTGCCCAAAATAGCCTTCTGCACACCTAAGGTAAAAGAGACAACATTAGTCAGGGTCCTTACCTAGCCCTCTTATGAGAAATGTTTACAGTTGTATCGTCTTGCTAATCACTAAAGATGATTTGATTCCCTTTCAAGTGTTTCTTAAGTGCCTCTCTCTCTCTTTTTAACAGCACTGTAGATATAGTACCAGCTGACATCCTGCCAACTCTGTTAATAATTAGATTTCAGTGGGGGAAAAAATCTTGTCACTGGCACTGAAGACGAGACAAAAGCATAATAAGAAATCTGTCTATTGGCACTCTAGAGGAATTCAAGTCCACATTGGAAAGGCTTTGTACTACAGCACATCATATGTAGCTGCTTTTCTGTATTCGCTAACCAGAAAGGCTGACAATTCCACCCCACATCCAGGCAACTACCGCCCCCACCCACACCATAGAAATGTATTTGGAGAAAACAGCTTTACAAAATTATATGGATGCAAAATTATTTGTTTGTATAGTAATAAAAGAACCCCAAATCTTCTGCACTGAGAAATCTGTTTAATTATAGAGGTGTGTATGTCTGTGTACATGGAGGTCATGTAACCATATCTCCGTAACACAGGAATCACTCAACTGTCACTAAATAAAATATATCTTGTATTGCAAATTTCAAATCAGAGATATTTAAAAATATCACATTTCTGTATTTCTACTCTAGGACTTCCTATAGATATCACATAAAACATGATAGTAAATCTGACTGAACATCAAGGTATATTTTAACAGTGTATTTCTACTACTCTTGTAGCTCATTTCTCATTTATATTCTGACCTACTCTCCCTTTCCATTAAATTTGCTCACATTTCACAGTTAGACCAACCTGTAAAAAAGGGGAAGTAAAAAAAGGAACGTAAAATCTCCAGGTTCAGACTAATATTGTTATTCATGTCATTTCAGATGAATTCAGACTAGTATAATGGTGGGCCAAAGCTACATGAATACCACATATCGTAAACTGAACCGTTCACAACTCATTTCAAATGCAACTCTAATATTCTAATACAGGTATCCTCTCCATGTCTTAGTAAACTGGGCAGTAATGGTGAGCAAGAATCTTGTGCAGGGTGCTTGAGTAGCTCTGCAGCACTTTCAGGCTCGTAATTTTGCAGTAACTTTACACATTTTCGTAAAGACCATCTCTTTCTTTGCACTTAGCACATGTGCAGTGCCAGAAACCTTCCAGTTGGTTCCTAAATAACTGTATTTTCACATGTATTTATGAAATGATGATTAATTTTGATATTAACAAGCTTATAAAATGATGGACTTAAGAGAATTTAAGACTAAAGAAGAAATTCTATCGGGATGTGATGAAGTATCTATCTGTAGTGAGATGCCATACACATCAAATGTGTCTTTTTCTTCTTCCCCATAAAACTGAAAACTGTTATAATTAGGGTTAAGTCATCTTACTCACACAAGTTGTCCAGATGGTACTATTTGTGTAAGCACTTGATAACATGAGCAAAGTCTGCAAACTTCATTTTATAAGGTTTATTCCTCATGAGTAGCTTTCTTCTACAGTTGCTTTTCTTGCAACAGGAGTTACCAGACTAGAATCAACAGCCTTTAGAATTTTGCACCATATTTTTCCTGATTTGTTTTATTGTCAGAGCTTCAGAACTTGTCACATATACCACAGCTGTTAGTGGTTCCCAGCAAGGAAATGGATATTTCACATGTCAGGGACTATTAAAAACCAGTTTTCAGCTTGCTTCCTTCAAAATGAGTTACCATATCTGAAGAGATGACATCTAATTTGCAAGACTTCTGGGAACCCTTCTTAATACATGTTCCAATTAATACCAACTATCCTTTTCCCAAAACAAGGAACTACTGGGTTCTCCATGAAATATCTCATTCTAATTAAAGGGAATGATATGTCAGGAGCCACACCTATGCTTTTCTGATGAATCTCTCAAGTGAGTAGTATACTTATTGCTGGAAGGATATATCATACATCCACAATTTACTACTAATCCCTTTTTCTTTAATTAATGTTTATTCATTTTCGGTTTGTTTTTTTTCTATTCAGACTTCAGTTCTGTATCTGATAATACCCACGGAAACATATAAAGCAGCTCATAGGCAAAGGACTCCAGGGATTTGTGAGTACTCTGCTGCTAATCATATAACCCTTCTATTAATAACAATAGATTTTGAAAGCTTTTTGTATTGACTGGTTCAGATTCTGCTAATTAAAACTAGAGTAAAACACAATCCTATCAACTTTGTCAGTCTCTCAAAACTATATACTTTCTTGAACCATAAATATATTTTGAAATAGTGGCAAGCTTCAGTATGAGAGCATGTTGTATGTCTGTGTTATGCAGAAGATCATGGTAAACATTAAAATAATCCACTTTTACTAATCCTATATCTGCTCCCTTTAGGACATTTCCACTTCAGTTACTGTCCTCTTATTCAATGTGTTTTGCCTTTTCAGTGTGCTCACATAAAAGAAGAACAATGATTCATGTGACATGTGAAGTTAATTTTCTGTATTGAGGAAAAAAAATTACATCCTATCTTATCTGCTGACTACAACAGACCAACTATTGGGAAGGAAATAAGGAAAGGAAGGGCTGGAGGGAGACAGACAGAAAGAGAGAGAAATAAGAGAAAAAAAGGAATGTAATAATTTTGCCTTTTTTCCCTCTTTCTCTCCTTCACTCTTCCTCACTCTCAGTTTTATATTCATGGTTTGCCCTCCCTGTGGCTGGCAGGTAGCCTCTGTCAGTGCTGGCTACAAAGCTATTTGCAAGCTGCAAAATATATGCCTTCTGTCCCTGAAAGCTTGCAAAGAAAGAATTTTTTTGCTACCATTTAGTTGGTTTAATAAAAGATATTGTCTCTGACCCAAGAGCTTTGTTTATCTCTATTTCTTTGACCAACGTGGTTATAACATACATCCCTGAAACACAGAAGATATCATATTTAGCCATTTGGAAATGTAAACTTCATTGATAACAAAGAAAGAAAACATTTTTACCTCCCTGTCTGACATCAGACACCTCCAGGGAAGAAGCCTGCCTAATCTGCACGTCACAGAGCAATGCTCTCACAAAAGGACTTGGAGGTACCCAGGGGAATAAACTTCTACCTTCTACCTCCTGTGTGCAAAATTAAGTTTCTTTTCTACCTAGGAGAACTTTTACAATCTTGTAATTCTCCTCAGCCTGAAGGAGGGTGTTTATACCCAAAATCTTGCAAGCAAAGACCTTTTTTTGCTACCATTTAGTTGGTCTAATAAAAGATATCACCTCTGACCCAAGACTTTGTTTATCCAATTTCTTAGAGCTGCATCCATGCAATTAGGAGCCACAAAATACCAGATTTTGCAGTTCATTTAAGGGGACCATTTTTGAAGTAAAATACTATTCAACGTGACTGAAAAAGGCCAATTCAAAGTGACCTATACAGGCAACCCCTGCTTAACGCTGTTTCACTTAGCGCTATTTCACTATAATGTTCATTTGAAATTGATACCTGATTTCACTTAGCGCTCAGCGAGTTTCATTATAACACTCACTGTCACCATCTTGAGTCATTAAAAAAATTGCAGTCGCCATCTTGGGTCATCAAATATTTTGGGTTTCGCTTAACACTCATTTCATTTAATGCTCCATTTTTCAGGAACCAATTAAAAGTGTTAAGTGGGGGTTGCCTGTAAATCTTTTAACTATCCAAAGGGCGTGGTTATTGCCTTGTCCACCCAGCTGTGCCAGATCAGGGTAGCAACAATTAGCATATCTAACTTCCAACCAACAAAAGAATGGTTTTTTACCTGAAGAAACCCTATAAATTATTTTAAAATAGTTTTAGTTTAAAACGTTATTTTTGTTGCTAAGCAACACACTCAACAGCTTGGAAATACCAGATTTATGGTTGTCCTTGCAATTTTCATTTGACTCCCTTGTGCATTCAAGACAAGCTGTAGAAGAGGCTGGGGTCCTGTCAAAAACAGCCACTGGTCATGTAATTAAAAATCATAATGCATAGGCTGGCCAAATTAATGTGCATGTGCAACCATAAATATGATGTTATCTAACTTAAGAGTGTTTGACTTTGGAACCTATCTAAAAGTTTCTAAAAAGGGTTTTGTATGCATAGTTTCCTAAACTTTTTTAAAAGGACAAAGGTAAGCACAATTTTTGTTTATATACACCTGTAATCATCTCCTCAAAATGCAATGTCAGCAGGATTTGATGGTTGTGTTACCAGCACTGCATGAGACTGCTCTTTACTTGAGAATTAACTACTTCAGCGGCCTGTAGGAGAAGGTTCAAAGCAGAAAGAGCAAGACTGCTGGCACCATGTGTTGGATCCAAAGGGTGGTTAAGGGATCCAGCTCATTTTTTCACCCTCACCCTGTAAGTTGGAAGTCCTGTGGGAGGGATGGGCTGTATTTGGAAACATGTGTGAGGTCTATAAGGTTAGGGAAAAGCCTGTCTTGAACCTCTTTTCTCCCCCCAGTTGCAGAAGTTCTTGCCCTATATCATATCTCCGCTGTGGAAGTGATGGGGCCCGTAATGTGATTCTGGAAACATGTTGTGGGTCCAGTGCGGTTATGGGAAGTCTTGCCTTAGTGCTGTCTATGCAGGAGCTGGGAAACATCCTGGTTTGTACCATGTCATGAGGAATGGCACCAGTAAAACAGGATCTGGAATCTGTACTAGGCCCAGAGTAGAGGTATGGGTGTGCCTGGCTCTCTTCATCAAAACTACAGCCTGTCTGGCAGGTCTTATGCAATCTTCATACTAATATTTTGGCAAAGTCAGGTGACAGACTCTTTACATGGTTCAGTGATGTTGGCAGGTTGCCACCTTTTTTTCCTGAGAAGCCCAAGTAAGAGAGCAGAAACAGTGCTTTCTGACAGTTTTCAAATTCAGCTGAATTGTAGAGTTCCACAGGACGAAGAAAAGGCACTTCTGCAGCCTGCATAGTTTCTTCCTGCTGAATATCAAAGGTCAGACACAAGCACTGAAGATATTACTGCTTTACAAAATGTCAGGTAAAATCTATATAGGATTCACCCTATAAGAAGTGAAAGCAGGTTTGTTAGAGCTATAGAAATAAAAGCTTTTTAGAGCTTGTTGTCTAAGAGAACTGCATATTACTTCATAGTAATTTAGGGCTGTTAATAGCTGCATATGACTTAGATCAGTTGTCCGTTTGCAGTTGCTAAATTAAAAAGGAATTTCATGAATATTTTTGGCAATGACATATCCCCCTTTAATAGCGAATACATCATGTTTTCTTCTGTTTATAATCATCAATGGTTCCATGAAACTTGTTTCAACTGGAAAAAAAAACAAACCTACCACTTAATCAGATTCCTTCCTAAGGAATCTACAGCTTATGTTCCACTCAGAAATAGCACTTGTTGCCCATGGTAGCTGTCAATAACCCTACATTGACAAACTGCCACTAGAGTGCTCTTGATGTGATTTATTTCTGCAGCCATTAACTTCACAGCCCCCTAGTTGAAAGGAGGGTGATGGCTTCCAAAGCAGACAGGAAAAGACAAGCAGAAATAGCACTCAGCAAAACAGAAACAGTGATGATGGGTGGAAGCAGGTGACAGGCTGCACTCTCTCTTTGTGGGGTAAGGAAAGTAGACAATGTGGGAAGATACAGCATTGTAGGGGGATTTAAGAAGCAGTCACTGTGACTGCAAATTGGAAAGGAAGGAATCTTGGAGGATTAACAATATACAAAAGGTGTTAGAGGGGGTGACGAGGTCTCTCTTGCATATGCTCTCTCTCGCATATTTTTGTTGTGTTGCATTTCTTGATATAGCCTCACTCCTACCTCTCATCCTGTAAACTGCAAGATTTTCCATTCATTGGTCTTGGCTTACTTGAGGTTCTGCATGGAAACATGTGGAGTAAAATCCCAGTCCTGGGTCCAAAATGGTAAAGTGGAACTGGTTTCAGTGGTACCCTTTGGGGAGGTCACATACTGAGTGGCTAGCAACTGGGATCAGCGATAAATCTGCTAAAGTAAACTCTTGCTTACAAAAGCATGTGTATCACTGATTTAGTCAGTCTGTAAGGTGCAACTCTACTTTGCCTTCTGCCTGGGGTAAGGAAGTCTGAGGATATGCCGTTTCAGCCTTTCCTTCAGGCTACAGTGTTCTTATGCTGCTTTTTACACACTTCTTCTCTGGTGAGTCTCTTAAGAGAGCATAGAATGCAAATGCTGCTTTCCCTCCTACAGGGGTGATAACCCCTGCCTTGTAATTGCCACTTCTGGGGCAAGCCAGTGCAATTTGAGCAGCCTCAGTGAACTGAATTCACTTACACCAACCTTAACATTCACAGAAATTCTAATTTCGACCCTTTCTTCCATAGCACAGGAAAGGCGAGTGGGCTACAAAAATTTACCGGACAGTAGGATCTCTCTCAGTGCCAACAGATCATTAAGGCCATAAATTAAACAGATGACATAAAAACAAATTTATTATTTGTCTTTTGTATAAAGGCTCAATATAATATAATAATCTCAAGCAATGGTAACATTGCTCAAAAATTTATTGGGCCTTGCTGTGTCTTTGATGCAGAGATATATTTTTCTGCCACTATTTTAAACCCAGTAGCTCCATCTACCAAATAAGGTAGTGCAGTAGGGAAGTAGGAGCAACAAAAATTTAAAATATTGGATTAAAATAATGAAAACAACCAATATATTCTGTTAGAAAATTGTATTTTTGGCTCCATTCTGACTTTTCAAAGAAAGGCCATGATAATTCATTGAATGACTAAGCACACTCTCAATATTCAAGTGACATTCTGAAGACACAAAATTAACTATAAGGCTGAAAAGATGTGCAGAATAGTTAGATTATTTATACAAGTATTATGACTTTCTGGCAAATGTTTTTTTTTTTTGTGAAGTTGTACCTTACTGTTGAACCCTAAAATAAAACAGCAATCCCATGTTTGCTCCTGATTTATACCCCAGAGGAATAAAACTAGTAAAATGTAAATAAGTTATATCAATACCTGTGGTCAATGACAGAAGAGAGTGAAGAGGAACCTCTTTATTGATATCATTTTCATGCAATGACAGCAATAATTAACAGTTAACAGATAACAGTGCTAGACCTGAAAAGAGAAATTGCTGAAGGGAACTTTAGGTTGTTTGCTTACCTCTCACAGCGTGGTCCTGCATACCCAGCAGCGCACTCATCACATATTAATCCATTACTTTGGTCTAAATGGCATGTTGGGCTAAAGCTATGTTGTGGATGTTGGGCAAGAAGAGTAACATGGAGGAAACATAAAAAATATATCATTAGCAGCATAGTTCCATTCCTTCTTTGAAAACAGCACAAGAAAAGCCCTTCTGATCCAGCACATGGAGTTTAGGTTCGGCTCCAGCCAACAGAGTTTGGAATGACTCTGCTATTTCTGACAACACTGGATATAGCTTAATGGATGGCAGCATCCCAATTACATGTTATTATGGGACTTTAGTGTATCACTGCATTGTCAGTGCACCATTAAAAAGCGAGAATGTACAGTTGTTTGTCTGTGCCTCCAGGGCCTGGCAAAACATGCTACCCCTGACTCTACTCTTGAGCTAAATCTCTGAAATGGAAAGACAACTGAGTGGAAAGCTCAGTTAACTTGGTTTACATGGAGTGATAAAGGAAGCCAAGGCAAAAAAGGGTAGGGGGCAAAAGAAATATTTGGAAAAGCTTCCAAGAGAGTCCAAGGTTAGATTTTGGCTTGAGTCTTATCTGAGCAAATCTGGAGACAACAGAAGCAGAAACAGGCCAGCAAGTTGCACTGCAGTTTCAGAAGGGTCCATGAGCTACAAAACTACTTTTTTGTGGTGTTTTTAGTTGTAGTTCTATATAACAAGGGTAACACAGTCATGTATTGGCAGTGAAGTTAGTTGTGAACTTACAAACCTGCTATGATTGTGTTTCACTCCGGCTCTGTTCCTTTGCCTTCTAGCATTTTGTATTCTACATTTTCCCTCCCTGTTATAAGACTGACACACTGTAATGAGATAATCTTCTGACATAATGAAAGCTGTAAATGGTTTGAAACAATAGGGAACCAAAACTCTACCACTTTAATGCATTCTTTAGGGGTAGGGGAGTAAAAATGCTATTGTGAAAGGCAATGTTAGGACCTCAACTAGAATACTGTGTAGAATTCTGGTCACCCATGTTCAAGAAAGATGAAAAAAGTGCAGAGAAGAGCTGTTAGGATTATCAGGGTAATGGAAAGCCTGTCTTATCACAGGAGGCTGTCAAAGCTTGACTTCTTGCACCATGCAAAATGAAGGTTAAGAAAAGATACAGTCATTTTTGTACAGTAAAAGGGCAACATCAAGGAGGAATAGGTCAGTTTTAAGGTAACAACAAATGGATCTTATGGGCATAACAACAAATGGATACAAAATGGTTAACAAATAAACCAAGGATGGACAGTAGAAGAAGGTTTCTAACTGTCGGAGGCCATATGTTTCAAAACTGCATTTGAATAGCAAGCATTGTGGAAAAGAAACATAACTTTTAAGATGGAGCTTATTCAGACAATTTGAAGTGGTTGCCTGGTTAGCTCAGGCCTGGAATTAATGGCCCAGAAAGTCTCTTTCAGTTGTACAACCTACATTCCTATGATCTGCCTTGGGTTATTCTGATTCTATTAGGCATCCTCTAGACATTACATTTATGCCACAATTAACATGTTAGTCATGGCATACTTGGCAAAGGTGCTACATGTGCACGCAACTTAAGGTGCCATTTTATGGCAAACTAGACATAAAAATGTTCTACATAAAATGTAGAATATTGTTGTGGCTGGTTTGTATGGCACATTAAATTAAATGTGAAGCAAGTCAGGGGCCAGAGCTGACAATCAGTTAATTGTCAGCTCCAGGCGATCACACCAGGGTCTTAAACCAGCCCCTGTGGGGCCTAGAGCTGGAGCCTACAATCAGCCGATAGTCAGTCCTTACCCAGACCTGCAGACACCCAGCTTTTGACTTGCCAATGCAGGGGGAGTTTGAGATCATGATCCTGGGCTCCTCCTACACTGGCAAGCAGAAAGTGCACAGTTAGTATCTGACCCCAATCCCAAAATTGTGCCACCTGTTATGCATATGTGGTATGGCAGGAGGTGCAATTGTTGGGATCCTTTGGAGTTTTTAAATGAACATGTTCAAGGGGCCTTACAGTTTAATTCTTCTGAAACACAATCTACCCATCACGAGACATACTAATTGTCTAACAGGAACAGGACAAAGCTCTTGTGGAAGGAGTGGGTACAGTTTGAAAGGGGAGGGGATAAATATAAACAGATGTTTCCAATAATTTGCACTATTTTGAACCATGCTTCAAACCCTCACTGAAATCTAGACAATGGGAGTCAATAATAATACATTAATTGCTTCAAAAATTACTTTTCACAGTTGAGGTTCCTATTGATGCCTACAAAATGGTATTTAGAGATTTGCTTTTGGGAACTGGCTTATATGTACAGTAGATTGCATTAGAATAATGGTCCAGGGGAACAGTAAGGATTCATTGATTTCTAAAAGCTTGTTTGTGACAAAGTTTCCTTCAAGGCCCACTGTGTCTGAAACCAGCAGACACACAGGCTGGAAATTAAAGACATGTACCACATTGTTCCATAATATGAACAATGTACCTAACAGAGATAAAGGACTCTGCAGCATTGGCATTAGGTCACAATGCCAAACTGCAGGGCCCTTGGGATTTCCAGTTTTGGTAAACAAACCAAATTAGGAGGCCCAGTAAAAGCCTAAATTAGGATGTGTACATGTGGTGGGTTTGTGAAACAAAGGAATATGCTGACAGGACAGAATGTGGACAGTATGATGACCACAGGAAAGCCAATCAACAATGCCTGGAGATGAATCTTTATCAGAGAAGAGAAAGAATACAAAAGAAAGGATTTCAGAGCAGCAAGGTATCCCTGGGAGTGGAACCCAAAACCACTATGGGCAGAGGGAACATCGCCAGCTCATCTCACCCACCCCCCTGGGGACGGGTGGGCATTGGACTTTAACCTCCAGGCTGCTGACATATGATGTTCAAGAGAGAACCTCTGGGTGAATCTCGCATACTGGCCAGACTTACCTTCCCTCTGTGATAGTTCTAGGACTGGTAGATATAGAATTGTTTGCATTATTCTTATCTGTTATCACTGTGTATCAATACAATTTGCCTATTACCAAATAGAGAGGTTGTGTTCGGTCTTTATGAGTCCCCCTGGAACAAGGTATCTGGATCATAAATCCAGTGCCAAGACCTGTAGCTATGAATTTGTAATTTACTTTATTAGTTGTATATTACTACTTTATATTCATAAGAATCTTGACCTGCATTGTGCAACACAGCAGCCATTTTATTCTCCGAGGTGATGTGGTCTTTGACAGAAGGGTGGAATACACTATGTACTCTTAGGAGATTGCATTTTCTTGTTATTTTTGTGGGTTTTTTAAGTCTACAGTTAAAGACACAACTAAAGAGCTGTGAAAACACAGATTTTGTCTTAATTTTTGAGAGCTAATTTGATCATAGTTCTGTATAGTGACATGGTATTAACCTGAAGCACTAAGATGCGGTACTGTAGCAACAATTATATAAAAGTAATAATTACTAAATCACTATTATTTAGTTTTGACTAAATAATAATAAATAATACATTGCCATTTTTAATGGTTGCAATGAATATATATAGGGTATTGTATAATTTGTACTTGTACATTGTGACTTAAAAATCAAGTCAAGTCCAAAGACAGTATGTGGGTGTATGAGAGGAATTCCAGATCACATACCAAGGTATATAATGCATAATAGTGGGATATGATAATACAAGTATATTTGCTTGGGCCATGGCAACTTCATTACTCAGAAATGGTTAACTCAGAAACAGCCAAAATAAGTGATAATACAAGTTATTTTTATGCTGTAATTACCATTGTTGTTTATTATGGCAACACCATGGGCTCTCACAGGACTTAGGACTCCTATTGAGGTACTCTGTACAAATATGTAATGAGAGAGTTTTCTGTCCCTGCCTAAAGGCTTACAGTAGAAAATACTTTTTTAAAGAAATGTTTTTGTTTCACAGTTTTATTGATACCAGGTTCATATCCCTCCAGGAAAAAAACAAACTTCTTAGAAACTTCAAAAAATGATCCAACAGTCCCAGTTCATAGTTTTCCATTTTAAGACTCCACACCTTGGGAGCTACCAGGGATAGAAGCACTGTGCTTTATGAGGAATTGCCCCCTTCCAGTGGTACAGTACTCTTGCTTTTGGCCTTCACTGCCTTTACCTGTCATTATGCCAGGAGAAAATCCTTTTTTGCAGGGAAAATCTACATCTGGGAGGAATAAACTACACAGTTCTATGGTTGATGATTTTTAATAAATCAAAGTTATGTGAAGCTCCTCAAGGGTTTGGAATGTAAAATAACTGCCAACAGTGACAGGTTAGCGGGCAGAATGCAGAATGCAGGTAAGGCACTTAAGCATACATGATGTACATCATTTATAAGATGAATATCAACTCCATGTATATTACATAAATATTAGATATGTATAGATGCAGGCAGAATCGCCTAGTTACTGGACTAGTACTGGAATATTGCCTAGTACTGGAGAAACCTTGGTTGTAGACATTACACTTAAATAGACCTAACTTAGGTTAGGTCAATCTGAGCACCAATCTGTACAGCTGTTTGGGGAGGTTAGTTCAGGTCTGTCCCAGGAGGCAAAGTAAGGCTGGGCACTCATCAGCAGATCAAGATGAGATGCACATGGGGAGGGAAGAGGAACCCACGTGGCTCGTTAGCTGCCTCTTTGTACAATTACAGCCAGCCAGTGATGTCAGTGTCAGACACCGGCTGGCGAAAATAAAAATGGCAGCCACAGCTACAGAGGGGGTGGATAGCCAGGAGACGGAGCTGCAGCTGACACCGGCAGCACAGCAGGCTCCACGAGCAGACCCTGGGGAGCCTGATAAGCAGGAGGTGACACTGGCTGGGGGGAGAGGGGCACCCCGTTGAAGACCCCTGCTGAACATTGGAGTTGAGACCAGCTGGCCAAGTGGAGGACGAGCGGAAGTGGTACCTGAGAGCGCAGCAGAACCCAGGTGGGAGTGCCGGGATGATGGGGCACAGAGGATGACACGCCAAGGAGTGAAGACCCGGGGACAGCCCTGAAGGAGGTTGCAATCGAGGCAGGGATCGCTGCTGGGGCCTGGGGTGTGAAGTGATGGACTGGAGGTAGTCAGGGGAGTGACGAACAGAGCTATCCCTCCCCTTAATGGTCCAGGGACAGGGAATAGGTCACGGGTTAGTTTAGGTGTATTTGTTTTGTTTGGCTACCCTGAGCAATGGGGCAGAGGCAATAGGGATAACGACCCTGTGGCAGAGCCACAGGGAAGCCTCAGTAGAGTGCCACAGTGGGGAAGGTACCCCGTAGGAAGGGATCAAGGAGTGAAGGGGTGTAGGGGCTGGCCCGTGGGGCAAGCAGAACCTCTAGTCATTGGCTCCGGGATGTGAAGCGGTCCACTGAAGGTGGCATGAGGTTGGGGTGTAGGGGTGGTGGAGCTCTGTGAGCAACCATTGGGCACAGCCCAGGCCACCGAAGGACCCGTTAACTGACCCCACCTACTGAGGAACACCAAGACGTGGTAGGAGAGAACAGGGTTGGCAACACGGGAGGAGAGAACTACCTCGAGGACAAACCGGCCCGAAAGGGGCGTGACATCTGCCAGTAGATCAAAAGCACCCAAAAGCGGGTGGTTGAGGCCCAGCAATCACATGGTGAAAAATAGATGTCCCAATCTAACTTAGTTCACCTGAGGAGATGAACTCACTTAGATTGGGAGTGGGTTAGCTTGATCTAATGAATGTCTCTACATGTTTGGAGTGTAGCCTCGGGGCCAGGAAAGACCAGTTCCTGACCCCAGCCCCAGGGCTGCATTCTTATTACTGCCTTCCCTGACCTTAACTGGGTTATTTTTAGCCCCCACCTCTGGAAGAATAACCCTTCCCCTCCACAGGTTCATCCTCCATAGACCCACCAAACCCTCACAAATCTGCCCACCACTCTGACTTACTTAGATCTGGTTCTTCACATGGGCCCCAGCGCCAGCAAATGTCTGCATAAGTGGCAGCCAATCTACAGTCATTCTGCTTAAAGCAAGTAATATGGTCATAGATCGAGTCCTGTGAATGTGTGTGCGTACCCATAGTCTCTCTTTGCTAACTTATCTCATCTATATAATGGAACTAATGATGCTTCCTAACCTCACAAAGGTATTTCAAAGATGTTACATAAAACATTATTAAGTGCTCATAGATAATACGCTGATGGGAATCCTTACAGCAAACATAAGAACCTGAAACGGAGATGTATCATATTAAATATAATCTGTTTCTTCACATTTGCTCAGAAGTAACTTAAATAGGCATTATTTGTTTGCATCTGACACCTTCTATTAAACTAAACTAAGAGAGCTAGGAATGTCTAATTAATCACATAATTTGATAAGTAAAAGAGTCCTCAGTATAAGTAATGTATAATTTAGTCATTCACTAAGGACAAGTGGGACAAATCAAGTCACATCACACAAAAGTTGATGAAACTATATTTTACAAACTAAAAAAAGTGTGTAACTGTTATGCTTACACAGATTTGGTGCATCACTGCACATGATCTTTAAGATTTATGAACCAATTTTAGGTACATTAATCACTGAAGTAAATGCTACATGTCAATGTAGAGAGATATGATTCTCATCAGAGAAACAGATGAAGGAATTTTGCTGTTACTTTCTGAATGGTTGACGGAGGCTATCACGTGCACACCAAAAATGCTGTTAATTAAAGACCAATTAAACTGACATTACAGCAACATGATGAGAAATGCATACTTTAGCGTACTTCATAGTACACACCAGTTTATTTCATGGTCTCATTTTTATTTTAATTTTAAATCATCATAAAACAGGTTACAGTTGGAGCTAATCTTTAAATTAAGAAAAATCTGAACTGTACAACTAGATACAACAAAGCTTGAGGGTGTTTATAGCCACTGTTTTGGTTCTTCCTATTTTAGAAATACAGGTCTACTGCAAAATTTGGATCCTGATTTGAATTTGGATTCCAAATACTTTATTTGGCCTCCCCAGTCCATAATGTTCAAATGGCACATTTACTTTAGGCCTGTATCTTTAAAAACCACTACACGGGAAAAAAAAGAGATTCCTTGATTCATTTGCAGGAAGAGAGCAATAACAGTTGGGAAGCCATCTGTTACAGGGCTGGCATCCCCAGGCATTTTGTCAGTGAAAACTAACCCCATTACAGGATTTGATTTAGGCCACTAGACATCTGCATGATATATAATACTGGTGTTATCTATCTAGTGCTCCAAGGGTTAACTGAGGACAGGGCTACACTCCAAAGTGTATTTCTAATGTAGGTCAGTCTCACATAGCTCACATACTTGGAAATTCCTCAGGCTGTTTCTGGAAAAGCTCCTGTTGGCAATCTGTTCATATCTGAGGATGAGTGTGGAGATGAGGATTAGCTACACAATTTAGAAGTAGCATAAGGAGTGATCAGAACTGTGATCAGCAATGCATAGCTGGAGGGAAACTCAAGATCACAAGATAATGTGAGAGTTTAATCTCAAGGGAGTCTAAAGGTGCCCTGAACAAATGGATAGGCTATGTAGATCCAGGATGCAAGGTAACCTTGTGGTATAGTGCATGTGAGCAAGAGGGAAAAGAATTTACTTACTGAAGTGGTAAGTACTAGGGGCCAGGCCAGAACTAGTGATTGCAGAGGGGTCAGTTCATAATTTACGTTGAACAGCATCAGCACTAGAACGGTGCTGTTGAAAATGCATGTTGCACACAGCATCTTCCATTCTGTAATGGAAACAGATGACCTGTATAATTTCATTTAAAAAAGAGTTGAAAATGTGGAACAACAACCCCACTGAAAATCAGAGCTAGACATGTATCCAAGAGAAAAACCTGGTTCAGCTGTGCCTTTGGCAGAGCCATTCAGGTGAAGCCTTCCTGCTAATACATGCTGCAAAGCCATGTCTCGTAGAGAAATAATTTATCCCTGAACACATCATCATCACCTTTATCTATTCAATATCAAAGCTGGTTGGAGACTGGTTTACAATCTTTTGATGCCAGTTTCCTAAAATGACAGTTTCCAGAAAGATAAACACACCCAAATAGTGCCTAGGAGAGATTAAAAGTACAGATGTAAACCTGGTGGAGAAGCTGTGAGTGAATGCCCTGAAGCAGATGCTGGAGAATGGACAATGGTCACCTCAAGGGCCAGACCTCTTGCTGCAGAGACAGCTCCCCAAGTGCAGTTGTGGAATAAATATGAGGCCCTGGCTGCACTGGAGGAGTGTGCAGAAGGGGAAAGTGCACTGGAGGGGCTTGCCACCATCACCAAGTGAGCTGAGGGCCAGCCAGGTAAACAGAAGAAGAGACACTGAATCACTGTTGTGGGCGACTCCTTGCTGAGAGGAACAGAGGGACCCATCTGTCATCCGGATCCCATGGCATGTGAGGTCTGCTGCCTTCCCAGAGCCAGGATCAGGGACATCACAGAAAGAATTCCTGAAATCATCTGGCCCTTCGACAACTATCACATGGTCCATCCATGTGGGAGCAAATGATGTGGCCAGGAGTAGTCCAGACCATCATGAATGACTACAGGGCTCTGGGGACCAGGCTTAGGAAGATGTGGTCACAGGTGGCATTCTCGTTGATCCTCTCAGTCAGCAGTCGCAGTAGGCATCACATCACCTGTGTAGGGGAAGTCAACCCGTGGCTCCAGAGTTGGTGTCATCGTGTGGGTTTTGGCTTCCTGGACCACAGTCTGCACTTCTGTGCAAGGGACCTCCTGGGATGCAACAGGATTCATCTCTCCACAGGTTCATTTCTTTTCTTACAGGTTGTCTGATCTCCTACATTGGGCTTTAAACTAAGTACGATGAGGGATGGGGAGGCAGGAGATGGAGAGAGTCTAGAACCTACAAACTGCAAGACACACAGCAGTACACCCCAGGTAGGTGCCAAGGGGCCCGTTGGGCATCAGAGTTGGAGGGCACCAAAGGCACCATTTGGAGGGCTCAAGTGTCTCTATACTAATGCTAGGAGCATGGGGAACAAGCAGGAAGAACTTGCATTGCTGCTTGCAGATAATAACTTTGATTAGTGGGGCTAACGGAAACCTGGTGGGACCCTACCCATGACTGGGCAGTACACATTGAGGGCTACAGGTTGTACAGAAGGGACAGAAAGGAAAGGGCGTGGGGTCGCTCTCTATGTAAAGGAGCGTTATACATCTACCCTAATCAAAGTAGGATCAGAGGAAGAAAAAGTTGAGGCATTGTGGGTTAGGATACATGGAGGTCATGGGTAAGGGACTTGGTGGTGGGGGTCTGCTACAGACCACCACACCAAGAGGAAAAGCTAGACTTGGAATTCTTGAAACAACTCTCAGAGGCCGTACAGTCTAGGGACATGGTTGTCATGCGGGACCTAAACTACCCTGACATCTGCTGAGAGGAGCAGCCAGCCAAATCTAAGTGTTCACATAAGTTCTTAACTTGCGTGCAGGACTGTCACCTAACGCAGGAAGTCCCACTAGGGGGAATGCCTCACTGGACTTGGTGTTGGCTATGGGGGAGGACCTTGTAGGGGAGCTGCAGTTTCGTGATCATCTTGGGGACAGTGACCACAATCAATCGAATTCACTATACGGTGTAGGATGGGTAAGATATCTAGTAGGGTGGAAGTGCTTGACTTTAGGAAGGCTAACTTCCATGTTCTTAAGAGTCTAGTCAATGACACACTGCAGGAAAAGAGTATTGGTGAGATGGGAGTCCAGGAAGGGTAGTCATTCCTAAAGGAAGTGATACTTTGGGGACAGAGGGAGACTATCCCAGTACGAGGGAAAAGGGGAAATGGAGCCAAAAAAAGTCCGTGGCTAAACAGGGAAATTCAGCGGAGCCTATGGGCAAAAAAGAAGGCATATAGGCAGTGGAATCAGGGGGGAGCCACCAAGGTGGAATATACCTACTTGGCCCGCACTTGCAGGGAGGCAGTTAGAAAGGCCAAAGCAACTACAGAGCTGAGGCTGGCAACACAAATTAAAGACAACAAAAAGGCTGTTTTTAGTTATGTAGGGAGTAAAAGGAAGGCGCAGGGTAGCACAGGACCCCTACTGAACAAGGAGGAGCAATTAGTGACAGAGAGGGGGGCGAGGCTGAGCTATTCAATGAGTTTTTTGCCTCAGCGTTCCTAAACAGGGGTCAAGATAAGTTTCCTAATGGGTTCTCTAGATGGGCATCA
Source organism: Crocodylus siamensis (assembly GCF_052110815.1). Classification (NCBI taxonomy): domain Eukaryota; kingdom Metazoa; phylum Chordata; order Crocodylia; family Crocodylidae; genus Crocodylus; species Crocodylus siamensis. The sequence continues at coordinate 101,033,814 of NC_143395.1, read as the reverse complement.
GAGGGACACCAGCCTACCAAGTGTCAACACTGACTCGGTGCAGTCATTTGGATGGACTGGATGTGTTCAAGTCAGCAGGCCTGGATGAGCCGCATCTGAGGATACTGAAGGAATTAGCTAGTGTCACAGCAGAACCACGGGAACAGCTGTTTGAGCACTTGTGACGCTCGGGTCAGGACCTGGAGGACTGGAAAAGGGCCAATATGGTCCCTATTTTCAAGAAGGGGAGAAAGGAGGAACTGAGTAACTATAGGCCAATTAGGCTCACCTCCATCCTTGGAAAGGTCTTTGAAAAAGATTGTGAAGGATCATATTTGTGGGAGTCCAGTGGGAAAAATAATGCAGCAGGGAAACCAGCATGGATTCGTAGCAGGTAGATCATGCCTGACCAGTCTGTTTTTGTTTTATGACAGGGTCACAAAATGTTTAGACATAGGAGTAGAGGTGGATGTTGTTTTCTTGGATTTTAGCAAGGTCTTCGAAATGGTATCTCATCCCATTCCCATAAATAAATTAAGAGGCTGTGACATAGATGTTTACACGGTCCAGTGGTTGGTAAAGAGAATGGTAGTAAATGGGTCGGTATTGACATGGAAGGATGTGGGTAGTGGGGTCCCACAGCGTTTGGTCCTTGGACATGAACTCTTCAATATCTTCATCAGTGACTTGGATGTGGGTGTGAAGTGTACTCTGTCCAAGTTTGCATACAATACTAAATTGTGGGGTGAAGTGTACACTCCAGAGGGTAGGGGACGATTGAAGGCAGACCTGGACAGGTTAGAGAAGTGGGCAGTACATGACAGGAAGCAGTACAACAAGGACAAGTGCAGAGTGCTGCATCTAGAGCACAAAAATATCCAGCACACCTACTGGCTGGGAAGTGACCCTCTCAGCAGCCCAGAAGCAGAAAGGGATCTTGGAGTCATAGTGGGCTTAAGGTGAACATGAGTTGTCAGCGTGACAAAATCATCAGCAAAGCTAACTGCACTTTATCATGCATCAGCTAACAGGTGATCTTGTGGCCACCTACAAATTCATTAGGGGTGCACAGCAAGGGTTTGGAGATGCTCTGTTCACAAACTGACAGAGCAGATTTAGACTAGATATCAGGAAAAAACTTCTTCAAGGTAAGGGTGGCCAAAACTTGGAATGGGTTTCCAAGGGAGGTGGTGCTCTATCCTACCTTGGGGGTCTTTAAGAGAAGCCTGGATAGGCATCTGGCTGGGGTCATCAGACCCCAGCACTCTTTCCTGCCTAGGCAGGGGGGTCACACTCGATGATCTGTTGAGCTCCCTTCCAACCATAGCATTTATGAATCTATGAATCTATGATCCATTTAATTTTAAATGCGATGGACACACAGAAAGCAAATTTCTAGTCAGATAATCTAGCATGAGGGTCTGAAAGAATTTTACTTGGATATAATATTAAGTGATTTTTTGGTTTGTGAACTTTCAAGGACATTGTGATGGATAAAGCTAATTTTTTTTTCATCCCATGCCATCTGCATAACTGCTTGCAGTTAAACGTCAGTGAGTGAACCTCTGAAGTTTCATCATTTTTACATGATTTATCTAAACAGTTCATAATAATTATAGTAGAATTTTTTAACTTTCAAGAGATACACCTTAATTCAATTAAGAAAATTCTGTTCTCTACACAAGATTTGGAATAAGTAACTACTATTTGATATTTGAGGTCTTATTGAAAAAATATACAAAATGAATTGCAGCCAGATTGGTAATCCAGCTAGTATACTCAAAACCAAAAAAAAAAAAAACCCTTCGAAAAATGTATGTGAATTCTGCAACTTCAGTTTTATAATCTGGTAGACAGATATTGTGTATGTGTGGACAAGACTAAGAAAGGCACCTATAATAAAAAAGAAATATTGGTTGGCAGTGACAACAGAGGACTAGAAGTCAATATTTCTTGGTAGTATACCTGGCCCTGATCTTGAGCTTTGTTACTTAAGTTATTCATCTTTTTTGTGCCACTGTTCTGGTGGCAAAACAGGAATCTACTTACCTTTTGCTGTGTATTTATCACCTAATGCTCATAAAAACATATTATTTAAAAAATAAAGCATGCTTTGAGATCCTCTAACATCAGTGAAAAAGAAAACTGTTTATAAAAGTAACACAATTTATCAAATGTAAAATGAAAATGCTGTTATATGGGAAATATGTATCTTACTTGTTCGATGGTATATTTAATGGACAGGCACACAACTGGCAGTCTTCAATTGTCCCTTTAGTAGGATCTCCATAGAAACCAGGAAGACATCTGTTACAGTAAGGGCCACTGGTGTTGTGCTTGCAGTCCTGAACAAAAGAGGGGAAGTACATATCATTCCCATATCAGGTACAGAAAATGGGGATGGTCATTTTGCCCATCCTCCAACCAGTTCAGGAATGCTAGGATATTCTAGGAAAACACTTCCATATGGCAGTCTTTAGACTGTTTCAAGGGCACAACCAATGTTGTTTTCTTTCTGGAGTAATTTCTCGAACAAGACTAGAAGGCTATTTAACACTGAACCTTTATCTTTGTAACATACAATTACATTTTGGAGTTTAATTCTGTTATATTTTAAAGGCACCTAACCCACTTAGTACTGTGAATATGTTTACTGTTGTCTGTTGTAAGGCTACAGTATACTCTTAAGAAACAATGGCAGGGTTCAGGTACTCATCTCGGATATACAGTACACACTATACCAGCCAGTCACTGGAAAAAAACTAATGGTTTTTATAAGAGACTAAGCAGATAATAGGCCAGATCCTGAGTTTGGGATTTAACAGTTGATATCAAAAGACCTCAGTGTTCAGGTGTAAATAAAGCCTGCATTAAGGTTGTAGGCCAAATCAGACCTAGGATATGGATTAATTCATCTAAATACTTCATGTGAATAGATATTTCTGAATAGATATTTTCTGAAACTGTGATTTAATTAAATATTTCCAAAGTACATTTTAAAGAGTTTGCTCATTTGCAGAGAAAATGGCATTGTCGTTTGATATGCATATGTTATGATTTACATTTTAGAGTGGCATTGCCTGAAATATATTACCTTTCTGTTTATGATACTTCCTAGTCAATGGCACTGTAGAGTCAAAATCACCTGTCGTTACAGATGTCTGTCTACTTCAGGAGGTTGGATTTTATTGCCTGTATGTGCAGTGACTGTGCCTTTGAAATGAAAGCATCAGTCAAGGCAATGTTTATAAATTTTTAGAAACTTACATTGGAAATTAATGCCAGGCACTGAGACACTTGCAGCTACCTAATTTTATGGATAGGGCCTTCAAGAATCTTTTAAAGGAAATCCACAGTAATATGATTTTTGCTTTAAGTACTAATGTTCAAAATTAATCAATAAGATACACAAAGTAACTAGGAACATTTGTACTTTCAGAAAGCATTGTAACAAAACTGATTTCAATATATTCCTCATAAAAGAAAACATACTATTTTACATCATACAGTTTACTTGTAAATTAAATGAAAACCAACCTGGCATCTTTCTTTGCCTTTCATTTGACAGCTAGTCTAACTCTATCCCAAATACACAATTGGTCCAATAAAAGATATCGCCATAAGAAATTCCTGCCTTTTGGACACTTTCAACTTACTGTGGAACTACCTAAATAGCTCTGCAGTAAAGCATGTCTGTCTACATGTGTGGAGCTATTAGACCAGAGTAAACTCATTAACTCCACCATAGGTTAGTACTCTCCTACAGTTGACTTATTTTCTCCACCGCAACACGTACATAGAGAGTGACTGGAGCTAGCTCGGGTACAAGGGCGCTACAGTGTGGGGTTGTCTGCTGGCTAGCCCCATATTATAGCAACCTTGTGCCCCAGTCAGCCTCTCTGCAGCATGTTGAACTGGGGTGGAGAAGCTCCACGCTGGTAGGCTGACCCCCAGAGCCATGCCAACTGGGGCTGTGCCACCCTGGCTCAACATGCTTAAGTCCCAGGTGCATGTGTAAACTCTGTGCCTGGGAGCAATAAACTCCAGTGAGGTTCGAGTTTACACCATGCTAATATCACATGTAGATGCACCCAGGGATATATAAAATAGTGCTTTTCAGGAACTATTAAAACTGCTCATCTGTGTAAGGGGCTTTGTCAAAATGAGAGTTGCTGGAGTGATACCTGAGTTGTAAGCTATTCTGTGAGGTTTCTGTTACTTTTCTGGTAGGAAAAAAATGCATGAATAGCTTTTAATATGGTAACAGTCTATGCACCGGGAAGACTGATCATTCAACCGTCTTCACAAGGGTTAGTTTAGTTCACAGATGTCAAAGTCATCTAGCCCCAGAAGCTGGATGAAGGTTGCAGGGCCAGACTGTGGACTGGAATGGGCTCACAAACCAACTTCACCCACTGGATCCAATGCTCAGGACCATCCTGGCAATTTGGAGAATCAGCAATTCGGCCATAGACACAGCTTCTACATACCTTGAGGTACCAGGCACAGCTTATGAATGCTGCGATGGTGGGCCGGATGGAGTGTCCCACAGGAGCATGGGGGGCCTCCAGCATGATCAGTGATGAACCCAGACATGGACTGGAAGTACTTCCAGTCCACTGCTGGGTCTGCCAAAGAGCACTCAGGGGACCCCTCCCCCCCCGCGCCCCCTCTGGCTTGGCAATTGACCACAGGGGGAGCTTGGGTGCCCCTCCAGATCGGGGGAAGGACGTGGGCAGTGGGGTTCCGCAGGGCTCGGTCCTCGGGCCCACACTGTTCAACATCTTCATCAGTGACTTGGATGAGGGGGTAGAAAGCACCCTGTTCAAGTATGCTGATGACACTAAGATGTGGGGGGATGTGGGTGCACTAGAAGGGTGCAATAGGCTACAAGCTGACCTTGACAGGTTGCAACGGTGGGCGGATGAGAATAGGATGGGGTTTAACACTGATAAGTGCAAGGTGTTGCACATGGGGAGGAAGAACCGGCACCACACTTACAGGTTGGGGAACTCCCCTCTTGCCAGCACGGAGACGGAAAAGGATCTTGAAGTCGTCATTGACTCCACGATGAACATGGGCCGGCAGTGTGGGGAGGCAGTCAAGAAGGCCAACCGTACCCTGTCATGCATCCACAGATGCATCTCGAGCAGGTCCAGGGAGGTGATCCTCCCCCTCTATGCGGCACTGGTCAGGCCGCAGCTGGAGTACTGCGTCCAGTTCTGGGCGCCACACTTCAAGAGGGACGTGGACGATATGGAAAGAGTCCAGAGGAGGGCCACTCGTATGATCAGGGGTCAGCAGGGCAGGCCTTATGAGGAGAGGCTACGGCACCTGAACCTGTTTAGCCTCCACAAGAGAAGGTTAAGGGGGGACCTTGTGGCCTGCTACAAACTGGTCAGGGGGGATCAGCGGGTATTGGGGGAGTCCCTGTTCCCCCATGCGCTGCCAGGAGTGACCAGGAATAACGGTCACAAGCTGGCGGAGGGTAAGTTTAGATTAGATATTAGGAGGCGCTACTTCACAGTCAGGGTGGCTAGGGCCTGGAACCGGCTTCCAGGGGAAGTGGTGCAGGCTCCTAGCCTGGGGATTTTTAAAAGGAAGTTAGATAAGCACTTTGCCGGGGTCATCTGACCCCGGTGCTCTTTCCTGCCAAGGCAGGGGGTCAGACTAGATGATCTACCTAGGTCCCTTCCGACTCTAGCTACTATGATACTATGATAGGAGGCACAAGTTGCTGACCTGCAAGGGTGCAGGGGGCCCCCCTGGTGTGGTCCCCGGTAGACCTGGAAGTGGACCAGAACTGCTTCTGGTTCACTTCTGGGTCTGCTGCTGAGCCCTGCGGGTCTTCTGGGGACCACCCCATGCTCCCCTGGGATGCTCCATCTGTTCTACCATCTCAGCATCTGTGGGAAGTCCACTATTGCTACTGGCCTCTGTTGATGCTGCTAGCAGCACCTGCAGGTGGTTGCTGACCCCTGGTTGGCACTCTCCCCCTCCCCCCCACTGCCAACAGTGCCAGCGACATCTGTGGGAGCTCCATGCTTATTACCACTGCACTCCCACTGCTGCTGCCATGATCCTGCCGCTGCCTATGCAGCTATGCCCTCCCAGCCATCGGGGGCATGAGCCATTCATAACTGAAGCTCCATACAGCTCCATGCAAGGCCAGTCTGGGGCGTGGTGACCATGCAAGACTTGCCCTGCATACTGAATCTGACACATGGGACGAGTCTTTGTACCCATTATGGACCAGCCCTAGATGCAGTGCCGAGGCAGTGCAGGCACTGTACGTAGCATGCACCCCACTGAAATGTGCATGTCAGCTTCAGTCCCCATGTAATGTGCAGCCCATACCTGTGAGTTCTGCACACCATATGCAGCACGGAGGGACGGAGCCAGCACATGCTGCACATGTTGTGTGGGGCTGGTTTGAGATCCAGGCTATTGACAGACATTAAATTTAATCCAATCTCTGATCCTAACAATCACATCTCTTGCAATGGCACATGTACAGGGCAGGAAGTGCAATTATGGTATCAGGGATCAGATCCCTATCCTGCCCTATTGCTGGTGCTGAGGAAACCCAGGATCATGATCTTGGGCTCTCCTTATATCTGCAAGGAGCAAGCCATGTGCTTACTAAGCCCAAGGACTGGACTGCCAGTCTGTTGACTGGTGCTCCCAGCTGCAGATGCACACCAGAACCAGGAGTGCACTGGCTACACCTTCAATCTGAGGGGCAGTGGGAACGAGCCACAAAATGATTACAAAAAAATGTATTTAATAATTTTGTTGCTTATTCCCTCCTTTATTACACTGTTAATTGCATGAATGTCTCACCAGGTTACTACTTAAGATATGATTAACTATTTACATCTGCCAGAAGCCCTAGAGGCAGCACTGTGGGCCAAAAAATAGGGCTTCATGGACCGAATCCAGCCTATGGGCTATATCTTTAACACCTCCAGTCTAATTAATTTATTTAAAGAGATAACAGTACAGGCACTCATCAGGCTTCTGACACAATTGGTTCCTGAAAGCCACATCTTAAGTCAAAACATAACTCAGAACCAATTTTCCCATAAGAAACAATTTTATAAATGGGGGATTGGTTCCTGAACCAAGGCCCAACACCCTGTTTTCACCCAAAATAACCCAGAATGTTGTACTCAATCAATTATAGATGAGTAATATAGGTACATTAATATATTTATAATGTAAATAGCAATCATATTGATTTGGAAGGACTTCTTTGAGGTGACTTTGATGGACTTTTTGAATGACTCTTGATTGGTCTTTTTGAAGGGTTCTTGGATGGAGTGTTCTCAGGAGTCTTGGCTGCAGGTTTTTCTGGAGACTTGTCTGCTTTCTTAAAAAAAGTGTCCAAGGAAGTTTGGACAGATGTTCTCCAGGGAAATGGGCGACACAGCAAACTGGCTCACTGGCATGGCATTGGATCAAGTGTTGTAAAGTTGAAACTGATGTCAGAAGGTTGAAACAGGGTGTCAATTTATAAATGTTGTAAGTGCAAAATGTTGTAACTCAAAATGTTGTAAGTCAAGGACTGCCTGTAGTCTTTGCCATTTCATTTAGAGTTCAACTGATGTTTCAATTTTCTCACTGACTCAATATGGTTTGGTGTCTCAGGGCAGCTATACATGAGTAGCAAGGCTGCTCCAATGCACTGTAATTACCATGCTGCTCTGATGTAATTACCACACTCCAGCTGACTCTAGCATCTTGTATAACAGCATCCCCGCACTGAAAAATGGTTTCATAGTTTCATAGTTTCTAAAGTCGGAAAGGACCTGAACAGATCATCAAATCCGGCCCCCTGCTCTGGGCAGGAATGAATGCTGGGATCATAATACCCCAGCAAAGTATCTATCAACCTCTTCTTGAAGACCCTCACGGTAGGGGAGAGCACCACCTCCCTTGGGAGCCCATTCCAGAGCCTGGAAGCCCTAACTGTAAAGTAATGCCTCCTGATATACAGCCTGAACCTACTCTCAATCAATTTGTGGCCGCTGTTCCTTGTTATCCCTAGTGGTGCCTGGGTGAAAGGAACCTCACTTATTTTCTGCTGCCCCCCTGACAAGGTTATAGACAGCCACCAGATTGTCTCTCAGTCTTCTCTTGTGGAGGCTGAATAGGTTCAGGCCCTTTGGTCTATCTTCATAGGGCCTGGCCTGCTACCCTCTGTCCATGCGAATGGCTCTCCCCTGGACCCTCTCAAGGTTAGCCACTTCCCTCTTGAAGTGCGGCACCCAGAACTGGATGCAGTACTCCAACTGCGGCCTGATCAATGCTGCATAGAGGGGAAGGATCACCTCCCTGGACCTGCTTCTGATGCATCTGTAGATGCATGACAAGGTGCGGTTAGCTTTACTGACTGTTTCCTCGCACTGGCGGTTCATGTTCATCCTGGGGTCAGCAATAACTCCGAGATCCCTTCCAGCTACTGTGTTGTTGAGAAGGGAGTTCCCCAGCCTACAGGTATGTTGCAGGTTCCTTCTCCCTAGATGCAGCACCTTGTACTCATCTGCATTGAATTCCATCCTATTCTAATCTGCCCACCCCTGTAACCTGCCAAGATCTAGCTGGATTCTGTCCCTCTCCTCCAGTGTGGCCACTTCTCCCCACATCTTTGTGTCATCAGTGAATTTGGACAGCATGCTTTCCATGATCATCTCCAAGTCGTTGATAAAGATGTTAAATAGCACAGGCCCCAGGACTGACCCCTGGGGAACTCTACTGCCCACATCCCACCACTCTCTGGGTGCGACCATCGAGCCAATTTGCCACCCATCTGACTGTGTAGGCATCAATGTCACGGTCGCTTAGTTTTTTTATGAACATGGGGTGAGAAACAGTGTCAAAGGCCTTCTTGAAATCCAGGTAGACAACATCCACCTCAATGACCGCATCCAAGGACTTTGTAACCTGGTGGAGGGGCACTTTAAAGATCATTTGATGAGCTTTAGTTAAAGTGCCCCCACCACCATTTTTGGCCTTCGGGAAAATCAGATATCTACAACTAGGGGAGCCATGCAGGAGCCCAAGGAAGCTGTAGCCCTGGTTTTAAATAGCCAGGGTGAAGTCTGTTGAGCAGACCTGCTCAACAGCTACTTTGTCTCAGTCTTCAGAAAAAATTACACTGCTACCAGAGAGCTAATAAGGATTATTTGGATAAGAAAAGAGACAAACTGAAGAATGAGATAACAAAAGAAACAGTTAGAGAACTTTTGCGGTGTCTGAATGCATTCATCAGGGCCTGATGAACCTCAGTCCCAGGGTACTGAAGAAACTAGCAGAGCTCTCAAAGCCCTTTGTAAAAATATTTATGAAGTCATTGGGGAAAAGTGAGGTACCAGAGGACTGGAAAACAACATAGCCCCCCTCTTTAAAAAGCACAAAAAGGTTTACCCAGGGAACTATATACTGGCTATCCTCATCTCAAGACTTGCAAGCATCTGGGTAAGGAAAGGCTGGTCATGAGCAGCCACTATCTTCTTTGGCAGTCCCTCACAGTTGAGGATGATTGACTTCCATTATTGTCTTATCTGTGTGCCCAAAGATGGCTGATAAGGCCTTTCCAGGATCGATGGACTCTACTGAAGCGTAAGCAGCCAGTATGGATTTATTACAAAAAAAGTGCCAAATAAACGATATTTCCTTTTTCAATAAGATCACAAGATAAGGTAGTTGGGTAGATGAAAGGAATGAAGTGGACAGGAAGTACCTGGATTTCAGCAAGGCTTCTGACAAAGTCCTACATGACCATAAACAAAATGAAGAAATGTAGGATAGACAAAACTATTGCAAAATGGATAGACAACTGCTTCAATAGCCACATGCAAAGGATAAGGATAAACAGATCCAGATCAGAATGGCAAGTAGTTTTGAATGGAGTCCCACGGGGGGGTCTGTCCAGGCACAGTCCTCTTCAATGTGTTTATTAATGATTTGAATGCTGGAAAAGCATTTATTGAGCAGATTTGCAGATGACAAAACTGGAAGGGATTGCAAATACACTGGAGGACAGGTGCGCAATTCAGAAGGATCTTGACAGATTGGAAAGTTAGGCTGGGACTAACAAAATCAAATTCAGTGTTGACAAATGTAAGGTACCACACTTTGGGAAGCATAATTAAAAACACAAATACAAAATGGGTAACAACTGGCTGGAAGTACTATGGAAATGGATCTGGGAGACTTGGTGGATCACAAGCTCAATGTGAGTCTACAGCGTGACACAGCTGCACAAAGGGCAAATAGAAATTTGGGCTGTGAAAAAGGAGCATTAGACACAAGATACAGGAGGTGATTGTGCCCCCCTTACTAGGCGCTGGTTAGACCTCACTTAGAGTAGTGTGTACCATTTTAGCTTCCGCAGTTTAAAAAGGAATGTGGAGAAATTCAACAGAGCTTGGAAAGCAAACCATACAAAGAGAGGCACGTCCAGCTTACAGAAAAAGCAATTAAGAGGCAATATGATAGCAATCCTCAAATATCTGAGGAGCTGCCTTAAAAAAAGAAAGAAGGGAAAACTTTGTATTTCTTGCTGCAGATAAGACAGTGAAATGGACTGCCTAGAGAAGACGTGACATTTGTATCACAGCAGATATTCAAGAAGAGGTTGGATAAGCTTTGGCCAGAGATGATCTAGGTCCTAGGAGTATTCTATGGGTATTTCCAATGCTTCTGGGATTTCCAGCTTGCCACATGGGACTGTTTGCCACACGGGGCTTCCCCCTCCCCACCACTCCTGCTGCTTCATCTCAGGGGAGGAGGATTTTTCACCTTCCTCAGAAACACTGGATGCTGCTGTGACCAAGGCAGAGGATTTTGACTGGGGTTTACCAATTCTCCTGCTACAATTAAAGCCCAGAAATTTCTTCCTAGAGAGCCTTGCCCCTCTGCTCAGAGTCAAACTAACTGCCACATTTGGGGTCAGGAAGGAATTTTACCCCATGGTCAGACTGGTATGGAAAGTAGGGATTTTTAACTCTCTCTGCAGTGGAGAGTGCATCCCTCTTCCTTAGATCTTTTGAGCATACTTTAACAGCAGCAGCAGGACACTCTCCACCATTGTGCCATAGGTTAGCCTGTGGATCAGAGTTGATTGTGTAGTTTTAGTAAGAGGTTAGACAAAATTTTTTATGAGATGGTTTAAATAGGGATGGTCCTGCCTCAGGCACGGGGGTGGACTAAATTAGTGTTTCTCAGCCTTTTTTGTACCAGGACCCATTTGTAAACATTGATGGCCAGTCCTGACCCAGTAAATAGTTTAAGCAGAAAACACACAAGTATTTTGGCCTCAAATTACTTATTGCACACTACAAGTTGAAGCAGTCTTAATTTTAAAGACAAAATCAACAGCAACAGGAAACAATATTAACATGTGGCCCTCCATTACACTCAAGTGGCATTCATCATTGTGTATTCTGCACAATGCAAATTTCTGGTACCCCTTGCTCCTGACTCAAAGCCCCTGGCCCTATTGGTGTCCCTCATTCTTGACTTGCAGCCCCCTGGCCCTGCCAATGCCCTTTACTCCTGACCCACAGCTAACTGGCCCTGCCCCTCATTCCTGAGCCACAGTCCCCTGCCGCCCCAGGCCATGCTGGTGCCCCTCTCTCCCAACTCACATCTTCCTATCCCCCCAGCCCTTCGGAGGGGGGCGGCAGGAAGGGAGGCAGCTGTCCTCATTCTACCTGGACCAAAGCACAATTGTTGCAGTGGCTTTGATTCATAAAGGTGGCAGTGGAGTGAGTCTGGCCTCGGCACAGCCTGGAGGGAGGAGAGGGGCTGGGGCTCCCACACCATATCAGTTAGCCTAACCATGCCCCCCACCCTCAGCAGTATCTCGTGGCCGCCCCACCCCTGTGAGCATGGGCACTGGGCCTGGTGCAGCTCCCCATTGCCCCCAAAGTGTCTCCCCACCCACCTCTCCACTGGAGGGGTAGATACCACCCCCCTGCAACCCTTACCCTGCCGCAGTCCCAGCACCCAAACATCTTCCTCTAGCTCCAGCATGTACCCTCCCTACCTCACAAACCCATCCTTTCCAGACACCCTTCCCCCCAACACATGAGTGCTCCCCCCCACAGCTCCCCAGAGAGTCCCCATACCTTAGTCTTCCAATCCCCACTCCCCACAGACTTACAAGCATCCAGCTGCCAGGGGTGCTCCCACCACCCTGTCTGACTGTATGCCAGCCACATGCATGTGCACAGGCAGATACATTTGGCACCCCTTACCTTCAATCACCCCAAGAGCTCCTCGTAGGCTGGAAGGCCATAAGCTTGCAAAGGTAAACTTGTGCTTTCCCACATTTTTCTGTGACTAGTCACAACCCTTTCAAATATTCTTGCGACCCACTTTTGGGTTGTAACCCATGGGTTGAGAAACAGTGGACTAGATGACCTTCAGACCCGCTTTTCTATGATTCTACAAGTCTTTGAAATCTTGAATTCATCATAATCATGGAAAACGGAAGACAGAATAAAAGCCTGCCTGCTTGACTTCTCTGACAGTTGATGGTACATGAAAAATGGAGTATGAATGGAGACTTACTATCACTGGTGTTGGAACAGAAATGTATTTTGCCCTTGTGTCACTGGCTGCAGCGGAAAGGGGAGACTCAGCCCCAGAAAGAACCTTGCTGTACTCTATTACAGGAAGGCATGGAAATTCATGCTTTAAAACAATACTAGTGAGAGGACATGCTTAATTAACATATCCTTGGCCATCAGGACAAATGCACTTTCCAGCCAACTGTTGACTTTGAGTACAGATGAGAATTGCCTTCTTCTTTTCTACATTTATTAAAAGGAAGGATGCTGAGACAGCTCCCCCTCATGATTGTCCATCTGCTACCAGTCTTACACTGATTTTGCAAAGCTAACACTTATAAAATTTTTGTGGTGATTTCCATGCCAGAAATGAGTAGAAGTGCACAATGCCCACTAGCTTAAAAGCACTTGCTTCCTGCTAGGTCTTGTCCAAATGGTGTAGGCTCCCCATTTACATGAATGAGTGAAACAAAATGAAGACCAAGTCCCCAAAGGTTCCTATTACCAGTTTTGATACCTTAGAAAAAAGATCTTCTGGGATCCATTTCCCATCAGATTAGTGATAGACTGCAGTGAATGTTAACAGCATGAAAAGCTTTTGTTCTTCACAAGGACTAGATTTAACCAACCTCCTAATGCTGTACTAACTGTGAATGTGTAATACTACAAAAAAGGATTTCTGCATGGTTAGAACTTGCACTGTGTACCAAAGCAGTTATCATGTATATCACAATGGTAATGAGAATGATGTCTCACACAGCTCTCTATATGGCTGTTCTAGGGATCAAAGGGCTTTGCAGGTTATTGTACAATCTGCATTAGAAATAAGCTTTTTATACAGGCCTATGCCAGAGCAGATGATCTGAGCTTTTATCATGAGTCAAAAACATATTTCAGCTGCTTTTCAACTGCATTTCAAAGCCAAGGAAGAGTAAAAAGAGTATCATATCAGTAAATTAGGTGCCTAAATTGTCTGTTGTATTACTGAAAAAACACCATGAATAATAATAAGGAGGCCAAAAGGCTGCGTAAATCTCAATAGAAAGAATGCCTTTGATGTGAAACATTTCTCTTTTTCAGCATTCAGACTTCTCCCTCCTTCACTTCAAAGCCTTATGATTCAAAATGAATAGCAGCATTTAACAGCCTGCATGGATAGTAACCAATCTAACTTCACTCACGGTGCACTTAATGTGACTTACAAGGAAACCCCAAACAGATTATTGAGCATTTCTGTTCTACTTTTCTCTACAGGATGACACAGTGTAAGCTCAGACAGCACAGTATTGAGTACAGAATAAATGCTTGATAATGTTGTAAGATTAGATAGATGTTGCACATTACACTTTTCAACTGTATATAGTTTAAGTCTGTTTCACTTCTGTCTGACCCTGTTAGAAGATATAGGAAGAGCTTTACTCATCTGTCACTGATTCACTGGTGATCATCAGCTTAATAGTGAACAATCACTTGACTACACAGCCCTACAACCCCCTGTCACTCCCCGTAATGGAGTGGGAATAAATGAGAGAGAGATCTTCCAGGTTTGGGGACAAATAACACACACAAATAAGGTAATGAACTATTGTAGCTAAGCAAGTGGCTCTCAAATTTCATCTGGCCATGTACCTCTAAACAAAATAGCCCTGAGCTGCTGATTTACCTTTTGGGGCCTACCATCCAGCCTTTCCTTTTTTTTCTTGCTAACTGGTTTTATCTCATATTGATGTCACAGACACTGTGGCTGGAAAGTACAATCAGTAATGTAATAAATTGTCTCTATCTTTGTAAGGAAAGACAAATCCATATTAGCCTAGTGATGATTTTTTTTCCATTGGATATAGAGGAAAGAATTAAAAATGTGACTGTCATGAGGGCATTTTTTTCCTCAGTACGACTTTAAAAAACATAGAGTATAATTAAACTGAGAATCATTGTAGGTTTCTATTCATGAAAAAGCAATTTGAAAAATCCACTGATCCACAAATTAAGGACATCTTGTTTTGTACTGCAATGCAATTAAACATCTTGTATGGGGAAAAACAGAAAGACCAATGATAATTCTAAATACCAAATTATACTGTAAGAACCCTGAATTTTCACTTTGCAGTTTTCCCAGCAGCTTTTTCTTAAGGAAATAAAAAGGAACATTAGAAACATACAATACAGAGTCTGCTTGAAATTCTGCAGGGAAATGAGAGTATGATATCCCACTAAATTGGCACTGGCTCAAATTGTGTTTCTGCAAGACTAATGAAATGAGAAATGTTGTTTCAAGCTTCATGCCATGTCAGACAATATAAAACTAAAATGCCCTTGAGTTAATCAGAACAGTCTATTCAGCATAATTCACTCATTCCAAACGGCTACTGAGCTGGTTGGAAATAGCAGTGTACTGGTAGGCTTGTTCTGGATAATAGTATGGACTTAATTGCTGAATTAGGAGGTAGCTAGAGTGAAGTATATATGCTTTCTATAAGAAAAATGCTTGTTTCTATTTAAAACCAAACGATACACCTTGAATGAAAAAAAAGTCCTGATTTATTAAGCATCTTTTCGAGGCTTCCTAGAAAGGTAGAAGAAAGCCAACAATACCTTGCTGTTGCAGGGAAATAGAATTATGAAGTTACGTACTATAGGCAATAAATAAACACCCAGCAGGAGACAGAGACGGGAAGAGGAAAGAAATCTTCCTGGAAGACATACTGATATCCTTTGCTGCCTTTTCAACATGTCATGTATTATCTTGTTGATCTGATTTCAATACTTCACACCAACATGAATAAATACTTCTTTCAGTTTATTTGCAGAAGCTACTTTATCCTGATACAAGGGTATTCTTAACTTCAGAAGCGGTTCAATATAAAGATCTCTTCTGTCAAATCACTGCTTCTTTTTCTAGACTACTTGTGGTCCCAAAGGTGGCTAATTCAATTGCACTGGTATATTGAACTGATCTTGGCAACATTAATCAAGTTTCCCATGGGCAGTGAGACTTACCAGGCATTCTCCAGTGATATCATCACAGAACTCCGCATGGTCAAAACATGTACACGGCTCACAGATTCCACCAAAAATAGTGCCATTTACTCGCCGATGCCTAGGCCAGCAAGACTGCAAGAAATACCACACATTTGTCAGATAGTGAGGCAATATATTTTATTCTTTTAAATAAAAAGTGTTGAAGTTGGCAGATTCACTGAGAAAATGTACTTGTTAAATGGCGAAAAAATACTGAAACTTAGAGAGCTATTCGTCCTGGTACTGTGGCTTTGCACTGACCTTAGATTTATTGGCAGGTGTAGGATTAGAGGAAGCTTTAACTTGATCTTTCTTCTGAAATGGTAAAATAAAGCAAAGAAATGAAGAACTGAACTATGATAGAGCCAAAGCAAGAGGTGCAGATTGAAAAATAGCCAGGAGACAAACTGCTGAAAGACAGAGAAGGAAAAACAAAACAAAATGAAAAACCTAACCAAGGGGACCATATTGAAAAATTCAGCTGTAAACAACAATTACAATATAATTTAGTCTTTCTTGAACAAGACGTTGCATTAAATTAAAATCTGGTTTTAAAACAAAGTAGGCCTTTTTATTTAGGCATTTTTACTATATATGTGTAATATTTTCCCTTTAAAAGGAACTTCTGAAATGATTAAAAATGTAGATACAATATTAAATACATACTTAGATTAACCTGAGCAAAGGTGACACCTTACAACAGTGATCCATCTACAAGAATTCTGCTTTTTCTTTGTTAATAGCAAAACAACAGGGACAAGTCTTCCTTACAATATAGGTATTGAAGAAAAGTCTTTAGAGTTTTCACAACTGCCTTCCCCTCTAAGGTTGTTCACGTGGTCCAAGAATGTTGCACCATAAGTGGCACATGGCATGCTGTCCCAATCGTTGCACATGATGGGGTGGTCCTTACGTTATAGAGATCAATTTATTAATTTAACAATGTTTTCCAAACAACCTACAGGTAACAAGTGATACCATTTCCCCTTTTAAGGGATGTTGCTTTATAATACAGGTCCATGCCTATAAGGAGATAACTTTGAAGATTAATTAAAAAAAAAAAAAAGAACCACTTTGAGAAAAGACATTTAGTTGTTGCTTTTTTGTTTTTGCTAGGTATTTTTCATGAAGACATACAGGAAGATGTCAAATTCATAAGAGAAAAAGCCTTAAACAGAAATGTACTTTTTTTTGCTTATTGTGTAGAAAATATAAATAAGTGCCTAAAAAGTCTCTGTGGGTGCGTCCACATGAGACGCCCACTGCTCAGTTGTTACTGCACAATCATTTAGTCCTTGCACAACCAAGTACTAAATGACTGCACAGTAACTGGCCTTACTGTACAGAAGCATCTTGGCATAGTTGCCTAGTGATGCTTACAGTGCAGTAGCTCATTACTACTGTACAGGAGCTCTTACTACTGCACAGTAGCATTGTATCATGGTTCTTGACCGGCAATGCTACTGCACAGTAGTAATGAGCTACTGTGCAGTATTAATAAGCTACCATGCAGTAACCGTCTCATGTTGACACAGCCTATATGTTCAAATCTTTTCTCCTCTCTGTACACACAGATATTTTTTTTCCTAGAAACAATTAATATTATAACACAGGCATTTGTATAAGTGCCATGTTGCATGATTTTAGGCTGAGAGTTTACTCAAGGGCCTAGATGCCTATTCCCATCCTGATTTAGTGGGGTATAACATTAAGGTTATTTCTCTGATGGGGATAAGATTTAAAGAAAGGAAATAAGATAGATTCACAGGGAGCAAGCATATTCCCAGATAGTTATGGAAGCAAAAACAAAACACAAGAGACATAGGCAGATCTAGTGGAGAACAGGTGGTATGGTGTATCATCACATACAACACAAAATATATTTTTCTCCAAATAAAAGGAAACTAAAAGCTTTACTAAAAAGCTAGGGGCATAGCTATTACTCAGTAAAAGATTGAACCATACACAATTATAACTTTATTGGAATGTGCATTTATTTGCTATATCATATATTTTGCACAACAAACTAGACAAAAATACTCAAAAGATATTGTTTTTTTAGTCCTGTAGTCATTAGAATTAAAGGTACATCTCTTTTTCAGATTCATAAGACAAAATCTAGCTTTTCTAAATACCTTGAAAATGCATCCAATGCTTCACTGAAAGTTATTTACTCACCTGAGTTAATACTTACCTGAAGGAGCATACAGACATTATACCTAGGTTGGTCTCAGTAAATATAGACTGATCTAAACTTATAATTGTACAGATATACACACAGACTGGTCTACAACGGCACAAGCAATTTAGAATAGATTGTGTCCAAGGTACATGAAATCAAGACTGATTCAGGCCAGAGCGATCTATTGAACATCTGTACTGTTCCCCTATTGAATCAAGTTACATAGCTGTTCTCCAGCATCCCAGTGTGCTTTGTGGCCACCCCCCGGTTCTCCCTGGTGGGGAAGCATGCTTGCAACTTAACCTGCACTAGGATTCTCTGGCCAAGTACCCAGCAGACCCTGTCCCCAGGCTGTCCTAGAACCAAGTGACAGCTGGTGGGGGGAAATGTGGTAGCTGTGTCCCCTGTACAGGCCCTGGGATCCAGGCCCTGGAGTCCCTGGATCATGCCTTCACACCCCCAATACCTCATCATGGAGCACCCCACAACCTACACTCACGTCCCAAGACTGAGCCCAGAAGCTCTGCACTCAGGAACAATCCCATGGACCTTGGCCCTGGCCCTTGAGCACACAGTTAGGGACCCCCACACCTTCAAGCCCGCACCTTCAGACTCCGGCACAGCCCCATGGATCCTGACCCTGGCACTAACACATCCAGCTGGGGACCACCAGACTCTAGCACAGCCCCATGGATCCCACATCTCAGTGGCCAGACCCAGGCACCTTGCAACCCATATCCCTGCATGGTCACTCCCACACGCCCCGAGCAAGAGCCAGTGTGGACAGTTCACTACTAGGACAGGGTGGGAGGGGTAGAACCTCAGGACTGAGCTGGCATGAGTGTGATCCTGTCACCTCCATGGCTTGGCCACTGTTGGTAGGTACAGGGGCTATGTGCACCTGGTGTGCTGCCAACGTTTTTTTAGCCTGCAGGTTCTGGAGCACTGGGACCCAGGGGAGGGGTATGGGTCCCTGCCAGGGGAGGGGCATGCCAAGGTTTTTTTAGCCTGCAGGTTCTGGAGCATTTCGTTCTTCTTATCCATTATTGGAGTTCAGTGGGATTGGATAACTTCTAATGGAACAAATATCAATCCAGACCTCTAACCAGACACTGTGTAAGTAAATGAGCTGGAAAGTACCTTATGTCATCTATCTCAATACTTATTATTATTTATTTTCCGCATTTCTACAGCATTTGGAGCTCAAGTCAACTGCCACAGGTTGATAATGTTATAAATATATACACACAGGACATCACCTTTTCAGAACAGGATATTAAAAAAAGAAAATTTAGCACCTTATCAGTAAATGTATAGATGCCTGAGGTTTGAGGAAACAGAATTTTGGCAGTGTAACCCAGAAATCAAGAGTTTAACCATTTCTAATATTTCTAATAATGTCATTTATCTATCCCTAATCTCAAGTACTATTGTCTGTGGGAGATTCCAGACCTCACAGATTCTCCCTCCCCAATCCTTATAAGAATTAAAGTCATCTTGTCATGGGCTTGAATCAGCACCTTGTGATTTTTGTAACAAATCAAAACCAGCCAACAGTAACACTTTGAATTTCCAGTACAGAATGCTCAAAAGATGGAAATTGCATAAAGGAATACAAGGAAATCATGCTCTTCTTGCTGACATTCAGTATAAAATTAAAAGGCTAAATTTCTTGAAAAGAATCCTCTACAGTATGTTATTCTCTTAGCCCAAAGTCTCCAATCATGCAACTGAGAGCACAGAAGCTTGGATCCTGCATCCACACAGAATCCTATCAATTATACTACTGTGATCTTCACTGTTAATTGTAGGATCTGGGCTTTAATGTGTATCAGATCCATGGGAAATGTTATAAACTGGTGGTAATTGTGAATCATTTGACCAAAATAAACAAGGGTATCTGACTTTCTGGAGGTCTGGTTGTAACATCCTGGATGATGTGGAGATCAGAAAATTTGAAACAATCAAGATGAGAAATGGGCAAAAGGTTGGAGAGGGAATTTTAGCAGCATCAAGGTAGATAAGAATTGTACCATGTTCTAAGGTGGCAATAGTCAGATTTAGAGACGGTTGAAGACATGGGACAACTAAAATTTCTGGCTTGGAGATCAAAGTTAAAATCTGAATTAGGAAGAATAATAGAGAAGTCAACACATGACTGGGCCTTCTCAAGTAATTGTATCTACTCCAAAAAGCTGCATCTAAGTTATATTTTCATCTGATTGTGTTCACATCTGTATGATTTTGATACGAACCTCCACAAATTCCTTTAGGTCTTCTTTCTAGATTAGTATTTCTAGCCCCAGCAACACACAAAAGCATTTGGCATGAAATGAGACTCTAAGCCCTAAATATCATATATAAGCATGGGATGCTTTAAAGAAAAAGAGAACTGACAAGGAAACGCCTAGAGTGTCTGTGTAAATGGCACATTGTTTGTAGTGTTGTGAAGCAGAGCGTCTTGGTGCTTGAAACCACTTCCTCAGAGGCATAGCTTTTGAAGAATGTTATGTTCCTTACCTACCTCAAGCCATGTTCTTTATAAGTCAGTTAAGCATATGTGTAGTTATGTGCACACACAATGCACATATGTTAGTGAATCTGTGTGAATATGTTCACATTTTGAATGCATGATTACGTTAAACTTATAACCTTCAACAACAACAGGAACAAAAGGAAAACCATAAATAGCAATACACTAAAACACTGAAGGACAAAAGGAGAGTTTCAATAACAGCAATGCTAGTAATCCAGTTCACTCAACACAAGCTATATAATTGCCATTTTCCTTCTAGTATTCAAACACAGCACATGTTTCACATGTATGAATCAGTGAACAGTATCTCTACATCCATCATTGGTAAAATAAATAAAAAAGCTGAAGAGCCAACAGAACCTCTTTCCTTTGTTTTTGGAAAAATGCCTTTCCTCCATAATGTAATGTGCAGATTATTGGGCTTTGAACTATTTTCAAATATTGAACAACATCCTAAGAGCCTCCTGAGCATTCCAGCACTACTTTAAGATGATGAGGCACCTCAGACTATCATATATTCATCTAAAAGCAGGGCTGGATGGGCCCTCAAGGGGCCATTTAATCCAGTTTCCTGCCTGACAATATCAAATGGTCACAGAACCAGTAATGTATAGGATCCTGCCTCTCTTCTTAGATTTCATAGATTTCATAGACATCAGGGCTGGAAGGGACCTCAGGAGATCATCGAGTCCAGCCCCCTGCCCAAAGGGCAGGAAGTCAGCTGGGGTCATAGGATCCCAGCAAGATAAGCATCCAATTTACTCTTGAAGGTGTTCAATGTAGGTGCTTGAACCACCTCCGATGGCAGGCTGTTCCAGACCTTGGGGGCTCGGACAGTAAAGAAATTCTTCCTTATGTCCAGCCTGAAACGGTCTTGCAGGAGTTTGTGACCATTTGACCTAGTCATCCCTTGGGGCGCTCTGGTGAACAAACGTTCCCCCAGATCCTGGTGGTCACCCCTGATAAACTTATAGGTGGCCATCAGATCACCCCTGAGCCTACGCTTTTCCAGGCTAAAGAGTCCCATGTCTCTCAGCCTATCATCGTAAGATCTGTTTTCCTGACCTCTGATCATGCGCATGGCTCTCCTCTGGACTCTCTCAAGCTTCTCCACATCCTTTTTGAATTGTGGAGCCCAAAACTGGACGCAGTACTCCAGCTGCGGCCTCACCAAGGCCAAGTACAAGGGGAGAATGACGTCCCGGGATTTGCTCAAGAAGCATCTATATTGCAAGCCAGCATTTTGGTCGCTTTATTAGCCGCAGCATCGCATTGCAGGCTCATGTTCATCTTGTGGTCAATGATGACCCCCAAGTCTCTTTCTTCTGTAGTGCTATCCAACGTAGCACTGCCAAGCCTATAAGGATGCTGCAAGTTTTTCCTCCCAAGGTGGAGAACCTTGCATTTTTCAGTGTTAAACACCATCAAGTTCTCGTCTGCCCATTTGCTGAGCTTGTCCAGGTCAGCCTGGATCACCCGCCTATCTTCTGGCGTGGATGCTTTGCCCCAAAGTTTGGTGTCATCGGCGAACTTGGCCAGTCCACTCCTGACGCCAATGTCCACATCGTTAATGAAGATGTTGAACAGTATGGGTCCAAGGATAGAGCCTTGAGGGACCCCACTGGTCACAGGGCACCACGATGAGTGACTGCCATCAATTACAACCCTCTGGGTCTGACCACGGAGCCAATTACCCAGCCAGCGGATTGTGGTGGAGTCAAGGCCACAACTGGCCAGTTTGGCCAAGAGGTGATCATGGGATACCAGATCAAAAGCTTTTTTGAAGTCAAGATATATGACATCAATTTCTTCTCCCTCGTCCAGGTGATAGGTCACCTGATCATAGAAGGAAATGAGATTGGTCAAACAAGACCTACCCGCAACAAACCCGTGCTGGCCATTCCTTAGGATGTTAGCCTGGGCCAGTCCATCAAGGATGGCCTCCTTAATAAACTTTTAGGCTAATGGGCCTGTAGTTATCTGGATCCACTCTCCTCCCTTTCTTGAAGATCGGTACCACATTGGCCTTCTTCCAGTCTTCGGGCACTACACCAGAGCGCCAGGAGTTTTCAAAGATCCGTGTCAGGGGCTGGGCTATGACGCTTGCCAGCTCCTTGAGTACCCTGGGGTGCAGGTTGTCAGGGCCGGCTGACTTGAAGGTATCCAGCTTCTCAAGATGTTCCTTCATGAGGTCAGCATTTATGGAGGGTAGGGGATCCCCATCACCCAGATCTCCCTGTCCCATAGCAGGCATGGGCGTCCCATGGGACTGAAGAAAGACTGATGCAAAGTACCTATTTAATAGGTTGGCTTTTTCCTGGGTGTCAGTTGCCAGTTGCCCCATCTGGTTTAGCAGGGGTCCAACGTTGCCCTTGCTTTTCCTCTGGCTCCCCACATATCTGAAAAAGGACTTTTTGCTGTCCTTGATGCTTGAAGCTAGTTGGAGTTCAGTTGCAGCCTTGGCTTTCCTGGTTTGCTCCCTGCAGGACCAGACCAGCGCAGAATAATCCTCCTTGGAGGTGAATCCCGTCCTCCATCCTTTGTAGGCTTTCCTTTTTAGCTGCAGGAGGTCCACTAGGTCCCTGGAGAGCCAGGAGTGCTGCTGTGCCTTCTTGCTGCCTTTCCTCCGTGTTGGAATAGATTTAGCTTGTACATTGAGGATCGCTTCCTTGAGAAGCAACCACTCTTCTTGAACTCCCATCTCCCTGGGGTCATGGTCCCTAAGGGCCTGACCGACAAGCCTCTTGAGCTTGTCAAAGTCGGCTTTTCTGAAGTCAAGGACTTCTGTGTTGCTGACTGACTTGCTAGCTTTACGGCAGATGGTGAAGGTGATCAGCTCGTGGTCGCTGTCACCCAGCTTCCCATCGATCACTAGGTTGCCGATTAGGTCGTCCCCCATAGCCAGTACCAGGTTGAGCAGCGCTTTGCCTCTCATTGGCCCATAGACTTCTTGAGCCAGGTAGAGGTCATCCACACACGAGAGAAAGCTTTGCAACCGCTCAGATTTTGCTGAGTGATCTTCCCACAAGATGTCCGGGTAATTGAAGTCACCCATGACAACCAAGGTCCTGGAACAAGCGGCCTCAGTCAGTTCCTGGGCGAACTCCTGGTCAAGCTCAGGACTTTGAGTGGGAGGTCTGTAGTAGACTCCCACCGTTGTGACCCCTGTGCCGTATTCCCCACGAATTTTACCCAGAGGGTCTCTAGCTGTCCATGCTGGTCACCAACATCAGCTTGCAGGGACATGTAGCTTTCCTTTACATAGAGAGCTACACCTCCACCCCTTTTGTCAACACGATCCCTCCTGTACAGGGTATAGCCCTCTATACCTGTGGTCCAAGAATGGGTAGAGTCCCACCAGGTCTCCGTTATCCCAATGACGTCATAATTCTTTGCACTGAGCAGGAGGATGAGCTCCTCTTGCTTGTTGCCCAGGCTCCTGGCATTAGTGTACAGGCAGGCAAGTGTCCCCTTGGGGGCTCTTGCCTTGCCCACAGATTGTGCCAGGGTTGGGGCAGGGGTGGGCTCCCTTAAGTGCCTTGGTCTGCTGGCTTTGCAAGGGTTGCTCAGCAGGCCAGCAGTGGCAGTAGTCCCTCCAACCCCCAGCAGGCTTAGTTTAAAGCCCGGTGGAGCAGGTCAGCCAGCCTGGCTGAGAAGAGCCTCCTCCCCAGGACGGAGAGGTGGAGGGCATCTCTTCCCAGCAGTTCGCTGCCTCTCATGCCAAAGAGCGGGCTGTGGTCATGGAAGCCAAAGCCTTCCCGATGACACCAGCTCCGCAGTCTTTGGTTCACTACGTGGATCCTCCTCTCCCTCCTCAGCCCATGGCCCGAGACTGGGAGGATCGACGAAAACACCACCTGAGCTCCCAGACCCCTAAGCCCCACTCCCAAATCCCTCTAGCGCCTCATGACCTGGCTGGGGGTGCTCCGAGCCGTGTCATTGGTGCCCACATGAATAAGGAGCATGGGATAGTGGTCTGTGGGCCAGAGGAGCTTTGGGATCCTCTCCGCAATGTGTCGGATGCGGGCCCCCGGGAAGCAGCAGACCTCCCGGGCTAAGGGGTCAGGGTGGCAGATTGCCCCCTCAGTCCCCCGCAGGATGGAGTCTCCCACAACAAACACCTTTCGTTTTGTCTTACCATGGCATCATGTGGAAACTTCCCCATTATTTTATCCTGGACTAATGTAATCATTAACTGCTGTCATAGTTTGTGTTAAGATGCAACAAATACGTACCTACGTAGCCACCATGCACAGGGTCCTGTATCGTCTTTCAGCTCTTACAAAGCTATGTGTCAACTTAATTTTAATTTTTGCAATAAAGCTTTTATATCTATCTCTTGTGAACTGAAGTAACTAAGCAAGGAAACACACAAGATTTATGTAAGAAATGGGACTTTGGGATCCAAAACCATGTCTTCTATATAATTAGGAACTTTGGAAATGATTACAAGAATTCTTAAAGACTACAAGGTTGCCAGTTGTGAATATGAAATTTTAAGCAGCAATTTCCTATATGATCCTAAATTTATTAACTAGGACAGCTTAATTGCTATTTTGCATTAAGGCAGATTGGAATTGCTGTACTATTGTGTCAACACAACCGCTTGCACGAAAGATACATCTCTTGACTCTCTTAATACTCTCTTAATACTCACTTCACAAGAGGTGCCACCATACCCTAGGGGACACTGACAAACCTCCACAGCAGTCGCCACATTCCTGCCAGTTGAATAACGATCAGCAGCTTCCAGACTGACCCCACTCAACCTATGTTTAACAAAAAATAGAACAATTAACTTGTGAATAAAGTACAGATTTTATAGCAGTATGTTTGCAGCTGGATGCAGCTGGGAGTTAATAATGGGCACGTTTACATAAGATCATGACAAGACCATGCTTTTGCACTAATGCATAGTTGAATTAGTCTACTGAGCATTAGCATCACTAAAAAGGGGTGTGCCAGTGTTACTGTGAAGTAGCACTGGTTACTGCACATTTAGTTAGTACCCGTTATTACAAATACTAAACATAATGCATTTTACATTTCCAATTTACAATGCACAGTAACTACAGCACATTAATGCATGTGTAGATGTACCCAGTGAGATTCATTATTCTGCACTTGTTTGGTTGCTTACAAATAAGGTAGTTGTTTATCGAGTGTCTCAATTTTCTAGTCCAATGTCTGCAGCTTTGTTGCTATTTCTATCCATTATATGAAGAAGAATATGGTCAGCACACATTAAAAACTCTCATAATACTGTATACGTAGCAGGAAGATTATTCTTAGTTTATAAGTTACATGTTTTGACTTCCATTAGAGATGTATATATAATAGCCTGCCTGTTAACAAACTGGTGCCAATGAACCTTACAGAATAAAATCGCTTTCTCCTCCTTAAACAAAATATTACAATTACTAAGCTTTGATTATGAAATACTCTTTTTTTTCTGAAGATTCATCTCTCTAAAAAGGATTTCACCTTTTCAGCTCTGTCCAGGAGAAAATCAATACCATTACACATGAGAAAGAGAGAAAGGGTATCTCCCTTGATCAGTCCCAGTTCTTCAAGTACCACAAAGAGAAAAGAGAGAAAGGTGGAAATTTCTACTATTTTTCTGTTCTTGCAGCAGAAAACTCAAAGGAAATGTAAAAGCCATACCTCGTGGACTTATTTAGGCATCTTAGAGATGTGACTGATATTTTTCTTAGTGGCAGCTAGCCCTAAAGCTGATCAACTTTGAACTTCCTTTCAGTTCCTTTGTGGAGTGTGGGGAGAGGAGGGTCAATAAATTAACAAATCAATACTAAGCTTGTGCAGTGTAAAGTCTAGCATATTCAGTCTTTTCTATAATGGATTAGGGCCAAACATAGTGCATTATTTTTATTAAAAACAAAATTTACCTTGGAACATTGAATCAGCAAGTCAAAACATCTGTCATCAGAGCTGATAGTTACTTTAATAATTATTTTAGTTAAAGGTCCCCCCAGGCTGTGGATTACTTGCAAGTTGATATATAATTGCCAGCAAGAAGTATGGGAGGAGAATGGCAAAGGAAAAGCAGGAAGGTTCTCCACATATGAGAATCAGGTGCAACAGAAACATAATAGGTAATTTTGCCCCACGATGGCAAAATTAATTTTGCCCACTGATGGCAGTCATGGCTGAGGTGGGGGAGGCAGCTATAGTGAGTCTTGCATGACCTCTAAATCAGTGCCTGGGCCTGGTCCACCCTGGATTACCGGCGATGCTGGTTTTTCTACTGGGCTATAAGAGAAATGAGCAACACTTAGAACAGTACTTCATGAATCACGAGCTGAGCTGACATTATGCCTTTCAGAAAGAGTCACCAGAACTTCATGAGCTGACATTATCCCTTTTGGAAAGGAGAAAACGCAGTCTTGCACTGCATCTGAAAAATTAATGTTGGGAGTTAATTCCTATCAGACTTCTAATTTGGGAGCTGATGAAGTTCAGATGAGCACCCTGGAAGAAGAGGCTTGATTACCAGGAGCTGAAAATTTTCTGAAGAAATGTCTTTTTAGAGGAAAAGGCCTTTTCACCTAGATGGCAATTTGCACTAAAAAAGTCCAATTTGCACTGGGGAGAAAACAAAAAATATTTGTCTTTTAAAACAAAAAGCATTGGCTTTTGGTTGCATAAAGGAACCTGAAAAAAACCTTGCTTTGAAAAAAAACACGAGAAAAGTATCCAAGAAAGAAAAAGACAAGTACATTTTTTTAAAATTCCAATGAAAGAAAATACCTTTTTCAAGCCAGCTGTATGGGTTTCTCCCAGAGAGAAAGAGATGACAGAAAAGGAGAGAAATGGCCTACCAGGAGCCAGGAGAAGGTTCTCTGGAGAATATAAGAACTATCCTTGTAAGAATAAGGCTTTTAGGGGGAGATTGAGTTAATTGCACATAAGGAATGCACACCTAGAGACTTTAATCCAAGTTGGCACCAGTGCAGAAGACTGGAACCCCTCCAATAAATCCCACCCCAGTGTAGGTAATGGTTGTTCACGGGTGAGTCTACAGCAAGATCTCACTCTCTCTTTTATCATTCTTTCCCTGCTCCTTGCTTCATCTCTATTCTGCAGTTACTTTTTTTTTAATTCTACTTACAGTGAAAAATCCCTTCTGCATTAGATATTAAAGAATTTGACTAGACAGTCAGAAAAAGGCACACAGTATATCAAAGAACTTAGGAATAAAGATGTATAAATGAAACAAAAATTGCTATCAAAACATTGAATCTCATTTGCCTGTTGAACTACAGCTAGTTCCCACCCAAGCCCATGCAATATCATTTACAACAATGAGACACCGTTACACACAGAAACATTCTGCCTGGTATTATGCTACATTTGCATGCACCGAAGAATTCCAATTTTCATTAGGTTCTGCTTTGGTAAATGGGATTTTAATGTGTTTAACAGTTTTCAGTGTTAAACAATTACTCATTGAAGAAAGCTGCAGTGCATTTTTTTTTTGTACTTCAATGCTGTAATTTTTATTCCTCAAATGCCATTCTGGTTTCATTAAAATACATAATGCTGGCAGTAATGGGGCACTGGATTCTAAAAATACATGCACAATCTGAGATTTACATCTAGACCAAATATTTAAGGTGACTGTTACTGTCAGCAGGCAACTGTTGACTTCTAAATACAAATAAGATTAAAAGGGAAGTGAATGTTTTAGGTGGTATCAGCTTAGTTTACTGTCTACTTTGGCAAGCATCTGAAATGCATTGGCTACATGAGGTTTCTGAAGTACTGGCCTGAACATTCCTCATTTGTCTTGTAGCTGATGTGATAGACTAAGGGACATTTCACTACTTTTCCTTTCTTATCCTCCTCCACTAAAGTTGGGAGTGATTCTACATGAGGTTGCAAGTTTGCCATTCTCTTTATTGCCATTTCTATCAGGTTCCACCGTGTCCATCTGCATCAGTCAAATTGGCAAAGGCTAAATTCATCCCTACTCGCCTTGTTGGAGCAGCCTCATGTTGGATTTAACATGATACAAGACAACTGTTCAATTCTTGCATTTTGCAATAGTGCTTCAGTGTATACTAAAGTAGCATTAGTTTTAATGATGCCCAGTTATAGTAGAATTCCTCAGTTGAAAGAGAATCAGAGAATCGGCTTTCAAACTGTCCGTTGCATTTTTACCTCTGCTGAGTGATTTTTTGTTTAGATAATAATCTAAGGAAGTCTCCTACTCTGGAGATAGAGCAATAATATACAAGTCATTCACAATCAAATGTTATTGCTTAATTCAGGGTTACAATATTAGTACATAAATAGGAAGTGCCTTCAAATAATTATACTGAAGCTTATACGGTTTCTAATGTTTACTGCCATTACATCAGGATAAAAAGATATAAATGGAAAGGGGAATGATCTTGAAGACTCAGGACACTTGGGTTCAATTCTCAGTGCTGTGACTGACTCTTTGCATAATGTTGATCAACAAACCATCCTGCTATGTCTCATGAGAAAATCGAATAACCCTCAAGTATTTACTGGCTGGAGAGGGTCCTCTGCACCTCCACCACACTCACAAGGAATACGGTCACTCATATGACCTGCTTGTTTCACACTAGGGACAATATGATCTCTGGGCACATATGGCTTATTTCAGAACCTATCAAACCTGCTTCTTAATTAATCGAGAGAGTTGCTGCTGAATGACACAAAGCACATCCTCTACAGAGGGAGCCTTGTCGGGCCAACAAAGAATGCTGAAAATTGGATCAAGTCCTTTACAAGATAGTAAATATAATTAGGCTAGGTCACTGTGCCTAAAGCACTTTACTATAATGATGTAGAATCTGAAAAAAATAAAAGAACTAGGCACACACTGAAAATCAGCAAAATAGACAGGACATAATGGGCAGGAAAGCACTGTCTTAATTAGGCTGTATGGTCTTGGGAAAAAGACCATACAGGTGAAATCATGGCCTCAATGGCAAAACTTATTTTAACTTGGCTATGATTTTCACACCATGTCTTCCTCTGTAGCGAGCAGCACTGAGCACACAGATGACACTCAATAAACAGTATTAATCAAAAAATCAAAAAGTCTTGAGAGTCTTAAAGGCTTTTCATAGTATTGATGATGTTATATACACATACAGAAAAGTATTTCAAACAACACAATGGGATGGGCCACAATTTTACCAGCTCTTGCTCTTTGTGAAGCAGCAACTAGGGATATTCTGCTCTTGGCCTTTCAAGGAGAGGGTAAAAGTGTGGCAGAAACTTAAAGCCATTTTTAGCTAACAGTATTACAAATAGAAAACGCATTCCAAAATTATTAACAATTACAATGACTTATTTATCATAACCCTACAGGGACCTACAATTCTGGCCACAAACCCAGCATATCTGGAGAGAAACGATCACAACCCTGCAAAGCACTGATTACAGCTCTTCATTCTGATCCACATACTTTTTGGGGTGAGTTTCTTTAAGACCAGTTATTTAAGACCAGTTCAACAGGCCAGTTTCCTTGTAACTCTCAAGGGTCTAGACTGCTATTTACCATACAGCTAAGGGGCGGCGCTACTGGAAAGTGTATAAAGCACTCCACTGGTTTAGATAGAGCATTCAGGAACGTAGGTTCTCAGCCCTGCCGCTGACTCACTGAGTGATCCCAGGTAAGTTATTTCTCTTTTCTATGGTCTGAATTTACCATCCACAAAAATGAGGGTTAACTATAATGAGGTTTTGTAAAGAGCTTTGAGGTCTACTGATAAAAAAAAAAAGTTCTATATAATAGCTAGGTATTATCTTTATGCCTATACCTTAAATTTATAGTTTGGGCTGTGCATACAGGCTCATAAAGTATATCTTTCATATTTGATCTGCTTAGGAATAAATATATATAGATATATTGAACATTAAGAGGGGTTCTCCTTAGTTCATGTGAGCTGTAGGACATCAAAAGGAGAGAGGAAAAGGAAAATTTTCAAATAAATTATTTGAAAGTTTTTAGGAAAAATACAAGAGAGTTTAAGTGGAGACTGGTCCAACTGAAGACCTTCTTTGGATCTGAACTTCTTTGATATTTGTTGAAGTTTGGATTTGGAGATAAACCTGTTGAAGGGTTATTTTTTTAATTGTAGGTCAGGGCTGTCCAACTGCAAAATGAACAAGAACTGAATGCCATGCAGACCACACTAACAAGGGTCACATGCCTGAGGGCTACAGCAAATCAAGCCATGGGCCCCATAGGCTGCATGAACAACTTCCTCCACTGCCCGATGCACCACACCTCCCCCCACCCCCCCAGGTGCATTGTATCCAGCTATGCTGTGTCTCCCACTCTTCCTTTGCCCACATTGCACTAAGCTCCTTTAGCCTGATGTAGGGCTAGGCAGTGAAAGCCAGAGGGAGATGGAGAAGCTCAGAGACTGGCTGTTATTGCAGCTGGAGCCATGGAGTGTTCAGGAGCCACAACTTTACCCGTTGCAGCCTGCTGGCTGCCACTTGGACAGACCTGTTGTAGGTCATGGTAAAAGGCCAGATGCAAACATAACTGAGTTTAGAAAAGTTTAGTTCTGAAGCCAGTTTTTGCAACTCGGCCAGTTCTCAAATTTGAAGGAGCAAAACACAGAAGTACTATAAAGTAACAAAGCAGGTGAAACGAAAAGAAAAGATAAAAAAACAAGCCAAACTCTTTAAGAGAAAAACACGAGTGAACACCAACTGAAAGGTTCATGTCAGCAAGCTGCAGGTGCTCAGTGACCTATATTTCAGCTTCTGTTCATTGGGATCTATGTTTAATTCTCTAAGAACTCAAAATAATTGCTGCATTAATTTACGACACCCTGCATAGAAACAAAATCTACCTCTATGATCTCAAATTGTTTACCATGTTTCAGCCCGCTGTCACTTAAAATGATTATACTTTAGAGCCCTAAAAATGGTTTGAAATAAAGTCCTGAATATGTGAGCTGATGCTTCCAGATACTTCATCTAGGAACATATTCTGAAGGAACAGAGCAAGACAGAGGTGCTGGTATTTCTCCTTCAGATGTTACTTTACTCTTGGAAAGTAATTACAGGAGTGCTATTGGCTTCCTCCATTCAAAACTGTTTTAGAGATTGAAGTGACTGATTTGTAGGTTAGGTACTTTTCAGGTGTTCTACCTCATGGCCATGTCCAGACAAGCACAGCCATGCAGTATGTGGCACTGCAGACATGTCTGTGGCACCACATATTGCATGTTGAGTTGTTCTCTGCTCTGCAAGGGAGCAGTATGGAGGGGGTTTTTTGACCCCTGGATATCCAGGGGTCAACCCCCACTGCTGAAAATGAAAGCAGAATGGTGCATGTGGTGGCAGCATGGGCTGCCCAAAGCCAGAGCCTGGCTGGCTGGAGCCTCACTCCACTGCTGGCTAGGCTCCATGTGGCAGAAGCGATGTGGCTACAGCCCCAGGAGGACCCCAGAGAAGGCTTCTGGGGCCAGGACAGTGCTTTCCCCAGCCTCCCCTACTGTACCCAGGGTAACTTGCCGTGTGCCAAAGCATGCATGGCATGGGCCTTCCCTGAGACAACTCCCTGGGGAACCAAATGTGTGCGCACATCTGGACGCCCATTACTATATTTTACAAATAAGATTCATGTGGCTGAGAAAAAATGTATAAATATTACAGGAAAGGCTTTTTGGCCTTCCTCGAGTGTCCACTAAAGCACTGGGAGAAATTTCAAATCCAATGTTAGCGTTAGAAACTGAACCACATACTTCTGTAGGCATTATAGGCTATCCATCACAGCCTCCTAGACCATGTACCAGAATGACTCAGCTTGGATCAGAGGCAGGTGGGCACTAGGACACATCTGCTGCTGCCGCTCCTGACCACAGCACAGGGAAAATCCTAGCTACTGGCACTTCTCACTGTTGTGCCATGAAAGAAGTCCCCAACAGCAAATGCCACGAAAGCCTAACATTGATGGGCTGGATCCAATAGTCTGCAGGTCAACTTGTGAGCCATAGGTTGTCAACCCCAACCAAGATGAGAGAGCTACTGTGCCAGCTCTTATAAACGTCCTTATAAAAATACATCATTGATTTCATACTAAAACTTCAGAAGACTTCAAATGAAACCAATGATTTTAAGAAGTCCAGATTAATCTGACATAAATCCGGGGAAAGGTTTGGGATTGCCTACTTTTGCATGCAATGCTTATTTAAAAAAATCTCTCTGGCTATATTTTGTCAATTTGGCTATTATGCATTTAAAGGGCTAAAGAATCTATCTTCAATTAATTGTTTTATTATGATATTGTCTTTTATTATTATTATTATTTGTTTCAGTTTATATACTCCTCTTCCCAACAATCAGTCTGGCTTACAATAACAGAACAGATTAACAGATAAAACAGGAGAATGACATAGGGAAACAATAGTTAGAGATTGTTCTCATATTCACAGAATTTGCTGCATTCTACCAGAATGAATTTTGTGTGAAAAGGAAATATACTTCCCCAAAATGTATGTATTTATGGATTTATGATGGTCCCTTTAATAGCCTATATGACTTCTCTGTGTGGTAGGGTAGTCAGTAAAAGAAAACAAATAACTCCACCCCCCAAAAAAATGGCAGACTATTCAAAGATGAAAAGGCTTAAATGTATGCTAGTTTCATAGTGAAAAATAAACAGTGACCATCTTCTTAAATTATACCAACGTGCAGCCTGCATAAAGAGAAAATAAAAAGACACATCAGGCTGTCTGCAAAATATTGTCACAAATGTAGTTCCCAAATTTACCTGTAGATGGCATTCATCCCATGGCTGTACGTGGCTCTTATTAGAAGCCTCTTTACATTTGCCAGCACTGTCATGAATTCCCTTTTGCTGACTGGAATGTCAGTGCCATACACGGTAAATGAATCTGGTTTCAGAACAATTTCTTCTGTGTGCTCCTCAAATGGCTGCAGGTGAATCCCATCTGTTGGAGTGCTGATTCTAAAGCCACTTCCCTAGAGAGAGATATTAGGGATTCAGTCAAATATAAAAGGGGTAGAAAAGATGGTGTATCATTGTAGACATTTAGGGACAGATTCTATTCCATCTATTGGGCATCTAAATGGAAAAAGACACCTAAGTGCTATTCTATTCCTCTCTGTTCAAGTCCCTGAAAATCCATTAATGCATATACTTTTGTAACACTGTAATCTTACCTTTGCAACTGAGTCACAAAAAAGAAGCAAGGATGGGAAGGATGCACAGATTTTTTGTATTAACATATTTCAGGGCGAAACAGGATTGACTTTAGGCACTAAAGTCCAGTTACACTTCTAATAAATAGAACTGAATCTGACCCTTAGTGCAAAGGGTTACTGATCAGTATATAAGAACACTACGTACCAGGAATGCCACAGACTGATTATCCATTGCTCTTCAAAGAAGTGCATTATTCATTTTATACTAAGACTTTAGAAGACTTCAGCCAGCATGGCTACAACCTATACCCATCATATGAAACAAATAATTTGAAGAATTATAGGTGATAGAATAAACTGACAAAAATTGAGGGAATGGTTTGGGAACAGCTTATAGTCAGTATAAGCAAAATCCCAGTGAGCTAACAGGTATCCATCCAGCTGCATGGCTTAGCATGGGCATCAGAAAATACAACTAAATCCTGAAGCACAGTCTCCAGGACAATATAATACTACAACTGTCTAAGGTATGATACTAGTTTAAAGAATTTACTTCCCATTTCAATCAGCCAATACTACCAGTTCTTCATCTGTCTAGCTTATCACTGTAAATATAATCTGACAGTACTTTTTAATATCAGAAAAGGCTCCTATATATGCATATTAGGTATATAAGATATGGTCTTTATATGATGCTGCATAAATTGTCTGCAGACATATCTTTGAATAACAGTGATACCTGATCAGTTTTGGATGCCACAAGCCTTAACTAATCATGTAAAGAGGTGGATTAAAGTTAATCATCAGAAATGGAAATACTGTACCTCTATTATGACATCAGAGTGAAGTATTGTTTGAAGTGGTTCTTCCTGCCCTGAGAGGCTATAGGAAATGATAAATTTCAGACGTCCACCAGCAGCTGTTACCTAAAATAAAGCAGAATGATGCTCATTACATGACAGGGCACATGCCTTTAGCCATTTGGGGCTATTGGTTTTTTATGGCAATATTGCCTGAAAACAGAGTGCCAACAAAGTGAAAGGAGATTCAGATCACATGAGTTCTCAAACAGAAAGCCATAATGACCCATGGTGTGTGAAGTGGGCCGTATTCAATTCAGATTTGGATTTGGCCTGCTTCAGGGGACACTGATTTGATACATTGATTCGGGTCACTGTCCTGATTCGATTCAACCAAATCTAAATCTGAAGATTCGATGCTGATTCAGAGAATCAGCAGTTCGGCCATAGACACAGATTTAAATATTTTTTCTGCATACCTCCATGTACCAGGCGCAGCTTGTGAACACTGAGATGGTGGGGCAGCTGGAGCGTCCCACGGGAGCACAAGGATGTACTTCAAGTCCACTTCTGGGTCTGCTGCAGAATGTGCGGGGAACCACCCCCCAAGCCCCCACCTCTGGGCTGGTGATTGGTCATAGGGAGACCTTGGGTTCCCCCCCACAACCCAGGAGGCACCAGTCACTAAGCCGGGGGGGTGAGATCCCCTGCACGTTCTGCAGTGTACCCAGAAGCGGACCAGAAGTGCTTCTGGTCCACTTCTGGGTCTGCTGCCAAGCACACTGGGGACCCCCCTGTGCTCCTGTGGGACGCTCCATCTGCCCCAGCATCTCAGTGTTCATAAGACGCCTGGTACCTCCAGGTATGTAGAAAAGGCATTTAAAGCTGTGTCTACGTCTGAATCATCAAAACTCTCTGAATCGGTTTGGAGGGTTCTGATTTGATTTGGAGAGTTTAAAAGGTCTCCTGATTTGATTCGGATTTGGAGGTTTGGGTGCCGAATCAGGCTGAATCTCTGCTGAATTGAATCAGTGACCGAAGCTTTGCATACCCTTAATAAGGACCCATTCCCTCCCTTCCCCAACCATCAGCAAACTCACTCTCACCTCTCAGTATTTTCTTCAGTGACAGACTAAGCTTCCAAATCTGACATGTAATAAAACATGAGCAGCAGCACATCCTAAGAACCAGCTTTCAAATCTCTACTAATATATTTTCCCTTCAATGCAAAAGGGAACATAAGTTTAGAACGTATTTAAGTATTTTTGCTCCGCACCTTTCTGTACCAACCAACCAATTCATAACAGAGCCAGCACCCCTCATGCAATGATTAAATACATCCATAAAAAAGTTATCATAAAGGAAAGCAGCCCAGCAAGTTTTTCCTCAGTATGAATTGTAACTGAAAACAGAGGAAAATAATAATTTGTCTTCACACAGTCAATCAAATTTTGTTGAAAAGAATGCTACAGTCCTTTCTCACAGGCTGCCTCACCCTCCGTAATAAGAGGCTGATAACCTCAGGCCATCTCATGTCATTCTAGTATATTTTTCTACAATCTTTTAGCACCCAAATTCAGGGTACTGACAATAATCTTCCCATGAAAAATTACAAAGTGTAGATCATTTTTAGGACAGGAATCAAAAATGCAGTCAGTGGGTAGAACTCACTGCCAATACAGCAGTTTTGCTTTCTTTACTTTACTGAAAAACTGTAAATAAAGTAGATTTTTTTTAAATAGCTAAGAAAGTCTGCTCTGTATACCAGTGAAACAAGAGCCTCCTCTCAGCAGTGATCATTATCCACATCAGTGGGCTCTCTCTGTCCTTTCAATCTATATTGCTGACCACAAAGCAGTCTCAAGAGTACTCTTGTAGGGAGAATAATCCGATTATTCTCAAGGCCGATCCAAGGGAATAATATGCTGTGTTTTAACATTCATCATACTGGATATTTTGCACACGTAACAGAAAGCAGTAAATACAGAGGACTTTCATTATATGTTGTTGTGTGCTGAATCTAAATTAAGTGGGGGGGGAACGTGAAGCCCATTACTTAAGCAGCAGCAATCTGCTCATTTTGGAGCATGTATGAAAATATAAACATCAGTACTGAGGCTATAATCACCAGAGGAAAATTGCAAGTAGCTTCCAGAATCTGCTCTAAATAGCAACCAAAAGTTTGGATTAGTAGCCAAATATATCCGTACCTGTTAGGTCTAAAAAACTGCCTATGACCTCTGGGCAAGCCAAGCTAAAAAAGCAAAAGGCTTGTAGTGTTTTAGCATAACAGACGGCAATGAAACATAAAACTGTGAGTAACTGGCAAAGCAGGTGTATAACAGGAAGAGATTTTAGTACGTATGTAACAGTGGAGTGGCTAATAATGTACGTAACTGAAACCTCACAATTATCACTTGCATATGCCTTTGTTTTGGTATGTGCTAGCTTTCCTTTCTGGCCATTTACATTTAAGACACAACTTAAGTTGAAGTTCATAACAAATTTAGGAGTTTCATCTTTACCCGATGTCAACCATTTTTACTCAGGAGGTACAGTTAGTTTTTATTATTATCAATATTTAGATTTTTTAAAGCACCCATTGTTGCAGCATCTGGGCTATTTCAAACTTCATTCCATAAAATACTCACTTTGAGACTATTTAAATTCATGAACCCTGCCAAGTTGGCTAATCAATGTGCTGCATAAACAAATATGCCTTGCTTAGTGCCCTACAGAAGAAATGAGAGAGCTTTCAATTGAGAATCACTTAACAGTGATCTTTTCCTATTAAGATCCAGGTATTGTCAGCAAGAGAAGTCGAGCGCATCTCAACTTCTTTAAAAGAAAGTTGGGTGATAAAGAATCTTTTTCATATCTGCATACTAGATCCTAATTCATTGGTGATGTGTAGGGGGTGCACATGGGTGCACGAGCACCCCCTGAGATTGGCCGCCACCAGCAGATTGGCCAGTGGCATCTGCGGGCAGTTGTTGTTTTCCACTTGGTTCTCGCCATCCCCCGCCCCCCGCTGCTGACATCACTGCAGCTGCCTGCAGGTGGTCCCCACTCACTGCCAACATGCCCCTGCCACTTCTGCCTGCCACCTGTGGGCAGTCACCATGCCCCTCCAGCCTTGGGAGGCATGAGGCATTCATGTCCTAGTTCTAAAAATTTGGTAAGCAATAATTTTAACCTAATGTGAAAATGAACAGAAAGGCAGACAGAAACATAGAGCACTAATGAAAATTATACATATATCACCAGTCAGTGCTCAGGGCAGGAAGGGAGCAGAGCCATGCTCCAGTGACTGATCCTGGTACACAATGCTCATTCTGGCCTGTGGACCAGGTCAGCATCACTCATCCGGTCCGTGGGGCCAAAAAGTTGAGCACTGCTGGCCTGAAGCCAAAAAGTAACCTGGTCTTTATAATTACAGATGTTAACACTTGGCTACAGTGCCAGTAAAATTAAGCATAGATGCTTTTGTACTTCTATAACAGCAGCAGGATTAATGGAATTCTAGGTATCCCTGTCATGATATCACTGATAATAGACATGGAAAGGACTCTTAGGGCATTTTGTCCACTTTTTAGCCAATGTGCTCTTGTACTACCTTAAAACATTTCTGAACTCTTTTTTCTATATATAATTAATATGTAGAATAAATTCACTTAATGTAATTTCATTTTTTTCTTTTTTTAAAGTATGACATGCTCTTGGATTAGAATCAAAGGATCACAGAAAATTAGGGTTGGAAGGGACCTCAGGAGGTCATCTAGTTCAGTGGTTCTCAACCTTCTTTGTACTAGGACTCATTTGTAAAATAGCAATGGCCAGTCCTATGCAGTGCCCCTTACTCCTGACCTGGTGCCCCTTGCCCCCAGGCTCCACCCCCCCACAGCGTATGAGGCATGAGGAGCCCCAAGTAGGCCCTTGCGAGCTGTAATTCTGCCAGCCTGCATGGATAAAGCTATGGCTTCCCACGTTTTTTCTCCTTTAAAGGAGAATCCATTTTTAAAGTTCATTGATCCATTTTTAAAGTTTGTTCATGACTCCTTCATATACTGTTGAGACCCACTTTTGGGTCACAACCCACAGGTTGAGAAACACTGATTTAGTCCAACCCCCAGCTCAAAGCAGGACCATCCCCAACTAGATAATTCCAGCCAGGGCTTTCTCGAGCCAAGCCTTAAAAAACTCCAAGGATGGAGATTCCACAATCTCTGTAGGTTACCTGTTCCAGTGCTTAACCACCCTCCTAGTGAGAGAGTTTTTCCTAATATCCAACTTAAACCTCTCTTGCTGCAACTTGAGACCATTGCTCCTTGTTCTGTCATCTGTCACCACTAAGAATAGTGTAGCTGCATCCTCATTGGAACCACCCGTCAGGTAGTTAAAAGCTGCTATCAGATCCCCTCTCAGTCTCTTCTTCTCCAAACTAAATAAGCCCAGTTCCCTCAGCCTCTCCTCAGAAGTGCGCTAGCCCCTGAGCCATTTTCATCACTCTCCACTGGACTCTCTCCCACTTGTCCACATCCTTTCTATAGTGGGGGGCCCAAAACTGGACACAATACTTCAGATGTGGCCTCACCAGTGCAGAATAGAGCAGAATGATTACTTCCTTTGATCTGTTGGCAATACTTCTACTAATGCAGCCAGTATGCTATTAACCTTCTTGGCAACACGGACATACCATTGACTCATTGTCATCTTATTGTCCACATAAGCCCCCAAGTCCTTTTCTGCAGAGCTGCTGCCTAGCCAGTCAGTCTCCAGGCTTTAGCAGTGCATGGGATTGTTCCATCCTTAGTGCAGGACTTTGCATGCATCTTTGTTGAACCTCATGAGACTTCTTTTCGCCCAATCCTCCAATTTGTCTAGGTCACTCTGAATTCGAGCCCTACCCTCCAGCATATCTTCAACATGCCCCAGCTTGGTGTCATCCACGAACTGGTGGAAGGTGCAATCCATCCCAAGTTCCAGATCATTAATGAAGATACAGAACAAAACTGGCCCCAGGACCAACTCCTGGGGCACACCACTTAACACTGACTGCCAGTTAGACATGGAGCCATTGATTACTACCTATTAAGCTCAACAATCCAGCCAGCTTTCTATCCACTTTACAGTCCATTCATTCAACTCATCCTTCCTCAGTTTGCTTTCAGGAGACAAATCCAAGGACAGAAATTGGGACAGAATTCAAAGCTTCTTAGAAAAAAAACACCTTCTGAGACATCAGTTTTACTACTAAAAGCAGCATAACACTCATTGACAAGGTTTGTATGCTTTCTGTTCTATATTGCATTTATCACAGTTTTTGCTCAGCATCTGTGAAATCTATGTCTTCCTTGTTAGTTTTCCCAGCCAGCATCAAAGGAAACTTTATAGGCCTGACCTAAAAGATTTTTTGGTATAAAGATGTGAAAGTAGTACACCCTATATTAAAAATCTCTAATGTTGAATTATACATAAATGCATATATACACACACATCCCAATCATATCCTCATACA
This sequence comes from Crocodylus siamensis, assembly GCF_052110815.1. Lineage (NCBI taxonomy): Eukaryota > Metazoa > Chordata > Crocodylia > Crocodylidae > Crocodylus > Crocodylus siamensis. Next base: position 100,994,012 of record NC_143395.1, on the reverse strand, counting down.
TCTATAGTATTATATGAATATATTGTAGATGCACACAAACACAAACACACATATATATAATTATAAATGTATATAAAATGATATATGTATATATAACTTATACTCTCACTCTTGTCCCCTGTCCTCATTCTCTGTCCCTTTTCTAGTCTTTCTGAATGCAACCCAAGAGGAAATGCTTTTTTGTGCTATCTTTTATTGGATCAACTGTATAGTTGGGAGGGCAGTGGGATAACTTTTGGGCATCAGGTGCCTTTCTTTGGGTAATTTTATATGAATACAACCCTTCACTTCCAAGTTTTTTTGCACGGTCTTTTTGGAGGTGGAATTTCACAATTTCTACCCTGGCATTGGATCTCAGCACAAAACCTTGTCTGTACCAACTGTTTGGTATTGTGCAGGTGAAACTGAACATCTATGCATTGGCGATGCATAGGGGATGCCTGCAGGTACATGTATACCCCCTGAGATTGGCTGTGCACCCCCTGGAAGTGCCAGTTGCGAAACTGGAAGTACCGCCAGAAGTGCACTCCCAATTTTACTGCTAGCTCGGTGATTAGCGGCTGGTGGACAACACCCCCTTTGGCAATCTGGTACCCTCCAAAACTTGGGAGGCACCAGTCTTCCAAGCACCTCTGGGCACACCCCCGGGCACACCCCCATGAGCAGGGACATGTGTTTCCCTGGGGACAAATAGCAGTGGCACATACTTGTGCCGCTGCTACTTGTCCCCGGGGAACACTCCTGCACACGTGCTCCGGTATGCAGAATGTTGCCCTCAGTGGGGTAGAAGAGGCTGTGGCCAGCATCTGAGCCGGCTCCAGCAGCCTTACCTGGGATCCTGGGGACCTCCTAGGGTGGAAGTAACAGCAATCAGAGCATGTGGAGCCTGGGCAGCAGCTGAGCATGGTTCTGGCCAGCAAGGCTCCAGTTTCTGGAGGTGTTTGCTGCTTCCATGTATGCCACCCAACATGGGCACCGGGAGATCATAGTGTCAAAAAAACCTACCATGCTGCAAATTAGTAACATGGCAAATGCATGCATGTGTTGTGCATGCATTTTGTGGTGCCACAGATGGGTTTGCAGTGCCACAAACCAATGTGCACACTTGTCTGGACTTGCCTTACATATCTTCCCTTTGGGAATGTGTAACTAAGAATATACAATAAGCAACAGTCTTCTTGAAACAATTTAGTTTATTAGCAAATGCAGCAAAAGAATTACAGAAAATTATTGCACAATGGTAAACAGCTCAAGCATACACTCAAGCTTATCTACACTTACTCTCCCTACATGCAAGTCTAGGTGATGTTATAGTCCTAGTCCCTCATGTTATAGTCCTAGACCAGACATAATTTACATTCTTCACCAAGACCAGGAAATTTTGAAATGCAGCCAGATTACAACATGTTCCAGAGTGTAAATCTCCCTCAGTATTGTCCCTTCTTTGAAGAAACTCCCTTTTCCCCAAAGCTTCATTCTCCCTCTGTGAGCCTGAGCTCAGTTTCCATTCACGGATTTATTTTAAAGACTTAAGTGTGAAGTTCTCCCTTTCCCTGAGTTTATATTTTCACAGAAAGTCAACAAGGCTGTCACAGATAATGCACTTAGGATAGGTGTGACCAGGTGGACCTATTCACCTTTTATAGTTTGCAATCACAGGCATTTTGACTGTTGGAGAGGAGAGTGTCTTTTACCCCTGACACTTCAACCCCATATATAAAATGCCTTGTGAGGTCCAGTTCCATATTTGCTACCAGCTGTCAGATTTATTTTCACTTTGAAAGTATTTTTATTGGTTTTAGCATGTATAGTGAAGCTTCATATTAAAATATGCAACTATCACATGAACAAAGGAATTACTAAACCAGATCCAACCAGTAGTCCATCTTAAATCTATTATTCTGAGCAGAGTTTCTGTTTAATTAAATAATAGCCGAAATCCTACAGTTTTCATGAATTCCACAGTCTGACAAAGCTCCAACTGATTTCAATTGAATTCATGGAAGTTCCTCTCACGGTTTAAATATTAGACAGAAAATAGAAATATTAGAATGCTATTCTGTGAAATATTAGAATATTTCATTTTCAGCAGTCACTCTCAGTTGTCTTGTCAACATAATATTCACAGTATTCCCTATTCTCAAGAGAGTGAACACTGCAAATAGTAAGATAATGTTATTTAAGTCAAAACTGTGCAAGTATTTTTGAATAATGTTGTATTTCAAAAGTTTATTATTCTACTGACGTACTTGCTTTTCACTTCACTTCTAAAACTGTAGACCAATAACAATAACAGTATTCTCTACAAGAAAATGAATCAAACTGTATCAAAGATATGGACAAAAGAGGAAACTAAGCAAGAGCATAAAGAAGGTCCCTAGATCTTAAATATGGAAGGTGGGACACTTTTGTTAAAGGTGTTCATGTTTTGGACCAACTTCGAACATCACCCACTGTTTCACTGATGAGTGCTACTAAATAAATGGATTTAACCTTTTCTCAGTGTGAGCCACTTGGAAATGTTAAGACATCAAACAAAGTGTTTCTCTATCATAATATCATTTAGGACAGGGTTGTTGCAGCGTGCTGCACAACAGTGGCAGTGTGCTGAACAACACCTTAAGGTGTTGAGTATCCTTAATTTCTCTTGATGTTGATAGACATTTAAGGAGCTTGCCTGTTTAAGCCTTCACTAATTTTCTGCTAAAACCAAAAGAAAAGCATTACACAGTTTGTACCTTGAAAAATATTTCTTCCTGCTTTTTCCTTCCTTTCCCTACTTCCCTTTAGCTGTCCTTCAAACCAAACCAAACCAAACCAAACCAAATAAAAACAACTTGTTTTCAGAAAAAAATTGCAATCTCATAAGCTTATATTAGTAATAAATATATAACCTTATATTAGTAATAAAGTTACATAAACATGTTTCTCCCCCTCCACACAGAACCGGATCAAGTACACTCAGGAAGATTCCTGGGCCTTTATTTTATTTTAACTGGATACTCAAGAAAATGAAAGATTTGTAGCACTAGCTACCTTGAGGCACAGTAAGGATAGGTGGTATTAGCGATATTCCACACCTTCTGTAGATCTCCAATAAAGCACCTGAATCCTGAACTGTTATCAAGCTTTCTTGTATCACACTTCAGCAGAGACTAGAAATTGTTAGCAAATGATGTTAGCTTGTGATTTGTGTTGCTGGTACACATGTAATGTCTAGTGTTCATCACTTGGGAGGCATATATAAAAATATTTTAGGAGAAAAAATAAGGATTATCTATCCTGCAGGTACAGAGTTAACAGAATAGCCACAATGTTTTGCTCTCCTAATACATCATGTGCCTGTGTTTCCCTTGGACAAATATGGTACTTACAAGTATTTTAGGGAAAGGTCATTTTTCAACCATTCTGTCTTTCAAAAACAAGATGCTTATCTTCTTTGGGGGCATGTTGTATGCAAGGAAATATAGTATTTCTATCACCTTCTATCTGAATATGCATACAATAGGAAAAAAATATTCAGGAATTTCCATACAAGGCTGTTACCACATAAAAATGTGGAAGGTAATTTGCATCATTCATTTGATACTCACTGAGCATTCTCAGAAAAAAAATCTTACCTAGAATTGTAAGGAGACTAATATTTTTATGCCTACGGTCCTTCTGTCATTTTGTCATGATAACAAGAAATGGCACGTGACAACTTTTTCAATATTCTGTGACTCGGTCATTCTCCTAGTGGCAATATCTGCCACTAGATTTGCTTTGTGCACACTGCCTGGAGATACTGAAATCATATTATGCACAGTTTAACACTCTCTGCTAGCCTTCTTGCTTTTCCAATGGGACTGCACTGCAATAAAACTCAGAAGTTTATCTGGACTGGATCACCTTCATGAACTGTTCAGGTATAAATTTATCTTTATGGCACAGGTATTAGCAAGCATAGACCTGTGAAGTGAGTACATCAGTTCTGGCAGTGACAAAACTAATGGCACTCCTAGTGCCAGTTCAATCCATAATTGATTAGCACCTATGATGAGGTGATAAGATTTGACAAAAGGTTGAATAGAGAGTTTGCCACATTAATAGGTGGACATAAGTACACATAATTTTTCTGACTGTAGTATTCACAGAAGGAACCGTCTGAATATTTGTTTGTCCTGAGTTTACTTGCTTATTTTTTGCAGGAATGCCCCATCATTAATCAACCCTGTTCTAGATTAGTTAATTTTAAATCAAACCTGAAAAACCTCTACTCCTCAAATATTGGCTGCAAACCATAAGGGAATTCTATTTGGTTTTTATTGGTTCATATTTACTGTTACACTGAGAAGACACTGGAAGAAGGAATAAGACTAGAAAGGAATGGGATCCTTGCTAAGAAAACATCAAGTTCTTATCCCTTTAATAAAAACTCCCAATAAAGATTGCATGTTTTAGTTCTATTCAAGTTCCATTTTGAGATTAAATAGACTTTGCTCTTTTAGATAGGACTTGAATTTAAATAGGATATCTAAACTTTGCTGAGAGTTTATATTAACATTTCAGATAAAGGGGAAAGCAGCTTTGTCACGTTCTGTTTGATTGACTGCACAGTTCTGGTTTACCTTTTTCTTGCGGTTTAAAATGTTCTCCTCCCATGCACATTTGTCATGGAAAAGTAGACTCTTAGTACCATACTCTACCTCCCCCACCATCTGCTGGGAGTCAGTCTCTTAGGAGCCATTACACTGTACAACAGAGTAAGTCTCCAGATGTCAACATTTTGCCTACAATATTCTACAAGCTTATTATTCAGGTACACTCTGAATATTAAAATGATCTCAACCTGCACATACCAAATACTATATTAAATTTACCTTACTTTCACTCAAAATAGTACTCTAGAATAACCACTGGAAGAGCTGCAAAAGTTTGAAGAGCTGTATTTGAATAGACTTGATTTTTATGGCAAAACTGGATAAAAATGTAATGTGAAACATCATATAAGCCCCTTTTCCCACAGCAGAGTATATACCCTGGCTAAAGAAACAATATCTTTTAAAATTTGCAAGACATCATGTTGCCACTGACTGGCTGTAAAAATAAGAAAGCCATTAAATCTAATCTTTCTGCTGCTTTTTTTAAGTGAAAAGATCAGGTGAAAATATCTGACTGATTAAGACACAGATAACATCTACCCACAGAGCAGGAATGGCTAATTAATGGCAAATCAAGTTCTGCAACACTACACTTTTTGCATGCTTTGATCACATCTTTAAGGATTGTTTGTTTTCAGTATTGCTTCAGTCATGACCTTTTTCTAAGTATTTTTTTAAATATATATAAATAGCGTATGTGTGTGTAAAAGAGAGAGGGAGAGAAAGAGAGAGAGAAAGGCAAGCTTGATGATTAAAAAATGGAAAAAACTAGAGCCCAATTGATGCAGACCACAGAAAAAGTATCCACTCAATTTCTTCAGGCCCAAGCAAAGCTGAAAGTGGAAGAGATAAAGGTTCCATGTCCCACTGCACTCCATAATTCAACCCTGCTTTGTTCACATTATCAGACTATTAGATTGTAAGAAAATCAACATTAATGGCATACACAAAATGTATGCAAGAGCATATTCAAACTGTATGTGTTATGATCTCCATATTCTATCTCCCGCTATAGAACAAGTAACAAGGCCTCATTTCTTCTGTGGTCTGTGCTGCTTCAAATGTAAAGTGTCCACTGAAAATAGAGAGCTTGTCACATGCAATACATATTAATTAAAATCTATCTGACATCTTTCATTTAATTCAATATGTCAAACACAATGAAAAGTCTTGCAATGGAAAAGATTAAAAATTCCATAAGAAACCTATTATTTGAGGATTTCCTAAATTATACATATAAATCCAACCCAATCTCATTTTTATTGAGATACTGTATTAACATTACCATGTTACATCCCTGGTTCCACACTATCCTTAGATGAACCAGATTACATTATTCATACCTTCTCTAAATGAAATCCAAAACTGTATTGATTTAAAATTAACTAAGCTAGAAGATAATGATTTTTGTAAAATGGAATGTTTGCTTCTTGATGGACAACAAAGACAATGAACAAATGGAAAGAAGAACTGCCATAGTCTCTAGGCAGTTCTTCAGTGTTCTTGTTATCATCATAGAGCTTCTTGGCATATTTCTAGAATGGATTCCTAGATTTAAGCCTCTCCAGTTGTGGTGTATTGATGTCCTTGTTGATTAGAAGGTTTGGGTTACTGATGTCCTTATGGTATTCCCTCATGCATGTGGCATCACGGCGGAGCTGTGGGGAAGCAATGTTCACTAGGACTGGGAGCTATGGCAATGGCATACTTTTTAGTGTTGCTGATATAATCCACATAGCTGCATTTAACTGTGTATCAACAAACTTGTGTCCACATATTTGTTCCAGACTGAGGAGCAACATTCTACTGCAGAGAAAACAAGTGCTAGAGTGGCCATTGAAAGCATGGTTTCATTTGCTTCTTGTGTTGTTCTGGCCACTGTATGCATGAGGCTTTCATTTTTTTAGCAACATTCCACTGATGTTCATGAAAAGTGAGGCCCACTCAAGAGTTACGCCAAGGTATTTTGGGAACTTTTCATGATTAAACGTTTCTCCACAGAAAGTGATGGTTTCTGGTCAACACAGGTGTAGTTCAGATGACATGATGTGATGATAGTTTTTCTCAGATTTGGGCAAAGTCTCCAACATGCAAAACATTCTTCAAGTAACTTGAGGTCTTTGCAAAGATCTGCTTGGACTTTAGTCTGGCTCCTTCTTTGAGTAGCAAGTGCCAAGTCATTGGCAAAGCCTAATTTCTGGCTGGTGGTGACAGAAAGATCACTTATGTATACATTAAAAAGTGCTGGTGCAAGCACTGATCTTTGTGGGAGACTTATTTATAGACAGGTTCTGCTGACAGAGTTCCCTAGATGGAGACGATATCGCCAATTAAACAGGAGCATTGATAAGTGGCAGAGGGTCTGCTAGCACCTGATGACCATTGACACCTTCATCAGGCCTTCTTGCCATATAATATCATAGGCTGCTGATAAATTGATAAAAGCATCTCCTGTAATATCTTTGTGCTGGTACTCAGCTTCAATATACATAGTGAGCTTCAAGATACATGGTGCATCCAGAGCGAAAGCCAGCCTGTTCAACTCATATAACCTTCTAAAAAATGGAAGACATGCAAGACAGTAGCATTTTGGTTAGAAGTTTATATGTCATATGAAGCAGTGATATGGGATGGGAGTTTTTTTGGGTCTGTGGTTGATTTTCTGGGTGTGGGGATAGAATGACCTTTGTTTGTCACCACATCATGGGAATTTTGCTTGTAGCTATTATGTTGGAGAAGAGTCTGTCAAACCAATGGCACCCAGGAAAAGGATAACCTGCTTAATGGGTACTTTGCACCCAGGAAAAGGCCAACCTGCTTACCCAGGTACTTCGCATCAGTCTTCATCAGTCCAGTGGGACTGCCCTGCCTAGCAAAATGCAGGACAGCCAGGGTGAGGATGTATTTATACCCAGCATTAGTGTTGATCTAGTAAATGATCACTTGAGAGGCTGGACACCTTCAAGTCAGCTGGTCCTGACAGATTACACCCTAGGGTACTCAAGGAGTTGGCAGGCATCATAGCCCAACCATTGGCAAAAATATTTGAAAATTTGTGGCACCCAGTTGAGGTACCTGAAGACTGGAAGAAGGCCAATGTTGTACCCATCTTCAAGAAAGGGCAGAAAGTAGAACCTAGGAATTACAGGCCAATCAGCCTGACCTCAATCCCTGGTAAGATTCTTGACACAATTATCAAGGAGACCCTTCTGGATAAGCTGGCTGAGGGCAACATCCTGAAGGATAGTCAGCATGGGTTCATCATGGGTAGGTCTTGCCTGACCAATTGCATCTCCTTCTATGACCAGGTGATGTATCACCTGGACAAGGGAGAAGAGATTGATGTCATATACCTGGACTTTAAAAAAGCCTTAGATCTGATGTCCCATGATCTCCTTATGACAAAGGACAGACTGCTGTTCCCAGACATCTGCTGAGAAGAACATTCAGCCAGGTCTAACCAGTCACATAGGTTCCTAGCCGAGATACAGGACCTCCATCTAACCCAGGAGATGCACAGCCCCACCAGGGGAGACACCTTGTTAGATCTGATCCTGGCCACAGTCGACAACCTGGTGAGGAGTCTGCACGTGCTCACCACCTGGGCAACAGTGATCATCGCCTGCTGGAATTCACCATCCAACACAAGGTGGCAAAGGTCTGCAGCAAGGCGGCAGCCCTGGACTTCAAGAGGGTGGATTTCAATGAGGTAAGAAGACTAGTCAGGGAGGCACTGAGGTCCCAGAGGGGAGGGGAGTTGGGTGTCCAAAAGAAGTGGTCATTCCTTAAGGAGATGATCCTCCAAGCCTAAAGGGAGGTAATCCCAATACGGTTCAAAGAGGGCAAGAGGGCGCAAAAGCCCCCATGGCTCACCCAAAGCATACGGGAATATCTCCTAGCTAAAAAGGAGGTGTACACTCAATGGAAGGGAGGGGCCATCAATAGGGAGGACTATACCTCAGTTGCTCAGGGCTGTAGGGGGGCGGTCAGGAAAGCCAAGGCGGAGATGGAACTGGGACTAGCTACCCAGATCAAGGAGAACAAGAAGTCCTTTTTTAAATATATAGAGGGTAAAAAGAAAGTATCAGGTAATGTGGGGCCTTTGCAAGAACAGTTCCCATTTTCAAAAAAGGGAGGAAGGATGACCCAGGAAACTATAGACCAGTCAGTCTTACCTTGATCCTGGGTAAGCTTTTTGAGAGAATTATCCTGGCACATGTCCATGAGGGACCAGCAGGGGAGATTACGCTTAAGGGCAACTAACATGGGTTCATTAGAGGCATGTCCTGTCAGACCAACTTGGTGGCCTTCTATGACCAGGTCACAAAATCCTTAGCAGTGGACATAGTTCTTCTGGACTTTAGGAAGGCCTTCAACATTGTCTCTTACCCCATTCTCATTAAAAAAAGTAGGAGACTGTGGCATCGACACCTACACAGTCAAATGGGTCACTAGTTGGCTGGAGGGCCACACCCAGACAGTGGTGGTGGACAGGTCTTATTCGACCTGGAGGGATGTGGGCAGTGGGGTTCCGCAGGGCTTGGTCCTCAGGCCTGCACTGTTCAACATCTTCATCAGTGACTTGGACAGCGGGGTAAAAAGCACCCTGTTCAAATTCATAGATGACACTAAGATGTGAGGAGAAGTGGGCACGCTTGAAGGGAGGAATAGGCTGCAATTGGATCTAGTCAGGTTACAGGGGTGGACAGATGAGAACAGGACAGGTTTCAACACTGACAAGTGCAAGGTGCTGCACCTGGGGAGGAAGAATCAGCAGCATACCTACAGCCTGGGGAACTCCCTTCTCATCGGTGCAGAGGCAGAAAAGGATCTTGGATTCATTATCAATGCCAAAATGAACATGGGCCATCAGTGTGGGGATGTGGTCAGGCAGGCCAGCCATACCTTGTCATGCATCCACAGATGCACCTCAAGCAGGTCCAAGGCCACAGTTGGAGTATTGCATCCAGTTCGGGGCACTACACTTCAGGAGGGATGCGGACAACAGAGAGAGGGTCCAGAGGAGGGCCACTCACATGATCAGGAGTCAGCAGGGCAGTCCCTATGAGGAGAGGCTAAGTGACCTGAACCTGTTTAGCCTCCCCAAGAGAAGACTGAGGGGGGATCTAGTGGATATTTACAAAGTGGTCGGGGGGACCAGCAGGCACTGGGGGAGTCCCTGTTCCCCAAGCACTACCAGGAGTGACAAGAAATAAAGGTCACAAGCTGGCAGAGGGTAGATTCAGGCTATATATCAGAAGGCACTACTTCACTGTCAGGGCGGCTAGGATCTGGAACCAACTTCCAGGAGAAGTGGTGCTGGCTCCTACCCTGGGGGTCTTTAAGAGGAGGCTGGATGAACACCTTGCTGGGGTCATTTGACCCCAGTACTCTTTCCTGCCATGGCAGGGGGTTGGACTTGATGATCTGCTCAGGTCCCTTCTGACCCTACCAACTATGAAACTATGAAAATTGGACAACTGTGATCTTGGCTACACCACAGTCCGATGGCTGGGAAATTGGCTCTGAGGTCAGACCCAGAGAATAGCGGTCGATGGCAGTGAGTCATTATGGTGCTCTGTGATCAGTGGTGTTCCCCAAGGCTCTGTCCTTGGACCAGTTCTCTTCAACATGTTTATTAACGATGTGGAAAGTGCACTGACTAAGTTTGCCGACTAAACTTTGGGGCATAGCATCCACACCTGAGGACAGGCTAGTGATCCAGGCTGACTTGGATAAGCTTAGTAAGTGGGTGGACACAAACCTGATGACGCTCAATACTGATAAATGCAAGGTACTCCACCTCAGGGAAAAAGTTGGACTCTATTCCAAGTCTTGGGGGCTTGGACAGTAAATAATTTTTTTCTTATGTCCAGCCTAAAACCATCTTGGAGTAGTTTATCAACACTGGTCCTTGTTTTTCCTTGGGGCGCTCTGGTGAAAAGACATTCTCCCAGATCCTGATGTACACCTCTTATGTACTTATAAGCAGCCACCAGGTCCCCCCAGAGCCTTTGCTTTTCCATGCTGAAGAGTCCCATGGCTCTCAGCCTCTCCTCATAAGGCCTATTTTCTTGCCTTCTGATTATGCATGTGGCTCTCCTCTGGACTTTCTCAAGCTGCTCAACATCCTTCTTGAATTGTGGAGCCCAGAACTGGATGCAGTATTCCAGCTGAGGCCTCACCAAGGTGGAGTACAGCAGGAGGATGACATTCTGAGACTTACTTGAGAAGCATCTATAGATGCAATTCCAACTGGAATAGATTCCAACTTTTCTGGACTGGACACTGTATATGGATGCCCAACCCTTGACTCCCACAATAAGTGTTTTACTCCAAGCTTAGCAGCAACCTATGATCTTGTGATGGCCAGACAAAACTCCACCAAGACATAGTGAAGCCATACCTTAAGAAAATAGATGCCAACATCAAGAGTTGGGAGGAGTTGGCTGCTAACTGACTACAGTGGCACTGCAGTCTCAACCATGTGACAGCCTGCTTCAAGGTAAAGCATCTTAAAGAGAGAGTAGAGGAAGGAAAAGGAGAGAACTCCTAGCCTATGTGGTGGGCCAGTAGGGGGTGCTGCTGCATTGAGCCACCCACCTCATTGCACCCGACCACCTTCCAGGCTCTGAGTACCTCCCTGGGGGTGCCTCACGTTTGGTCGGCCCCCTTCCTGGAGCACACCCACTAGCCTGGGGGTTCCACTGCCACCACCCAGGGCTGGGCTTGATTCTGGCTCTACGCACAGGTCTAGTAGCCCTCAAGGGTACTTGATTTACTTCAAGAACTTGGGGGCTTTCCTCAGTCAGAAGCACAAGTAGTGGTCTCCCTTAGTCAGCCAAACCAAGGGGACTCCAAAGCATAATCTAGAACCACTCTCAATAAGTTTCCTACACAAGGTACAAGGAGAATTTTATTGGTTACAAGGAGTAGGGTTGAAATAGGGTACAGGGTAGAGCAATATCAGAGAAATCCCATAGAGCAAACTGGCATGGCTGGGTAGCCTTTGATCATGCATCTGAGGTACTGCAAGCTATATATCTAGTTAGATCTCAGGTAGCTTACTTACAAGTATCATCCAGAGGCAGGTGGAGATTCCCTCTAGAGGCAGGCAGTTCCTTGATTATGAGTTTTGAGAAAGAAAGCAAGTTTCAGATGGTCCAGCTCTTCTCTCCCTGAGTCTTCCTCATGGCTGCTGCCCCCTCTTCCTGGGCAGTCCTTAACTTATATAGCCCTTGTGACCTCATTTACCTGGTCCAGTGGAGGCCAGCACCAATCTGGAATGCATCACTGGTTGCTGGGCAGACTGGCAGTCTCTGGCCCAGCAGGGTGCCCAACCCCTTCACCCAGGTATGTGATGCCAGTCATGTAGGCAGAGGGAGGAGGTTTCCCCCCTCCCTCAGGAATGTATCCAGCTCAGGTTACCTAAAGAGATAGGGTAAGGTGTGTATCCTCTGCTGGGCCCATCCTAACCACACTGTCACAGAGCAGAGTTTATGGGAAGAAACAGAGGTGGCCTACTACCCCCTATAGCAAGAACTGTAACTTCTATGCATGGGTCTGTGGCTCAAGAATTGGACTCTTAAATTCTCATTCTCAAACCTTAGGTGTCTGTACACAAATGCACAGAGCCTGGGAAACAAGCAGGAAAAACCAGAGTCTTTGCACACTCGCAGAACTGTTCTGTGACTGAAATAACAGACTTGGTGGGAGCTCGCATGACTGGAGCACTGTCATGGATGGGTACAAACTGATCAGGAAGGATAGGCAGTGGAGAAGAGAAGGAGGAGTTGCACTTTATGTAAAAGAACTGTATGCATGGGAGACTGGTGCCTCCTGACTCTGAGGGGGCACCAGCAGCCAATTGCCGACCCTGAAACCGGAAGTGCTGCTGGTGTTTCTCATTGGCCAGTTAGGGCCAATCTCAGGGGGAACACCTCTGGTGTCCCCTCCACACATTGCCTATGGCTCTATGATTGCTCAGAGCTGCAGTGTAAAACTGGAGCTGGGCCTGTTAAAAGTCTCTTGGTTAAGGCCAGAGGAAAAAGCAACAAGAGTGATGTCACAGTGGGTGTCTGCTATATTACCAGAACAGGAGGAGGAGGTAGATGAAGCCTTCTTCAGAGAACTAGCAAAAGTTTACTGATCACACTCTCTGGTTCTCATGGAGGACTTCAATCACAATAACATCTGCTGGGATGGCAGTACAGCAGTGTCCAGGCAAGCCAGGAAGACTTGGAGAGCTCTGGGGACAACTTCCAGGTGGAAGTGTTAGAGAGGCCAACTAGGGGTTATGTTCTTCTTGACCTACTCTTCACAAGCGGGGAAGAATAGGTGGGGAATTTAGTAGTGGTTGTTAACTTGGGCAACAACAACCATGAGATGATTGAGTTCAGGACCCCAAAGAAAGGAACAAAGGACAGCAGCAGAGTAAGGACCCTGGACTTCAGAAATGCAGACTTGGTTACAAAAAGAGCTGTTTTCTGCTGTTCTCAGTGATGGCAGTTAACAGAACAAGGAGTAATGGTCTCAAGTTGCAGAAAGGGAAATTTAGGTTAGATATTATATTAGGAAGAAGTTTATTACTAGAAGGGAAGTAAAGCACTGATCAGGCTTCTCAGAGAGGCTGTTGACTCTCCATCCTTGGAGGTTTTTATGACCTGGGTAGACAAAGAGTTGGTTGGGATGATCTAGTTGGGGCTGGTCCTGCTTTGAGCAGAGGGTCAGACTACATGACCTTCTAACATGAATTTTCAGTGGCTCTATGATTTTTCAGACTCATCAATGAGTTTTGGTAAAGATCATCCTCTAATCGAGGGATTTCTGCCACTGCCAAATGTTTGGCAAGCAAAGAAAACTAGCTTGTTTGTTTAGTTACAGATAATATGAATATGAAAGGCCCTGCTGCTATTCCCATTGTTCATCATCAAATTCTTCCATTTTCATAAATCTGGTCCATGTTGGCAATGGATTCCCAAGAATCCATAGTGCCAATGTTAAACTCTTAACAAATGCAGACTATGATTATTATATACGCCTTATTCTTACCTGCTTCATACAACCAAAATTCTTTATGATACTGTGTCCTTCCTATCTCTTGCTTCCCCATATAGCCTATAATTAGATCAAGGCCTCCAGCATGTTCTTAAATCCAAACTAATCCATGAATCATTCCAGCATTGGGTAGAGGAAGATAATTTAGGTGCAACATAATCCCTGCACTCAATTATTGTGATGGCAAGTAGGTCTGAGTTAGACTTTGGAAGATACCCAGTTTGGCAAAAAATATGCCAACAGCTGTGACACTTCTGTAGAACATGCCAGGCCCTCATCATGAAGGGCTATTAAAAAAATCTACTAAGTGCTTCATCAGAATTACAAACATTATCCAAACCCCTATCCTCTACTTGAATGTAGTTAAACTGGAAAGAAACCTAATAGAAGCTCACCAGCTGCTGAGTAGATTTTTGCAACAGCTGCTCTGCCCTTAATAAACAATAATTTAGAGGGGGTGGACTGGGTTGGGGAGGCATAGGGTTGGATAAGACAGCTCTTTTTCTTTTAATGTCAGAATGGTTAATGACCACCAATGATTTTGAAAATCATACTAAGCAATTTAGTTATCAACTCTGAAGCCTGAGTTTCATTCTAAATAGTTTGCATTTAGAAATGTTTGCTGTGGATATGTTATCAGCAGCTTTACTGTGGGTCTTGAAACAGTGGACAGTTTCATAGCTGAAACTAATCCTTAATCCATTTGATCGGATGTCCTATTGGTTCTCAAGCCACTCTACCTAAAAGGCCAAAGAAATAATTCTGGCAGATAAATCAATACACTTCTATAACAGCATTATAAAATAGTAATAATAATGTGAGCACACATGTCCAACTATGCTGTTATGACACAGGGGTGCCATCCCTGACTGTACTATACAAGACAAGAATTGGCAATGTTTTATAAAATTCAGAAAATCCATATTTCTATGGTTTGACAGACAGCAGACATCCCAGCCTCACCTCATAAACAGCCAAAGGATAAAAAATTCACAAAGAAAACATGAGGAAGATGAAAGATAAAAGAGTGGCTGTCTTCACAGTCACAAGCAGTTAAAAATACCCTCAGATAAAATAGTCTCTTTGTACTTACTGTTCCCACCATTGCTACTGTAGTTGGGGCCAGTCAATATCTACAATCTATGCTGGAACAGGAACCACTTTTAGTATGAGATTCATTAACAACTTTCTGAACACTTGTGGTTATTAGACAACTGGGTAGTTTTTGTAGGAATGAAACAATTAACACCAAAGGACAGGATAAATTCCATATTGGGTAACTACAGCATTTTACCAACCTCCTCAAAGCTCTCTGAGACAGGGACCATCTTTCAGTTCTATATTTATATAGCAGTCAGGTACTACTGCATTAAAAATTAATACTACTGCTAACCTATTTTCATGCACCATATTTACTCAAATCCAAGATGAGTTTGGGGGTTTTTTTGCCCATTTAATACAGGAAAAGAAGCCCCTTGTCCTGGATTTGAGTTGAAGAGGCAGGGGACAGGCAGCTACTGCAGCTCCAACTCCAACTGCAATCTCAACCTGGAGTTGGAGACAGAGATTCATTTGCTGCCCACCACTTTTCCATCCCTGAACCCTGCAATGGCCTCCCCCCTACAACCAGGACAGAGAGCACACGATTGTGCTGGCCTCAACCCTGGCATGCAGCAGCTGAGCCAGGACTGGAGTTGTCACCAATGCAACTACTGCTGCATGGCTGGGCTAGAGCTGGTGCAACCACTTGCTCTGTGTCCCAGGCTTATGCAGGGCTGGAGCCAGAGCCACAATTGGAAGGTAATCAGTGGGGGCAGAGAGGGCAGAGGTAGCAGAGTGGGGGGGCTAGGCAGAGGGCAGAGACAGGGAGCAAGGGATATGTTCAGAAAAGGCAGGTAGGTGGGAAGGTGGCAAGTGTGGAGCAGGCAGATGCCAGGACCTGCAGGTATCAGGGGAAGCAAATAGTAAGGGGGTCAGGCACCAGGGTGTGCAGGCATGGAGGGAGGCAGGCAGCAAAGGGACATGTGCTGGGGGAACAGACAGCAAGGGACAAGGTTGGGGGGGGCAAGGGACAAAGTCAGAACTCTTAACTTCCACACCACCTGCCCTCCCACCTTCTTCGCCACCAGCTGTCCCTCCTAACATGGTGGGGAGGTGAATTTAAAATGACTCTCCAATAATTAGATTTTATACATGGAAAATTATAACATTTATAAGTTTTGCATGTATAGAATCTAATTATTGGGGTGGGGGGCATCTTAAATTTGGAGTCATCTTGAATGCAGGTAAATATGGTAATTTATGGGAATAGTTTATTCTTAGCCCATTCCTCTAAACTGTTTTGGTAATGTTATTATGTCCTTCAGTATTCTACCTCAAAAATGCTCTAAACTATTCAAACATATATATGGTTCAAACATCCATGTGTTTTGCACTATGGGAACTTTCATGAATGGGAACCACATAAATGTAAATTATAATTAATGTTTCTAGTTGGCAAGGTTCACGTAACAGCAGCATCCATCTTGTAAATTATTTTGACAGGGATATGCACTATGCTTTTACAGTTGTTTATGTTAACTTTAAATACGTATTTCTTTCTAAACAAAGTGAGCAGCTTTGGAAGGAGGCATGCAAGAAACTCCCACTGGCTTCCTTTCCTTTCCAGCACAAAATGAAGGAGCCTGAAACGTCCAATCCTTTGCACCATGTGATATAATAAATATAATGGTAACAGTAATGTACTCTTATTCAGTGCTTCGCTACATATATCACAGAACCTCCAAGGGCAATGCATCAAAAAAACAAACTGTAAAAATAACCAGTAAAATATTAAACAAAGATATAAAACTGTATAAACATGTCACCACTTACTATAACTCATCAACACTAATCACAATATTAATAACTTACAGTTAGGTATTATATTGCATCACCAGAAAAAATGTTACTGAACAAGTTTTTCAGTTGTCTATGAGTAGACAAAAAGCACTGCTCTTTATTAACATCACATCCAATTAGAAAATGCAGTGGTTCAAAATCAGAAATGTTTTAAGAAGCATAAGAGAAGCCTCGAGACAGCATTATTGTCACTGTCCTCTGGTGCTTTCTGATAGTTCCCCAGATTTAACTCAGGAGATATCCAATATTAGGAACCACTTCTCAGCAGCCTTGACTATGTCCCCTTTCCACCAGCACCACACAGTTTATAAGTTACTTAGCCATTGCAGCCAGTCCTTCCTCATATATAAACTTGTGGTCACTTCTTTTTCAGACCTTGTTTGCATTGTGGTTTCACGCTCTTACTATCTGGATAACACATTCTAAAACATCGGGTTTGAAATAAGCACAAAGTCACATTTTATACAATGCTAGTTCAAAATTATTAGTTAATGCATTTTTTAACTGGATGTATTTTGGCAGAGAATTTCAGAATTTTAATACTATTTTACCCTGGGATGGATGCTTATACCATCCAATGCAGATGAATCTCTATGCGAAAGAATGCAGAAAGACTCACAAGCATATGGCAGAACAATTTAACTTCCATGGACACTCTATCATTGATCTGAGGGTGGCTGTTCCTAGAGAGGAAACTTCTAAAAACAATATGAACAGGAAATTGCAGAACAAGACATCATCCAAGGACTGGATTGTTTTAACTATAGTTTAAATGGAGACTATGGATTCTTATCCCATTATCCGGATTAGCTTGGTTGCTTGCCTCTCCCAGAACAGCCCCTCTCCCCACTCTCTCTGTCTTTCCCTTGTCTTTTGTATTCTAATACTTTTTTTTACTCTGGTTTTTGCACAACCTTTCATAGTATCTGATATAGTGAGCTTCAGCTCATGAAATCTTGTGTTATATCTATGTGGTTTAGTTTATAAAATGCAAATCTACCCTGTCTTCTACAGTGGTTTTAGTACAGGTATGTAAAAACACAATTAAAAAACCCAGTGTAGATATGCCATTGTTTCATACTGCCTTTCTGCACAAGGGGATAAATTTATCTTCTGTAGGATAACCCATAGAAAATTATTTTATAGGGGAAAGTATATGTATAAACTTTGGTCTACATTAGTGTCTTTGCACATCAACTGTAGGAAACAGGTCAAATTACAAATATAGGTATACAATTTTTAGATGGATATCCCCTTTAAAAGAAAAACTTTATTAAAAACAAAAAACAAAACAGACAAAAAAGCTTTGCAAAGCTTGTTATGTTATATTAGTTCCCCTGCATAGTTATGATGTGGCTTGTCAAAGGAATTCCTTTAGTTTATTTTTCCTTGGATCAAATTATATAAAACTATATAACTTTTTCTATGCATCCTATTTCATGGAGAAAAGTGTGTTTATCTCTAGAAGAAGAATTAGAAAGAGAGACTGAGGATGACCAAGTATATTTTGATAGTAAATGGAGGCTGAGAAACAGCTACTTTCTTAACTGTTCCTAAGCCTATTATTGTGTCTATACATGGGAGAATTTATATTCTTAATTCTCATTCACTATAATGGGAGTTGAACATGGGAAAGCCCCCAGGCATTGGAATGATAATCGATCTGTGAATTTCCTGATTTCCTGGTTTTTGTGTCTCTTAACTTTAATGTTTCTTTGGGGGGGTTTTCCCCCCCACTTGATTCCCCTTTAAAACAAACACAACAAAAATCATTTCACTTGCAGTTAGACTGATGAGGAGATGAGATTATTTTGTGGTTCATCAACAGATTGTCATCTCTGCTAACACTCATTCCCATAGACACAATATCTACCAATATGGCTTATGAAATAGCATGTAGTGTCACAGTGGGTGCATCTACATGAGACATTTACTTTGGAGTTGACTAATTACCTCCTCAGTAAAGTGTCAGCATCTACACATGCACCCCTATTAGGACATAGGAAACTAATTAACTCTGCCATAGGTTAGTACTTACAAATACAAATGCTACTTTGCAGTGGTGTTATTTAGCGCACAACAACACACATGTAGACACTTGTATGGCTCTCTGTGGCATGAGGGGGCTTCAGTGCAGGGGCTGCCTGCTGACTAGCCACACACTGGGGCACCCTCATGCCCCAGTCAGCCCCTCTGCAGCAGGTGGAGCCAAGTTGGAGCAGTCCCAGGCTTGCAGGCTGACCTCCCAGGTCTCCTGCTAGTCAGGGTTGCTCTGATCCAGCTCAACATGCTGTGCTCCTGGGTGCACGTGTGACTGCAGTGTCCAGGAGCAATAAACTCTGGTATATGTGCCGCAATTAATTGTCTCACATTAATTTCATGTGTGGACATGCACAATGACCACAAAGACTATGCCTCCTATTGTATAGCATCTTGTAGCAAGTACTAGAGAAAAAAAGCATTAGGAGGAAGATATGCTGTATGTAAAAAGCATAGAAGACAATGTGATGAAGGACTTCTTTGACTGTATGGTGTGTTTCAAGATGGTGAATGTGCATTGAGAACAGGTTCAAAGTGCTAAGAAAAGTTGTGGGGCTCAGTGTGGGTGGATGAGCATGCAAATACATGTAAACACAAAAGTAATTTTTCAAATAACAAACTGTTCTCTCCCAAGTTCACCTTCCCAGTCTCAGAATTTCTCCACAGTTGGCTCCCAACCACACAGTCAGCAGGTTAAACATTTTAGACATGTAATAATATTACTCTGCAAATGCTTTGCTTTAACATCCAGAAAATATCAGACACAGCAGATACATAATACATTTTTAAACTGAAAATAAAGTTAGGGATTCTAGATTTCTTAAAAATACATGCAATGAAATCACAGTTTATTTATCCAATGTATCCAGTACAGGATAAATGAGTGCAAGAGACCTATATGGCCATGAAAAATAAAGTTGTTAAATATTCAAGACAAATGAAAAAATCTCTTCCAAAAACCTCAGTTCCAAGTTATATACCTCCATCTATTAATGCTATGTATTCAGGAATAGGAAAAAAATGTACCATCTTGCTAGCCATTAACAGATATGCGCTACCATTTTCCTATGCTTTTTAATTTGTTAAAACAGGATACTTTCATTACAATAGCAAATGTTCCTTGAGATGTGTCATCTATGTTTATTTTTTCTTTTGTGTATGGTGTGTCTCTATCACTGGAGACCACAATACTATTAGTGATCAACAATACCTTTCTTGGCTTACTCCAGTATGTATATGTGGTGCATACAATCTTCTTAGGGATTTATGTTTTTGCCCATCCAACAATTTCTAAAATCTTAAAGAGAGTACAGCAAGTATTTTCAACAAAGAAAGTGCTTCCACCATCATGGGTTCTAAATCTGCTGCTCACACCCATCATTTGCAAGGTACAAAGGAAGTGCAACAAATCAAACATCCTTCAGTTAATTCCCTAAATAAAAGCCAGTCCTATAGACTTCGATTTAGCTTGAGAAGATGGTCTGTAGAATCCATATATACAATAGATCTTGAGGAACCTCTTTAAGTAACCTCTTTTTCTTTTTAAAATAATTGTCTGTATATAGTCTACTTATGGAAATTCTCAATAATTGATACAATTAAAGAAGATGAATATCAGCATTTCAAGTGAATTTTGATTGAAGAAGCATATTCTCAAAGGAAGTGCCTACTATAGAAGCCTGATCTCATACAACATTTTTAGTAAAAGTATTTATTGAGTGCAAAGTAACATCATTACAGGTTTTTAAAACTGAAATATTTCTAAAAGAGGCTGCACTGGAATAGCTTGCACGCTGCAGTACAGTGAGCTCTACAGTACCACCTCACCACACAACTCCCAGTCCTGTACTGTGTCTCTGCACTGGGCACTGCAGGCAGCTTCCCAGACCTGACAACATAGGGATGGCTGTGTGGACGCCCAGACAGCTGGGGTGGGAGTGCCAATGGATTCGTTGTTGCCCACACCACA
This sequence comes from Crocodylus siamensis, assembly GCF_052110815.1. NCBI lineage: Eukaryota > Metazoa > Chordata > Crocodylia > Crocodylidae > Crocodylus > Crocodylus siamensis. The sequence continues at coordinate 100,973,402 of NC_143395.1, read as the reverse complement.
CCCTACCACCCAGGGCCCTAAACTGGTTACAGGAGGAGACTGGTGACCTCACGGCACTGTGTGGTCAGGCGGAGGTGCAGCAGTAGTTCACATGAGAACATCCACATCTATGAAGGATGTGGGAGTGCAGGCACAACTGGTAGGCACCATGGGCGACTGGTGCCTCCTGAATCTGGGGGGAGAACCCGATTGCAGAACAGAGGTAGGTCTCCAGTGGGCAACTGCAGAGTATGGGGGGGGGTAGCAGGAGCCGATCGCCAAGCCTGAAACACCAGAGGCAGAATTTGAAATGCCACCAGTGAAAACAAAAGTGCCATCAGGGGACCAACCCTCCACCCCCCTGTCAGTATGCCACTGCAGAGGGGGGACAACAAGCACCCACTGACACCGCCGGTGGCATCAGCAGCAGGGACAGCCCTGGTGCACCCCAATGCATCACCTATGGTAGGCTTGGCAGTGCTGCATAATGGTCAAAGCTTTGCAGGCATAGTGGGTCACCATCACTGACCACAATCATCAGCTGGGGAGTGCCCACAAATCCATACCTTTTATGCAGCACCTGACTGAGATATTTGTGCCCTGGGACCCAGCCACAGCCAAACTGTATACTGCAGCCCGGGCAGCCTGCTTGAGCCCCTGCTCTAGCCTGGTACCCATGGTGACATGTTGCTCGGGGAGGGTCCCTCGGCATGCCAGCAGACTGTCCCACCAAGCTCTTTGCCTCCCGCCTCCACTAGCAGTGTGGGGAGCCTGGGCCAGTGCTGCCTTGACAGCTCTGCAGCCTCACCCCCAGCCATGAGGCACTGCCAGCCATGTCATCGCCAGCCACCAAAAGTACCAGCTTCCCCCTGGGGTCCTGCACACCATGCCCCTCCACCCAAGGACACTGCCAAGAGCTCCATGCCATCACTGCCAGACAGGACCCACCAGAGCCACCAGGCACACCAGCCCTGCCCACATGGTAAGCCCCACAGTGAGGGGAGGGCATTTCCCACCCTGCCCCCTGCCCTTCTCCCACCCAGGCCAGCCACACTCCCCTGGAGCCCCAGTTCTCTCCCCACAGCATGCAAGGAGCTGGGAGACAGTGCAAAATTTTATTCCCATGCCCTCGCAGCAGGTACAGGCCTATCATGTGCTGAGGAACACGTTAATGCTGGCAGCAATGTTCTCCTTGGCTATGGGAGACAGGGACATGTAGTGTAGCCACAGGTAGCCCTCCACATGGTGGCAGAGGTTATGGGGCAGCCCAGGCTTGTCCCCTGCACTGTCAAAGTTAAGAGTCCTGTGAAGCTGCATCTGGTGCTCCCATTGCCAGGCATCCTTCATCTACTGTGCCTCCTCCACCCAGGCCTCACAAAACAGATCCCCCCAAGCCTCAGATGTTATGTAGCATGCAGGCTGCAATGATGACCTGAGGGATGTTGTCCTTGGCGAATTCAAGACTGGCAGTGAGGGTGCACCAGCATCCCTTAAGGTGGCTGAAGGCACGCTCCACCAGGGCATGGGTCCAACCCAGGCACCAGTTAAAGTGGGCCTGGTGGGGGGTCCAGATGGCCACTGTAGGGCCGTGTGAGCGAGGACAGAAGTGGGTAGAGGGGGTCCCCGATGAGGAGGGGTGGAGCTTCCATGACATCCAGGTGGAGTCCAGCACCCCCAGGATGAAGCTCTTGCTCTGCACCATGACTGGCAGGGAGTGTTCCAAAATACACAGGCATTATTGGGACTACCTGCCCAACTGGCAAGCACCTTGGTGAAGGTGCTGTGGTGGTCAGCAATGGCCTGAAGCACAACAGTGAAAGCCCTCCAGCTGTAGTAGGGGTGATCACCATGGGGTGGGCAAGTGATGGGAGTGTGGGTTCTGTCCAGGCCTCCAATGCACTGGGGGAACCGCACCACTGCCACCAAAGGATTGCACACTTGGAGCATGGTGTATCCCAGCATGGAGGATGCTGACGACCTCCACGACAGCCTCCCCAACCATGGCCTCACCCACACCAAAGAGATGGCCTATGTAGTGGAGGCTGGTGGGCATGGTCAGCTTCAGCAGGACAAGGGAGAGCTGGGTGTCTGTGGGGAGGGGTGGCTGCATTGTGGTGTTCTGCCACTCCAGGTTCAGGCAGAGTTTCTCTAGGAGGTCTAGAGAGGTGGCCCAGGTCATCCTGAATGCCTCCAGCCACTGCTCAACATCCCAGGTCTATTAGACAATATGCAGCCACCAGTTCTGTCTGGCCCAGGGGCCCAGAGTTGGCAGGACTGGAGACCCAGGAGGGTGAAGGCAGCCCCAGCAGGACAAGGTCCAGGTGGCAGCTGCACAGCAGCAGGGGCCTTGGGATACTGTGGTGCAGCCAGACAGGCAGTTGCTGCATGTGGGGGAGACATTCATGGGCCAGCCAGTGGTCAGTGCATCAGGCCAGCTGGAGCAGCCATGATGCGGAGAGGCAGAGGTGGTGATGAGACAGCTGCCATGTGCTGTCCCTGTGCTGTGCATGCTGCTCCTGGACAGGACAGTGGCCAGTCAGGGAGTGAGGCTAGCTTTTCAGGAGGGCTGCCAGCTGCTGGCAGGTGTTACCAGGACCTTGAGCTCCCACTAGTGGCAGCAGGAGCCCATTACAGGGCTGCAGGAGCAAATCTGTTCCCACATCCCTGAATTTGTAGATGCCTGCCCAGGAGCATTTACTCAAGAGTAGTTTATTCACAAGTAACCTGATCCCAGATCAAATGCATGTGTAGATACTCCCACTTTTATGCAAACATGATTCACTTGATCAATCCAAAGATTTAAACAGGAATCTGTAGTGTTAAAAACCTTCTGTCCTGTTGCAGTCTTTCTGAGTTCTTTTCAACAGAAGAATTGCTCTATTATTTTCTGTAGACAAAACTAAGTGAAAACTTAAAGCTGGTAGTTTTTGAGGGATGTCTTAAATCTAAAAAGATTAAGAACCACTGTCTTATACAGTGCTTTGAACATCTCCAGGGATACCTGAGCTTGTAACTATGAACATCTTTCTCAAGGTTCTATTCTGGACACTATACTTGATGAGGTATTTGCCACATTTATGCCTATTTGAAGGCATGTCCTTTTTTCCAAAAGACCTATTTCAATTCAAGATTGCAGTCCCTGCCTTGACTCTTATGTAATCTGACAACACTTTTTCTCCCTGTGTGGATAGCTGCATTAAAAAAAAAAAAACATACAAAAAATGGCATGCCATCTGATACTGACATCAGGAGAGTTGCCAGTCTGTTTTTAGGTCAAGCTGTTTTACCCGTTTGGTTTTGTGTGTTCTATATGACTATTGTTGAGGTTCACTCTTCAGCCACTGTAACCACAAGAGATCTCAGAATAACTAAAGTTCAGATGCTGGCACCTGACTGAATTCAGTTGGCAAAAGGAAACCATAACCAGAATATCTGTGCAGGCTTTTTGTTAGTATTCTTTATTAAAGCTATTGGTAGTGAGGATGGAGTAATGTCTCAGATGGGAAAATTTTTACTAGGATGTCTTATGTTATCAGTCTAGTGTCTACCATCATCAGGGAGCAAGGATGAGGAAAATGTCACCGCCTTCTTGGTGGAAGATGAAGACAGTTGTGGACCAGTCTGTGTATGTTATTCTTCATTAGAAGTATACTGCTATTGCAGTTACTGGAGGATATTAGGATTGTAAACCATCTTTCAGAAGGTATTTGGGTTTAAACTAAGTGGAAGAAGCAGGAGACCTAACATGATGGTAAGTCCATGAAGTTCAATAAGGCCATGACTGAGTTCTCTAGGAAATTTAACTTAGCGGTTGTAGAGGCAGATATTATGTGGCAATAAATCCTTTATGTCTCTCTTGTTTTGACATCTGAGAGTAATGTCTGAATTGAACTTCTGGCAAATAAGATGAAGATCTTTGTCCACTAAGCTGTGAGGTAATTGAGGATAATGAAATCATCTATCAACTGAACAGTTTATCTTCGTGGAATTGCTAACGCTTTTGTGTAAATTTCTTATAAAACAAAGTTAAGATGTGCCAGGATAGATCTCTTCTTTGGACCTTGTGTCACCAACCCCATTCTGTTTCTGGGGGCTGCATTATATTGTTTCTTGTGTTTTGCTGTACTGATATGGCATCTGTGGTCTCACTGAAAAGCCCATGTTATGCTGTATTTGTTTATGTCACTTTCATCCCTGTGTAATGTTATGCTGTATATATATATATATATCTATATCATTATCATTTTGAACATGATTTAGCCAAAGTATTGAGGCATGTATACTTAAAGACAAATGCTTCTTCCAGACACAGACAGAAGGAAACATTATTAGTGTCTGAGGCTAAGTACAGACAGTCAAAAAGCCTGAGGCTGAATCGATTCAATCTCTGCAGGATAGTCTAAGCTGCATAGATTGAACCAATAAGCAAGTAAACAGACATTCACTTTTGATTGTAGAAATGCAGCCACATGCCTGTGGTGGCCCAGGCCAGAAGCCAGGAGGTGCTAGAGCGCACCTCCCTGCTAGGCTGGAGAAGATAGCTTGGGCCACGGCTAGCTTGCCTACCTTGCAAGGGGGAGGGGGGTGAGTTTGTGGGGAAGGTGCAAAGCATTCTGGGATGCTAGGAGACCATGAGTTAACTTGAATTTGGAGGAAACTGGGACAGAAGTTGAACAAACTGATTTAACCTAAATGAGTGAAGTTTGATACTAAATCCAACCAGGTTTATCTAAAACTGGTTTTGGTCACTTTGCAAGCAGTTTATGTGCACTGAATTTCTGTTGCATTACAGATTTGAGCTTGTTTCTGATCACTTATACAAATCTTTGTATAATTTCTGTCCCCAGGCTGAGAGAGAAATTTCTAGAGGATTCTGGTGGTGGAGAGGCTGGTTAGGAGATCTTTATGAGGCTATCCGTGTGATATGCTTTCTCTTTGAATCCCAGACTTTAGAGGTTCAAGGTCCCCAGCAGTCAGGGCTTATACAATCAGCAGGAAGGCTGATCTTGAAAAACACTGGCAGGACTCTCAAGAGGGCTAAAGTATAACCAGATGAGAGGGTAAGAGTCTTTACTTGTCTTGTTTTTCTGTCTTCAAACTTATTGACAGATTTCCCTGGGTAATTATTTTCTTGTCTGTAATAAATCCTTTTCTTGTTTTTTTTCCTTATTGATTGCCTGCTGGGAAAAGTGATATTTTGGTGAATGGTATTCCATGCTAGACCTCTCTACAGAAAAGGGGGCATATTTTTTTTTCACAACCCAAGGGGAAGGCCACCTCAAGCTGGAAGAGATTCTCTTTCTGCAGCTGTGAGGTCCAATATAAGGGCAGTGAAGTTGAGGCTTATGCGTATAAGGAGTTATTCCCAAACCTTAGTCTGTTTGCCACTAGAGAGGGTATAAGTGTGGTGAGAAACTCCTGATATTATAAAGATGGCACCAGTGTCAGTAGTACCAGAAAGTACTTTTGTGCATTTTAAAATCAAATGACAATAAAACCTGTTGGAGTAATGGAAAAATCTTTACCAATGAAGACTGTGAAAGCATTAGGATTTTTTAGGAGATTTTTATTCTTCCCTTCTCTGACTTTCCCTGGGTAATATTTGCTCTTACTGCAGATTAGGGACTCCTACCTCTGTCAGAAAACGTCGTGAATTCAGTAGCCTTTTGCTGTAGGACCAGACAGCTTACATAAGGCAAAAATAGCCAGAACAATACTGGCATCAGGAGCTTTTCAGACAGAGATGGAACTGACTGCCCATGATCCAAGTCCTTTTTGCAGAATTTGTCTTCTGGTTGGTTTCTCTGATTTTTCCCAAAATAACAACAGCAACAGCAATAATAAAATAAAGCCATTACCTGGAATTTAGCTTTCAGATAAACAAAAGAAACATTTGGTAGGACTGTCTTCACAAGACAGCCATACCCTGAGATTAATATATTTAGAAGCTGTTTGTCTTTGGTTTTGCCACACAGTCTTTTACCTGTATTAGTCAAACCCCAAAATGTTAATTTTATAAAATAAGAGTGCCTTGCTTTAATTCTACTCAAAACCACTTACTATCCATACAACAGTGTAAAGGCAATGTTGTAGCCATTACAGTGCAGAAATTATGTGAAGGGCCATATCCTCCCAGGGTGCATGTAGTGGTGGGAACCACCTACCCCTCCCAACACCACCCAAACAAGCTGCTTGTGACTCCAACCCATGCCCTGCCCCAGCTGTAAAGCCCTTGCCCCCTGCCCCTGCCCCTGCCCCTGCCCCTCTCCCTCCCTCACTGCTGGGGCCCCGATCTACCCCTTCCCTTCCCTTCCCCTCCTCCTACCCCTTCCCCACAACAGTGTTACCAGCTGAGTGCTGCTCTTCAAGCTGCTGGGCCACATGTCAGCAATCAGATAGGTATCAGCTGATACGGCTCCTTAAAAACTGGCCATCAGTATCAAACCAATAAATCTCTATTGGTGCGTCCCTAAATATAATACAGTGGAATCTGCATAGAGAAATTGGCTGCAATAGGTGGCTGTGTCTCAGCTGAAGTTTCAGTTTGAAGAAACTTAACAATATAGATGACAGCCTCACCCTTTCTGCCTCACTCTCTAAAACACACTTATACCCTCTCTAGTGGCAAACCATTTGCTAGTTGGGACTACCAAAAAGAACAATGGCAATCACAAAAAAGTTATTTTGGTCTGTGAGAGCCTGAGTCTTATAAATGGGGTCTCAATAGGTACATGAGATATTCTGGGTTGCAAAATTGTATGACCCTAAACAGAAAAATCTCAGCATAGAATTTCATTGGATGCTCCAGTTAAAGCTAAATAATAGTGGATGAGAATTCCTGAACTTCTTGAAGTCAGTGGATATTTTGCCACTGACTTCTGTGAGGAAAAGATATCACCCACTTAATCTGAGACACCTGAACTTATAGTGAGGGTTTAGGAAATCCCTAAAGGATGCCTGCCATAGGATTTTTTGAAAATCCCAGCCTTATCCTCCACACAGACCATTTTAAACTAACTTATGTTGCTTTTTCAAGCCTCGGTACAGCAATTAACTGTTAACTTCTAGTCTAGTCAACATGTGGTTCATATATAATATATAAATACAAGGTCTTCTGGGTGCAATTACTGTAATTTATATATTACCTACATAAATTTTATTTAATTAAATGTGTTCTAATACCCTATACCTTCCTTCTCTATGTTGGTAAAATATATTTTTATTCACTTTTAATGTAAGTCAGGTTTCTAGGTCCTAATAAAACAAGTTCTGACTAACAATGCAAATTTTCTGCTTCACTCTCAAACTCTTAAACATTTAGCAGGCTTTCACCGTGACTTACATTTAATGTAAATGGTGTAGTCTGAAGCAATGATTAACTTTATAGTTAGAATATAAAATGTGGATAAAAGAGCTATTACTTTACAATAGCATTAAGAATTTTTTTTTTAATAATGTTGAACTTTAGTTAATGCAGTTCCCTGCATGTGTGAGGTAGAAGACAGTTATCTCCATCAAATTCCTGCACCATCCATTAAGTTCCAGGGCCATCATCTTTGCCAAGAAACAACTCTATGATAAAAATATGTTGCAAAGTTAAACAAATAATAATTATAATGATTATAATTATTATTATTGCATTTAAATGAGAATACTCATGTCCATAAAGCTACTTTTGTGGATGTACAGGAAAAGGGTGTTTATGATTTGTGGATTCAGAAACACATAATTATAAGCAGCTAATATAGGATTGTGCCTATACCTGGCGGATGATAACAATTGTTTTCAACAACCACCACCAAAACTATCTGTGACAATGACAGCAAAGCCTCTTAGATTTTTGCTTTTTTTCAAAGTTAATGTCCAATAAAGGATCTAATACTATTCCAATAGCATTCTGATCGACTATCAGAACACAAGAAAAGAAAATTATTTCTACAAAAATGCGCTCCATTATAATTTGGCATATGAACAGTCCCCACAACTATTTCACCACATCTTATATTGAACATAATTCAAGAAATTTAACTAATACAACTCATCTTTGAATTCATTGCTTTATGCATTGCAATCCACTTGACACATTTTTCCAGCTCCTACATTGGTAACTGATCCTTGCAAACACTGAAGAAAATCTCCAGACCATGCTGGATCCCTTTGGAGAAACCTACAGAACTTTGGGCCTCTTTCTCAACATTGAGAAAATCAAGTTCTGCCCAAGGTCATGAATGTGACCCCCCTTCCCCAAATTACCATTAAGAGAAACGCCCTAGAGCTAGTAAAGTACTTCTCCTACCACAATAACCACTTCTTTCAGAGAGTGAACATCACAGCACAGAATCCACTGTGCAAGTGCCTCCTTTGGAAAATTGCTTTGGAGTGTCTTTTTATTACAATCTCTGGAAAGACACCAAGATTGAGGTCTACAATGCACCCATCATCCCCACTCACCTTCAGAGCTGGCCTCACAAGTGGATGACATGTGCAACTGCCCCGGGCACCCTGGTCGGGGTGGGGGGGCAGTGCCACACACACCTCTCACAGCAGTACTCTGCCCCCACCACAACCCACCCCAGCCAATCTCTGTCCCAGGTAGAAGGAGCAGTACCCAGTCCAAGCTGCCCTACCACCTCTAGGCCCTGCTCAGGAAAAGCCAGGACGGGAAGTGTGGTCAGTAGGAGTAGTGCCTGCCCACCCACTTGCCTGGTGGGACATGATGCTCTGTCTCCCCACCAGACTGCACCTTGCACCCCTACTTGCCTGCCTCTGCTTGCAGCAGTGCAGCTGGCTTGGGGTGGAGCGGGGGCAGGTGGAGGGGCACCAAAATTAAAGTTCACCCAGGATGCCATTTTCCCTAAGGTTGGCTCTGCTCACCTCTACAGATATGAAATGTGGGTGACCTATTAGCATCATCTCAAGCATCTGGAGAGATACCAGAAAATTCTGGTAAATTCTGAAAATTCTGTACATCAAATAAGAATTTTGACACACAAACACCAGCATTCTTGCTGAACCTAGGGTTACCAGCATTGAGTTGGTGATCCTCAAACACGAACTCTGCTGGACCAAACACTGTGCGTGGTTGCCTGACTCTTGACTCCCAAAACAAGTGCTCTACCAGCTTAGCAACAGCCTGAGATCTTGCAGTGGCCAGAAGAAATGGTAAAAGGACACATTGAAGGCATACCTCGAGAAAACAGATGTCAACATCAAGAGTTGGTGGGAGCTGACTGAGAACCGACTGCAATGGCAACACAATCCCAACCAAATGGCAGCCCATTCTGAAGTAAAGCATCTTGCACTTAAAGCAAAGAAGATAGAGTGGAGGATGGAAAAGGAGAGGAATCCCATCCTGCAGCCTACTTTCCCCTGCAGAAAGACCTGAAACTTATGTGGTCAGCTCTGTGGCTCAAGGATTGGGACTCTTAAGTTACCTCAAGATCCATCAATAAGCTGTGGTAGAGTTCACTCTCAAATCAAGGGACCGTCTCTGACTAAAGATATTTTAGGATAGATCCTCAGATGATAGAAACTGTAGCTCCAGGAAGTCCATGGAACTATGACAATTTTTACCAGTTGAGAAGCTACTTTTTTCTGCATAAAGTGCAATCTCTCTGGAGTCAGATAAAAGTTTAAAGCTAATTAGCATGTTTCATTTTTAAAAACTTGACAAAATTGTTAATGCCATTGTTTTCATAAAGGATTACTTGCAATGCTGGTGAATTCACTAATGTATATTATTCAGTAGAAGTTAAGAACTTCCACTTGTAGAAATAGGAGGAAGGAAGAAAAACAGCTAGTTCAGGTCCAGGACAAACCATATCTGGAACACAGATAAATTCAAAGTGGAAAAGATACAGGGAAGAGCTATTAATATCAATGGAATAGGGAACTTATTGCGTAAGAGAAGGCCAGATGATGTTAGCTCACTTCAGCAAAATGAAGGCTAAGGGATGATAGGACTGTTATATAGAAATAAACTGGAGAAGAAACACCATGGAAGCTAAAAAGTTATTTAAAACTGATAGGAAAATGTTGACATAAGCATATATATATATATATATATATATATATATATATATACACGTATACACACACACTGTCGAAAAATACAGTTAGTCTGGAAATGACAAGAGGTTTCTAAGGTTTCTACATGTGAGACCCCAGAATAGCCTTCTATTTCAAGTGCTACATTCAAAAGAGATTCCAAAATGGAGTTTGATAAATGATTGTGAAAAAGATTATATGACATGGCAACTACAATAGCAGGGAACTGAGTTTGATGACCCAGGAGATCCATTTTAGCCCTATATTCCTATAAACTAATTTTATCAGATACAATGAAATCTGATAAAGAAAATCCAATGTTATTACATACTAGATATGTCTACACAAGACACTGCACAGTCATTACTGAGGGCAGTGGCTGCAGGAGGTCCCTGCTCACTGCTCGCCACCATGGTGCCCCCCAGTCGTGGGAGGCACCAGTCGTTCATGTCCACCACCATACTGAAGCGTGGAGATGCTGAAACATGAGACACTACCAGCTCTTGTGGGGAGCCCCCTCCCACCTCCCGCACCCCTGGAGCATATGTGTAACACCCATACACACACACTTGGGTTGTATATTGTGGGGGGTTTTGTATATTTTTTAAATGGGCAAAATGGCCCCTGAGTTTTGGCCATGTGCTCAGCACATGGCACTTGGGGCCTATATCTGGGGAAAATACATAAAACCCTCTGGCCTCATTGGTCAGGGGAAGCACAGCTTACTTCAGGGTGATTGGGTGGGAGAGGAACTGGAGTGTGGTACTCCCTGACTGGACAAGACCAGGGTATTGTCATGCAAAGGGATATAAGGCGAGCTAGGCTGGTTTGAGTGGGGAGCAGCTGCTAGGGGCTTCTGAAGAGTGAAGTCTCCTCCAAGGGAGAAGGCGTTTGCAGATAGCAAAAGGAAAGCTCAGGTAGAGGGGGGAGAGAGGGAGAATTGTCCCAGTGTCTAGGAACTCCTCTCTCCTCCTTTTTCTTCCACTTTGTTCCTTTAAGGTTTTAAAGGGATTAATCCTGGGGAAACAAATATTGGGTTTGCTGGCCAGAAGATAGGCCTGGCAGTTTAAATAGGGTTGAAACCTGGGAGTTTCTAATCCTGCCAATTTTGGGCTGGGATTGAGGTTTGCAACTTTCTGCTGCCAGTGGAGCTGTGATCTAGGCCTGTGTGAACAGGGAAGTATTCAATTCAGATTCAGCTGATTCAGAGGACAGTAATTCGATCTGGAGGCTCAGATCACTGTCCTGAATCAATTTGGCCAAATCAGGTTTGGAAGATTCGGCGATGATTCAGAGCAATTCGATGATTTGGATTGACCAGGGAGAGGCAGGCACAGCCAGGTGGCTCCAGGTTCTCCTGTGGCTCCTCTGGCTGTGCCTGTCTCTCCCTGGGTGGGGGGAGCTGCAGGAGAAGCCCCCATGGCTTCCCTGCCTGGCCCCAGCCTAGTCTTGGCACTTTAAAAAAAAAAAAGAAAAAAGCCCCATACTCACTGGCTGCAGAAGCAGCAATTGGGGCCTGTGGCACTCATGGCAGAGCTCCCCACCATGCAGCATGGGAAAGTGGGGATGCCCCCCCCACTGCCTGGCATCCACATGGTAGCTGCCCCATGATGCAGGTACAGGGCAGCTCAGCAGGGTGCCATGTGCTGTCTGGGAGCTGGGGCTGCTGGGGCCAAGTGGTGGCAGGCTCCGGTTGACATGTGGAGCTGCTCCAGCTCCCAGACAGTGCGCAGCACCCTGCCAAGCTGCGCTGCACCCCATGCCATGAGGTAGCTGCCGCATGGGTGCCAAGCAGGGGGAGCACGCTGCACAGGAGGGCTCTGCCATGAACCCTCAGAGGCCTCTGATCACTGCTGTCAGAACTGGTGAGTACATGGCTTTTTGCTTTTTGCTTTTTTTTTTTAAAGTGCCAAGAGGCTGGGCCCGGCAGGGGATACGGCTGGGCAGGGCAGCCATGGGGGCTTCTCCTGTGGCTCGTTCAGCTGTGCCTGTCTCTGTCCTAGTGGGGGAAGCCATGGGGACTATGCTCTGCTGCCGCTTGCCCAGCCAGTGCAGGAAAGGGCGCAACACAGGCGTGGCTTGCTCCGGGAAGCAGCAGGGCATAGCCCCTACTCCCAGCACTGTTGCACCCACATCAGCACTGGGAGTGGGGGCTCTGCCCTGCTGCTGCTTGCCCCCTTCTGCCCGGAGCGAGCTGCACCTGCATCCTGCCTCTGCCCCCTGTCCTGGCTGGACAAGTGACAGCAGAGCAGAGCCCCTGATCCCAGTGCTGCTGCACTCACATCCTACCCCCTCACCCCCATCTCCGATTAATGCACCCCCCCCCCGGCTGGGCAGCTTGTCACTGCCCCAATCCCTCTCTCCCCCATGCCTCTTCCCTCACCCCTCCCCCAACCCCAACAGCCCTACCACCTGGAGGCAGCTGTCAGCTGCCTGTTTAGTCTATGACCAAATCTCTGAATCAGCCGAATCTTTTCCAAAGCTTTACCAAATTGATTTGGATGCTTCAAATCAATTCAGAGCTTTACTTGGTTTTCCAAGTCAATTCAGATTTGGAAACTCAGTCCCCAAATCAGGCCGAATCTCCTCTGAATCAAATCAGCAACTGAAGCTTCACACAGCCCTACTGTGATCCAAACTATGTGCAACCCAGGCCTAGAGGGAAAGCCTGGTTCTTCCCCTGGTTTCTTTTGATGGTCCTTTGCTCTAATCAAGCTATGTGGTTGGGCCAGCTGTAGCTATTAATCAACCTGGCTTCTTCTGGAGTTTTTCCTGCAGTTTCATTTTAGCAGGCTATATAATCTAGTGCAGAAGTTTTGGGGGGTGTTCATGCTGTCTGGAGCCAGAGTCACTCTCCACACACGCATACAGCCTCTCTGTGGGAGCAAAGATTGGCAAGCTATCATTCCTACAAGAGCAACAAGGGGCCCTTTGCACCACAGAAGGACCCACGCTCTCTAGCAGCTTCCCCTGATGCAGCACAACCTAAGACTACCTTGTAGTTAGTAGTGTTTAAAGTTGCATTTGGTATTTTTCTTTCCTTTCTATTATAAATCTGTTATTTGTCTTTACATTGCTTGCAAGGAGGGTTTTTTTGTTTATGTGGGACACCCTAGTAATGTATTTAGTGTTTTCTACGTGGTCTGGGTGAGGGCTAAAACCAAGGTAAAATATATTACTACCCCAAAATTGAACCTGGGCTTTGTTACTGCTGACCAGTACCCAGCAGAAGGGCTACATATGTAAAAATGCCCTAAGAGTGCACATATTGCATAGGTATTGGTGCACACAGATTTACATGTGTATATATTGAGGCTAGATGGAGTCCCTTTGCCATTGTGACTGAAAAAGTGATTTAAAAGCAAAGTAGTCAGAATGCTTTAGCAAAAATATTCTTCCCCTACACTGCAGGAGAATGCAATGTGTGCTGTTGTTCATGGGACTTAAAGTGATTTCTAAAATGTATTTGGTCTGCTATCACTTTAAAAAGGGCATGCATTAGGTTGTGATTTTCAGAAGTATGAATGGTTAGCATAACTCTGCTTCCATGGAAACCAACGGTAAAAGTCCCATTTAACTTCACTGGCAGCACCAGTAGGCCAGCGAGGAATGCTCTTGAAAATCTCACTCTTAGCCTTCAGTAAAACTCTAGGAATTAATCAATAGCACAATTCACCAAAAAGTGACCAGCTTCAGATCTGTAACAATTTTTTATTTTGATTAGGTTGCAACGTGGCTCACCTTGAGCCTTTGTTTTACAACTGGTTTCTGATCTTCTCAACCCAGAAATGTTTCAAGGCAGGTTAAGGGATGCCTTTCTGTAAATAGCTTAAATGTTTTTCAGGAGGAATGGCACTACGTATATTAAGTTAGATATTGACAATTTTGAGGTAGGGGAAATGTTAAAAAACATTATAGCATGACTCTGATTTCAAATATGTAACTTTCCTTACTGAATATTATCAGTGCCACCCATATATCATGTTTTGCATGATTCTCTACAACCTTACAACTTATGTTTTCATATGCACCAATGCAAAATGAATGCACCACTGTAACAGGTAGGGCAGCATGTAGAAGCGACACTGAAGAGAGACAATCAATTATTTTTATAAAACTAGACTGGTAGATTTTTTCCAACTTTAGTCTCTTGCTAAAATGAAGATTCCCATAGGCATATAAAGATGGTGTGCAACACACATGCTGTATGTAGTGTTCTTTTACTTTCAAAAGACCACACCTTAAAGTCCTCCTAAAAAAAAAGACTTAGGCTGCTTCCAGACTAGTGCAGCCATGCAGTATGCAATGTCACACACCATGCATTCAACCATTTCCCGTGCTGCTACCTTGCAGTGTGGGGAGTGGGGGGAAGGTAGACCCTGGGGATCTAGGGGTCAAAAAAAAACCACATGTGGAAAAAAAGTAGGGTGGTACAGGTAGTGGCAGCACGTGCTGCCCACAACTGGAACTATGGGCAAACTGCAGGAGTTCTGCAGCTACAGCTTCCCCAACCCCCAGAACCCCAAGTAAGGCTGCTGAGGCCAACACAGTTGCTGCCCCAGCCTCCCCCACCCCACCAGTGGTAACCTGGCACAGGTTTTTCCCAGGCACAATGAGCAATAGTAAGCAATATCTTGAGGAACACCTGAAGGTACAGAATCCAGTCCTTTGAAGTGTGAAGCAATCTCAACTGTTTCTGAAATCAATTCAATCAACTGAATTTCAGTAAATTGGACTGAAATTAATGAAAGCTAACGATGCCAAGGACTTCAAAAGATCCTCCTCAGAACGTGAACCACAAGCCAGATTGTGAAGCTAATATAAGAGGTAAAGGTAAACACACACTTGTATTTGAGTGTTTGCAATATTGCCATGGTCACAATATTATTGACTTCAGACAAATGCAAAGTAATCCATTACGTTTTTCAACGTTATATTCCTGGTTGAGATAAATCATGCCAAGACAGTTTTATATTTAGGTTGCATTTAAACCACGGACTGTAGCAGTGCAAGTTCAGCACAAAATAGTTTGGCTACTGGAAAGAATCTAGCTGAGATAGCACAGAAGTCTGCATAAGTTAATTTACCCTGCTTTCCCCATTAATGTCAGTTCAGTTCACTGACATTAAGATTACTATTTTGATTTCAGTGACAATTGAGGGTATTCAAAGGTTCTGACTCCAAGCCCTCAGGAGTTTCTCAATTTTTCTCCTTTTAAGAGTAGCCTAAGTCTCCTCCATACCCTGTAAAGCAAGCTATTACCCAGGCTGCTTCTCAAGAGGCAAACGTAGCTCCTACAGAACTCTATGTTGTCAGTCTACAGGTAGGTATATCCCAAGTTGCTACTTTAAATGAAAATTATGGCTATTTACATATAGAAAATTGAAGCCTCCAGTTAGAAGCACAACACTGAAAACTACCTATTTCCTTCAGCCATGGAAAACTCACAATACTATAACTACAATGAAGCACAGTAGAGCTAAGATATTATTAACAGCAATGTGACCAGAATGCAAAGGTCTTCCAGACAATATTTTGCCAATTAACTCAGTTCTGCCTAAGTAAGATTCAAACCAAACAACAACTGTGCACCAGAATGAATGCACACCGGAAATCTATCAAAGACAAAAACTCCCAATTACCTGTGTGTGCCCACTTCTCACAAGACAGCCAAAATCTCTCTCTCTCTCTCCAATCTCTCAATTCTAATCCTCAAACAGAATTTACAAAACACCTTTCGTAGATGAGCCTACAAACTTCACTTCATAAATTATATTACAGGTACATTATAACCTGCTTTCCATCTGATAACCTCAGGTTAAGCCTGCCTGCATTTTACCAGCTACATTCCATCACCAGATCAACATTCCCCCTTACCCTCCCCTACCTACCTGTCTCACACCTAGGGTGGCCATCATAGAGGACATTCTGGTTTTCTGCTACTCTGTCCTCTATTAATACAAAACCCGACACCTTATGTCCTCTATTTTTCTCTTCAAGAAGGCACATGGTGGCAAGGATCAGATGAAATGGGAGACAACAGTTGTGTGTAGGGTGGCCATCATAGTGGACAGTCCGGTTGTCCTCTGCCCTCTACTGATATGACGCCCATATCTGTCCTGTCTTCTATTGATATTTCCTCTATTTTTCTCTTGAAGTTTAAATGATTTGTTTTAATAAGCAAAGCCATAAAGAAATGTTTTGGGTTGATTAGATTCTTTTATTTGCTTACCAGCCAAACTGGGAGAAAAAACCCAATACTCCACATTTGAGAGTGGGCCCCATTTGGGAGCTATTCTCATAAAGTTACAGCTCTGGTCCTTGCTTCTTGTTGCATCTTTTAGAGCTTAAAATTACTGCCACCTAATTCTAGTACATCTGAATGATTTGTAGTGCAAATTATGACCTTATTATTTCAGATTAAAATCTAACTGCTGCAAGGGGGAAACAGCTCCATGAACATCAAAGTTTGAAACATGTTTCTGTACAGTCCTTTCAAGCTAGATAATTTAAGTGAGTTCCACCTACTTTGGATACTTACCATAAACCACAGGTGTCTTAGTAGTGTGCTATTTGCTGTTTTCTAAGAAAACAGGAAATTCTTTTGTAAAGGCAGGCCCCCTGGACATTGTGGAGTTTCTGCTAAGAGTTCAAAGTAATAACTATCCACCAGGACATCAGCTGCTGCTATTCTCACACTCTCTTGGGTGGTACAAATATTTATGCAGCTTTCATCACATTTAATTTTAAATTCATTCCCACACCAGTTAAGTAACTGTTTTCCTGGAAATCTATCCAGGCACAGTATGACCTTGTTTTTACACTGCATTGTCCTACACATGTGCATTCACGTTATTCATACTACTTCTGATTTCAGATTCATCTTCAGAGATGTGCCCTCTTTTGTGACACAGCACTTGTCTCTCTGTGCCAATCTGTTGCTGCCTAACATACTCTTGTAAATAGTATTGTAATTTTTTTTCCTGGCAGAAACTTTGAACTGAAACATGACATTGAGTTTGTAGAAGATGGTATAGATGTTAGTGGCTTTGCATATGTCTACAATGTAGACAGCTAATTTAACATGGGGAACTGAATTAGTTTGGGGACTGGAAGCATTCTAGCTGAAGTAAAACTGACCTTTCCCTTTCCCCGTGTTTTGGCTGGGTAAGTTAGGCTTTTCTGAGCAGTGCTGCATGGCTAGACTGCTTCTGTTTTGCTAAGAGAGCTTATATCTCTATACTATACTGTGTAGCTATACTTCTGGGTCATCCCATATAAAACCACTGTCTAACCTATTAGCTAAACTACAGTCAGCCCTAACACAATCACAAGATATAATACCCTTACCTGGCACAGGTAAGAAGGGGGACCATAGCTGCCAGTTGTTAAAATACACTTGAGAGATCCAAGGAGGAGGGCTACCTCACGTGGTACATAGGAAGGCAACCCCCTCCCCACCCCCACACACAATTTATGACTATGTGGTAATATTCCTTCCTGACCCCAAATACTCAAATACAGTGATCAGTCTGACCCTCAGTGGTGGAAGAAGACCTTCTAAGAAAATCTGGGTTTAAGTCCCAGCAGAAGCACTGGAACACCCCAGTCATGATCCCCAGCCTTGACTGCAGCCAACATCCAATCCCTCTGAGGATGGCTTTAAAAATATCCTGAAAAAATCCCCCCTCAGCCTCATGTGGCAATTAGCAACATTCTATTACCTGTTCAAGTTCTGAAAATCCATTAGTGCACATACTTTTAAACATATCATCATCTTGCCCTTACTACTGAGTCACAAGAAGCACAGCAAAGAGGACCCTTCACCTTTCATATTAGCTTTTTTCAGGGACAAGAGCAGGGTGGAATAGAATTACCTTTGAGTGCCTAAATCCACTTATATACCTAATTTGTGGAGTAAAACAAAGGACTGGGTTCCTAATGAGCATAGTCTTATTAAGCATACAAAGTTTGTAGAATTGACTGGTCACATGACTTCCTCATTTACATAGTTGTAGTTACCACAGAAATGATATGTAATCACAAGTAGGCTGGGAGGTGATTTATTGGTCTTGTTGCATAGGAAATTTGATGTTTTATTTAGATTACCATGCCACAACAGTTAGAACAGGTTCTGAGCAGTCACACAGTAATGTTTACGATGACTTAAGTGTGTAATATGTGAGACTGCAGACCTGCACTAGAGCTGAGTCCAGTGTGATGCCAGGGCTGAGACTGGCAATCAGCTGATTCAGTCCCAGCCCTGGCACTACACCACAGCCAATTGTTGGTCCTGTCCCTGAGATTGGACCAGACCTGGTTCAAGACTCCAGTGCCATGCTAGAGCTGGGACCAACAACCAGCAATTCTGTACTGGCATTATCTTTGTGGAGCAATCAGACATATTACTTCACACAGTCACGATGTACTCTTCCCTGGAAAAATACTAATTTTGCTGCAAAACGATCACACTATAATCATAATATGATTACATGTAGCACACACTTGAACACATGGACACCTACATTTTAAATGCAGTTAACATGTCCTAGTATGCAATATGGTTCCAGTGCAGGTACATCTTTTTGCGTTTTGTTTTTTCTTTTATTTCAGTAATGACCCAGGCTTGCATCACCTGTCAAACTCAGAATAACCACAAATGTACCCATCCACTCAAGTTAATGTCATAGAATCTTATTAGAATAAGCCCAGCCAATCTTGAAAGCATTTTACAGTACTAAGGAACTGTAAATTACCAACAAACTCTTTCCCAAAAAAGGGAATCATTAAGAGATTAACTTGAGAGACTGAGGGGATTGTATTTATGGCAGCATCATTGCAACAGTGTAACCTAGTGGTTGAAGCAATGGGCTGAGGCCTGGGTTCTATCTCCAGCTCTGTCCCTGGCCCTGAGTAAGTCATTTCCTTTCTCTTTTCCTCAGTTTCCCTATGAGTAAAATGAAAATAATGATGGTGGCAGCTTTGAGACATACTGATAAAAAACACTATCATGGTATTATCATTAAAAACTGACTGATAAGTCCAAATGGGTGTCAATCGTGAATCAAGTTTATACTAGGTACCTAATATTTAGGAACTTAATATAATATTTAGGAACTTAATACTAATTTTATTTTCAGTTGAGTTCTGTGCCTTAGTAGGAGTTTGGCACCTTCATCTCTCTGCAGAACTTAGCCAAATATGTTTTAGCTTTTTTGCCTCTACATTGATCAGCAGTGTCTCAGACCATTTTAAAGGTACTGTCAGGTAATGCTGGGAACCATATTAGCAGGGACTAGATGACTTAATGGGTCTTTTCCATTTCTAATTCATGCGGCTCTTCCATTTTATAAACTGCACGATGAGCAGGCAAATCAGAATTCATGTAAAACTATTTCCTCTGGTGGCATTCATCTTGTCAAATGATTAATGCTGATATGGGGCTGTCCTAAGCTTCACTGGATGTATAATTTCAGCCTTGCTTAAATCTGTAAGTGAAAAATATTAGCATGAATAACTGCATTTTGATAAGACAAAGGAATGGAATCAAAAGATTAGTCACTGGAGACAAGTCAGACAGGAACTAGTAGATTACTAGTAGTTATGTCCAGCAATGGGGCAGAATACTGTGAATATTTCAGTAGCAAAATGCCTTTGTGACTGGGCACGGGAGAAATAAAGATGAATGTAGGAAGCACAATAAGAAAAAACTGAAAGTTTCTTTTGACATTATATCATAATCAGGCAAATTCATTTGAGTAGATACACTTAATTTATGACTCCTAACAGAAAACTAATGTGGGGGGTTCTGCTAATCTCTTGATAGCCAAAACCCAAAGACTGAATGAAAGAGCTCCGAGAAACGGTATGTGGCAGTGATGCAAATAAAATGACCCAAAACAATTGAGTATGTATATAGATGAACCCTCCATAAGCTAACTTGGCATTGTGAGTCTAAGGAGTCTGGTTAGCTCTCCTAAAGGTGGCCTCTTGTACCCAAAATTGAATCCAGCCATATCCTGGAATGGATCCTCTGGCTGAATTCATAAGTACCAGCAGCAGGTACATTGTACAACCCATTTCAGCTAGAGTAAGATTTAATAGCCTGAACTGCCACAATGTGGAAAGGGAAGTTCATTCAGAAGAATGAACTTCTTGAACTAGTCAGGGGGAACCAGCAGGCACTGGGGGAGTTCCTGTTCCCCCAAGCACTCCCAGGAGTGACAAGAAATAACGGTCACAAGCTGGCAGAGGGTAGATTCAGACTGGATATCAGGAGGCGCTACTGCACTGTCAGGGCGGCTGGGATCTGGAACCAACTTCCAACAGAAGTGGTGCTGGCTCCTACCCTGGGGGTCTTCAAAAGGAGGCTGGATGAACACCTTGCCGAGGCTGTTTGACCCCAGTACTCTTTCCTGCCATGGCAGGGGGTCAGACTTGCTCAGGTCCCTTCCAACCCTACCACCTATGAAACGATGAAGATGATAGGCCCTTCGCTATATCATTGCAACTACAGCAGGCACTACTGCTGTCTACCTATCTCACCTATATGATATAGCAGGGCTGGTCAAAGTCCAGCCTGTGGGCCAGATCCAGTCTGCAGTGGACTCCATTTCCCAGCCTGAAAAAGGCTGGGGTCACCATGGAGACTAGCCCCAGCCACGTGGGCAGGGGCTGCTGGGAAATGGAGTCTGATTGCCAGCCAGATTGGCCATTTTGCCCACCCCTGCAATATAGAATCAAAGAAAAGTGGGGCTGGATGAACCTTAGAGATCATCTAGTCAATTCCCTTGCACAAGACAGAGTCATCCCTGCCTAAATCATCCTAGACAGGTGTTCACCTAGGATAACCTTACATCATTATAATACCATAATTATTGTAATATTATTTTACAGTAATTTGAGGAGGAGAGAAAGGTAGATATCCTAAAATTATTTTGAAGCAAGTCAAAAGTAACAGTTAAACCCCAACTTACTGTTCTAACACTTGAGGTAACTTTCCTAGACCTACAGACAGACACATAAATTAGTACCATATAATGTACACATGTTATATGAGGATAATATCCCGCCAAGTAAGAAAATGTCATCTTAAAATAGAAAACTACATTTACCAAGGATATTGATCTAACCTAGCTGGATTCTGTAAAAGACAGAGAAGTGGATAATGTAACTTCAGATGTGAGAACTTATTAGTTTAAACAACTGGCCTGTTTGCAGCTAATCCTTGGTCCCTGGAGCAGAAGAACCTCTCAGGTCATTTTGTTTTTAATATCACTAAGCTGCTAATGTAACCCATTTTTCAGAACACAGAGCTGCTGTGAAGTGATTAACTGGATATGGTGCCAAGTCATATCTTTTTGCATACTGGAATTATTTCCTTTTAGGACTCCCTCAGAGTTATTCTGTTAGGTACATGAACTCCACACCTCTTATGATTTTGAATGTTTAATAAGGTCTTTGTTATATCCAGCAATGGGGCAGTGCCAGCTGCTTGAGCTTTTTGTGAAAAGTTGCCTCAGCACAATATGTAAATGCAACAGAAAGTTTTTAAGCAGTTCATTTACATACTTGTTAAATTATAATTTGACTAACAATGTAACATTAATAATTGAGCATCTGGAAATGTTAGTCTAAATCCCCAGGTGATGTCAATTTATACAGCAACACTGGAATCAATACAGCTATGCTAGTCTTCACCAGCTGAAGAACCAGGCTCTGGCTTACTGCTATATCTTCCACTGTATCTATGGGGTAGATCAGGGTTTGGCGGGTTGGTCAGGAAACCACTGAATCTATGCCACAGAGCAGGAGCTTCAGCAACATTCAGAAGCAGGGGACTTTGCCAGCACTGCACCATGCCACAGACCAGCACTTTGCCTATGACATGCTATGGCCAGATAGTAGAGGGGAATAGCAGCAGAGTCCTAGTTCTAGCCAACCCAACTTGAATCTGAGCTGAGCTGGCAGCATTCAAGCTTGCTGCCAGAAAACATTGATAGTTTGTTGTAAAAGTAATGCCTAGTTTGGAGCTCAGACCCTTAACAGGCATTTGGGGAAATGCACAAAGTAACAGTAAGAGCTACGTACTTAAAAGGGTATACAAAGTGCTACCACAAGCAGTAGTTTTTAGCTGTCAGTTGGTGCACGAAGATAACCAGCCTACAGCTGTACACTCATTCATTACCTGATGGCTCACTACTAGGGAACACAAAGGTCAGGGATCTTGGCTCCTTTCACAATGCTTCTGCCTACTCATTCAAGAGAAGCCAAAACATGTCTATCATACCCTTCTGAAAAGTAGGGGAATTACTAACCTGTTTGTATTAATTCTTCTTCACAGTGTCTGTGGTTATACCTGTTCTGCCCTTTCAATCCTTTTAAGCAGTTTTAAGACTCGGTACTGTTTTACTTCCAGTCTCTTTTCTTGGTCTATGTTTATTATATACTCTAGTACAAAAATAGCCTATGATCATTATGCTATTTATATGAAACTAGGATTTTGAAAGAGCATAATATATTAACACTATAATGTGCATTACCATATAATGGTGTTCTTAGTCTACACCTAAAAACCTAAAATAAAAAAATTAAAAATAGAAACTTGTTTAGAAGCAAATTCAGGAGAAGATAGAGAATGTCATGTGGAGTCAAAAGTAAACTGCTAAGGGGCAAAAAAAGAATGATGTAAATAAAATAAAAATAAATATAATGTAAAAAATTAAACGTAATAAAACTATTAAATAAATGCATACCTGTTGAGGTATATGTATGTTTTTAAAGTGAATGCAAACAAGATACAAGTTCATATTTAAGGTAAACCCACCAAAAAAACCCAAACTATTTTGGCTGTATTAAAACAAAACTGAAAGTAAAGTTGAAGTGTTTACTGTTATCACTCTAGCTAGTCAGTTGCAATATTGCCAGCATCTAGTTTTGATATGTCCCCCCTGGATGTCATCATGTTAGGATGAATTTCCCAGTGCGTGTCTTTTGCTCTCAGCTTATCCACAGTCATAAAGTAGACTGTCTTCAAGTCCCAAGGCTTAAAAACAGGCACTGTATTTCTCCCAGGAGAAAGCCTTGTGTCCCAAAATTCTACATATGCACAAGCCCATTTTCCCACTTTAAGTATGTGTATTCATTGGAGTAATAGCATTAATTCCAGGGACAAATTGTGCATCTAATGTGTTAGACAGTATTTCTTTTGTCCCAGGTTTTGACTAGGATCAAGCAGACCTGCCTCAAATGTGATGTCTGTTTTTAGCCAAAGAGTAGTTTGGTTGGTTGGTTGGTTTCTTTTCTGTTACCATACCACACTCCATTCAAAATGGTTTTGTTAGTTGTACACCCAGCCTGGGAGCTGGCAACTGGGTAATCTCTCATCAGGTGTTGATATGAGGAACACGTTTCTTTATGGTAGGGTCAGGCTTTTGCTACTTTGTTCCTTATAACGTTGCTGCATCTGCATGAAGTATGACTGATCTATCAAGGTCCAAAAAGACCTCCTCTTGGTTAAATCCTTGTTCCCTTGTAGGGCCACATTAAAGCTAATCATACTCTAGCATCAAGATAATTGAGCATTTAAATTATTCCTGGGGTTTGTGAGAAGAGGCTGTTTCTGTGATTAAGGTCTTTCCTTCTCACACAAGCTATTTTCAGGAGTAATACAAAACCAATTATAAAGATGTATGTAAGAAGGAAGCACTGAAACAACATTTCAATCTCAATCTAGCCAGTCTCCTCCCTGGTTAGTTATGCATTCAATTAACATGCAGCTGAATGCACTGTTTAGAGTCTGAGAACTTTTCGCATAAAGAGACGGCAGCATAGATGCACCTTACAGGCACCTGAAAGACATTCACTTTAAAATATAATGGGACCTAATCTTTGATCCCAACAATCATGTGTCCTACCATGCAACACATGCATGGAAGGAGTCATGATTTTGAGATCAGGGACTAGATTTCAATAGCACCTTACTTGAACCAGCAAGGTGAAACCAATCAGCTGATCGTCAACTGGGGCCAAGACCCAAACCAGTCCCCAGCCCCAGCCATCAATCAGCTCAGTACATAGGGAGCCCAACTGCCAAAGCCACATGTACCACACAGTTGGTACAGCAGCCTGGCCTATGTACAGGGAAATATAAAACCATGTGTACCACCCAGCTGAGCAGCACATGGGATTTATACAGCTCCCAGTGCCTGGGAAGCCTGGCATCCCTTATACCCAGCTGGGTCACACACAGGGTTTGACAGGTCCAAGATACACAGTCAATTTAAAGCTACAAATAAATGCCAAAGTTATTCCACATTATAGGTGTTATACTTTTTTGGCTCATATACTGCATTATCACACTTTAAAATAAGTTGCACATGTAGCCATTTACTGTTTAAAGCATATCCTGTTAGTCATGTCTTAAATGTAATGTGTTGGGAGCCATAGACAAAGTAAATCAGAGATGCATACGATGTCATGAGTCCAAACTTATTTCATGA
The DNA here is from genome assembly GCF_052110815.1 of Crocodylus siamensis. Taxonomy (NCBI): domain Eukaryota; kingdom Metazoa; phylum Chordata; order Crocodylia; family Crocodylidae; genus Crocodylus; species Crocodylus siamensis. The sequence continues at coordinate 100,948,875 of NC_143395.1, read as the reverse complement.
AACAGCATCTGATGAAATGAGCTCAGGTTCATGAAAGCTTATGTATCTTTCATTAGCTAGTTTTTAATGTGCATCTCTCCCCTGCCTTCTACCTGACTGAGGATTAACATGGCTAACTATCTCTCTCCATCTCTGACAGAGAGTTAAGCAGAGAACTGACTATCAAGAATTGAAGTATATATCCTCCTTTTTATGCCTGTGCCTAACTCTCTCACTATTGAAAATAATCTCATAAGAGAATATAATAAAACCATCTGAAATTTTTCCCTCAGGAAATCAACAAAAATACTTGCAAAAGCAGCTTTGGACCTCAGGCTATGATCCCTCTCTTCTTAGGGCAAATTTCTGCTCTCTGATCTATAGTGGGACTCTTTTGTCCGCAGTGTGCAATTTTATTACATGTTATGCAGCTGTTTCATGTGCAAAACTCTCTGTGATGTCACTGGTTTGGGAGCATCCTGTATCTACTATAGCTGAGATAATTGTGTCCCCTACTCGCACTTCCACGACTGGCTTGTTCCTCTGACCTGGACCTCGATGCTGGCCGAAACTGCAGTCCATTTTCTCATCATGCTTTTCTAATCCCGGACCGAGGTCCCGGGCCGTCCCAGGGCAGAACCAGGACATGTGACTTTTTTCCCCACACTGGTAGCATCTCACATCCGGGTAACCTCCCGTGCGTATCTCCCTTTGGATGGACTCTCCCCGCCGCGAGTGACTGGGATGTTCGGCCTGGTGGCCGGAGTAGCCCTGCCGCTTTTCTCTCTCCAGGGTGCTTCCCTTTCCCCCTCCGAGGTGGCGTAGTCTTCTGCCAAGCGGAGTGCCTCCTTGACTGTCTTAGGTTGATGGCACTGGACCCGTCGTTGGGTACCACCCATGAGGTCCATTAAAAATTGTTCATGCGCTATTTTTTCTACAATTTCCTGAGAAGTGTGTTCCTCTGGCCTTAACCATCAGTCTGCTAGGTCCCTGAGGGTCTGGACTAACAGTTGCAGTCGGCCCCCTTGGGGTCATTTCTTGGCTCGGTATTTGTGCCTATATGTTTCCGGGGAAATCTCTAATTGGTATAGGATTGCTGATTTCACCTTTGCATAATCCCAGGCTTCGGTCCTACTGAGGGCTTGATACATGGCCTGAGCTGGGCCAGTGAGTAGGGGTCCCAATTTTGCAGCCCAACTCCTTGGATCCTATTTTGCCATCCATTCGAATGCCTCTAAGTAGGCCTCTACATCATCCTCCCTCGTCATCCGGGGCAGTCCTGGCCCACCCCCTCTCGTACCCCAGAGGTCTGCAGGGCTGCAATCTGTTCACACAGGTCCTGCTGGCAGACCCACAGCTGTGTCTCCTGGCTCTGCATTCTCACCGTCTCCTCTAATTGGGCCTGTTGTCCCTGAAGGAGTCTCAGCATGAGTCTGTGCATCTGTTGCAAATCCGTTGGTACCTGAGACTCCATACTGCCCCGTCAGCCATGCGAGTTTCCTGGCCAATGCACCACTTTGTCAGTGGGTCCGCCAAGTACCCCCTCTATCCTCTTAATTCCCTCCTGCCATGACTTGAATCTTAAAGAAATGAAATAGGGAGGAAGTGGTTGTTATATAAAGAAGTACCCACGGGAAGTACCATGCTGAATAATCTATTTTTCATTGCTTTTATTCAGTGGGTCTCTGTTGTTTACAGGAAACTCCCCTTGTGGGAGGCATCAGTCCAGCAGACTATTCTTGGGGTTCCCAGGCTCCTGGCAAGCCCCATTCCAGTAGCACAGTACACAGACGCTGTGCCACGTCTGTGTCTCTGCCGCTACTTAACCTATTAGCAGCTTATGGCTGCCGTCTGTCCCATCTTTGCCAATAATTATTCAATTAGCAGCTTGTTACAGCCGCCGCTTGAGGCTTTTCCCGGCAGAGCCGGCGTACAGGCTCCGCAGCTCCTTCCCGATCCGGCTGGCCCTCTCTGTCCTTGATGTTTTCTCTCCTTTCCTAGAGGCAGGGCAGGGTTCCTCCCTGCCACCATCCAGTCAACTTTCTGTAGTTGCCCCGTTTCTTAATGCTAGCTGTGGCTCCAACCCATGGCTTGGCTCCACCTCTCCCCGCACTTACTGTCGTTCCGATAGCCTCTGGGTAAGTCCAGACAGGGTCAGGGTCCCGGGCTTTCCTATCCTTGATCCTAGGACTCCTTTCTGGAGTCTTGTTCCAGCCACTTCTCTCACTCTTTCTGTGGTGCCCGTAGGTGGCCCTCCTTCACCTTCTCTTCTTCTTATCCTCTGAGTCTGGTCGCCATTGACTCCTTAAGGGCTGGGGCCCACCCCCCGTGGGGTAATTATTTCCAGCTGCCCCCATTCCCTTAGCAACAGGGCCTCAATAGAGACCCTGTTACACACATAAACCAGTTTGAAAATGGCTGAAACTGGTTTGAGATAAACCTGATTGAAAGTAGTATCAGACTTAACTGATTTGGCTCAAACCAATTTATTCAATATCTGTCCCAGACCCCTTCCTGGTTTAAGAAAAACCAGACAGACACCCCCAGCATCCTGACATGCTCTCTGGGCTGGGTGGGGCTCTCTGTTCCACAGCAGGGATTGCCCCCTCTCCTCTGCTCCCTGGCTGCAACTCCAGCAGAGACTGTGGGCTGCTTCCTCTCTCCCCCTCCTCACTAAGCAGGAATTCCCCCTTCCCTTCTGCGTTGCTGAGGAGATGTCTGTGTATTAGCTAGCAGACCACATGCTGGCTATGGTCCATGCTGAATTAACAGGCAGAATCAACAGGTAGCTGGTAATGTTCCTCTGTTGTTTTCTTAATGGGGTGATAAACACTGAGTTAGGGGTGATAAACACCGCTATCAACTCCCTGCTGGGCTAATCAGAGTGTCTTGCTGGGGCCTGGCCATGACCCTCCCCAGCTCAGTACCATGGAAGGAAGTAGCCTGAGCCACTTCAGGCATGTGCCTGCATTTCAGGGGTGTCTGTCTGGTTACAAAACTGATTTGGCCTATCCAGGTTAGACTAACTTGAAAAGACTGAATCAATTCAGGCTTAGGCTTTTTGAATGTCTGTCCCTAGCCAGGAAGACTATGTATAAATGTTTTGCACTGAAGAACGCCTCACTTTTCAGAATGATTTCAGTTCTGAGAAGCATGAAGCAATCCAAATCTCCCTGTTGGCCTGATGACATATTCACCCAAAAGGAAGAGATTCTTAAGGTTACACTGAAAAATAAGCCCCCTGGGCTAACAACAAGAATCTTCGGAACACAAAATTCAGGTACTTGCTGAGCTCCTGTGAATATCATAAATTTATAGCTGGAGACAATTCACCACGCCCTTTTATCTCTCTTCTAAATAGGATGTTGAATGCAGTCCCAAGGAGGCATATTTATAAGGGCAACTCAAGCCACTGAGAATTTATATTTTTGTTTACACAATCAACATGATAATAAAGCTCACCAACAGATAAATGTTTGTGTGTTTAAGTTCTATTATCAGCTTGCTGGGTTTTCTGTTTAGGCTGTTTTACATATCAAAGAAAAGGAGGATAGATTTATTGCCTTTTGAGGCAATATTAGGTTACATTCTTAGCATTTTCAATATTATACATATAACATTTGGGTGTTTTCCTAGTTCAGGGGTTTATAATTTCTTGACTTGGACGAGGGGGTAAAAAGCACCCTGTTCAAATTTGCTGATGACACTAAGATGTGGGGGGATGTGGGCATGCTAGAAGGAAGGAATAGGCTACAATTGGACCTAGACAGGTTACAGGGGTGGGCGGATGAGAATAGGATGAGATTTAACACTGACAAGTGCAAGGTGATGCACCTGGGGAGGAAGAACCAGCACCATAACTACAGGCTGGGGAACTCCATTCCTGTCAGTGCAGAGGCACAAAAGGATCTTGGAGTCATCACTGATGCCAAGATGACCATAGGCCAGCAGTGTGGGGATGCAGTCAGGAAGGCAAACTGTACCTTGTCATGCATCCCCAGATGCATCTCGAGCAGGTCCAAGGAGGTGATCCTCCCCCTCTATGTGGCACTGGTCAGGCCACAACTGGACTACTGTGTCCAGTTCTGGGCGCCGCACTTCAAGAGGGATGTGGACAACATGGAGAGGGTCCAGACGAGGGCCACTCGCATGATCAGGGGACAGCAGGGCAAGCTCTACAAGGAGAGGCTACGGGACCTGAACCTATTCAGCCTCCACAAGAGAAGGCTGAGGGGGATCTAGTGGCCTGTTATAAACTAGTCAGAGGGGACCAGCAGGCACTGGGGGAGTCCCTGTTCCTCCAAGCACTACCAGGAGTGACTAGAAATAACGGTCACAAGCTGGCAGATGGTAAATTCAGTTTAGACATCAGGAGGCACTACTTCACTGTCAGGGCGGCTAGGATCTGGAACCAACTTCCAAGCGAAATGGTGCTGGCTCCTACCCTGGGGGTCTTTAAGACAAGGCTAGACAATCACTTGGCTGGGGTCGTTTGACCCCAGTATTCTTTCCTGCCATGGCAGAGGGTCGGACTTGATGATCTGCTCAGGTCCCTTCTGACCATACTAACTATGAAACTATGAAACTATGACTTACTGCTATGTCAGATTTCAAAGTAAAGACATTTTTCTGATGATCTTAGATCACCCAAAACAAGTGCACTGTAATCAGTGGTATATGTATAACTGTGTGATAAAGATGGCACAACTTTACTAATCTAGCTAATGATTACATTTAATTTTTCAAGTCCTTTCCATTATTAATTCATTTAGTATTCATTGTTTTAACACTGACCATAATGATGTCCATTAGATATTATAATAGATGTCATATATCCTTCTGTCAGAGTTCCACTGTAATTCAGCAAGGACTGTAGCATTCATTATGATGGATTCTTTCAGTAATAATGTGGATTTTTATACATTTCCAATAAAATGTCCATGGTCTTTCAGCATAAATTATATTCATTTATTGTAAAGTGGTATTCACTGCTTCCTCATGAAAAATAAAATGCTATTTTGCAGTAATAGCTGAATTCCAAAGATTCTTCAGGAAAGGCCAAAGAGATACAGGTAAATTGTTATGTTTCACAACTGCTGGATGAAAGTCCATTGTAATTCGATATATGGTAGCTTTCTTACTTACTAAAACTAAGGTAAAATGGAAACTGTTGTCTTAGAGCTCAGGGCTATGATGCAGGGATAAGGGAATATCATTGTTTTAAATATTTTCTTGTGTTTGCCTACTCTGATATCTATTTGTAATCTCAATGTATAAAGACTGATTTCTTATGATTTCTCTTGTTTTTCTAATAAACCTTTTTTGCTATTCTTCATAACCTGTTTATTGTCAGTGGTAGGTATGATATGAGAGCATCTGACCTTGTAGACAGGCCTCTTCTTTGGGAATGAGGGTGGGGGAATCTATAATTTCAGGACAAGTGTGTTATTTTTCTACCTGGGAAAAACCCTTCTGCTAGGAATTGGTAAGATGTGTGAAGCTGAGACTCCACACATTGAGAAATCAGTGTTTGGTTCATCTCAGTCTGTTCTCAGTGGTCAAGCAACAGATGATAGCGAGGGGTTTGGAGAGCTGGAAGACACCTCTGATACTGTAAAAATACCTTGGAAGCATCTCTCAAAGGTGCATCTGACAAAATCTGGGGTCCAAGTGCATCATAGAGCTTCACTCAATCACTTACAGCCTTCCTGTGTCACCTCTCATTTTACAGGATATTTCTAGACATCTTCCTACAGTAATTCTCTCCTCATGGTCTGAGCAAACAGTTTCAGAGCTCTAAGACTCTGAAAGTCCTGAGATGACAGCCAGATTCTATCTTCTATTACAACCTTGAACCCCAACCAAAATCGGTGGAGAAGAAAGCTTGCGATGTGCTACATCTAACTATAGGAAAAATCTACTGCTTATCAACTCTCCATTTCAAGACTTTATTGTGATTTATTACAACCAACAAACTACTACTTTGGCCACCACTGTCCTTTTCTTCCCTACAAAACAAAGCTCTATTACATATCCTGCATCCCTTCTACATTCAAAACTACCAGTGATTTTAACAACAATTTCAAAGAAAATTTTACTTAAATTTTAAAACTCCCAGACTCTTCAGGGCAAAGAGTGGATTTTTAGGAAAAACGGGATTGCCTTGTGGTAGTGTCTCTGGTACATCTATAGAATAGTTCTGTGCTGAATAAATTGACTAGCCACCCAAAAATATGAAGAGCAAAAGACATATTGAAAAATGTGCTATAGTCTAATGTAGATAAGTAGGGGGAAGGAATCAAAAGCATTCACATGTTAAGAACAGGCAGCAGCAAACAAAAGGGTAAGGTTAATACAATACAAGGTATATTGTTAGCAGAGGGCATCGTGGAATTATATTATTTCCTAAAAACAATAGAGAAACAATTCACAGCACTGGAAAGTGGACAGAGAGGAAATCATGGCGGGGAGAGGGGAAGGGCCTTAAAACTAAGTTTTAAGAATTTAAAACCTGAAGAAATACTGACTTTGGCTGTGATCCAAACTTGCAGTACTGTAGAATGAAAGGTATACAGTGACAGCTGGCCATATTTTTTTCTAATAAAAATATTTTTCAGAAAAGCCTTATTTCAGAAAAGGTAATATGTTTTGAGGAAAAAAACCCATGGATTCCATCACAATTTTCTGGTTTTTAACAAAAAAAACATGAATTTTTAAAAACTTGGCACAGGTTGGAAATTTCACAACTAATATTTTGTAATGTATGTTTTGTAATGTATGATTGATAACTATATTGTCACTTCTCGCTGTGTGGTGTTCCATGTGTGGATGAAGTTATGCATAAACACTGAAACAGTTTGTGAACAGCTCAGCTGAAGTACATATCACAGAGGATGAACTGCTGTTCTGTTTGGGATGAAGCTGAGGGTATCAAGCAGTGGTCACCAACCAGTTGATCGATCGGATCAACTGGTGGCTCCCGGGCCTCTTGAAATTAATCCTGGGCTGTGGGGGCTGTGCGCATGCATGCGAGTGTACATGCATTGTGCCCTCCCCACCCCAGGACAGCAAGTCAGTCAGTGGGGGAGGGAAGGGGCGGAGGCCCTGGCAGCAAGTACAGTGGGGCTTGGGGCAAAAAGCCCAGCCTGCAGTAGCAGCTGCCTCCGCCACACACAGATCGGGGGGCACATGCCCCCACCCCAAATACAGGACAGCACCAGCGGCTGCAACAACTCTGAGATAGGGAGTGGGGCTGGCGCTGGGGCAGGGGCAGGCCCTGCACAGCCAGGGTGGGCAGGAGACAGAGCAACAAGCAGCTCATCTGGTGGGCACTGGGATGTGGGGGGGTAACGCAGCCCAGGAGGGCATGGGGCAGCGTTTGGCCCTGGATCTGCACGTGGGGTGGGGCAGGCTGAGGCTGAGGCTGGGGCTGGGGCAGTGCTGGCCTCTTCCCAGGCAGGCTGCACTCAGGCTGGATGGCTGCACTGGCAGCACTGGGAGTGGGGCCTCTGAGGAGTCATAGCCCCGCCAACCCCTGCTCCCAGCACCACCATTGAGCATAGCACAGGCCAGATCCAGTGAGAACAGCCTAGCGCTGCCCAGCTCCAGCCCGCAGCCTGACCCCCCTCCATGGGCAGATCCAGGAATACATGCCCCCCGTGCCACTTACAGCTCCATCCCCTGTCCCACCACAGCTGTGCAGGGTTTTCCCCTTCCTCACTGCCATGGGGGGGTAGATGGAGGCTGGGGCCTCAATCTGCTCTGACCCCTTACCCACAGCCTTTTTCTCTCCCCTGCCCCTCCCCACAGACCTACCTGCTGGCGGGGTGGGGTGGGGGGAGTAGATCTTTGGTTCCTTTCGGTTCCGAAAAGTTTGGAGACCACTGGTATAAATAAGAATAGGTCAGGAGACCATGTATGACTAACCGTACACAAACAGAACTCTCCATATGGCTGCTGAGCCATCTGTTCCCAGTCTTTATGGCTAGGGACAGACATTACATATAAACCAGTTTAAGTTTCATAGACATTAGGGCTGGAAGGGACCTCGGGAAATCATCGAGTCCAGCCCCCTGCCCAAAGGGCAGGAAGTCAGCTGGGTTCATAGGATCTCAGCAAGATAAGCATCCAATTTACTCTTGAAGGTGTTCAATGTAGGTGCTTGAACCACCTCCGATGGCAGACTGTTCCAGACCTTGGGGGCTCAGACAGTAAAGAAATTCTTCCTTATGTCCAGCCTGAAATGGTCTTGCAGGAGTTTGTCACTCTTCGACCTCGTCATCCCTTGGGGCGCTCTGGTGAACAAACGTTCCCCCAGATCCTGGTGGTCACCCCTGATAAACTTATAGGTGGCCATCAGATCACCCCGAGCCTATGCTTTTCCAGGCTAAAGAGTCCCATGGCTCTCAGCCTGTCATCGTAAGATCTGTTTTCCTGACCTCTGATCATGCGCGTGGCTCTCCTCTGGACTCTCTCAAGCTTCTCCACATCCTTTTTGAATTGTGGAGCCCAAAACTGGATGCAGTACTCCAGCTGCGGCCTCACCAAGGCCGAGTACAAGGGGAGAATGACGTCCCGGGATTTGCTAGAGAAGCATCTATGGATGCAAGCCAGCGTTTTGGTCGCTTTACTAGCCGCAGCATCGCATTGCAGGCTCATGTTCATCTTGTGGTCAATGATGACCCCAAGTCTCTTTCTTCTGTAGTGCTATCCAACGTAGCACTGCCAAGCCTATAAGGATGCTGCAGGTTTTTCCTCCCAAGGTGGAGAACCTTGCATTTTTCAGTGTTAAACACCATCAGGTTCTCGTCTGCCCATTTGCTGAGCTTGTCCAGGTCAGCCTGGATCACCCGCCTATCTTCTGGCGTGGATGCTTTGCCCCAAAGTTTGGTGTCATCGGCGAACTTGGCCAGTCCACTCCTGACTCCAATGTCCACATCATTAATGAAGATGTTGAACAGTATGGGTCCCAAGATAGAGCCTTGAGGGACCCCACTGGTCACAGGGCACCACGATGAGTGACTGCCATCGATTACAATCCTCTGGGTCCGACCACAGAGCCAGTTTCCCAGCCAGCGGATCGTGGTGGAGCCACGGCCACAACCAGCCAGTTTGGCCAAGAGGTGATCGTGGGATACCAGATCAAAGGCTTTTTTGAAGTCAAGATATATTACATCAATCTCTTCTCCCTTGTCCAGGTGATAGGTCACCTGGTCATAGAAGGAAATGAGATTGGTCAAACAAGACCTACCCACAACAAACCCATGCTGGCTATCCCTTAGCCTGGGCCAGTCCATCAAGGATAGCCTCCTTAATAAACTTTTCTAAGATCTTCCCCAGGATAGAAGTCAGGCTAATGGGCCTGTAGTTAGCCGGATCCACTCTCCTCCCTTTCTTGAAGATCGGCACCACACTGGCCTTCTTCCAGTCTTCGGGCACTACACCAGAGCGCCAGGAGTTTTCAAAGATCCGTGTCAGGGGCTGGGCTATGACGCTTGCCAGCTCCTTGAGTACCCTGGGGTGCAGATTGTCAGGGCCGGCTGACTTGAAGGTGTCCAGCTTCTCAAGGTGTTCCTTCACAAGGTCAGCATTTATGGAGGGTAGGGGATCCCCATCACCCGGATCTCCCTGTCCCATAGCAGGCATGGGCGTCCCATGGGACTGATGAAAGACTGACGCAAAGTACCTATTTAATAGGTTGGCTTTTTCCTGGGCGTCAGTTGTCAGTTGCGCCATCTGGTTTAGCAGGGGTCCAACATTGCCCTTGCTTTTCCTCCGGCTCCCCACATATCTGAAAAAGGACTTTTTGTTGTCCTTGATGCTTGAAGCTAGTTGGAGTTCAGTTGCAGCCTTGGCTTTCCTGGTTTGCTCCCTGCAGGACCAGACCAGCGCAGAATAATCCTCCTTGGAGGTGAATCCCATCCTCCATCCTTTGTAGGCTTTCCTTTTTAGCCGCAGGAGGTCCGCTAGGTCCCTAGAGAGCCAGGAGGGCTGCTGTGCCTTCTTGCTGCCTTTCCTCCATGTTGGAATAGATTTAGCTTGTGCATTGAGGATTGCTTCCTTGAGAAGCAACCACTCTTCTTGAACTCCCATCTCCCTGGGGTCACGGTCCCTGAGGGCCTGACCGACAGCCTCTTGAGCTTGTCAAAGTTGGCTTTTCTGAAGTCAAGGACTTCTGTGTTGCTGACTGACTTGCCAGCTTTACGGCGGATGGTGAAGTTGATCAGCTCGTGGTCGTTTTCACCCAGCTTCCCATCGATCACTAGGTCGCTGATTAGGTCATCCCCCGTAGCCAGTACCAGGTCGAGCAGCGCTTTGCCTCTCGTTGGCCCATAGACTTCTTGAGTCAGGTAGAGGTCATCCACGCACGAGAGAAAGCTTTGCGACCGCTTGGATTTTGCTGAGTGATCTTCCCAGGAGATGTCCGGGTAATTGAAGTCACCCATGACAACCAAGGTCCTGGAGCAAGCGGCCTCAGTCAGTTCCCGGGCGAACTCCTGGTCAAGCTCGGGACTTTGAGTGGGAGGTCTGTAGTAGACTCCCACCGTTGTGTCCCCTGTGCCGTTTTTCCCACGAATTTTTACCCAGAGGGTCTCTAGCTGTCCATGCCGGTCGCCAACATCAGCTTGCAGGGACATGTAGCTTTCCTTCACATAGAGAGCTACAGTGATCAGAAACTTATTTAAACCTATATCAGAACAGCTATTCAGTGCATATAAACCAGTTTGAAAATGGCTGAGCCTGGTTTGAGATAAACTGGAGGCCAGAGGGTGGGTCAGGGGGCAGGGCAGGGGCTGCAGGGTGGGATGGGGCAGGGGTGGTAGATCCTCGGGTTCCCTTTACTTTACAAAAAGTGACCATAAAAAGGTTGAAGACTGCACTAGATCCTTAACTGTTCTTTTTCATTAAACTAAATTCTGAACGGTGTTGAATCTTCATAGATCTCATCTAGTCAGGTTCCCTAAAGGAATGATGGGCTCTAATCGTTGGGTAGACAAATACCTATTTTTCAGCTGGTGTTTCTTCCTTTAAATTTTTCATCTTTTCCAATGCTCTAGTCACCCAAACTGGGATGTACAGCAAGTCAGACAGACATTAACTTCAGATGGGCCCCAAATGAAGCATGGGAATTTGGAATTTGGTTTGACAAACTGAACTGTTTAATTCAGGTTAACCAAAACAGAAAAAAGATTTTTTTTTCAATTTGTCCAAATAAACATGGACAACCATGGAAACATTCCCCTAAGTGATTTTCAACTAGGTCTAATACATAAGAACTTTCCCAACAGATAGTAGTTGCACTTTTGTCCTTCTTATAGTTGGAACCTTCTGAATTTAAAATAAAAACCTATTTTGTGTAGTTTTGTTCTTTTTGTGCCTTTCTTATTTTGCAATTCCATTTTTCCTTAGACTGACATAATAAAGAGGGAAAGATTTAAATACACACACACATCTGATACAGAAAAACAACACTACGCAAAATGGGACTATGTGTGTCTGCCTTAGCTGCTTATATAGTGCACACGTACGTAAGCATATATGACATTGGTTTAAGAACAAGAGAATCAATTAAATGGATTGCACATCACATCACAAAGGACCTCAAGAAGCAAAGCAATATAAACGTTCTTTCAAGAAAGGGCTTCCAAACCCAACAGACTAAACAAAATTAAATCAAACATTAAATACACAGCTGACCAAACATCGTATCTATTTATTTGATTAGCTTTAAAGGCATCTGCTTTCCCAAATCTACTGAACATGTTAGATAATGTAGTTTCAGTCAGATAGTTTTATTAATTTACGTTGTGTAGGCAGTTAGGAAATCTTGTTTCCATAGCTACTGACAATATAATATTAATCCATTCTTCATATTCTAATTTCACTATTCAACAATCATGGTGAACATTAAAATGCCTACAGTTATGTATAACTTTATATTAAAACCATGTAATAGATTATACTTAATAAGAAATACTTAAATAAAAAAAAGTGATCATATGACTCTGGAGGAAATAGAGTCATATGATCAGTATAGCATCAGGCAGTGGCCTTGAATGTGGGATATTGGCCTATCCAGCATTGCAGCTCACCCCAGTCTGCCACCTCCCTAGTGGAACACTGGGGCCAGCACAAGTGGCCAGAACCCTCCATCTGGGCCACCCACTCCCTGCCACTGGAATAGCCAGCCCAAGGTCAGCTGATCTCTTACCCTTCCCGTGTAAGTCCCTGATCTGGAAGAGAAAATGTCTGGGTAACAAGGCACAACTTTGTATCTAGGCTGCTGCACCCTTGGATTGTGCTGCTACTGACTCTGTCAGATTCTCTGGATACCTGACTTAGTGTCCTGCCTGACCATCTGGATACCTGACCTCCTGGATACCTGACCTGGCTAGCTTCTTGACCTCATGTTCTGCCTGAGCCTTTGGATCTCTAACTTGGTTCCTTGGACAAACCTCTTGGCTTTTGACTTCTTGGCTTCTCCTGACCCTGAAGCGACCCCCAGACCTGGACGCGCATGGTCTAGCATGACAGATAGAAGAGACAAAGTTGATGGAAAAGCTGAGAAGCAGTGATTATCAATCAGGGTACAACAGCACCCTGGGGTTTCTTGAGATCCTTTCAAAGTTGCCACAGCATGCCATGCAATGTTAGCATTGTTAGGCATGTACCCATGCTTCACAAGATAAACCCAGAGATTTCAAATAGAAATCCAGAGTTAAAAACACTGTGACCTGTTATGGTCTTCCTGAGTTCTTTGCAACAGAATTACTCTATTAATTTTCTATAGGCAAACAATGAATGAAAACTAAGAGGTGACACTTTCTAGTGACAGTGCCTTGAGTATAACGAGGAATACCCTGAATCTGAAAAAGCTAAGAACCACTGCTGCAGACAGCACTCTCCACATTGACGAATACTATTATGCTGCTATTATGCTGTATACATTTGGATTTCACTGAAAAAATGTGGATGTAATTACAGGAGTCCTGGCTCATTAATTGCACAATAATGTGCATTGGAATGAGGCAGGGCTCTTCAGGGATATTCTGTATGACATCTTCTGATACGAATGATTTTATCTGAAAAAAAACACATGATCATGTTTGGTTGTCAAGTTGACAATATATTGACACTAAATTCCATTATATATATATTTTGGTCAGAAGGCTGAAAGCAGTGTGTCTGGCACCACCCACCTTTAGTGTAGAGAGTCCAAAAGCCTGAGGTGAATCAATACAATCTTTGAAGGTTTCTCTAAGTTGCATAGATTGAACTGATAATGAGGTGAATTGACATTCACTTGGGAATCCAGAAAGGCAGCCAGATGCCTGCAGTGGCCCAGGGCAGAAGCCAGGGGGCACTAGAGCATGCCTCCCAGCCTGTCAGCCACTGCCAAGGGTACCGACTGCAGCCAAGCAGGGCCCATCTCTGATCGGCTGCCCAGCACATGTTCCTCCTGCACCCCTGCTGTCTCTCTGCAGCAGGGGAACAGTCCCTCCAGTCAAGGGCCCATCTGCTGCTTGGCATTAACCAACACTGGCATTAACCCACACCACAGCCTGAGTTCCCCAAACCTGGGCAGGGTCCCCCAAGCTCTGCTGATGATGTAGAGGGATTTCCCCCCTCCCATCCCTCAGCATGGTCTGGCGCTGGCTTAGCTCTTCCTCTATAGGTGTGGGAGGGGAACAGCACTTCCAGCCTGAGGCCTAGCCAGCACTAGGAATCAGCCCATATGCGGGGAACCCCATGCCTTAGCGGGAGCTCCCCCACCCTAGGCTGGGTCCCCCTGAGCCCTGCTGCTGGTGCAGAGAGAGAATTCATAACACCCCCCTCTGCAGCCGTGGGGATGCAGCTTAGCTGTCCCCAGACTACGCAGAGGGGTAAGAGGAGGGAATTCCCTGTCAGCATCAGTGGCAGGATTCGGAGGCACAGGAATGCAGGCCAGCCCCAGATTGCAGAGACCGTTCCCTCCCACCTGCACATCAGTTTTTTGCACCAGGGCTGGAGGCAGAAAACCCATACACACCAGGGATCAGGGTCAGGGCTGCAGAGGGAGAGCTCTCTTCCCTGTCTCTACCCTGCTGGAGTGACAGCAGGACCAGGGCTGCAGAACAGAAGCTTTGCTGTTTCAGCTCTGTTACATCCCAGAGTGGGTGGGGCTAGGCCTGCACTCAGCTGGAGTTGGCCCTGCCCTCAGCTGGAGCAGACAGTGCGAGCCTGTCCACCATGTTGGTGGGGGAAGGGGAGGTGCAAAGCATCCTGGGATGTTGGAGGACTGTGAGTTAACATGAGTCAGGAGATCTGGGACACAAGCTCGACAGGCCAGCTTAACCTAAATCATTTAAGTTTGATACTCCATCCATCCAGGTCTATTTGAAACAGGTTCATGTGTACTGAACTTTTGTTCTGTTACAGGTTTAAACCAGTTTCTGATCACTTGCACCAATTTATGTGTAATGTCTGTCCGTAGTCCTAAGGTGCAATTTGCATTCTTATATAAATCTGGAACAGGTCTGTTTATGAAGTTAACTGTTAAAAAGACTAAGGGAAAAAAACAACTTTCCTTTTTCAAAAATAAGGGTGCAAAACATCCAGAAATCTCTGAACTGCCTCTTTACATTTCACTTGCAATTTAAGGGCACTTTTATATGTGCTCCAGGAGTGTGCGCGCGGTGCGGTGGTAGTGTCACTTTAATTAGAGTGGCTCCAACAGCCACTCTAATTAAAGCACTGCCACATTTCATGTATCAGTCTCAGTGTCCTCACACTTAAAAATGGTGGCAGGGGCACTTGAACTAATGCTCGAACTAAAGCTGATACCTGAATACTTGAACTAAAGCTGATATGTGAGATGCTGCTGGAGCACGGTAATTGCCTCGATTAATCAAGTCTATTTGATGCACTAGAATTCCAACACATCGGAGCAGCCTCCACACTTGTGTATGGGCACAACTTCTTTACAAATACAACAGATATTTTAGAAAAGGTGACCTAATGTTACAATGTCTCCACCTCCTTAACTTCTAAAGTGGATTGACTCTGGCACAGTAATATGATGGAGTTAAATTGGACCAAACAAATAAAACAAACTTTCACTCAGAAACTATATATTCTTCCATAGAGCAATGCCTAATACCCCTGAGACTGTGCAAATTGAAAAGGCATGTAGATACCAATCAGGAATTCATTCAGCCATCTCAACTGATGAGGGTGGTATTCTTCCCAGACTGAGAGAAACGGTATATCACTGTAGTGAAAACAGAAAATGCTCAAGCAGGCCTATTAAAAGAAAAAAACTAACAAAAAATAACTGTAAATATATTCAGTTGAGTAAAACAATCATCTGTGTCTATTCATGCATGCTATCTACTCTCGTTGCTGTCGCTCCTGTCGATCTGAAGTTGAGAGGTAATGGCCCCATGATTCAGGGAAACTGCTGAAGTGTATACTCAGGCTTCAGTTTGAGAGATGGGTTCATTTATCATCATAATAAGCTATTACCATTGATAGGTCACAACTCATTGAAGAGACAGTCAGTCTAATTGGCTCAATTCAGTTAGCTTTGGATGTGCCTCAAGGAGATGAGCAGTGCTTTGCAGGTAATATTCAATCACCCGACAAACTGCTTGTTTAATAATTCATCACATTTCAAATTGGGGGGCTATCACATGACTCCTACTTCAATCTGCCAAATGTCTGGTCTTAACTGGTTGGTCTCTTGGGTCCATGGAGGCAAGCAGATCTTTTTAAAAAGTTAGCGTAGCCCCCTCCTTCAACAGAGTTATTGCATATTTGAAATCCCCATTGAGCTTTCCTTTCTAAATACATTTGCTGTCATTAACTGGATTCTCTCTGGAAAACAAAATCTTTGCTCCCCGCTACCCTCCTGCTGGAGATCAAAATATGCTGGTGAAAGCTAATGGGAACCTAAGGGAACTAAATTCAGTTTGCATTATAGGAATTAATCATGCAATATGGACCCATTCAGAAATCTTTAGCAGTCAGGTAATGAGAGGATAGAGGAGACAAGGGACAGAGGCAATTTATAGGACACTTAATAGTCTATCTGACGTTAGATGATCAAATTAGAAGATGAGTCATTTGTGATATTAAAAACTTTTTTTTCTTTTATGTGTGAAACTAAAGAAGAAAACAATTTAAAAATAAACTACCATTTCAAGATTCCTTTTGGTCTGAGGTTACTGTCTTCTCTCAGCACTGATTATCATTTATAGTTTCTCAACATTTGACATAGTACATTTGATATTAGTCCAGGAATCTCTACTTCTTAGGCAATCAGTACATTTTATTTTTCAATGAGGAGTTCTCAGAGGCCTATACATTTTTTCTTCTAAGATTTATGAAGAGAGTTGTGTACATAGTAAGGTAACTCTTAAGGGAAAATTGAATTATCTTTTCTAGAACCAGGCTAACATTTTCAGAAGTGACTAATGATTTTTGATACCTTGTTTTTGTATGACCTACTTTACATACTTTAAAGGGGCTTAATGTTCAGAAAGCCCTGAATACCCAACCACTGAAAATCAAGCCATTTAAAATGATCCCTTGAGAGGCACACAACAATTGTGGATCATAAAGTTACCAGTCACTTCTGAAAACCAGAGGGTCATAGCTCAGATGGCTTAAATAGCTCAAGTGAAGTAATTTATCTAGTCAATTTACACCAGCTGGGTATCTAGCTCAGAATCTTTAATGAGAACCAAACTCCACATTGATTAAAGTTAATAAAAGGAGAAAGGTGATCGTTCTTATTTGGGCTGCGTTTGACTTAATAGTTGAAGTGAAATGACATTAGCAAAATAAGTTGGTCAGGTATATGAAACAAGTAAAAATTCATACGCTGCCTCAGACACCACAAACTAAGGCAAAGGTGTTCAACCTCTGGCCCACAACACTGTGTCATCCAGCTAGCAGGATTCCCCATGGGTCCACAAATTTGGCGGCAGGGGAGTGGTGGTCCCACAACACTGCTGCCAAATCGCCAGATCCCTGGGGAACTCCAGGACCTGTGCACGGGAGTCTGGACCCAATCCCAGCACACAGGGAGCAGGAGGGGGTGGCACTGGGTCTCAAGGCCCAACCTGGCCCCTTGTCATTCATCTGGCCCACAGGAGAAAGTTGAGCACTACTCTACTAGAAAATAAATGTACGCCCCATGTATAAATCCAAAGGCTTTTTAATGAGCCTCTTAATAACTTCTTAAGATAGGTTTTTTTCTTATGCAAGATGGTTGGGTCTAGGCACCCACATTTCATCATCTTGGCCTTAACATCTCCTTGACAAGTAGTCCATGTAAAATGTAACTAATATTCACCTACCTCATGTCTGTGTTAGAAGATTTAATGTGCTTGAAATATATTTTGAGATTAACACGTGGCAGAAAAATGCAAGTTTTCGGACCCACCCAACATAGACTGGCTATATTGTATATATTGTAACTGATTCAAGAAACTTCCAAATCCTCTGGCTTGTGCTTTATCTTTGTTTTGAGTTTGTTTCCCTGTGATCCTTTCAAACAACCCTTCAACAACCTCCTTCATTTTTATTCCTTGTAATTAAGTAAGAGGCTGAAGAGAGGCAGTTCAACATGCTGCAGTCCCAGGCACACATGTAAATGCTGCTCCTGGAAGAAATAAAGTTCAGCACAAACTATGCTGGAGTTTAGTCGGCCATGCACATTGCATGCACCCCACGGCATCCAGACGAGCATGGCCATGTGACATGTGGTGCTGCAGACCCATCTTCAGCGCCACACACCACACATTCAGGTGTTCCCCGCACTGCAAGATAGCACCATGGAGGGGTGGGGGATTGACCCCAGGAGATCCTGGGGTCAAAAAAATCTGTGCAAAAAAAAAGGTGGGCCAGTGCGCATCACCCAAAACTGGAGCCTGGCTGGATGGAGTCACACTCTGGCTCCAATCAAGGTACAAGCAGCAGGATCACCATAGCTGCAGCTCCCTGAGGCCCCCAGGTAAGGCTGCTGCTGCCAGCACAGTTGGTGGCCCCAGCCCCCAGCCCAATCATGCTAGTGAGACCAAGTGATTTGGGTTTAAGTGTGGGGACAAGAAGCCTTGTTGACTTCAAGCAACCACCACTGTCCTGTGATTCAGATCTTCAAATTATTTTGTCCCACACACTGCCATTCCCATTAAGATTCTCTTCTGTTCAATATCTAGCCTTGACTATGGACTCAAATAATTTTAAAAAGCTATATTGAAACAACTGCTAATAAAATAAACAGTAGAGTCAGTCTGTGCTGTAGACAGCTTATCACTGTTGAATGAATAAAGCCGGTTACCAGGGTGATTTAATTTCAGTCAAAGCAATTTAGATCATGATTTAAAGTAAAAGTAAAAAGATTTGATTTTTATCAACAACTAGATTTTGCTTAAAAAGACTTTCCTTTAGAAAGAATATAGTTTCCTTGCCTTATATACAGGCCAAAATACACTGAACCAGATATTTTGCTGCATCTAACTTCTAGTGGGTACACCACAGGGTTCTTAGTTATCTGCCATACTCTGGCTCTGGTTATACATTAGAACAATCTAAGGACTTACACAAGCTAGCAACAAAAATCTTTCAGGAACAGCCTAACAGATAGGGATTTCTGGTTACCCTACCCCCATTCTCTGCTGCCTCTATGCTGTGGCCAATTTCTGCCCCTTCTGCACAGATGCTTACTCCTTATCTGGCCTCTTACCGTATGTACTGGAATACCAAAAAGAGATAGCTATGCACAAAAATCCTAGTAGGGTCTGCATGCAAATATTTTTTGAACATCTGCACAACCCACTTTGTGGTGTTTCAATGCGGTATCTGTTGTGGATGGTGCTTGGGGACTGAATCTGAGAACTGACTTTTCCTTGAGACCTTTCTCCCCTTTTAGTTGCTGTGGCATACAGAACTTATCTGTGCTATATCAAAACTTGTGAGTGAAATCCATTTCAGTGTAAAGGACTGGTACCAGGTACCACTTACTTCACTAAAGCAGGATATAAGAGGTGCATAAGGCCTGTACTAGTCTCCACAAGAGCTGAATTTCACTTGGTGAGCACATCATATACTTTCCTTAGCACTACCTGCCATACAGAACAGCATACCACTCCACCTACTGCAACCAAATTTCCAGACCATTACAGGAAAATTCCAAAGAAGTTCCCTCCATGATTTAGACTCTTTCTGTAGTATTATTTATCTTGGCACAAGAAACAACAGCCACATTTAGGTAATTCAGCATAGCAACAGTGCACCCACAGCCCTCCATGGATGTGCTCTGCCTGAGGACAGAGACTAGCAGAATGGTATGAAATAATAATAATATACAGTGCTTTTTACCCATAGATCTCAAAGCATTTTACAAAGCAAACTATTCATCATTCTCAATTTACAGATGGTGAAACAGAGGTACATATATAGATATCAACTTTCTCTCTCGGGGTGGGGGAGGCGCAATACAAAATAGCAGTCAGTGCTTCCTCCTGTAAAATGTTTGTTTTCTCCAAGCATTAGCCTTTTCATCCAGTCTTTTTCCACAGCTAGAGAGTTCAGTAGACCAATAAGGACTTCTGTATCAACTCGGATGTTCTGTACTGACACCAGGAGGACAAGCCAAATGGTGTTTCAAAGCATGGTTTGCAATTAGCAAGCAATATGCTACATAAAATAAAAGCTTCCCCGTGAAGCTAGGGTAGGAAGCCAGGAAATGAAAACATCCTGTTTCAAACACAAATTAAGATCAACCTCTTGTTTTTTCTGCTTTTATACCCTTCACAGTTATTTGCCTTGCAGGAACCTTCTATAATTTACATTTCAGTTTTCTGCCTCCCCACATGCAGGTGTCTTGAAATATGGAGTGGATGGAGTTGTGCATTTTGTTCTGAAGGCAATGAAATCTGCTCCTATCTAAGAAAACCCAATTGGCCCTGTGAATTGAAGGATTGGTTGGTGCTCCTCAAGATATTAACCTGGAATTATTGAGTGGCAGATAGTGCTTGCCCATTCCACTCTTCAGGCTATAGGAATGGTCTGTTTAATTTTATTTGTACTGTCTATAAAACACACAGCATTACTGTATGCTACAGTGTCTTTAATCTTACTATAAGAACTACTCAAGAAGCAGGATTTGTTTGGTAATACCTTTTATTGGACCAACTATTTATATATTACCAAACAAATCCTGCTTCTCACATATTTCCTGTACCAACACAGCTACAGCTCTGTTCTACTATTATGAGAACAACTGCATGACGTTTATGCTAATTCAGTCTACTAAGCTACCATGGACAGGGCTATTCAATGTTTAAGAATTATAATAATATAGTTCTTAAAGAAGTCTGTGTAATTTTACATTTAAATTTAAGCACATACAATTTAAAATTAAGTTTAAAACAAATAACATTACCCATTTTAAGAGCAACTGTTTGATAATCCCACCGTGCTGGACACCCAAGGTGCATCTACAAGTTTAATTAATGTGTCTGAAATTTCTTCACAGAAAAATCAGGCTCATTAAAGTGCTCTGGCATGCATGTCTACATATGCATCCCTCCTTGTAAGCAAACTGCATCTGACAGGAATAGCCCAGTGCAGGCCTGCTCCTGCCTTGTTTTGCCTCCCTGCAGCAGCCAGGGGGGACTCCAGTCTCCCTTGGGTGCCAGCCCCAGGGCTGGTAGAGGGCACTGGGGTTGGTCCCAACTCCACGTGGCTAGTAAGCAGCCTCCCCACTGAGCAGGGACAACTCTACCAGCCACATGGGAGTCAGGTTGGGACCCTATCTTCACATGGCTGGTAGGCAGCAGTCTTGACTGCCAGAACAGCTCTCTCAGCCACATGGGGATAAGGATGGGTCCTGATCTCCATGTGGTGGGGAGACAGTTACCCCTGCAGCCAGCATAGCTCCCCTCTGCATTGGGGCTTATCAGGGCAGCAGCAGGACCCTGCTGCCTGGGATGCCTGGGAGCAAATTGCTCCCAGTCAGAGTCTACATGTGCATTACTGTACAGTATACCATTAATATACCATTTATCTGGCACTTGTATTTCCTGGTATTAGCTGTGCATTAGCTTAATTTACTATGCAGTAAGTCCCACACACGTAGATGGTGATGCTTTACTACACATTAGATTTGCCTAACATGCAGTAGTGCATAAAATGTCTCATGTAGACATGCCCCCATTACATTATATATCCTCTCTGATTTCAGAGCTTACATGTAATCTAACAGTCTTCACCATTCCAAAATAAGCAAACAAACCTAAAATTTTGTTGTGTGTGTGTGTGTGTATATGTATGTATATATACATATATATATGTATGTGTGTGTGTGTGTACACACACACACACATATATATATCTATCTTAGGGCAATTAGACTGGTTTCTCATTCAGCAAACTTCGCTCAGCCTATTACAGTACAGAGTAGGGTGGTCAGTGTCACTTGTTAATACTTAAGGCTTTCTCACAAAGTACCAGCAGCTCTCAAAAATAACACAGTTATCAAAATTTAGCTTCCAACAAGACTGTCTCTCATCTCATTAGGGTGTATCCTTGAAGATGTTAAATGGAGATTGATCTCCCTTTTTAGGTGTGCAGTAAAAACAAGTCAAAAGGTTTTCATATTTCAGTATCAAACTGCAGCTATCATGTTTCATGATCTAGAAAGGGTCTCCAACCTTTTCTGTCTGATGTTAAACTGTAGGAATACCAGATGGAGCTAGGAGGGTCCAAAGGAATTAATAATTCAGAACAACTGATTTTAGCATTTCTTTTGCAGTTGATTATTGTATTATTTATGCTGCCTGATGCTTCTTTTTTTTCTTTTTGGACTTTTGTGGGTGTGTAAGTTGTAGACTGTAATTTGTTTTGCATTATTCCACCTCTTGCACTAGAATAGCAGGAAAAATGAAAACAAATGACAGGAAATAAACATAGAGAACACAAAATCCTAACCCATGATTATGTTACAATTCAATTTTTTGATCAGACATGGTGTGCCAGTCAATTTCATTAGGTAAAATTTCATAAAGCAAGTAGATCACTCATACAGACATAAACCCCCACCTTTACCTGTGTATGATAAAGTATATTTTACAGTGGAGGAAGCTACAGAAAAACTTTACTACCTGAACAAATACATGTTTTGACCTAAAGGTGTATTCTAGCTTATTCACATTCTGGTTGCAAAGAAATGTTGACATTTGTATGCAGCAAATAGGTTAGAGGGTTTGCTTCATTCAGTGAAGACAAATCAGAAATAAAATGGCAAATATCATATGTAGCATGAAGATATCTAATCAAACAATAACTATCCCCTTACGTTAAAAGTGTTCTTCTGGCATAAACAATAAAAGACCCTATTTAAATTCTTCATATGGTGTCTTAGTTTCTACTATTGGAACTGTAATCAGAACACACAAAAGCAGAGTAATTCCTCTTGACTATCAAAAAACAAATCAATGGTCATCCTGAAGAACCAGAGTTCTAATGAAGATATCCCAAACATAATTTTTTCATGGGCTAACAAAACCTTTGATATTATTCACAATAATGTCTGACTTCATGAAGAACCAGTTTGTATCAACTTTACTCCACAATTAGCCCCTTTGATTTAAGTGAGGTTGCTTCTGGTGCAAGCCACTGCTCAACATGAGCAGAGGTTCCACAATTTATTCCTATACAACAGGATTGGAATGGCATTGATATATCCTATTGCTGTGATAGAGTTAAACTGTTTCACAGGAATCATTTATGGGCAAATACTTTAAATTTCACTTAAAAGATTAAACTGACAAACAGGAACAACACCGAATTAAGGCTGCATACTTGACATACAAGGCATTAGAAAGGCCCGCAGTCAAGGACAATACTTACACCTTTTAGGCTCAACTCCAATATTTGGTTCTGAAGCTTTATGACAAATTGACAGCAGGTTGTTTTAACATTCATTTAACATATTTCCTTTTTTTTTAAATTTAGTCAAAAAATAAATTCACTATGGAAGAAGTTGCTAGAAAGGCAGTTTTAGCAAATGAGGACTTAAAATGTGACATATATAACTAAGCTGAAAAGCACTAAACTATTTTCTTCAATAGGCAGATATTCAAATATTTACAAATGCCTCAGTCCAAAAATAAATTGGTAGCTAATGGGGTTGTAGACATATAACATGTTTACTCCAGAACAATGCGAGCTGGATTTTCCTTGGCAGTGAATGTACTCCGTAGCTAGCAGCACATACGCAACCAAATCTCCCAACCCGGCCACTGAAAGAAAATGCTCCTATACAGGGCCTTGCCACAGGTTACCAGGGGACCCAGTTTGTACTGAGGAGATGCCTACTCCAACATGAAAATGGCAGTGGGGTCAGGCTCCTGACATACACAGAGTAACTTCTCCAGAATACACTTACATTGGACTTCCTCGGAGGTAACTTTGTGAAAGAAAAATGCTGTGTGTGTTTGTCTGCTCCATAATTTCACTTGAGCAAACTGAGAATACTCCATAGCAAATGTGGCCATCGTATGAAATCTACCAAAATCTCAAAGGCAGCTACTTCAACCTTTATTACTAACAAAATAATTTACTGGTTTATAAAAACGAGTCGCTTCAAAATGTACCAAATCTGACGTATTATTAGTGGCATAATCGCTTATTTAGAAAAGCAAAAAGAAAAGGAGATGGATGTTAATTTCATTTTCCTGCCTTCTTGTCTCATATTGGCATAAAGAAAGCAAAACAAAGCACTAAACAACTTGTTACTTACTTCACAACCCAGCCATTTTAGAGAAACCAGGAACAGTCATTCATTTCTGAAGCAAAGCTCAGTGTCACAAATTCAAAAGTCTCTTAAGATACAGTAATTTCCTTATTAGAAACAAGCATTTGGACGTGGGTGTAGAACAAGCAGATAGAGCACAAACAGATACAGCAATCAGCATCATTAAGACTTAAGCACAGAATATCAACCTAACTCAAAAAGAGGTCTTTACCACATCTGAAAACTGAAGTATCAAAATATAGGAGAGACTGTTACATGAGTAGATCCAGGTGGAGGCAGTGGCATGGCCACACACCCTCTTCCACAGGGGTACTCAGTTAGTAGCAGTTGCAAGTTCAAGTCTCTGCTTCCTTACCCTGCACCATGTTCCTCTTATGGCTCTGGAGTCAACTGGAAACAGCAGCAGCAGGCCTCCAGGCACCCTTGCTCCCTGTCCACCCCCAAGTGTCCCCTGTGTTCCTCAAGCAGGCACTGGCTGGGGAACCCAGCGTCACCTGTGCCATTGTCCCTGGCCAAGCCGCCACCAAATTCTATCACTTACAGAAGCCCCCAACTGGAGTAGCCCTGTGACACCACCACCAACAGGTCAGCTTGGGACTGTGAGACAGATCAGATGGCAGGTCCCCCTTTGCTGCAGGCAGAGGTAACCCAGAGGCAATGCCTGCTGCAGAGGGTGAGAGGGCAATGGGAGGGGAGGTGCCTGCAGGAGTCTCATCTGCTTTGGGAACTCCAAAAAGTCTTCAGCAGCTGCTGCTCTGGCATATCTGAAGAGGGTATGGGGAGGGGGACCTGTAACCTGTCTCCTGGGGCACTGGTGATATGTCCTATACCCTCCTTTTCAAATCCCTGATCTGCCCATGGGTTGCTGTTAGCACTTCTTGCTCAAGTTTGGTTTTAAAACAAGCATTTTAATGAACCAGAAAAAGAAAAAGGACTGATATGACAGTGATCCAGAAACTGTGGATCACAGTAAATTTAGACTGCCTAAAAAATTCTTAAATCTTTCTCTTCATTCTTTCTAACAAAGCATCCCTACCCTAAGACAGCAATTAATATTTTTGAAACAAACCTAGCAATCATAGTCAAAAGAGGCTGGTTTAATCCAGTTTTAGCTATTTAGAGAAATATTTTATTGAGTTTACAAATAAGAACCTACAATATTCCTTTTCCATAGCATAAATCATCCAAGCTAAGCATGTCATCATGGCTATAATTTACATGATGTAACATGACAGGTAAGATGTACTGTGGTAATTTGTGAGTGCTTTCAGTATTATTGTAGTATCAAAAATTTATATGGTTCAGTTATTAAGGCAAATTGTTTCATTCATACAGAGATGTCTGACAGTAAACCACAAAGGACCTCCAAATTACATTGAAAAAAAATGTCTTCTGTGTTCAAATAATTTGCACACATACTTACTTTTGTTTTATTCCCTGAATAGAAATAGAAGGAAATTCTACTGGGCAGTCTGGTGGTTAGAATACAGGAGAAGTTTACTATGTATTGAGATAATTAAAAAATAAAACACCTTCCTTTGTCCTGATTGAATGGGTTTGGCTATTTTTAAGAATCTGTAGCCATGAACAGGATGCCCACATTCTTTGGAAATGAGGCTATGTAATCTTCACATGCTCACTTACCTTCTGTCATGTTGATTTCCAGCCAAGAGGAAAAAATAAGCAGATAAGCCTGAAGGGACTACAATGGAAAAAGTGCCCAAAACCACAAGTATGAGAGTTTCAAATACACTTCACCATATTCAGCTGCTAAGCATTCCACAAGTTCAGGGCTCAACTAAGCCTTCAATACCACAGGCTGGGAGAACATTAGCATTTTTCAAAAACATATTAAATGTAATAGAAAGTCAAAGGCTTGCACACCTGACAGACTGGCAACTAAATCAGGCAGAGAGAGCTTCAAAGAATTTATGAAGTAATATCTGATGGTAAGCTTTAGAGCTCATGTATATACATGCACATATATGTAAACCTGCACATGTGCAGCCTGGAATAAAGACATGAACTACAAATGACACAATGCTGAGTACAGCGTTGTCTGAGTTCCAGGGCACAGCTCCCTGCACACAAGTTTCTTGCCAAGCATTAAAGTTTTGCAACACACCCCCACAACATCTGATACACAATTCGCATCCGTGAAAAGTAAGATAAAGAACAGTCTTTCAAACCTGTGGAAGAGGTGGGAAAAGAAGAGGACAACCTGAAACACATATGCATATGCCAGCCAATTCATTCAAGAAATAACGCTACAAAGTATCTGAGCTTCTCTAACACTTGACAGCAGAAACCCCAGTCAATCTCAGAATTGCTGCACTTAGTTTATTCTGGTTTGCCTGGTGCCTCACATCGATAATCTGCATGCCTAATTTAGTTCTTTTCAGCATGCAGTTTTGCTGGCCAAATATCTATCCAACTTAATCTTCCCTCAAATGGGAGAAAAAAATTACTTAAATCTTTCCCAACAGCAATACATCAAATTAACGTACAGGCAAGGACCATCTGCACTTACTTTGTTACCCAAATAAGGACTGGGTGCACTCCAGTAATAAATCAGTGGCAGTACTTTTCTGGCAGCCGCATTACCAATGCTAAGCTGTTGAGGTCCATCAAAGCTGTCCTGCTGAGGTGTAACTTTAATAAGACCAGACAAGTCAGTCAGATGCCAGCCACTCATGTCCTTTACCTATAACAACACAATAAAATACCCATTAGAATGAGAATACTGATATCAGCTAGAACTCACCAACCTCTCTTTCTTCCAGCTTTTTCTGCAGTGTAATTAGGTTTAAGATCTTGAGCGATATTAGTGAAGGATCTTAAGTAATGCAATCATACCAATAAGCAAATGAGTTTATTATTATGTATAGCAGGCTCTGGGACATATGCATCTTTGAGATGCATTAGGTTTAGCAGAAAAGGGTGCCATAAGTAATCTGTATGACAGTGGATACCACATATAAATACATGTTTCTAGTTGCTTCTTTCCCCACAAAAAAGGAAGGATATTTTGACTCAAAATATTGGAACAAGGGTCATTACTGCTATCACCACACATCACAAATATTCCGTAAGTGATATCAGGCCCCAAAAGAAACAGAAGACTGAAGTTGGAATTCAACAAACTTGAACAGATAGGCTAGGGACAGAAGTTACACATAAACTGCTTTAAGTGATCAGAAACTGGTTTAACCTGTAACAGAACAGACATTCAGTACACATAAACCAGTTTCAAAATGGCTGAAACTGGTTTCAGATTAAATTTGATTGAATGTAGTATCACTTATCTGATTTGAGTCAAACCAGTTTATGAAACTTCTTTCCCAGACCCCTTCCTAATACAAGTTAAATCAGAGTCCCTCAACATCCAAGCATGCTTTCCAGAGGGGCTGGGGGCTGCAGCCAGGGAGGGGGGTTAAACACTCCTTCCCCCTCTCACACTTACTTCTGGCTATAACTGTGGACTACGAATCCCAGAGACACCTGAAGCAGGAAGAGGAAATGATGAGCAACCCTGCAGAGTCCTGCTGTTGTAGTTCTGGACTGCAAATCCCAGAGACTTTGGGGGCAGCAGGAAGAGAAAGTAAACACACAGCCAGAGAGCTGTGCTCTACTGGCCCTGCCATTGCAGGTATGTGGCCGTATTTCCTGTATTAAAAACAAATGTCTGTTCACTTATGTTTCAATTTAATCTGTGCTTCTTCGACAAACCTGCAAAGACTGAATCGATTCAGTCTCTGGGCTCTTTGACTGTCTGTACCTAGCCATATTGTCCATTCATAGATCATCTGGGTTATTGTTATGAAGCCCTGTGCCTTAGGCCTTATATCACTTCCTTGGACCAGGTAGAGATAAGAAAAAAAAGGCATAACTTAAAACACCGGCAGGAGCTCCCCAGAAGCTAAACCTCTGCAATCCTGTAACAGGAAAATAACCAGTAGAGAAGAGCACATGTAAATATGTTCAAGTTGGGTTCCAGGGCCTGGATACCAGCAGGACTATAAAATGGCTCATCTGTGACGTGAAAAAGATTTCTGGATGCTAACATGTAAATGAGCACACCAGGCATCCCATTTCACTCTCAGTGCAAGGCAGCCAAAACAAGTAGCTATTTAACCTGAAACTTGTTTTCCCAAGCTGGATCTGTAGACATGGCTGCATGTTACAGTCCCTTTATACAGGAATTAGTCCTCAGGCTTTGAGAATGAACTGAAAGGGAAAGGCAGTATTAAGAGTTATTTTCTATGGTGAGCTTTTGCAAGTAAAAATGAAATTTTACTGCCTTTTAGCTCCCTTTTGCAATGCAGGTGTTGTACTGAAGAATTTCAAAGGCATAAGAAGTGCTTTGTATGTCTCTACAAAATATCCTGTATATATAAATTGTGTCTTCATATGTGTAAATTTTTAATTAACCTAAGTATATTTAGACTAATGGATGTTTATTACAAACCTAGAGGAGAATAAAAAAGAAAAAGATCATATTAGAATTCTCCTCATTTTCAGTACTGACTACCTGAATATGCCAAGACTGTTCATATATAGAGCTTCATCCCTGACTGATATATCTGTTTATTTCAGAAGCTTCTCCAAGCATAAACATGAAAAGCTCTTTTATTACCTTTGGATAAGTGATGAGAGCTACATGATAAGTAATGTCCAGGCAGGTCCAAACATAATTTTTATTTTGTACAACTTGCACTTTAAATGACTGCAGAAACATAATGTCACATTCGTACCAAATATTTACAAATATTTGCTTACAGTGCTGTAGGTCCAGTGAGAGTCTACACAGACATTCATTTTCCCTGAACAGAAACACTCCTCACAGCCTCTGGGATTATTTTGCTGCAGGTTGAAGAAACCCGATTTGCAACGGTCACAGTTTTCTCCTTCAACATGTTCCTGGAAATGCATGTTAGAATATTATTTTTGCTATTATTTTTGCTATCTCTTGTTTTTTTATAACACAATGGAAAAGCACATATCTGTGAGAATATTTGTTTCATTTGTCAGTGTTAGAGCTAAATTCTCCATAAAATCTTGTGACCAAGTAAAAATGAATGGGGCCACCTTGGTATAGAATTAAGCCATTAGTCTTGGTACGTTTTCCATTAACACACTTTCGGGGGGGTTTCCCAGTAATCTAGTACATCACCTCTACAGTTGGGTTGACCTCAAGGGAGAAAACCTGGGACACAATGCTGAGACCTTTGTCTAACCTTGGGAATCATCCACTGAATGGCCAGCCATGAAGGCATTTGCTTCCAACCAGGATAAGATTAACTGAAGCATGCTGCAGCTTCTTGTTGTACGTTTGGGGTTGTACCAATTCAGTTAAATGTGTAGCTGGGCACTGCTGGTTGAAATGGCTAAGGTTAAGTACAGAGAAGGCTTGTGTTTTCCCTTCCATTGTGGAAAATCTTTGTCTGCCATATAGCTTGATCTATGAACCCTTTTCCTACAGAGAACTGGGACAGAGAATGCCAGACGGTACAGCAGTTGGGTAACTTTGTTTATTCAGCAAAGACTTATAGCAAGGGATCCACTGAATTACTAGGATGTAATCAATCTGCTGCATGTGCAGACACAGAGAAGTCTCCTCCCACATGGGCTGCCTTAAAAGAAGGCTAATATACTGTGCCATTAGCTTGGTAATTTAATCATTTTCAAAGAAACCCAACAGAAGAATTATTTTTCTAAGTTCTCAAGTCTCTCAAATATTTTGTGCACAGTCTCTTTAATCCACTGTGCACTATGCACAGATGGACCAGAATTGTTGGCTTCAGGCCAGCAGAGGCTAAACACATAATGGTAAGCCTATCCATAATACGTAGGCAAGGATCAACTGGGACATGTTGCACTGGGACATGTCGCACTGAAATAAATTCACTGAAAGCCACTCGTTGACATTCTGGCCAGAGATGTTAGAAAAGGAGACTGAGGCAAAGAAAGGATATATGGTGGGGAGGAAACAAAACAAGAAATGCAAATGGCAAGAGAAAGAGGGGGAAAGGAGAGACAGTAAAAAAAAGGGCAAAATTAAAGGGGGGGGAGGGATGGGCAGATGTACCATATTTACCAAAATCCAAGACAACTCCAAATTTAAGATGATCCGCCCCACCCCAATAATTAGATTCTATTCATAGAAAGTTTATAAATGTGTTTTAGTTTCCCATGTAAAAAATACAATTATTGGAAGAATACAAATATTAGAATTATCATATATTTGCACATCCCCCCTTGGCTGCAATTGGGAAAGCCATGGCAGGGGGGCAGTCAGTTGGGAAGGCAGTAGAGGGACAGATGATAGGGCAGTCAAGTGGCCTGACCTCTACCCTTTGCCACACCCTGCCACCTGTCTCCACCATCACTTGCCCCCCTGCTCTCTGCCCCCCTGTGCACGCACACACTAGCATCTTTCCTAGCACCTGTTCCCCTGACAATTGATACCCCCATGCCTGCACTCCCTGGCATATGTCCCTTCCTCCAGTGCCTGCCATCCCACCTGTCCCCCCTGCTACCTGTCCCCACCTCACAGCCTCTGCCGCAACTCAGCCCCCACTACCATGCCTCTCTGGGACAGGAGCAATCACATGCTCCATGGCTTGGAGCAGGGCCAGAGCCCTGCCAGAGCTGAGAGTAAGCATCAGGGAGAGGTGGCAAAGCAGAGGCAGTTGGGGAGTGGAAAGATGGCAGGGAGCAGAGGTGGTGGGGTGGGTGGGCAGCAGTTGTGGCTTCAACCCTGACCCCAAGTTGGCTCTGACTCCAACCTCACACAAGCTGCCCACCACCCTTTCACCCTGCCTTTTAACTTGTTAAAAAGCGGGAAGATGGGGACCTCATGTTGTATTCAAGTACATACGCTAAATAAAATGTTATCATTGTGTGTTAGCCTGCATCCAAACTTCCTTTGATATATACGTACTTGCAATTAGGAATATCAATCCTATACATCAAGAGTTCCTAGCAACTTTCAAGTTTTTTGCTCTGTAAATTATTTTAAAATAGCACTGTATTTTAAGGGTCATCTTTTTAAACTCTGCCTCTGAAAGTGGCTTTTATGTGCCCAGATCTTTGTGATCACAATTTTAGAAACCATTTTGAAAGCCTGGCCCTAACAGCTCAGTTAATCTGATACAACTTTCTTGCTGAGGTCACTAGTGTGGGCAGGGTAGGAAGAAAAAATAAATGCGAGGGCAATGAAGCAAATGTATTTGTTAAAATAAAAATGCCAGTAACCAAGCAGAACACAACTGTACTCTGCAAGTACAAGTGTGTTCTTAGCGAGTAATCTACATCATTCTTATCGGTTGGCAGTAACCTAATTCATAGAATCATAACATTTAAAGGAGGAAAAGGTGATCTGACCCATCCTTCTGCCAATATATGACTGTTTCCAGCATAATATCTTTTAAAATCAAACATTCAATCCAATGTTAAGTTACTTAAGGGATGGACTTTGACCACTCTCCTTCAAAGAATATTCCACAATGATCAGCGATAAAATCCTTATTTACATCCCTTTGCCAGTTTTATTTTTGTTCACTGGTCCTCATATGATAGATTTGACCCTCTAAAGCCCACTTTTGTTTCCTCTTTATTTTTCATTCCTTGTACCTTTACTTCCATTAAGTCTACCAAACAAGAAAACTTCCATCACAAAGTTTCAGAAAGCACTCTTTTAATTGCTAAATATGACAGAGAAAAAGATATCCTCTTTCTAAAGCCTGTTAAAGACTCTATTATCATCAGCTTTATCCAAAGATAGGTCTGTATTTTTTCCTCCACTTTATTTTTCCTGTGCAATATACCCAATATGATTATTTTTTCATGCCACTTTCCATAAGGCATATTGATTTTTATTTGAAGTTTGCCAGAGGGGAGGAATTTATAGCTTCTGGTTTAACATCAGACATGTCTCAACCATCTGTAAAGCTTTGTCACCTAAGCATTTGAAAATGGAGGGAAGAAATTTACACAGATTGTAAATTCTCTGGATTCAAGACAGTCTTTTTTGTTCAATATTTGTACAGTTCCTAACACAATGGGCTATGACTTTGGCACTTTGGTAATACAAATAATTAGTATTAATAGCATTCAGTTGTGGATGGCATAGATGTGTTAAGGTTATCTTCATCCAAGCTTGCTTTTAAGTCAGAACATAATGAAATATGCCCCATGTCTCTGTCTTGAATTCTGATCCCCTGGACATGAGAGCCTGAAGAGATAGGAAGAGATTTTATTTCTGACAGAAAGCAGTTGAGTGTTATATATATGCCAAGTGGAGATAAGGTTAATACTCCAAGAAGATTTCAGTGCTATTCAACTGTCACACTGGTGCATTAGGATAGGCAATATGAGATGGAGTAAAACTTTTTGTCCCCTTCTGCTTGTAAGAACTTAATAGAAGTATTTTTACACTGGTACTCGGGTCAGTTTCTTTTGTTAAACATGGGAATGAAACCCTCACAAACAAAATGCTGAAAAGTAATCCTCAGGTAAGTGCAGGATCTTCATGCATATCACTGGTATATGCTTTTTTAAAAGAGTAAAAAAAAGAGGTTCATTTTGTTTTACAATACCGTCTGACTTTAAAATCTATATTAATATATGGCTTTCTAAAATTGTACACACAAAAAGAAAACTATTCCTCATTTCTCTGCAGGAATTAAAAAATTCAGCCTATAACAAAGTTTCTAGAGTTATATTTTAACAGCTTTTGACAGAAATACCTTAGAGATTTTCAAGTGAAGTATCCAGAATGAAAGAGACTATCTTTTGTCCAAATCTCAGCAGCAGAGTAACTATACACTCTCCATAACAATGCATAATATAGATTTTAAATGCTTTTTTTTGTTTTACTGTATTAAGAGTTCAGTGTTTGCTCTTTTGAAGACATATTAGAAACTATTTTTAGAGTGTACAGTGCACTTCAAGTGCTTTTTAATGTACAGTTCTTGGGCAGAGGGGGGTGGGTGTCTGAAATAAATGATTCACAGGTTTCTGAATATTCTTAAGTAACTTGCCTTTTGCAGGTTTCTGTAAGGATTGTGTGAATGACAGCTGACTCTGAAATACTTATTTTAATTATAGTGCCTTGGTGCCATGACACCCCTGTACCCAATCAAAACTGAAATTTCATAATCAGACCCAGACCAGGCATGAATTTATCTTAGGAGGAGTCACACAGGTATCACCACAAACAGTTACAACAGTGGAACAACGTTGTAACAGTGATACAGGACAATAGACTTTGACTTCATAATATAAATGCAGATCCCCTACAGCTGAAGAGTTTGACATTCATACCTTGCAGATGCAGAGGCCTACACAAGGATCTTCATTTAAGCTGCCTTTCATAGAGCAGCTGCAGGGTGTGCAGTTAGGATACCCCTTGAAACCCAAGTCACATTGATTGCAGCTCTTGCCTGAATAGCCTGGCTTGCAGAGGCAGAATCCTGGAAGCAAGGCTACAAGAAAAACACGAAGTAAACTTATTTGGTGTTATTTTCATATACTAGTTATTATTTGAGTTGCAGTCATCAAGGACAAATGTGTATAAAGGTCTTGCTCTAGAAAAGTGCCTGCAAAACTGGGGGACTAGCATTTGCCTGCTTCATTCCCATCTTTACTTCAAAAGCAACATTGCTGAAATCAGCGGAACTTCTCCACAAGTAAGTAGGTGTAAAGTTAGCAGCACTGAGGCCTTATTTAACACACAGGGCCTTGGCAAGCCTTATTGTTTAACTATAACTGAAATTTAGTTTTTTATAAAAATAGGATGTTAACAAAGAAAAGTATGAGAAGATTACTTCTGGCACCCAAAGCTAGACTGGCTACATTTAAGTAGTGTTTCAACTGAAGTAAAACTCTCATCTAATTTTTAGTGCAGTGATCTGCTAGTCTTACGTGGGCGCATCTACATGAGATGTGTACCGCAGAGCAGACTAATTAACTTTGCAGTACACATCTCATCTACACATGCATATTAGGATATAAGAAACTAATAAATTCTGGGGCAGGGTAGTACTTGTAAATACTTCAAAGGTTTTTTGTGTGCAATAGCACACATGTAGATGCTGACTGGCTGGCTGGGGCACAAGCCAGGTTCAGTTCCGGGGCTGGCTGCTGGCTAGCCCCACACTGAAGCACTCTCATGCCCCAGCCAGCCTTTCCACAGGAAAATTGAGCCTGGCAGACTGACTTCCTCAGACCCCCTACCAGCCAATGTTGTTCCAACAGGGCTCCACATGCTGCACATGAATCAATGCCAGAACTAACTGCTCTAGAATTATTTGCTCCTGGGCGCACATTCAAACCATGCACCCAAGAGCAAAAAACTCTGAAGCAATAAGCTCTGGAGTTTATTCATGTACACTAATTGCATGCGTAGGCACACCCTGTGTCATTGCAGTTATTGACTAGTGTGACCATAGACAGTCACTTAACTGCTAAGTACCTTAAGATTACCCAAAGTATACCCTTTTGTCTGTGCTAAAGTTTGTAGTCACAGCACAGTTTGAAAAAAGATTCTGGCTCTGATCCTTGCCTGTGTCTAATATATATTTATTTTATGTATATTTTTATATATTAGACACAGGTAAGGATCAGAGCCAGAATCTTGTTAAATAAATAAAAGATATATACATACACACACACAATTATTTATATACATGCATACATACATATATATACATATATATTAGTTTTATAAAGTGTTTTTGATTCAGACATAAAGGACATAGAATGTATGTAAGCAGGATAAGCACTAATCACCTACCCTTCAGTGAATTACAGAAAAAATTGACAAATTATTGTTATTGCAATAGAAGGTATTTGTTTTTTAATTGGAATTATATACAAATATAAAAATAACAGAACGTTGCTTGTTTTCCTCTCAATAATTCTGGTTTGTTTGGAATTATAATTCTCTATACTTATCAGTCCAATCCTCATTATAACTCAGAATGCAATTTCCTATAATCTAATTTTGTAGCAAAAGCCAACTGTTAATTTTATCCACATACAATGTATTCATGTCCCAGTCCACAGTCAGGTTTTAATTGCTACTCATCCAATGATCCTCAGTCTGAGTACACACAGAGAGTCTGACCACCTCAGTCAGAATCACTCAGAGCTGCTCTATATACCCAATCATCATTGTCGTCATCATCATCATCATCATCTTTTTCTTCTTTACATTTAAGGATTATAACCCTCTTTATTGTCTGGTTTGCCACCTGCTTCAAAAGATTTCCATTTTACACCAACTGAACAATTTTTCCTTAAATAACCAGCCAGCTCCTTTTGAATGCATTTTAATGTACCTAATGTGTATTCATTCTGATTTGCAAGTATATAGAGAAATTTCTTTGGCAATGATCATGTTTCTCACGCTTCTCTTCAAAGCAGAAACAGACTTACTGTAGTTTACAAATATTCAAATAGATTGTCCCTTCTCTCTTCCCCCCAATTGCTTTCTAGGATAATAGACTCTTTGGTCTTTACTGAAATGTAGATTCTGTTAAAATAGTTCATTATTAGACTAAATGCACAGAATTTTTTCTACTTTTTTAAAATTACGTAGGCACAAATTTTGCTTTGGTACTAAAGGTTTCAAGGGGATAGTGAACACATTTTTTGAGACAGAAATAAATAAGGGGCAAAGGTTCTTATCTGCTTTACAGATATTTTTAAACTGACAAACGTACCCCTGTGGCTGGTTGATCCCTACTCTCCACTGCCTCTTACCCCATAAACTTTTTTCCATTGAAAAAGGAGATGTATTTTCCTAGAATTATTATCACTGCTATTTACTTAATTACCACATCCAGAGGATGCAGATACAAGAATGGTTCAACCATGCCACAAGCTACAATGACAAAGTAAAAGGTAGAAAGTATTGTCCCACAAAGGACAACCTAATTTAAAGACCAGGTAAAAGCAACAAATAGGAAGAATCAGAGAAGCATGGATAAGGATACTTTAATAGGAAATGATGTTGCATAGCTTACGTCTGTAAAACTAGATGGTTTTGAATTTGCTGATTAAAATTAGGTATAAACAAATCAAAATAATCCCCATACCAGTCAGCTATTATCAAATGTCCATTGCCTGTAGTTCTGATAGAAGAAGATCTTGAAGAGGGGTTTTCAAGGAGTGTACAAAACAGTAACTTTATGGACAATTTTAGATCTAAGGCATGAACCACACCAGGAATGACATTCCATATGTGAAGGATGGTATAGACTAAAGCAGTGATGTTCAACCTTTTGTACCCATGGGCCAGATGAATAGCATGGGGCCAGTCCAGTCAGTCTTCATATCACTCCTCGGGGCCAGGATCAGGGACCAGGGCCCTATCCCCCTTCTATCATGTGTTCGGTCAGAACGTGCAGTGTCCAATGCACCCTGTGCACTCATGGCCATGCTCTGTGCACCCACCCACAAGACACAGCCCATGGGGTGTGCCATGGATTGGATGACAGCACTAGAGGCTGGATTTGGCTCAGGCCAAGGCTGAGCACTCCTAGACCAAATGCAGGATGTATTTGTTGGACACATGGAGAAATGGACAATGGAGTGTGGTACCACTATCAGAATAGAGAGTGTAAAAGCAACATAACAACATGCAAGTATGGGTACAAAGAAGGGGTCTTAACAGTAAGGAAAAGAAGCCTTTATTTTATGTGGTAGGGAAGGGAGACCTAATATAAAGACTCACTTTATCCCTAAGATTATCATAGAGAGGACAGGAAGATGACTGTAGTCATCAGCAAACCCTTGATTCAAGGTTTATCTTTACCACTGGTCACTGATGGTTCTTGAGATGAATTAATAGTTCAATCTTTGAGCCACAGATCCATCTGCAGAAGTTGCAGGCTTTTCTGCAGGGGAGAACAGACTGTAGGTTAAGATTCTTCTCCTTTTCCTTCCTCTGTTCTCTCTTCTTTTCTTCCAGGTCAAGACACTTTACCTCAAAATAGGCTGCCATTTAGTTGAGGTTGCAGCACCATTGGGGTCAGTTGGCAGCCAGCTCCTCCCAACTCTTGATGTCAGCATTTGTTTTTTTGAGGTATGCTTTCCATGTGTACTTTTAGCATTTTATCTAGCCACTATAACGTCTCAAGCCATTACTAAACTGGGAGTAAAGCACTTGTTTTGAAAGTTGAGAGTCAGGCATCTGCACACAATGTCTGGTTCAGTGAAGTTGGAACTTGAGAATCACCAGCTCAATGCTGGCAATCTTAGCTTTAGCAAGGATGCTGGTGTTTGTGTGGTAAATGTTCCCATTTGATGTAGAGGATTTTCTTAAGGCATTGTTGGTGATACCTTCCCAGGGTCCTGTGATGGACAACAGTAGGTCACCCACATTTCACATCCATAGAGATTTATTTTCCTGGAATTATCATCACTGCTATTTACTTAATTACCACATCCAGAGGCTGCAAGCACAAGAAGGGTTCAACCATGCCACATGCTACAAAGACAAAGTAAAAGATAGAAAATGGGGATGATGGCTGCATTGTAGACCTGGATCTTGGTGTCTTTCTGGAGATCATGATGAATAAAGGCACACCAAAGCAAAGATGTGGTCTGGAGGATTTCCTCAGTGGGTGCATCTACATGAGACACTTAATGCCCATTGGACTAATTCTACTGCAAATTAGCATGGCTGACAAAAACCATGCTAATGTGCAATAGATTAGTCCAATGAGTATTATGCATCACACCAAAAGCATTCATCTACGTTAATGAGCAGTAGCGCTTATTACAGCACATTAAATTAGTACCTGTTATTACAGGTACTGTGCTTAATGCACCATAATTATGGCACATTAATGAATATGTAAACACGCCCAGTGTGTGCAAGGATGGCACAGTCAGCAGCATAGTGAAAGTCAAGGATGGTTGTTTTGAACACTTCAATCTTTGAGCAAAAACAAACCAGACTGATAAGCCCTCCATTTATTTGGTATTCCATGTCAACTCCAGAAGAAAGATGGTCCTTAATGACAACCAAGATGACTCAGAAAAATGGAGAACAGAGTTGAGGAAATAATGCATCCTTGCTTGACTACAGTTCAGATGGCAAATGGATCTGTTTCTGATCTGCTACATAGAATGGTCAATTATCTGGTCATGGAGAAGCCTCAGGATCTTGATATACTTTTCAGGGTATCCAAATCTGGCCAGTATTTTCCATGAGGCTTCATGATGGAATCAAAGGCTTAGTACTAAGGTCAATGAAAACCATATACAGGTCCTGATATTGTTCCCATGACTTTTCTTGGGCCTGGCAAGCAACAAAGATCATGTTAATTGCCCTACGGGATGGTCTGAAACCACAATGAAATTCTGGGAGGCCTTCTTCAGGAAGAGATAGAAGATGGTTCAGGATGATGTGGGAGAGGAGGAAAGGAAAGGAGGGTGATATCTTGATAGTTCCCCACACAGAGATTTATCTCTTTTCCTGAAGATAGCCATGATGTTGGCATTTTCAGGTCCCCAAGATTGGCATTCGTGCAGTCTCAGTATCAGTTTGTCACTGCTATCTTTGTAGATGTCAGTCAGTATACCATCTGGTTCTCTAGCCTTATTGTTGGTTTACTTGATGGCATGCCAGAGTTCTAGACTTTGATTCCTTTTCAGGGTCTTAAGGGATGGACTCAATGGTGGTATCTGCCAGTAAACTCACAGGCACTCAAAATGTTCTTTCCATTTAGCTGGGATTTTTTTTTTTTTTTGTCTTTGAGGAGCATCAAGCCATTCTGAGATTGCAGGAAAGTAGGATCATGGGAAGTAAGGCTGTAGATGGCTTTTGTTGCCTAGAAAAAGTTATACATCATGTTTTTCAGCACAGAGCTGAATTTCCTTGGCTTTATCTTACTGCCATTGATTTTTGATTTCTTGGATACTCCTTTGAGCTTCAGCTTTGATGAGCTGATATGGTCTCCTGCTGAGATGATGTCATCTTACCAAGTAGAATGAATCCTCCTCTTCTGATCAGAGAGGACTTAGATCTCAACATCTCCCTCACTGAACTAGTTTTGGTGTTGATGGGTGGTATAGCTAATGGATTCAGCACAGGACATATGGATGGTGGTTTTAAACCCCTTCCAGAATTCCTCAGTGTTGTGGACAGGGAAGAGAGCTTTTCATGAAGACACTGTTGAAGATCCTTACTGATTTGGGGTCTTGAAGAGATTTGGCATTGAGTATAGATAAGAAGGGGTCTTAATGGTAAGGAAAACGTACTTTGCATTGATTTTAGCTGTCTTTGGTGATTTGGAGTAAGCTGAATGTTCATAATGGATCTGATGAGATGGTGATCTGTCCAGCACCCATCAGTTCCTCACAAGGCTCATGTAATATGGACATACATTTGATCATAGGCTCAACATAATAGAGGAGATGGCAATGCTTAGAGTAAGGATGTCGCCTGGTGGTCTTGTATTTATTACTCTGTCTGAAGATGGTGTTCAGGATGACAAGACAATGCTCTATGCGTTGGCTCAGAAGAAGGATGCTGCTGGAGTTGGCTTGGGTCTGTCTGACTATGGTGTTGATGTCACTGAGGAGAATGATTCATAGAAGTTAAAGTTCCTTCCAGCCCCTATAAGATCATCAGATCCAGCACCCCTTCTCTTGGGCAAGAAAGACTGCTGGGGCCAGATGACCCCAGCAAAGTGGGTGCCAAGACAATTTCTGAAGATTGCCAGGGTAAGTGACTTCTGGGGGAATCTGTTCCAAACCCTCAGCACTTGACTTGTAAAAAAGTTTTTCCTTATGTCCAATCTGAAATGATCTTCAGTTAGTTTGTGCCCATTTTTTCTTGTCATCCCCTGGGGTGCCTTGGTGAACAGATGCTCCACCAGGCCCTGATGTACGCCCTTAATATACTTACTGGCTGACACAAGTCCCATCTGAGTCTTCTCTTCTGCAGGCTGAAAAGTCCCACACCTCTCCTCATATGACCTGATCTCAAGACCGCTAATCATGCACATGGCCCAGCCTAACTTTGGACTCTCTCAACCTTTCTCTACATCCTTCCCGAAGTGCAGCACCCAGAACTGGATACACTACTCCAGCTGTGGTTTCACCAAGGCTGAGTAGAGTGGGAAGATGGCATCCTTAGTCTTCCTTGAGATGCATCAGTAGATGCATGCCAGTGTTTGATATAGTCTGCCAGGTACAGCATCGCATTGGTGGCTCATGTTCATTCTGTGGTCTATCACGACATCCAGGTCTCTTTGAGTTGTGGTGCTGGAAAGTGTAGCATTGCTAAGCCTGTAAGTATGTTGTGAATTTTTTCACCCCAGATGGAGCACTTTACATTTCTCCATGTTAAATGTCATCAGATTAAGATCTGCCTCACAAGCCTGTCCAGATCAGCCTGTATTGCCAGCCTGTCCTAGAGCATGACCACACTCCCACATAATTTGGTGTTGTCTATGAACTTAACCAGTTAGCTTTTAATACCCAAATCCAAATAATTGATGAACAGGTTGAAGAGCACTGGTCCAAGTACTGAACCCTGAGGGATGCCAAGAGTCCCCTTCCACCATGTTGAATCAGTTCTGTCTGTTAATACTTTCTGGGTCCTATCTCAAGCCAGTTACCTAGCCACCAGACGATAAAGTACTTGAGGCTGCATTTTCCCAATTTTACCATGAGGACATCATGGGAGACTAGGTTGAAGGCCCTTTTGAAGTCCAATTATATGACATCAACCTCATTTCCCTTATCTCGGTGGTGAGTTACCTGATTGTAGAAGGAAATGAGGTTGGTCAGGCATGACCTGCCTGCAATGAAACCATGTTGACTATCCTTGAAAATACTGCCTTCTGTTAGCCTATCAATAATAGAATCTTTGATATTTTTTCCAGGATTTTACCAGGTCTTGAGGTCAAACTGATTGGCCTATAATTCCCTGGGTCCTCCTTTCTCCCTTTCTTGAAGATAGACACCACATTGGCCCTCTACCAGTCTTTTGGGACTTCTCCTGAGTGCCATGAATCTTCAGATACTTTTGTCATAGGTCACACAATGATGCCAGCCAGTTCTTTTACTCTTGGGTGTAGTTCACCTGAGGGCAATGATCTTGTCTCCTTGCGAGTGTTAGTCAGCATATGGCCAGGGTTGGGTAGAATTGTTTTTTGAGATCACAGTCAGCATTGAATGTTGTGGCATATACACTGAGGACAGTGACATAGTGGTTGTTGCTGTGCTTAAGACATAGGGTCATAAGATGTTTGTTAATATCCACACGGAGTGGAATAATTTG
This sequence comes from Crocodylus siamensis, assembly GCF_052110815.1. Lineage (NCBI taxonomy): Eukaryota > Metazoa > Chordata > Crocodylia > Crocodylidae > Crocodylus > Crocodylus siamensis. Next base: position 100,907,785 of record NC_143395.1, on the reverse strand, counting down.
ACTAATAAGTTTATTCTTGATGGTGAAGATGATGCTGTTAGCACATCTGTCCTGAGCCAGTTTCCCCTTCCAAAAGATGTACATTCACCCTCTTCTGTCAGCTGACCCTCATCCTGTCATCCTGTCGTACCCAGAGCTGCAACATCAATGATGTATATCACTAGTTCCCTGGAGGTGATGGATGTTTTTCTTTCTGGTAATTTTTTGCCTTGGTTATGCACCAAGGTGTGATTGTTTCATGTTGTGAAAATCATTGTCTTCTTAGGATGTTTTCAATCACACAGAGAGTTATCCTGCTGGATGTAGTTATCCAGCCAAAAGCAGATAAGACAGCTTAGGGTTAGGGCACTTTTTCTATCCCATTCCCTATGGAGAGTAAGCAGAAGGGATCCTGAATAGGACTGCTCAGCTACAATAACAGCTGCTGAATTACACCCATGTCTCAACTCAGGTGCAAAACTACCATCAGGCAACTGCTGCCTTATGTATAGATTAATGGCTGGAGTCTGCTGTGTTCACTAGTACTACCTCTTTCACCACTGGTCCATCACTGCATGGCTTTTGGAGGTTGGTACAGGAGAGCTTATTGTTTTCTATGGTAGAAGCCTGCACATGGCCTTATTTAACATCAGGAAGCTGGTGCATAGAGACAGCAACCACACAGCCTTGATAGGGTGGAGAACTGGGACCAGTGGCAACAGTGAGCCTCGATGAGAGGAGATCTCTATCTGGCTGCAGCCCTCTTCTGTCTTTACAGCCAGGGAGACATCATTTTCTGCCTTATTGGCTCTTGAGGACTTGGGTTTGGACCATGGTTTCTCTAGACCCTCCCCTCAGGCCTATTTGCCATTGGTATCCTTGCCAGGAGTACATGACTCCAGGCAACATAGCTCTGAGGATCATTGGGACACACAAGCCTTTTTACCACTACAAGGTCTTGGTCCATGGAGAGGGATGACCATAGTAATAGTAGTCTGACTAGAGGCAAGGGAAGGAGATGGGCTTTTGGAAGATCAGAAGGAGGAGCCAGCTAAGATCTGATGAAGGCCTAGATAACAGCTTTAATGGCATGAAAGGTGGGGTGGGGGGAAGGAGGGGATGTTGGGATTTTGGAATATTTTAGAGAGGAAGAAGAATCAAAACTTGGACCTGAGCTGGAAGCATGGGGTTAGACACTGAATCAAAGATGGAACTTAGGCTATGGGCCAGAGTAACTGGGGGAATAGTATTATCAACAGAGACAAAGAGAGGGGGGAAGACAAGAAAGGAAAAAGGCATTCCTGTTCTCTAACACCTAGGAATGTTAGAGAGACTGACAGATGTTGGATTAGATGGACAGTGACACTAAAGAAAGATTAAGATGTGGGTGAGGAAAAAGTTAAACATGGACACTTACTTGACTTGCCAGATAAAGAGGCTATAGTAGACATCTACCAAATATCCATTGTGTACTACTGATACACAAGTAGATTTAGGAAATATCTGTAATACATCCTAACTTAATTAACTGCCTAGAGGCCAGAACTGAACACTATTAGAGCTCACATAGACCTCATTATTAAGACAAAGAAAGTTAAATATTTATTTCTCTTTTTTACTTTCTTACTTCTACTCTTAGAGTGTTTAAAACCCTATATATTCCTGCTCTTCACAGTGCAAAACACTGCAGAATGACTCCGGCTGTAGTCAGCACTGTGAGTGAGAGAAGTAAACCTGTACAGTAATAAAAATCCAAAGACTATGGCTGTGTGTAGACGAAACAAGAGGCATGTGTGCCTGACACTTGAAAGTGGGCTAAATGCTTTTGCACCACTTAAATGTTGTCGGTGTTTGCATGCCTCGGTGGCATATTGTGCATTAATTCCAGCTGCTATAGGTAATTTGGCAGTGTAATGCACCTTAAATGACTTGCGGTGCATGTTGCCCCTACAGCCATGGAGAGAAGCACCAGGCTCCATATAACTCTGAGGCTCTGTAGGAAGCCCCAGGAAAGCAGGCTCTGCCCAAGAAAAGCAGCGAGCCTGATCCCCACTCCGTCCTCCTCCCCCCGCCCCCAAGTCTGCCTGCCTGCCTGAGCTGCACAGGGGCCCAGTGCTTCCCTCCACAGCTGTGGTGCCCCCCAGGACCATCCAAGCCGGGTGCCACCTGAGTGGGGGGGTGGGCCGCTGTTGCTGCAGCCCAGGACCCCTTCGCCCACCAGCAGCTCACCCTCCCCTCCCCGCTGGACAGACAGATAAGTCAGCAGGGTGTGTGTGCACAATACGGAGTATTTTTTAAAACCCACGACTTCAATTTAGGGCCCCCATTTCATTTACACACACTCCATGTAGTGGTATTTAGCATGCATGTGTGGCAACACATTGCTTTGAATTAAGCCATTCTTTCGTTTCAAAGCCACAGCTTCACTACTTTGTAAGAGTGACTGAACATCATCAGCAAGAGCTATTTGAATAAATGCTGTCCTTTGGAATAGCATGAAAGATTTTTTTGGTTTTCTACAGTCCCTCCTCTATAACCTATGCACTCTTATCTGTGGGTTTGCTAAAGACATCACATTGTCTTGCAGTGCATTTTCTAGCCCAGGAGGTATGTTCTCTTCTGCTGTTCCACTCTTTCTTATTAATCTGTGTGATATATTGTTCCTTTCACCATTATATTAATCAAGCTCTATCATTCTACCTAGAAACTTTAATCACTTCATTGAACTGATGTAATCAGTACATGGCTGATCTACTAGCTTTTGCACCTCTGGGCTCTGTATTTACAGCCCTGTTGTGCTCCTTTTATGTTTCATTGATCAGTTTAAAAAAAGAAGAAGCAGCAGCACTACAATATCTCTTATCAATGGTGTACAATTAGTCCAATTAAAAAATCCCTGATAAACCGACCTTGCAATTTTGCTCTTGCCTTCCCACCATATTTTCAAAAACTTGTCAACAACAGCAACAGTCAGTACTGTAGTCTATCATTTTCAAATGGCAAAATGTGGCTTATTTTCTATTTGAAGAAGGCTCTTATATAGAGCTAAGGTGAAGAACCTGTAATCCTGCATTAATAACAGAGATGGTACATAATGTGATACCACTCAAACAAACGTTTCCTAGTTTTCAAATGCAAATAGGAGTTAAGAAGAAAAGAAAGGAAAAGATTATAGTTATGCTTTATTTTTAATCTCTGTCGCTGAAGGAGAAAGCTCCTTGCTCTTGGCAATAGGGCTAGAAAATCCTTTACAAGGATGCAAATGCATGCTGTGTGCTTCATGCCTGCATCTGCTTTCAAGCACACACAATGAGGAACACATGCAGTGGGCTGAGATTTTGCAGATCTCCTGTTTGAATGCCAGTATGAGCCAGTTTCTAGAGGCTCTGAAACATGGCAACTCCCCCCCCCCCAATGTTTTATAGGGGATATTTATCTAAATGTCCTTGCGTCTGTAAAGGCAAACATTCTTATGGGTGGTATCCCCTCTATGTGGCACTGGTCAGGCCATAGCTGGAGTACTGCATCCAGTTCTGGGCGCCGCACTTCAAGAGGGATGTGGACAGCATGGAGAGGGTCCAGAGGAGGGCCACTCACATGATCAGGGGGCAGCAGAGCAGGCCCTACGAGGACAGGCTACGGGACCTGAACCTGTTCAGCCTCCACAAGAGAAGGCTGAGGGGGGATCTAGTGGCCTGTTACAAACTAGTCAGAGAGGACCAGCAGGCACTGGGGAAGCCCCTGTTCCCTCAGGCACTACCAGGAGTGACCAGGAATAATGGTCACAAGCTGGCAGAGGGTAGATTTAGGCTAGACATCAGGAGGCGCTACTTCACGGTCAGGGTGGCTAGGATCTGGAACCAACTTGCAAGAGAAGTGGAGCTGGTCCCTACCCTGGGGGTCTTTAAGAGGAGGCTGGATGAACACCTTGCTGGGGTTGTTTGACCCCAGTACTCTTTCCTGCCATGGCAGGGGGTCAGACTTAATGATATGCTCAGGTCCCTTCCGACCCTACCAACTATGAAACTATCTTTTATTGGGTCAATTCTCTGACTGCAGTACACATTGGCAAACATTCAGGTATCACAGTACCCTTCCTTAAGCCTCTGGGAGAGAAGTAGACACAGCAAAGCTAAAACATCTGTAGTCTGTAAATCTGAAAGTGGGTCTGAAAACATGGCAGGGAAAAAAATCTCAGTTTTCAAGCAGAAGTGTTATGCTAATATAGGTATAGAAGTGACCACCACATGCATAATGGTTTTGTCCAAATCTCCCATGAGGTAATATTTCTCTGTAAGAAACAGAAGGTATTAATCAAATTTCATTTTAACAATGCTAGAACTAATGTTTACTGTTATAAGATAGCAGGGAACTCACCTCCTCCTGCATGTTTCTCATCCTTGATACAAGTATCATGTAAAGATCCATTTGGATCACAGGCACATGGCTGACATGGATTATGGTCACTTGGTAATACCTACACCAAAAAGAATATGAGTGAGTTTCAAAATAAAAATGATCTGACCTTTTAAAATTTAAAAATTGGTATGGTTTTTTAAAATATACAAAAACAAACAAAATCATAATCTGCTCAGGTGCTTTAACAGCAATTGAAATGGCCCCTCCAGTCAGCCCATTAATTCAGTATTCAGTCTAGATATTAACCTTAGCTTAGCTATTCAATTTTTACCAGAAAGACACTCAAATATTTGAGCCTCAAACGTCATGTACATTAATGATTTTTTAATGCAAGTTGTCAACAAAAATATATTAGTCTTCTTTAAAGTGAATAAAAGCACAGTTCAGTATTTAAACCACCTCTGGCTTTTAATACTGAAATTCTGTAGTACCATGATAACAAATGAGAAGTCCCGATTATAAACAGAACAATTCATTTACACCGAAGTTCACTGACATGCAATAATTAAACAAGATAAAAGAAGAAAAGTGAAGACTAGACAGCTGAACAATTCCTTTCATCTTTCAAAACATTACTCAAGACCTGAACTATATTCTAATATTATGCCTGAGATAAAAACTAAGTTTTAGAGTAATATAGGTGCCCAGAATTCCATCAGTCATGTAACTAGCAATGGATTTAAGGAACAAAGCATGGAAATCAGTGTTGACTAGCTTATGACTGGCAAATGCAATCATGCTTCCCTCTGTGAGTCCCCAACCACCCAAGGAACCCATGCAGCTGCTCCTTTCATTTAGTTGCTTTCTACTCGATGTTGCTTGATGAACTGGCCACAAGGAAGCAGTCAAGCAGCAAAGAGCTATTACTTTTCCTGCAAAAGCTCACTAACACTTCCATTCTGTGCCTGATCCCCATTACAAGCCAGATCCAGAACGGCTCCAACACATGCTCATCTGTGCATTTTCATGCCTAACTCACAGTTCAGGATGCTTTCCACTGACAAAACCTTTTCTGAAAAGAAAAAGTGCCCGAACTACACTGAACTTTGAGAATGTCTTCAGATTGTTATTCCTTACTGTTAAGGCAAAAGAAGTAAGGGTGGAATTTCCAAATGCCCAAGTGGTTTAGGAGCACATATACCATTGAGTGCCAATTGGGTTTGACCAGTTAAGGATTTAGAAAAAAGCCCACATCAGACGACTCAACATACAAGAATTCCGTTCTCAGTATAGCTAAACTCTTCCTTTGTGATCTGGACAACTCACAAGTCATACATTCAAAACAGTGTGGCTCTCCTATATTGTCAGAAGTCTGCCCACATTTTTTTTGCTCACAGCCTGGGACACAAACATAGTAACTGCTCAAGATTACTTGAGCATAGTAACTCTTCGACTTGTGCTGCAAGGTTAGTCAATCAACTGCTGAAGACAGATCAAAACTCCTTTAACATGCTCTACTACTGTTACTCATGGCCTCAGTTAAGGTCAAGATGGAGTATCACCTGCAATACCTACTGAAGAGTTTCTGAAGATATTTCCCAGCCTTGGTTGAAGTTGAGGGTATTGACAGAACACTTTAAAGAACATCAGTGGCTACATCTGTTTAACAGACTGCACTTAAGTCATGATCAAGGCCTGGAGATCATAGCAATCAGGCTTACAAATATCACTGCTACATTTAAACAGCTTTTAAAAATTACAGATTCTTTTTTCCCTTAGCTCCGCTACCCAGCAACAATTACAGGAATATTTCCCTGCTATTTGAGGGTGCACATTCAAAATCTCTACTGATGCAAAAGCCGTGTTTACAGGATCACACCCTCCTTTAACTCAAACTGAAATTCTAGCTGCAGGCCCTGACCTCAAATACATTCTTTCATATCAACCCAATTTGCTTTCATATTCTCAGGAACATTTACCTTCCAACTGTGAAAGACGGCTAGTAGGCTGGCAGAATTAGAACTTAACTTTCATAAAATGGCAATCAAAAGCATACCTTAATAATCTAACTTTCCACACACAAGTGATGGCTTGAACTATAAGAAATATATAAAGGCAACAGAAAAGCATACTTTACCTCCTTTGGCCTGAAGTAGCCATCAATGCAGGTCTCGCAGTTTATGCCTGCAGTGTGACTTGTGCAATTAATACAAACTCCACCCCCTGCATATTCTCCATAGACATTCAAACTCTGATTTCTGTCTGCAATACTCTGATTATAGTAACATTCTTTTGTCTTACCATGACAATTGCATGCTGGAAAACAAACAAACAAACAAACAAACAAACAGAGACAACTATATTAGCAAAGATCACATCCAGGCTATAGACATGAAGAATTACTGAAGTATTAGCAATATTCATTATTTCATTATTTTGACTTCTGTGCCATGTACATTGAAACAAATAGCACACTTACTCCTCAGCTTACTGCTTCTTCAGCCCTTAAAAATAATACAGTCCATTCACAAATGATGCCTGGATTCCCATATGTTATTTTTTTCTGGGTTTTATCTTGTTGGGGGGGGGGAGAAATCTAAAAGCTTTTTTAACAATGCAGTCATTTTAAACTAATAATCCCATATTTTTCTGAATGCACCCATTGTCCATGAAAAGATTAAGTACTGTAAGGCATACAAAAATACAAGCTCCACAAAAAGCTATTCAAATTTTAAAACTGTTATAGTCTCTTTAATTTTCACCAAAGCTAAATAGGAAGCTTAATGAGAGCCCTCTATTTACATACAATACATATTGGAGCTTGGCAGAACAGGAAGTCTGAAGCAAAAATCCTTCATCTTTCATAAGATTTCAGATTTAAATCTACTCCCCTCTTTCCCACCCCCATCTGCATGCACCCTCACACCCCACATTTTTGGTTTCAGTAGGACCCTGAAACTGCAGCAAGACAGAATATTAGTTCTGTTAATGAGACCGCCACCACCCTGGCAGGAGGAAAAAGCCTGCAAGATCTCAGCAGAACTGAATCAAATCCCTAGCAATGACTTGGCCCAAGATCCCAAACCATAAGTACAACTTCACCAGGATACAGACAACACTTCTGCAACCCATCTTTAATATTTGGTAAATGAGGTTTGGCACCCTATTTGTATACATACATGTTGGTAATTATCACTTCCAGATTCTAATAAGCAGGAATTCCCCATTCAAAGCTAACTGGGTTGTCAGGGAATCATTTTGCAGATCCTAGGTGTCCATCTACAATTTTAGGTACAACCTTGCAACCAAATCATTATAGAAATCAGATAAAAATGAATTATTAGAATAAATGTAGCTGCCCTTCTTTCAGTGTGTTTTGGAAGCACATGTACAGTGTAACATTCCATTTTAGCATGTTCAGAAATTAAAGAGGTTTGTGATATTTGCAGGTGAGCTCTTAAACTACAGTAATGATTACTCTTATTAGGGTTAATCAGAAAATCTATTTCCAATGTGTCTGGATATCCTGATATTTTAAATGCCTTTTATTCTGAATCTGAGCACAAAAAAAGTCATAATCTGAGAATCTGTCATGAAAAGTAAATTCTTCAATATTTTAAGCAGGAGTGGAGTGTTGTTGTAGCTGTGATGGTCCAGGATAGGGTTGTCCAACTTGTAAGCTATGCGGATGTTCTACATGCCCATGCAGTTACCCTGCTCATCACTGCACTACATAGGTCTATCAGTGTGATTCCTCGATGCTCTGTAATGGATGCCTGTGCATGTATCCCCACCACCCAATGCTGCACCGTGCAGGTACAATCCTTCGTCCACATGGAACCCCAATCCCTTCCCCACCCCCCAGGCACAGCCCCAGACCCCCCCTAAGAAGTGGACACCAAAGGAGGGACGGGGGACCCTAGAGATACCACCTGCTATTGCAGCTGGAGTGATGAGGGGAGCAGCACCTGAGAAAGAGCTCAGAGGCTGCACATTAAGCCCTCCCAGGCAGCATGTGGCCTGCAGGCCACCAGTTGAACAGCCCATGTCAAGGAAATAGCGAGGGACAAGGAATTTTTTGATATCTTTCATTGGACCAGCAGTATGGATGGGACCAGCTTTCTGATGTATTGAATTGTTCAGTTTTTGATAAGCAAAAATATTTGGTTTTGATGAAGGGAAAACATTTCTATAAAATATTAAATGTGTGTAAAAATATATTAGGGGTGCAGTACAGACAGATGTAGGTGTCTCACTATGCCTGTGAAGGCATGGGTTCAAGCCATGATTTAGTTAGACTCATTCCAAAGGCTATCCCCAGGTGACTCAGATGTAGATGGGTACCTGGTTATTCCACCTGGAGATGTTTCCACATCAGTCCCTTGTGTGCCACTAGCTACAGAATCTGGTGTACCTTAACCATGCTAGCCCGCTGGGCTAATGACAGGCAGATGGACCTTTGACAAATATCCTAAAACATATACTTTCATATAAAAGCTGCAATGAATCAAAATAAAAGCATTTTCTTTTATCAAAACAAGGTTCTGACATTATCAAAACAGAAAGAGAAAGCCAAAATGATTTGTTGACGTCCTACACTCAAAAATCTTCATCAAAATTGACACGTTCTCACAAAATATTTCAATTCCAACAAAATGTCATGTTCCTACACAAAAAACTGCTCAGTTAATTTTTTTTTCTTTTTCTTCCTTTTCTTTTCTTCTGGCAGCTGTAACTATTGTGAGATAAAAAATAGAGTAGTTCCCAAGAGCAACGTGTGCTTTACAAACAAAATGGATTCTAAAGATATAGTTGGATTGAATGTTCACAGTGAATCACAGGTTAAGCTCTCTCTCTCTTTTCTCCTGTTGCTTTTTAACTTACGTTCACACTCATGTTTGGCCAGGAAAGTCCCAGCATGCCAAGGTTTTTGATTGAAACCGGGACAGCACTGATCACAGGTCTCTCCACACGTGTTGTGCTCACATTCACAAATGGATTTCTAATTGATACAGAAAAAAAGGAAAAGTTAGTAACACCATGTAATGATCTGGAGCTTCTTTGTATAATTTATAAATTCTAGATAATATTAGGAAACAATTACTATGAAAATTTCCATTTTCTGTAATGTCTCTGTGTATCCAGCTTAGGTTGTCATCTAGCACAGTGGTACCCAACCTTTTTGCCCCGTGGGCTAGATGAGCAGCCCATTCAGCTGCAGGAGGTATGCAGCCCAACCCCAATCTAGACTTGTGGGGGTTGGGGGTTTGGGTGAAGAAGCCCTGATCCAGACACACAGGGGATGGGGCAGAGTGGCCCCAACCCAGACACGTAGGGGAACTGAGGAGGAGCCCAGCCACGATCCAGATATGATAGCTGGGATGGAGTGTCTCCTACCCAGATGCAAGGGCAGCAGGGAACAGCTCAGCCCAATCCGGATGCATGAGGGGTGGGTCTAGTCCCAATTTTACTGCTTGGCACTGGCATGGGTAAGACTGGACCCCTCTGCATGGAGCTTCAACTGCTCCCCAGCTTCCAGTTTTTCCAGGAATTCCTGCAAGCCAAATTTCGTGGCTCTGCGGGCCAGATTTGCCCCTGCTCTAACATATACCAACCACACTAAAAAAAATCATTTAAACTTAGAAATTCTTCTTCAACTGAATAATTGGTATACTAAGGAAGTTAGGTGTATCAGGGAAAAGTTGAACCTCTTACCTATTTACATTTGGGGAACAGAAACAGGACAAGGAATAGAACTAAAAAGAGCCAAGAAGCAAGGTATTGATATACAAACAGCCCCACAGAGCCACACTGGTAGCCTCTGGGCAGAGAAAAGCAGAGAAGGGCATACTTTCATAATGTGGAAGCTCCAATTTAACTGTGGGATAAATCAAGGCCAATGACAGCAAGCTGAGCTGGACGCACTCCATAGTATTGGAAATAAAATATAAGTTGCAGGGGAGGGACTCTGGATAACAAACCAAGAATGTTCCAGACGGAGAGAAGTGAGGCATGCAAATGTATGTAGGTTATATTACGTGTGTGTGTCTCATATACTTTTGAAGAGAGGTCTTAAAAAGTTAGTAGCCAAGCATGCCCATGACTGGTTTTCTGAGAGAGAGTAAGTAAATTATAAGGGAACCCTAGGGAGTTGGTAATATTTCCAGGGCTACTCAGTCAAACCACAGGTCCCCACTCCAAGAAGTTTAAATAGAATAACTTCACACTAATCTAAAGTCTTCAGGTCTTAAGCCAGGGACAGTCTCTGACTTTGCTCAAGCACACCAAGAACAGCGAATCAGGACCTAATGCAGCAATCTGATGTATTTCAAAAAGGGAAATTAAACGAGATCTGTGACAGCATCATGTTTGGATAAAGCATAGAGTAGAGGACCAAGAAAAGAGCTTTGAGACTAATGCATCCCATTAATATAAGAAAACCAATTCATTCAGGACAGTTATCTTTTTATATTACCTAGATCTCGCCATGCATTATATTTAAAATCTAGTTCTCTTTATGCATCTGAAATATTCAAGTGTCCCTTTCCAGTAAAGCATTTATGCAAATTAATGTAAACAGTCTACCTAGATCAGATTCCATGTGCATTTCATTTACTTTGTTGTACTTATAATAATTTTAAAACAATTTAGGCAACATACATATACTCAGAGGTAAAACCAGATACTTCACCATACTGCAAACCCTTCCTGTGTTGCACAGGCAGAATATGCAAACAGTTTCTCCAGAGAACCTTTTCTGGGTCTGTAATATGAGCGTTACTCCTTCAAGGCAGACTCAGTGCAAACAAATAATACTTAGGCTAAGATCGTAGTGTGACAGCTGTTCAATAAGAGTAACTGCAGGAATGGTTCAGCATTTGCTATAAAGATCATTATTCAAAAGGCTTATAAGGATTAAATGAGTAAGATTTTACACAATTTTAACAGGTTTCTGTAAACATTTCCTTTTTTTGTTTAAAAGAATAATATAAAATGGATATTTTCTATTAATCCTACATAATGGCTCAATATCCTAAATAAATATTTTAGTTTTCCTATCTTCTCTATAAGGGAAAACTCAGGGTAGAAATATTACTATCTACTTAGTAACAGCATTATAGAGCTAGGTAGTTATTTCAGAGTTAGTGTTTAAGGCCAGGCACAGACATTACTTTTACCTGTATAAGTGATCGGAAACCAGTTTATACCTGTAACGGGACAGAAATTTGATGCACACAGACTGGTTAAAAAATGGCAGAAACCAGTCTAAGATTTGTATCCTGCACCAAAGGGCGAATGTGTGTTTTGTTTGCTACCAATCTAAATTACAACACTTACAAAAAACCACATAACTTAAATCAATTCCATCTTGGGCTTTTTGAATGACTGGTCCTAGCCTATGTGTATGCACATGTGCCAGGAATTGGGAGGTGGAGGAGCAAACTTAAATTAGGCTTTTTGTTTGATTCTGATTTTTTTAAAATTTCCTGATAGAGTTGATCTTAAAAGGATAAACATATAGGGAAAAAATGAACCAGCTCATGATTTTCAAGAGCAATCAGGAAATGTTAACTGAACAGTACACTAATATGGTTGATAGTACAACTATCATTTATTTACAGCATAGGCATAACTAAGTGTCTTGGCCCCCTGGGCCAGGTGGGAGGAAAGGGCATGTGTGTGCTAAGCACCATAAAGTGTGGGGAGGAAGGATGCCAAGCATGAGAGACCTACCTCCATGCATACAGGCTGCAGCTGCAGCACAGGCAACCTAGCAGCTGCCTTTCTCGTGTCCTCTCAAAATCAATGCCCTGCTCACCCACCCCTTATTACACTAGTGATGTACAGGCATCCAGTAAATTAGTAAAAATATACTGAAGAAAAATTTTGATTAATATCATGGAAGAAAAGAAATACTGACTTACAAAGTTCTTCATTCTGATTGCCAAAATTACTGTACTCTGGCACAGGTTTTGATTATATTAAATGAATAGCATATACCAAATCACAGAATTCTGTATATGGGAAAGTTAATAAGTTTATGGTCTGCATTATAAATGAGACACTTGGAAATATACATACATTTGTTTCTGGATCCAACGGACAAGCCCTTGCATGGCCAGAGCAGATACACATGCCTCCAACAGATATATCTTTTATGGAATAATAATACTGTAAGACAAAACAGAAGAGGAATTGCCTTTGTGCATGGCAAGCTGCAGGTGACTTGTGTTCAAAATTCTTTCCTAGTAATAGAACTGTCAGCTCTTATTTTATTCCTTTTTTGATCTACTGCAAATACAGAAGATGGTATAGTAGGTAACTGTTTCATGATCAACAGATTCATGCCCAAGTAACACAGAAATGGGATCATATTCTCTGCTGGTATGAAGTAGTGTAGCTTGATGCAAGTCTGTGGGCTTCATCACTTTTCACAGCAGAGAATATGGCTTACCAGTTCTCAAACAATTCCCACATACAGACCAAATGAAGGCCATAGATGCATAAAATAAAATGGGCAGGTCAAATGTAATGGATTTTACTCCCCAGAAGAAAGAAAACTCAGAACACACAGTGAAAGGAGTGGCTAATAATGGAGAAAGGCTATCAGGCTTTGACTTATGGGGCTCTTGATGTCTATTTTCACCTTGCAAAAAATCATTCATATCCATTTTTTTCTCCCCAAACAGTCAGGATTACCCATTGCTGAGTTGGAGCTCATGTCATTATCATGTTACCTACAAGCACTAGTATCATGCCAGATGAAGTCCTGAAATGGTAGGTACTAAATTATGGAAAGCTAAATGAAAATACATAGTAACTACTGTGCAGAAATGTATACAAAGTTCTGCATCCTCTCTTTCCTTTTAAATTGATTGGGTAATAACAACAATAACAATAATAAATAAATCAGAAGGATAGTTAGTTTAGTGCAATAAAGTGTTCAAGGAAACTCAAATGAAGAGGTGGCAGAAGGGTCACAAGGAATTATCAATCAGCAACACCCTACTGAATACCATAACCCCCAAATTTTACATTCAAAGCAGCACAGGCAATGCCTTCTCACATTAATAACATTGTTAAACAAAATATGTAAACAAACTTTCTCTCCTGCTCCTGAAAGGGAGACAAAACACAGAAGAAAGGGGAGCCATTTATCTGTCACCAAGAGCTTGGCAGCTAAACAACAGCTACTCATATTCGTTCAAGGTTCCCTATGGTGATGAAAGGCAGGTATAGTATTGCTAAAACCAACATAATTCCTATGCATGCAGTTCTGTGATTTGGCCAGAACTTACCCTCCTCATAACTATGGGGTCTATTTCAGTGGGATCTTTGTAAGCGAACATCATTAAATCAGCATTCAGCGTTCGTATCCTCTGAAACCTCAAACGAATAAAACGCGCTGAAGTGAATTCCAGCAGTACTGAAGAAGGATCATCAGCACTAGGCCGCCCATTGATCAGTGATATGTGAATCTAAAGAGAAAATTATTAAAATGATCAAGTAAAACTTTTATTGCCTGTGAAACTGCCAGCAAGTGTCACTGATATCAGGACAATATAAGCAAGAGGACAAAAGAATTTATTCTATTTCAAATATATTCATTTTGAGAAAGCCAATACCCACCCAGAAATATTGTAAGCTTCCACTTGTTCTAAATCCAGAATGGTTTACAATTAAAGCTCATTGGTTGATTCCAGCCAAACAACATACAAATGCTTAATGATACTGCCCATGCCTTATGCAGATACATTCTTCTATTCTAGGCTGATCTGCCAGGTAAGCTGCATGCTTGAATCACTAAGCAAACTGAAACCATTCAACAAAATGAAGGGAAAGAAATTAGTAGTGGGAAGTGTTCTTGAAAATCCTGCCAGAAAAAAAAAAATTAACCTCATATATAGCTAAATACTGAGCACCTTTTGGAAAACCAGAACACCTCATCCTGGAATCCTGAATATTACATCCTGATGGGGATAGATGGTACTGACTAAAGAATAGGAAGGGAGCAATTTGATTTTCAGATTCCATGCTGAATATGCAGGGCTGGAATGGAGAATGAAGAACCTATCTATATTACTTTTTATGAATATCATATGCACCTCAGCTTCATATTCTAATATTATCCTGTCTGACCCACACAATTAAATTAGAAATGGCTGGGGGAAACTAAATAGGAAATGAAACCCTGATGAAGATACGGTATCATTAGGAAGAATACCAACTGTCCTCAAGGAAACAGTGAGGGAGTTATTAATTGATAAAGCCCACTTTCCTAACTTAAAACAGGCTAACACCTTAATTTTTCCCTGAGCCTGGGATCAAGTCACATCAAACCACTAAAATCTCTAGTCTAAAAAGAAAATGGTTGTGAAGGCAATAGCTGCTAAGGGAAAGAGACACCGCATGCAAGACTAAGAAAAATGAAGATTTCAGGGGGACAGTTTGTTCTGCCAACCAAGGTAGATTACTGAGCTAAATGAAAACTATTAAACTCTTAAGAAAAAGATAAAGTTAGGTGAGACCAGATTCACATGGTCTGCTGTTGTTTGAATCTTTCCCTTTGATCGTTATCAACCTTTGGGAAAACGAAACAAGGTTTGTTTTGAAGAAGTTGTTTTTGAGTCACTTTAATCAACTACTTGAATCACACACTCCCAAAGGGAAATGCTTTACAGATGCTAAAGACAACTGAGACTGTCATTCAGAAAAAAAAGAGGCTACCATATAACAGTGTTAGAACTCTTTCTTCAGAGACATGTAAGGAAAGATTCTTGGTCACCAAAATCCTGACACCAGAGAAACTGTGAAGGACTTCAAAGGACTCTTTGGCAGTGTTCACACTAGAATTGTGACAATACAGTGGGGAGAGAGGATGTTGTAGTCTGGTGATCTATTTTAAACTGAGATAAAATAGGAACATTCTGGAAAGAATTCAGGTAGAGACCTTCACTTGGCAAGAATACCTGCAAAGAGACAGTGGGGAAGGTCACCTCTGAATCATGATAGCTGGCAATTTTCAATTTTTGCTTATAATATGAACTAATTTAATCTGGAAGTCACTGTGACACAAACTTGGAACCCCAATAGTGATAGCTGTATAGAGTGAGTTTTTTTCAGAATAAAACCATACTTAAAAAGATTTCATGTGTCTACCTGCCAGCAGTCTCTCTTCTTCAAGATTAATAACAATATAATTACTTTTGCTATATTGCATCTTCCATTCAGGTGGCCTTCTAAGTGTGCTATAATCTGTTTTTAAAATTATACAGGAATCACTTCACAGAACCACCGAGATGCAGCTCTCTCTGGATGAAATGAGGTGCCTATTAAAAACAGCACACTGAAATGATGCATCAGTTGAGAAGATTAAATATGGAGTGTATTATCAAACCCTATCTGCAGGGGATATTTGATTTATGTAATATCATTTCTCTTCCTTTTCAGCATCTGTGATGAAATCCTTAATTTCCTCAAAGAAACATTTTAGAATTTACATTAACAGTGACCAACAAAGATGTTTCTACTCCTTGAGAACAGAAAAGAAAAGAAAAGAAGTCAGAGTATATATGAAGCATCTGTCATTAATCAGGAAAAAATGGTTGAAGTTTTAATTACTTTTTTTTAAAAGTTTCATCAAAAGTTTAATGCTTGAAATATTTCAATTTTACACTTTCATGATATCTTAGTGCTTTAAAAGACAAAAAAAAGTCTTTCTTCCCCTCAAACTCTTGTACTTGTTAAGCATGCTAAGTATGGTGGATGCTATTCAGATGAGGAAGATATGGACCCTGCTCCAAAACTTGTAACTTCCCTAATCAGTCTAGTTTTATGTATGTTAATAGCCTCCACTAAAGTGGACGCCAAAGCACCTCACAATCCTTAATGTATTTTTTTATTCCAGGGAGTGTAGGCCATAACTATTATTCCTATTTTCAGACAGAGCTCTCGGCTGCAGAGAGACAACATAACTTGCCTAAGGACCTAAAGGACTCTGTACAAGAGCTGAGAGCTGAATCTGGGTCTCCTAAATCCCAAAGTTAGCACCTTAGGGTACATGCAAACATTACATTCAGATCAACCTAACTAGGCTTAGGTCACGAGATACCAACTGTATGTACATTTAGGGAGGTTAGATAAAGCTAAAAATGGCTGGCCTGATCGAACTTAGATCTGGAACCTGTTAGACTAATCTACTGAATGTCTGTATATATTTGGAGTGCCTCCCCGAGGCTGGGAAACACCAGCCCCTTTCCCCAGTCTTAGAGCTATGCTTTTCCTACCCACTCCTACCCTAACCAGGCTATTTTTAGTTCCCCAACCTCCCCACATCTGGACCCACTGACTTCTCCACAGACCCTCCAGTCTCTCTGGGCTCACCAAATCCTGCAAATCCCACCACCCTCACTTACTTAGATGATGTACAATTCATATATTTTTTAAATATCTTATTACTTGAAACTAATCTGGTTTGAAATAACTCAGGAATTGTTACCTAGTGATAATGGCTCCTAGTGGAATGGCTCCTGGCACTGGTGAACATGTGCATGCATTGTGCCTAATTCATGATCATGCAGCTTAAAGCAAGTCACATGATCTTAGATCAGGTACAGTGAATGTGCACATGTACCCTTAATCAGTGGTCCATTTGGAGGTTACAGTAGAGATCAAGTAAAACCCCTATGAGGGAACCATCTGATCCTTAGGTTCACTAACTTATTCTGGATCAAATTCATTTGCATTTCAGGCCCAGTAATTCTACTTAAGGCAATGGCCAGAACCTGAAGTATTTCTAAGGAAGGTGAATATTCTCCTTAATACAACCAAACGGCAGTGAGATAATTCAGCCTTCTAATCATACAGATTCTAAACTTTCCCTTATTTTAAAATCTCTTTTCTGTCAAATAGTCTATTCATCTCAATGGGACTCTTTTCTGAGTTAGGTGGTAGTCGAAAGAAAGATACCTGCTCAACCTGTAAATACGTTAACAGTTATATGTTCAAATCTAAGGCTGCACTCAAATGATTCTGGCTATTATTTCTTCCAGACAGTTTGTAGTTTAAGACCTCTTGCAGCTACCTATCATGTTTGATTAAATACAGAATTCAGTGGTCTTCATTTCAATTGGGTCTTTTGCTTGGAAAAGAGAAGAGTCTCACATGAGGTTCTCAGTTTTCTGCATTTTCAAAGGGTTATTTTCTTTTGTCTTGTGTAATGCAACCATGAACATGCTTAAGCTTGACACAGGAATAAGGTAACAATTAATGAATTATTTCAAACCAGTTCAGTTTCAAGTAATGAAATATTTTGAAAATTGGAATATGTATATATGTTCTCTTCCCCATTACACCAAAAGGAGAGAGTGTGTGCAAAAAATCAAGCAAGCGAATGCAAGCATGAGTGTGAGCACAAGCACTCTAAGAATTCAACAAAGCAGAATTTCTCCTACTCACAGCTATGGTATTTGAAATAAGTTGCTTTGCCAGGCAATCAACTGAGTGCACTCAATCCCAAGCTGTTGCGGTGATATAAAAAACCCAGCTGTTTGGCTAGGTTGCTTGAAGCTTCTATGTTCATTTTCCTTTCAAATAAAGTACATAACTGGCTAAGATGCTTTCCACTGGTGCATGTCTCTATATCCTGATTGTTAAAAAGCTGGTATTCTAGTGAAAGCTATAATCCTTTTATAAAAGATGAAGGTTACTAAGTGGAATTTATCACTAAGTTGGGCCAAGAGAGCACCCACACTTCAAGATAACCTTTAGCTATTTAACAGAAAAGTATCTGTTATTTTCAGGTACTCACCAGCTTATTTTATGTTCTATGCCTGGTATTCTGTGTAAAGTAAGTCTGAAACAGTGGCTGCCAAAATTTGAAATATTTCTGTAGAAGGTATGTATGCTCCCTTAACTGACTTAGTCAATGGTGTGATGAAGGGGAGAAATTCCTTTCTGGTCCCTGTAGGAAGCTTTTACTCTCAAGCATAAGATGTGCTGTTTAACAATTAATTCTTCTGCAGTGGGAACTAGGAAACAAACTGCTATTTTACTATTACTTAAAGAGAAAGACAGGCTATGAAATATTCCTACAAACTATGCAACAGGATTAATCAAATGAAGATTGGCAGTAAACAGCATGACAGTTAATTCTATACTAATATTTTTTAGTTCAGCTACATGATATCTAGCTTAATCCACTATTTTGTCTAATTATTTCTGCTAGCAGAAATATCTGCTGCATCCCTTAATAATAGAATGGTGAAATAAACCCAATGTACACAATTTGTGGTGGGCATACTGCTTTTGCCCGGCAAGCCTGGCTTGGAAAAAGACACTTCGGACTGATGGAACATTTCCACCAATCAAGTAACAGCTGGGAGGGGCTTGCCCCCCCTGCTCGGAGGGTGGGGGGGAAGCAAGAAGCCCCTGGACCTGATTGACAACTGCGCTTTGCAGGTCCGGCAGACCTCAGGGGCAGGGCCTCCAGTGTAAATAAAAGCCCAATGTGCTCAGCATGCTGGGCAGATATGGCGAGGGATGATGAGGAGAGAGGAGCTCCAGAAAAGATCATCATCGGGACCCCACCTGAGCCTCGACAGCGTGCAGATCAGCCCACAGTATTCAGGCTCTGGGAGGCACTTGCGGTAACTTAAGCCTGAGAACCCAGAAAGCAGCTGAGTGAGGAGGTGTGTGGATTGGCACACGGAGAGCGAGTCCTGGGAGCAGCTTGAGGCTGCTCAAGTTAGCCCCGGCTCTAGGCCAGATAACAAGAGCCCCACAGTGTGGCTTAGCATTAAACTAAAAGAGCCCCGGTGCCCAAAGCAGGGCTCGAGAAGGGGAAAGACCCACGGCATGAGGCTGGGGAACCAAAGCCATGAGGGCTTGGCTCCCATAGGAGCTCCCTGGCTGCCCAATGTGGGGCATAGGACCCAGAGGGAAGGACCCTCAACTTGAGGCCTGAGATGGTGTGGGGACCCCAAGGCCAGATCGACAGCCCCCAGACAAAGAACTGTGAGTTACTGAGAACCTGGGTCCTGCAGGGAAGGCACTCCCAGGCAAGGGACTCTTGGAGGAGAGGGCAGGGGGGAAGGCCCCACACACCAACCGCTTTCCAGGATTGGAGTGGAGGAGGCCTCAAATATATACCAAGGAGGGTTCTGTGGATGTAGGGGGAGATGACCCTATCCCATTTGAGAGGACAAGTGGTTGAAACACAGAGAGGGTGCATCTAATATTGGGTATAGTTATGTTTCCTATTCAGTATCTATTGTTATTTTTGGTGTTATAAATAGGTGGGTGTATTAATTCTGTATAATGGGCTCTGTAAGGATGTCTTTATTAGCTAGCCCACTTGTGCTATAAACTTGCTGGATTAACTGTCCTGGGATCCCCCCTCTTCTGGGCCTGAGGCATGGGTACTTATCCAAATGCCCTCCCTAGGGCAGATTTCCTTTTGCTAACAGACCTTTATATGTATATTTGTATCTATATCTGTAATTGAGAGAGAAACTCTATCTGAAAGAGTTTTATATATAAATGTTGGTAACTCAATAAATTGTATATAATTAAGTATTTTGGGCCTGGGCTAACTCTATAGAGGAAAGAGGGATTCACCTGAAATTCCAGCATCCCTCTCACAGCACCCCCTCCTGCCTACCCATCCCATCCGATTGATAATAAGGCACACCCTTCAGTGTACCCGAGTTACAGATTCATTTTAAACATCTTTAACATTACTATTGACAAATAAATCCCTTAGTATTTAGCTTGTGGACCCTAAAGACAAAAAACTCTATGGATGTTTCTTAGAAAGAGCATTAGGAGCCTAACTCATAATTTCAGACATTATTAGAGTTTTCAAAACAGAAAAAAACAGAGTGGAAGCACATGTAACAATTAAGTATCTAACTAGATTTCTCACAGCATATGCCACAACATTTCTAAAGAAGATAGCTAGAATTCTTTGCTGTGTGTATATGAAGCAGAATTTTCAATATTTCTACTAAATGTCTATCTTACTGTCTTATCTTAAATTAGTAGTTTACTAAATCAAAGACTACTTCCCATTTCTATGTTATAGTAATGAATTCCTGTGTATGTGAAGTATAGCATGTCAGCAGAGCTTGCAGCATTTCTAATAATTGTCCAACTATTTCAATAAATAAATTAATTAAAGCCAGCTCCTATTCTATGCTGTTAATGAATATCTGAGCTGCTTGGATTGCAAGGCTTTAAACTTGCAGTAAAATGTCAAGGGCTGTGCATGTCAAACTCTACCTCATATAACTCATTCCCCCAAAGAATACAGGCAAATGTCAGCTTAATGAACTGTTTAGCAAATACTATTGTGTCATTGACAACTATACCCTACAGCTTAGGCTAAATAGGAGTTACTCTCTCTACTATGCTTGCTTTTGTCACCTTCCTGGCTCCAATTGCACTTGAAACTTAAATTGCTTCCCCTAGCCGTTCTTTTCTTCTACATTATTGTAATTCTTCCATTTGTCATTTTAGGATAAAAAATAATTTGTCAAAGATACTGTCTTCTGTAAAATATTTAAACAGATTGTTCATTGTCAAAGCAATGGTTATTAATAAATTATGGTATAATAAGGAATTCAAGTCTCCTGGAAGTATATTTGTCATTTTAAGGTTTTATTTCCTTTTGTTTCTGACAAAGCTAGGAGAAAATATTATACCATACTGAGATTTCAGCAATTGTTATGCATATCAAACCCATATGGGATCACGGTCAAATAGATACAAGATACAGACGCACTATATCCCTTACATAGTCCTGCCTGGTTTTGTATTCTTGGCTTTTCAGAATGCACTTATATCCATATAGTTCTGCAGATTTTTTAAATTCTTAAAAAAAAAGTTGTTTTCAATATTTAAAAACATCAGAATTTGCTAAATACCTTGAAAAAAGCCAATAAACTGGTTCTTTCAGAAGACACAATTTTCTCAAATATGCAAAATACTAAACGCTTTCATTTTTTTAAGTGCCCTTTTACGTTTTGTTTCACTTTGTTTTGTTTGAAGAGGTAAATGACTGAGGAGGCTAATAATGGACTCTGAAATCTTTGTCTTCCACACTGACAACTAGCACAGGCTGCTAGTGATTGGAAGCTATCACTTGGCGTCTTGTCCAAATTCCACTGAAGTCACTGGGGATCAGGCTATTGAGGCCCAAGATAAATGAAGAGATGGCATGTGTCCAGTTTACAAAACTGGAGGACTAAGTGAGTATTAAGACTGCATTAATAGTACGCATAGGTGTCTGAAAATGATGCTACAATGTATTACTCCTGGAAAAAGTCTATTTCAGTAAGTGTTGAAACACACAGATCTTATGGAGCTTCCTGCTTTGCAAAACAAGTACTACAGTCTCTTAGGCTGTAAATGCGGAATGTTTTGCAAGCACTAAATATTCACTTAAAAATGAAAATTTCACTGCCTATTAAAACTTATTTTATTGATATGCACTTTTTCTCCAATAGGAATAGCTTTCATTAGTTCAGAAGGATTTTTTTGGACAGGAACCAGCTTCTTTTTTTTTTTTTTTTAATTACAAGTCAGTCCAAGGAAGTAACTCCACAAACCCAGAAAAGTTACAAGTTTTATTAAAGGACATAAAAAGTACTGATTTATTAAATTTAACCAAAGGAAGTCCTAAAAACGTTAAGAAACCCCTTTTGCTAACTTCAGATTTTAAAACTGGATTTCACTTGTTTACCCTGAATTCAGTCCTATTAACTTATCACCAGTTCTACAAATGCCCTCTTAGCACATGATCTATAAATTTGGTGGAGAGCACCATGGGATCATAGACAGTTCAGAGCCAGCATACAACAGTAAGCAGTGAAAACACAATCTACAGGAACTTGACCAGCTGTAAGTAGTTTTGAGGGGCTGCCAAATACAAGTGCTGATGTAGCAGAGGGAGAATGTGAGGACTGGAATTTTGTCTCAGTGAAGGGCAAGGGGTTGAGGATTGTACAAAAACAAGAGAGTTAAAAACAGTAAACAAATACGTCTGCTACTGAAGATTGTTGGTTCATAAACTATGCTGATGTGCACTGCATTACATCAATCAGTCTTGTTTGGAGCTATAATTCTAACGAATATTTGATCAGGAGGACATTAAAGTAAGTTTTCTTTTGGGTTTGTTTTTGTACTGCAGTCCCACAAGTTGAAGAGCCAGTACAATCACAAGTCAACTCATAGAGCTCTAGTACTAGCAAAAGTGCCAAATCCTGCGTCATTGCAACTGGAACGTACACTTGAATTGCACTGTTGGAAAACCAGATGGGATGATTTTGAATTGGAAGCATTTATTGCCTTTCAAATAATTTATCATGTGTTTTTTGTTAAACAAACAAACAAACAAACAAACAAAACCCACACAGAATAAAGGTGATTCTGTGCTGTAGAGCATGAATAACATTGAATTTCTTCCCCCTGCAATTCAGGCCTTATCATACTTGGAGTTCCTTTTACAGGGGCTGATGTAGGAACAAGCAGAACAGATCCTTTTTAAGAAGTATGAAATGAATGGAAAACTAATTTAGAATATGGTAAATTAAAAAATTATACTCATGGAAACAATTCTATCTTTCTCCTGACTTCCTTCACTAATTGCTGTTAAATTACAAAAAGAAAAAAATAAATGTTGTGCTTAAACAGAGTAGCTATAAAATTAATTTTGATAGAATGTTGTCAAATTCTTAATGGGTATTTGAAGTTCTACACTTTAACTCCCCCAGCCCCCCAACAAGAACCCACTACTAATATGTAAGCGCTATCCCTTTTCCTCCCTTCACATATTGTGTCACTCTCCTTTTCCCTCCCTTCTTACTTGGCACTTGTGACAAGTTCAAGTTCCAGGGGTGGCCATGATGCCCCCTGGTGGCCATGCAATTCCTGCCCCAGCTCTAACTCTACAGACCCTCACCTCCTTTACTCACCCACCACACCTTTAATATTATTATTTGGAAAAGGAGAAAGGCTGCCTGAGGATCTTAGAGCAAGCCTGCTCCTGTTCCAGTGTCTGACTTTGACCTTCTCAGCCTCCACTCTTTTTGCTACTGCTGAGCCCCCTAGCTACAGTCCATTAACTGGACTGAGCTTCTGCAGTCCCCAGTTCTTATCTGCCTTCCAAGGCCTTGGCTCTGCCCTCTCTCAGGCTGCTGAGCCTCCCTGTCTGTGCCCCAGGCCTAAGCCCATCTGTTCCAAGGCCTTATCTCTGCTCTCTCTTGGGTTGCTGAACCTCACTATACAATATGGGATCACCCCTCTGGCATGCTCAGTGTGCCCCTCACAGGCACTGCAGAATGCCCCGCTCAGGCACTATGGGACTGCTTCCCCCCTTCCAGCACCATACCTAAAATCCTGGCAGCCCCAGGTGAACTTTTAGTATCAGGCCTCCCTTCATCAGTGATAATGATAATAATAACAGAACAATAGCAAAACAAATTACCATTTTGGGGCCCTCTTTCTGTCCAAGCCCCGGGCAGCTGCCTGGTTCACCCATGCCTGTGCCTGGCCCTGCTTTGCCGGTGCTGTGGGATCTCAAACCACCATGGCTTCCCTCAGTTTCTAGTCCCCTAGGCACCAGACCCTCCTGGTCCATCCAAGGCACCTAACCAAACTGAAACCAAAACGCAGACATAAACCCTTCTGACTGAAACAAAACTCCTACCTAAGCCTGGGTCTTAATCAGTAGCTGGTCCACAGCTTTCCTAGCTGTCTCTGGGCCTAACACTGGCTAAGTCACCAGCATCTCTGGGCTACGGACAGACATTACACACAAACCAGTTGAAGTGATCAGAAACTGGTTTAAACCTGTAACAAAGCAGATGTTCAATGCACATAAACCAATTTGAAAATGGCTGAAATTGGTTTGAGATAACCTGGTTGAACGTCATATCAGACTTAACTGATTTGGCTCAAACTGGTTTATGCAATGTCTGTCCCAGACCCCTTGCTGGTTTAAGATACACCAGAGTCCCCCAGCATCCCAGCATGCTCTCTGGGCTGGGTGGGGCTCTCTGCTCCCTGGCTGCAGTTTGGCAGAGACTGCAGGCATCTGCCTGGCTTCCCCTGTTCCCCCCATCCCCTCTGCCTTACACAGACACCTCTCAGCATTAGCTAGTAGACCACATGCTGGCTACAGTCTGTGCTGTGGCAGCTGGGACAGAGGCAGAATCAACAAGTAGCTGGTAATGTCCCTGTGTTGTTTTCTTAGTGAGGTGAAAAACACTGAGTTAGGGGTGATCAACACTGGGTTATCAATTCCCTGATGGATGGTCAAAAGTGGGGGGGAACCCCTCCCTACTCAGAGTGTCCTGCCACGACCTGGCCACACTTCCCTCAGCTCAGCACTGTGGAAGTGAACGAAGGGCTGCTCTAGCATCCCCCAGCTTCTAGCCTGAGCCAGTGCAGCCATGTGCCTGCACTTCTCGGATGTCTGTGCAGATACAAACTGATTCAGCCTAACCGGTTAGACTAATCTGGAAAGGTTGAATCAATTCAGGCTCAGGCTTTTTGAATGTCTGTCCCTAGCCCTGGAGAGTTCTTCCCCTTCAACTTCCATGATGAAACTGCCTGCTCAGGGTTTGGGCCTGCCTTATATCAACCCCACAGGGCCCTGCCCCCTTCCAGTCAGGTGACTTCCCAGGATTACTTGCAGGTGCCTTTTAATTAATCTCATTAGCTGGTCTCTGTAGTAACCCAACTGCAGCTGTGCATTGCCTGCCCTGCAGGGCCCTCTCTGAACTGCTGCCCCAGGGTGTCTGTCACAGCACTAAAGAATATCAACTGTTCCCTCTCCTTATGTCATCAGGTCCCAAGCCCTAACATACTTTTTCTTCTCTCAGTTCTTTCAGTTCTTCTCATCAACAAGCCTAACAGCCAAACTACTTCCCTATTACAACCCTGCCAATTGTCAATTCTTCATGGACTTTACTAGTGTATTTACCTGAATGTAAGATGACCCCCAATAATTAGATTCTACCTTTGGAAAATTTATAATTTTGTTATAATTTTCCATGTATGGCATCTAATTATTAGAGGATCATCATAAATTTGTTCCCCTCTCCACTACTGCAGGTTCTGGGAGAGGTGATATGGGGATTAGCAATAGGGCAGGCGGTGGGGGGGTCAAACAGTGGGGGAGGCAGTAGGGAGGAATGTGGTAGGGCAGATGGGAGGCAGTAATGGGGAAAGCAGGGGAAGGTAGTAGGGGACAGACAGTGTAGAGGTGGTGGGGCAGGCAGGAGAGAGGCAGGCCCCATTTAAGGCATATTGTCCTGCCCCTCACCCTGCAACTTCAGGCTGCCCCGATACCCCTTCCCCTGTTCCCCGCTCCACACCACTTCTGCTACCTGCAGCCTCAGGTCCCCAGATGTCTTTCCCCCTCTCCCCCCATGCCACTGCTATGAGGCCAGCCTGAAACCATGCTCTGTGCCCCAGGCTGCAGCAGAGATGGAACCTGCTGGTGGGGAGCAGAGGTAATAAAGAGTTTTTCAGAGGGGAAGAGAAAGGGAGAAGCAGCACAGGGGAGACTGGAGGATGCAGGGGAGGAGTGGTGGGGCATGCAGAGGCAGTGGGAGGGCAGGCACCAGTTGAAGTCACAGCAGCCTGTCCCCAACCCCCGCTGCCTCACGTTTGATTGTAAGGCAAGGGGCTTTTTCCCCAATATTAAGTGGGGGCACCTCATCTTGTAATTGAGTAAATACTGTAATGAATAAAACAAGGCACACAAGCAAACATGTATTATTTTACATTACTTTCTACACTAGCAAACTTGGAAGCCCTATAAAAATAATACATAAAAACAGGTCATAATTAGATTACAAAAGTAAATAATAAAGTGTTCTAAGTTTTACTATTTAGTTTGTAAAGTGATCAATAATTTTATTCAGTCTGTTATATGCTAATAAACTGAATCTGTACTCCATTAGCAAAATTATTTAGGAACTCTAAATTCCTACCTCCTGGGTGTAAGACTGGGGGGAAAAAAACCGTATAAGGCACCAGTATACTTGCCTCTCTGCTTTAATGAAACCAGGCTCTGGAACAAAGTGGCTGTCAGCCTCAAAATAAGTGACCTAAGTAACTGCAGAGATTTAAATATGTCATTTCCCTTACAAACACTCAGTAACCCTAAAACAGTAAGTTGAGTTTCAGCTAGTTATATGAAAATACTCTCTCAGGTATGAGGATAAATCTTTGGATTATATGGTGATACTGGCAGAGATTTACACACAGGTGAACCACCAGTAATACTGTTCTTTTAAGCTAATTCTAGGTTATAGATACCCAGAAATTAGAGAAAACAGCAAAATAGTTCATTTAATTAATTCTGCCCTGTACCTCCAAATGGAGAGATTGTTCTGTACAGTATATACTTTGTAAGTAAAGCTTAAATCATGTATAACATATTACCCCAGAAACTGTTATGATTCATATTATTAATCACTGTTCTGTTTTCCCCAAATGGCAAAAATGACAACAGAGTTCCTGCTGAGGGACAGCTGAAACGCCAAGATGGAAAAGCAGATTGTCTCACTTACTACCTGGAAGAGATTTTCATTCCAACTTGGCCTGCAGGGAAATGGGAGTAAATCTCTTTCCCCTTAGTTTTCAACTAATGACAGATTGCTGTCCTTCTTGTATAAAGTTTTTAACACTTGTTAGCATTCTGGCTTCTGGTGCATAATTTAGATAAGCTTGTGTATCAGTAACATAACTGACATCATTTCTATCTTTTATAACTTAGAAAAATCATAAAATCAGCCAACATCGGAAAACATACATTGCAACATTTTGTAGGATCAGGGAAAGTGAACTGTGAACTTTTGCCTAAAGTTCTCATAAACATTTGCCTAAATCTTAAATCTTCGCTATGTTTTTTATACATTAAAAAATGAACAAACTTTGCAAACATTTTTGTTCATGCCCTTGTTTTCATTTAAAGTTTCCTATCCTAGCTGAAAGTCTAAGTGCCAAATTACTGCTCCCCAGCCCTGTCTTGAAGATTCAATAATACATTCATACTATCTTTATTAACACAGGTGTGCATTTATTCATATAAAAAATCATATTCAACTCAGTGGGACCATTCATATTAGGGAGCAATCTAAAAGTTGTACTATGTAGACCTTTACATTTTCAAAAGGCCACACAGTAGATATATTACTGTATTAATACAAATATAAGACAAGATTATTTTCCCCAATCAACAAGGGGGAACACCCCACCCCCTCTTACATTTCCATACCAGGAAACAGCATTAAATATCTTTCAACTGCTCCTAAAAGTACCATGTGCTTAGTAGTGGAAACCAACTATGAAGCTGATTAAATGCAGCTAACAGTGAGCATGACTATAAAGTACTTGGCCCATATACATATACATACACATACATATACATACACACACACATATACACATACATATAAATATATACATACACACACATATATATACACATACACACATATAATATATACATACACACATATATATATATACACATGTGTGTGTGTATGTGTGTGTGTGAGAATTTTTTTTTCCTGTTCCAGGTCAAATTAGCCAGATCAGGTCTGAATCCTTTTGATTAAGCAAAGCCTAATCAGTCAAACACCATAGGTGGTACCACAACTGGCAAGCATCCTCCACCCCAGACTTTTCAGCCTGGGGCTTCAGATACTTTCAAATACATTAGCAGGCACCCTACATGCAGGCCCAAGCCTGGAGGCTTGGGGATCAGATGTCCCTGAGTTTTGCTTGCCCTTAGCCAATGGTTACAGGAGCAAGCTAGGAAGCATTCCTCATTTCCATAAAGTAACCATGTAGCCAAGATCCTCACACTGGAAACTAACCAGTAAGAAGACTCTCATAAGACAGTACTGGCAGCAGACCCAGAAGAAGCCATGGGGGCTGGGAGGAATGATTGAGATCTGGGGGATTGAACCAGGAGCTGGGGGGAAAGCCCCTGTTTATTCCCCCAGCCTTGAATCATTCCCCCCAGCTCCCCAATCATTACCCCCGGCCCCCATAGCATCTCTCAGGGCTGCCGGCTCAAGCTGCAGCTTTTCCGCCGCCCCGCCTCTCCCCCCCCACCCCCCGGAGTGAGGCAGGCAGTGCTGGCAGCCCCAAGAGAAGCAGCGGGGCCTGGGGGGAATGATTGGGAGCTGTAGGGAATGATCAGGGCAATGGGGAATTGAACCAGGAACTGGGGGGGAACCGCTGTTCATTCCCTCAGCCCTCAATCATTCCTACTTCATTTCCCCAGTTCTTGGTTTGATTCCCCAACTCTCAATCAATCCCCCAGCTCCCTGATCACTTCCCTCAGCCCCCATGGCTTCTTCTGTGGCTGCCAGCACTCCCTGCCTTGCCCCGGGGGGAGGGCAGACAGGGGAGCAGCCAGATGAGCTGCAGCTTGAGCCAGCAACCCCAGAAGAAGCCACGGGGGCTAGAGGAAATGATTGGGGAGCTGGGGGAATGATTGGGAAGCTTGGGGGAAAGATCTGGGGCTGGGGGAACAAACAGGGGCTTCCTCCCAGCTCCCGGTTTGATCCCCCAGCTCCCAATCATTCCCCCCAGCCCCTATGACTTCTCCTGGGGTTGCCAGCGCTGCAAGCCTGAGGAGTAGCCAGATGAGCTGCCACTTCTCCTGGGGCTGCCAGCTCAAGCTAGGGCTCAACCGGCTCCCCCAGCTGCTCTTACCAGCACTGCCTGCCTATATAGTCTATGACCAAATAAGATTCGGCACAAAATATCTTTGGATTTGGATTCAGCCAAATTGTATTGGGACAGTGATTCAAATCACCATATTGAATCACTGTCCCTCCAAATCGCTGAATCCAAAGCAAATACTTTCCACCTCACACAGGTCTACTAAACATGGCTTATATAACACAAACCACAAGGATAATTACCTGAAAAAGTTATGATAATACCCCTGAGCACAGTCCTCCTCAGTGGTGGCTCTCTTTCAAGTCATGGCGAGCCATTACCTTCAATACAGTTCAATTTCCTCTTCACTCCCACAGCTAAGCTGTGCCTTTTTTTCTGATTTTCAATCATTCCTGTTTCTTCTTCAGCCTTAAATGTCTGGCCAACATCACCAAATAGGGCCCCCAAAACTTTATGTAGTATACCTCTATTGGCCCCCTTTCAAACTGTTGCATATGATTAGTGTGGACCCACTCTCCATGAGGTAAAGCTGGATCAGGTCACCCAATACCTCATCTGCATATAAAATTTTGCAGGAGTTCAAGATTCATGACAAGAACACCCAGTTCCAGTCATGAGTGGAAAGTTAATTAGCACATGGATCCCACATGGGGTGGGTATCTGTAATGCACACACATATACTGAGCAGTGCTGAGTAGGACTGTGTGAAGCTTTGGGTGCTGATTCAATTTGGAGGAGATTTCACCCTATTCAGTGCCCAAATCTCTGAATCTGAATCAAATCAGGAGTCCAATAAAAAGAACTGAATTGATTCGAAGCTCTCTGAATCTTTTCCAAATTGATTCGCAAAAGCTTTGGAGATTCAGGCAGTCCCCACTCACTGCTGTAGGAAGCTGGACCCAGACTCCATGTGGGTAAATAGAGGGTGTGGGGGGGGGTTGGAGTAGTGGGGAGAGGGCTATGGGGGGACCCCCACCTGACCCCATCCCCTGCCTGCTCCCTAAGCCTCCCTGAGCACCCCGACCCCTGCCCACTCTCCCAGCCACATCAATGGCTGCCCCACCCAGCCCCAGCATCCCAGCGTTTTAAAAACAACAACAACCACGCACTCACTGGTTCCTGCCAGGTGGGGACTGATCCCCGCTGCCCCCCAGTGCCCTGTGCTGCATGAGGGGTTCTTTTTTTTAAAGCCCTGCATACATCAGCTGCTGCAGGCTATTGGGGCTTCTGGGAGCATGGGGTAGTAGGGGACAGCGGGGATCACTGGCAGTAGCCAGTGAGTTTGAGGCTTTTTTTTTCATGAGCCAGGACACTGGGGCCGGGAAGGGCAGCCATGGTGCAGGGGCTCGGAGAGTAGGTGGGGAATGGGGGCTCATGGAAGAGTCCCCCATACAGTGTGGGGCATTGGGCAAGCAGCAGGAATCATCCTCCTCCCTTGCTGGGCAGAAGCCAGTGAGTGTGTGGCTTTTTTTTTCTTTTAAGAGCCGAGATGCTGGGGCTGGGTGGGGCAGACACTGACGGAGCTGGGAGGCCAAGCAAGGGTTGGGGCCTGTTTGATTTGGAGACTCGGCCCATTTGGCGGTGGCCAAATCTCCGAATCAGATTCGGCCGAATTGATTTGGGACAGTGATTCGAATCACCGAATTGAATCACTGTCCACTGAATCAGCCGAATCTGAATATAAAGCCGCTTCACACAAGCCTAGTACTGAGCTGTGGTGGTCATCATGGATGTTGACCCAGAAGAATGTGGTAAATCATTGGACTAATATCATTTATAGCTTATACTTTCTCTAAGTACATGCTAAAGTATGTTTATGGAATACCTGTGCTAAAACTTGCAGTAGTTTCAAAACATGTAAAATGCCTCTATTCTGGGTGAACTAAGTCTATGGGAACTATATGAAAATCACTACAGCTATGTTTAATTTCAAGGTCAGTCTTTTCAAGTTTGCTCCTCACTCTCACGTGCTCAAGAAGAACAGGGTCTGACAATAAGGAAGTGGGGAAAGCTAGGGGTGACAGCAATTGGGACCAAAATTGATGACCAGATATTTTTTCTCTATAGTAGCAGTGAGAGTTTGGCAAATTCAAGACAAACCTTCAATAATTAGATTCTATACCTGAAAGAATTATTACAAGTTTATAAATGTTCCATATGTAGAATCTAATTATTGAGGATAGTCTTATTGAGTGTTGTCTTATATTTCAGTAAATAAAGTAACTCATCCTCACAAAGGACCTGATTCAAGGACAGTGGGCTGGGAATTGACCTAAGGCAGAAGTGGGTAAAATATGACCCATGGGCCAGATCCAGCCCACCAGGCAACTGGATTCAGTACGCAGCTACCCCTATGCTACCCTGCATGGGGTCTAGCCCCTCTGACTTGCATCAGGGCAGCCTGCA
The DNA here is from genome assembly GCF_052110815.1 of Crocodylus siamensis. Classification (NCBI taxonomy): domain Eukaryota; kingdom Metazoa; phylum Chordata; order Crocodylia; family Crocodylidae; genus Crocodylus; species Crocodylus siamensis. The sequence goes on along the minus strand of NC_143395.1, from coordinate 100,876,330 downwards.
CCAAGATCTTATTAGTGCCCATGGCCCAGACCCAGCAAGTGCATGCAGCTTCTGGTAGGGCTCTTTCTGGTGCAGCTGCAGGCAGGTGGTGATCTGCTCCCCCTGCCTCCAGTGGTGGCTCATGCTCTTGATTTTGCCTCTGCTGCACTGTGTGGTTCTGTGCCACTCTGGGCAAGAAATCTCAGCTGGGCTGCTCCTGGCAAAACTCGTTACATGAGTAATACTGGGTGTTAAGGTGCAGCAGGGTGATGGTAGTCCCAGCTATTCAGGAGTGTGAAGCAGGGTGAAGCCTGCCAGCTGTTCAGGAGATTGGTGCAGTGGCCCTGCACCTCTAGCTGCTGACAGGCAAAACTCACTATTCCAGTGAGCACTTGGGCTCAAGTCCTAGTGAATGTTTAGTTTTGTAAAGTGAGACTGGAAGCCCACCATGTATGCTGGTGATTAGGGCCCTGTTCCCCACCCCATCCCCATCCAAGATGATGTAGGAACCAAGTGCTCTGCCAGTGGAATTTCTACCACCTCCTTCTCTACCCACTTCATGAATCCAGCACCTCATTTGCTTCTGCTTCTCTGAAAAGTACCACAAAATTAAATGTTTTGTTTTGAAAGGAATGGAACATTGTGTGTGGAACAGCTTGTTTTATTGTTTTGGTAAGAAAAATACCACCCCATCCCCCCGGTTAAAAAAAAAAAAAGCGGCGGGGGGGACAACAATTCAAATAGAAATTGAAATTTGGCTCAGTCTGAACCAATTTTTGATTTTTCAGTTTGGCTGTTGAATCAAAGATCCAACTCTTCAGCTGCTTAGGAGTACACAACCTTTGGTCTCCAGCCTATGTATTTTAAATCATGTTTCCTGCATGTCTAAAGTATAATGCCTACTCAAATTTAAAAAAAAATGGAGCAAGTAATCAGCAGAACTAGGCAAAACTTTAAAACTGTTTCATCCACTGACAATAACTTAATGCAACAGCAAGTTTTCCTACCATTCTTTATAAATGGCGATTTTTGTCACTAAATACTGGTGAAAAACATCATGTGACCAATGCAAAGCTTTATAAATAAATAGTCCAGTGGAATGTACAGTACAGATGACAGGTATCCTATTTTTTCAGTCATAAAATATTTCAAATACATTGAAATTTAGCATGCTTATCAGAAATGCTCTAAGAGGTTGCAACAGAATGCATGGAGAAAGGTATTAACTGACACGTTCATCATTGCTTTTTCTGCATGTGATGCCGTTGAAGAGAAAACTACTGCATTAACTGATGGTAAACTGACAGCTCAAGCTCTAGACTGATTCCCACAGGCAGAGAACAAAAAGAATGCAGTTGGGTGCTCAGAAAACCAAATTAAAAATGGAAAGAGCAGAGGAGGCATCATTAATTTTTATCAATAAACCCCTATGCAAAATCCTTTTGGAATCACTACGGGCAACAGAATCACCTTGTATTAGGTAGAAAGATGTCACAGCAAATTTTCAGTCCACAGCTGCATATTATTTTTTAGTTTGAGCACTACTGGAAATGCTAACCCTTTGACCCCTTCCTGTTGACAGTCTCGCGCTCCTAGTGTAAAAGGATTAAATCTGGCTGTGGGGAGAATTAGATTTACAGTTCATTTGTAAGACTCTTTCTCCTTCCCTTTCTTCCCTGCCGCTCTGTACAAGCCAATCAAGTTGTAGTGAACAGGCCAAGCATAGAGCACGAAGAAGAGAAAACTAACAGGCAAGCTTTGAGAACTAGCAGAGTTCAGCTCTCCTAACATCACTGGTCTGACAGGGGGGAGCTGTGAATTACAGGAAAAGACACGTAGTGCCTTAGAAGTAAATGGAGATCTGCAGCAGAGAGAGCATTAGAAGAAGGAGCAAAACACGAATAGTCAAATATGTTGCAAATGAATGTAATGACCAAGTTCTGGTATCACAGCATTTGTGTTCAGCTGCAGCCACAAATGCACGGTTTTAAATTGTGTCCATATTCATTTTCATAAGAGAATATTTATTCCATTTATTCTTTGTTTACTTAGTGGTCCGCACATCCCTTCAGCTTCTTAAATGTGTATTCAGGCTCCTAACTTGCATACTGAAAATAAACAAAGGCTGACATGCTTGTTCAGTCAGATCAGCCTTTATTAGTACAAAAACAGGAAGATACCTTTTCAACCTCACACTTATCTCATTATCATCTCAGGAAGATTAAGAGGTTAAGGAGCTCACGGTGTCATCATAGCAACTGCATCACCATTACTACATTATTATTTTCACCGCTGTAAGAAGGATGATGGGAAATTTATGTAAGCAAAGGAAAGGAAAAGGCAAAGGACAACAGTAGATCACATCACCTCTGCTACGTCCTTCAACTTGTGGAGGAAGGACAGTTTTGTGTTAATGCCTAAGACTGCGTTCTAGAAATCTGTTTTCCGTGCCTGGCTCACCCTAAGAAAGTCCCACAGAAAGTCTTTGCCAAACTTATTTGTCCACTCATTACTATGCAGGAAATGATGAAATAATACTCCTTTCACAAAGATGACCTATAGCTTTGTTAACAATTATAAAGAGCTTAGGAATCTTCAGATGGAAGTGACTCTAAGATCTTTAAGTATTAGCATTAACAGCATTGGGAAATATTCTCAACACATTTTATCCATAAAAATACAAACAAACATCTCCATCTGCTAACTATTTAGTACTCTACAGCATTGATTGTTCCTCCTTCAAATCTCTCCTTAACCCCCTCTTCACAAACCTTTAAGAATATGAATAGTTTTTTGAGTTCGAGAGACAGAGATCCTCTTGAGGACCAAATTTCTTCCTTATTCTTTAATTTCCACAAAGTGGCCCTAACAGACTGCCAAAATATATTCCATAGAGATAATGTTGGGTTCAGATGCTTTAAAAAAAAGCTGCTGAAAAAGTATAGAAGGCACAGATATCAGCTTGATGTGTGGTACTTTTTACAGCCAGCAAGCTCTCTCTCATGTGGCTAGGTGAACCACTACCCAGAGCACCAAAATGGTTACCTCTCAAATGTACCCACCCTACCAGGAAAAGGAGTACATGGGCAGGTCAGCAGTTCCTAGAGGTAAGATTTTGGGGATATCTTTTTGGTAAGGATGATGGAAAGGCCAACTGAGGGGCAGCTATAAATGAAAAACAAATGTGCTACTTACTAACAGGGAGGAATTGGTTAAGAATGTGAAGGTGGAAGGCAATTTTCATGACAATAACCACAAAACGATAGAGTTCAACATCTCATGGAAGAAAGGAAAGCGGCAGAATAATGACACTGGACCTCAGAAAAGCCAACTTTAACAAACTCAGGATACCGACTCATTTACAAACCTTTACTTGAGTATGGGAGTGAAGATCGTTGACCATGAGGGATTGCCGATGATTGGCATACAGGATCCAACAGAAGGCTTGTCTGAATGGAAAATGAGTTCAGGAGAGCTGGTTGCATCTTAAGGTATGCAAGAGCAAGCTATCACAATAATATAAAATGATAAGAAGTGCAACAAGAAATGAGCCTGCCTAAATAGCAAACTCATCAATGAGTGAAAACTCAAAAAGCAAAAACTCAAAGAAGTGGAAATTTGGTCATATTAATAGAAAAGAATATCACATAGGAATGCAAGGAAAAAATTAGAAAGGCCAAGACACAAATTGAGATACAGCTAGCTAAGGACATAAAAGGAAACAAAACAAAAATCTATATCAGAAGAGAAAGATCAAGGAAAGCGTAACTCCATTAATAAATGCAGAGGGCAATCTAATGATGGATGATGGAGAAGGCTGAAGTATCTAATGTCTTCTCCACTGCAGTCTTCCCAAATAAGGTCAGCTACCAAGCACAACTGGCAACAAGGACAGGGAATGAGACAAGGACAGCATAATCTCTAAATTAGAGATTACTTGCAGGAGCTAGACATTTTTAAGTCAGCAAAGTGGGGCGGGATGAATCCTAGAGAACACAAGGAATGGGCTCCGGGTATTTCAGAGCCATTGGCTATCATCCTTTAGAACTCAGAGATGTTAGGCATGGCTCTGGATGACTAGAAAAGGAAAATATAGCACCCATCTTTAGGAAAGGGAAGAAGGAAGGTCTGGGGTATTACAGTACGGTCAGTCTGATCTCAAGAACTGGAAATACCATGGAGCATGTTGTAAAGGAATCTATTTCTAAGTTTGGAGGAGATCAGGAGCAGCCAACATAGATTAATCTAGAGCAAGTGAGCCAGACCAACCTGATTTCCTTCTATGATGGGCTCTGTGGATAGGTGAGGGAAGCATTAAACATGATATACCTTGACTTTAACAATGCTGTTGACACTGGCTGTTCTGACATTCTCATGTCCAGTGGGGGCAGGGTTAAACTACTTATGTAAGTAGTTGGATTATCAGGCATCAATGGCTCACTGTCTAACTAGAAGGAAGTATCCAATGGTGTTCCCAGGAGTTATCCAGTACTGTTTAATATCTTCAGTTCCACAAAAAAATTAAGCTGCATCCAGCACCTAATAAAGGTTATTTAGATAAGAAAGGGGACAAACTGAAGGATGTGATAAAAGAAACAGCCAGAGATTTTTTAGTGGGTCTGAATGACTTGAAGTCAGCAGGGCCTGATGAACTTCATCCCAGTATAGTGTAGGTAGCTGGCAGAGGTGATTTTGGAGCCCTTGGCAATACTATTTTGATGTTGTGGGATAAAGGGGAGGACTGGAAAAGGGCCAACATAGTGCCCCTCTTTCAAAAAAGCAAAAAGGAGGACCCAGAGAACTACAAATGTTTAGTTTCACCTTGATACTCAAGAGGTTACTGGAACATATCCAAAGGAAATCCACTTGGAATTATCCATAGGAAGAAAGGCTAATCATAAGCACCCAGCATTGATTTTTTAAGAATAAATTATGTTACACAAATTCGATCTCTTTCTTTGACAAAATAATGACTTGGGTGAATGAAAGGAACGTAATGGAAATGGTGTATCTGGACTTCAGCAAGGCTTTTGACAATGTCCCACATGACCCTCTCATAAAGTTTGGAGAACCATGGGCTAGGAAACTGGCTCAGTAGCATCAAGCAAAGGGTAATTATAAATGAATCTATGTTGGCATGGCAGGAGGTTGAGCACAGCCCCATAGTGCTCTGTCCTGATCCCAGTGCTGTTCAATGAGTTTAGTAATGATGTGGATGATGGAATCTAGAGCTTCTTGAGCAATTCTGAGACAGCATGACAAAGAAATACTATGACCACATTGGAAAACATAAGTGCAATTCAGAAGGATCTTGACAGATTGGAATGCTGGGCTGAAACTAACAGGATGAAGTTCAGTGTTGGCAAATGCAAGGTGCTATGACTTGGGAAGAAAAATCAAAAATACAAATTCAAAATGGGTGACACCTGGTTGGATGGCAGCACTATGGAGAAAGATCTGGGAGCCATGGTCTGATCTGGGAACAGACTCAATATAAGTCTTCAATGTGTTGCGGCTGCAGAAAAAGTGAATGCCGAAAAGGTGAAAGGATGAATCAATAGAAGCAGTAGATGCAAGACATTGGGAGGTCATACTCAGCAATGGTTAAGGGTTCAACTGGAGTACTGTGTACAGTTTTTGGCTCCACATTTTTAAAAAGGACATGAAGAAGTTAGAGAAGGTCCAGAGGCAGGTAACATGAATGATAAAAGGCTTGGGAGATGAGTCATATAAGGAGAGAGAGCTAGTCATGTTAAGCTTGCGGAAGCATGACAGAGCTAGACATGCTAAGCTTGCAGAAAAGACACTTGAGAAAGGACATGATTGCCATCTTCAAATACTTGAAGGGCTGCCTTAAAAAAGGGAAAACACCTTTTCTCCCTTGCTGCAGAACAGGACATAATCCGATAGCTGCAAGTTGCAGAAAAGTAGGTTTAGATGGGATATCAGGAAAAGCTTCTTCAGGGCTAGAACAGTAATGTAGTTCTTCCTCAAAAACTACCTTTACTGGGGAGATCCTTGCTTGAATTCTGCTAAACTGACTGCTCCCTTTTGCCGTGGAAATCCTTCCCAAGTCTCAGTGCAGAGTCAGACCATCGAGAGGCACCACGGACATGATTTTTGCAGCCCAGCACATCCAGGAAAAATACCAAGAACAACAAAAGGAACTGTATGTGGCCTTTATTGATCTGACCAAAGCCTTCAACTCTGTTAATCATGAGGCTCTATAAAATATCTTATTAAAGTTTGGCTGCCCAGGGAAATTTATCACCATACTAAGATTCCTTCATGACCAGATCACTGCCTCCATCCTATGCAGTGGCTCCACTATGGAGCTCTTTGCCATTTGAACTGGCATCAAGCAGGGCTGCATGATCACACCAATTCCATTTTCCATCTTTCTTGCAGTCATCAAGATGCTCATCTATGACCATCTGCCACATCCGTGGCATCAGCATTGAGTACAAGCTGGATGGGAACCTTTTCAATCTTTTCCCACCTCCATGCCAACAACCAAAATTACTTCATCCTCGACTGTGGAACTTCAGTATGCTGATGATCTTGCTATTGTTGCACATATGGAGGAGGATCTACAAACAGCCCTTAACTGCTTTCCTCAAGAATACCAGTTCCTGGGAATGACCCTTAACACTGGAAAAACAAAGGTGCTTAACCAGCCTGCTCTGGGCCAATCAACTCCCTCTTCAAATATCCTCATTGACAGACAGGAGCTGGAGAATATCGAACACTTTGTACACCTCATCAGCCATCTCTCAAAGAAGGCCAACATTAATGCGGAGGTCCAGTAAAGGATCCAATGTCCCAGCTCTGCCTTTGGAAGACTGAATTAACATGTGTTCAGCAGTCATGACATCAGGACTCAAACAAAGTTCCTACTATATAAGACTGTGGTAACCCCAACTCTTCTCTACAGCTGTGAAGCTTGGGTGACCTACAAGAACCACCTGAAAGCCTAGAATGCCTTCACCAGTGCTATCTCTGGAAGATCTTTGGCATAAAGTGGGAGAATCATTGCACACATGCCATTGTCCTCACCAATGTTAACACCACCAGTATGGAAGCATTGATTATTCAACATAAGCTGCAACGGAAAGGGCACTGTGTGCCTGTGCCTGATGTACATTTACAAAAACAACTGCTATACTTCCAACTCAGCCAAGGACAAAGGACATACAGAGGCCAAAGGAAATGCTTCAAAGACATGCTCAAGGTGAACATTAAGTAATGTGGCATTGACACTACAAAAATTGGGAAAAGCAACCCAGGACAGGACTATGTGGTGATGCATTGTGTGAGAAGGTACATCTTACTTTGAGGAAAGTTATTCACTGATGATACCAAAATTGGGGTAAGGTGAGCACGCTAGTAGGGAGGGAAAGATTGCAGCAAGATCTGGATAGGCTACAGGGGTGGGTTAACATAAACAGGATGCGTTTCAATACTGACAAGTGCAGGGTGCTGCACTTGAGCAGTAGAAATCAGCAGCACACTTATAGAATGAGAAACTCTCTTCTTGAGAGCATGGAGGCAGAAAGGGATCTCGGAGTCATTATTGACTCCAAGATGAACATGGGCCGACAATGCGAAGTCACGCTTGGCAGGGCTAACCGGACCTTGTTGTGCATCCACAGGTGCATCTCAAGCAGGGCCAAGGAGGTGATCCTCCCCCTCTATGCAATGCTGGTGAGGCCACAGCTGGAGTACTGTGTCCAGTTCTGTGCGCCCCACTTCAGGAGGGATGTGGACAACATTAAAAGGGTCCAGAGGAGGGCCACCTGCATGATCCGGGGACAACAGGGCAGACCCTACAATGAAAGACTGCGGGACCTAAACCTGTTCAGCCTTCACAAGAGAAGGCTGAGGGGGGACCTGGTGACTGTCTATAAACTCACTAGGGGGGACCAGAGGGGTTTGGAAGAGACACTGTTTCCCCTAGCACCCCCTGCCATAACAAGGAATAATGGACACAAGTTATTGGAGAGTAGGTTCAGATTAGACATCTGCAAGAACTACTTCACAGTTAGGGCGGCTAGGAGCTGGAACCAACTTCCTAGGGAAGTGGTGCTGACTTCTACCCTGGGGGGTCTTTAAGAAGAGGCTTGATGCCTACCTGGCTGGACTCATTTGAGTCCAGTTTTTCTCCCGCCCACGTAGGGGGTCGGACTGGAAGATCTACAAGGTCCCTTCTGACCCTGCTTCTATGATTCTATGAACCATCTCACCTTGGAACTAGAAAAAATAACAGAAATGGAAGGAAAGAAAATGGAAGATGAAGAAATCTATGATCTAACCCTCCCTTTAGTCACCACCTGTGGCATAGGATCAGTCTTGGCCATCAACGGACTCATTTACCAGCCTTTACTGGACCTATGGGAGTGACCATCCTCAACCATGGGGTATTGTGAACGAGTGAGAACAGACTGACTAGGGACACTGTGGCCTCTTCACCCTTGAAGCTGCTGAAGAAAAGGCTGGACCAGCACTGGTCAGGGATGATCTAAGAGTAGTTATGGCTAAATTTTACTATGGGTATTTCCCATGGTTCTGGGATCTGTTTGTTGCCACATGAGGCCAGGAGCGAATTTCCCCCCCTTCTGCTACTACATGTGTCCAGGGTCTTTTTTGTATTTCACAGAGGAATGGGGTTTTGGCTGCAGCCAAGGCTAGGGATTTTGAATGGGATTTTAACTGGGAAGTCTCCTGCTGAGACTTAAACTTGGAGGTTCCTGGGTCCAGGGTCTTGCCTTTCCCCTCAGGGTCAAACTGATCACCATGTCTGGAATCAGGAAGAAATCCTACCCTATGGTCAGTTAGGTATGGACTGGTGTCTTGTTTTGCCTTCCTCTGTATCAAGGGGGGTGAAGGGGCAGGGAGGGAGGCCCTCTTCCTTGGATCTCTCAAGTGTATTTAAACAACATATGCAAGTAGATATTGGCCATCAAGTTCCCCTTGTTTTACCAGTGTCGTAGTTTAGGGGTTTCTGTGTTGTGGTTGTGTTAAGGTTTCTAATAAGTTAGAGGTTTCCAGTAGTACCAAACCTTTTGCCTCAATGGACCAGATGTGTGGAATGGGGTTTGTTTATCGGCCAGATGAAATGTGCCCTGATCTGCATCTGCGATGCCCCAATATGGACCCCTGCCTGTGTTCTACCCATTTCTAGCCCTGTACCACCTGGCCAAGTCTCATGTCACCCCAATCCAGATCTGTGCTACCAGATCCAGCCACAAGCCTCCCCAGTCTGGACCCACACTGGATCTTATTGCATGCTTCCTGAGCTGGATATCCTCTCCTCCAGTACAATCCACACACCACCCAATCCCATCCTGTACCAGCCAGATCTTATAGGCATGGCTATGTTGTCAGGCCCATGAGGCTCCCCACTGGATTTTTGGCAGTAGAAGAGCAGCAATTAATGCTGCAACTGCTCCTCCACTACCAAGTTTCCAGATCCTTGTGGAGCCCTGTGGGCCAGATTTGACCTGCGGGCTGGGGGTTAAGCCCTGCTGGGTTTATCAATAGATTCATATAGGATGGTTTGGGTAGGGGTGATCTTGTATCAGGCAGAGGGTTGGACCAGATGACCTCCAGAGGTCCCTTGCAGCCCGGCTTTTCTTGGACTCTGATTTAGAGCGGGGGTTTTCAATCTTTGTTAGTCTAAGTACCCACAGTGGCTGGATGTTGAGTGGGGGGTGGGAGGGGATGTGCAGCCAGACACTGAGCAGGGAGGGGGGTTGCACGTGGCTGGACACAGAGCAGGAAGGCAGGGATGGCACATGGGCGGGTGGGGACAGAACGCCACCACCTCCCAGGAGTGGGGCTGGGGTGGGGTGGGGCAGGGAACCTCACTGGGCTGGGGTGAGGGCAGCAGCACCCCTCTGTGCAGTGGGAAAGCTCACTGGGCTGGTGTGTGGTGGAGGCAGCCACTGTATGTGAACTTTCCCCACCCTGAAGATAGGCACTGCTGCTCTCACCCGGCCCTGCTCCTGGGAGGTGAAAGCACTCCATCCCCGCCCACCTACACGTACCACCTAGGACTGGTCCTAGTACCCACAGGGGCATGTGTACCCCTGGTCGACAACCCCCAATTTAGAGGATGGGATTGACCACCTACTTAGCAAATTTGCAGATGTCACCAAGCTGGGTAGAGCTGTAGACATTCTGGAAGATAAGCTTAGAATTCAGAATGACCTGGATAAACTGGAGAGATTATCTGAAGTTCATCAAATTAAATTCATCAAGGACAAGAACAAAGTCCTACACTTAGGATAGAAAATATCCAGTACTGTAGAAAGGACATGGGGGTTATAGTGGACTATAAGATGAATATGAGCCAATGGTGTGCTCTTGTTGCAAACAAATCCAACAGCATACTGGCCTGTATTAACAGAAGCAAATCAAAAGAAGTGATTCTTCTACACTCAGCACTTAGTGGGGCTTCACCTGTCGTAAGATGTCCAGTTTTGGGCACCACACTTTGAGGAAGATGTGGGTAAATTAGAAAACTGTGAAGTGCAACAAAATGATTAGAGGTCTAGAAATTGTGATTTACAAGGAAAGGTTGGAAGAAATGGTATTAGTTAATATGGAGAAGAAAAGCCTGAGGGGGAGATTAGATAGCAGTTTTCAAATACTTGATGGTGATAGACTATTCTCTGTTATGGCAGGGGACAAGACTGGGAGTAACGGTTTCATATTGCAAAAAGAAATTTAGGAGATTAGGAAGAACTCCCTCACTGTGAGGATGTTAAAACATATGAACAGATTACCAAGGAATGTTGTGGAATCTCCATCCTTGGAAGTTTTTAAGAGGAGGTTAGACAAACACTTGTCTACGATGTTTTAGATGGAGATCATCATCATGCCTGGAGTGGTAGGGTTGGATTAGATGACCTCCAGAGGTCCCTACTTCTCTAAGATCCTTGATTCTTTATCTATCACTGTATCTAGGTACTTACACTACATTCATTGCCAAGATGTTTCTGTGCTTCAAGAACAACTGTAGGAAACGGTAAGAAAAGTGTAAAATGAGTCAGACTCATTCAGGGACTGTGAACAACAGGCATGAAGGGAAGCAGAGGTGGAAAATAAATAAGGCGGAATGAAAGGGAAACACTGTGAAGAAGGAAGATTCTTAAAAGTACCAGTTGAAAATGGAAGTGAAAAATGAGGTCCAAACAGACAGAACTTAGGGAGAATATATATACCTAAAATTGCCCAAGGATTGGTCAAGTAAGCAAATAATAATATTTTTACAATGAACATAAGACATAAAAGAGCATCACTGATCATTTACTGATACTGTTGTGAATATATTCAGCTGAAAAACTAAAACTTCCTAAGGGGAAAATTTAAAACCGTGACAGCAACCTTTAACATGAAAAATTTCAGCTGAAAAGTGACAGATTTCCTGGGGTCTTTTCAAACCAATTTTAAACACAAGCCTTTGTTTTGAATCTGCATTTTGAGTCAGAATGCCATTTTGTTTTAGTTTTTAAAACAAAAAACTAAAACAAAACAAAAATTGTAAGTGGGAACTAAACAAACTAAATCAATGTTTAGTTTTGACATTTTCATCAGCATCAAGAATTTCTTTTGAAACAGGTTGATTTTGGTAACACCCTAAATAAAATTTTGACTAACTATAGTGTAGAGCTGCCCTTCAATAGAGATATTGAGCTGAAGCATTATTTATACATAAGTCAACCCAAAACAGATGCTAGTAAATATTTATGAATTTCTTAAAACTAGCAAACCTTCCAGTAGTTCTGACTGAAGTACCAATCATCAGAACATGACTATATACATATATATGCAGGGTCAATACATGTATTTGTCTCCATTACTCTCCTTTTGTCTGCCTCCCTCTCTTTGATATCTAATAGTTTATTTTTGAATCCCTCTCATTACACTGCTCTATTTATGAAGAATCAATATTACATTAATACCGTATATCCCTCTATGGGTAGTGCACTTTTATTCATTATGTTGTTGACTTATCAAATTAAATGTGGTAGTGAATGTAGGTTGACACTGTTAAAGTAAATGACCCAGTGCTTTTATGCTGATGATCCACTTAAAAGGTACATTTGGGCTGAATTGGCTCAGAAAAGTGTAAGTAACTTTAATGGACTAGGAAATACAGTATCTGCTTATAGTTAACAGAAGGTATGTTTATGCATATCAGCAGGCAGGCATTTTACTTTCAGTACCCTGCCTACTGCTACAGGCTTAAAAAAATAAAAGACAGAGCCATTGGGTTTGGTTCAAAAACCCTGGCCCAGTTAGCCAATTCATAGCTAATTTAGCCTATGAATTTTGTATTCCTTTTTCTCCCCCACAAACAGCCCCCAACAAGCCCCATGCCCACCCACACCTCACATATCCACACACACACCCACCCACATGCTCCCTCATCCCACATACCTACACTCCCACAGCCCCCCACAAACCCATACCCACCCCCCACAACATACAAGAGTAAGACTTCATTTTAAGTTATCGTAAAATCACTTCTATGTACATTACACAAACACACGTAAATCAAGACAAAAAAATTTTATGAAATCAAATTAATGAAAGTTTTAGATGTTCACTTTTTAGAATATAATTTGGTATTTTTCTGGTTCTGTGATGGCAAAACCCCTTGCTGAAAGCAGTACCTGCAGCTGCAAGGGGTGGGACTTCTCTTGACAAAGGTCAGGATTTAGGAGGTGGAACATCTGGTTACAATATACTGACCAGGAGGCGGGGCACCTGTCAAGGTGTGGGGCTACCCACATGGCCCTCGACAGCTTGCCAAAACTCGGTAAGTGGCCCTCCGCCCAAAATAATTGCCTGCCCCAATCTAGATTGAAGCTTCATACAGTTTTCACTTTCTTCTGAAAGAGTTGCTGTTCTCCCAGGAAAAATCACAAATGTACAGATGTTCAATTTTTTTTTCCAAGTAAAAAGTGGTTGCTGTATGTAAGGAGGTGGGTGGCGTGCTGCCTAGAGACATGTCACCTCCTAACTGAAGTGACAGTGTCCTGTCATTGGAAAGATTTCCCACCACACCTTTGATATTATGGGAGATATATCTAGATACTCTTGGGAGACAACAGAGGTTGGTCATAGGCTCAGGAAGTTGGTGACTCTTTGCAGGGCTCCACCATCCCCATCCCCTGCCCTCACCACACCTGATGTTATGTCTATGGCACATTTCTTATTCAGGCTCACCGTGGCTTCCCTTGTTTCTTGGGGTAAGTCTGTTCTTTTTGTTTCTCCCTCATTCTTCCCATGGCAGGGTGTTTCAGTCACCCTGTCACACTGTAGAAGAAAAATAACCTGGGAACAACCAGAGTTTCTCTTGGGACAGCAAATATCTGCACATACAGTGGTCCTCTAGCATCCCACCCTTACCCATGCCCTTCCCCCTGAAGAAAATAAACTGCCACTCCTTGGACTCTGCTGCTTCAGCAGGGAGCAGCACATGCCTCATTCAGAATCCCCACATTATTGTGGAGGGAAACACAGGTTGACCATGGGCCATCTGAGTTAGCCAATCAGGGCTACCCTATGTATTGCTGCCATCTGTCACCAGGCAGACTATGGGAACCTGCAGAGCTCACTGAGATGTGTACACCAGGGGGCTCCCATAGTTGCAGTGTCAGTCCTGCAAGCTCTCCACTCTTCAAGGCCTCACCATTTGAATGTCTGTACAGACAGCTCTGAGTAAATTTCTCTATCAGGAGAACAAGCCTGGGAGAATTCTTCCAGATTATTTAAATACATGTGCACAGCCTGAGTCTGATTTCCCCACAGCAAAAGCCTGCATTTGAACAGTCACACTTATAGGGAGAAGTGACAAGACAGCATTAAGAACAAAACAATAACTTGGTTCATGATTCCCAGCTGTTCTCTCTCTTTCCAATGGCCTGGCCCTCTTTCCAAGTTGAAACCATTTCACCAATCCCTCTTCCAAGGTAAAACCATTTTTATATCCACTGATTTCATGGTCTTTCCATCCTCACATTAAATCTTTTTCAGTGTCTGTAGATGTGCAAGGACACTGCTCCAATGTGCTGTAATTAGCAAACTCCAGCAGTCTCCACATCTCGTGTATCAGCATCCTCACACTTCAAAATGGCAGTGGGGATGCTTTAATTAAAGCTCATTAAATAAGCTTTAGTTAAAACACCTCTGCCACCATTTTTAAGCGTGGGGACACTAATACATGAGACACTGTGGACCTTGTTACATTAGACACTGTAGGCTCTTGAAGTCACTATAATTAAAGCCCTCCCCCAACACACACCTCTGCGGCACATGTAAAAATACACCTTGACTATTAAATGTGGAATATACACTAACATTTGCAGAGTTTAAGTATTTTTAGTTGTTCCCATTTTTATTAAAACTACTGAAGGCGGCTGATACTTTGATGCAGGAGTTCATAAAGACAGACTGTATCCACAGAGGAGGAAGATTTCCCATCCTTGCAAGTTTACATAATTACTGTGCATCAACATTAATTAAATCCTTTTTATAAAAGAACAATTTTTTTGCTTTTTTTCCTCTACATCATCTATGTGTTCACACTAATGTGAACCAGGTAGTCAAGTGGGTATTTAAATTTAGATTCACACAACACAGATGAAGAGGAATCTAAATTCAAATTCTACCATTGCTTTTTAAGTTTCATCGAGCTGCCAAAAACTGAGGGCCCTGCAAGAAAGGCACACTGCCTCTTGGATGATGTTATTCTTATTGCTTCAGTGCCGATACTGAACGGCTTTCTAATGGGCTCTCATTAGAGCTCTCTCTAGCCATTTTCACTAGATTAGAGTTTCAAGGTCTGTTTACAGGGACAATTGTTTATGTAAAAAATACAAGGAAAAAATATTTTTTTCTAGATTTCTATCTGCAGCCTATGCCAGTTTGGTTGCGCCTAAGGGAACATTTCTCTAGCCTGATATAGAGAAATGGCTTCCCCATTTTAACACTTTATAAAACTTCAGTACAGTCTCTTTTTTGGGGGCAAAGATCTAAAATTCTCTAATAGGTAACAGTGAGATGATGGGACACCTCAGTTTAGGAGCACCTAGTGAAGATTAACAAGCATAAATGGAGAGGATATCCTGTACTAAAATGTAAAGTTACAGCATATGACACATTACTTCCCTTTAAAAAAAAATCAACATAAATAAAAGTTCAGAGAGTTCACAGCAACATAAATGGCAGAGAGAGTTAATGTCCAGAGATGTCTACATAAAAGAATGAAGATAAATAGAAGCTCAGACATTAATTGTAGTCTAGAAAAACAAGAAAGCAATCGCGGTAGAAAAAGGAGCATATTAGATGTAAATAAGAGAGGCTTCTGTAGAAGGGAAATAAAGCAAAAATCACTATGGTAACCATTAATTTTTAGTTCTCAGACTAATGACGAACTGAGGAAATCAAAAGTAGCAATCCCAGCTAGGTATGATGTTCAAAGAAAGATGCAAAAAGGAATGCGATCATTCACATTTTGATGGCCTTCTCTCCCACCCAAAAATGAATGTAAGCCCTCCAAATATTTATCCTAAATACATTTTTGTTTTCTGCCTGAGACCAAACAAATTAAGGAACCCTCATTAGAGCACTAAAATGTCACTTGCTAGCATATTCGAAAAACATTCTCTCATGTGAGACCTTGGAAGACACTTTTTCTACTTCTTTCTGTAAATAAAAAGTTTTTTCTCATGTAAAGGGGAGGTTTTTTCTCACCATTTATTGATATATTAGAGACATACAATAATCAAATGGTACATAGCAGCTTTGTAGTGGGACATAACTAATACTGTACTCCTCCTATATGCCTTGTGTCACTGAATTCTGAATGTAAAGTGAGTTGGAACGTTTCAGTAACACTGAGCCAATTATTTAAATCACCCTCTTTTTGGATGCTTTACTTTTTCCAAGTAGAGCTAATCAAATAGCTAATTCAATCAACTTTGCCCATTTTACTATTCACAAATTGTCCTTAAGCAGTTTATGATTTATTCATTCCAAAAAAATATTCACCAAATCATTTCTGCAAATAATTCTTGGGTCTGCAGATTATTTACAAGCACCTGATTGTGGGGAATGTTTATATATTAAGTTCAGCTGTGTGAGTCTGACTTGAAGACAAGTCACATGGTGTTTTTCTAATGCTTGTTTTACATTAGTGTTATTCTGATATTTGTTTATAGTACAAATATCCAAATTAACACATGCCAAATCTGCACAATATTCAGAAATTCACAAATATTTGCTTAAATTCAACAGTTCTCTAAATATTCTTTGAATAAATCCACTGATTAAATATTTGTATAAATCTTCAATTTGTAGAGGAATCATGGTATCATACATATGTATTGGCATGCAATAGCAGGTCCACATAGAAGAATGCATGTAACTGCCTCATCTCTCAGTTCTGCTCAATTGCATTTTGAAAGAGGCAATTTGAATGTTCAGTCACAATATTGAAAAAATATCTAGGAAGAAGAAAGCCAAATCTAAATCTACCTCCAAGAGTCACTGGTACAAAATTTTAGAAAATTAAATCCCCAAACAGAACCGTAATCCATTGTGTTTAACAACCGCAAAGGCCCTTGCGTGTCTCGATTCCTTATGCATTTCCATTTTGGCCTTCTGAGCATGAACAGAAGAGCTCTGCTGAGGCACCTACCTTCGCTTTCACACTGTTACAATCCTAAACTGCCATAGGAAGTATCTACATTGCAAGAAAATCCAAATCTGGATAGGTGGGGGGCACAGACCACTGGACACGTGCCACATGCTGCGTTTCATGGGCCTCCCACTGTGGGTGCCCCTCATATAATGCACAGTGCTATACCACACCTTGCTGTGTCCCCCAGTGCACTGAGTCACACCATGTGCCCATCCCTCCACCTCTTATTGTACTGTACTCCAGGTTCCTTCCAGCTCCCGGTTATGGTCTCCCTCACCTCCAAATGTTCTTCACCCAGCAGCTCCACCCCGTACCCAAGGGTAGGATCAGGGTCAGGCAGCAAAAGCAGAAGGAGGGAGGAAGAGCCTGTAGACCCCAAGGGAAACAGCTGTAGAACAATGAAAGGAGCAGCACCTAGACTGGGAACCAGGGGGCCATAGTTTAAGTCCTTGGGGCTGTGCAAGGCCCACAGGCTACAAGTTTGGACAGCCCTGATTTAGAAGTTCCCCTCAGAGCTCAATCCCTATGTGAGATAGCTACGTAAGATTCTTCCTTGAAAAACAGTTGAGGGAGCTATATATTTTCCTGGGAGGATCAAGATCAAGAAAGGCTTCATATTGTCAGATTAGGTGAATTATTTGCCAATGCAGACTGGACTAAATTTGGGTACTGGCAAAGACCAGCTGCCCAGTGAGAATGAGATAGCTATGCATCTTCCTAGGTAAATCAGGATCATCATCCAAGGGAGGATGCATAAATTTCACACTAATAATGGGAAAGATTTAGGCTGTAGTGAAGTACATAGCTTAAGTTAAATATCCACAGAGTATTAAGAAATGAAAGCTAAAAGTTCAGAAGCTTCACAAACTCAGGACCAATTCTGTTTTTTAAAAAAGAGCTTAGATTTCACCTGAGTGATGCAGAAGTGATGAAGCAATCAGAGGATGCCACCAAGTCAGTATCTTAATAGAAAAATATTCCTCTCACACACACACACACACACACACACACACACACACACACACACACACACACACACCCCGGATGTACTTCCTGAATAAAAAAATAGTTCACATTCAGCTGTCATTTCATTTTCCTGCATTATCAAGATAAGTGTAAAGGTAATTACTATGAAAATACATTCCATAAAAAAATGTCCATGGCCTGCAGTGGGGCCAGGATTTCACCTAGTACCTTTTGTTTTACTGACAATGGAATTGCAGCCCATCTTAAATAAAAAGAATTTGTCTACAAGTACTAGAGACCAGGCTCCACACAGCTCTCTCTCCAATTCTCTTTGTCTATTATATCTGTGTATGCGTCTCTGCATTTAATGAGGTGTATGGCAACCTCTACTGATGCAGATACGTAAAAGAGAGAATTCAGCATCCCTCAAGCATACAAAAGCATTCAGTGTCAACACAAGGCATGAACTTGTCAAGTAAACATGATAATTTTTCTGCCAGGGTGCTGGCAGCAGTATAGGCCCCATCTTACCTCTCCATTCTCTAATGGGTGAACCTTAGAGTAATATGAAGTGCATATAACTTCATCATCTTTTACATAGGATGGCGGCCCAGCACGGGGATGGATGTTGTAGCGCGTCAGGCATTCTGTGTCCGTGATAGCATGATACTGCCATGGCTGGTAGTCAACACCATCCAGTGAACGTTCCAAAATCCAGTTCCCAGGTCGCGGTGAATTCGCTGCTTTCACGATAACATATGCAATCTGGAACACCTGGAAAGTGTTTTTAAAACAAATGTATATTTATTCATGCATTTTCTTTTAATCTTTACCTGCCAAAATAAGGAAGCTATATGTATGATCACTTTCTATTTTTGGATTTTCCCTAAAAATGCAATTTGGCAACATATTCTAGAGAAACTATTTAACTAGAAAAACATTCCTTCTCTAATAACATTTCTGCGAGCAGGTAAGCTGCATCACGACATCTCAGACTTTTTGAAGTGGGATAAAAAGAATTCTCTAGATTCAATCTAACCCATGAGAGGATATCCAATTTCACCTGAACTTAATTAAAAAATAATGTTTGCATATGTTTATATTTGTACCATTTACAATATGTATTTGAGCATACAGACTCCTATTTTTGTAACACCTATCCAGTTCCCAAACTCTACTTTTCTTTCTCATGCAACATTCTATGTTGAAGATATTAGCAAGCACTTCTGTCATATAACAGGCACGTTACAGCCTCTCCATAAAACGTTCCTGGTCACACCACATGGCTTCTTGCACAGCAATCATAAATAAGCTTTGTAGTATGGAGATATATAACATGTCACAATAAACAGACTATAAGCATGTAATCAACACTCATTATGGTCTGCTTCATCTGTCTTTTCAATTGATTTATCAAGATTTATTTCTGGTAACCTGCTTGCTGGGAATTGAGCTGAGAACAATACAGTTAGATTTGTAACTGCAGAATGACATTCACTAATGATGCAGCATCTTTTTCTTAGTAATCCACAGATGTTACAGTGGTAAAAATGAAGCAGAGGAGTAGCAGCACTTGTCTCTGTTAGAAGGGATGAAAATCCAGTCAATTAATATACAGAGTCCTGCTCAGGAGGCAGTGCTGTGAGCACATACAAAAGGAGGCCAGAGGACAAACTGACCATGGAGAACATAGTGCTGATTTCTGTCTTAGTGGCTTCAGTGTTGGATTTAGGTTGGCCATATTATAAAAAGTTAACCATTGAAAGCATGCATCTTATTGGAAATGATCACTTAGAGCCATTAAATCGGTCCAGCTACACTTTGGTGTGAATATTTTGGATAATTAGGAATATAAATTATAGAAGATCCCAGAATAATAAATGACCACAAAAATTTAGTAATAGAATGCCTTGTGATTCATTTACAAATATCTATTGGCACCAGCTAAAAATAAATCAAATAAATTACAGAGCCCTCCAGTAGTCCACGAAATATAATTTAAGTTCAAATTTGTTAAAAGAAATGTCATATCTGTTGTCACATGTACAGCCCAGCCATTCTGTCCTCCATGCTCATATCAAGAAAAAACATGTAGTTGAAATCCACAATGCATTTTCAGGAGAGTAATTTTCCCCTTTGTGAAGTTGAAGTATGGACAGTCCTTGCACAACTTTAGGGTAAAAGGAGAAAGAGGTGATTTCTTCCCCCTCTTTTTCTAAGAAGTTATTTCTGGTGTCACATCACCACAGTCATATGTTTGTCTGCTTGAAACACCTGTACAAGGGAGTGGATTTGTGGAGGTTTGTCTTAGATTAAGAACAATATACATCATCATATAAATCACAAAATCCCTGAGCTAGGAAAGATTTGTGCACCCTTCCACTGCTTTACTGTTCTCATCTGATGACACTCCTCCTATTTCATTCTTTACTCTTTTGACCTTTCCCCAATTATTGGCAGACTGAATTGCAACCATTAATTACGGCTACACTCAAAAAGACAAACATACCTCATTTATAGTAAACAATGTAAAGTGGTATAAATACCACTAAAATTTATTTTCTTCCCTTATAAAACTCAGTTTTTTAAGGAAACAATCTACTTGAAATGTATGATTTTTTAAATATTTTCCTTCTAATGCGAATGCAGAAAAACATCTGTGTCAGAGGAGGCCCTTCTGATTTATATTTAAAGTGAGGTTTTTTGGACTTTATTCTTTCCTTAGGCACAGGCTCCACTGAACTAAGTAATTTCCTGTTGTATGAATATGTCTGCCTAGTCCAGCCAAGCAATCCTATCAAATACTTTCAAATTTGAGTTTATACCAAGACAACAGAATCCCTTAAATGCAAACAGGATGAAATATTAGTATTAAGTTTAGTGTATTGCTCTCTCTCAGTGCATTCACTCCTGTAAACTCTAACTTACTTGACCTACAACACAACTGCAAACAAACTAGTAATTTTATTCAATTGTATGAATGCTGCTTTGATATCCTAATAATATTCAGTAAAAAACAGAGAATAACTAGGAATGTCTTTTACACCAGGGCACTGCCACTTTCATCATCATCATTACCCAAAGAGGTGTTTCCGTTGCTGCAGAAACTAGTTCTCCTGATCCCCTTACACTCTCACATACAGTGGCTCTAACAGGCGTCAAGGGAAAGAAAGGTGTCTTTTGTAAACAAAGCAAATAAAATAGTCAAGTATGAAGGTACCTTTTTTTTATATACAGCCACTCTTCAGAATGATACTTCAATAAAGTGTCCTGTATATATAATGCAGAAGATTTATCCTAAAGCATGTCTCTTATTTTCCATTGGCATATTGTACATTATGAATGAGTTATCCATTTATTACATACATAAAAACAAACAAAACCACAATATATTCTGGTTAAGATAAATAAAACAATCTTTGAGAAAAATACAAGGGAAGGACAATAGTTAATAAATACACTCCAGGCCTTTATTTTTCTTAACTTAGGCTTAGTGAGGGAGAAACTCTTTTATCCTTCAATAGCATAGTGCATAAAGACTCATTTTAACCACCAACTAGTTTCAGAGCTTTCAGCTGATGCAGAGCTGTCTCAGGATTTGATCTGAGAATTCCAATAGCATCTTCTGAAATGATGACAAAATATTTACATTCCACTGAGTTGTGAAACACATTCCATGTTCTAGTTCATGTCTCCATTCATTAGCTGAACTAAAAAAGGGTGTCCTATAAGAAAATAGGATTATTCCTTCAGGCTTGAACATGCAACAGGAAAACCAGACTTGCTAACTAAAAAGGCCATTTGTTTGAGGTGCATATAGCCCACTGAAGTCAAGGGAGTTGGGCACATATATCACTTCATAAATCTCGCCCTAAATGATTTTATTCTCCAATTATATCTCTTTTTATTCAGTGACAATTTAAAGGCATAAGGAGACACTGGAGCAAGACCCCAGAGTAGTCCTTTCTATCTAAATGCTTTAATGACTAGCCTACAGAGGTAGGCTTCTTCGTGTTTGCTCTCTCTCTTCTGGGCCCATGAAACTTGCATCCCTTCAATACAATGGCTCAGGTTCAACTGCAGAGGTAATGTTTGATTGGGCCCCTCCAGATGTGCAGGTAAAGGTGCAATGGAAGCTGATGTGCAATCCACCCAGTCATACTTCTTGCCATGCCACACTGCATCGCAACCCTGAGCTCCCCCTGAAGCAGCAAGTAGCAACCTCCCATGGCTGGGACCCCCCTCAGCTGCAGACTCCCAGCCACAAGGGTACCTGTAGTGCCCTGTAGCTAGGAGCCCGCATCATCTAATGGGACTCCCAGATGCAGGGATGCTTGGAGTGCCCCTATGGTTGTGAACCACTTCTGCTGCAGGCTCTCAGGTTTGTGGGCACACATGAACTCCCAGTTGGGAGCTCTCAGCAGCTGACAGACCTCCTAGTCACATGCTCAGTTCAGTTCATGTCAGCCACAGTTCAGCACAATAAGAACTAGCCACAAAGTTATTACACATATTTTATGCAGTGGCGAGAGCACTGGTGCACCTGCTGACAGGCAGCATTGCCCACTTAAGCAATGGGCAGGGGCAGCAGGCGGGAGTGCTGGTGAAGCTGGCGCTCCCCCCTGAGAGTGCCAGCTGGGGAGTGGAGGCACAAGGAGAAGCACCAATGGCACTTCTGGGCATATCCTTGGCCATTCTGAGTGTGCCACTGTCACTTCTGGGCCAGCGCACATGACTGGCAAAGGGGGCCCCTCACTCCTGGGTCAGCACAACTGGCCTGAAGGGGCAAGTGTCCAGTCACCCATGGTTTTATGGAATCACTTTGTGGCTTATTCCTCCTTTTATCACACCACTGATTGAACATGTGGCCTGGTCACAACTTAAGTGTAACATGTGGCAAAGGCCATCTTGTCCAGAACCTTTCATAGTCAGGGGGCTAGAGAACTTTCCAATCCATATCTTTCACTTTTCAGTAGTCCCCTCAAGCTGAAGAGGGCATAGGAACAGGTCTTCCACTTCCTTGGTAAATACTCTAATCACTACAGTCCTGTGCAAAAGGGAGACAGAATTACTAATGATGCTCTGAGTTGTGTTTTTAAATGGAAAAGGCGATGGCTGCTGTGATTTGAGCTCTTATCAATGCCACTGATATGATAGGTGGGCTCAGAGCCACTTTTTGGACTGAGCTTCTTAGAAGACTTGGATACGGTGTTGCCTACTATTATGGATCACACTGTTTCAAGGGGAAGCTCTGCTTCAGAACTCCCTAAAATGTCTCCGCCTCCCTGAAGGATCCCCTGAAGCCACCCCTGGCACAGTTTCACAGGGAAGAGTCCTCTGGCTTGACACCCTGGCTCCTCTCTGTCCCCATCTTCCCCAGTGGTCCATAGCATTCCTTGACTCAAAGAACTCCTTTGGGGTTAGCTTCTGGAAAGGGGAGTGTTTTCTTCTTCAAACGCATGGGAGGAAATTTAGATTGCCAAAGTCCCTGTAACAGGAAACCCCTAACCCCAGTCCCTGTTATTAGGAAGGCCTGAAAGTCTAGGAAACTCAGGGCCAGGAAAGGCAGCAAGGAGCAGGGGGCCAGAGGGACTAAAAAGGTTAGGCAACTAATGAGCTTGTCCTTAGGGGAGTAAGGGCAGAAGATCCAGTTATGTGACCGGAAAGAGGCTGGACTGGAGAATATAAGCCCAGGGTGGACAAAACAGTGGGTCCAGCCAGCAGGCAGACTTCATTTCCCAGCAGCCCCTGCCTGCATGGCTGGGGCCTGTCTCTATGGAGATCCCAGCCACAGCTGGTTTGCCATGGAGATTGGCCCCAGCCACAGGGTGCATGGCAGGGCAGGCCAGGCAGAGCCTCTGGGATCATGCCGTGGGGCCAGGTTGGTTGAGGCCAAGGCAAAGCCGCAATCTACAGCCTGCATGCTCTGGGCTGTGGTGTGGAGGCAGTGGATCATGGCTCTGCCCTGGCTTGGGACTACACTGTCACTACTGCAAGTTGCTAGGGCAGAGCAATGATCCACTGCCTTCGAGCTCCTTTGTGGAGTGTACAAGCTGCAGATCATGGCTCTGCCCTGGCCATGACCAAGCTGCCCCCACAGCAAGATCCCAGTAGATCCAAAGCAACCCCCTGCTCTGCCCTGCCATGTGCCCTGCCAGTGAGGCTGGGGCTGGTCTCCATGGCAACCCCATCTTTGTGCTATCAAAGCACAGCTGTGGCTGAGGTCTCTATGGAGACTGGCCCCAGCCATACAGGCATGGTCTGCTGGGAAATGAAGTCCACTACCAGCTGGATCTGGCCCAGGGGGCCAGATTTTACCTGCCTCTGATATAAGCCCAGTCTCTTGAGTAAGCAAAGGCAGTAGCCCCTGCATGCAGTAGAGAAAGGTGCTCCTTGGAGAGAAAGTCTGCTGAAAACAAAGTAAGGCACCGCAGTTCCCCAGAGGAGCTGGAGCTGGAAGTTAGGTGGCCCTAGTGGAGGCAAGGCCTGCAGGCAACATTTACCCTGAGGGAGGGAGACTAGATGAACGAGCAGCTTGTGTTTTAGTTCCATTTTTTTTTTTAAACTTGAGACCAGATGACTGGGTTGTAGCTATAGGGATGGAGGAGGTCACGGGCCTGCGTGCACTCCCCTGTTCTAGGTGCCAGAAGTGAGCCCGAAGCCAGAGGGGAAGAGACAAGTGTAGTGAAGCTGGACCCCAGAAGGGGCTGTCATCAAGGCAGGGCTGATAGGCAGAAGCTGAAGTCTTAATCAGTGGGCCAAAGCAGGGGGTGCAGCCAAAGGAAATGGATCCAAGGATGTGACAGCTGAAGCCCCAACAAGCCCTCAGAAGCCTATGGGAACACTCCCTTAAAAAGGAAGTGCTGAGGAAGAGCAAAGATTATAGATAGGGACTGGCCTGGACATGCAGACAAGGCTGACTGCAAGGTTAATCCTGGCCCAAGGGACCTCTCCCCCAACAACAAACAAACAACATCAAGGTTGTGGCAGACGACAGACAGGAGGTGAGGTGGGACCAGGAAAAAGCCAACTGGCAGGGCAGGCCACAAGGGGGACCAGATGCCACGGTGGCTGCTCCCACCATCTCCACCCCTGGGTCTACATTCCCAAAAAGCACAGCAAACTGCTCAGCTCCAAACAAACATTCTTTATTATACTATTGAAGTTCCCTCTGTCTTTCCTCAGACTCTTTTGTCCTCCCTGAAGAATTTCTTTCTCTCTACTCTGTTCTTCCTAGGACTATTCCCTCCTCTTCCCCCCACTCTCTGTCCTCCCTAAAACCATTCTTTCTCTTGTCAACTCTCTCAGCCTCTTTTCTCTCAATCACGATCAGCCAAGGCTGTGTCACACTTTACGTTTAGAATGTATTTTATTTAGATCATAGTAAGGATAACTACAAATGAAAAAGTTTTCTGTGCAGTCACATAATAATGGTACTATGATCTAAATAAAACATGTCCTAGGCACTGGAGCCATTGAAAACTGGTGCATTATGGGGCAGAGACTAACAGCTGTTTGTCAGTCCCAGCCCCTCCACCACATCAGAGTCTCCCAGTTGTATTACCTCTGTGGAGCAGTTGGACATTAGCTTCAATATGTGTTAGATAAAATGATCTGGAGATACTTTGCTGCCCTTGCTGGAAAAGTCCAAACTTTGCTTTGCTACAACGGCACTTAGTGTGTTTTACTGTTTGAATGCTCAGGCTCTAGTATTTTAAATGCAGTTAACAAACCCTAAGTATAACGTATGATTTGAAATAGAACTCTTACCAAATAATAGTAGTCAAGGATTTACATTCGCCCAATAAAATTAAACATAAATGTCATGAGGAATCAATTAAGGTGTACTCTCTGTGGCTTGATACTAGGGCTATGCGAAGCTTTGGTCCCTGATTCAATTCAGCCTTATTTGGTGACTGAATCTCCAAATCCAAATCGAATCAGGAAATGCTTTAAACTCTTTGAATTGAACTGGAACCCTCCGAATTGATTTGGAAAGATTCGGTGATTTGGACAAAGACCAGCTTTAAATATTTTTTCTACATACCTCAAGGTACCAGGTGACTTGTGAATGCTGCAATGGTGGGGCAGATGGCGCATCCCACAGGAGTGCAGGGTAGTCCCCAGCGTGCTCAGCAGCAGACCCAGAAGTGGACCAGAAGCACTTCCAGTCCACTTCCAGGTCCACTGGGGGTGTGCAGGGGGGAACCCTGCACCCTCCTGGCTCAGTGACTGGTGCCTCCTGGGTCTGGGGGGGCACCGGGGTTCCCCTGCAGCCAATCGCCAAGCTGAGAGGGCACAGGGGAACCCCCTGTGTGCTCCCTGGCGGAACTGGAATTGGACTGGAAGTACTTCTGGTCCACTTCTGGGTTCACTGCCAAGCACATGGGCCCCCCGTGGTCCTGGGAGATGCTCCATCTGCCTGCCCCAGAATTGCAGCATTCATGAGCCACACCTGGTACCTTGAGGTATATAGAGAAAACATTTAAAGCTGTGTCTATAGCGAAATCATTGATTCTCCAAATCAGCATCTTTAGATTCGGATTCAATCAAATCAAATCAAGGACAGTGATCCGAATCAATGAACTGAATCGCTATCCCCAATTCAGGCTGAATCTGAATCCAAATTGAATACAGTCTGTTTGTCACATGCCTACTTGATATCAGATCCTGACTGCCATCTTCCTCTGGGGTGAAAAGGGCATAAAGATGCCTGTTTATGCTTATTTACAGGAATTATTTACAGCAAAATATGTTCATGCTGAGCCCCCCCTCCCCCAAGAATGCTTCCCACTAAAAATGCAGACTAGAAAGCATACCACAGCCTCTTTGGTCACAGCTACTTTCTGGATTCAAATGAGCTTAAAGAGGGGTGTTCTTTAAGCTCTCAGAAGGTAGAAATGCAGATACCTATACTTTGAGCTTAAAAAGGGAAGCACAAAATGAGTTTTGATTGCTCCAGAGTTAGGTAATCGCTGATCTCGGATTATTGACCCTCAGCTTCGGACTTACTGACCTAAAGGATGCTTAAGATGCCAAGTCCTTGTTTGGCTCCTTGAACTTCGATGCATTTATATCACATGACCCTGCATTTATCTCATCGTAAAACAAAAAGGAAACCTGCTCTGCTATCTGGAGACAAAATTCCTAGTTAAATGGTTTCTATTCCCACAGGGTAATCCATGAAGCATATCTTCCTCTTTACTTTTTAAATGGCATCAATAGCCTGACATGTCAAATGATGTGTTAATTGTACTATCTTCGAGCACATCTGTTTTTGTACAAATCCAATGAAATGTAACCTGGAAATCAAAGTTTGCCAGTATGAATGGGAAAATGGAGCCATACCAAACTGCCTAGTGACATATAGCAGCCTCTTAATGTAGAAGCAACAGTACAGCTGTTACTGTTTCCAGTTATCCTATTCATGTAACTATAACATAATTAAGAAGGGGAGGAAGAGATCCTTTAAATAGTCCTCTGGGTTTCTCCTAAATTATAGACAATATGAGTCTCATAATGAGACACAAAATGAGTCTTGGGTCTCATTTTTGTTGCTAATTGTCTCAGCAGCAAAGTCTGCAAAACACACATTGTGAAGAACACTTCCAAAAGTTACAGCTCTGTGTCTTCCTGGGAACAACTCATAAGAAATAGAAAAGTGCATCCAATTGTACAGGATAATTCACTACACTAATATTATTCAGACTGTGCTGAAGTGAATCATTAATCTGTATAGGGTTAGCCAATGAAGCAGGAAAACTCATTGTGTGTTACTCCCACCTGCACTTCTATTTCAAAAATAAATTCATCAGTTAAGAGCTGTTCATGTAATTCAGAGAAGCATCACAGGGAAAAAATAAAGAATCAAACAATTTATATACAAGATTTCCAACAGGACCTAATTTTTCAAAACTAGGAATGGTGTCTCTAATGGGATTTACCAGAAATCTAAAAATGTTGATTGTTTATTTATTGTAATTATTTTACCAGTTACTGTTTATTCTAGTACACCAATCATGTAAACTGTAATGTATGCAGGACATTCAACATGAGTCAAAAGAGAAAATAACCTGGTCAAAAGTTTGTATTGTTATAAGGCAAGTTAAACTTTGCTGAAGCCCCTAGATTTAACATGTACCTTCTATTTCACATAGCTGTAAGGGATAGGTAAGCACATGCTTCTGCTCAAAACAAAAGCAAATGCAAGGCTCTTGAGGAATATAAATGCATATGGACATCAGGCGTGTATTATTTGCAAATGGGTGGATGAAATGAGGGTGAAAAATGAAAGAGACGATTCACATTGGCGTGTGACCCTGGGTGGAGCCTTAGAAGTGAGCTTCAGCAGTGAGTCAAGGGAAAGGAAAGCATTTCTGGTTGTTTGACTCATTCTAAACCTAAAAAAAAAGGTAAATTTGTTCATTGTAATTCTGTTTATTGACAAGCATCTACAAGAATGTCGAAAGAAATTAAATTCAATTGACAGTTTTTCCTGACTGGAGTAACCTGAGATCATGAATTTTGGCCAGTCATTTGGGTCAAAGAGGTAATACTTCACTGAAGCTCATGAGATTTCTAAACATGATTGAGTGCCATGCTCCTAACAGGACTTCAACTTGGAGGTTCCTGGCTAGAGGGTTTTGCCCCTCTGCTCAGGGTCAGACCGATCACCATGTTTGGGGTTAGCAAATATTTTTACCCAATGGTCAGATTAGAACACATTGACTACCCCTTTCTGATCATGACTAAATAGCAGAGGGTGTGGCCCTTTTTCTTTGGATCGCTCAAGAGTATTTTAATAATCATTGCAGCTGCAGGACACTGGCCACTACTTTACCTGTGGCAGGTTAGGGTATTTTATCTCATGGTTGTGTTAGGGTAACTGTGTAGTTTTGCTAAGAGTCCATGGACAAGTCCATTGTCCATACATAGGATGGTTTGATAGGGATGATCCTGCCTATCCTCATGCAGGGAGTTGGACTAAGCCCCACATTTCTATGATTCTATTCTGCTGTTATGGAACCTGATTTATAGTTCATTCTTACTGCACAAAATAGTGGGGATGAACTTCAGATGAGATTTTAAAAGAAAATATTCCAATTAAGGTTTAATCCTTTTAATTGCAAAATTGCAAAGTCTTGAACTAAGTTTCAACTGAATCTTCAAATAGAAATCATGAAACTGATTTTGAGAGGTATGAACTGCCCACCCATCTCAATGAGATGTTAACTTTGGAACCTAACATTAAAAAATGGGATACCAACACTGTTAATATTTTAATGCTACTATTTTAGAGGCAACATCTACTGATGCTAGATGCAGTATGATGGATACTTTACTATCAATAGCTGTCGAAACTGGGATTGAGATGCTCAAGCCATGGTTCCTGATATGACAACCTTTCCTTCTCCCTGAGAAAAGAATCATCTTAAAATTAACTCAAATGTATTGGGATTTCAATGTGTGAGCAGTTCATATCCCGCCTCATTCTAAAACCCTGAGATGTTCCTAGTAGCAACACAACCGTTCCTAAAGCAACCCATCCCACAGAGCTAGAAAATCAGGTCTGGTAATAACAGCAGGATTATTTCTTGTCCTAAAGAAATCAAATAAGTTACCAGAACACTTGAAAAGGGAATAGTGTCCCTTTTTTAAAAAAAAAGTCCCAGATCCCTCAGCCTTTCCTCATATGGCTTACCATGTAAGACTCTGATCATATGGCTGGCTCTTCTTCGGACTCTCTCAGGCTTGTCTACATCCTTGTTAAAGTATGATGCCCAGAACTGGACACAGTACTCCAGCTGTGGTCTAACAAGTGCTAAGCAGAACAGATGAATCACTTTGATTTTCCTGGACATGCATCAATTGATGCATGCCAGAGTATTATTTGCTCTGCTGGCTGCAGCATTGCACTGCCAAGCTCATATTCATATTGTGGTCTATTATTAGCCTTAGGTCCCTTTCATTTGTGGTGCTAGTCAGTTTGGTGTTGCCAAGCCTATAGGTGTGTTGGGGGTTGTTTGTCCCAAAGTGGAGCACTTTACATTTCTCAACATTGAACTTCATCAAATTCCAACCCGCCCAACTTGCTTGCCTGGCTAGGTTCACCAGTGTCTGTAGCCTAGCTTCAAGCGTGACCACGCTTCCCATAACTTGGTGTCATCCACGAACTTGGCCAGTGATCTCTTCACCCCCCACATCCAAATCTTTAATAACAATGTTAAAAAGTACTGGACCAAAACCCAAACCCTGTGGGACACCTCTGCCCACTTCTCACCAGGAGGACACATCTATTTACTACAACTCTCTGGGTCCTATCCTGTAGCCAGTTTCTCACCCACCAGACTGTCTCAGAGTTAAGCCCACAATCCTCCAATTTTCTTGTGAGAACATCATGGGATACTGGCAAAATGGAAAAAGAGTCTTGATAGATCACTAACTCAATATGAATCTTCAGTGTGACACTGCTGCACAAAAAGCAAATGAAATGTTTGGATTGCATCAATAGAAGTATTAGGTGCAAAACAGGGGAAGTGATAGTGCCTCATTACTTGACACTGGTTAGGGTGTCATCTACAGCGCTGGGCAGTTCTGGGCTCTATACTTTAAAAAGTATGTGGAGATATTTGGGTCCAGAGGCAAGCAACAAAAATATAAAGGGCTTGAAAGATAAGTCATACAAGGAGAAGCTGAAGAAAATGAGCATTCAGAAAAGGTGATTAAGGGAGGACATTATAGCATTCTTCAAATATCTGAAGGCCTGTCACAAAGAAAAGGGAGAATTATTTTCTCTCTTACTGCTGAGATCAGGACACAGAACAATGACTTGAAGTTGCAGCAAAATAAGTTTAGACTTGATATCAGGAAAAACTTCTTCATTCTTATCACAATGAGACAATGGAATGGACTACCTAGGGAAGTTGTATAATTTCTATCACTGGAAGTGTTAAAGATGAGGTTAGATAGGTATTGGTATGGGATGATTTGTTATGGGTATGCTATGGTATGGTTATTTCCCTTGCTTCTAGGCTTTGCTTATGGGGCCAGGAAGGATTTTTTTCCTCTCCTATTGCTACACTTCAGAGGGCTTTTCTGCCTCCCTCTGTAGCAAGTAGCATGGCTGTCTTGGACATATTGAACACATTTTTTCTTCTGTTTCTCTAAACCAATAATGGTGAGTTCCAGGGTGGGTAATGAATAGACAACAGATAATTCTAGATATACCTGGTTCAATGCTCATCCACTTCTGCCACTGTTGGAGACAGAATGCCGGGCACGATGGACCATTGGTCTGACTGCATAAGGTATTTCTTATGTTATTAGAGCCAAAAAAGAGACTAAATCTAACCATTACTACGTGAAGGAACTTTCTTATAAGTTCATCGGGCAGCAGTTTACATTTGTGAAAACCACAATCCTGTACTCAATTCTCTTTCCACTCCGCAGGCAGTCATTTGTCAGTTCAAGCATGTGGTCAGAGACTGTTACAAGCATTTGAAATGATGCAGCATATTTATTTATGGCTGAAAACTTCAATCTTTTACCTCAATTTTCAAAGGAATAGCAATTTTTGAATGATAAGGAGCTGTCCTCCCATAAGAGCTATATTTCAGAACCATAAAGTCCAATGCAGAGGTGGAAAAGCCTGTTTTAAGAGCAGCACAATTTTGAAGTGCCCTCAAGCAATGGTGCAGCATATTTAGTACTTTGTCAAGACAGACAGTTACATCAGTTTCAAACATGCTTGCACAGTCAGAGGGACTGTAACTGAAAATGCTGGCATGGGGCCGCGGGGAAAGATGGTTATTAGGAATCAACTAATACCAATTTAGAGAACTGAGCAGCTTCCTACCAAACTGTAGTTTGCCATCTGATGACAGTGTCTACCCTGTTCATCTGAGCTGCTTCCAACTGAAATGTTGCTACCAGATGGGGAGCCTGGGCTTAAAGCTTTGTATGACTGATTTAAAGGTAGTTATCTCATAATGATTGCACTGGTTACTACTAGTCAGGGTGGGAGCATCTGCCTTATAAAATTCTACTAAAGGAAAGTGTGACTAAGTATACGATGACAGTGGGAGAGAGGGAACGTTAAAAAAATCTGAAAAATCTTTAAGAACATTGGCTCCTCTAAAACAACTAATTTTCCCCATTAGATATCTTACTTATCTACTACTAACAGGAGAATAAAGATTCACTCCTACCGCTCAATACTATTCAACGGATACAATCAACAGCCACATCTTTAGGAAGTGCCACAAAGAAGAAAACAAAAAATACCTCTTTTTCTAACTCCCTTTACATATTACTGCCAGGTTGACCAAAGACCCTAGAAAAATATTTTGCCCTGCTTAAGAAAAACAAATCCTTTTGTGAAGTTCAGGAAAATTAATAATTTGATTTGTGTCACTTATAACAAAAAAATCACTGTATAGAATGTCAAAGAATTGCAAAACTGGGCCTGCTACTCTAGCTGTCCAGCTGTTGAGTACCTTAGAGGATACATCAAGCTTAGTGAAAGGCATCCTGCCTGCAAAGTTTTTGGCAGTCTCATTTTTATCTTTTGCAGTTCTCTCCACTTTCTGCACCTGCTGCTCAATTGTGGGGCTGTATAAGGGAAATTTTACTTTCTATGGACAACACTTGTGCTTTGTCTTCAGCCATAAAGTGCCAAAGTCCAGGGTCAAAGTTAGTCCTTACCTCTCTCCTTCACATTCACACAGTGGGGGAGGCAACTTTATGTTTCTTCATTTCCAGACTCTGCCATTTCAACTCAGGGAGAACTAGTGGTGGTGAACAAGGAATGAGAGCACCAACCAACTTCTAATCTTCCTTTTTCAGTGTCTGATTAAGTCCTAGGGATGCGGCAAGGAAGAGGAGTTGACAGAACAGTTCTATTTAGTTCTGAGACGCCTCCACATTCAGCACTTTTAGGAACAGGAGGCTGGAATTATTTCTTTTTTTTCAACCCTGCTCTTATGAAAGGTGGCAGTAAGCAAAGAGTGCTAGGGCTGGGATCAATCCAGTGCCATTAAGAAAAACAGGAGTTTCAGTTTCTACTGTTTTTTGGTTGTTTTTTTTTCAATTTGCTTAATGACTTTTCCACTGCTCACCGCCCCTATTTCATCCCAAAATGACTTATGCATTCTTTATGCTTGAAAAGTCAGCAATGATGGCAGAAGTTCCACAGGTGCCATTTAAAAAATCCATGCCTCCCAGTGTCCTACACACATGACATTTATGATTTACCTGAGCAGATTCGAAACCCAGCTGCCTGGGTCCAATGTTAACAATGAGTTAATTGTCCACCTCAGCAGGGAGACCCCTAGGGCACATATGCCATATGTTGATTTTAAGGCACCATATAAATCAGCCACAAAGATGTTACATGTACTCATTTTACAGCAACATATAGGCTGAATATGTGACATGTTATGATGTGATTAACATGCCTGGGACTCAGTGCAACCTCAGCAGTAACACCCTTGGGGTATAAGCAATGTTAGGACCAGTCCCAGAACCTGTACGTTCTGCCATGCACGCCTGGCATGGCACGATGTGTGGTTTTTGGAACGGGGCCTAAAACTCCTCAGACTCTAATCATGCAATTATATTAATGTCTGCCAGGGGCTGGACCACCTACAATGAAGACTTGCAAAGTCTTCAGACTTATAGTCTGAATGCCAATAACTACTCAAAAATAATTGGCTGCAATAATTTTTCTGAAATAAAAATATGTTTTATTGCCATGTTAGGAAAATTAATTGAAAAAAAATTAAGCTATTTTCATCAGATCTGGATATTATATAGAATAAGCTATCTTTATCACAAGAGCTTCATTTTCTCATGGACACTTTAAGATTTGCTTTAGGCACAGGATTAAACAGTTTATGAATGCAAAGCCTAAAGACTTTATTCATTTTTATGGTTTCCCTATTTTTCTATTCAGTGAGAAAGTGTACATGAATAGTATACAAACAAATGCTTATTTTTAATCTGACGTGACATCCATCTGTTACCCACTCTGTAGAGGAGGATACAACACATGTCTGTGAAACTGATGTACCAGCGAGCAGAAAGCAGCCTTAGTATAACTGACATTTTAAAATCTTTATCTCTCCCTACTGAAATCTCAGTGAACTTCTGCTTACAGTATTCTAGTGAAAATCAGTTTTCAAATACACATGTACTACCAGTCTTTGCAATGTGGAGTCTTAAAAGATAGTCTTGCCCCAAAGGACATATTTTTTTCCTTGTGTCTGCATGTGTAGAACAGCTGGAGTATCTAGCACGAGGGGCCCCTATCCCTGACTGGGGTCCTCTTGGAGTTTTTTATTGGAAATAAATAATAATTAGACAGGATATATGCTGACTAAAAGAAGAAGTGTCCCAAACCTTCAAATAATCTCCAATCAAAACAAAGTGGAGGCTTTTTATAAACTTAAAAAATGTTTTGTTAAAGTTCATTTATAGGATTGTTTCCTCTCCTGTTTGTTTTCTTTAATTCGCCTTTCATTCTGTACTTCCTTTCTTCAGCTGGGTTTGGAAGTTAAACTAATATAAAAGGGTAAAATGGCAGTGTCACTGACCTGCCTGATGCAAGAAAGCACTGGAAATTGAAATAAAGTAATGAGGATCCCAGACTGGCTTTCAGCGCAAAGAAGTTTATGTACGTTCTGCTAAGCTTCAGAACTTGTTTGTGCTTGTCTGAACCAAATATTTTGGAAATACTTTGAGGACCATTTCAGACAGTATATGTGGCTCAGCTGGAACCATGACAAAAGTAGGGTAAAGTGACTTTCATCTGAAAGTTATTAAAAGAAATTTCCCAACTTCTTCTTACAAGTATAATTTCCTTAGAAGCAATGAGAATATGTAATATTTCAAGATCAGGAATGAAGACACAGCTGCCTCTTGGTAATAAAACTGTGCATACCATGCATCACATACACTCCATGGACCAAGCCTCTACTTTTAATCATACTTTATGGTTGCAAGAAATGCAATAAATATCCTCATTAAGTATGTTCAGTGACTAAGGATGTTTCATATCAAAAAGAAAAAGGTTTGCATTAATGAATGTCTTTTCTGGCTATTTTAACTGAATCACTGAGAAGTGAGTCCCTAAGCACTTTTACAG
Organism: Crocodylus siamensis; assembly: GCF_052110815.1. NCBI lineage: Eukaryota > Metazoa > Chordata > Crocodylia > Crocodylidae > Crocodylus > Crocodylus siamensis. The sequence goes on along the minus strand of NC_143395.1, from coordinate 100,841,528 downwards.
AGCACTTATTCAGCTGCATATGGGCTTAACTGAGCAAAAAAGGAGAATATCACTGCCACCAATAAACGAATTCTCCACATTTTAAAAGGAAAAAAAATGAACATACATTAATTTCTCACTATGAAACAACGCACACCATGATTTTGCCAGGTTTCAGCATAACATTTATTTTATTACGGCCACAATATCTCCACAGAGTAGTCTTAGATGTGCTAGCAAGCCAAGAATACTTACTGCAGCAGCTACAGTGGTCTGGTCAAGGCCAGACTCAAACATGTAAGCCATATTTCATCTTACAATCACTGTATTTATTGGTATTTTGAATAAGTATTTACCACCCAAAGTCAGCTAATATAAAAGCACACAATAACACACACAAGCCCATTTCAGTAAGACAGTTGGCTTATTGGCCAAATCCTGCAAACTGCTGAGTGCCTCTGGCAGGGTGCTGGGCACTCTCAGGTCCCATTAAGTGCTAGTAACAGAACTGGGTTCTGCACTTGTAAATCCAATGAACAGCAACAAAACCTTTAAATCAATCAATAAGTCTACTGATATCATCACACTTTAGTTATCAGTGACCTTCATAAGGTCCTGACTACCACAGAATCTTGCTCTCATTGTAGTTCTTAAAGCTTCAGCATAGACTTTGAGCTTTAATAACTGCTTTATGATAAATGGCTGCTGTGACAGCAACACTGCTCTACTTTATGGCCACCAGCATTCTCATGCACTAACCTAAAAAAGTAAATTTTTTAAAGGTTTGCTTTTGATTCATGGTAAACTGTGCACTTATGACATATTTCAGCAAGCAAAGGAAAATCTATCCAGGGCTCAGCTTCCTCTGATCCCCTTACCATTCTCCCAGATTCTCTGTGGACTCTGTTCAGTGCAGGACTTTCCAATAAAATATAGTAAAAAAGAGGCCTGTTCATGTCAGAATGTACCAATCTATGTGCCATTCACGATTTAGAGGCAATAACAGACTATTTCTAATGTACATCCTGAAACTATCTGCCAGCTGATAGAAAGTTACATACTGTGCCAATAACAGTCAGAATGAGAAGGGGGGAAATAATATTCATAAATATTGCAGCCATCTGGGGAAAAATAAAGCAAGTGTCTGAAATGTTTTCTCTTTCTGAATATTCTGAAGCATTTTTTATCTTTGCCAGCATGCGCTGTAATGTAAGGTTGAAAAGAAAAGCTCACTGAGAAATCCTGACATGTCACGAGGAAACAGAAGCTATGAAGCCTAGTTAAGTGATGAGTTCATTTGCCTAGTTAGTTAGCGGCACTGTCAAAATAGAGAAGATGCTACGGTTATCTTTAGAGCTGAAATGCTTCCCAGGCAATGTGGCTAGGGACAGAAATGACACATAAACCAGTGTAAGTCATCAGAAACTGGTTCAAATCTGTAACACAACAGGGCTAGGGACAGACATTACACATAAACTGGTTTAAGCGATTAGAAACTGGTTTAAACCTGTAGCAGAACACACATTCAATGCAAATAAATATGTTTGAAAATGGCTGAAACCAATTTGAGACAAACCTGGTTGAATGTAGTAGCAGACTTAACTGATTTGGCTCAAACTGGTGGGTGATCTGCAGATAGAGGGTAACTTAGAGGATAGTGACCACTAATTGTTAGAATTCACTATCTGGCAGAAGGTGGGAAAGATAACCAGTAGGGCAGAAGTGCTAGACTTCAGAAAGGCTAACTTCGATGAGCTCAGGAGATTAGTAAGCAAGACACTAAAGGTCATGAGCATTGGTGAGATGGGAGTCCAGGAAGGGTGGGCCTTCCTCAAGGGAATGGTCCTTCAGGCACAAAAGGGGACTATTCTAGTGTACATAAAGGAAGGCAAAAGAACCAAGAAATCCTCTTGGCTGAACCAGTAAAATCCAAGAAAACCTAGGAGGCAAAAGAGAGTCATGCAGACTGTGGAAGCAGGGGGTAGCCACCAAGGAGTATACCTGCTTAGCTCACACTTGAAGAGAATCAGTTAGGAAGGCCAAAGCAGAATTGGAACTCAGGCTGGCAACAAAAATTAAAGACAACAAAAAGGTCTTCTTTAGGTACATAGGGAGCAAAAAGAAGGTGCATGGCAACATAGGACCCCTACAGGACAGACTAGGGCAACTGGTAACAGATAGGAGGGACAAAGCTGAGCTCCTAAACAAGTTATATGCATCTGTATACATGAACATGGATAAAGACATATCTCCTGAAGGGGCTATAGACAGGTACAAGAGGGACTCCAACCCACCAACAGTTAATGCTGACCTAGTGAAGGGGCATTTGGAGGGGCTGGATATGTTTAAGTCAGCAGGCTCAAGGGTGCAGAAGGAATTGGCCAGTGTCATAGCAGAGCCACTGGCACAGCTGTTTGAGCACTCATGGTGCTCAGGACAGGCCCCAGAGGACTGGAAAAGGGCCAATGTGGCCCCTATTTTCAAGAAGGGGAAAAAGGATGATCCAGATAACTATAGACTGGTTATCCTTGGGAAAACCTTTGAAAAAAATTATTAAGGGTCATATTTGTGAGGGTCCAGCAGGAAAAACAATGCTGAAAGGCAACCAGCATGGCTTCATAGCAGGTAGATCCTGCCTGACTAACCTTATTTCTTTTTATGACCAGGTCACAAAATGCTTGGATGCAGGAGCTGAGGTAGATGTCATCTACCTCGATTTAAAAAAAGCCTTTGATACAGTTTCACATCCCATTCTTATAAATAAATTATATGGTTGTGACGTAGATTACTACATAGTCAGGTGGGTGGAGAATTGGCTTATGGATTGCACAAAGAGGGTGATGGTGGACAGGTCATTTTTGACCTGGAAAAATGTGGGCAGTAGAGTTCCCCAGGGTTTGGTCCCTGGACCAGTGCTGTTCAATAGGGCTGTGCAAAGCTTCTGGTGCCAATTCTATTTGGAGGAGATTCGGCCTGATTCAGCAGCCAAATCTTCAAATCTGAATCAAATCAGGAGACCAATAAAAAGGTCCAAATCAATTTGATGATTTCTGAATCAATTCAGAAAAGATTCGGATATTTGGGCAGTCCCCACATGCCACCGCAGGGAGTTGGACCCGGGCTCCATGCCAGTAAGTAGGGGGAGGGGACCATGGGGGGACCCACACCAAGCCCCATCCCCTTATTACTCCACCAGCCCCCCTGAATGGCACCTGACCCCCGCCCGCTCTCCCAGCCCCATCAATGTCTGCCTCGCCCGGCCCCAGCATACTGGTTCATTAAAAAAAAAAGAAGCCCCATACTCACCGGCTGCTACTGCAGCCACCGGGGCTTCTGGGGGCTTGTGGAAGAGCCCCCCACACAGCATGGGACAGTGGGGGGCTGTAGCGATCACCCCCTGTCTGGCAGCACCCAGTGAGCCCAGCACTTTTTTTTTTTAAGTGCCAGGATGCTGGGGCCAGGCAGGGTAGCCATTGATGGGGCTGGGAGAACTGTTGAGGAATGGGGGCTCATGACAGAGACCTCTCCCATGCAGCACGGGGCAATGGGAATCTCCCCCTCCCTCCCTGCCTGGCAGGAGCCAGTGAGTGAAGGGCTTTTCTTTTTAAAAGAGCCATGACACTAGGGCTGGGCGGAGCAGCCATTGATGGGGCTGAGAGAGTGGGTGGGGGATAGGGCCTGTTTGATTCGGAGATTTGGCCAATTCGGCAGTGGCCGAATCTCTGAATCAGAGTCATCCGAATCAGTTCAGACAGAGATTCAAATCACTGAATCAAATCACTGTTACTCAAGTCGACTGAATCTGACTCCAAAGGAAACATTAGCCACCCTGCACAGCCCTACTGTTCAATATCTTCATCAGTGACTTGGATGAGGGCAAGGAAAGCACTCTGTCCAAATTTGAGGACGACACCAAATTATGGGGCAAAGTAGACATGCTGGAGGGCAGGAAGCGGATTCAGGTGGATTTGGACAGGTTGGGAATGTGGGCAGAACAGAATAGGATGCAGTTGAACAAGTGTAAGTGCAAAGTGCTGCATCTAGGAAGAAAGGATCACCAGCATACCTAAAGGCTGGGAGGTTTCTTTCCAAGCAGCACAGCAGCAGAAAGGGATCTCAGAGTCATAGTCAACTCCAAAATGAACATGAGTCATCAATGAGATGAAGTGATAAGTAAAGCCAACTGCACTCTTTCATGCCTTAGAAGGTGCATCACAAGCCAGTCTAAGGATGTGATACTTCTCCTTTATGCAGCATTGGTAAGACTGCAGCTGGGGTACTGTGTCCAGTTCTGGGCACCACACTTCAAGAGGGATGTGGATAACCTTAAGAAGGTCCAGAGGAGGGCTACTCATATGGTTATGGGCCTACGGGTAAGATCCTATGAGGAGAGATTGAAGGACCTGAATCTCTTCACCCTCCGCAAAAGAAGGTTGTGAGGGGATCTTGTAACTGCCTACAAATGCACCGGAGTGGAGGGGGGCAGCAAGGAATAGGGGATACTCGGTCTACCAGGGCACCCCTTGCAGTTACTAGGAACAACAGCCATAAACTGATGAAGAGCAGATTTAGATTAGACATTAGAAAAAATTTCTTTATGGTAAGGGTTACCCCAAATCTGGAATGGCCTTCTAAGGGAGGTGGTGCTCTCCCCTACCTTGAAGGTCTTTAAGAGGAGACTAGACAAGTACCTAGCTCAGGTCATCTGACCCCAGCGCTCTTTCCTGCCCAGGGCAGGGGGTCAGACTCGATGACCTACTGAGGTCCCTTCCAACCCTAAAAATCTGAGAAATCTATGAAACCAGTTTATGCAATGTCTGTCCCAGACTCCTTGCTGGTTTAAGTTAAATCAGAGACCCCCAGAATCCCAGCATGCTCTCTGGGCTGGGCTCCACTCCAGAGAGCTGGGCCGACCCCTCCTCTCTGCTCCAGCAGGGAAGGGTGAGAGCCTTGGAGGGTGTCTCTCTTCCCTGTCCCCTTTAGCAGTGGCTGGCAGGCATGCTGTAGTGCCCCCTGGCTTCTGGCTTCAGCCACTGCAGGAAAGTGCCTGCATTTGCTGATTTAACAAAGAATGTCTGCCCAGTTATTAGTAAGTTTAAGCTGCGCAGCTTACATTAACCTGCAAAGAGTGAATCAATTCAGGCTCAGGCTTTTTGAATGTCTGTCTCTAGCCCAGAAGGTCAGTGTATATAAATCAATTTCAAAATGGCTCTAGAACCCTGTGGCTTCTGGCCTGAACCACTGCAGGCATGTGGCTGCCTTTCTGGAATCAAAATTGAATGCCTGTTCACTTGCTGATCAGTTCAATTGATGCAGTGCAGACTAACCTGCAAAGACTGAATCAATTTAGCCTCGGGCTTTTCGACCATCTCTACTTAGCCCTTATGTTACAGTTGAAACATTTTGCTACTCATCTATAACTATCCATCTGTGTTTGGGTTATTGGCTATCTAAGAGAGGCCCTCTTGTCTTATGCAAAACAAAACAAAATCTAAATTAAATGTTTTATTAACAATACATTATTTGCTTCTGTAAAAGTTTAAAGGCAAGAGATTAATAGCAGAATCCTTTACTCCTGATCTCATATCCTAGCTAAAATGGGGGAACTTGACTTTCAGGTCATGATGAAATAAAGTTTTTATTAGAGTGATATAAAATGGGAAAATAATTAGTTTTGTCCTGTGGCAGGAGTATATTGGGTTGATCTCTGTCATCAGAGGGCATGCATTATTTTAGATTTTGTTCACAAACATTCTCTCTTTCAAAATAAGCAAAAAAAAGCAAAGGTAAAGACAGATTACGGTTTAAGAGATATGCTTAAAACTGTACACAGGTAATGCTTAAAATGATGACTATATTGTCAAAACACAGCAGTCCTGTTTGTTCTAACACTTTTGATAGCTAGATTTCTGTGGCATATTTGCTACAAGAAGTCGACAGCAGATTTCCTTTAAGCTACTAGAAACAATTAACACAGTTATAAACTCCAGTAGTTAAGAGTCCTTGAAACACAGAGCAAAGTACAATTTGTCTCATGATATTGATTGCTGCTTTATAAGCGTCCCTTAACATTAGCAAATTACCTGCCTAACGTAGTAAAAGGAGAATCTCTGAAGGTTCAGAATTCAGATTCAATTCTGGTAAGAACCAAAAGTTCAGCTGCTTAGATGACCCTCTTACATGTGGGAAATCTGGCTTAAAATTTCATAACAAGAAGTCTGATAATTTTCTACACACAGAATAAAGTCCCACAGGTGCCTCAAATTCAGTTTCAGCATGCCTAAAAATTAAATGTCTAGCTCCAGGAAGCACTTAAAGAAACATGTGCTTGTACACATGATGATATTACCATGTACACATGATGAAAATTTCTATTTGTGTGGCTTAATGCCATCATACTTTACATGTATGTGAGTTTGGCAGGTTTTAAAGGAGTTTGCATAGTCACAAACTAAACACTACCACTTGGAATGTTGTAGCCATTAATCTGTCAACTCATGTCCCTGGTCACAGAAGAGATAGGCAGGCTCACCTGAAAAAAAGAACCGGGACCTTTGCCACTTCTGCCTTTAGTAGGTGCCTGCAGCTGGGGCCACTCATGAATGGGCTAGCTTGCCGCTAGGGCAGCGCGGGAAGGCAGCAGGCGGGTGTCTGAGTGTTCTGGCACCTGCAGAAGGTGACAGGGAGGTTGCGCAGGGCACTGGAAACCCAGGCAGGCTCAGGAAAGGGTTGGATCAGGTGCCTCTGATCTGGGACAGCACCCAGCCTGTTAGCAGACCACCTGCCTGGCCCCAGGGGGTACCAAAATTTCAGAGGGAAGGATCAAGGGTCCCTGTAGCTCAAGGACCACTCAGCCCACCAGCAGCTTGCCCTCCAGCCACAGGAAAGGCAGGCAGGCTGTGCCAGGGGAAAAAAAAAAAGATCAGGCCCCTCGCTGCTTCTTTCTTCAGCAGTTGCCTGAGGTCACCAGGGCCATTACATGTATACAGTGACAAAAAAATAAGAATCAGGCCCCACCGCTTCAATTAAAAGCTCACTGTTTTAATTTAGGGGACAAGAACACAACCCTGAAGGACTAAACCTCTGTCATGTATACAAGCGCCCAACAAAATTACGCATCTAAGCTCTTTATACATTCAGTGGAGAGACTAGGAGAGTTGGGGATGTATTCTGTGGCATCTCTAAACCAATGATGGCAGATGCCAGGAGGGTACAACAGGGGTATATATCACTCTAGATATACTCTGTTCATATGCCTTTACTTTAAAATCATCCACTTTTAGAGAGAGGACTCTAGATGGACTTTCAGTTTAATCCAGTATGGCACTTCTTGGCTAGGGACAGAAATTACAGATAAACTGGAATAACTGTTCGGAAACTGGTTCAAATCTGTAACACAACAGAAGTTCAGTGCACATAAACTGCTTTTAAAATGGCTGAAATTGGTTTAAAATAAACCTAGATAGAAGTAGTGTCATTCTTCACTGATTTAGGTTAAATCGTTTATTGAACTTTTATCCCAGATCCTTATGTTCTTATTTCAGGCACATAGCAAAGGATAACTGAGAGAACTGAACAGGGAACTAGCGAGAGGAAACCAGCAGGAAAGACTACATACAAGAAAGTGTCTGAATTCCATCTCTTTGTGAAGCTTCACAGGTGATGCTTCTTTCAGCTAAAGATCCAGACCATAGAGTGAGTTGTGGCAATAGTGCGTATCTTTATATAACAGTCTAATGGTTAGATCTCTCACCCTAAAAGCATGGGACCTGGGTTATTGGCCTTGCCACAAAAAATATTAAAACCCACATCTCATGCATGTCAGAAAAGTGGTCTAGCTACCAAACTAGAAATTACTCTGGATGGGGGTGGAGGGGCCTTTATACTTCCCATTGAAACTGGATCACTGGGAAAAAAAATAACATGAAAGAGTCAGAAGGCCAGATGTGGAAGAAGAAAGCCAAAAAGGCAGTCATTTATTGGGAACAGAAGGAAACACAATTTGGATTTGAATTAATCCCAGTTTAGTTTCTTTCTTGTTGTGGAGAGGGGGAGTGAAGGTGCTGGGTTCCATCTTTTATGTAACTTCATCTAAGTTTGTCAAATATATTTTAAGATATGCCAAGATAGGTGGCATTTTCTTTTTTATTATTGGTTCTTGTGACAGGACACTTGGGGTGCCTGCTACTTTAGAAGGCCAGGCAGTCTGCTGAGTCACAGGCAGGTGAGGTCAAGCCTAATTAGAGAGTCAGCTGACCCAGAGGCTGGCAGGTGAAGCTAAGCCTGATCAAGGGAATCATCTGATTGCAAGGGAGACCCCTAATTGGAGGAAGGCTGGACTTAGATAGGGTATAAGTCAGAGCCTGAGAGCAGGGCTGGCAGTAACACGTTGGGAGTTGGTGAAGTAACATCACCCAGCAGGAAGGCAGTAGCTCCTGAATTCCAGCAAGAAGAGTAACATCTGAAAACATCTGGAGATTTGGATAGGAACTAAAGGGATGGAGAAGGTTCCTGGGAACCCAGTATGGGGTCCACAGTCCTGAGAAGGGGGCTGAGTGCCTGGGCCTGTTGAGAGGCCAGATAAGCCCTGAGAAGAAGGCTGTGTGTGCAGGAGCTGAGTGCAAGGCTAGGCCGGCCTGGAAAGTGAGGGGCTCAGTACACAAGGGCCTAGTGAGGAACCAAAAAAGCCCTGGAAGAGGGACTGAAAGTTAGTGGGCCTATTGAGGAGCTAGGCGAGCCCTGAGAGGTGTGAGACACCTAGGGAAGGGCGTGGGTGAACCCAGTCAGTATGGCAGAGCACCCACTGAGGGGCCCGAACAAGCCCAGAGAAGGAAAGGGGGCATCAGTAAGGAAGATTTATTGGGAGCTCTGGGTAGCCCAGAGAGAGAGGGAATGATCTATGGAGGGGCTGAAAAGGGCAGACCCACAGAGAGGAGAGGACTGGTTGCTTGAGGAGTGACCCTGGGAATCTCGACAGGTTAATGCTGGGGCCAGGGCCCAGGAAAGGCCAAAGGTTGAAATAGCCTACCATGAGAGACTGCCAGAGCCCAAAGTCTGGAGTCGCAACTGGCCTGGAGAACGGGCCAAGAAGCCAAAGGTGTGAGGGAGCCACAGCCAAGAAGAAGGAGTCAAGCAGTGGGCACCCAGATGCCAAAGCCTAGTATTACGCTGTCTGAGGAAGGGGAATCAAGGACAGGGGTCCAAGAGTGAGTTGGGGCAGAGATGGATGATTCAGAGTGGAGATGGAGCCAGGGCCAGGGACCAGGTGGTTAGCAGCTCAGGAGAGGTATAGGATGACTACGGGAAGCCCAGCAAGGGACAAATAAGATCAAACAGGCTGGGAGACCAGTCCTGGGTATGATCTAAAACTGCACCCTACTGAAGCTGGTTGGTGTGGTGGGGCTGCCTGTGGTGGGACAGCCTCCATATAATGCCATGCATGCATCACTCCAAGGAAAGGGGTGGATGGGAAGCCTCAGCTCCCACTGCCTTGTGGGTAACCCAGTGGGGGGGGGAGACGAGAAGGCTAGGGGAGCAGACCCCGACAGAAAAGCACTTGGCAAGGAAGACCATGTGGACTGCATGGGTCCAGGGGCCCATGGAGGGGCCAGGCAAGAAGAAGACTGCATGGGTCCACGGGCTCAGGGAGGGGGGTCTGTGAATCACAGTGAGGCCCAGCAAGAGGGGCCTGTGGATCATACTGAGACCCAGCAAGCATAATAAGACCAGAGGAGTCCAGCAGCCCAGCAAGGGACTGGGAATAGAGTGTAGGGGCAGATGGATCTAAGGGCCTGAAGAGTATCTGGGAAAGTGGAAAGCTGGCTCCCCGCCACCTAGCCCTGCACTGAAGAACCCTTCTGACCCAGCCAAACCCTCTGCAGCACACTGAGCCAGGTTAAAGCTGGCCTGGGTTGGCAGGCTGATCCCAGGGGCCCCTTGCCAGCTGGGTCTACTCTGCCCTAGTTCAATGTGCTGCAGTCCATACATGCAAACAATGTGCCTGGGAGCAATAAACTTGGGTACAAACTGCACTGGAGTTTATTCATTTGCCTTAACAGCATGTGTAGATGCACCCACTGTGGAGCACTATGGGTTGTGATTTCCCACAGCAACTGTTCAGTTAGCCATCTTTTAATTAAAACAAAAAAATAAAAATTAACATTATACCCTATTGTTGTAACATCTCTGTCACTACTGTAGATAAAAACATCACTTCCCTTGAAAGGGAAACTCAGAAATTATTCCATAAAGTATTGGCTTAATCAATCCCAACTGCATGGTTTTGTCAAGGAGAGAAAAATTACATAAGGGATTCTATTAAATTAGAGAATCTCTAAACTAAGGCATCAGGGCTAAGTTTTCAGAATCAGCAATAGTGCCACAACTTCTAAGCAGACAGGAAGATTCAGAATTCAAGAAGTGGGTTATTTTTCTTTTAAGAGGTAAACCACTAACATAGGTGCATGTGTAAAAAAAAATTCTAGTCTCTTCTCACTTAATTTGCAGTTTACAGTTCCTACAGAATATAGCTTTGAATCAAGATGGTAAAGCAAAACGTCTTACCTCATTTTTACTAATTTCAGCAAAAGCTCTTCAAGAAAAACAGCTTTGTGCTTCTAACTATACATCTGATCCAACTGAGTCATGTTCAGCTCCCATCCTTTTGTTCTTGGACAAATACTGTCCTTAGAAAACTAAGCTACCTATTAGTTTTTATTCTGAGTGTCCTAAATTCCTATGAGGCAACAAAAGGATTGGAAAGTACTTGGCAGTTTTGAAAAATCAGATTAATGCTACTAAGATAATTTAATATGGATATAGACGCTTCAGTATAAGTATAGGTGGATCTAGAATTTTGAAATGGGAGGTGCAGATGGTGAGATGCATCATCACATATGAAGCAACATATATACTGCTTCAGTTAATTAATATAGGGACTGGGGCTATATTATTCAGTGTAAGATTGAAGCCAACATGAATATAAACTTTATTGAAATGAGTTAAAAACAATCTGCAGGGCTGTGAAATAGGAACTTCATTACCAGGAGCAGGTAACAACCACAGAATTGAAAAATAAAGTATAGTTTGACTGGTAGGACTTCAAGACCATTAAAAAGGGCAGGGTCATTAACACCTGTGGAATAAAGAGTTCAGAAGGAATCAGGTAGATTATAATGAGCCATGAAGTCAAGTGATTTCCTCAGCACTACCTGACTTGAAATGCTGCTGCTACTACCAGGCAGTTAGTTTAAACTTTGAGTAGACTATGAATAAAAGTGCACCACTGCACCCCTCCACCCCATCCTGTCCCTGAGTATAACATCCCTGTTTGAAAAATTTACCTCTGAATTTAACTAGCCACTAATATTAATAGAAGCTGCAGCAACTTTAAAAACCTATTTTTATTTACATATCTAAACTTCAGGCACCATCTGATTTGAAAACACAGCTGTCCATGTCTGAACTATATCTTTAACAAGAATGTGACCTTTCTCAATCTCTGCTGGCTGCAAACTACAAAAGTTATTCTTCACTCCAGGCCTTGTTCTGTAGCATGTGTCAGAGAACTTGAGTACTAATAGCTGAAGGCAATATCTTTTACAAGAGCCACCAGGTACATTAACTCCTGTATAGGTGTCTATAACAGGAAACCCTATTACCAGAAAATAGGCTTTAAGATTAGAACATTCTGGGCACAGCATGCTGGCAGGGCAGGGATTAAAAGCTGAGCCTGGCTGGGTAGTCAGGTGACCAGAAGGGGGTGGGCCAGAACTATAAAAACCCCTGGACTTAGTGGCATTGAGAGGGAATAGTTGAAGAGGGAGGAGGTTGTGTTTAAGAGCTCCATAGAGAGGTTTGGCAGTCTGTCTGGTTGCTGTGAGAGGGGAACTCTAGAGGAGTCTCAGAGAGGCAGTGGTAGCCCCACAAAGAGGAGGGTAACAGATGGTGGGAAGCAGAAGCACAGAGCCATGGAAAAATGTAAGCTGGTATGTGGCCTTTTTCAATTTTATTTTTACTTTTTTTGTGGTTAAAGCCCATGGGCTTACTGTTTATGTTTTTTTGGCTGGATAACTGGAGGCTTGTGGACAAGGCTTGAGGGGAGGAGGAGGAGGCCTCATTAGCACCTTGGGTGCAGTCATAAAAGGCTAAGGGGCTGCGCTAGTGAGTGCAGCTGTATAGGGCCACCATCTCAGAGCTGGGTGTAAGACTTCTAAGCTGGGCCCCAGTAGGGGAACCTTGGCTAATAGCCTGAACTAAAAGAAAGGGTAACCTTGGGTAGTAGGAGCTCAGGGACACTGCCCAGCTGTGAACTTGGGGCCTGCTAGCTCTGCATCCAGGGGACAAGCCTCCAGGCCAGAGAGCCTGGGCTCCATACTGGAAGCAAAAGAAGGGCCATGAGTCCCAACAGGATTAGGGAACTAGAGCCTCAGAGTCAAACCTTATCTGGTGGGTTTAGACTGGTAGGCCTACCTAGAGAAAGACAGCGAGGCAAGACCCATGGTGGCTGAGAGCCCCAACATAGAAGCTTCATAGTTTCATAGTTAATGATCTGCTCAGGTCCCTTCTGACCCTACCAAGTCTGACCCCCTGCCATGGCAGGAAAGAGTTCTGGGGTCAAATGACCCCAGCAAGGTGTTTGTTTAGCCTCCTCTTAAGGCCCCCAGGGTAGAAGCCAGCACCACTTCTCTTGGAAGTTGGTTCCAGATCCTAGCCGCCCTGACCGTGAAGTAGCACTTCCTGATATCTAGCCTGAATCTACCGTCTGCCAGCTTGTGACCATTATTCCTAGTCACTCCTGGTAGCACTTGGGGGAACAGGGACTCCCCCAGTGCCTGCTGGTCCCCCTTGACTAGTTTATAAATGGCCACTAGATCCCTTCAGCCTTCTCTTGTGGAGGCTGAACAGGTTCAGGTCCCTTAGCCTCTCATTGTAGGGCCTGCCCTGCTGCCCCCTGATCATGGAGAGGGTCCAGACGAGGGCCACTCGCATGTTGTCCACATCCCTCCTGAAGCGTGGCGCCCAGAACTGGACACAGTACTCCAGTTGCGGCCTGACCAGTGTCGCATAGAAGGGGAGGATCACCTCCTTGGACCAGCTTGAGATGCATCTGTAGATGCATAACAAGGTGTGGTTGGCCTTCCTGACCGTGTCCCCACACTGTTGGCCCATGTTCATTTTGGCATCAATAATGACTCCAAGATCCTTTTCTGCCTCTGCACTGATGAGAAGGGAGTTCCCTAGCCTGTAGGTATGCTGCTGGTTCTCCCTCCCCCCCCAAGGTGCAGCATCTTGCACTTGTCAGTGTTGAAACCCATCCTGTTCTCATCCACGCACCCCTGTAACTTGTCTAGGTCCAATTGCAGCCTATTCCTCCCTTCAGGCATGCCCACTTCCTCCCACATCTTAGTGTCGTCTGCAAATTTGAACAGGGTGCTTTTTACCCCCTTGTCCAAGTCTCTGATGAAGATGTTGAACAGTGCAGGCTCAAGGATTTTGTGACCTGGTCATAGAAGGCCATCAGGTTGGTCTGACAGGACCTGCCTCTAATGAACCCATGTTGGCTGCCCCTAAGCATAATCTCCCCTGCTGGCCCCTTGCACACATGCACCAGGATAATTTTCTCAAAAAGCTTACCCAGGATCAAGGTAAGACTAACTGGCCTATAGTTTCCTGGGTCCTCCTCCCTCCCTTTTTTGAAAATGGGAACCACATTGGCCCTTTTCCAGTCCTCTGGCACTATACCAGAGCACCGTGAGTGCTCATACAGCCATGCCAGGGGTCTGCAATGACCTCAGCTAATTCCCTCAGCACTCTGGTGTGGAGATCGTCAGGACCAGCTGATTTAAATGCATCCAGTCCCTCCAGAAGTTCCCTGACTATGTCTTCACTCACCCTAAGCCTGGGTGCGCTTCCCCTGGGGCCCACAGGGGTCCTGCTGCAGGGGGTGACCTGGTCTCTGCTCAGAAAAAATGGAGGCAAAGAAATTGTTAAATAGGTTAGCTTTGTCATCTGGTGCAATGACCAGATTTCCTAAAGTGTCTTGCAGAGGCCCCACTTTACCCAGTACTTCCTTTTTACCCTCTATGGATTTAAAAAAGGACTTTTTGTTGTCCTTGATCTGGGTAGCTAGTTCCAATTCCATCTCCGCCTTGACCTTCCTGACCGCCCCCTTACAGCCCTGAGCAACCAAGGTATAGTCCTCCCTGGTGATGGCCCCTCCCTTCCATTGGGTGTATGCCTCCTTTTTAGCTAGGAGATATTCCCGTATGCTTTTGGTGAGCCATGGGGGCTTTCGTGATCCTCTTGCACCCTTTGATCTGTGTTGGAACAGGCAGTCTCCTGCTTGTAAGAACATCTAAATAATATTTACATCAAGGCATGGCAGATGAATGAAAGTGGGATATGAAATGAAAGATAGAAGGGAAACATTAAGGGACTTCAAGGGCACCCCTTATAGGCTGCAGATAGCAAATAAGAAAAAAATGCCACTGGGGAGGACAACCTGTTAGTGTCCTACCCATCTGCGAAAAGCATGGACCAGCAATACAGTATTAGGTCATCAGGGAAAACCTTTTAAATACATTCTGTGTATTAGCATTAAAACTTAACTTAGCTGAACAGATTTTTTTACATGTATTCATAGTCATAATTTTGGCCCCAAATGTTGTGAACAGCCCTCCTCTCAGATATATTTTTTTAAAGTGTTCAGCTGGAGACTCATAAACAAGTCTACAGAACACAAACCTAGATGCCCAAGCTTTAAAAAAAAATGCAGAGTGAAGACAAAGCACGGAACCAAAACGATGAAACGTCTTACTACTTGCATGTGGAATCCATAACACAGCTGTGAAAAATTACTTTCAGGAGTGTATCATATCCTATTTCTACTGGTCAGAACTATCCTTGGCATAAGAGCAGTAACCAAAAAAGGATGAGGGGTTTTTTTTGTTTGTTTTTTTTTAATATTTATTTCCATGCATCTCTCAATAGCAAACATATTTTTACTTCATTGTGGTTTTGCAAAAATAATAATAAAAAAAAAAAGCTTTGATTTTTATCCTGACTTCCTTTCCCTTCACTGAGAAAGGAAAAAGCTCCTCTGAGCAACTTTTTCCACAGACTGCTGCACTCAGTTTTTAGGCTACTAATATGAGTTTTATTGTGTTCTTTTCATGTTGCTACCCAAATTTCTCGGTTAACTTTGTCACAGTTGCCTAGTTCCAGCTTGTCCTCAGTACATGGCATCTTATACATAAATCGCAGAGGAGCCAAACAAAAACAATTCTCTTCTAAGTGCTGTCTTTGTTAATATAAGGAAGAGCTGAACATCCTTTTTGCTGTTTTGCTCATGAGCAAAACAACTGTTCTTTTCTTTTTCTTTTCTTTTTTTTTTATAAAGAACCAATAGGAATGCAGATCAAAATACTCACTGCAAATTATATTTGGTGAGCATGACATAATAAAATAATGAATTCACCATACACATCCATGCAACTGCTGTGTGCATTTCATGACTGGGAATGGGCAAACTGCATCAAATGAAAAAACACGTCCCACTCTCACTCTTGTCTACTCCGTTCTTCTCTGTAAATGTACATACATGCCACTGTTCAAAGTATTAGATGCACCATTCAAATAGCAAAGTCCCTTCCTCTGAAAGCTTACACGCTAAAAATCACTAAACCTCAAATACAATTCTGAGCTCTACAAAGATAAGTGTTACTATGATGATCTCCATCTGGAATTGCAGAGCAGGATTTTTCAGGTGGAGGACACAGAAGGTGATCAAGGAATGTAATTCATTACCCTTGCTCATTGTTAAATCCAAAATTGTATCTATTTTTTCAAATTTTAGAAGTTCAAGTGACTCTTTTTTCTTTCTGTGACCAGACTTGGGAGATATGGTCGTCAGCCCTTCCAAGTACCAAGACTCTCTCTGAACGTAACAGCTTCCACATTTCTCCTTGTTAATTTTTCAGGACAGTTGCCATATAGCAAGAGGAGGTGGGGAAGGAGGCAAACTTTCTAGCCGGCATGTCACAAATTAGTCCTGTAGCCTTCCTGGGTGCCACTCCAATCTCCTTCGTCTGCCCAATCTGCCACTCTGCTTTTTGCTCCCTGCTGATCTCCTGCTCTGCTTTCTACCCTGTGCCCCTTGCCTCATCTCCTACTCTGCTTTCTGCTTCCTGCCCTATCTGTTGATGTCCTGCCTGTCCCCTCCCTGATATGCTGTGTGCCACACATGGAGGCTGCCATAGGCTGGCCACCCCTGCCCTGGAGTGAAACCCTATGAGAATTTACAATGGCAGCAGATCTCTATTAAGGTCCAAATATGTTCCCTTTTCTCTATTCTTTTAACTAACTTTCCTCAGGATGTATCTGTCCCTCAAGGAAATGTCTTGTCTCACTGCACCTGAATCGCCTGTATAGCTTGGGTGCACAAGCTATGCCTTATTATTAAAGCCAAATCCCTAGTGACAACTAATAACAACAGACACAGGAGAATTATCAATACCTGTTCCAAATGGTGAATTTTTGCAGAGTATAATGCTCAAAACAAATCAAAGGATGACTGTGTCTGACATCCAATTCAGTTTCACAAGGTAGAGCACTGTTACTACTACTGAACTCTAGGTGACCTTAATTTATTAAACCTGTCAACTGAATAGTCCACAAAGAATGGAGTTACACCAATGAAATTTAATGGCATTAGTATTTTGATCTGCGATTGAAGCTAAATAAATTTTAAACTAATTATAGGAAAAGCAATTTAATATACTGATGATAATTAGTTGTATTTATCTGTTATTTATATTTTTGAACATTTTCTAAATACTCTCTAAATATGAATACTACCTCAAAACTTTATTGTGAAGTAAATAAATGATGATGTTGTAATCATTTCAGCAATGGATAAACTTTTAGATTGAAGTTATCAGACTACAAGTTCCCCCAGGAAATCAGTACATCTGAAAGAAGAACTCTGAAGTCCTAATTCCTGGGGTGTGTTTTAACCGCAAGACGTTATTCTGGAAAATCTTACCCAGAGTCTCAAATTGATGTCTTTCTAAGTGTAAATGATAATTTTCTGCTGCTTCTAAAACTAAAGATGCATCTCTTCTGCAAATAGCTTATTAGTTATGACTAACTATGGCACGTCATTACTTTATTATGCAGTACAATCAAAACGGAAAAATAATTTGACTGCCCCAAAAGGTCTTGATTTCTTTAATGAAGAAAATAGCAATTATTTTCCTGTTTGTTTTCCATAAAATTAGTATTTGCTAAAAGCACTCCATATGCAGTCATAATTATCACTAATAACACACACTAATGCATTTCTGCAATTTATAATCCATTACTTGTAGAAATACAAATAACAAATCTGTTTAACAAAAGAAGTTAAGCATTTTTAACACTTAGCATAAGTATCCATCAGTAAAAACAACACAATTATTAAAATCTCATGTTTGCCAACAAAAATCTTTTAAATGATGCCTCAAAGGTGTCTTTTGACCTTCACCTGTTGATGGAGATGCTTATCTGGTATCCTAACTTGAGCAAACATTTAAAGTTTTACTGAATACTCTAATAAAACCTACAGCTCAGTATGCATGCACAAATGTTTCTATTACGGAAGTATAATAGATATTTTAAAGCCAAGCATGTTACTGTATATGGTACTGTGCTGCTGAACAATGTATCCCCTATGCTGTGCAAGGTTGGAAATGTGTATAAAGTCCTTCCTCAACTGCAGGGGCTGCTCATTTTGCTGGGGGCAACACTGGCTCTATGGGATTGGATAGGGAATGAAAGGATAGATTATGTTCCTCCTATGCTCCAGCCAGGTTAGCTGAAGCAGCATAGAGAGATAAAATATCTATCTGATACTGGTTTAAATATACTGTATAAGAATCATAGCGCTTTTTCTGGACTAATTCTTGATTATGTATCAGCACGAGAAAAGAAGACACCATCATGCATACAATATGCCCCCAAATAAGATAGGTGCCTAGTTTTTGTTTTTGTTGTGGGGAGGGGTTGGTGTTTTCTCTATTCTGACTTTCAAAAAAGATCTTTCCTTGAAAATATACTGGTAAGTATAGTATTTTCCCAAGGGAAACACAGGCAACTGCAGCTGGGAGGCAGCAAAATATTTTAGCTGCTCTGTTAACCTCCTAGCTACAGAATATCACAGGTGCTCTTGACTGACGTGAAAATGTCCAACCCCTTTTCCTCCTCTGGCTGAGTTAGGTGGGCAGCCAGTAGCATTTGCCAGCTACAGCAGCATAAGCTTCTGCTGGGGAAAAGAACCGGAAAGTAGAGAGGTCCCTGTGCAGCACATGCAGCATTACTTCTCTTTCTCCTGGCTCTCATGCACCAGAATTTGTGGGTACTATATTTCTTTGTGTAGAATGCATACCCAAATTTCCATCAGCTGGTTTTTTGGGGTGTGAAAAGGTGTACTTCTATGCAAAAAAAAAAAATCACACTCACAGCTTAGCCCCCTAAAGCTATGGCACATTTTAATTTAAGTGTAACAAAGCAGGAGTCCCCTCAGTATGCCAGTTGAAATGTTTTGCTGTACCTAAAGAAAACCTTGAAACAAATTTGAACCACCTAATGTATATGTATGTATATGTAACTTTAGCAACAAAAGCACTTGAACTATATAATCCATACATGATCACTATAATGCTGTATACATCCACAAAAAAAAAACACTTAAGGAATAGTTTTTCTCTTTGCAAAAAAATGGCTACTGACATTAAAAGAGAAAATAATTTATCTAATTGGAATGTAGATAATGGAATTATTGGAAAAGAGATTTAAATTGAAACTGGTTGAATGAAACTGACATAAAATCCAACAATTAGGCACAGAATACCTTGGAGAGAATGAAGGACTAGGATGCAAATTTAATACACAAGGGGTGCATCTACATGAAACGCTATGTCGTTGGAGTGTCGGCAAACGTGAACCATGACACTGATGCTACTATGCAGTAGCAACAAGCTACTGCACAGTAGTGTCAGAAATGACCTGTGCGCCACCAGGACTGCGCAGTAATGGTGGTTACTGCATAGTCATTTACTCCTTGCTTTAGCTAAAGCAAGTACTAAATAACTGCTGAGTAACAACTGCACAGTTGGGGGCATATGTAGATGCACACAAGAGCTATTTATATTAATTGATCACAGCCATAAAGGAGAAAAAAAAATATTATGGAGGAGGAAGGCTTGTCAAAAGAATATTTTAAATAAAATAACTGAAGGACAAGAGCACTTTCAAAATACGCTGAAGTTAAGGATGACTCCAGGATTACGATGCCAGTAATGGAAGGGGCTCACAGACAAACTCTCTAGATACGCTCTGTTTCAAATAGGAGTAAGGAGCCAGGTCTGTAAATATTTTTCTCAAATTTTCCAACCATTGCAATACCACCAGTGTGAACATTAATGTAAAGCACAAATATTTTTACCACCAAAGCATTTGGATAGAGGTTTGTTTGTCTCTAGGAGGACAAAACCCCTAAAGAAATTTAGAACCCTGAGAATTGTTTATCTGACAGATGTGATGAACTTCAAGGTTTGGATTATATTCAATAGGGCTAGGAACTCTTAGATCTGAATATATATATATTTTCCGAGGTTTATTTTACCCAGCTTTAATTTATGAAGGGGTTTTTTTTGTTTTGTTTTGTTTGGAGGAGTTTTGACTGTTTCTGGAATAATCAGTTATAATCTTCCTTGTGGAGAGGTAACAAAGGAAAATGCAGGCATTCAAGTTCCAGGTGAAAGTCATAAAATAAGGAATCCCACCCAGTACTTAAAATAGTTTAAAACAGGACAATGGATTTTCAGCACAACAAGTCCTGAGAAAGTATTCTCTTCACAAGTCCTCTATTTGCTCAAATGAAGGAAAAGAAATATTGCCCTTCCAAACTGGAAAATGAATGGTGTTGCCCCACGCTCTTCCTTATCTTAGTTCATCCTGTACATTGCTTCGATATGTGGGGCAAGCTTAGGCAAGGTAGGAGCTTGAGGGGCCTTGGTGGCAATCTTATATGGGCATGACAAAAAGGAAAAAAGATTAGATAACCCACTAGTCTATGACTCATTTCTAAGG
The DNA here is from genome assembly GCF_052110815.1 of Crocodylus siamensis. NCBI lineage: Eukaryota > Metazoa > Chordata > Crocodylia > Crocodylidae > Crocodylus > Crocodylus siamensis. The sequence goes on along the minus strand of NC_143395.1, from coordinate 100,821,419 downwards.
TACACAGTAGAAAATGATAAAAACTTATGAGGAAAAGCTGAAAGAACTAAGGTTATTTAGCATGGAGAAAACTAAGGGGAGATTTGATAGCAGTCTTTAAGGGCATTTTTACACATGCATGCGTACAGTTGTATAAGCGGTGAAATGTGCATCAGTACTGAGGAAATGGCGGCAGGGTGCTTTTTGAACTAAAACACATTGGACCACACCACTACCATTTTCTGCAAGCTGACACACATTTCACCGCTTACACAGCTGCACGTGGCATAATGCAGTTCGCTTCAGCTCGCATGTGAAGCAGACCTGATTAATCCAGTCTGCTCCAGCGCGGCAGCTCTCCGGCGTAGTGCTGGGAAAAAAGTATGTGTATAAATGCCCCAAAAATCTTAAGGGTGATCATGGAGAGAGTGGAAATGGGCTTTTTTCTGTGGCTGTAGGGGCATTGCTAGGAGCAACTGACTGAAGCTGTAGCAGGGGAAATTTTAGGCTGGAGTTTAGGAGGAACTCTCTGACTCTGAGGGTGATCAGACACTGGAACAGGCAACCCAAAAGAAACTGTGGAATCCCCATTCTCAGAACATTTCAAGAGCTCGTTAGACGGACACTTCTCTGGAATGGTTTAGTGAGGGATGATCCTCCCTTGAGCAGGAAGCTGAACCACAGGACCTTATAAGGTCTCTTCCAGCTCTACTTTCCTGTGATCTATAAACTTGAATAAAATGATAAACTTATGTGGTACCTAACAGTTATTCTGTGTTTGCGTTGGCACAATTTAAATAAAACCATTCTTCTTCCAGCCCCCAAAATCCTTTTGCTTGCAGACCTGGCATAAACCAGCCTATTTATGAGCATCAAATAACTGTATTCTAGAAAACAGTAGCTGTCAACTGAAGAAAGACAGAAATTAATGGCACAAGATGCAACAAGAAACTTGAGACTAGTTTTGCCAAGCCTATGCAAATGCAACAGGCCTTGTTAGCTCTTCAAGTTGCCCAAGTTTAGTTTAAAAACCAACTGACACAGCTTGCAGAGTTTTCAGTAATGAGAGACAACTTGTTTAAGGGCCCTGTTAGCCAAAAAAACCACCCCCAACCCTGCAAGTACAACTATCTTTAGCAGAGATTAAGATATTTTACTTCTATATTATTGTAGCCATTAAAGTGTAGTATTTTAAACCCATGCTTTGATTCCTATTAACTTTCACCCCTTAAGACCACTTTTAACTGGATTTAACTCTATGGAACTAAACTAGGAGCTGTGACAAACACCAAATATTTCATATTTAGAAATATTAATTATATGCCTTAAAATAAATACCTAAATATGTCATTTAAAAACCAGACTTATACATTATATTAAAATGAATAGGTCACAATATGCATTGTCCATACAAATATCTCAGTATGTTATGATAAATCTGAGAAAATACTTATGAGCCAAAAACACCACCAAGAAGACAAGAAAGAAAGAACAAGAGAGGTGAGCAAATATAAGAAAAATAGATTTTGCAGAAAAAAGAAAAATTATACCTGTTTGAGATCCAATGTAATGGTCACATAATGATATTCTATCCCATTCTGGATACTAGGGCTCTGCCACCAAGTGTTCTTGCCATCAATTGCATTAGATACTGGATGCCGTTCTATTGGATTGGTAGAAATACATTTTAAACATTTTTATAATGGTAACCAATTGAGTGGCTTAGTTGTAGCATTTAGTTAACACAGCATTCATGTATATGGTTGAATATGCCCACTGGGTGAAATTCATTCTAATACTAACTGTTTGTTAAGACCCTATGAATTATCCTAATCATCCTAGGTTATAATATTTAAGAGGTCTTGTCTTGGCTTGTATGCATAGTTTGCATTGTAGTAATCATCACCTAGTAACAGCAAAGAATATTTTTCTTGCCAAATCTTTGCGATCCTATTTTGGAGAGTTATAGAGCTACAGTTTTAAAGAATATTAAAGATCTGATTCCACATCAATAGAAATTATGACTTTAACTGAGCAAGACAACATCTGTAGGGGAAAAATAAGCAGAAGTTCATTCAAACATCATCTGTATCCAACTTCTATTTCTAATATAGAAAGAATGTATTCTTCTGAAGGTATTATACATCCAAAAAATACTACCTGTTTACTGAGACAGACTTCCTAAAAATGCATTTTAATCTCTCTCTCTCTCACCACCCCCCCCAGAGTTATTAATTAATCTTAGATGTTGGGGAAGAGGAGGCTGGGATTAATCATAAATTGAAGAATATGTTGGCCTTTTATCCATTTTTTCAATCAACTACCCAGATTGATAGTCTTTCTTTCTGTAGTGGGTTTTTTTTTTTTTATCATGTTGGCAGTCTGTGGAGGACAGGAATTCTGCCTCATTAATGAAAGCCAGAATGTCTGAACATATTTAAAGATACAATTAAAGTGCTTTGTGGGAGTGAAGGAAAGCGTCAGTCTTAAAACTGAAAATGCCAGAAATTTATTTAAATATCAAATGATTCAGTGGCATTAGTGGGCATCAACATTTGTATATTACATTACTAGTGGTGGAAATGGTGATATTATTAGCATTAGCTCTATAATTTTAAACAAAACACAGAGAAAACCTTGTGCTCTAGACATTGTCAGACCTAACAGCTCTGATCATCTTTACAGCTCATGGCTTTAAAAGTGCGCTAGCAAAAATGATGTGTAAATCAAACTCAAGTTTCCTAGGTGATTCTGATAGAAGTTGTCTAATTGGAAATTTTGATATCAGTCTCCTCAGGTCAAATGTGTATTAAGGTTAGTCATGAAAAGAAAGGTTGCAAGGTGAATCAACAATTAACTGCAATCCCTATTATGAAAGTTTAATCATAATTAATTGAAAAACACTGATTAATTGCTGGCATGCATTCCATATTTAAAAAGGAAGAGAAATAATATAACATTTGTAAAAGGGATAGAACTGCAAATCTAATCCAAGGACCAACCTCACTGATTGATGACAAGGGGGATAGCTTAAAGAGTGGGTCCAAACTGTGCTCTTTAATTTGGGCTCACATGTGATTAACCACGGAGTTTGTATTCATTTCCTTCTGCAGTAATTAAGGGGAGGCATTCCAGACTCATATGTTCCAAGGGGATCATTTAAAGCCTGGTTACATTACATGGTGCTTTTATTAACAAGCTATCTCTGTTTAAATAAGGCACTTCCTAGTGCCAAATGAATGTTTTAAAAACCTTAAAATGTGAAGTGGTTGGCAATGTCAGACCAGGCATTCAAAAGCCAGGCAGATGCAGGTTAACAACAGGGTAAGATAAAAACTGGTTGTGCTTTTCATACAGAAATGGGGAAGCAGTGGCTAGGTGTCTAGTGTAGGACACGGGAAAGAGAAGATCTGAAACCTTTGATATTTGTGTGTGTGTGAATTGTTTGCAAATGGAAGAAGTTGTCTGAATTTCCAGTACATTAGTGGTTTCATATGGAAAGAAAGGATGACACAATCTCTCAAGTTTTTTAAAGTTTTTTCTAATGCTTTTGAAAAACATCAAAAAAACTTCCTGGAGGGTACATGCTGAAGAAGTGGAAACTATTATTTAAATTATGTTACCATTAAAACCAAAATGATGGCTGTGGAGACACCTGAGCTAGTCTTTCAATGAACTAAATCAGATGCCAGGCATGCTGTTTACCACTGCAGCACAGAGCTCTACATGGGCTAATTTAACTTGCTGAAAATCCACTAAGCAGCAAGGTAAAATAGCCTATGTGGAAATCCAAATATTTCAAAGTAGCCAAGCCAATGACCTACATTCTCTCCATTTACTTGCCACTCTTTTGGACATAAAATCCCAGAGCAAGAATGATCTTGGGACCTTGTTACATTGCACTTTATGCTGCTCAGCTGCTGATTAGGGTTAGGGCCTAATTACATCTTACGTAGTGAGCCACACAAATACTTATGGGTGTTAGAGCTAGCTCAAGTTTGGAGCAGTCACATATTCAGGCGAGCAGAGGCCTGGAGGACTGAAAGAGAAGAATCCCACTCTCCCCCATTTCAGACTTTCCCCCCTCCCTCCCAGGGCTCCTCCTGTTCTTCCCTACCCCCTGGGTCCCCTCAGTGGTCTCCTTGCATCTCATTGCTCCTGGGGCATTACTTACTTGTGGCTGCCTGTACTGTCTGTCCCAGGGTAGCAGGCAGGGAAACTGCAGTGCACTTCCCCAGCCACTGCAGCAGCACAGGCAGTCACAACTAAGTGGGGGAAGAGGATGGTGGGCCAGCGAGCAGGGTGCTGGATAGGCCAGGGATAGAGGCAATGGGTAGGATCAGGGTCTGTCAGGGGGTGGAGGTGGGTGGGATGTTTATGCTAGGGTGTCACCTAGAGTGGCTACACCTTAACATAACATGAGCTGGGTAGCATGGATCATAGATAATCTTGCCCTGCACTGGAATGACATAAATTTGAGCATATAATGAGTGCTTAAAACCAGCTTTAGGTGTTAATATGCAGATAGTTCAGGTGTTGAGAGCTCCAGGAGCTGCCCATAATTGCCATGTAACAAGGCCCTTAGTGCTAGCTCCAGTTTGGAGCAGTCCCACCTTAAGGCTAAAGACCTTCTCTGTCCCCCATTTGCACAACTGTGACTTGCCACTAAAGGACTGATGAGCAAGGACCTGACCAGGAGCTACAGCTGGGAATTGCCACTACAGGGCTTATGAACCAGGACAGACGTCTATCCCTGCTCTACATGGGGGCTGAGGGGGGGTGGAGGGACATGAAGCTGGGTGGTAAAGAGTTAATGGGATGGGATTAGGTAATGAAATGGAAGGTAGAAAAAATAGGGGTGGGGGAAGAGTGGTGAAGTGAAAAAAGTCAGTCACTGAAGGATGAAATAAAGTAGTAAAAAAAATAATTTAAAAAGAAATAAAGAAGTACATTCAAAGGTATAATGTTTTAGTAAATTGGGATTTGAGACTGGGGTGCAGAGACTGCTGGTCTTGCTTCCCATGGTGGTTGGGAGGTGGGAGCAATGAGGGAAGGCATTCTGAGGGGAGCTATTGCCCCTGGCCTGGTAAGGAACATCTTCCTCACGGGAACCCAATCCGGTCCCCTATTTTGTCCCATCTTCCCCTCACCCCCGCCCCTAGTTCCTGTCTGCCCTGTGACCTAGCTAGCTGGCGTGTGCTCTGAAGTCTGTTTGCACAGGATTGCACCCCTGGGGGTGGGAAGGTCTTGCTCCCAAGGGCAGAAGGGGGAATTGGCTCAGTGCCATAACTGCCCCACCAGGCAGTAGAGTTCAGGGTGTGGAACATTATCCACATAGAACAGGAGGGTGGCGGAGGAACACTGCATCCTGGGATGCGGGAGGATTGTAACTTGGGTAGCTCATCTGTCGGGAATAGCCATATATTAATAAAATACAAGCTGTGTAATGTGGATCAGACATAAACCTGCCCTGGAGTGTCTCAATTTTAAACTGCCTAAAGTGTCCTTAAAACTAGTTTCAGGTGTTAATGTGTAGATAATCCCAAGGTTAAGAGCCACCTAAAATTAATGTGTAAAAAGTCCCTAAGAAAAAACTAAAAAGAACCCTCCCACAGAAATATTTCTTCAAGACTGTATTTTAACAGAACAAAACCAAGATTGCACACATACGATGAGAAATTTTACTGTCCTGATGACAAATACGACACTGGGGGTTTCTTGCTGGTTGTCCAGGTACATGTTCAACCAGTTTGCAATACATTTCAGGTTCTTTTTCACCACAGGTAGCATTAGTTGTGATGACAGCACTAGTAGCCAAATTCAACACTGCTGGAAATAAGCCTGGAAAAAGAAATAGAAGAGAGAGAACTGAGTAAATTCGGTAGCACAACTAGAAATTTATATGCCACATATTAATTCTTAAGACAATAAAGTGAAAGACCTAATATTCAACAGCTACATATATTATAAAAGAATATGCCACCATTTGGACTCCTTTATATTTTTAAACACGTTTAAGACCTCAAATTAAGGGCTATTATTAAATGAGTCTTCCTAATTATTCTCTTCTAAAACATACATTTTAATGAGCCGCAGTGCTGTATTACTTGAAGAACAAGGTGCAAAAGTGTGTAGAAAGAATCAGCCAAGAAGTTATTTCATAATCAGTTCAAACTCTCTAGTGACTGACAGTCTGAACGTTCTTTGAATTGTATATGCAAATGAATCATCTCTTAATTTTTCTCTTTTTCTTCTCCATTATTCCCACACTCCATTTTCATCTCCACAGTAGACTGTTACCCAGCTTGTTTTGCACATGTTCATAGTTTATATTACATTACATTTTTAACCATATTGCTGTTCAGTGGAGGTTCTTATATAGTGTTCATTGCATTAGCATCTGAGCACCTTTTAGCAGCACATGCCATAAACTAATAATGTCTGTCACATGTGGTTTGTTCTCTCTCTCATTCTCTATCCAAGAAGTGTGTACAATATTATGCCTCTAATTGGGCAATTTTTAGGAGTGATTGCACTACTATATGTATTGCACCCTGCGATCCTCATTCAGTAAAGCATTTTAGCCCATGTTTAACTTTAAGCAATTACTTGAGTGCTTTGCCAGACTGCATGCAATATGATAAACCACACAACAAGCTATAAGAATTATAAGCCATAGGAGGAACAATCATTAAATCAGGCTTATTCCCCCATCTCAGCAACACTGACCAAAGCCTGTGAGCTGTGGAAAAAATGCTTCACTTGAGAAAACTGATGTGTTAGGTTGAGCTTACACATTAGCCTTTCACGCCAGAAATAAATCAGTTTTACATCCTCAAAAATATAATTTGCTCTGGCTTCAAGTTAAACAAAACCAAACAAAACACAACCAGGTGTAGCTGGTCTGAACTGAGGATATTCAATCTCAATTACTGTTGGGGGAGATTTGAAATGTGTCTTCCCCATACCTGCTTTATCTGGTTTAATCAACTAATAGCTAACTATAATGAACATAAATGTAACCAAAAAACAAGGCTTTTGCCAAGACTGGACTTGAAATTGTTGCATATTCATGAAGCTCCCTTGGTGATATAACTCTCCACCTTTTCCTTGGTGTATTGTGCTAGCTGAATTAATACAGCATCATTCAGCAGATTCCTTTTGATCTGCTAACTCTGTTCTCCTTACTGTCCCTGCAATTAACCTGTGTGCCATTTAATTTCTGAGCTTGGTGGTCATGGTACAGTTATCCTCTGACATTAAAAGTTAGCAACTCTCATGTTCACTTTAAAACCATGTTAAACACATTACTTGAGCAAGGCTCCCAATTAGGTACTAACTTGTCCAATTTGTACAGTCAGTCAATCAATAGCTGAGATTTTCATTGAATTTGCAGTTTTCTGCTCCTTTATAGATTACAGCCTACTTTCATTGCATTTTAAAATGTGTATGGTTATATCTGCTGTATTTTTATCAAACCATTTACTGGTATTTATTGCTATCGACATTAAGGTTATGTGGCAAAGAACCTAAGCACTGAATGACCTGTGATTCTCTGTTGAGAGTCTCCAGTTTGACTTATAGCCTTGTTACTGCAGCTTGAGGACAGGTAATGCTAATAGCATAAAAGCCAGAAATCATCACATTTAAGCATGAAGACCAGCATAACAACTAACTTCCTAGAATGGGAGCCTAGTGAAAAGAGGAAAATGTATCATGGGGGAAAAAAATTACAGACCACGGTTTGGGAAAATAAACACAAAACCGGATTGAAAAAGGTAAAACAGCAAAGAAAAAGATCCCAGAAGTCCTGTCTCTCACTTTTTATACATGTTGACACTGTATTTTATTTATATGCACATGCATGTTAATGTGAGCACACATTAAATAATGATCACCAAGGACCAAATTTTGCATTGATACTAATCCATTGATTTCAGTATAACTCAGGACATAATTGGACCCCAAAGTCTTGCATATTATCAGAGTAAACACAGACAGCTATTGTTAGATGTTTCACTGAAGAGACATTGTCAAGGTCCCACTGATTCAAATAGAAAACTTGTCACTTTTGATCCCTGGCTGTTTCATGAAAAAGAAGCTGACAGGAAGAGGGCAGAAGCCACACCAAGTGCACAAAGCTCATTTTAAAATGCAGCCAGCACTCTAGGTTTGTCACTTAGTGAAAGCTGCCTTGCCTTGAAGCTAAGATTTTCTCCCACACTTAATGGACAAACATTCCAAATGCTCTTTTAACACAACCCTCGTTTCCAAAAGGTGCTGCTTAGTTTTTTGTTTCAGTTGACATTTTAGAACACTCTGAATAATATTTTTAAATGTTTTCTTTTTCTCTCCTCTGGCAAAAAACCTGTTTGCATCAGAAGAGAATCTTGAAAAGAAGCCATTTTGGAACAAAAATGTTGGCCACCATTCCTAGAGCTTGGGTTGCATTTGTGAAATTGTGCATCAATAACCCTGGTTTGCTTTAGCAACATTGAGAAGCAATGAATGAATTTCTTTGAAGGTGCACCATTTGGGATCCACTTTGAATTATGGATATAGAAGCAATTGCCAAACCCAAATGACCAGCGCCCAGAATATATGTACTTCAACTTATTTAATAAACTGTCTGGACAAAATCTGAAGCTGCTTTTAAAACCAGATATGGTTAGACAGCTCTTGGCCCTGGTGTATTTGGGTGAAGGATGGGTTGGAAAAGCCTCCACGGCTCAAGTCCAGATCACTTAAAAATGGATCCATGACTTAGTATTATCACCGCCAATGTTATTAGTCTCTTCAAAAGATAGTGCCATATTCTTTTGGCAAAATAATAGCAAAGCAGTGCTAACATGAAACAGGATCCCCAAAAGGGTGATCCCCAAAAGATTAAGGATAGCTTTGATTAAGGATGGCTTTATGCGCATTACTTCTTTATCCCTGCAATAGGCATCAAGGTTTGTATCAGACACGTGAGGAAACACCTGCTCCAGTGCCTTTTCATGGGATGAGAGAGCTGCTGCTGAACCACCAAGTACTCTTACCCAGCTGGGTTAGGGACAGAAGTTGCACATAAACCGGTTTAAGTGATCAGAAACTGGTTTATACCTGTAACAGAACAGACATTTAGTGCACATAAACCTGTTTTAAAATGTCTGGAATTGGTTTAAAATAAACCTACTACCTAATTTAGTATCAGACTTAACTGGTTGATGAAACTTCTGTCCCAGATCCCTTCTTGATTCAAGTTAAATCACAGTCCCCCAGCATGCTCTGCAGCCCTAGGCTGGGCTGTGCTCTCTGGTCCAAAGAGCAGGGCTGGCCCCTAGCTGGAGCAGTGAGAACTGGCTGACAAAGGGATGGGTTGGGGAGGGGGGAAACCTGGCTAGGGATGCAGCCCAGTCTACAGGGGGAGACTGCCCCTTCCTCCCCCCCCCACCCCACCAGGCAAACCCCAGATGGGATCTGGGGCCATGAAGGGGGATTAAAACCTGCTTCCCTTGCTCAGATTTACTGCTGGCTGCAACTATGCACTATAAATCCCAGAGGCACCTAGAAGCTGGAAGAAGTGATGAGCAACTCTGCAGAGTCCTGCTGCTGAGTTTCTGGACTAAAAATCCCAGAGATCTGAGGGGCAGCATGAAGAAGAAGCAAACACACAGCCTATATTGGACATCCCAGAGAGCCATGCTGTTACGCCCCCCAGCTTCTGGCCAGAGCCACTGCAGGCATGTGGCTGCATTTCAGGAATGTAAGTTTACTTCTGTTTCAATTTAATCTCTACAGTTTAGACTAACCTGCATGACTGAATCAATTCAGCCTCAGGCTTTTTGACCGTCTGTACTAAGCCCTGGAGAAATAATTCCAGCTGAGTAGCCTCATAAGCCATGGTCCTCTTCACACCTAAGTAAAGCCCAACATTTTTCACCCATGGGCCAGATGAGCAAAGCCAGGTCTGTCCACACACCCAGTGGAGACCCAGTCCAGTCACACACAAACAGCCGGGTGGCAGCCACAGCCATTAGGGAATGGCCCAGTTAGGGCACTGCCAAGCAAAGCTGAGGCGCAATTGGGCTGGGCTCCAGTTCAATCCAGCTGTGTGGAAAAAAGGACTCAGTTCCTCTGCATGGGGCCAGTCTGACTGGGAGTAATCCTAGGACCCAACCCCTCTCACATGGGGCTTGGAAATTTGGAGGCAGGGGAGCACCAGCATAGTTTTCCTGTTTCCAGACCTGTAGTGAAACCCAGAGGTCAGATTTCATGATTCTGCAGGCCAAATCTGGCCTTCAGGCCAGAAGTTGAGCACCCCCAGCAAAGTCCAAAAAAGACTGCATTTTAAGGATCAGCCTGTTCATAAGTGTGTTGCAAGAGGAGAGACTGCCATTTAGACTGACCCGCAGCAACCAGGGTGAATAATACATTTCTGATACAGGCATACAATTCTAGCAGTTCAGAAGCTGAAAGCATGTAAAAGTTTGCATGGTAGCCAGGACTTTTTAAGCTTTAAATGGAGATGTCAACACAGTTGCGAGCTATGACAGACTGTTTGCACATTCTTTGGTACCTTTCTGAAAGTTTTATATCCCACCTTTACAACAAAGGCAGCTGAAAAGAAAAATCAAAGATATGGAAGGTCACATTTTAGGCATTCATTCAAATAACTTCTCAGAAGGAAAAGCAAGAGAGAAACCAGAAGGAAAAGTGAGAGAGACAGCAAGAGCTCCAGATAGGAAAGGAAGGCCTGAGAATCTGCAGGGAAGGGAAGTGCCAGCCATGCCCTCTGGCCAGATTTTTAAAGGTATGTAAGTGCCTCTGTTTCAGTGAGCTGAGTGGAATTTAGACTCTGGCCTTTTCCAATTACAGACCAGTAAGTTTCCAATTCGATACTACTATATGGACCCAATTCCTCATTGCCTAGCATCTTGTTATAGTCATTTATTCTTGTAAAATGAAAACAAAGTACTACCTAATTAAGAAGACAGGCCTCAAGCCTACTTTATATTGCAGTACCAGTCCCTACAATGAGAACCCAGTGCTGTTGGCTTATCCCTGGGCCATCCATGCCAGGACGCTCAACATGCAAGTGCAGGGTATTTAAACCATGCCTTCTTCTACTTTACTGTTTTTCTTCCCTTCTGCCATTGGCAGAAACCATCCTTACATTCATTTGAATCTGAGTAGCTTGGCAAAATTATGACAATTACATTTGGAGGAAGGAGTGAAATAGAGTTTATGGTTAAGCTACTGGTCTGGGGCTCAGGAGACTTGGGTTAGAATTTCTGGTCTGCAGTGGACTCCTCCTGTGACATTGGGAATTGAGGCACAAAGATATATGGCTAATCTGTGAAACAGGCATAAAGAGTTGGAAACAAGGAAATATTATCTATTGTGGTTTTATTTAGCCTTCAAACCATTACTTGTCACCATGCTCCACGTACATTAAACCCTGAGCTCACTGACTTGCTGCTTTGGGTCCCCAACAAGTTTTCCAAGGCTAGGGACAGACATTATATATGAACTGGTTTAAGTGATCCAAAACTGGTTTACACCTGTAACAGAACAGATGTTCAGTAAATATAATTCAGTTTGAAAATGGCTGAAACTGGTTTGAGATAAACGTGGTTGAATGTAGTATCAGACTTAACTGATTTGGGTCAAACTGCTTATGCAATGTCTGTCCCAGAGCCCTTCCTGGTTTAAATTAAACCACAGTCCCCCAGCATCTCAGATGCTTTGCAGCCCTAGGCTGGGCTGTCTGCTTCAGAGTAGGGTTGCCTCCACCCCTCTGCTCACTAGCTGAAGCTCCAGCAGAGACTGAAGGCACTGCAGGGTCTGCCTGTCTTCCCCCCGCCCCACCCCCCCACTCACCACTCCCTGCCCAAATAGTGATTCCCCACTCCCCTCTCCCACAGCACAGGCCACAGCCAGCATGATGGAATGATGAGAGGTGTCTGTGTATGGCAGACAGGACAAAAGCAGATGGGACTGTGTCCACCTATGGCTTTTTCGAGCTAATCAACAGGTCAGCTGGTAATGTCCCTCCATTCCTTCCTTGGAAAAAGCTGTTTAAGAAGAACTTGAACTAATGTGAGAGGTTTTTGTTTTCTTGATGGGCTGATACATACTGTGTTATGGTTCCCTTGCTGGTCAGGAGCAGCAAGGTGGGGAGAGGAACCCCTCCCTAATCAGAGGTCCTGCTGGGGCCTGGCCACACCCTCTTCCCAGCTCAGCACTACAGTAGGGAAAGGTGGGCTTGTAGTCTGAGTCACTGCAGGTATGTGCCTGCATTTTCTCAGTCCAGAGGGAATGTCTCTACACTAGCAAACTGGTTCAGTCTAGCCAGGTTTGACTAACCTCCAAAAATCGAATCAATTCAGGCTCAGGCTTTTTGAATGCCTATCCCTATCCCAAAAGAATTTTGTAGTAAATGCTAACCTCATTTTCCCTTTTTTCCTCTCTACCACACTGCAGAAAAGAATATATAGATCTAGATTTCACATATTTTTTCTTCATGCATTTAGTATTTCCCAGTCATCTGGGACTTGCAAATTTCAACTCATTGACAATTAATAGAAAGGATGTCAGTGATATTTGGTCCTGCCCTATTACCTACTTATCTGTGAGAGAGAATTTTTCCGTTTTATGCCACAATGAGACAGCCGGAGGCACATGAGCTGGAGCCTTGCTCAGAAAAGAGAGTATTTGCAGCTGGTGTGAGGCATTCTCTATAAAGACCTCTTTCAGCTGTTGAATTCACTTCCAACCTCATCCAAAATAGACATAGCCATTTGACTTTCAAGAGCACACTGCAAGGCCCAGTTGACGTCCCAAGTTATGAGAGACTGGAACAACTTTGGAGGCAAGTCAAAGATAATAACTGTGTATTCAGCTGTTGGGTGATTGTTGCATATTACATACAAGGTAGTAGAGATCATGGGAATAGTCACTGGAGCAGCCTATTCATATGGACTATTTTTAAAATGTGTGAAGGAACATCTAAAGCAAAGGACATACGTTAATTGTATGGAAATGGATATGAATCTAGACCTTTCAAATTTGTCTTCTTGCCACTGTAGAATATGCAATTTAGACACTATAAGGGTTTTTTTCTTTTTTTATAACTAGTAGGCTAAGATGGTTATAAGCACTCAAGACATCCCTCTAGACATATATTTTGGCAAGTGGCACAGGGAGGTTCATTCCATTAGGAAATACTTGATTGTATTATTTATCTTTTCAGGAATAGATCAGGTAGGCATCCTGAAGACAGAAAAGCTCCATTTTGCAAGGGTTTCTGCAAACCTATAGGTATAAGCAGTATATCTTACAAATGTAGGAAAATATATATGAACACTTTTAATTTTTATCATTAATGATTGAAAATTGTTTTAAAGAGAAAGTACTATTGTGGCATTATGTTTCATAATCCTATTGTTAAAGAATTAAAATTGTGCTTTTTTTTCTTTACAGGAAATTCCAATAAGACAATCTTTCTCTTAGCAAATCACTATTTGGCACCACATTTCTTTCAATGTTTTGTTCAGACATTGTCTCTTCAAAAAAACAAATAACAGTATGCCTAAATGCATCTAACTTTTCAAACCATTCTTCCTAGTCTGTAGACAACTTTGAAACATTTGTGCAATCAAGCAGATCTGTTTGCCACTGAATTTGTTTAAAAAGACAAAGGGGAACATGCCAATATAAGATGTTCTAAGAAGTGTCACTGGGAAACAGAAAAGATACTTATCTGTTGTAGTAGTAAGCTATGCTAGTGTGTGGGAACACAGTGGGTAGAAAAACTGGGACAAAACAAAACAAAATGTTGCAGCAAAAATGGTTTCCAGCTGTGCACGGCAGGAAGTAACTTAATGCACTGGATCCACAATGTAGATGAAGAGCTTTATACAACTGGAAAATAAGTCCAATTTGAAGAAATCACTGTCCAGACACAGCAAAACTTGCAGACTGGAAAAAATGACACTAGCCCATTTGTCCAGCAGCAAACAAAATCAGGGAGCACGCACTGTATTCTCAGTTCTTGTTTTTTACTCACTTTAAGTAATATCTTCAGCTTCAATTCAAAAAGACATAAAAAAGAAACTCCAGATATAAGATATTAATAGGCAGTCTCGTTTGGTGATAGCAATCCTTACAATTACTAAAAGCACTTGAAAAAAAATATTGATTGTATGGTAATGCTACCTTGATTTCCATGGCTCCTGACTTCCAGGCTAGGGACAGAAATTACATACAAACCAGTATTCGTGCTTGGAAACCATAGATTCATAGATGCTAGGGTTGGAAGGGACCTCAACAGATCACTGAGTCTGAACCCTGGCCTAGGCAGGAAAGAGAGTGCTGGGGTCACATGACCCCAGCCAAATGCCTATCCAGCCTTCTGTTAAAGACCCGCAAGGTAGGGGACAGCACCATGTCCCTTGGAAGGGACTTACCATGAACTAGTTCAAATCTGTAACACAACAGAAGTTCAGCACACATGAACTGCTTTCAAAATGGCTGAAACTGGTTTAAGATAAACACAGATGGATGTAGTATCAGACTTAGCTGATTTAGGTTAAATGGGTTTATTGAGCTTCTTTCCCAGATCTCCAGATTCAAGTTAACTCTCAATCCCCCTGCATGCCAGGACCTCCCCTGCAAAACCTGCCTTGCAGGGTGGGCAGGCTAACTTTGGCCCAAACTGTCTGCTCCAGCCAAGCAGTGAAGCATGCTCTAGCTCCTCTTGGCTTCTGGCTTAGGCCACTGCAGGCATGTGGTTGCATTTCAAAAGTGACTATCTGTTCACTTGCTTTTTGGTTCAATCTATGCAGTTTAGACTAACCTGCAAAGATTTAAATCAATTCAGCCTCAGGCTTTTTGACTGTCTGTACTTAGCCCTAAGGACCTTGCAAACTTTACCCAACTTAATCACATAACACTTCAGTTACCCCCATTTTTCATATTAGGAACGAAGTCAAAGAGATACTGGATCACTGCTATTAGATTGGATAGGAAACCTGCTGTGTAGCCAGAACCCTAGATATCCTCTCACACATCCATGACAGCAAATGAGTGTGCAAGACAAAAATCACAAATGTAGATGCTGTATAAGAACCTGACTTTAATGAAGTCAAGAGCAGAAATCTCATTCAGTTAAACACATTCAATTAAGCAGGATTTAATCTAATAAACATTTTATAAAATAAAGAGTAGTAGTCACCTGTTCTGTTCTAAGCAAGGAGCAACAAAAGCAAATATATGACCAGAACCACATGTTAAAGGTTAAAGAATGCCTTAGAGGTTCTTCCCAAATTGCAAACCACCGAAATGTTGGAAGAATATTCCAAACATCAGATGTATAGCTTAGACAGGCCAGTAGACCTGTGACCCTTATTAGGCCGAGTAGCTGGTTGGTTACAAGTCAAAGTCTGATCTATGTAGAAGGAAACTCTGAAGAAATTCCCCATATTCTCTTGGTCTTGTTCTTACCAGATTAGCTTAACAGCTTCCTCATGCTCTGCAATATGCTTGGAAAGACTCCAACCTTTGGACATTTGTTACTTCTGAGTTTCTAGAAGTCCCTTAAATGCTGGATCACTTCATGGTCCTGCCCCCTCCCCCCGACCATGGCCTGCGTGACTCTTATTCAACAGAATAAAATAACTGAAATGATGCAATGAATAAGAAAAAACTCCATGCAAGTGCTCTTTATAAAAGGGATAAAAAGGCCACAAACAGAGCTGGAGCCTATAGCTCCAGTGCTCTTCTGGAAACACACACATTTTCCTTTTAGAGCCATTTCATTTTCCACACGAACACCACATTTTGCTTTGTCAAGAGCTACTCCTCGCTTCTGTCTTGACAAAGCTATTGTTGATGCATGGCAAAGCATTGTTATGTGCCTGTCCTCTTAGATGTGGAGAGATATCAGACACCAAGGTTTTATACTTCATTTGTGCTGGCTTGAAGTTATCATCAAAGCCATCAGCTACCAAGGCACTACATTAAAAAATCAAAATTACTCACTATGGCCTTGAGCCTCCAAGTCCTTACAGATTGTTCAAAAGGACTTGAATGTTCCTGTGCAAGTCAGAATAAAGGAAACAAGTAAAAACCATGCACTTAAAGTCCTCTTCACTGAAGAGAAGCCCCAACTAAATTTGAAAGCACAAGGACAGAGTCCAGATGTAGAATTAACATGCCCAAGAGAACATGATCATATTTGATATCATCATACTTTTGGCTGCATTGTTGGCCTAACTTTTTTAATCAGCCCAGGGGGTAAACTGATGGTCTTGCAACTATATTCCCAGTAATGTGTCAGGGAAATATCTTAAAGCTGGTGCTGCCATTACAGGGAGTTGAAACGGTCAAATGCAGACAGGCCTCCAGCATGTGCCCCCCTGAACGACCTGCTAGCTGTCAATCACAAGTGACCTACTTAGTGGTGCTGCGCAGGCTCAGTTGCCTCACAGCTCTTACTTTCGCGCAGGCTTAGTCAGAGTTCCTGTGAGGTAATCAGTCCGGAACCTTCTCCCTTAGCGGTTCCCTGATTGGCTGAAGGAAAACTATAAAGGGCCGTAGACCCTCACTGTGTGGGGGCGTTCTTGGAGTTGGTGGGCGGTATAGGAGTTGGAGGTGTCGTTAGTGAAGGTGTCGATTGTGAAGGAGAGCTACTCGATCTCCCAGCAGAGGCTGCTCTTAGCAGGGACTGTGGGAGAGCGAGGTGGGGATTAAAAACCCCGGCTCTTCTCATAGCTTTGCACTGCGATAAACCCCCTTCGATTTCATTTACCTTGTGTTGATATCTTCGGTTATTGAATTGTTTCGACCCGGACTTGGACTTTGATTCTGATCATCCCTTCGGCACTCTGACTTCGACATCGTTCTACTTACCTGGCTTTCAACCGACCTTGGCTTCATCTTCTTAATTCTCTTCGACCACAAGCTGTCCTTTGGACTGGCGTCACACTCTCGACTCTGACATCGTTTCGTTTCGTCGCGTTACAGTTCTTGTGTTGTTATTTGTTCACCCCTATATAAGCTGTCGACCAGCTCTGGGACTAGCCAGAAGGCAGCTGCCCCTAGCCCTCCGGGGTTAGATAGCAAGGATCTGCTGGTGAACCTCGTGTGCCGACAGATCCCCTTCGTTGTTGTTTTGTGTTTAAAAACTGTAACTGAAGAAATCACCTGGGCCTCCGCTGCCAAGCATGAGTAAATAAATCATCCTTGTTTCAACTTATACGTGTGTCCCATACAGCTCGTACGCCACCGCCAAGACTCCTGCCTGTTCGTTCCAATTGCCACCACCCAGCCGCACCACCGTGACCAAGACCATGAGCATGGCTCGCCAGCTCCAGTACCTTGACATAATGTAAGAACCATTTCCCGTATTTGCCTAGGTTAGCTCATTATTTTTAACTCTGGTTTTATTTATGCCATGCTTCAAACCTGAACTATGTAAGATGAAGCTAGGTATATGGTAAAAGTTTTTAACGCTTGATCTGAGCCCTCAAAGAGGCCAGACTAAGTCATTATGATTATCCACCCCAACATGGGGTCTGACATCAGGAAAAGTTTCCACACCTTTCACTGACTATGGATAAAGCTGTGGGTTTCGTCCATCAAGTTTGAAAAATCAAATATGTCATGTTCTATAAAATGAAGACCTCTCATCTATAACTTGCTGTGCTTCAAGACTGCACTGTTTTCTTACACTTCAAATTTTCTTCTTCCTAGAAATTACCTACCCTCTGTTTTATCTATGAGGTCCTCAGGACTTTGATACAAATCATGAATCATTCTGCCCCCAGTTGGTGACGAGTAGGCGGTGCACATGGGTGCTGGGATTGGCGGTGCTGCCCCTGTGATTGGCTGCTCCCAAAGCTGCCAGCAGTGCCTGTGGGTAGTCGTCACTGACATCGCTGGTGGCATCTACGGGCAGTCACCGATCGCCACTGGTCACCACTGCCAGCGGCATCTATGAGTGGTCACCAATTGCTGGCGGCATCTGTGGGTGGTCGACGACCACCAGTCAGTGCTTGCCATCACCCATCCCCTACTGCCACCAACACCATCATGGCCACCTGCAGGAGCTCTCTACTTGCCCGCCACCACAACTGCTGCCGCCGCCTGCACGCAGTTGGCATGTCCCCCCAGCCTCTGGGGGCATGTGTAGTTCATGCTGCCCCGCAATTTGAAAGAAGCAACTCTGGCATTTTAGCATCCAGGAGCATTTTTACACTTTTACACATCCTTGGGGGGGGCAGGGGGGGCATTTTAATTAGAGTGGCTTCCAAGAGAGCTCTCAGAAGCCACTCTAATTAGAACAACTATGGCATCTTGTGTATTTCAAAATGGCAGCAGGATACTTCAACTAGAGCTCATTTCATAAGCTTTAGTTAAAGTGCCCCCATTGCCATTCTGAAATGAGGGAATGCTGAATATATAAAACACTACAACAAGCTAGAGTGTTCTGATTAGAATGTTCCAGAAGACTTAACTGAGTCTGCTCTGACACAGTCTAATCAGAACGCATAAGAGCACGTGTTTAGGTGCCCCAGGAGTTCTTAGGAAAAATGTAACAAAGGCAGTTCTTCACACAGTAACACTTAGGAAACACAACTTTGCACAGCACTAGCCAGAAAGTTATCTCCTTTCTATTTGTGCTGTGCAAAGCTTTGGAAGCTGATTCAATTTGGAGGAGATTCAGTCCAATTTGGCAGCTGAATCTCCAAATCCAAATAGAATTGGGAGACCCATTAAAAGCTCCAAATCAAATTGGAAGACTCTGAATCAATTCAGAGAGATTCGATGCAGATTTGGAGATTCAGCCATAGACTAAACAGGCAGCAGTCCTCGAGGATGTTGGACACAGTTGCTTCCAGCTGGTGAGTCTGTTTTTGTGGGCGGGAGGGGTGGGAAGGGTCATGGCAGGGGAGAGATCAATGCCCCCACAGAGGGATTGGGGTCGGGGATGAAAAAAGCTGCCCTACTGGGGTGGGCAGGCACAGGATTTGGGGAGGGGAGGTTCTGCCACTGCGCGCCACTGCGCTCTACTGGTCCGACAGGGCATGGGAGCAGGCATGTGCCCCCGGATCTGTGCAAGGTGTATTGAGCCAGGTTGCACTCCTGGAGGCTAGCCCCAGCTACCTGCCACTGGGCTGTGCTCCATGGGGTTGATGAAGCCAGGGCTGTGCTCCAGGTGGCTAGCCTCAGCCACACCCCAGAGCGCAACCCTGGCTCCACCCACCCCGCAGAGTGCAATGGAGTAGGGGCTATGGGGGGGCTGCAACCACCCTAAAATTCCCCATAGTGCCTGCCATCAGCCCCTCCCCGATCCAGGGGCACACGCCTGCCACTATGCGCTGCCACTGCTCACCCAGCCGGGGTGCAGCAGGGCGAAGTCGCAGCTTGTCCAGGAGGTGCGGGGAGGCTGGAGCTGCTTCTGCTGCTGCACACTGCTTGTCTGAGGCAGTGCAACAGCACTGTCCTGCACCTCCCTATCCCTGCTGGGTGAACAGAAGGAGGGCATAGCCCCTGCTCCCAGTGCCTTCTGCCCGGAGTGAGCCGCACCTGCATTGCACCTGCCCCCTCGTCCTGGCTGGGCAAATGGCAGCAGGGCATAGCCCCCACTTCCAGGACTGCCATGCCTGCATCCCATGCACTCCCTCCCACCCTGGCTGGACAAGTGGTGATAGCCAGAGTCCCCACTCCCAGTGCCTTCCATCGCCCATCTGGAGCACAGCCTGGCCTAGACTGCCCAGCGCGGATCCATGGGCACATGGCCGCTCTCATGCCCTCCTGGCTCGGTGGTGCACAGCTGTATGCAGTGGTGGGAGCCCCCGCTCCCTAAGTCCTGTGCCACTCCCCTGCCCTGGCTGGGCAGCTTCTCCCAACCCTAGCCCCAATCCCTCCCTCACTGTTGGGGTATTGATCTGCACCCCCACACGTCCCTTCCCACCCTGCCTCCACCAACCATAACAGACTTACCAGCTGGAGGCAGCTGTGTCCAGCCTCCTCGAAGACTGCTGCCTGTTTAGTCTTTGGTCGAATCTCCGAATTGGCACTGAATCTTCAGATCTGAATCAGCCGAATCGAATCAGGGCAGTGATTCAAATCACTGAATCAAATGACTGTCCCTTTGAATCGGCCAAATCCAAATCCGAATCAAATACTTGCCATCTTCACACAACCTACTATCTATCTCTTGCCTTTCTTTCCAACAAAACTTATTTCCTTCATTACCAGTTTACTACCTAACCTATTGCCTTGTAACTTTACCAGACACTTGCTATTATTCTGAAACCGTAGGCTTTCTTGAGAAATGCCCAGCATTGACTGTTTCTAATTGGTTTAGAAGCAACAGAAAAGTAGGTTATGGACAGTAGGGCTGTGCGAAGCTTCGGGTGCTGATTAAGTTCAGAGGAGATTCAGCTGATTCGGTGGCTGAATCTCCAAATCTGAACTGAATCAGGGGACCAATAAAAAGTTCTGAATGGATTTGAAGCTCTTCGAATCTTTGGAAAAGTTTCAAAGAGCTTTGATGATTCAGACAGTCCCTGCCCGATGCAGCAGGGAGCTGCAGCCAGACTCAGAGCTGGTAAATAGGGGGCGGGGAAGCTGGAGGAGGGGTGAGGGGACCATGGGGGGACCCCTGCCAATCCCCATTCCTTGCCTGCTCCCCCAGCCCCCCAACTCCAGCCCGCTCCCCCAGCCCACCATGGCTGCTCCACCCACCCCAGCTCCCAGTGCTTTAAAAAAAAGACCTACTCACTGGGTGCTGCCTGGCAGTGGGTGATCCCTGCTGCCTCCCACTGCTGCATGCCACACGGGAGGCTCCGCCATGAGCCCCCTGCCCCTCCTTGCTCCCACAGCCTCTCCATGGCTGTCCTGTCCACCCCAGCTCTGGCCCTTTAAGGAAAAAAAAAAATGAGAAGAACCCCAGAACTCACTGGCTTCTGCAGTGGCCTCGGGGCTTCAGGGGGCTTGTGCAGAGCCTCCCACATGGTGAGGAGCAGAGCGGGACAGTGTGGATCACCTCCCGCCTGCCAGGCAGGAACAGTGAGTCCAGGGTTTGGGAGATGTTTTTTCTTAAAGTGCTGGAGCTGGGTTGGGTGGGACAGCCATTGGGGGGTTGGGAGGAGTGAGCGAGGGGCAGGGGCTTGTGGCATAGCCTCCCATGCAGCATGGGGCAGTGGGGGGAATCAGGGATTGCCCTCTGCCCAACAGCAGCCAGTAAGTGGGGTGATTTTTTTTCTGAAGTGCCAGGAGCTGGGGCAAGCAGGCAGCCATTGCCAGGCTGGGAGAGTGGGCAGGGAATGGGCCTGGGTGATTCAGTGATTCAGCTGATTCAGCAGTGGCTGAATCTCTGAATCAGATTTGTCCAAATCAATTCAGGATAGTGATTCAAATCACCAAATAGAATCATGGTCCCCTGAATCTGCCAAATCCAAAGTGAATACTAGCCACTTCACACAGGCCTAATGGGCAGGTAGCCAGGAGAAAAAGGTACAAGTGAAAATTCAGAAAGAACCAGAGATGGCTATGTTTTAAATGAACTGAGCTTCAGTCACACTGATTTCAGCTGCAGAGGCAGGTAAGCTTTCAGGGTAATTCTCATTTGAACTGAATTTACTCATCACATTAATTGCCAGTACAAGTAGTTGTCATAGCACTTAACACAAGCTGATGAGGATACATGCAGTTAGTAGTCACACCTCAGACATGTTATGAAAACAACAATGAACCAGAACAACTAATTTGCACTTCTTAGGAAGATTCAGAAATACTAGTGAAACTTCAATACATAGCATTATGATAAAGACTAAGTATAGACATTCAAGAAGCCCACAGAGAAAGAGTTTTAATGCTTTAACTTTCAAGCTTTACTCTAAGTGCCCAAGGTTAGGTTGGAAGAAAGTGGGGAGGGGGCTCAGACCCTGCCTACACAGGCCAACCCCAGCAGGTAGGGAGGTAAGGCTTCCCAAACTGCTGAAGACTTCCAAGTGATGCCCAGTGGCTGAGCCTGGGTTCTGTACATCTGGGGTGTATATGTGTGCATGTGCCCCAGATGCCTGTGCATCTGGACACTTGGGTTGTGTGTGTGTGTGTGTGTGTGTGTGTGTGTATACACATGCACATGCGCATGCATGCATGCATCCCCGATGTCTGTGCTCTATGTATGGGGGATGTCGCAGATGCCTGGGTTCCATGTGCGTGCGCACACACACACACATCCCAGATGTCTGTATCCCACCCTTCCTCCCTCACCAAAGCTGTGGCCACAACCCCACACAACCTGTCCAGATCCATGAAGTCCTGAATGGGTAGCTCCTCACCTGCATGGACTGGGAGCCCTACCTGGATGAGTAGGGACAGAGGATTTTGAGTCTGCAGCCACAGGTTCTTCTGCCCCTGTGTGCTAGGCACCACTGCCCACAAACCAGGTGGGCCAGACACAAACCCCCTTCCCCTCTCCCTCCTCAATCCACCTAAGGGGAACATACTGGGGCTGCAGGGAATGTGGCTAAAGGAACAGCCTTGCCTAATTTTATTCAAATGTTGAAGCTGCCAAACTTTTAGTTTTTTTATTAAACAAGAACTGTGGAATGTTGCTCATTCCAAACTTGGAGCTGACTTCTCAGTTAACACTGAGAGACTGGGAAGAGACCCTGGCTGCACTGGATGATTACACCATTGAAGAGGGGAAAAGGTGGGCAGCTACAGGGGTCAACTCAAGAAACATAAAACTTTGGAGCAGCAGGGGGAATGCCACGTGCAAAACTGATGTCCCTCCATTCAATTAAATGTTGCAGCTGCCAATTTGTTCATGTGCATAGTAAGAAAAAACATGAAATGTTGTCTACTCTGGAACTTGTACCCAGGCCTAGGAGATTGCCTATCCTTGCAGAGGCTGCACCATTCCCCCACAGCA
The DNA here is from genome assembly GCF_052110815.1 of Crocodylus siamensis. NCBI lineage: Eukaryota > Metazoa > Chordata > Crocodylia > Crocodylidae > Crocodylus > Crocodylus siamensis. The sequence continues at coordinate 100,798,504 of NC_143395.1, read as the reverse complement.
GGACCCAGACTGGGAGTGGTTAGAGCACTGCCCTGTGAAGGGGTCAGCAGTGTGTCCCAATGCTCCATTGAATGCCAGCAGAATGCAGTCTACCATGAGCCATGATGGGATCTGGTACAGAGGTTAATTATATCACTTCAACCTATAGCACGGAAGTCTGATACCACATCCATCCAGGGTTATCTTAGAGTGGGATCCACCATTTTTATAGCACTCTATGTTCCCTGACCAGCTGTTCAATTCCAGCTCTAGAGCTCTTTCTGCATGCTTACCACATAAGTATAACATCTGTAAGTGTTAGCCATAAGTATTACTTAGCCATATTACACATTAAATTGAAGAATAAAGAGGTTACTTTTCTCAAGTCACACTGTAAGGCCTCAAACCTGTTTTGCTAGCACATCTGCAGAACATTTTACAGCATCCAAGTCAAAATTAGTGACAGTGCAGGACCCAGAAATCCCCAAGACATCACTTCCTGCTCCAAGATGAAATATGGCTTCACAGCTCTTAAAGTTTTTATCCCACTCTGCCTACTTCCTTCTTAGTTGTCAGTTAGTTGGCTAGGCAGGAAACTTAGTAATTTTCATAATTAAACTGAATATTAAATATATTGGCGCTAATACAGCTTAGCATATTTTCGTTCACACCAATGCTCCTATGTTACAAATGATGGATCTTTTAAACGTCCTATATCAATTTTTTATGGCCAATGTTCTTCAGGTATACCTAAAAAGTAATAATGTGTAGGGCTGTGTGAAGCTTCAGGTACCGAGTCAATTCGGAGGAGATGCGGCCTGACTCAGCAGCTGAATCTCCAAATCCAAACTGAATTGGGAGACCAATAGAAAGGTCCAAATTGATTCAAAGCTATCTGAATCAATTCAGAAAAGATTTGGAGAGCTTCAGAGATTTTGGCAGTCCCCACTTGCCGCCACAGGGAGCTGGACCTGGACGCCATGCCGGTAAGTAGGAGGTGAGGGTGAGGGAGGATTGAGGAGGGGGGAGGGGACCATGAGGGGACCCCTGCCAGGCCTCATCTCCTGCCTGCTCTCCCAACCACGTCAATGGCTGCCCTGCCTGGCCCTAGGTCCCAGTTCAAAAAAAAAAAAAAGAAGAAAAGCCTCGCACCCACCAGTTCCTGCCAGGCAGGAGGCAATCCCCATTGCCCCCCAATACCCCCCACTGTGTGGGGGGGCTCTGCCATGAGCCCCCATCCCCTGCTTGCTCTCCCAGCCCCCACCCATGGCTGCCCCGCCCAACCCCAGCTCCCAGTTTAAAAAAAAACAAAAAAACCCACACTCACCGGCTGTTGTAGCAGCTGTCAGGACTTCTGAGGCCTCATGGCAGAGCCCTCCATGCAGCATAGGGCAGTGGGGGGCAGCGGAGATTGCCTCCCCCACCCAGCAGGAGCCAGTGAGCATGGTGTTTTTTTTGTTTGTTTGTTTTTTAAGAGCAGGGACACAGGCTGGAAGAGTAGTCAGGGGATGGGGGCTCATAACAGAGCCCCCCATGCAGTGTGGGGCACTGGGGGGCAGCAGAGATCACCCCCACACACACCTGGAAGCAGCTGGTGAGTGAGCGCAGGGCTTTTCTTTTTAAAGAGCTAGAACCCTGGGGCTGGGCTAGGCTGGGAGTGTGGGCTGGGGATGGGGCCTGTTTGATTTGGAGATTCACCTCATTCACCAGGGGCGGAATCTCTGAATCAGATTCGGCCGAATTGATTTGGGACAGTGATTCAAATCACCAAATCAAATCACTGTCCCCCGAACTGACCAACTGCTTTGCACAGGCCTAGTAATTTGTTATACAGGCCATAGTTTTCTCTGTAAAAGGATGAAGAATCAAAATGTATGGGTGCAAGATACTAGATTAAATATAATGTGTTTGCTTGTAGCTTGCATAGTCACACAATATATCATTTTTCTCTGTATCCAAGGATACCAGAAAGTAGTTTGATTTACATTTTAAAAAAATATGTGGTGGGAAACAGTATTTAGAAACAAAGTTTGATGGGAGTTATACAAGACAGATTAACAGCATTATCCCCCAAATTTGTACTGTGGTTGAATGGGTGGATCAAACAAAGTCTAAGCAGATGGCTGTCAGCAAACCAATGACTACACACCAAGACTGAGAACTAGTGAAAAGTAATATGCAACTTGATACACCATACAGAATTCTTGTTTGTAAATGCCAAAATACATTGACTTGAGAATACTATAAAGACAGTTTGAATGTCCCTTTATATCTGCTTTAACACATCAGGAATATTAAATTATAAGAGTGCCTACTAATGCTCCATCTAATAACGTGCCTATACATCCCAGTGCAAATATTCCTTGTCTGCCATTTAAAAAGAACTCAAAACTGAACATGTGAAACACCTTTACATTCCAGTAATGTCAGTAGGAACTGCATACAAATGAGATCTCCATATGCTGCTTTAAAAAATGCATTGGCTGACATCAAGAAATCTAATCCTATCATCCTTCAAACTGCATTTTAACTGGCTTTACTTTCACAAGTAAGGAATAATGTGCATGAACAAGGGTTGCAGCATTGGACTCTCAGCCCAGAAACAGATTTATGAATGATTTAAGCAAGCATAACAAATGACTCTAACCATGACTGCAGCTACCCTACCCTTTCTTGTGCCACATCAGAGGAAAAAGTGATGCAGCAAAAGGTAGTAATAGGCTCGGCTGCTTTATTGCAGTAGCCATCTATTACCTCTATGGCAGGAGAGTACAGGCAGCCTGATCTGCTTTCATTTTCCAGCCAGCCCAGGCAGGTTCTGCCCAGCTTTCCCTGCTTACATAGAGGTACCTCTCCATAAGTGGGAAAGTCAAGATTTCCCACTAATCTAGACCCATCTCCAACAATCCCAGGATCAAGTCTGGGAGATAGGTGCTTCACCCAATAAAGTAGATCAACTATGCCTTAATATAGTGAGGCACAGCTGATCCACTTAATTCAGCAAGATCTACTCCTAGCTTTGGGGTTTGCTATTCAAGGGTTAGGGCATTGACGTGAAAGTTAGAAGAGTGCAAGTTAGTTTCAGGTCCCCAGTGTGCTGTATATGCAACAGCCACTTTTTTAATGTAGCCTTTTCAAATTAACAGAGCTTGTCTTCAGCTCTTCCAGTTAATTGACAGACATGGCTGAATATCTGAACCTTATTTCTATACACATGGCTGAATATCTATACCTTATTTTCTTTACACTTTTCCAATCCATTTCACATCAGCTGTCCACTGAAGCACATAGTTCCACATTACACAAACTCTGCCATAATTATAATTGGCTACACATACTTTTGCATCCTCAAAATAGGAAGGCATTTGGCTGAGCTTCCAAACCTTACTCTTAACTCGATAGCATTTCTATGTTTATCTGTTTCTGTCTGTCTCCTGTCTGGTGGTAAATTTTACAGGCAGCATCTTATCATTCTGTAATATTAAGAAAAAGTTCCATATATCAGTGACCAGAACCATTCTCATTTTCAGTGAATCTGTTTAGCTGGGCCACTTCAAGCACTTGCAATTTTTTATTAACTAAACACTTGTTTATGACAGCCAGCAATGTCTTTAGTAGAATAATACTACTGTTCATCTTCTTAATGGGGTCTCAATGACTTACCTCCCAGGCAAAAAGTAATAGTAGGGAAGAAGGGGGAATAGTAGGGCATGCAAACAGTTCTCAACCTGAGGTCAAGAATGGGGGATCATGGCTTTGAGGAAACTGAGTTGGGTTGAAGAAGTAATCAGACCCTTAGAATGGGGAGGAAAATGGGGTTCCTCCCCCAATAAGGGAAGGGCAAAATGAGTCACAAAAAACATGTAACAGGTAGAAATGGGCGTAGAAAATAGGAGACTATACAAAGCCTCTATCATTGATGGGAGAAAGCAGGACCTTGACTTAGAGGAAGGGAACAATGGAGAACCTATTAGATCACTAGTGAGTGAGAGGTTGGGAAAATTTGCTATGGGAAATGGCAAGAGGGAAGAGACATGTAGAATTTCTGACATGGGATGAAGTGGGTATTGTAGTGATAAAAGTTATCATTTTAAAGATGTCTCCTAATTTAGAGGAAATTAGTAATTGAGATACGGTCCCTCAGTTAAGAAGCTGTTAGTCAGAGCCAGAAAGGGTCTAGAAATGTTGCACATCATTACACAATGATAGTTTTTGTTCTCATTCTGGTATGCCTATATTTATTGAACCCAGTGATCACTACATGGTGTCAGGAGTGGTGAATGAAAAAAAAAACAACTTGACAGAAATTGAGTTCCAAAGTGAAACAGAAGTTAAAAACATAGCAAGAGGAACAACACAGGCCTGTGAAAGGACAAGGGCATCTGTAAGTAATCCTCCTGCACAGTTATAGTCTATGTAAAAGGACAGTTAGTCATGGAAATTTTGCAACCTCCACCTGCCCTTCTGTTGTCAGGCAATATAGCAGAGTAATGGGGGGCATTCAGACACAGGTTTGAATGGTACCTAACAGCCACAGGAGCAGAAGATAAAAATGACAAAGTCAAATCCTCAGTTTTTTTGCATGTTGTGGGGCAGGAAGTCCTGGCTGTTTATACCTTAATTTCAAATGTTGACCCTTTTTTTTTTTAAGGTAAATTAAAATACTGTCCAAATAGGAGTGTACTACATGCTAAGGATGAGAATCTTGAAAGACACAGATATTTTATGTACAAACCAACAACAGAACAAAGTATAGATCAGTATGTTACTAAACTAAAGGGATTAAGTAAGAACTGGGTTTTGGGGGGAACATGACAGAACGTCTGATTAGAAATAGGATTACTTGCAGCATTGCAGACAGAACATTACAAAAAAGGCTGTTGTGTGGAGGAGACTGGCAGGGCATTGTAGGTGCCTGCCACTTTAAGGGCCTGAAGCTAGCAGCCGACAGGTGCCTGATGAGGGCAGCCATTTTGGACCTAGGGCTGCCCATATAAACAGGGCAGTTTTACTGCCTGGAGGCCAGGCAACAACATTGCCTGGCTGTAGGGCTGCTGGTGTCATCTGGAGGTAAGGGAGGAGCTGTAAGGGATGCTCATGAGGCTCTTGGTCCTGGGCATGACCTAAAACTGCACACTGCCAGGAGTGGGTGGCCTGTTGGGCTCTCAGTGGTGTGGGAACCCCCAGGAAAAGCTAGGCCAGTTACTACCCCAGTGAACGACAGGTAGGGGTGCCTTAACGCTAGCCCTTGCCTTCAGGTAGGTTTGCATACCATCAGAGGTAGTTGTGGGGTGCAAGCCCCAAGGAGAAGAGTGGTTGTGGCCACCTGAGTCCACCGGGGAGCAAACCCCATGGCCTCCCAGTGAGGGGGCAGTCTGGAGCCCCAAGTAAGAGGGGGATGGAAATTAGGACCCCAGTAAAGGGGTAGCCCCAAGTGAGGGGACAGTGTGGTAACCCCAAATGAGGGGGCAGAGTTGTGGAGCCCCAATGAGGGGGTAGCCCCAGTGAAGGGGGCTTTGATCTGTAGCCCCAAGCGAAGGGGCAGTGTGGTAGCCCCAAGTGAGGGGGTGGAGATCTGGAGCCCCAAGTGAGGGGGGTGATGTGGAGCCCCAAGCAAGGGGGAGTAGGCCCATGTAAGTCTTCGGACACCTGAGGCTGAGGTTTGGGCCAGAGGCCAATTGAAAGGGGGTTCAAGAGGCCGAGTGAAAGGGTCTCAGCCCCAGAGTAAGAGAGAGTCCTGACTCCGGCAAGACCTCCACTGCTGGGAGGCTGAGTGTGGGTCGAATGTAAGATCTGAAGTAGCACCATGACCTACTGCCCTAGGAGGGCAGTGACAGTCCCTTGTGAGACCTGGGACACCAGTCATGGTGTGAGGCACCCCAGCTCCCCACATCCAGAAAGGGGGACCCAGAGACAGTGTGGGCTAGTGAGGCCAGAGGTACAGTGCCCCTTTTACTGGCCCATGCTGGGGCCAGGACCAAGAAGTTCAAGAGGGCCAAGTGCCCACTGTGAGGGGCACCCAGAGTCATGGGCCTGGGACCCCACCTGACCTTTGAGGTGAGGCCGGGGCCTGTGTAGGGCTGAAGGTCCTGACTAGGGGACACACCCAAGAGGGGAGCCAGCTAAATGGAGCTCGGCAGCCCAGATGATGGCAGCATAGGCCACCAGAGCGGGGGAACCAAAGGAGGGTCCTATGAGGAGGATTCTGGAGCCTAGAGTGGGGCTGGTGTACCTGTTACATCTGGATGCCATCTGTGAGGCTTAGGCTATGGAGTAGAAGAGAAGCAGCAGCCAGGGCAGATAAATATTAACTTTCTAATTTTTTTTAGGGGCCCTGCAGGCCAGATAGAATGGCCTAGCATGCCGCATCCGGCTCCCGGGCCGCATTTTGCCCAACCCTGCTGTAACAGAACAGATGTTCAGTGCACATAAACCAGTCTGAGAAAAACCTGATTGAATGCAGTATCAGAATTAATTGATTTGGCTCAAACTGGTTTATGCAATGTCTGTCACAGACCCTTTGCTAGTTTAAGATAAACCAGACTCTCCCAACATGCTCTCTGGGCTGGGTGGGGCTCTCTGCTCCACAGCAGGGCTGGCCCCTCCCCTCTGCTCCCTGGCTGCAGCTCCCCCCACACCCATCACCACTTCCTGTTAAGCAGGAATTCCCCCTTCCCCTCTGCCTTGGTGAGGAGGTATCTGTGTTAGCTGGCAGATCACATGCTGGCTATGGTCTGTATTGAATCAACAGGCAGAATTAACAAGTAGCTGGTAATGTCCCTTTGGCAGGCACAAGGCCACAAAGATAAACTTACCCAGAGCGGGGAGTGAACAGAGCCAGCGGGAGAGTGCCAAGTTGGGAGCAAACCAGAAGTGGAGATGCAGCAGGGAAAAACACCACGGCAGAAGGGAAAAAAAGAACAGTGGTTTCAGAAGGGGCCAGGACCAGCTCCCACACCAGCATGAGCACATTTTATGGCAGTATGCTGGCACCGATTTGCCTCCTGGCCCCTTGGAGCCAGGATAAAAAACCTGGTGGAGGGCAAACAGTGGGGACTGGAAGTGGGTTCCTCAGCGGGCCCAGAGAGGCCCAGAGCAGAGCAGAGCCCCACTGAGGAGAAGTGTTGTCTGCCCCAGGAAGGGGCTTCTAAAAATGAGTTGAGCACAGGAGGGCTGACACTCTTACCTGAAATAGCGCCGTGTACTCCAGACATCTCCAGACAAGATTGGATGAGCGGGGACCAGAGGAGAAAAGGAGGGACGGCTGTCCAAATTGCAGCAAGCACAGACCAGAGAGGGAGAGAGATACATTGGAGATCGAGGTAACCCAGGGTTGGGAAGGAATCTAGTCAAGACCCAATACGGCCTAAGGAACCTTGGACGAGACAACATCTGAATCCATCTAATATGACCCAACAGGCCAAGGTATAAGAACCTATACCAAAACAGACCTAGAAGACTAGGAAACAACATCTGTGGTTGGTGTAAGCTGGGGTGTAGGGGAGGCAGAGCCCCAAACAGGAAAACAGATGGGAAATTGAAGGAAGGTACCAGGAAGGGTGGGACAGACCATCTTCCTCCCAACTAAATGAATTTATTCCAGCAAGATGTGACAGTTGAGAACCCATGAGGACCTTCTGGAGTCTATCCCAGCAACAACCTGTCCTCTTCCTCAAGCGATGGCTAAGTCGGAAAAACCCATACGTACCACACACACCGGTGAATGACATGGACAATTACAGTCCCTCTGTTGTTTTCTTAATCGGGTGATAAACACTATTATCAATTCCCTGCTGGGCTAATCACAGCGTCCTGTGGCTGGCCACGTCCCACTCAGCTCTGTGCTGTGAAAGGAACAGAGGGCTGCTCTAGCACCCCCCAGTTTCTAGCTTCAGCCACTATAGGCATGTGCCTGGATTTCTGTCTGGTTACAAAACTGATTTAGTCTAGCTAGGTTAGACTAACATTCAAAGATTGAATCAATTCAGGCTTAGGCTTTTTGAATGTCTTTCCCTAACCTGAATGGCCATGTCATGAAGTGGGATAGAGAATTAGGACCCTGATACAGAAAGATGGGAAGAATGGTAAACATAGAAAACTCCTGACATCAGGAAGCTTCAGGGAATCATTGAAATAAAGGGAGAGGGTGGAATGGAGAAATGCAAAATGCAAAAAGCCCTTGATTTGTGCAATTGGGCCTACAGAAACTGTAAAATATATGATTTTCCAGTTGCACACAAAATAAACAAAAGTCTGCACATGTTGAGAAGGAAGACAGAAACCAGCACTCTGAGAAAAATCAAGAGCAAAATTGCAGGGTAGAAGTTGCTATAATTTCTGTAGGGACTGCATGACAGAATCAAAACTTTCGTCAAGGCAATTTTCTCAGAGAAGAAAAGATTTTCTAGCTATGCTTCAGCCTCCACATAGTCAGCAGTGAGCAAAGCCTTTGCAGCCACTTTTAAAAATGTTTATATTAAAATTTTACTTCTTTGCACATATATCAGAGGAAGTAAATTAGGCATCTTTTTCCAGTTTTTCCTGTCATACTTGCCACTCAAAAGTTAACCCTGAGCTTTGTTTTGTCCTTAAAGCACTAAGTTAACTTCTGCTAGACACAAAGAGACAAGACCTACCCCAAAATTACATCATTTGATTCTGAATACCGAATAGTGTTTCTGGTGGTTGTTTCTTTGTTTTGGGCTTCAAATTATTTATTGACTTAAGGCTAATTTTAAAATGGGCTCAAGGAAGTTTGGTATCCTGTCAGGTCTTTTTTCTTTGTTCCAAATGATTTTACTAATAGAATACAGAATTATTACATTTTCTGTCTATATTTAAATCTCACTGAGTTACGTACATCAAATGTAAACATCAAAGGCTGTCTCACTTTTAATACTCATGTTTTTTCTTTTGTTGTTATATCACATGGAATAAAAATTTCTTCTCCAATAGAGGCTGAGGAATAACATTTTTCACATAATTCTACCAAAACATTACAAAGAAATACATTCTGTTCTGAATTACCACTCCAGGAGGAAAAAAGACAAACAAATATGAAAAAGCCTTCTTAAAAGTAATACAGCATTGTGTGGTGGTACAATATGGGAAACATGGTCAGTTGTGCATTTTCCTTCTATTTTAAAATAAAATAAAGACATTTGAAGTATAAAGGAAACATTGTAAACATGGAAGGTGACAACTAAGAAATGGATATGTTAAGAGAATGTAGGCTAGGAAAATTGAAAGGGGTTAGTTAAGGAAGAGATGAGACAGAGAAAAGGCTGCACTGGATTACATATAAACATTGTAATGCAGCTACAGATTGATTTGTGCATTTACATAACTTAACAATTTTGTATTTCTTGAAAGGTTAACCTTAACAGTGAAGTCATTAGGTTTAGGGATGAGAGACAATTGTTACACATCAAAGATCTATTAACCTTTTTGGCAAGCTATTGTGCCTTTTTGGCCCAGATTAGCCCCACACCTTCTCAGAGTGTGACTCTGATTCCCTTCCACTGCTTGATCTGTTACTCCGCTGACTGTTCCCTGCCCTATGTGCCACTATGGTGCCTGTCCTCTCCCCAGTCTGTCTTATGGCATACACAGAGACTACTCATAGAATCAAAGAATCCTAGAAAATCAGAGTTGGAAGGAACCTCTGAAGGTCATCTAGTCCAACCCACTGCTCAAAGCAGGACCATCCCCAACTAGATCATCCCAGCCAAAGCTTTGTGTAGACACATCTTGAAAACTTTCAAGGATGGAGCTTCTACCACCTCTCTGGGTAACCTGTTCCAGTATTTTACTACCCTCCTAGTGAGAAAATTCTTCCTAAAATCTAACCTAAACTTCCCTTGCTGCAATTTGAGGCCATTGCTCCTTGTTCTGTCATCTGCTACCACTGAGAACAGTCCAGCTCCATCCTCTTTCCAACCACCATTCAGGTATTTGAAGGATGCTATTAAATTCCCTTTCCATCTTCTCATGCCACAGATTGGTCACCCCTATCCTAAGTTAAACCATAAAACTTAATCCCATTTTACCTTACTTTAACAAAAGGTTTTATCTGGAAAATATATTCATTCTCCTTGTCATCTTGAATTCTTAAAACTTACCTATATAGAAAATTTTACAAGTCCCTATGTACTTGCTAAAACATAATTCCTTCAGAAGCTACTGACAGTCCTGTCCAAAGGCATAATGGACATTGAATCCCCCTATGTTTTACTTTGACTTCTATGTCTGAGAAGATTTTTTTTTTGTATTGCATCCAACTTTCATTAGACCAAGACAGGGAAATCCAGTGCTTTGCCCTACAACTAAGATTTCTCAGATGACAGCATAACTGCAGGCAGTTAAGATTTACCCCAACTCCTAGGCAGCAAAACAGATCCTGAAGCCTTACCAGAAACAACCTCAAGCTTTTTAAAATAAGTATTCTGATCTATTTGTACATTTTCTTCTCTATTTTCTCTTATAAGTGAATGAAACTAATAGCCAAGCAAAGAAATCCAAACAACAGTAGAGATCACTTTAATTTCCTTACTGTAATAGAGGAACTTCTTTTTTTCTTTCAAGAAAAAAGAGCAAGTTTTCCAGTTACTGGAGAGATAGCAGAAGTACACATTTCAATTAATTCTTCACAAATTTAAAAGAACCCCCAGGCTTTCTTATCGTACTGTTCCATTCAAATTAAAACTACATACAAATGTTCCTCACAGATTTCTGTTCATTGGTGTGCCTGAATATAGTATATTAAGTATTTCTGTAGCATATTGGATCAGGGAAATGGCTTTTCCCTGTTAGCTTTCTCTCCTGTAAAATAATATTACTAGGTTTTATTCTATCTTAAGTTACTGTTCATTTCTAATGCCAATACTACTGCTGATCAAAGTCAAGCCCCCACCCCCAGCTATCATCTGGCAGCTTTTTCATTCTCTTTTGATTTTGTGGGGTGCTGCAATCTGATACATCTTGCTCTGAGGTTTGGCTGAAGTGTGAACCATAATCACATTTCATCTGTATATTCTCTCTTTCTCTCACTCTCTTTGCTTTCTTGTATCTAAGTTTTAAACCCATTTCTTCAGTCTTCTTCATTAGACAATATTTGACCATATTTACATCATACAATTTGTCCTAAAGAAGTAGGAGGGTGCTGGCATTTTAATGCACATGCACATCAGACTAGATTTTTGTTTTTATGGTGGCATCTGATAGGCCTGTGCAAAGTGACTAGTATTTGCTTTGGATTCAGATTCAGCTGATTCAGGGGACGGTGATTCAATTTGGTGAGTCGAATCAATACCCTGAGAGCGATTCGACGGTGAGGGTCTACTGCAGACTCCCCAACCAAGGGGAGGAGCTGGACCGGGAATTTTTGGTCCAGCTTGCAGTGGCACTTAAGGCAAGGGATGTAATTGTTGTGGGTGATTTTAATTACCCAGATATCTGCTGGGAGGAACAGTCAGCCAGGACGGACCGTTCTAGGAGGTTCCTAGCTGAGATGCAGGACCTCCACTCAATCCAGGAAATGCACAGTCCCACCAGAGGAAATGCCCTGTTGGACCTGGTCCTGGTAAGGGGCTTCCATGTTCTTGACCACCTGGGCGATAGCACTCATCATTTGCTGGAATTCACCATCCAGCACAGGGTGTCAAGGGCCTGCAGCAAGACCGTAGCCCTAGACTTTAGGAGGGCCAACTTCAACAAGTTGAGGAGACTAGTGGAAGAGGCGCCGGGGTCCTTGAGAACAGGGGAAATCAGTGTCCAGGACGAGTGGTTGTTCCTTAGGGAAATGATACTCAGGGCCCAAGGGGTGACCATCCCAACAAGAAGCAAATGGGGCAAGAGTGCCCGAAAGCCCCCCTGGCTTACCAAGGGCGTCCGGGAATGCCTGCTTACCAAAAAGGCGGCATACGCCCAGTGGAAGGGGGTGCTATCTCCAAAGAGGAGTGTAACTCTTCTGCTCAGGCCTCTAGGGGGGCTGTCAGGAAAGCTAAGGTGGACACAGAGCTAGGACTAGCGTCCAAGATCAAGGATAATAAAAAGTCCTTTTTCAAATATATAGGGAGGATGAAGAAGGCACCGGGTAATGTGGGGCCCCTGCAAAGTACGCTGGGCAATCTGGTGGTTGCGCCAGAGGAGAAAGCGGAAATCTTTAACCGATTCTTCACATCCGTTTTCTTGTGCAGGGACCGGGACTTCCCCGCTGTGATGCCAGACGGACTCGAAGGGAACGCCTCCTCAGGTTGGGGAGGACCAGGTTAGAGAACTTCTGGAGAGGCTGGACATGTTCAAGTCAGCGGGTCCAGATGCTCTCCACCCCAGGGTGTTGAGGGAGCTAGCTGGGGTTATTGCAGGGCCCTTGGCACGGCTTTATGACCGCTCGTGGTGTTCGGGCCAGGACCCAGATGACTGGAAGATAGCTAACGTGGTCCCCATCTTCAAAAAAGGGAAGACAGAGGACCCGGGCAACTATAGGCCCGTCAGTCTTACCTCTATCCTTGGGAAACTCTTTGAGAAGATCCTCAAGGAGCACATCTGTGATGGGCCGGCTTCAGGGATGATGCTCAAGGGCAACCAGCACGGTTTCATTAGGGGCAGGTCATGTCAGACCAACCTGATTGCCTTTTATGATCAGGTCACAAAGGTAATGGATGGAGGTGTTGCCGTGGACATAGTCTTTCTTGACTTCAGCAAGGCCTTTGACACCGTCTCCCACCCCATCCTCATTAAAAAACTAGGCAACTGTGGCATTGATGCCTACACAGTCAGATGGATTGCAGATTGGCTTAAGGGTCGTACTCAGAGGGTGGTGGTGGATGGGTCATATTCAACCTGGGGGTAAGTGGGCAGCGGAGTCCCCCAGGGCTCGGTCCTTGGGCCCGCGCTGTTCAATTTCTTCATCAGCAATTTGGACAACGGGATGAAATTCAACCTGTTTAAATTTGCTGATGATACCAAAATTTGAGGTGAGGTGAGCATGCTAGTAGGGAGGGAAAGATTGCAGCAAGATCTGGATAGGTTACAAGAGTGGGCTGACATAAACAGGATGTGTTTCAATACCGACAAGTGCAGGGTGCTGCACTTAGGCAGTAGAAACCAGCAGCACACTTATAGAATGGGAAACTCCCTTCTTGAGAGCACGGAGGCAGAAAGGGATCTTGGAGTCATTATTGACTCCAAGATGAACATGGGCCGACAATGCGAGGTCACGGTTGGCAGGGCTAACCGGACCTTGGCGTGCATCCACAGGTGCATCTCAAGTAGAGCCAGGGAGGTGATCCTCCCCCTCTATGCGACGCTGGTCAGGACCTAGCTGGAGTACTGTGTCCAGTTCTGTGCGCCCCATTTCAGGAGGGATGTGGACAACATTGAGACGGTCCAGAGGAGGGCCACCCGCATGATCCGGGGACAACAGGGCAGACCCTACAATGAAAGACTGCGGGACCTAAATCTGTTCACAAGAGAAGGCTGAGGGGGGACCTGGTGACTGTCTATAAACTCACTAGGGGGGACCAGAAGGGTTTAGGGGAGATGCTGTTTCCCCTAGCACCCCCTGGCATGACAAGGAACAACAGACACAAATTATTAGAGAGTAGGTTTAGATTAGACATCCACAAGAACTACTTCACAGTTAGGGTGGCTAGGAGCTGGAACCAGCTTCCTAGGGAAGCGGTGCTGGCTCCTACCCTGGGGATCTTTAAGAAGAGGCTTGATGACTACCTGGCTGGACTCATTTGAGTCCAGTCTTTTCTCCCACCCAGGCGGGGGGTCGGACTTGAAGATCTACAAGTTCCCTTCCGACCCTACTTCTATGATTCTATGATTCAGCTGAATCTGATTTGGAGATTCAACTGCTGCTGAATCGGCTGAATTTATTAATCAAACAGGTTCCATCCCCTGCCCGCTCTCCCAGCCCTGTCAATGGCTGCCCACCTGGCGCAGCCCTTTAAAAAAAAAAAAGCCCCGCACTCACCAGCTCCTGCCAGGCATGGGTGGGGGGTGATCACTGCTGCTCCCCACTGCCCCATACTATGTGGGCAGCTATGCCATGAGCCTCCAGAGGCCCTTACAGCAGCTGCAGCAGCAAGTGTGGGTTTTTTGTTTGTTTTTTTTAAGTCCCGGGATGCTGGGGTCAGGTGGGACAGCCACTGGTGGGGCTGGGAGATTAGGTAGGGGATGGGGGCTTGTGTCAGAGCCCCCACACACAGTGTGGAGCAGTGGGGGGCAGCAGGGATTGCCCCCCACCTGGCAGGAGCCAGGGAGTGTGAGTCTTTTTTAAAGGGCTGGGATGCTAGGGCTACATGAGTCAGACATTGATGGGGCTGGGAGAGCGGGCAGGGGATGGGGGCACTCAGGAGGGCTGAGAGAGTAGGCAGGGGATGGGGCCTGGCAGGGGTCCCCCCCATCATCCCCTCTCCTCTCCTCCAGCCCCCCTCCCTGCCCCCTGCTTACCTGCATGGCGCCTAGGTTGAGCTCCCTGCAGCAGCAAGCAGGGACTGCCTGAATCACCGAATCTCCAAATTGATTCAGAGGCTTCAAATTGATTCAGACCTTTTTATAGGTCTTCTGATTCAATTCAGATTCGGCCACCAAATCAGGCCAAATCTCCTCCGAATCGAATCAATATCCAAAGCTTTGCATAGCTGTAGCATCTGAAAGACACTCAGCACAGCAAAGTGCATGCTGAGTAGTTCACCCACCTCAGATAAATGTAGTTCTTAGGTGACCTTGCTAAACTTGGAACTTGAGGAACAATTGGTATTTGAACTTCAATGCTTAGACCACTAAGCCATCTCTTCCAGCCATCCACACTTGCTCTAATTTAGAGTGACAGTTAAAGGGTCAACATCAAATTGATTCTATTTTCTCTCACTTCTTCTCTTAGCTTTGCTTCCATGAATCATATTCTACAGTTCTGCTGTCATTTTAGTGAAAAAAATCAAGCAGCCCAACATCACTACCACAGATGACCAGATTGCTGTTTCTCAAGTCATCAAGCTTGTATTGTGCTGGATCTCTCAAAGCAAGTTTATTTATGTTAGAAATTCATAAAGGCCTCTTAAAATGCAATGAAAGGATGGTATTTTGTAACTGTTTTGTTAACTAACAGCATTTAACTTCTTGTTAGAACATCAATGATGGGTGGAGGGCTTCCTGCAGGTTTTACTCACATGGGCTATGCCTCACAGAAACTCCTCAAACAGAGTTTTTGTACTTATTTAACTTTGCAGATGGGTAAGAATAGGTGGGCTTGTTGGGACAGTTGATTTATCTCCTCAAATTCTGGGCAACATGAACAATTGGAACAGCAATGCACACCTGCAGGGAGAAGGTGTCAGACAGCAGACACCAGGAAGGCCCATGAGACACAGGAGCTGTTATAAAGGCAGAGCATAAATGGAGAAGCAGAGACTCTTTGGCTAGGGACAGACATTACACATAAACCAGTTTAAAGTGATCAAAAACTAATTTAAACCTGTAACAGAACAGATGTTCAGTGTATTTAAACCAATTTGAAAATAGCTGAAACTAGTTTGAGGTAACCTGGTTGAATGTAGTATCAGACTTAACTGATTTGGCTCAAACCAGTTTATGCAATGTCTGTCCCAGACCTTTGTGGGTGACCTGATTGCTCTGCATCTCCCAGGATTAGAATCACCCACAATTCTGATAGGACTATGGGAACATTTCTTAATGGCAAGTATACCTTGTGTGCGTCTCAAATAATGGGCCATCTGGTCCTAGGTAGAGGTATACCAGTTTCACTCACAGCATCTTTATCTCATGGAGATCACAGGATAAATGGTATTTGCTTTAAACACACACATACACACATGTGTCTGTCCTCATAGTTTTATTTCACTGACACTATATTTCCAACTCCATAAATTGCTCATGGTATGGACACAGTAACAGGTGAAGTTGGTGATACACTGTATGATAATCACTTGTATATGGGTTATAATGAAATCCTTCTGTGAAATTAGTAATAAGTGCATGTGCTATAAAATGATCCAAGTCTGTAACTGGGAGGTGGTTTACTTTGTACATTGGTAATGTAAGTGTAATTGTAGGTAATGTAAGTTTCTAATTTTAATTTTAAACAAAGAATAATTGTCCCTGCCTTTAGTATTCTACAGTACTTCTCTCATAGACCTGAAAGTTTTACCTTTGCAATATAATAGCTAATGTTCCTTCTACACAAGAGTTTTATAATCCCTGCCTTAACATAATGTAGGGCCATGAAATAATTTTATTAGTGTTCTTGGGGAAAAAATCTCCCTCTGTTACTGTTTTAACAGAGGTCACCTATTCCCTTACTGCAAAAGCTCCCTGAATTTAATGCTGTAAACTCTTCTCATTGTTCTTTCACTTCTGACACCCTCTGAAGTATCAAGGTACCTTGCTGCATATGGGAACTGCATGAGCTCTAGCTTATCAACACAGCTGACATGAATTCCAGCCTGCTTTTCATTAGTGGGCTGGCTAGTGAAAATATTCAACACCAGTGGATGAGGAGGGGTAAAAGCATGTAGTGTGCAAAGTGAACAAAACTTATTAAAAGAACCACTCAGAGAAAAACGTTGATGAAAATATTAATTTTGATTTTGAAGTTCTTCTTTGAAATGTTCAGACTTTTTTTGGAAACAATGAAGAAACAATTATCACTTTTTGGTTGTTAGATGATGAGAGGGAAAGGCAAGGTTGATAAAAATAGACATTTTCTCTATAAAAAATGTTGTTCTACCAAAAAGAGTCATTTTTCATTGAAAAAAGCGTTGAGGAAACTTTTGGGGGCAGCTCTAATGGTGTGTGTGTGTGTGTGTGCATGTGTGCATGTGTGCATGCGTGCGTGCGCATGCAAACACAATGCACTGCACAGTGCCATAACCAGGCGGGGTAAAAAGGGCCCCAGACTTAAGCACAAATTAGAAAGGGCACCAAAATCATCTTCCATCTGCGGCAGCAAAAGCAGCTCGACAACACTGCTTTTGCAGCAGCAGCATCCAGTGGACAGACACTCTGCTGCTGTTGCTTTAAGAGAAGGAGCCTGGGCAGTGGCAGCAGCAGCTGGGGACTGTTTGGGAGTTCCTGGCATGGGTAAGATTCCTGTGCCCCTGGCCTCTGCCCTGCTGTCAGAACCCACATGTGCTCCGCACCTCTCCCTTTCCCTGCAACTCTCCCACAGGGTTTGCTCAGAGCATAAACCCTGCTTGTTACACCTCGGATGTGCATGCACATGTGCTTAATTTCCTACTCTTATTTAAAGAATTCATACAGGATTTACTCTGTATACACTTCCAAAGGCCTGGCTCCTGGTCAAGATTGTAAACTGGTCAAAAAGAATTACTTTTAATTCCCTTTAAATCTCAACCATAAAAGTACCTTGCTGCAAAATCAGGTTCTGATCTTACATATGTTAAGCCTCTGTTAGAACTAAATGAAAAAGATTAGGTACATATTTCAAAAAAATGCAGAAGCATTCAGATTTTGATTTTCAAACATCAAACCAAGCATAGATTGATTCTAATTTTTTGGTTTTCCAGTTTTGATGTACCCCACAATTTCTTCGCTTCTCTGTCCCCTCTTCATTCCTTTTTTAATTGAAAAATGAAGGAGAAAATGCAGACAAAGATGGGGTGGAAAAATCATCACCATAAGCACATTTTTAAATGTGTGTTTCTCTCATCAAACCCAGA
The DNA here is from genome assembly GCF_052110815.1 of Crocodylus siamensis. Classification (NCBI taxonomy): domain Eukaryota; kingdom Metazoa; phylum Chordata; order Crocodylia; family Crocodylidae; genus Crocodylus; species Crocodylus siamensis. Next base: position 100,780,814 of record NC_143395.1, on the reverse strand, counting down.
AGCAACATTTTATAAAAATGAAAAGTTTCCAAAATAATAGTTTTGAAACACAGCAATCTTTTGTCAGAAAAGTTTTGAATGAAATAACTGAACCAGCTCTACACCTGCTGGAACTCACTTGAGACAGCTCCTGGCCATTGGGCCTTTTTGCCCTATTTCTCACTGTTGGCACTTCTGCCATAGTGCCCATGACCCAGAATATATAGCAATATAACCTCCATGTAATGTGAAGGAACATAAAGCTAGAACAAACTGTTTTAAAAAGTTTCCTATGAAACCTGAATTCTCAGACAGCAACTTAGTGCTTAGAAGACTGTATTAAATTAAACAATTCTAGCATGCTTTTGCTGCAAATGAAAGGAAACAATTCTTCAGGTCTACTCATTAGTGGGGAAGCCTCATCTGGAGTAGCATCCAGTTTTTGGTGCCACTCTTTGGCTAGGTACAGAGGTTCAAATGGCCTGAGGCAGATTTGCTGCACTTGTGGCTTTTTCTGACTGCTTTGGTCACATTTGCCCTTGCTGGGGCAGGGAGGACGTGGAGGTGGCCTGTACTGGCTGAGGACAGCAGGCTGGAGGTACTCTCACACACCTCCCAGCAGGCTGCTGGAGAATTCTGAGCCCAGTTGAGCAGCCAGCCACCCCCATTGGCCAGCATGGTCCAAGCCCCGCCCCCCACCAGCTGTCAGCTGTTAGGGGGAGGAAGGAAATGGAGCTCCCCACCACATCCACATGGTGCTGTCAGGAGGGTCAGGTGGTGGGGAAGATAGGCTCCCAGTAGGCCAAGTAGGCTCCCAGTTTGCTGATTTGGGACTAGGGCTAGGGCCATCACAGGGGGACTCCATTTCCTGCGCCTCCCCTCCTTTCCCCCTCCTCAGCCATTCAAGCGGGAGACAAAGGCTTTTCTGGATCCTGTCTATGACAGCTGGACAAGCAGGACTTGCCCAGCGCTTGCCCAGAGCAGACAAACTGAGGATAGCATGCTACCCTGCAAGGGGCACCTGGAATGCTAGAGGACAGGGAACTAAAGTGACTCACTAGGATCTGTGCCATAAGTTCAATATACCACTGTAACCCAAATGGATTAAATCTACTACTATATCCATCCAGGTCTATCTTAGACCAGGTTCTGTCATTTTGAAACCAGTCTGTGTGTGCTGAACTTAAGTTGTGTTACAGGTTTAGATTTGTTTCTGATCACTTATACCGGAGTGTGTGCAACATCTGTACCTAGCCTTAAAGAAACATAGACAAATTGGAGTCCAGCAGAAAGCAGCAAAAAGTATTAGAGGTCTGACTGAACAAACGCGGATTATTTCATTTGGAGAAGAGACAACTGGGGGGTGGATCTGATAATAGTCCTCAAATACCTGAGGGGTGGATACAAGGGAAATGACAACAGAATATTTTCTGTGGATGCAGGGGACACGACAATGGGCTTAAATTGCAGCAAGAGAAATGTAGGTTAAATATCAAGCACTTTCTCACCAAGGGTGGATAAGCACTGGTAGAGGCTACCTAGAGAGATGGTGGAATCTTCATGCTTGGACATTTTTATGAACAGGTTAGATATATATTTGTCTAGGATGGTTTAAATAATGATGATCCTGCCTTGAGCAAGGGAGGGGAGTGGAACGGATTAGAGTAGGTGACCTCTTAAAGTCCCTTTTAGCCACATTTCTCTATAATTCTGTTCAACATTATAATTTACACTGAATTGTCTCTTAAAGTTACTGCCATATAAAACTATCAAGCATTAAACCTTCCCTCAGTTCCAAGTATAGATAGTTACAGGAACAAACCAACATCACATTGATAATGCAAACAGGCATCAATACAACACAGACATGGCATTGTCTGAAATTAGATTAATCTGCTTTAAGGAAAAAAAGAATGTTAACAACAGAGACAGAGAAAATGTGTGTAATCTGGAACAACTTGTGAAAACCAGAAAAGCATGGTTATAGTGGTTTAACAGCCTAATAAACTGTACTGCAAAATGAAATGGTAAGAATTTCCAAGAGCCTTTAACAGTTCACCCCAAGACCATTTTAATTTAGGGACCTGAATTCTGATCAGAGCCCCAACACATACATCAAATCTGTATTACATGGCAGACAAACAGTAGGATAAAGCCTTTCCAAACTTGGGATTGTGCCACTTTGCATTTTTGAATGACTTTGTATGATATATATACATCATAGGAAGATGTACAAGTACAAGATCCAGGAAATGGAGAAAACCGAGAGACACCTTTGCACTGCAGATGGCCTCAGAATTAAGATATTTTAAAATCCTGCCTCATACAAATTAACAGTCTCAGTTTTAACTTAAGCAACCAGCATGCACTGTAAGAGACAGACAACAATCCAGGGGGTGCTGACTCTGGTAATATAATGGTAAAAGCACCAAATGCACAAGTTTTTTTTATGTGATTTCTAATCTACTATGAAAAACACAGACCTGTCTTCTTTAAATTATGTGATTTTCTATTTATCTGTATATTTCTGATAGAAATATCCTTCTCCTGAATAGAACAAAAACTCTCGAGTTGCCCATATACAGCATCTTAATAAGACCAGAATCTTATTCTATTCTTGATTCCACCACTGATTTGCTACAGGTCTTGAGCAAGTCACAACTTCTGAATCTGCATCTGTAAAATGGGGATAATGCTCAGTTTTTTAAAGAAGGTGCTAGAGATGCATGAATGAAAAGTATTCTGTCAAGTGTTAAAAAATAATCCTGGTAGCAGCAGCATCTAAAGACTTCCTGCACAGTTCATAAGAGGCACCAAAAAGAATATATAAATATTTTTGAGAGACCACGTAGAGCAGTGATTCACAGCCAGCATGAGTTTAGCATTTTGGACCTCAGAAGTCAGCCAGAGTAGACCACAATGAGGCAGGTTTTGAGAGTATTCAGTTAAACTCACCAGTTCTTGTGCCTAACAGTTGAACAGGGTGACCTGTTACCAAGCACAGTATACACTCATTCCCTTGATATCTGCCTTAGTTCCTCTATCTATAAAATGATAAAAATTTGGCTGCCCTCCTTGGAAAAGTACTTCAAGGTCTATAGATAAAACAAACTATATAAGAGTCAGCTATCAATACAATATATAGTATATATTAAGTGCATGCATGCATGTGCATATGGTTGCGCATGCATGAGCATACATATATGTTGAATCAGCCCAGAATTACAAACAAGTGGTTGCATGTGAACCTGATTAAGATTGAGATTTTGCTAGTGGCCAAAAGAATGTGTTTTGAAGAGTCTGAAATCACAATGCAGTCTCCTTTAGTTGTTTCACTCAGTTGATCAATTATACTTACAATTGATATATTCAATCCACAGTTCAGGAACACTTCTTGAGCTATCAGAGATGCGCAGCTCCAAGTAAATTAAACACTTTGTACTATCTCCAGTTGGCTAAGGGACTCCGCCTCATTCTGATGGACAATGTCCTGCCTCCCATCACACACCATCACGTCCCACCTGGACTATAGTAATACAACATACCAGGTCACAAAGCCAGTGTAAGTCTTTAGGAAACGCTAACAAATACAGAACTGAGCCAAGTTGAATTGAGCATACGCTCTCAACAACACAGGTTGCCATGAGAACATTAAACCTCTCTGTTCTCTACACTGGCTTCCTTGGAACTATTTAAGTTCAGTGCCCAACTTCCATTCCTGAAGGTGCTGAATTTCATGACGCCCTCCTTCACATCTAAAAAATCCAAATCATCTAGAATGAAGATAATGACCAACAACACTGATTCTCAGGCAAAATGCAGAATCTGCTTTACTATGTGCAGGAGACAGAGATTTCTCAAAGGTCTGTCTGGGCCTATGGAATAGCCTCTCACAGGAACCAAAGGCAAATCATTCACAGGCCTCATCAGCTTCTACACTAGGTAAAAGCCTTCTCCTGTCTTGCCTTCTTTCTCACACAGAGTGACACATACTTTTACATTAAAACAACAAGCCAACCAACCAGACTGAGGTGAGAGAACTAGACTGTAGGTCCTCATCACCCTGAGGGGGATCAAATACCTCCTTCTATCTCCTGGAGGAGTATAGTACCCACAAGGCCATAGGCTAGGGTGGGCTGAGGACACTCCACTCCACTTCCTGAAGCTGAACTATTGTGCAGAAAGGAATATAAATCATGGACCAGAGGGAAAGCAACTAAGCAAGAGAAATGTGACTACCCCTAGGAGTTCCCCTTTCTCTCCTTCCAATGCTCTTGAGTGAGTCATCTAACTCAAAAAGGGACAATTTATGTCCCTAACTCTTTGTGCACATTTCAGTCTGTGAACAGGGCTGGCATAACCAACCAGATAGCACAGGCAGTTGCCAATGGCAGCAAATTGAAGGGAGTAGGAAAAACAGTGCACACCTGGCATATGCTCTTTAGGGGTCACCCATATGCAACTGGTGCCACCGTACTCGGTGGGGGGCACATGCCCGCCCAGCAACCAGTCAGCAACCGGTGGGGGGGATCCCCTCTGGCCAATCTCACCGGGGGGGCTCTCCCTACAGCTGATCTCACTCACTGGCTTCTGGAAGTGCCCACAGCTGTGGCGCTCCCACTCTCCAGCTGGCACTCGGGGGGGGGGGGGCACCAGTGCTCCTGCCAGCTCCCCTGCCTGTCATCTAAGTGGGGGGCATGGTGTGTCAGGGAGTCCACCAGCACTCTCAGGAGGGGTACATGCACCCCCTTGTACCCCTCCTACGTGTCGCCACTAACGTCAGGTCAGGAATCTGGGCAAGTACAGAAATGAGTAGGGCAGTGCTGGTATTGCCAAGCTGTCTCTCTGGGGCTCTGTGTGGTTCCAACCTCACCAAATCCTAGCTATTTTTGCTGCCTAGGGCTGCAGAAATCCTTGCACTGCTCTCATCTGAATCCCAGTCTTAGACAACTAAATAAGACACCTATAGATTGGTGCCAGAGTCTATGCGACACCCAGAATCTGAAACACACTATTATGTTATGTTGTTTCTTAACAACTGCCAGAGGTATTCCCCAGTCAGCATACTGACATATGGGCAACAGCATATGGGCTATGAATGCCATTCCTAGGTGCCTAAGCCTTCCATTTTAAAGCATAGGGAAGGTTAGTGTCTAACTAAGCTTTGTGAATTCCACTCTTGGAGTGGTGTACGCAAGTGGTGAGAGCAGAGGAAGAATCTGTACAGCAGGCAAGACAATATTTTACACATGATGGCAATATGCAGCATAGTGTTATATGCACATGTTTATATACGATAGAAAAGACTCTCTTACAAAAAAAAAGTATAATATTACATTCTACATAATAAAATAATACATTTAGAAACAACCCAGGCAGCCAGGAAAATAGAATGATGGCTAAAAGTGGCTCCTATTGTATATGTACTTCAAAGAGAGGGAACACTGCTGTCTTCTGTGCAGTACCTCCTACCTTTATAAGCTTGAAGAAAAAACATACACGTAACTTACAATTACCCTGCCACTGCCCTTAGGTGCAAGCTGAAACTAGATTTGAATGTTCTTTTAAAAATAAAACTATCATCTTTTCCTTTCTGCTGAGATCAGCATTAGCTTTAGTCAAGGATAATTTAAAAGGAGACAGACAGGGGAAGAAACTGAAACTTATTCAAATGAAACCTAATATGTCAAATTTAGCTGACACTGGGGGTTTAAGACCCTTTAAGGCTGTTCTGTATATTGACTTAACTGAAAAATTAAAATATAACGTTAAAGCAGAGTAGAAAGAATGGTAACAGATTATGTTTATTTTTTCCCCTTGATCATACGAATTCATGATCCTTATGTCATCACCATGCTCCTGCATCACAGGTTGAACCATTTACTAATGTGTTGTATCTACAGAGAACTAGACTGGATATTACACACCTTGCTTTTTGCCATGATGCTACATGCACCTCGCTGACTACAGCACAATTTTGTGCTGAGTATAGTCTAGACAAGTGGTCACCCACCACTGGTAGATCTCAGAGCCTCTTGCAGTAAATCTTGGAGCCTTCTGGAGTCAATCCAAGGCTGGGATGGGGGGCCGAGTGCCCGCATGCATGCATGCATGCATGCATGTGCATGCCCCTTCCCAGCAGGTCAGTCCATGGGGGAGGAAAGGGGCAGGGGCTAGATTGAGACCCCCACAGTGAGGGACAGTGCCACAGAGGCAGGAGCAGGTGTAAGTTGAATTGGGCCCTGGCCTGGTGGGACTTACATGCTGGGGAGGTGCACCCCCAAATAATTCTTTCTCCTGTTGCCTTGATCTGCCCCTGGCTTCCCTCCCCACAGACTTACCTGCTGGGCAGGGGGGAGAGGGAGTGGCACATAGCAGATCTTGGATTGCTTTTAAATACCAAAGGTGATCTCCTTCTTTAAAAAGTTGGAGATCACTGGTCTAGCCTATAAGATTGGATACCCTGTTGAACAGGCTGCTTCACTGGGTCATCTATAAAAGAACCAAGTTAAACCACTCATAGTGAAAGGCAGTGACCAGTATTGTCTCAAGTTGTTGCAAGAGGTGCCAGTTTTGTAATTTCTTTTATTTAACGCACATATGAGATGTTAGAAAGAGAGTGTGTTACAGCATCTTCAGTGGGTTGCTGATGCAACTTCATACTTCTGTCTCTGAGACTGTCCAGATGGAACAAGTGTTCATGTCCTAACAAGAGACAGATACACATGACTTGGCTAAGACACAGTCCAAAAAAGATAGAGATTTGTCTGCAGATGCTGTAAATGGGGTCCTAGTACTGCGCAAAGGTTGTCAATGGATCTTGGGGAGGGGATATATGAGCAGGACTGTAGAAAGATTACCACTCCACCCATTCTATTTCTCTTGTGCACCATACACCCAGCATACTCGACCCTAAGTACATCTGGAGTTTTTAGACTTTCAGTCAACATCCCAGGATTCCATTTTTTTAATTAATCACCATAATGTCTAGGTTGCAATGCTGTGTCCAGAATTAACATAATCAAAACATTTTAGCTGCACACTGTCTACACATCTTCCTACATTTTGTTGTATTTTCTTAAAACCAATCTAAGAGAAACAAACAGAGGTAAGTTACTACATCTCAGATCCATTTATGGCCAAATCATGCTCTCCTTACTTTCATGAGTAATCCCACTCAGACTTGAGCAAAGCAAGCAGGATTTAGCCTGCCAAGATTCTCAGTGTATCTAAATAAAAGATTAAATTCTTCTGGGTTTTATTTTTTGGTGCTTCTGTTCACAGGAGCCTTCCCCTATTATAAGCAAAGGGCAGAAATGTTGTTGTTATATATTGAATCTGCCATTCAATCTTAGATGACACGGAGATGACAGAGAGCACTTCTATCATATAAGCAAAGCAAACAAAGCTGCTAATGAAGGAATGAAGAGTACCAGCCTCCCCTAAATGAGACATCCCTCTTCCATATAAAAAATCAGAGAACCCATCATGTTTAACCCAAATTATAGCTTGGTAATAATCTAGAAGTAAACAGAGCATGAAATGCAATTTATAGGAAAAAAAATGTATTCACTTATACAGATAGCATACAATAAGAAAATGGCCTAAGTTAAAAAATGTATTAGTAGGAGAGCCTACCTTGTAAAGATTGCAGAATCAAAACAATATAAGAGGACATATTAACCTGTAACTGATCTTTATTTCAGTTTTATTTATTTGGATTTATATGGAGGCAAGCTAAAAAAGTCACCTATCCAAACACTAAGTACAATACCATTGACACAGCTTAAAAATATCCATCTCTAAAATAACACTATATGACTGAAGTGCTGTGATACTATTCAATTTAATATACAATAATAGTCATTTTGCATGGCTCTAGGTCAGTCAGAGAAAGATTACAGTAACCCAGACTAGAGGTAAAATTATGGACAAATATTAGAATTAGGGATGAGGGAGACCAGAAAATAAGGAACCAGTTCTCCACTTAAATTTCATACCATCTTAGAGTTGAAGAAGGTGCATCACAAAATGCAGGAAGATATTTAAGTGAGTGGTAAAAGCATTGCATCTTGTTTAGAATAAGAGAGAGGAAGGTAGTTTTTTTGGAGCAAAAAGGAAGGTCAAAGTGAAAAAGTCAGAATCAGGATGCACAGAATATTTAACTAACTAGGTTGTTAGGAGGAAGTGGGAAAAGACAGGAGAAAGAAAAAGAGAGATGGTTAGAGATGTTTTAGATCAGCTCCAAAACTTTTCCAGATCCTCAGCATTTCTGAACCTCTTAATGTTTGTTTGTATTTTTATGATTATGGCGCAATTACCCGGACTCCAAGATTGAGTCCTGGAGTGCAGACCCCTCCTGAGAATTGGAGCTCAACTACTTTATATTTCTATTTGTAGCTTAAACACATCCCTCTTCAGAACCCTGTATATGCTACAACTGTTCTGGTTCACAACTGAACCCCTCAGGAGACATGCTGATGTGAGCAAAACAGGCACATGTGCATATTGAGTTTCTGAACAGATAAAAGCAGATTGTTAGAAAACAAGCTTCTTGACCATTGCCCATTATTACAAGTCCATATTTCCCTTGGGAAACTGCCTGGGATGCATCTGTGTTCAGGATGGCTGAGTTTCCTTTTCACTTCATCTGGTGCAGGAAACTCTCCTTCAGCTTTGATTAGCGACTGCAGTTTCCAAGTGCAATGTTTCAGGTCCTACCATTTCCTACCCAACTACCTGATCAGGCTCCTCAGGGAAACAGACTTCTGCAAAATTCTGGTTGCCCTGCAAACATCCAAGCAAACACAACAGTATGCTAAAACAAGAGCTCTCAGAACAGGAGTTCACTAGATTAATCTCTAATAAGACTTTGCTCTTCCTTGAAGTAAAACACAATGATGGTAGCAGGAAATACTTTGAAAGACTGAATGATGGACTGGCCACCTACGCCGTTATAAAAAAAAGTCTACTTTTTAAGTACAGTACAGCTGCTAGACTAAAGCTAATGACATGAAAGCTTGGAAAGGTGGTAAAAGGAAAAATTAGTATTATTTCAGAGACTTGCAACTGTGAGGGAAGGCAACGGAAATAGGAAAGAAATCAAAGGATTATTTTCTACATATGAGGCCTTTTCACAAAATCCATTACCCCTGGCAGCTGGAAAAGGTGAAGACCTTCAATAAGTAACCGAGGTTGCTGAGTGGTTTGTCACCAAAATGATGTATGTTGTTAATTTAAGTTATTATTCAGAAGGAGACCTTTCGTGCCTTGGGATCTGTAAGCTCTGCTAGTGAGATAAGATGTAAGTGGCAAACAACAGCTATTCAAAAACAAAGTAAAATGAGCAGGAACAGATGTGTTTTCATAGAAAGCCACATGAAGCACTTCTGAACCTGGAATGATCAAAAATATCCCCTTTTTTCCAAGCAAAATTAAAAATTAAAACCTGGTAACTTGTTGTACAATGCAGAAGATTTCTTTTTTTTTTTAAGGAATGGGAACTACACTTTTTGAAAACAGCAGCAAAGTCATGATAACATTACTTATTTGAGAATTTAGCAAAAATACGGGATTGTATTAGATAGGCCTTCAGAGGTGCTTTCAACAAAACAGTACATATATTTTTTACCAAACGAAAGTACTGTAATTGTATCTAATAATAAAACATGACAGACTTTCCTAGAGAATTTGCTCATGCTACAAATGATCATTTATTTCCTCTGTTCCAGAGTGAACACGTCTTCATCATCATGATATGGTGGCTGTGATTAAACCACAAGAGAAGTAAAGTCTTGTCTCAATTTATGACCTTACAGCAATAATCCTCACTTTCCAGGTAGAAGTGGTAGATATGGGGTTTAATTACACTCCCAGTCTTTGGCAAATCTCTTGAGTCATTGCAAGGAGTGCCTCCAACATAAAGGATTTAATTTAATAAAATCCTTATATAGGTGAGACACTGATTCTGTAAGAAATTATAATTACAGGAGCAGCTGCCCTTCATTTCACCCAGACTGGAAACAAAGCCCAGAAAGGAAACTGTCTCCTTTGCTTGCTAGTTTGGTTTTGATCCTCCCCACCAACAATGTTGTGATGCCAGAGAGGGAGTTTGCAGATTTTGCTGTATGCATAATGAGGTGCACGTATTTACCAAGATAGTTTAGCCCAAAGTTATATGAATGTTGCTTCTCATTTAACACTTAAAATTAACATCTTGAACAATAAAAAGACTTACATATTTTAAACAAACTCCTTCAGTAGCCAGTTTGTATCTGATTTACTGTTGCTGCAAAGAAATCAGTAATAATCTGCAACAGCTGCCAGCCAACAGGTGCTGCTGAATAACACTGAAACACCGTGCCCTAAGCTGGAATCAATTCAGTCTCCTTCACTATAACAATCAGGCAAGCAGAACAACTGCAGCATTTTTAATATTACCTTTAATATCCTCCAAAAACTGATGTGGAAACAAGACCCTACTGTATAATCAAGAAAGCACATCCTACCATCATTATAATTGTTCTCTAGAGCTATGCATTTTATGAGTTACGTATGGAAGATACAGTGAAGGTCACCATCTGAAAGGTGAATGCAGCTAGTAGGCAGTGAAATCAGTAAAAAAAAAAAAAAACCCACTTATTCAGAATCTGAGATACCATTTTCAAAAATCTACATTCTAGAGAAGGCAAGGTACCATTTGCCACCTGAAATCAGCAACAGAACAAAATACAAAACTCACCTAGCCATTAGCTTCAATTTAGCCCTAAATATATCTTTGTGCTCCAACTGATCCCCTCACATTGAAAATAGATGCTGCAGAAATGACGTCAAATTTTTAAGCCATGGTTATAATAAATTGGATGAGCTAATGAAATTGCTTCTTCATTACTCATAATAATGTTTCTCTTTCTTTTTCACAGCACAAATTTTGATTTATTTTTCACCTGCCTCTAATCTTGTTTTAGACCTGTCCTGGCTTTTCTAATCAGAAAGAAGAGAGAAAAAAATTGAGATATTAAAATATACATTTCTCACATTAGGGTCAGAAATGTGAAACTTTCCATTTTTATAGTTCAATTGGTGCTTGAGAGTAAAAAAGAAAAACAAAATTAAAAAACAAATTAAAAAGTAGTAATTATTACATCCCTGACTTGAAAACTGCAGTGTTCAAAACAGAAGAGAAAAACATTACCACCTCTCCCAAAGCCTCCATGAGTTCCAGTGCCCAAAACAGTGGTGCCACCTAGTTTAGGATCTATATATAGGAATGGATTCTCAGTGACTGAGTACCACACAGACCTAGGATAATGGGCATGGCTGCTCAAAGTTTCCATTAGTAAAGTGTGTGGTGTTCAAACGTCCAGACTTACGAGTTGGAGTAACAAGTCCGAATCAGCACTGAATCTTCAGATTCGGCCAAATCAAATCAGGACAGTGATCCAAATCAATGAATCGAATTACTGTCCCCGATTCGGGCCAAATCCAAATCTGAATCAAATACAGCCTGTTTCGCACACCCCTATTGCCTACCCTACCACTGCTGCTGCTCTGCCCTCCCATTGCCAGAGCTTCTGCATGAAAGGTGCACAATGTAGGGGGTGGGATAGGTAATGAGAGGGTGTGGAGCTACTCTAGCTCCATTCCAGCACTTCCTCTTAGGCAGTACCCACGGTTCATATCCCACTTGCCTGCGCATCATTTTGCTACTGCATTTTGACAAGGAGCAGCCAGCAGTCTCATTTATGTGCCTCCAGAGGGTGATCCTGTTCCACCCAGAAAAGATACATGCACGTTTTCCAGTACCTAATTTGGAAGCTGTATGCATATGAGTCTACTTAAATGCTATGAAATCAACAACAAAAAAAACCTTAATAAAAAGACAGCAGTCCTTATGGCCGCTGTGGCCCAGCCTTGCAGCCCGCCTGGGAAGGCAAGGTACCAGTTGGTGGAAGGGCAGAAGAAAAGATGGCCACCACTCCCTCATCCCTCCTTTCCCAGGGCCTCTCTGTCAATCATTGCCAAGGGACAAGGCCGGACCAAGGCCAGCCAACAGTCAAGATGATGATTGCTCTCTTGTCCCTTCTTTCCTCCCGCCCCGTTGCCTCTCCACCAATTAGTGCTGAGGGGTGGGGCCACCAGAGCACATCTGCTAAATGTCTGCGGAATTTGCTCTTAATCCCATGACAAACCCATGAAAATTAGTAAATTTAACTGTAATTTAGGTAGACCCCAACTTATGCACCTCCATCATGTTTGGTTGCTGCCTAATCCAATTGAACAAAAGGGCAGAGGCCCATTTGGATCCAGCGCCCAGGAAAGGCCTACTCATGTACCTGACTAACAGCTCTATGGAAAGGCTGCTTACTGTACCTGACAGACAGCAACACTGCAACAGTTGCAGTAGCATAGTTGGTGCCCACACTTTTTGCCCAACAGCCTAGTTGTTTTGCCCAAGAATTGGGACATGGGTTCTAGGCTAACCTCAACCTCAGGACACCTGAACCCACATACATCTCCTGCCTCCCAAAGAATGTACTAAGCACAAATCCTAGGGCTAGGCAGGGTCAAGAGTATCCTTCACCCCTCCTGTTGCAGAAAGCAGCCAATAGACAGGGCAGCCATGAATGTAAAAGTCATGGGGCCAAGAAGAAAAGAAAGCAAGATGCCTGGTTCTCTGACTCAGTAAAATGGGTGCTGCCTTAGGGGGTAAAGAACCCTGGTTTTTGGACCTTAATCTCAATGCTGCTTATCTATTATATTCAGTGACTATTTAGTACAAAACTTATGAGCAGTCCTGCTACCAGGGACTAAAACTCCCCTCTTCTGAACTGAGCACTCTAACCAAAGAGCAACAGAGTCATACTTCCCCTTGTTTACTCTTCTTCTGGCCTCAGGACTTCTGAACTCCTTTCCCTCAGTGGCCCAGTTCCAACAGGAGGGCTGGATGATGCTCTCCTACTTGCCTGGACTAAGAGGATGCTCTCCTGGTAAGAAAGGGCCTTGTTGCATGGTAATTTTGTGCAGGTCTTGGAGCTCTTAGCACCTGGACTGTCCACACACTGAGACCTAAAAATGGTTTTAAGTATTCATTATGTGGATCATGAGTTGGCAGTTCAATGCTGTATCCAGTAGGACAAATAATACTCTGGCATGCATCAATTGATGCATCTCCAGCAAAACCAAGGAGGTGATACTTCTGCTCTACTCAGCACTGGAGTACTGCATCCAGTTCTGGGCACCACACTTTAACAAGGACATGGACAAGCTTGAGAGAGTCCAAAGAAGAGTCACCTGCATGATCAGCATCTTACATGGCAAGCCATATGAGGAAAGGCTGAGGGATCTGGGACTCATCAGCCTGAGGAAAAGAAGGCTGAGAGGGGACCTGGTGGCAGCTTACTGCTACTCTAGGGGAGTACATCAAGGGCTTGGTGAGCAGCTGTTCACCAGGGCACCCAGGGGAAAACCAGAAGTAATGGCCATAAACTCCTGGAAGATCAATTCGGACTCAACATTAGGAAAAAAAACTTCTTCACAGTCAGGATGCCCAGATTGTGGAATAAGCTTCCTCTAAAAGGTGGTTCAATCAACTACCCTGGAAATCTTCAAGAGGAAAACTAGACAGTCACCTCACTGGGGTCACCTGACCCACACTTGTCTTTCCTGCTTAGTGCAGAGCGCTGGACCCAATGATCTTCCAAAGTCTCTTATGGCCTTATGAATCTATGAATTAATCTAGTCATCAAAGTGACGTCACTCCAGGGTAGGATTCTCTCTGATTCGTGGTACACAGCCCATGTTGCACTAAAGTGTAGCCACTCCAGGCAAAGGCAAACAACACCACTACTCCTCCCCTATGATCTCAGCATCAGTAACTGTATGTGGTTTTTCCTTGGACTAAATGTTTGAGGAAATATGCACACTCCAGACAAAGCAGAATCACAAAAAAGTGTAGGAGAGTCAGATGGTGAAGTGGCCATTTGAGATTGCTTCTGAATACAAATATTAAACCAAGTTTAGCTCCATAAGGATCCTTTAGGGCTAAGGTGAAATCTCACAAGGAGTCTGCCACCTTCGCTGAATTTTGGCTGCTATAGAAGATGGAATAAAATCACATTTAGTGACTAGGATACTTAAAACCTGGGTAATTTAGACTTAGATACCTTAGAGGTCTGGACCTCTGAGTTTCCAGTTTGCCTCTTCAGTTATATATATGTGAATTCAAAAATGGACAGATACATTGGCTGTAAAGATCAAAACAAAACAAAAAAGAAAAGAAAAAACTCATGGGAAAATCTCAAAATAATGATGTAGGTTACCTGAAATGTCAGGGACACTCATGAACATTTTTATTTTAAATTAAAAGTTGTCCATACACATCTCCACTTCTCTTTTTCTGCACATAATTCTACCTCCTGATTTTCAGTTTCAGCTACAATTTGAATTAGCAGTATGACACATCATGACCCCAGACACTGTCAAGTGTGCCTTTGAGACAAACTCCCAGGGTGTTCTCATACCTTCAGAAGTGTCTTTCAGCCCTAAATCCCTCTCTCCACCCTGCTCTATGCTGCTTGACTACTGAGAATAGAGTGAGATGTTCCAAGGCTTACCTCTCTGACCTACAGGAGCTCAGCATTACCCACTCCACTTGGGTCTCGTCAGTTCTTAGCAGAGGGGCTTTTACCAACAAAAGAATGACACTCTTGTCCAGTCATGTGCTAAGAAATGACAGATGTGCTCTCCCTTAGAAGAGGGCTACCTATATATGGTCAAATGCTCTGAAATCACAGTTTATCGCTGACAAGAAGTATGCTATAAAAGATAACAAAAAGATGTTTTATAAAAACAAGACCAAACGTAAGAAATCTATAGCAATATGCTGAGCTACAGAAAGAGATAGAAGAATAAATAAACAACAAAAAATACTAGAATAATAATCTGATTTTACCCTGCATTTTAAAATCCAAGAATGTAGCTTCTCCTTGGCCCACTAGACAAGGACCTAAACCAGGGGAGGGCAAAATGGCGGATCGGACCTGCAGCAGACTCCTTTTCCCAGCAGCCCCTGCCTGCATCACTCCGGCTCATTTCCATGGAGACCCCAAGAGTGGCAGAGCCGTGATAGCGCAGGGCCAGGGTTTCCATGAAGATTGTCCCTGATCCACAGCTCTGCCCCAGCTCCAGGCCTGTCACTGCTGCAAGATCCCAGGTCTGGCCCCAGACCAGTTCGCCATCCTGCAGTGCACCTTACCAGTACTGCTGGGGATGGTCTCCATAGAAACCCTGGCCCCGCGCTGTCATGGCTCTGCTGCTCCTGCGGTTTCCATGGAAACCAGCCGCAACATGGCAGGCAGGGGCTCCTGGGAAACAGAGTCTGCCACATGTCCGATCTGGCCTGCGGGCTGGACTTTGCCCATCCCTCGCCTAAATTGTTTCCCTATGCCTGAGAAAACTAAACAAACACTTGCTCCTATGTGTCGTTTCTTATTTGGCCATTTACCTACATTAACCATTGGATTCTTGGGCTCCAGTCTAATCTAATTATTAAATTAATCACCCCCACTGCTATGACATACAGGCTTTGAGTCCCTCCCAAGTGCAAAAGCAACTTACTGTTTAATTGGTGACACTTGAAAATCATTATCGTATTGTGTAATCCTGGCCTTGTAAAAGCATTTAAGAAACATATTTTATATAAAATGCCATAATGCATATAAACATAAGGATGATACGACTGTACGCAGCTAAATGCTAGTTAAGACTACACATGCCATATCAGTCATACAAACTCAGGAAAACATGCATGATAATCCATGAGCCCCTATAAATATTGTAGGTCTGTGACAAATAGGAAGTACTATCTTTGTCTGATATGCAACATATACGTGTCTGTGAACTCATCCCCTTCCGAGGATGCAAAACTGATCATGTACAAAGCAAAGAAAATGAAATTGAGTACACAAAGATACAAGAGAGAAATAGTTTTCCCTAATCACACAGTTATATATCAAATTGAGCTGTAATTTGTCACCATATTTCCAGATGGAAATGGCTCATTCAAATTAGTGAAGTCTGTACTATTCAAAACTTCCAGTTCTAAGATAGTTTGTCTTATTTGCTCATGTATCAACTTTTGAAAACTACATTCACAAGTAAAAATACAAATAGGTTTATGAAACATTCTTTCATCTGGAATGTAGCAGAAATTTCAATAACCATCTGGTTCCATTGGCTTACAGCCGCATGACTAAAAAGGCCAAATTATGTGAAATAGTAACACACCCAACAGTCAATGCTCAGCAGGATCTCTATCATCTATTATGAATTTTTGACTATTTCCAGAAGATTAGCTACATGCAATTCATCTGGAAAAATTCCAGAACAGCTAGACGGATGTCTCTCAAGTAATTCCATCATACTGCAAGAAGAACCAATGGCTTGTACTTACAAGGCAGTCTCACAGAAGTGGTGCAATGGGATCCTTTCCATGCACCTGAAGTTATATATCAAATGTGTTTGTCTTTCTGTTAATGACATGCTGTACTTAGAAAACATGCTTTTGCTTTTTGGGATAATAAATGTGTTTTGACTAAAATAAAGCTGCTCTGTATTGATTTACCAATATTGTTGACCAGATTCTTGGGTTGGTTTGCATGATCACTTCTCGGACTCTTGAAGGCTCAGGTCAAGATTAGTTTAATGAGGGAGGTGGGGCTGTAAGGAAGATATGCAGGAAGGGAACAATGGCTTGATATAAGTCATTTTTCAGAAAATATTAAAAGAGCTGTTGGGAATTATAAAAGTGAGTTTACATTGTCCCTCCTAGTTCCTTACTAGTTTGAATAGATTAAAAAATATGTTGTTGTTTTTAAATAACTATCTTTATTTTATTTTAGAGGGAGCTGGTTATCCACAAAAATCCGAGTGACACATAGGCACATGTCAGAAAAAGGTAAACCTATCCAGGCTACCATAAGGGATAAGATAGGTAAGACAGACATATGCATAGACAGTTTATTATTTTAACCATTCCCCCTCCCTCTGCCTTCACTCTGTTTTCTAACTGCTTTGTTTCTTTCCATTCAAACAAACAATAATTTGATTTTAAAAAGGCTTTGGTTCTTTGTATTCACAACAGTCCCATACTTCCCCATGCTCCTGAAGGGAAGTGCCACAAGAACCCAAACCAGTCAAAAATACAGAGTAAACACGATTGATATGCTCAGGGCCCAAGTTCAGAATGGACTGTGGAAATCCATTCCCCAGAAGACAAAGACAGCAGAGACTGAGGGGGTGGAGATAGGGACTGGACACTCAAAGACCAGGAAAAAGATTAAGAGAAACAATTATTCCTTAAACCATGCACATAAATTTACCGTATATTCTGATCATTGCAAAGGAAGCAGATCCCAGCAATTACGAACTGATGACAAAATAGATACACTGGAGGTTTTTAAGACCCTAGTAGGCCCCTTGGTGGGATGATATATAGCTGGGGATGGTATTGCTTTGATCAGGGGGGATGGACTAGATAACCTCCTGAGGTCCCTTCCAACCCTAATTTTCTATCATTCTAAATAGAGCCACTTGTACAGAAGCTATACAGTAAGTTTGCTTGAAATCTTTAGTGTCATGTGTTCAACATATTGCCTTCAGTACCAAATCAGCTTTAATGATCTGAAAGAATAAGTGCCTAACTTTCCCTCTCACCCTAGGTTGTTACTATAACAGCAGACTACACAGGCTCACTGTCAGCAGATAATTTGCCAATAAGATAAGATAATCATTGCAGATGACAGATGTTCATGACACAATTCAAGAGGTCAGAAATAAGTAAGCAATCATATTCAACTGTAATTTCAGTCCTGAATGAGTTTGCATTGTCCCCCTTGTCTCTGACACCTCTTTCTTTTCTTCCATACATCTGCTGACAAAAGTTTCCCAAGAATTTATTACAAGTAGCTTCAAAATTTTCTGGAAGACTTGACAGTGTTGTCACCATCTGCTCTGGTGAATAGAACCCACATATTATATATAATATATCAGGGTGGATAACAATCAATGCTTTTTTAAAATAAAAAAAAATCAGATTGTTTTATTTAAATCTGATTTTAATAGTATTTTTTTATTTTTTGTTAAGATCTTAAAAAAAACCCATATAAAGATTATTTTAATTTAAGATATGTTAAAGCTCAAAGATGTCATCATGGGATAAGTATATAATTATAAATGATAATACCATCTGAGACAGTATATTAATGTAAGCTTTTTGGAAAAATGTTGTAATAGGTTTGTAATAAGAACCAGCAGATCATAGCAAGAGGTAATTGATGAAAAAATTGCTCAGTTTGTTTATGCAACAAACTCCTCTCTGTTTGGTTGAAAACACACACTTCGTTGACATGGTTCAGTCATTACAACCAGGGTACAGTCTACTCAAAGCAGATCTAGCAGGCATATTGCTGGATACAGTATACAAGAATGAAATTGAACAGCATGCAAAAAGTCTAGAGGGAAAAATTGTTAACCCATGCCTGATGTGTGGATCAATATTCATAATGAACCAGTAATATGTGTTTGTGTGACAAAAGAAGAAGGGAACATCTACCTTACAGAAACAATTGATACATAAGGAAATGCACACACAACAGAACGCTTACAAGAAGCAGCAGTAAAAGCGATAACAAACTGTGAAAAACAATTCAAATATCTAGTACATAGCTTTGTCACAGTTAGTGCTGCAAATGTATCGAAGATGAGAAGAAATCTAGGAGAAAGTGAAGAAAGCCCCAAGCTAATAACATATGGCTGCAGTGCTCATTTGATGCATGTCTAACCAAAGACTTCAGTGCTCCAGAAATAAAAGCTAATGTTGTTCAAATCGCAAATTACTTCTGTAACAACCACTTTGCAGTAGCTGCTCTGAAGAAAGCAGGGGGAGCCAAACAAACTCTTCCATGAGACATGCAATAGAAGTCAATAGTGGACTGTTTTGAACAATATATTGAGAACTGGCCTAATCTGATGACAATTTGTGAACAAAAATCGTGACAAAATAGATGGAACTCCCATAGCCAAAGTTCTCAACATTGGACTAAAGAAAAATGTAGAACATATGCTGAAACCTATTCCCATAGCCCTGAACAAAAATGCAGGGAAATCACTGTTTTATTGCTGCTGCTGCTGCTGAAATTTAGAAGGAATTGAATGAGTCCTTGAAAAGAGAAATATGCAATGACAAAGTTAAATTACAGGTATTAAAAAAATGAATGGATCAAGCACTATCTCCAGATCACTTTCTTGCCAGTATTCTCAATACTCAGGTCAATCCTTAACTGCTAAAGAAGAGGACTTGGCTATAACATTGGCATGCAGCTATCATCCCTCCATAATACCAACTACAATAAATTCAGGGCTAAGGATGAACCATTCAAGAAATACATGTCTGCTGATGAGGTTTTAAAGAAAGTCACACCAATGAACTAACAGAAGTCATTTTAGCACCTGGATCCATCAGTGGCCACTGGCAAAGTGGCAAAGTGACCATCAAACTATTGAAATGATAATCCACCTTTTAACAGCAGTAGCTTCTTCTGCAGATATAGAAAGAATATTTTCTCCCTTTGGACTAATTCATTCTAAATTGAGAAATCACTTGGGAAGTGAAAAGAGAGGAAAGCTTGTCTGTCTTTTCCAGTTTATGACTAAACAGGATAAAGAAGGTAAAGACTGAGTTTGCTGAGTAACCCAATATTTTAAGTTTTTCATGTTTACCTGGCTGAAATAATCTATTTAATTTTCACATTTATAACTAAAACGGTTTAAAAATCAAAAATACATATGCTTGTTTTGTTAAAATAAGTATACATGTTTGTTGTTGAAGAAAATACCCAAAATACATAAGCTTGTTGTTTCAGTTAAATAAAACAATTTAAAAGTCTGTTGTTCTTGGTGAGGTTTGTTGTTTGCCTAATACAGTGTGGCAAAAATATCCTCCAAATACCCATGATCCAGTTAGTGAACTGGAGATAGTTGTAAAGTCATTGGGAGGTGAACTATCTGCTTCATTTACATTTGGTAAATAAAATAACCAAATCATAATTCAGTTTTCTGATGTAGCTGCAAATTTAATCTGAAAAAATATCGAAATAAGTCACTGCCTTAAAGTGTATCGTGTGTACCTTCTAAAAATGAAACCTACATCTATCTCTGAGCTGTGAACAATGTTTATTAAAATTATATCAAACACCAAGAATCCACTTTTTGTAGAAAACAACAATTAAATCGAGGCTTCCTGACGAGTGATTTACATTGTGGTTTAAATCATGATTTAAATCTATTTGATTTAAATCAAATCCATCCTGTAATATATTAAAATTAAATTTTACCTTCCTTTCCTTCAGATTATAAAAATTATATTAATTTGGTATCGCAGACAGAACCTCTGCCAATCTGAACTGCTTGTTTTGAATAGACACAGGTGTACGTGGTACTATAGCAATAGATTTTGCAAGCAACTGGTAGTCAGAGACGCAAGTATAAAGATTTGTTCTGATACGTGGATCCCACAAAACTCTACACCAGAATTTTAGACCTTTTTTCCTACCATGGAAATTTTGTTTATGAACTGTAACTGTTCTCTTCATGCAACCCACACTTCAGATACTCAAACCATGTCACAGGAATTTTCAGTCTTCCCTGTTTTGGGGGGGAGGGGAGAGAGACAAAAGTAGGAAGTTCATTTCATGCCACTTCCTGTTTTAGGTGTACCAGATTGATAGTGACCAATAAACAAATAGCAATGCTTAATATATAGAACTCCTTTCCCAATTTTCTTAAGCTGAGCCAAGCTAGTTGTATCATCTGTAAAATGCCCAAGGAGTGTTCTGCTCTCTGTGCTTTAGTGTGTGCTGGCATTACATAGCAAAGGCTAGATAGCATGCTGCTGCTATTATATGATGGTCCTTTCCATCCCAAATATAGAGATATCTTAGGAAGACTTTATGTCTATCTGTATTGATTTGCTCCATCAGTTTGCAACGGTATTCACTGCTGCTACTACACACACACACACACACACACACACACACACACACACACACACTTATACAATAGTTGTTTCACAAGCACTAAGTGCAGAATGATCTGCTCTGAAACTATGGCTTCATATACACATTCAAATAATCTGGGAGAATTCTTCCAGGCTTGTTATCCTGGTAGAAGAAAACTTACCCAGAGTCATGTATATAAATATTTGAGCACGGAGGCCCTGAAGAGTGGTGAGCTTACAGTGCTGACACTGTGTAGTCAGGCATGGGGAGGGCACCACGCACACATCTCAGTATGTTCTGCAGGCTGTATTAGCCCGCTTGGGAACAGAAAACAGGAGTGCAATGGGCAGCCCTGATGGGCTAACCCACACAGCCCATGGGCAGCCTGTGTTTTCAGCATGTACAGACATTCACTCTCCCAGGAGAAACTCTCCTGCAAATGACTGAATCCTGGATGTGCCCAGGTTATTTTTCTCCTGGAGTGGCCATTTTTACCTGGGAGAAAATGCCCGAACATCTGCACACTAGAGGTTTCTCCTGGAAGACCAGTGACTTGCCCAGGAGAAACTGAATATCTATATGAGGCCTATGTGTTCCATTAGGACCACAGGAGTAACACAGCCTTTTTCTGTAAGTCAATTAATTCAGGTGTTTCAGATCAGCAGCAGATTACATATAATTTTTTGTTCATTATGATTTCTATGACTGCTAACAGTGAAGTATAATCTTTCAGAGCAGTAATTAAGGGTATAGTCACAATATTTCTCACAAACTGTGTTGCTAAAAAATAAAATAATAAAATAAAAAATGCTATATGGAGATACCTATATGTTTTGTTCTACAGAATCAATACCAAAATTTCAGATAATTTCATTTGGCCCATCTATAATTCTGTAGCCATATGCAACCAGCGAACTTCAAATACATCTTTGAAAGAATATAGTTGATCGTACTATATTACCATTTCTCTAAATATTATTTTTTATCATATAGTTGATTTTTCAGAACTCTGGAAATTTAAGATTTTATGAGTTGTTACAAACCTGACAGTATTATGCTTTGAAATACTCTTTTAAAAAGAAAAAATATGAAATGGGCATTGCTTTCATGTGACAGATCGCTCAGCTTTCATCCACTTAAATTTCGTTTTGATAGCTTCACTTGTATCAAAAAAAGCAATATTTCATTTTCAAGATGCAAAATAGTTTCAGAATCAGCAACGAGATGAAGCAGCCCCCTGATGGGGATATATATATCTATAGGGAAGCCACAAATCTATCAACATTGGAGTATGGGAAAAAACTCTATAGAGTACAATCTTGAACAATCTGAATGTTAAGATGACATTATTCATGAGAGACAAAATCCACAAAACTGCAATATTTCATTCCAATTTGGAATGGGCTCAGTTGTGTTCATGGTGCTTTGTGCATAACTAGTAGAATCAGAATTCCATGCCTTCCGTGTCTTAGTTGTACTCAAAGTTGCAGGTCACTGCTGATGGATATTTGGTTTATGCACCAAGAAGTAAAGCAACTTACTACAAAAACTGCCTCTAATTCCTGAGCACAGACTAAAGTCTTCCAAGTTACAGCAGAAAATAGTTTTAAACAGAAGATATTAAGCAAGGCTAGATAAAAAAGCATACTATGCCAAAATGTGGGAGGAATTAAAGAAAACTATTCTGATACCTTGGTAAAGCATAATTCATTGAATAATTAACAGAAAAAGAAACACAGTAAGTCACTGCTGCCATGAGCAACAAGCTTCAGTAAAATGTTGCTGAGCGGCACAGATGCATCAAAAGATTTCTAAATGTATAGAGGAGCACTAAGATGGGGACTTGCATAAAACACTATATAGGCACATCCAGACAAGTGCGGTTGTGCGGTGTATGGCACTGCAAACACGTTTGCAGTGCCACATACCACACAGTCCGGAGTTCTCCATACTGCCAGGGCATGCTACCTGAGTATGCACTTCTCAGGTATGTTTTTTTTGCTGCGTTGGTTTTTTTTTTTTGACCACAGGGGTCAAAAAAATGAAAACCGTGGAAAAAATCCCTCAGGCAGCATGTGCTCAAGCAGCCTGTGCTGCTAAAAAGTGGAGTTGGGCCACTTGGAGATATACTGCAGCTGCCAACTAGGCTCCACCCAGCAGGATTGCCATGGATGTGGCTCCAGGAGGCACCCAGGACCTCAGGTAAGGCTGCTGTGGCCAGCACAGTCCTGGCCCCAGCCTTCCCTATGCCACCCAAGGCAACTTGCCACACACCAAAGTAAATATGGTATGGGCGTTCCCCAGGGACAAGAAGCAGTGGTGTAAGGTGTACCACTGCTACTTGTCCCCAAGGAACTGAACATCCACACACGTCTGGACATGCCCTCTGTTCCTGAAATAAACACTCATCTTAGGTCCCCTCTCCACACGCAGATAAAGACACAATAGGCTCCAATATATCACCTACACAATCATGCCCCCTGCCATGCCACAGGTGTATGGCGGGAAGCATGATTGTGGGATCACACATTAATTCCCATCATGCCTTATTACCAGAACTGGGAGAGCCTGGGATTGGGCTCCCCCTGCACCTGCAAAAAAACAAGCTTCTGCAGCTGGTATGCACCCCATGGCTGGGAGATCACAGCTGCTATGATCTTTCAGCCATGGGGAGCATAGGGAGATCTAGGAATGGTTGGTCTGGCTGGGCATGGTGTATCCTTGTAGCTGAGAGTCTGGTCATCAGCAGGGTTTCCAGTTGCAGCAAAGATCCTGCTACATGTACAAATTAAGACTCAATAGCAAGCAGCTATAAAGTTAGTACATATTTTTGGTCTAATTTTTTCGGTGATTGGAGTTTTTTATGGCATGATAGGTACTTTGCACATGTAGCTAATCTCAATTTAATTGAGCAATTAACCAGTACAATAGCTGTAACATGTAGAAGGGGTCTTGGTTACAAACACATTGTGCCCTCATTGCATTTAATAATGGTAACGGTGCATGGCTCAGGGGCAAGAGCCCAGCTGCAGGGGGTAATGTCTGCCTGCCCAGGGGCATGGCACCAGCTGGGAGGGATGACTTTCTAGTCCTAGAAGGAATTAGAAGCTACAGTACTGAGGAAGCAGCACAGAGCTTGGGTTGCCCTCTCCAGGTCCAAGGAAAGACCATGGGTTTTGAGTTAACTCGTTGTTATTTGTTTTATTATTGATGTATTTCCTGTCGAGACAAGTCTGCCCCAGGGAAAATAAAAGCTGAGTGACTACCCACTACAATAACAATTAGCAATAAAATTTCATCTCCCCACAAATGGTACCACACCTTTTAGTTCTCTTCAACAGGCTCTGGTATTTGCCCCCACTGTGGATTTTCACTGTCATACAGAGGAAATGCTACAGATCAAATTATGCAGTTAATGTTTAGAAATAGGTTTCTCTGCATCTGGGGAACATACGTCCCTGTAAGTCTTATAGTTATTCATGTATCAAACTTTACTTGAGTTTTCCAGTTGCAGGAGGGATTGCCTTCTAAAAATCAGGATATTCTATCAGGACTTCAAGAAAGTTTTTAGTAAAGAACAAGCGTGAAGTTAAGCTTGTCAAAATAGGCAAACCTTAAAGCTTCACTTCAACATTAAAACTTGAATGATAGATGGTTTTTTGGTTGATTCCTTCTGAGTGTTCAACTGTATCTTTCTTGAAAACAAACTATAACACCAGCACAAAAAGTTTTCATAATGCAGGTGAACATATTTTTCTCATAAAAAAAATTGAGAGCTTTGTGTTTTATAATTTAACAAAGAACAGTCAATAATTTGTTTGGGGGATATATTAATAGTTTTAAATTAATATTCTGTATTATGTGAGTATTATGTGAGCATATCTAGTCTCAAGAATTGTGAACCAAGTAGAGTGCCTAACTAGCATCCTAGTCTTGATACGTTTTAGTTAAATACAAGCAAAATGAAAAGACATTCATTCAAAGCTGCTGGCTTCAGAGTTCCAAAAGTGAAATATTTAATGCCTCATCTCAAACCAATAAGAAATTGACTTAGTTCCCATATCTAATTTTTTAAATTAAAATTATATTTTATAAAAACTGCATGTTAATCAGTTTAATTTTTTTAGAACAATGATAACATGATGCTCGTATCATGCTTCCATGAGAAAGCATTATACTTCATGTTGAAGATTTAACAGGAATTGATTAATAAAAGGACAATATTTCACTGCATCATCAATATTAACATTACAAGAATGAGTATGACTGTTCTCAGCATTCAGGCAGTGTTGCTCCAATAATTTTAGTACAATTCTAGATATATCTGGGACTCCTTTAAAAGCCCCAGCTCCTGGAGGTGCTTTGGTTTCAGTTTTCAGGGTTTTTTAAAAGTCCATTTATTGTCCTCATGATTAAAGAAAAACTTGAAAATTAATGTATTATGTCCTGAAGGGTCAAAATGCACATGGCAAACCCCAAATGTATTATTTAAAAGAAGTATTGTGACTGGTGGTTTTTGGACCTGAATAGGGTTGCCAATACTGAGAGTCTTAGAGATTAGAAGGAAAAGGGGAAAAATTGGAAAAGAAAACTGTCACACAGAGACTAGAGAATGGCTAGTAGTAACCTGTATTTATTGTACAGTGGAAAAGTCCTGGTTGCGGTCTACTATGATTAGCAGCACTTACATGTCAAATTCTGATATGTTCTGCACATCTGTTGGAAGTTAAGGGTAATGTGTTGAATCAACCTACCTGTTGATCTTTTACTTCAGTAGGAGGAAATTCTGAGTTTTCTGAAGAAGTCACACTCTTATTTGAATCTGATGTCAGTGAGGCTAGAATTTCTTCCCAGGTGTCTAACTGCTCATGAACACATATTACTTCACAGCAATATGCAAATTTTGTATATTTGTTTCACCTTTCAAGGCCTAAAATAGTTTCAGCTTTCAGCTAAATAGTTGGAAATGTTGAAAAGTCAGTGTCAGGAAGTACACAACCCAAACTTTACTGAAGGTCACTTGAAGGCTGCCATGAGCAACTTCTACTCAAATCAAATGTAAACCCTCAACGTGTTTGCATCTGTGCCTGCACTCACCAATATATGCAACAAGGACACAGGACTCTGTGTCTTGGTTTGCAAAGCCTCATTCACTTAATAAAGTGGTTTAATAAAGACTTCTGGCAGGCCAGTGGGAGCAGGCCATATGTGGTCCATAGGGCATCTGATGTTCACCCCAGCCCATCTTGTCAGCTGTCTTTTTCCCCAGCAGGCTTCCCATACTACTTCTTACATTTTCTTTAGGGGAAACCCAGTAGCCTCCTAAGAATATTGTCCACTTTGGTATTTTCAGAAGACATTTTTCCCTCCCCCTCTCATGGACACTATTATTTTTCCTCTCATTTTCCTGTGGCGTACCCTCTCCATCTGCATAGCTCATGCACCTAGCATTTCCACTTCTACTGATGCAGGAGATAAAGGGAATGAGAGTCAGGACCACAGCAGCATAGAGAAGCATCCAGGCAGCTCCTGTCTTTCAGAACAATCTGAAGAAACATAAGTTTTGGGTCACACCTGGCTTCTATACACCCAGACTCATGATTGCTCCACTTTCTCCTGTCTAGTAAACCATCTAGAAGATGCGGCTCGACGATGGAAACAGCTAGGTGTCCTACTGAAAAAAAAGCAGGACCCTGTCAGATGGCTCTAGCCAGTTCACCAACCATGATGTTCAACACTTGGGAGTGCTGACAACTGTCTATCTATCTGTCAGTTAAACACAGGGGGTACATCCAGATGAGTGTGGTTGTGCAGTATGTGGTGCTGTAAACATATTTGCAGCGCCACATACTGCACAGTTCTCCATGCTGCAAGGGTGTGCTGCCCGAGTGTGAGCTGTGCTGTTGGTTTCCCCACACCTGCTCCAGGATATCCAGGAGTCACAAAAACCTGGCACAGAGCATGCTCAGGCAGCACATGCTGCTGAAAACTGGAGTCAGGCCATTCAGAGCCGTGCTCCGCTGCCAGCTAGGCTCTGCGCAGCAAAATCACTGTGGCTGTGGCCCTCGAAGGCTCCCAAAACCCCAAGTAAGGCTGCTGGGGCCAGCTCAATGCTGGCCCCAGCCTCCCCTACTCCACCCAGGGCAATTTACCATGTGCTAAAGTGCACATGGCATGGGTTTTCCCCAGGGACAAGTAGCTGTTGAGCAAGGTGCACCGCTGCTAGTTGTCCCTGGGAAACCAAATGTCCACACTCGTCTGGATGTGCCCAGGGAAGCTAGTAGGTATTTCAATACAGGAAAAAGGGCTATAGAACAGAACAGCTTTTACCACTAATTTTTATTCCTTCAGCTGGAAATATCTGCCAGCTACTTCAGGGTCCCCATAACCACCCCCTCCCAGTTTTCAAGTGTCAAGACTGCCCTAACCACACTGACACTTTTGGCTAGTATACATACATCTGCTTTGTGGTAAGTTTTCTCAGAGGGAGGGTAAAGTAGATTAAAAATAAACAAACCTACAAGTTCACCATCAGTACTATTGCAGAAAGCAGAAGGCCAATTTTGCAACAGATCGGTAGCAAAAAAATACCTTCTTTTAAACTGGAGCTTTCTGAGACATCTATTTTAAAGTGTGACTTAACACCAACCTACCCATAGGTTAAAAGTGGATTGAAACACACATGGAAGAATTCACCATACCAGCAAGGAAAAGGGGGACCTGTCTGGAGAACTGGTTACAGGACAAGGAGAAATGTAAGGAGGAAGGAAAGTTATGTTCCCCTCCTCATTCCTTTACCTGCTTCCTACTCCCTTTTCCAAAAGGTGTAAAAAAACATACAGCTGGAAGTCCATGATACGATAGGATATACAAGACTAAATATTCAAGGCACTATTCTGGACTTTATATATGAAACTCTCATTAGCTTGAATGGGAGTTCTTTGGCTTAAACCCTGCATAGCATTCAGAAATTTTACTCTGAATGTCATCCATGCCTCTTTGCCTTGTTAGTTTAGCACTTTAAAAGTCATCTAATGGATGATGGCATGTGCATCTATATCTTGAGGATTATCTCCAAATGTCAAAATCTTTTGAATGCTATCTGACAAATATTTAACATTGAATATATTACTGAACCAGAGATTGAGTTGGCTCTGGTAATTCCAACTGCCTCCCGGGAGGAAGGGCTCCTCCAAACTCAATTGACATATGACAATGTGCAAGTTCAGTGCTATAGTTGTTTGGCAAAACCTTGTTAACTGCAGTCACCGGGACTATAAAAGACACAGATTTCTGAGCCCTGCTGCCATCAGTTTCTGTGCCTGGAACAGAGAGAGTGAGAGGTATAGTTGGTTAGGTTTACACTCCTGGGCCAAACCTACTGCGGGGAGAGGTGACAATCAGAGGGAATCATGTCCCTGATCCTCAGTGAAGAGCAGCTGCTCCAGGGGAAGATGCCACAGCTGTGGGGTGGGAGGTTTCAGTATAGTCAGCAGCTAGGGAGTTAACAGAACAGCTTCCAGGTGTCAGGACCCTCTTGTACCCCATACTGCACCACCACTGCAGCTCACCCCCATCACTGAGTGCTGCTGAATGGCAGTACCAGTGGCCATTAGGCAAGGACAAATTCAGTGGTGAAAAAAAATGGCAGCACTAATAGGGAGGAAGCTATACCTGGCAGCTTCCCCATTAACTCCTAACTGCTGGCTGTGCCAACATATCTCCCCACATCTGCAGTATCTGCCCAACCAAGCTGCCTCAATCCCCAGCCTTGACCCTGTTCTGGCAATAAGAAAGGCAGAGAATACCCTGGGACCTCTGTTCAAGTGCCCCTTCTAAGTCGATGCCCAGGACATATGCTCCACTTGCCCACCCCAAGGTACATTACTTGATGGACTATCTACAGCCCAGAATGCTGATGTTTGTTTGTTGTGTGAGAAGAGCGCTGCTATTACTTATTCTGGATGCACTGTAATGCACACAAATCATGATTTGGACCAAAAAAGAAAACCTGTAACAAAGTTTCCCAGTGTCAGAAGTCATAACAGCAGGGAACTTTTAGCTCCCAGATAGTCCTGACTACTAGAATGGACCTGGCTGCCTGTGGTCTAACTACCTGCACCTGGCCACAAGTATCTGCGTGGTACAAACCATAAGTCAGTCCAGGAAGAGTTAAAAACTTGAAGTTACTAAGCAAAGCAAATCAAAACATTTAAGATCTGTTTAGAAACATCTTGGGATGTATGGAATCAACACAAACTGAGACAGTAGATAAAAGTGCATCAGATGCTGTGACCAAACCTGAAACAATAGATGCTGTACTTGAAGAAATTCATTAATCAGTACATTGCAAATTTGTATGGCACCAAACATAATGGATCATGAGGTAAATATGTGAATGATACAACCAAAACTAGCTACAACAGACATAAAGGCCAATTATAAAGAACATTAATCAGCAAGTAATAATATGCAGTGAGGTATGCCTTGTGTAAGCACTTCTAATGCATAAAAAGGAGTAAAAGGGAAATCCATTTGGACTTGTGTTTAACCCTGCACTATCCTTGCTGTCAGCAAGTCCGACTGCCTGGCTGATGGCACAAATAAAGGCTACACTAAAGTTTATACTCACTGAAGTATCACTCACTTCATCAAGCCAGGTTGCAGTAAGGTGTAATAGGTCTTTGAAGGAAATAACACATGGGTGAGGCTGCCTGGATATAAGCAACTGACCTCTGTTTTCCTCAGGCTCCTTGGTGGTTGCCTAGTAGGGCCTGCTAGGTACTATAACAATGCAGTTCAAATAAGGATGCAGCAGCTATTCAGTGAGTATAAATTCAGTGTTACCTTTGTTCATATTATCAACCAAGTTGTCAATCTGGTGGACAGCAAATATAGTGCAGGGTTAAACACAAATCCAAGCTGCTTTTCTGTTCTACTCTTTTTATACATTTGAAGGGCTTACTTCAAGACTGCATCATTCAGCAATCACATTTGATGCCACGCACCTTCAAATGTGCTGATTAATGAACTTATTTAAATTGCAACATTTCCATATACCTACCTTCCCAGGGGTGCACCAGGTTTTGGTCGTATCGTCTTGCATGCTTTTCTTATCCACCATGGCAGTGTATACCAATTTGTCCATCTCAGGTTGTTCTTCACCCAATTCCAGATGTTTGATGCTCTTTGCTGCCATACACAGAATGTTAGACTTCCAGATTTTCCACCTGTGCTGCTCTTGGCTTACCTCATGGCTTACTCCACAGCACAGATACCTCCCTAGGTAGCTACTCAGTACCTAGCTATACTCCAGCATAGGTGACTGCTTCATGACTCCAGGTTCCTTCCTACTGTCTTCAGTCTAGACCCTTGCTTCCTAGACAGCCACCTCCTAACTCTCTGGCTCATGGCTCTATTTCAGTGAGCAGCTACATTCCCATATCACGGACTATTGGCAATTCATTTACTAACCATGCATATAAAAGGCAAAAATGGAAGGCCATTTTGATAATCCAATGTGAAATACTTGGCAGAAACAAAAATAAGGAAAGAAATGCCTCTATATGTTTCACAAGTAAGCTAAAAATAACAAAAATCTATATATAGTTTGTTTTCTCTGTATTCAAACGCAGAACATGACCACAATCTTTTCCCTATCCCAGGAATCTTTAAGGGATGATCCTCAAGAGAAAAGGATTTGCCTTAAGCATAAAAGCAGTATAAACTGTACAACCATTTCAGACATACTGCCTGGTAGCAGTATTGTCAACCTTGACTGATCTAGATTTTAAACCTGAACTTTTCAGATGATAACCTAAAAAGGCATCATTTTTTTCCCAAATCTGCACAAGCAACTGACCTATTTTCATTTATAGGGATACACTTTGCATTCATGACCACACACATGTAACAGACATAAATCAAAAAAGGGATGAAACACGTTATGAACAAGAGGGGAAAAAATGAGCAGTAAAGTACTAACAGGGTACTACACTATAACTTACATCAAAAGAATAAAATGTGATATTCTGTCTTTGAATGTGTAATAAAAACCAGATATTTCAGACCTGCCAATTAATTAATGTGTAGAATATTCTACAGAAGGGAGCAAGCGGGACAGTTTCTAGACAACAAGGAAATATTCATCCCTTTATGTTTAACATACTATAGTTCTTTAAAATGAAGTAAAGTTATTCCCAAGATTCAGTAAAGCAATTTGTGTTCTGTAACAGTAACATAGGCAACCCCATCTAACCCTACAGAAAGCTAAAAACACAGAGAACCCATCAAAAACATAGTTGTTGGCAGCAAGTCACTGATTCTTGAGATTAAACTATGATGTAATTTGGAAATGGAATTCAATTGATTGAGGTTAAAATGCTGTGCACCCACCCCACAATCTGTATCATTTTAATTAACATCAAATAAAAAATCTGTTCAGTTCTTTCCTCTCTGAGTTGATGCTATAACAACACCAAGTTTATTTTCCAATAGCTGGAGAAAGAGCCTCACATGTCAGGGTGCATTAGATTTAGACAAACAATATAAAATGGAAATAGTTTCAAGAAATAAAGCAGTGTTTGCAATGAAACAAAATTCTTTCTTCTGAACAAAGAGAAAGGGGAAAAAAGATCACTGCTGAAAATTACTATTTTTCTTTTTATTTATTTTATAGATCCCAGAAGTTCTGCCATTGTGACATATGCTCTCTTCTTTTGCAGGAAAGTTAAGGACAGAAGAAATGCAAATAGAATAGAAAAGTGGCAAAGAGCTGATATGGCACATCCACGCCATTCCCCAGGAATCTACTCAAAACCCCAATCAAATACAAACAGTTGTAGGTATTAAGTGCTAGAGTGAGCAACCATTCTGTGAAGCCATATTCAAATCCAAGGCTGATAGAAATACTCCTATTTGAAAAGTCAGCAAGAATTATCGCTGCTCAAATTAGCATTAATCTTGATTTGGTATCACCCCCTACTCATGGGCAGGTTTACTGAGAATGAGTAAAGGATGCTTCTAACCAACTCACTCCTTCAGAAATGTACGGTAGGATTGGGGCTTCATTTCCTATGAATCTCCTGGGTTTAGGGGCCATTTTTTCCATGATTACCCCAAACATGTCAAACTGTTACCCATATCAAAAGCATTTGAAGGAAACGCTGCAAAGCAAATCTAAGTTACTTCCATCCTCTGTTCTCCTCCTTTGAGTTTTACCATGTGAGTGTCCAAAATGGCTCATAATAGAAAACAATGTCTACTTCTTAGATTTTTTTCTTCGACAAATTTAGACTCTGTTTGCTTTAAACCAAAGGTTGTTTTGTTATAAGCCATAACATGAAATCTACCTGTGTGTGGAATTTCCCTTAACTAACGGAAGCAGACCATAAGCATCCAAATATAAAATTTAACCCTAACTTCAGTACTAAGAGGTATGTCAATTTTGAAAGCTAGAACAAATGCACAATGTTGTTTACTGAACTTTACATTAGAGAAACACAGGAGCATCAAAAATATGTAGGTATTTGCATACATAGGCAATGTATTCAAAAGCTGTTAGCATTGACTTAACCTTTCCCTCAAAGCCTGCAGGAGTTTTTTCATCAACTTCAATGGTAAAAAATTAACACTAAGGTAAAGCACTATATTACCTCAAGGCTCTGTCCTGGGACCCATACTGTTCAACATCTTCATTAATGATGTGGACATTGGCGTCAGGAGTGGACTGGCCAAGTTCGCCGATGACACCAAACTTTGGGGCAAAGCATCCACGCCAGAAGATAGGTGGGTGATCCAGGCTGACCTGGACAAGCTCAGCAAATGGGCAGACGAGAACCTGATGGTGTTTAACACCGAAAAATGCAAGGTTCTCCACCTTGGGAGGAAAAACCTGCAGCATCCTCATAGGCTTGGCAGTGCTACGTTGGATAGCACTACAGAAGAAAGAGACTTGGGGGTCATCATTGACCACAAGATGAACATGAGCCTGCAATGCGATGCTGCAGCTAGTAAAGCGACCAAAACGCTGGCTTGCATCCATAGATGCTTCTCGAGCAAATCCCGGGACGTCATTCTCCCCTTGTACTCAGCCTTGGTGAGGCCGCAGCTGGAGTACTGCGTCCAGTTTTGGGCTCCACAATTCAAAAAGGATGTGGAGAAGCTTGAGAGAGTCCAGCAGAGAGCCATGCGCATGATCAGAGGTCAGGAAAACAGATCTTACGATGATAGGCTGAGAGACATGGGTCTCTTTAGCCTGGAAAAGCGTAGGCTCAGGGGTGATCTGATGGCCACCTATAAGTTTATCAGGGGTGACCACCAGGATCTGGGGGAACATTTGTTCACCAGAGCGCCCCAAGGGATGACTAGGTCAAACGGTCACAAACTCCTGCAAGACCGTTTCAGGCTGGACATAAGGAAGAATTTCTTTACTGTCCGAGCCCCCAAGGTCTGGAACAGTCTGCCAGCGGAGGTGGTTCAAGCACCTACATTGAACACCTTCAAGAGTAAATTGGATGCTTATCTTGCTGGGATCCTATGACCCCAGCTGATTTCCTGCCCTTTGGGCAGGGGGCTGGACTCGATGATCTCTTGAGGTCCCTTCCAGCCCTGATATCTATGAAATCTATGAAATTACATAAAGGCTTTTATGGAAAATTTGTAAAATAGATACTTTGCAGGGTTAGGCTCCCAATTCCTCTGAGATGATGATGATGCTTTGTAGGGCTGTGAGACGCTTCAGTCACTGATTTGATTCAGTGGAGATGCAGCCCAATTCGGCAGCCGAATCTCTGAATTGAATCAGGAGACCCTTTAATATATCTGAATTGAACTGGAACCCTCTGAATCAATTCAGACAGACTCGATGATTCGGACATAGACACAGCTTTAAATGTTTTTTTCTACATACCTCAAGGTATGAAGCAGCTCATGAATGCTGAGATGGTGGGCCAGATGGAGCATCCCATGGGAGTGTGGGGAGTCCCCAGTGCACTCAGTGGTGGATCCAGCAGTGGACCAAATACACTTCTGGTCCACTTCTGGGTCCACCGCAGAGCATGAAGGGGATTTCCTCCCACCTCCCGGCTTGGCAACTGGTGCCTCCTGGGTCTGGGGGGCACCCGGGGTCCCCCCATGGCCAATCACCAAGCCAGTGGAGCAGAGGGAGGGGAGTCCTCCACATGCTCAGCAGCAGACCTGGAAGTGGACCTGAAGTACTGTATTTATTGGAATGTAAAACATAGTTTTCCCCCACAATCAGCATGGTTAAAAACCCCTTTTCTTATATTCATGTACTAGAACCTTCCCCTCATACTTCACCACCCCACTAAATACATTGTCTATCATGAAACTGAAGCCAAAGGCAGTATATGCTCAATAATGGAAATGAACTAGAAAGCTGATTAAATGCAGCCAATGCTAAGCATGATTATAAAGTATGTGGCCTATATTGGGCAAACAAACAGGTAAGAACCTATTACAAGGTTAGGTTAATACAGCCCATATGAATGAGATGCATAGTAGTGACCATTGCCTGCAGTCCTCCTCAGTGCTGACACGTTTTCAAGTCATGGTGTGCCACTACATTGAATATATTTTTACTTCCTTTTAGCTCCCACAGCTGACCTGCCCTTTTCATTCCCATTTCCAATTATTCCTGCTGCTCTCCAGTCTTAAATGTCTGGCAAACATCACTATATGGGGTATTAAACAGTTCGTCCAGTATTCCAGTCCCTGCCCCCACCTCAACCCCGCACAGATGATTAGTATGGCACCACACTCCATGGGGTGGAGCTAGACCAGATTGCCCTGAACCTCATCTGCATATACATTTTTGGAGTATCCCAGGATCCATAACAAGAACATCCAGTTACAGTTATGAGCAGGGTCTAATAAGCACATAGATCCTTTGTGGAAGTATCTGGAATCCACATGTACACTGAGCTGTGCTGAGCTATGGGGTCACCACTGCTTGAAATCCTGTTGACTCTGCTGGGGCTTAGCCCAATGAATTATGATAAATCATGGGTCTTTTACCTTTGGATTAATACACATACTGGGTATGTCTACATGGGCACATTAATGTGATGCAATAACCTCTGGTGCTTATTGCACTAGAGTTTAATGTTCCCAGGTACACCATCTACACATGAACCCAGGACCACAGCCTGTTGAGCTGGATTGGAGCAGCCCCAGCTGGCAGGGGGCCTAGGAGATCAGCCTGCCAGCCTGGGGCTATTTTCCCCCCAGCTCAACGTGTTGTGCAGGGGCTCTCTGAGGCATGGGCGTGATTTAGTGCAGCACTGGAAAACTGCACAGAATCACTGTACTTGCATTTACAAGTACTATCTTGCTGTGGAGTTAATTAGTTTACTCCAGCCTAAAAGGGGTGAACATGTAGATGCATGACATTTACTGCAGAGCTAATTAGTCCACTCCACAGTAGTGGACATCTCATGTAGATGCACCCACTAAGTAGGTACAGAAATTCTGTTTTAAAGTTTGTTTATGCAATACCTGTGCTAAAACTCACAGCAGTTTCAAAAAAAGTTAAATACATCAATTCTGGATGAACTAAGTCTATGGGTACGTCAATCATTTGCCTATAAGCAAATTAGTACAGGTTTGTTTATTTCAGGGTCAGTGTTTAGACGTTTGCCCTCACTTCCATGTGCTCCCATGTGGGTTGGAACGAGCTGCAAAGAGAAGAAGCTGTGTGGGGGTAGGGGTACAAAGGACAAGGGGCCTACCTGACCCTTCAGATTTATTTTCCTTACTGATTAATGAGAAAGGAACAAATTCAAGGCAAACCTCCAATAATTAGACTCGACACCTGGAAAATTATAACAAATGTATATATTTTCCCTATATAGAAACTAATTTTGGGGGCATCTTATTTTCAGAGCTGCCTTATATTCAACTAAATATGGTGTACACATTCCCACTATCATAGTGTCCTAACCAGTCAGACATATACTGCTAGTATCAATAGAACATTTCTGCATTTAGCAAGAGGAAGAGAAAAATATCAGAGACAATATGACAGAAGTGAAAACAAAAAGAACAAATAAAACAAAGAAACAAGTGAGAGAGAAACTGTCAGTGACCAATGTAGAATGGATCAATGACTAATTTGTACTTTGTAAAAACTTCTAGTGGCATCTTAGCAACTATATAGAAAGAGCGAACCCTAGAATTAGACCTTCAAATTCAGGGCTGCAGCAGGACAGTCTATCCTGCTGCTATCCTTCTGGAGATATTCTGTGGATATAGTGTGTAATCTGAAGCCTGTTGAAGTCAATGAGAGGCTTTAGATCTTGCTTCTGCAGAGATATCAGTCTGTAGAAGGGTGTCACTCCAATATCTTTCACAAATACTCAATATGAGAAAATTAAAAAAAAACAACCCTAAAATTGAATTAAGACCTATTTCAGAAAAACCTGTTTCACTTTTGCATCACAGAAATCGAATCAAACACAGCCTCTAGCAGTCTAAAAAATATCAGCTTTGTGACCTTGCAGGTGTGTGAAATATTGGCTTAAGTCATTAGAAGCAACCAGGGATGCAACGAAGACTATTTTTTAAAGCAGAGAAGCTGAAAGGGCTGCCTCAAACAAAGAACGCGTGGACTCACCAGAGGGTGATTCTACAGATGGTGGTAATGCTATTTACACAAAAACCGATTATTCTCCTCATTCTGACAGTGTAGAAACAAGCTTATTTTTTCCTGCATGTATAATTATTTAATGGATATACTGAGGAGTTCAATAAACATATCCTTCCTATGTTTCACCTAATTTGACCCACTGTTCCATGAGAAAAGTCCCTAGAAAAAACCAGGACAGTATTTCCTCCTTGCAAGACAACAAGGATTCACAGCAGAATCCCTTTAGATTTTGGACACTATAGGATAATAAATACTCCTTCATTTAATAGGCTTCTAAGGAAAAATGTGGATACACTGTAATACTTCTCTTTTTGATAAGTTGCAGTATACTAGGTGGCTCATCTGCAAACTGCCAGCTATAGTAGAATTCACAGACAAGGGTAAGAACAAAAAATGACATGCAGAAAATAAAAGGAGCTGCCAAATCTGCTCTCTTTACCATGTTCTAAATGCTACTTTTCAAAATCCTTGCCATTTAATTTTTGAAGAAAGGAAAATGTTGTGAAATACTTCACATTTTTATTTATTAATTTGAAATATTACAGCATTTATTACTAGCAATCATTGTAATCCAAAATTCTGTAAATGGCTTACATTTTAGATTTAAAACAAGAACAGGACATTAGATTTGACTGAGGAGTAATCTCAGACGAGAGAAACTGAAGATCCATTTACAGGTAGTTCAAAGCCAGAATTACAGTGGGTCACTGGAAACAAAAAAACCCCCTCAAACCAGGAAAAAAAGTTCTGCCATAGGGAAAAGACACTACTGCATGAAGAAAAGGAGCAATAAAAAGATAGGAACTTTAATCCATGCCCACCATTTCTGGATGTGAGGAGGTAAGATTTGTCCAAAAGGATTACATAGGCAACTGCTGCTAGACACATGCTTTTGTAGCTTAAGTACTCCCCTGCAAGGTTTATCAGAGCTTTTCTCCTCCAGCTAGACTTACTGTAGGCAGGCTTTGAATCCTAACCATGTTACTGATCTGATATTGATTATTCCTCAGTGTGGTATAAGAACAAACAGTTTCTGCAATATTGCATGACCCCATACTCCAGTAAAAGAAATTAAACAATGATTATTAAAAGATGGGAAATAAAAGGAGTTTTATCTTCTGTCAGTTCCCTCCCCCCCCAAAAAAAACTACAACGTAATAGTGCTTATGACAACTGATAACTAGCTACTGCAATTCATGACTAGCTAGTTTGCAAACAGAACTTAATACTTCTCATGTGTTTCAGCCCACTTTCTATAGAGACTCCAGGAGCTGTCTTCTAGACAAGCTGGAACGTAGCACTGAAACAATTTTATCTTGCCAAAAGAGAGTTAATGTGTTCTTTGAATAAGTTTACTTCCCAAATGGTGCTTGCTTTTCCAGCAATCTTTTTAGTGTTTTCTCAGCACTCATTCCTCCCAGTAACCTGTAGTTTCTAGTGTTCCATTTTGCCTTTTATGCCAATCCTTCAGGGGGATCAGAGGCCCTGCAGCTTTTCTACAGTATTGTGAGGTATCTTTGGAAGAAATTAAAGAAATCTATATTTTAACCTGTTTTGCCCACTTCTCAGTATGCTCACTTCGAACTATGTTGAGTATATGCTGTTGGGTGAAGTGGGGAAACTATCCCTGAAATTGCTCAGCTGGAAAAGTCAGTGAAGAATCTGACAGCTTCAGGCTCAAGCTGAACTTATTATCAAACATGAAACAGACTAAGTGTTCACATCTCAGCTCCTGGCAAAGCACAGCTTAAAATGTATGTGACATTATTCAAAGGACTGAATATGCTAGAGACAAAACATGTGATCATAGCTCAAACCAAATGGAAAACTTGAGTAAGCTTTAGTTCATATCTCTTGAGTTTATGGTGGTTTCTCAAACAGCAGTATGATAAGCATTCTGTTAGGCTTGCTGCTGATTGCTCTATTTATTCTCTCACCCATTTTTCTTTACAGCATAGACAACTGTAACCTGGTTTCATCATACCTGGGTGCATCTACTCGAGATACTTTACTGCACATTACACTAATGTGCAGTAAAGCATCACCATTTACACGTGTTGCAATTACTGTGCATTAAAGTAGTCTAATGCAATATTTGCTAGCACCAGCACACACAGGTACTAGCAAACCGGCGCAGTAACTAATGCACTGAAGCACACGTGTAGACCCTGACCAGAAGCAAATTGTCCCAGTCAGTGCCAGGAAGCAGAGAGACACAGCTGCTGCCTGGCTAAGCCCCAATGTCAACAGGGTGGGGGAAGCTGTCCTGGCTCTGGGGGCAGCTGCCTCCCAGCCACAAGATCATGATCAGTCCTCATGTCCACAGGGTTGAGGGAGCTGTAACGGCTCTAGGTGTTGCTGCCTCCCAGCTACGCGGAGATCAGGACCCAGAGCCAGGACAGCTCCCGCTGCTACAAAGAGATCAGGACTGGTCCCTGTGTCCCCTGCCAGCCTCAAGGTTGGCACCCAGGGATATCTGGAGCTCCCTCTGGCTGCTACAGAGGGGAAAGCAGGGCAGGAGCAGCCCAGGACTGAACTGCTCCCAACAGGAGCAAATTTGCTCCCAAAGGGCACACATTCAGATGCATATAATGCATCCACATTTTCTGCACAGAAAATTCAGGCACATTAATTGCATGTGTAAATGCTCTCTCTTTTCAGCAAATCAGTCTACCTTATTAGCATGCTATCATTAACGTAAAGTGTGATGCCAGAGATCGTGCTTCATAAGGATTAATCCTTGAACACATGCACAAATGAGGATGTTTCTGCAGATATATTCATGGTGGATAGCTATGAAAGTTACAGCAATCCTTAAAGGTTGCAAGGTTTATTGGGAGATCAGAAGGTCTTTCCTGCGAAGAAAGGCTTCAATAGAAAATTGTACTCAGCCATGACAAAAGAGTAAGAGAGGATTCAGTTGTGGTACATGCATGTTGAAAATGACTTAGCAGGACCTGGTGAATGAGTTGATCATGAAAATCAAGGAATAGCTGATCCAGTGATCATAAAAAATGTGAGGATTGTGATTTGAAACAAAATAAATATTTATAAAATACCTCAGAGCATAGGAAAAAAGAGAATTTATGTGAATGAACAGGGATGTATTTTAGATGTACTAATACTAACAATCATAGTATTCTCACTGAAAAGTAGGATTACCTACTTACCAAGGAGAAACAATCTTTTTCACCATCATGTTCTGCCATTTTTTTATCTCCTTCCCCTTCTTTGCTACCAACTGCACTTGTCATCTGACCCAAGTAAAAAAGGAATTAAATTTTTCACCCTTCTCCACATCATGTGCAATGATATTGCCTTCTGCATTCCACAAGGGACCAACAGTTTCTTTGGTCTTCCTCTTACTTTTGACATATTTGTAGAAACCACTTTTATTGCTTTATATATCTGTTGCCAATTGTAGCACAAATCTTGCCTTGACTTTCCTAATTTTCTCCCTGCATGTCTATGTAATACTCCCTAGCACTATGACCAAGTTTCCATTTTTTGTAGGATTCCTTTTTGATTTTCAACTCACCAAAAAGATAGCCGTCTCCAGGCTGAACATTCATGATAAGGTGAATACATAACAATTGGACTTTAGCAAGGCTTTTGACACCATCTTCCATGACATTCTCATGAACAACCTAAGGAAATCGACTAGATGAAAATACTGTAAATTGGAAACATAACTGGCTGGATCACGGTGCTCAACAAGTAGTCATCAATGCCTCAATGTCTAGCTTGTAGGTGGTATGAAGTGAATTCCCCAGAGGTCTCTCCTGGGTCTGATACTGTTCAACATCTTCATTAATGGCTTGAATGATGGGATTGAGTGTACACCAGCAAATTTGTAGATGACACCAAGTTGGGTAGAATTACAGATACTGGGGCCATTAGGACTCCAGAATGACCTCAATAAACTGGAAAAATGGTCCATAATCAATTAGATGAGATTCAGCAAGTACAAAATCCTGAACTTGGGATGGAATCATTGCATGCACAAATACAGACTGGAAAATGATGGGCTGGGCTGCAGTCCTGCAAAGAAGAACCTGGGGGTTACACTAAACCATAAGTTGAATATGAACTAATGGTGTGCTCTTGTAGCCAACAATCCAACAGCATACTGGGTTGTATTCACAGGAGTGTCACTTGCAAATCAAGGAAAGTGGTTATTTTACTCTATTCAGCACTGCTGAGGCCTCACATGGAATACTGTGTCCAATTTTGTGCTCTACCCTTCAAGAAGGACATGGACAGAGTTCAGCACAGAGCAACAAAAATGAATAAGGGCCTGGGAAGCAAGACTTAGGAGGAAAGGCTAAAAGAACTAAGGTTATTTGGTCTGGAAAAGAGAAGATCAAGGGGGGATTTGATAACAGTCTTCCAATACCTGAAGGATGATTACAGAAAGGATGGAGCTTGGTTTTTCTCCAAGACCACAGGAGACATGACTAGGAGAAATGGCCTCTCGTTACAGCACAGGAAATTTAGGTTGAAGGTAGGAACTTTCTCACTAGGAAGGTAGTAACGCACTGGACCTGACTACCTAGAGAAGGTATCTCCATCCTTGGAAATTTTCAGAAGCAGATTGAACAGACACTTGGCTGGAACAGTTTAATCAGGGACAATCCTGCCTCGATCAGGGGCGTGAACTAGATGACCTTGTACAGTCCCTTCCAGCCTTACTTTCCTATGATCCTAAATGAATCATTTCTTCCTGTTCTTTTTCCTCAGAACACAGAAAAAGAAAAACTTAGTCGGAAGAACTGGAATGTACTTTAGATCCACTGGGATTAACAAATATAGTTTCCAGTTGAAAAGTAGGATTGCTTAGCTATCAAGGGGAAACAGTTTTTTCACCATCCTTCACTTGTAAAGAGTTTTTCTGCTAAATACTTAGGAGGACCACTGTTTTTCAACACCTTTATGCACTTCATTTAGGTACTGTATTCAATAAGCTTATAGGGTGAATTCCCTGGAAAATATTTAATGTATCTTGTCTGATTTGAGATATTGTTTTTATTAATGTGATGGAGTAAAGCATCACAATACAGAAGCCTAAGTTCACAGTCACATTTGTAAATAACTTTACAATCCAAGTAGCAACAACTCTTAAACAGTAGGTTTTCAACTAATCAAACTGAAGTGGGACCACCAAGACTATACTCAGACCTTGATTCTGACTGAGTTGCTCTTTTGCCAGCTTCTAAATATTCCAGATATTGGGTGGTGATAGGTGCTTGTTCTGGGGCATCTGAGTAGGAATCTTGGCAGAAATCTGTTTCTGAGCAGTAAGAGAGAGAACCTACCAGCCACCTACCTTGACTCTAAGGACTTGCAGCAACCAAAGGCCAGAGGCACTAATAAAGGGCTCCACTGATGTCACACAGTTGAAATATAGATTTGTGGCTGCATTTTTTCCCCTATCATCAGTTGGACTTCAAATGTGTGCTGACTGAAGATACAGTGAAGTGAAACATGATGGTTAAATGGTTGCTTTACTTTGTATGATAGGTAGATACAGTAAATGGCATGAACCAACCAGTAAATACAGAACTAGTCAAGCAGGGACTCCTGCTCTGGAGTACAGAGGATATTCAAACCATAAAATGGGCCCCCCCATCTGAAGAAACTCTGCCATATGTTCCTCCAAACCCAAAACTATAGATGCCTCCTCTTTGTTACATGGAACCCTGGCCCTGTTACTAGACAAGGGAGAAAGAGAGATGGAGGAATAGCGGCCATAAGGATTGAAGAGAAGGGAAGAACAGAAGAGAAATGCAGGCAGGAATATAATTCTCACAGAAGAAACAGCAGGCAGTTTAATGACTCACCAATTAAGTGATTACCAGCTCCTTCACAGGTGCCAGAAAGTAGGCTGGGGAGAGCTACCAAAACCTGGCTTAAATCCCTGCTGAAGCAGCCAAAGGGGAGAGGGAAGAGTTTTTGAGCTGGACCAGAGTTAGTGTCAGGGGAAAAGGCATGCAGAGCTGTGGGAAGGAAATCCTGATGCTGGAACAGGATGACTTAGCTACAAGGGATTAGGAAGAGACAGAAAAAAGGGGTGAAGCAGCCTACTGGGGAGACTTTTAATAATGTGATACAGACTAAACAGACAAGATACAACTTTTGGATACTTTTCCTTTCTGATTTTTTTTTTTCCATCTTGAAAGCAAAAGATTGTTTTTTGTTGTGAAGGGGATGCTTATGTCATCTAAGTTTTCTCCAGTGGTTTGTGGTGGGGACTGTGAGAGGAAGAAGGAGGTCCCAGAAGGGCTTGAACAAGGTAGAAGTGTGGGTAAAGAATCCAACTGTCTGTGAGGGGCAGCAAAACAGGCTGAGGCCTCAGATGATAGGAACGGAGCTTGTGGACTTTAAAGTAGCAACCCCACCCTGAGAATAAAGAGGTGTGTGTGTGTGTACACACACACACACACACACACACACCCAACTCCTGGCCAGCCTTGGCTCCTGCAGAAAAGGCTAGCTGCCAATGGGAGAAGAGGAAGAGTA
This sequence comes from Crocodylus siamensis, assembly GCF_052110815.1. Taxonomy (NCBI): domain Eukaryota; kingdom Metazoa; phylum Chordata; order Crocodylia; family Crocodylidae; genus Crocodylus; species Crocodylus siamensis. The sequence continues at coordinate 100,737,593 of NC_143395.1, read as the reverse complement.
GAAAAGTGGAATGCCCATCCCAGGACTAGGGCAGAGGAGGCTGAGAAACAGAAAACCCTGTGAGCAACACATCCAGCAGGGGCAACCTCTGACCCTGCCACCTACCTCATGAAGCTTAAAAAAAAAAAAAAAAAAGACCAAGGTGAGAGAGGAAGCAAAACCAGGGAAACGAACTGTGACAGTGCCTATATACCCCAGTAATTGTGGAAAAGAAGGCCAATTGCCTTTGATTATCAATGAAGCTGTCACACACCCCCAGCTCTCCCATGGCCTTCAAGAAAAACTGGAGGAAGGAACCAACCAGAAACTTGAGCCTGTAGAAGCAGGAATAGTCAAGTAAATATCATTTCTTTCTTTTGACCAAGCTGTCTTTTCTGATCAGCTGATTGTGCCAAAGCTTCTCCTTCTTATTTATCTATGTATTAGATTTATATCTATGCCAATGAAGACCCATGGAGGTACACAGTAAGAAAGTAATTTTTATTAATATTAAAATAATTTATACAACAAAAACTGAAGCTTTCAGAAGCTTCAGTTCCAGTTTCACCCCTGTACTGATCTCCTTGAAACCTGGCAGGCTTCATGCCCTCTGAAGGGGCTACCATCCCAGCAATTTTCATCTAAATCAGGCAAAAAATGACAAAGTTATAGGCATTTTAGTGATTTCTCATTATAGCCTATGGCCCTCCGAAATGGCTGAATCCAAAACCGAATCAAAACATAGCCGTCTTGCACAACCCTACTCAGTACATTTTTGTGTGTCTTGGGATAGGTTCAAAGGAGAACTTAAATGTTAAAGCATCTCTTTTTGTCTGCTTAAACACAGAAAGAAATCCAGAACCCTTTGTTTGGTGCTCAAGCTCCATATACACTGGGGAGAGTTCTGAGTGCTGAGAACTAGTGCCAAGCACCACCCTGAACTAGAGTTAGAGATGTAAACTCGGTAGTGACGCAGGCATTCCCACACTAATGCACCTAAGCTATGACTTAGAGGGAGTAAATCAAACAATGGGACCATCAGTGTACACATCTAACATATAGAGTCTATGCAAATATTTTTTCTGTGGTAGATAGGTTACAGAACACTGAAATTATTGACAGTGTTGGATAATTTATACGTTGCTTTTTCAAAACAATATATTTCAATGGCTAGTTGAACCCATGTTGAACCTATTATAAAAGGCAACAAAATAAGAAGTCAGGATTCTTTTTACAGTCATGGTTAATTTTTTAAGCATTTTTTTTCTCAGAACAAAAGAAAACCTTTACATCTTTCATCAGGTTCTGAGGTTTTTAGTTTCCCATACCCAAGATTATAAATAATCTCTCCAATACCTCAACAGTAAAGAACTCTTAAAGCATTTGAGAACTACTCTTAATTTTTACCTGTGAACATATATTCTTCATCTTTTTCTTGACCCCTGATCAGACTTAGACATGTTTATGCTTTCTCTCCCCCTTAGGACATTAATTGACTATCTTCTAATAAAAGGTCACTATGAAGGATTTGCCTCAAAATGCCACTGGGAAAAAGAAAGCTATATTTGCTCAAAAGCTTTATCTCATATGCTAGTACGTACATATATTTCTTACAAATACACTGCATGAAGCAAAGTGAATGAATTCAAATAATTAATGTGAAAGTGGAAAAAAATCAAGACACTACAAAAGATTCAAATTACTTTTCTATCTGCTAAAGCACTGTAATAGACTGGCTGGATCAATTGCTGAGTTTTTTTAAATGTTGATTTGTTTCCTATGACTAAATATTCAGCTGGTGTAGTTGTAAGTGTCTTATCTGGTTTTATTGATTTTTTTAAATTAACTCTAACTCTGTTTTCAACAATTGTATCACTTCTCCTTTGAGGTACACAAGAAAGATAGGCATCAACAACAAATTGTGACTATTACATATCCTTTAAGACAGAAGAAAGTAATAATCATTCTGAAAAGCTAAAGGGTACCCTCATAGTACTAATGCTTTCCCTTTCCCAATTTTCTTTCATGCTTATCTCGCATTCACTGTTTTTACACTATTCTGCTTTTTTAATACAGTCCATTTGATTTACAAATAACAGTTTAAAATAACACTCAAAATTCCTAACAGTATCAGTAAGGTGGGCCTTGTACTAATAGAGAGATACATGCAGTCCCTGCCCTCAAGGGCTTGCAATCTAAAATTTATTCTCGTTTTTTCTAGCAAAGTAAACAAGTATAGTGCATCTTCGTCGAAAAAGTGCCAAAATGATTTAGACCATATTGGATATGCACCAATGCAAGTATCTTGTATGAACTACTTTACTGTTACAAACTGCTAATACTAGGAGCCAGTAAAAGGAGACAGCTGAAAAAAAAGTGTGTAGGCTTTTATTACAAGTTATAGATTCTTTTTTATAAGCTCCCTTAATAGTAGAGATACTGCAAAATACAGACTCACTCCCTGACCCCTGGGTTTATGTTCACGGAGGATGAACTGTTATGAGAATGGGAAGTAGGATGCTGCAGCCATGACAGAGCCACAAGGAAATACTGAGACAGACCAGAAGGAAGAGAGCTGTACTTAATATTTTAAAAAGCCACAGCACTATTAGGAAGTTCGTCACAATCATTTTCCTACATGTTATTTCATTTTCCACAATCCCCTTTTTATGGGTTGTCTGTCTAGATTATAAACTTTTTAAAGGCAGGGACATACTTTGTTCTGCAAAAGATTACCATATTTTGGTCATTTTAATAATGAACAATAGTTTATTGTTAATAAATAATAGATAATAAACAATAGTTTTATATTGTGACTATTCTGGCTCCCACTAATGGCAGAGGCAGAGGCAAAAAGAGAGTAGTGTAGATTCAGGACTTCATACCCCAACTTGTACATGCTTTTAACAAATGCTTAGTTAACACACATTTAGTACAGATGGACTGCTTAACTCTGGATACAGAGTTAACAGGACTGAATGCTTAATGGAGAAATTCATAACTACTTACTGACAGAGTTCTTTAAAAAGTCAGAAAGGTTGTCTTGTAAGCATAAGGCTCCTATACTGCAGAAGTCAGTTCAATAAAGATCAAACAATCTCCTACCCTGCAGCCCTTGTTAAGTGCCCTGACCCAGTTATTACCAATCAAGTCCAGCTGACCTGCAGCCCCTTCCCTTTGATTGGCTCTGGAGCTGCATTTCAGGAACTCCTCCAGCACCCAAGCCTTGTTGCACTACACACTAGTCTTCCATCTCTGAGCAGCTCCTGTTTCAGTAACATCTCTGGCTTCCCTAGTTTCTGAACCTGCCTTTGGCTTGCTTCTGGGTTTTGGCCTTTGGATTCTCCCTGAACACCTGTTCCCTGACATCTGGCCCTGCCTTGGCTTACTCTTGGAGTTTGCCCTGTGGATTATCCCTCAGACATAGTAGCTAGGTTTTTGATTCCTGGCCTGGCATGATTTCTGGCTTCTGACTTGTGGCTTCTGAATCTTGCCCCAGCTCTACCCACTAGGCTAGCCAGGCAACCTGGTATCCTATGACAGCAAGGAGGATGCACAACGAGACTAAAGCTTTTAGCCTTCCTTTTTCCCCCTAAAGAAAGTAACTTGTAAAAGCACTGACTGCTTTACCATTTGCAGAGAGACATAAAGAACATGGCCAAAATGGAAGGGTCACACAGGTTTATAATCATTATCTATTATTTGTATCGCCCTAGCAATACCCCATTGTCGTAAGTGTCGTATAATCATCATAAGCTAGTCCATACTTCCAAAGCTTACCGATGTTTCAGGTCATTTGCTCTGAATCAAATTCATGCTTTGCTGTCCAGTTTAGGTATGTTATATTTAAGTACCGAAATGAAAGTACTCTTTTCACATTTCAGACCCATGAACAATAAAGCGTGGACCAAGTGCAAGCATTACCAAGCACTTCTCACAGATTCAGGCATTTTAAACCCAAAAGGGACCATTAGACCAGCTAGTACAGGTTCTCAACCTCATTAAACTACCCTCAGAAAATCCCAGCTATTAGTTTCACTTTTCTTTGACTACGGGGAAAAAATAACACAATTCTTCTGTTGCAAAGAACTCAAAGATCAGAATGCTTTTAACAGAATGGATTTCTATTTGAAATCTTTGGCCGCGTCCGGACGAACAAGCACATAGCTCTTGCAGCATCTCAAAGCAGTCTGAGGCATGCTGGGAATGAAAAAATGTTCCCCATGCTGGATATTTGAGCAGCTTCAAATACACATGCCTGCATGTGTGGATGCACACTTTGGTGATGTCCAAACGAGTGTGGAAATTTGGTTTCCCAGGGACAAGCAGTGGCGGCACACCTTGCCCTCCTGCTCCTTCTCCCCAGGGAACGCCCATGCCACGCATGCTTTGGCACATGTCAGGTTACCCCAGATGGGGTAGGGGAGTCTGGGGCCAGCACTGGGCTGGCCCCAGCAGCCTTACCTGGGGTTCTGGGGACTTCCCAGGGCTGCAGCAGCAGCAATTCTGCTGCACAGAGCCTGGCCAGCAGCCACAGCACAGCTCCAGGCAGCTTGGCTCTGCTTTTGACAGGCATGCACTGCCTGTGCATGTGCTGCTCCGCTTTTTGTTCCACTGGGTTTTTTTGACCCCTGGATATCCAGGGGTCAAAAAAACCCAGTGTGCTTAACTTGTGGCATATCTGTGAAAAAGGTTGGGTACTATTGGTAATACTACTTTTGGAAAACCTTGTTACCATAGAGAAAGTAAGAGCAGAGCTACCAGTCCTGCAGTATAGTTACACAATGCTGCTTTTGATTGCTTGTACCTGTCAAATTTTAGCCAACTGAACTGAATTTTTTTGTGTTCATTGTTTGCTTCAGTTTAAATTCTTCTTCAGAAATTTAAGCTCTTTCCAAAAAGTTTAAGAAAAAATATTGTTTATACTCATTAAAAAACCTAATATCACAAGGTTGTTAAGGTAAACTTTATTAATTCGTGTGAAGCATTCAGGTGATATGGTAAGAGTACCATAAAAACACACTAAAGGAATTTAATAATTTAATATTAAGCTCAGAGTTGGAAAACTATGTGGTAAACAAGACCTAGAGCCACACATGAGGGTCAAAAGAATATACTGAACTACAACTATTCATTGAATAGGATGGGGGCTGTGGAAAAAAGGTACAAAAGGAAATATACAAAAGGTAACAAAAAGATAGGCTGAAATAAAAGACAATGAAGCAGATTACAAAAGTCATGTATCATGTTATACATGAAATCTCACATTTAGGTACCTACCACACTTAAGTAATCATTATTATTAAGTCATTACTAAGTCCCCTTGATGCAGCTGTCCCCTTGATCTGTGATTTCTCTTATTTAGTGTGTCAGGTATCTTGTACACTTTAAGCTACCCTAGTAGAAATCTGACCTTTGCAGACCCCACTTAAAAATTAAGAGGTTTTTTTTTTTTGTTAAACCTTTTTTCTCCATGACAGATTTAGAATATCCATCTATACCTAAATAATGCAATAAAGGAAATCTCATCTCAAAGCTCACCCATCCAATTATTCAGTAATTCTGCACAAAATAAAAACTGTTAACAATAGCTGCATACTAATCCACTCTGAATTGAGCTCTTTGTATAAAAAATTTCAGACAAACAAGATATTCTCTCTTTCCTCCTCCCCTTCCTTTTCCTGAGATCACATCTGAAGATTATAAACATCTGTACTTTCAGTTAATTTACGCCAATAGGATGCTGAAATTAAATCCCCCTAGTGGATTGTGTTCTTCCTGTTCTAACTCAGTCTATTTAACTTCCTAATGATCAATTTCCCAGTGCCTCAGAAAGAGAATCTCAATGAATGTTTCATCAGCTAAAATGTGATACCTTGATGGTTATTTTTGTTTCTATATATTTGAGCCAATATTTATTAATAATTTGTAGGCATCTTGCCCTCAGAAAAACACAAGTGGATTAATCATGCAAGTATGCTCAGACTATATATTTGCTAGGTTGATATGAATTGTCTGCTGTCACTAATGACTTGAACAGGTTTTATATTGCCATGGGATTTATTTCAGATGTTCTACTAGCAAAAAGAAAAATATCCCATCAATCCTTGATTTTCATAGATTCATAGTTGTTAGGGTCAGAAGGGACCTCAGTAGGTCATCGAGTCTGACCCCCTGCCCTGGGCAAGAACAAGCACTGGGGTCAGATGACCCCAGCTAGATGCTTATCCAGCCTCCTCTTGAAGACCCGCAAGGTATTAGAGAGCATCACCTGCCTTGGAAGCCCATTCCAGATTTTGGCAACCCTTACTGTGAAGTTCTTTCTAATGTCCAAACTAAATCTGCTGTCAATTTGTGGCCATTGTTACTAGTTACTCCAGGGATGCCCTAGTAAATAGAGCATCTCCTATTCCCTGCTACCCAATTTTGGTTTGGTAAGTCTGGTAGTAGCATACTATAATATGGATCAGACAATGAGTATTTGAGATTTAGTGGTTCTGTTTTATACCCCGCTAGTGACTTATTGTGTGGACTTGGGCAAATAACCTAGTATGATGATTTCAAAGTGACTACAAAATTTGGCTCCATATGCTTTAAACAAAATCTCAGTTAAGATTTCATTAGCCATTTTAAAATCAATATCCACTCTTTGACCATACAATTTGAACTTTTACTCCCAGTGTGTTTTGGAAGGTGCTTTTTAGCTTTTAGTTTGAACACTAGCCTGAGTCCATAATGATGTGCTTTTTCCTGGTGCACAGATATGTATCATTATACACCAACATAATGCTTAGTACTTTGTGTTTTGTAAACTGTAGATAACAAAAAAAAAAACAAGAGGAAAAGTTCTACTCTGCCAGTGAGGGAAGAGTTACTTGCCTTCAGTGGAATCCTGGCATGGGAAAATGACCACTTTGTCCATTCAAAAAGTTAAGAATTATTTCATTATCATCCAACTACACAATAAATAAGTTCAAATTTTGCTCTTTTATTCTGTGTTCTTGTAGCTAGCTTCATGAAGCATCAAGGAATTAAAATTGAACATGCATTTATACCACCTGTCCAAAAAATAAAATGGAAGAAACAGATGAAACAATATAAGTTTGTTATAGTTAAAATAAACACTCAGGCTAGGGACAAAAATAACACATAAACCAATATAAGTGATCAAAAACAGATTCAGATCTGTAACACAACAGAAGTTCAATGCAAAGAAAACACCCATGAAATGGCCAAAACCAGTTTAAGATAAACCTGAATGGATCAGAGGTTACAGACAGAAGTCCAGCTCTCCACTATATCTCAGAATGCTTTGCAGGATGCGGTCAGAGTTACAATGATCCCTTGGAACAAGGAGTTCATTTTTTGGTTCCAGTGGAGAGAGGAATCTCACTGCTGGCTGCCAGCCGGCAGGTGGTTTCCCCTACCAATGGCCCTGCCTCTTTCCCAACCTGTCCCTGTTTCAGAATGAGAGGAGAGAAAGGGAGCAGAGACAGCTCATTCTAGGGGTTCCCCAGCAGGCTCTTGAGGGTGGGGTCGGTGAATTGGACCCCTCCCCCATCTTTTGGGGGCTCCAAGACACCCTCCAGCTGGGGCTGAACACCCCCCAGACTGAATTCTCACTGCTTTCTTTCCCCCCACCCACTATGAAAACAGGCTGGCAGGCAGCGCAGACAGAAGTTACAGAAGACACTCTGCTTTGAAACATCTACATCTGACCCCTCATAGAATGAGTGATCATAGTTTCACCTGATCGGCCATTTTTTAAGCTGTCTGCAGATGTGTGGCCAGATTGGACAAAAGTTGTCACTTCTGTCTGTGCCCAGACTTAACTGATTTAGGTTAAATCAGTTTATTTAACTTCTGTCCCAGAACCCCTCCATATTTAAGTTAACTCCCAGTCCTCCAGCATGCCAGGATGCTTTGTACCTCCCCTGGCAAACCCCACGTCATAGAGTGGGCAGGATAACCTTGGCCCAAGCTGTCCAAAACAGATGAGCAGGGAGGCATGCTCTAGTACCCCTGGCTTCTGGAGTGAGCCACTGAAGCCATGCAGAATCAAAAGTGAACTGCTAGGTTAGCAGTTCAATCTATGAGTTTAGACTGACCTGTGAAGACTGAACTGATTCAGCCTCAGGCTTTTTGACTGTCTGTACTTAGCCTCAAGGAAATAATCTGAAAACTAGTAGAATCTCTGTGTAATAACCTACTACAACATTTACTATATTATCCCAGAAGAAAATGGATGTCCTTCTTGTATTTATCCTGTCTAAACTGGGAAAAAATCAGGTAACGTAATGACATACACTATTAAACTCTTCTGAAATAAATATACTCTCTTCCTGCTATTACCCAAGAATATTTATCCCATTCAGCTGCTTCAAATTTATATTTTCATAAACAATTTACATTTCACCAACAATTTTCCTGTATATCAGAAAAAAAAACTAAAAAGTTGTCAGAATAATAAATAATAAACAGAAAAAAATCACTAAACAACTACTGCAAGACATTAAACCTGGTAACAAGTTCCAGATTTTGGAGGCACATAACTTAGGTTTCTATCTTACTAGAACTTGCTCAGTTTGTATTGTATTGAAACTGCAAAGACAGGTCAGAATCATAAGAAATAAAGAAAGCTACTTAAATGGTGTAAAGACGTAAGTAAAAACTTCAAATTGGAGACAGTATCTTCATTCAATTTGGTTTTGTTTATTATTGATGGTTTAGGAACATTCCATGTGACTGGAATCTTGTTTTCTAGAAACAGGTCAAGTACATTTTAAAACTTGTGATTTTTTCCAACAAGTTTTCACATGCACCACCATAAGAAATTTTCAACAAAACAATTTCTTTCCATTTCATTAAACCTTTTCCTTTGAAGGTTTTCTTTATTTTAATCAAAAAAGTCCAGATCTGAACAAAAAAATCTAAATTCAGACTTCTTTAAAGTTTTGCTACAGTGGCCTACTTTGTAATTACAGTTGTGAAATTCTAAGAGATTTTATCTTTTTCAACTCTAGTACTGAACTCACTAAATTCAGTAGAGTAGCAACAGCTTATAGCAAAGTTAAAATTGTTCCAGTTTTCATTACTGAAAATGAAATATTAATCTTGTTAACATCAAAAGTAATCCAAAGCATGTAAATTTTTTTCTTCTTACTTTGGTTTATCTTTAAAAAAAAAAAAAAGTTGTATCTGATCTTAAGTGTCAAATTTGAACTCACTCTTTTTCCAGGCAAGTTTTAAATGTCTGAAAAACGGAACATTAACTGAAGTTCTCTTTTGTTTAACTGCTTAGAATTCAGGATGCCTTCTGTGATTACTGACTTTGCTATAAACTATCAAAACATATTACAGTGAATATGGAATTAATAAACCTAAAATTAAGGATACTGTCAAGCTATTTTCCATAATTTTCAAGATAATTTCCTCTTACTTCTATTTCTAATACCCTCTTAAAAACTACAAATTGAAATCCATTTCTCTTCTGACAGCTACATTATATAACTTTTCCTCATATCAGTGGACACCAATGAATACAAGTCATTCCCCTGAAATGAATGGGACTACATATGTAAGTTTTGGTAACCTGATTAAAAGTTGTAAAATGTGTACTTCTATGTTTTTCATTCCCAGGCTTATTATTATAGAAAAGCTCTGAGTTGAAGCATTGAATCTTTCTAAGCTGGCTTCTTGGACTCCGTGATAAAGCCCTAGTTTAATGCCAAGATAATTAGCTAAGGTTACTCTGTGAACAATGCTGTGCACAATCTGAGTCAGTCTCACTTGACCATGTTATATATCAAAAGCTGATCTCTGTGCTTTTGGTTACACTTACAGATTTGTAGTGGGGGTTGTTTTTCCATTGCCCTTGATGCAAAGGTGACCCTAAAGAGAACAAAAAATGAAAGGTGCTCTTGTATTATCTAGTCCATTCTAGTGTACTTAGGAAAGACTAAAATCTAGAAAATAAGCCCAATTGGCCTTGTACAAGGCAAAGCACAAGAAGCATTGCTCCATTTTCTCATGGTCACCATGTCAGAAACACTCACTGCCCATGTCCCCACAAGTGAAAATACGCAATTGTGTGGAAAAAAGCAGCAGCACAAATTTGTGCTGCTGCTTTTTGCCCCAGCTCACTCCCCTGAATGTGGGGTTAGCATGAGAAAAAATGCTCTGGGTGGGGTAGGAGAGGCTGGGGCCAGCACTTGGGCTAGCCCCACCAGCTTTACCTGAGTTCCTGGTGGACTCCCAGGGCTCCAGTGGCAGCAGTCTAGGCACATGGAGCCTGGCCGGCAGCGAGAGCATGGCTCTGGCAGGCCAAGCTCCAGTTTTGGGCAGCACACACTGCCACCATGTGAAGCCCCACTTTATTCTGGTCCAGGTTTGACACCAGGATCTCCTGGTGTAAAAAAAACCCCACCACTCTGCAAATTAGTGGTGCGGTGAATGCCTGTATGCGTGGCATGTGCAGTTTGCAGCACCACAGACAGGTCTGTGGTGCTGCAAACCACATGTGTGAACTCATCTGGACACTCCAACAATGTGTGAGAACTACATCAGGCAAAACTAACAATAGTATCGGCATCCTGAAGAAGCACAGGGAGAATAAATAAAGAACCCTAATGCACACCTTTCCAAATTCAAACAAAATTGCAACTTCCGGGCTTCCGCTAGCCACTCTGTGGCAGCTCAGGTCTCTTGGAGGATGTTCTGCCACTTTCGGGCTGGTATGTCATCGAGGTAGCTCTTTCCTTCCATGTCACCAACTCCATTCTTGCCTGCCACATCTTGGTGTTCCTCAATGGGAGGGGTTAGTTAGCGGGTCCCTCGGTGGCCTGGGTCAGGCCCAACAGTTGCTCACGGGGCTCCTCTACCCCTACACCCCGGCCTCGCGCCACCTTCGCTGGGCCGTCTCGTTGTTATCTTGTGGCCTTCCTTGCAGATCTCACCTGCCTCTCCACGTACTAAAGCCTACGGTGGGAGGCCATGCATACTCCTGCGGCACCTCACTCCTTGCTCCCATCCCACGGGGAACCGTCCCCATGACGGCCCCTCCCGGGCTTCCCTATTGTTGGTGTCACTGGGCATAACCCTGGGTAACTCAGAGGGATGGAAGACCACGAGTGTTGAGGAAGTCCTTCTGCTCCAGGCTCAGAAGAGCCAAACCCCGCCCCTTGCCCAACCTTTGTAACCCTTTCTTTGGCGCCTGCAATCTCCTGTCCTTCTGGAAAGCAGGCGAGCTAAAACTGTTATCTGTGGAATGCAAGGGCACCGCTCAGAGAGAGAAAGGAGGAGGGAAAGGGGAGAAAGAGGGAGGCCAGCTGGTGGAAAATCACTGACAGTGAAACTGACCGGGGTATAAAGATCCCGCTGTTGCAGGGTTAGGTGTGCAGGATTTGAGACCATACAGTCTCCCTGTGCCTTTTACTTGAGCTCAAATAAACTCTGTCTGCTTCTCCCCCCGTGTGTTTATTTGGCGCGATGCACACCGGGCAACGAACCCAATTGTTGCCTCCCTCGGGCACCTTGTGCCGGCAACACTATGGCCCGAACACCACGGTGCCCTTACCAAACTCGACCCCCCAACTTGAAGTAATCCAACAACAACAAAACAAAATCCAGTGCTCCTCCACCAACCCTCCACCTATTCCTCGTCCCTGGACCCTTAAGGCAGAGAAGGGGCCTCTACACTCTGTCTGTCGCCCCAGGGCTCGCACCGATCCTTCACTTGCCCTCCTTGGTCCCAGCGGCGACCCTGCCCCAATTATAAACCCCATCCAGGCCATCCTGGGTGTTTGCCTCCCAGCATGCCGTCCTCCATGCCCCACCATCCCAAAACTCCACCTGGGTCTTGCTGCACTCCAGAGGTTGCCTCCAATCCTCTTCCCTCAGCCCACCATTCACTCCTCCAGTGTACAGCGGGGATCTGCGATGGGGTGCTCCTCTTCCTGACAAACTTCGCCCCCAGCTCGCCAGCCTCCTCAGGATCCTTCCTTGGGACTCACTCTGTGCATGGCATCAGCTGCAGTTTTGCCTCTGGGCCATCCGCCCCCTCCGCAGCAACCACCGCCATTTTTATTTTCGCCGGCCGGCGTCTGACACTGACGTCACCGGCCGGCTGCAGCTGTACATAGAGGCAGCTCACGAGCCACGCGGATTCCTCTCCCCGTTCCCCTGGGCTCCATCCTGGGCTGCAGGTGAGTAGCCCGCATTGCCTCGCTTCCCGGGACACAAATAGATAATTGGAAGAATGTCAAAGAACTAGCAAGAGACACCAGCCCAGATCCACAAAGTTATTTAAATACAGCTCCTATTTAAATCTAGTTAGGTACTTATATGCCTTTCGGGATCTAAGCTCATATATTTAGCCAAAACCATCTCTTCCTACATGACCCTCTACAGAGACCCATAGTTTAAGGCCAACACATTGATTCTTGGTACCAATTAAGAGAAATGGGGCTCCTATAGACATACAGCAAGGCTGCTCCAACTTGCTATAAATCCAGCTCATGTAAATGAACATGTTCCAGCAGCCTCCAGCATTACATGTATCAGCATTCCTTCACTGAAAAATGGTGGTGGGGTGCTTTAAACTAAAGCTTGTTCAATGACATTTCAGTCAAAGCACCCCACTACCATTTTTCAGCACAGGGACACTGATACACATGACACTCAGGTGTTTTTAATTAGTGTGGCTCATTAATTCATGTACCCCCCCCCCACACACACACACCACCACCACCACCACCTCCTGGAGCACATCTATAAATGCTCAGAATTTCACTGACTTCTCTAGCAGATTTCCACTTGGGTGGGGATGACAGATTTTACATAAATCTCTCTAAGCATTTTATAAAAATTCTTCAGATCCTCTGTTTTCCTATGGATCTGTAAAGTAGTTCATGAAAGTTTTCTGCCATTTATTCTGACCCTACCAAAGCTTTACGATGTTAATATATGCCATGTGACATGTCATCAATAAAAGTAAAAAAATCAGAATGAGCCATCAACAGAGTAAAGGAGCCAACAAGGAAAACTTAAAAATACTGGGGTGAGCATAACATATTCAAAACAGGATCAAATTTGATGACTCTTAGATTACACCAGTGCATAACATTTCCTTGAGGATTCCATAAAGCCCAAAAGATTCTCTCAGATGGGGGGACTGCCGTCACAGCAAGCCCACTGGGCAACTTTTGCAAATCCATCAGGCTAAGGCACTTAAGGGAACCTACCCCTACCCCATCCCTAGAACAAGGTGTGGGAAGGCAAGGGCCCCCAGTGGGACACTTATGTGCCTGTACACCAATGCCAGGAGCTTGGAGAATTAACAGGAGGAACTGGTCCCCCTGCTAAACAAGAATGACTATGATATCATAGAGATAACAAAGACCTGGTGGGACTCCACCTATGACTGGGCAACAGGTATAGATGGCTATACCTTGTACAGGAGAGATCATGTGGACAAAAGGAGCAGGGGTGTAGCTCTCTATGTCAAGGAAAGCTATATGTCCCTGCAAGCCGACATTGGTACCCAGGGTGGATGACTGGAAACTCTCTGGTTTAAAATCCATGGTGAACATGGCATGGGGGACACAATGGTGAGAATATACTACAGACCTCCTAGCCAGTCATCTCATGGGAAGTGCACTTGGCCAAATCTGAGTAGTTGCAAAGCTTCCCCATGTGTGTGGATGAGCTCTATATGACTCAGGAAGTCTATGGACTGACAAGAGGCAAAGCGCTGCTCGACCTGGTACTGGCAATGGGGGGATGACTTAATCAGTGACCTAATGATCAAAGGGAAGCTGAGAGACAGCGACCATGAGCTGATCACTTTCACCATCCACCACAAAGCTGGCAAGTCAGTTAGCAATGCAGAAGTCCTCGACTTCAGGAAAACTGACTTTGACAAGCTCAGGAGGCTTGCTGGCGAGGCCCTAGGGGACCATGACCCAAAGGGGATGGGATTTCAGGATGAGTGGTTGTTCCTCAAGGGAACAATCCTGGAAGCACAAGCAATGTGTATTCTGTCTCAGAGGAAAGGCAGCAAGAGGGCACAGCAGCCCCTAGCTCTGCAGGAAACTAGTGTCTAAAAAGAAAGGAAAAGCAAGGGTAACATTGGGTCCCTGCTAAACCATATGGGACAACTGACAACTGACACCCAGGAAAAAGCCAGCCTGCTTAATGGTTACTTTGCATCCGTTTTTCACCAGCCCCAGCCCCAAGGGATGGCCCTGCTCAATATGATACAGGACAGCCAGGGTGAAGGAGAATTGTTACCCTTCATCAATGTAGATCATGTGAAGGTACACCCTGAGAGAGGCTGGACACCTTCAAGTCAGCTGGTCCAGACAGTTTACACTGCACGGTACTTAAGGAGCTGGCAAGCATCATAGCTCAGCCACTGGCACAGATCTTTGAGAACTCGTGGTGCTCAGGCGAAGTAACCGAAGATTGAAAGGCCAATGTGGTGCCTATCTTCAAGGAAGGGAGGAAAGTAGATCCAGGAAACTATAGGCCCATCAGCCTGACCTCTATCCGGGGGAAGATTTTGGAAAAAATTATCAAAGAGACCATTCTTGACAAACTGGCTGATGGCAACATCCTGAGGGATAGCCAGCATGGGTTTGTTGCAGGCAGGTCTTGCCTGACCAATCTCATCTCCTTCTTTGACCAGGTGACATATCACCTGGACAAGGGACATCATATATCTTGATTTAAAAAAAGGCTTTGATCTGGTATTCCATGATCATCTCATAGAAAAACTGGCCAACTGTGGCCTTGGCTACATCACAGTCCGATGACTGGGGAACTGGCTCCAAAGTTGAACCCAGAGAGTAGTATTTGAAAGAAGTCAATCATTGTGGTTCTCTGTGACCAGTGGAGACCCCCAAGGCCCCGTCCTTGGGCCTATACTTTTTAACATCTTCATTAATGATGTGGACATTGATATCAGAAGCGAACTAGCCAAGTTTGCCGATGACACCAAACTTTGAGGTAAAGCGTCCACAACCGAGGACAGGATGGTGACCCAGGCTGACCTTGACAGTCTCAGAAAATGGACGGATGAAAACCTGATGGCATTCAACACCAAAAAATGCAAAGTACTCCACCTTGGAAAGAAAAACCCTCAGCATGCTTATAGGCTCAGCAGTGCTATGCTTGCTAACACCATGGCCGAAAGAGACTTGGGGGTCATGACTGACCACAAGATGAATATGTACCACCAATGTGATGTTGCAGCTGGTCAAGTGAGCAAAACACTGGTGTACATCCAGAGATGGTTCTCAAGCAAATCCCAGGATGTCATCCTCTCGCTGTACTCAGCTTTGGTGAGGCTGCAGCTGGAGTGCTATATCCAGTTCTGGGCTCCACAATTTAAAAAGGATGTGGAGAAGCTTGAGAGAGTGCAGAGGAGAGCCACATGCATGATCAGAGGGCAGGAGAACAGGCCTTATGACGAGAGGCCGACAGCTAAGGATCTGGGGGAATGCCTGTTCACCAGAGTGCCTCAAGGGATGACATGGTCAAACAGTCACAAACTCATTCAAGACCATTTCAGGCTGGACATAAGGAAGAACTTCTTTACTGTCCAAGCCCCCAAGGTCTGGAACAGACTGCTGCCAGAGGTGGCACAAGCAGCTACATTGGACTCCTTTAAGAGACGTTTGGCTGCTTATCTTGCTGGGATCCTTTGACCCCAGCTGACTTCCTGCCCGTGGGGCAGGGGGCTGGACTCGATGATTTCCTGAGGTCCCTTCCAGCCCTAATGTCTATGAATCTATGAAAAAATTGCCATACACTTCGTAATCTCTCTCAGAGATGCCACAGAAAAACAAATTCTTATTTAAAAGTCTCAGATCAAAAACTAATGTTCATGTCCTCACCTTATTTAATTTTATGTTACATCAAATGCAGGCATTGTATTTTAATGCTTACTAATGTCTGTGTCTGTTTTATAACAGCTAAAATGAGAGCCATTCCTAGGAGTGACAATAATATGAAGTGTTGTTCTAAACTACAGATTTTCTTTCCAAAATAAGCCTTTTATGTCTTCTGCTTTGCTCTTGCCAATGTCCTAATACATCAGATGTGTTTCAACTTTAACAGTGTATTACTTCTTGAGTAATTAGTGGTCAGGAAGATGTGAATTCCAAAACACAAATTGCTCTGTAACCATAAGATTTCATGCACACAACATATTTCCAGAAAAGCAAAAGTAGGCAATAAAGACTGAAAGAGCAACAATATGAGTAAAGCTTAATGATACAACAGCCAGGATAGAGTTATTTTATGTGTGACACCTTAAAACCAAAAAAAAGCCAAAAAAATTGGCATGAACTACCAGGCATTTTCTAAGGAGACCCCATTATTTTAAAGCTTTCGCATGTTGAAATTCAGTGAGGGCTGAAAAGGGTAGAAGTGTATAAGACTTAAATGAGGAATGTGAGTTATCCAAGAAGCCTTTTCAGAGCTTGAAAAGGAAGTAGTCTGATCCCATGCAAATGGGGGGACCAGGCTAACTTATTTTTGGTAAGCCTTTTTATTATTATTGATTACAATTACACACATTTTGCTGAAAGGTAGTTAGCCATGTTAATCTCAAAGTCAGGCAGAAGGTAGTGTAGGGTGACACCTTAAAGGCTAACTGGTTTAGAAAGGCATGAGTTTTTCAAACTGGTTCAGAAAGACTTTTGTAAACCGTAGCCTACTTAACAGATGATCATTCTTTTTGCTAGTAAAGATAAAAAAGAAGTAAAGTAGTTTGGAGTCTAAGAGGCATATTTGAGATATAGTCCAGAAAAAATTCTAAGGTTTAGGTTTTCACATTTTTTTCATCTCAAAAGTAATTCTTCCTTCCTCTTTTCTTACATGTATGGGTGGATCCAGGATTTTATAAAGATGGGTGTGGGAATAGTGAATGGTGCTATGGGGCAACTACATCCCAGTTCCCAAATCCCCACACATGCCTGGACAAGCAGACCACCCTACAGGAGCAGCAGCTGGGGACTTTTAAGTCCCTGAATTAGGTAAGAATTCCCCCCCTCCCCCACACTCTTCACACTGCCTCTTCTCCCCTCTGTACTTAGCAACACCTTACCTCCCCTCCCAATTACCCCCTCCCCCACCTGCAAATATCACTGTCCTGGGCTTCCTTGGGGACTGGGGAAGCTTTGAGCCAGGCTCAGATAGACGCAGCAGTAGTAGGCTAGTTCCTCCTCCTCAGTCTTGTTCCTGGGCTGGCAGGGAACACTTGGAGAGATCAGGCATGGAGGAGGAAACTACCTACTGCCTCTGTCTCAGGCTCCCCACACAGCCTGGCTAGAGTGGGGAAGGAGTGGCTCTGGAGCTCTTCCTACCACCTGGGCAGTAACCACAATTCAAGCCATGCAAAAACAGTTTAATGCATACAAGACATTAATGCATACAGTTCAATCTTTCATACAAAAAAGACAATACCTAATAGCAACTGTGACC
Organism: Crocodylus siamensis; assembly: GCF_052110815.1. Classification (NCBI taxonomy): domain Eukaryota; kingdom Metazoa; phylum Chordata; order Crocodylia; family Crocodylidae; genus Crocodylus; species Crocodylus siamensis. Next base: position 100,720,127 of record NC_143395.1, on the reverse strand, counting down.
ACCTGAAACATGAGATCCTGCTCCTGCCTTTGTTTCAAGGTAATTTGCATCATTGCAGATCCTCACAGGAGGTGAGAGGCTCCATACAAGCTATTAACTGACTGCCCAGAGTTTTCCATCTATTGACTCCTCTGTGAAATCCTATGAACTATGAACTTTCATTTCTACCCAGGATAACTTTTACAATCTTTTCTCCAATGTCTGATGAAGGGTGTTTGTGCCCAAAAGCTTGCAATTAAAAACTTTTTTTTGCAAAAATCTTGTTGATCTGATAAAAGATATCATCTCTACAACAAGTCCTGATATTCTAATAAAGCATTTCTTGAAGCTTTACATAACCATATACATGAAGTTACTTACTGTCCTTGGCATGAATAGGAAAAATTTCAAATCCATACAGAATAATATAACGTGTACTGTTAATATTTCTCCAAATTAGGGTGGAGACTACTTGAACTAATTTTAGACGCTGGTTCAGCTGTCTAGCTCACCTCAATTTTTTGGTTGCAATATTTTAGGACCCTGCTTCTTATGGAACCTAAGTTGCATCCAGTGGGCTGCCACTTGGAGTAAATACCTCTTCTTGATTGCTAATCTATAATGTGTTTAAGTCTATAGATTTAGATTTTAAATCTAAAATATAAGCCTGCTGAATTCCATACGGGGCATACTGGTGCTCATATCCTAGTCAGATGTCTATCTCCTTCATTAAACACAACTAAGTAATGGACTTACTACTCTACCAACACAAAGCACCACTGTGTTAGCTCTAGTTTTTGGTATTAGGAAAAACAGTGCAATGAAAATTCTTAACTGAGCTAAAGGGATTGTTCACAAATTAAAATTAGATAGAATGTGATGCTGAACACCAGACATTACATCTTGTTCCATTATTTGAGAGATGCTGCAACATGAGCTTAAGCTTGTAAAGAATGAGACTACTGAGGAAACAATATCCTGAATGGATCTCACTAACTGTAGTAGCAAAAGAAAGTGAAGTACTCATCTCTGCATGGACTGGGAGGCTTTAAGATAGTCAAATAAAGCCATAAAGACTGAGAAACAGTTCCACATAAAAATGAAATGCTTACAGAACTTTATATTGCAAAGATATTTTGTATTCTTGATCTACAGAGAACATACCACAAAGTAATGCGACACAAGGACAGTGGGCACCTCACAGAATTTGTCATACGATGGACTTTTTCATTTTAATAAGGTGCCCCACAGAACTATATTGAAACCCAGAACCTCTGAAAGCATGATGTAAATGGTCCTGCAGAATCACTCTGCATTCTAGTATTATCTTGATGACATTGTGATTGGAAAGAGAACAGAAAAGTGAGGGAGGGGGAGGACCTGTAGTACAATGCAGTAAGCTTCCTTTCTTTAAAAAGGATGTGTTACATAAGGTATTCACTGACTTCTTGTTCCAGAGTAACTACATGTATGATATGGACCAAATTATTTTTAAAATAAAACAATTATGAGACCTACACCAGCAGCAGGAATGGATGCTCAACAAAACTGAACTTTCCTCAACATTGTTTCAGACACACTAGCTGTGTCTACATGAGTGGTGGACTGTACAGTTGTTATTGCATAAGCAAATACTAAATGACTGCACAGTTACCAGTATTACTGTGCAGTACTGTCGCCACACCTTTTTTTTCAGATGTTACTACACAGTATGTCATTGCTACTGTGCAGCAGTGTCTTGTGTAAACCTGCCCACTATCATCTTTTGTTTGGGATATAAGTTCACAACATGGACTGAAACCTGACCAATATTATATTATATCACTGCAGTTTCAGTGGTGCCACCAACAAGACATAGCAGAATTATGTATTTTGGACTTTATCTTACAATATTCCATTATTATTATTCTAAACTATGCTACCGTAGAACCATTGAAAGCACTACTTTATGGAGTCTCAAGTTCATCCTGGACAGCTACAAGGCAGATCAGTTTTGAAACTGTAAAACTCTGAGCAAGAATAGTCCCTCCCCACAAAATTTGATGCTGGATCACTTACTGATGCAAATTCAGATGCCTTAAGCTATGGGCTTTGGCCCATACTTACCTATATCTATTATGAAAATATTGTGAAGGTATGCATTTGCTCAAGAACATTTATAGACACCCAAAAAAAATCAGTTATTGAAAAGGTAGCATTTGCTTGTGGGCTACAGAAAAATGGAGAACTTACCTTCTGGGTATTAGATTCAAGTGGCACATGAATCATGGCCCTTTGATAACACTGATAACACTGATAACAAATGGAGGTTTTAGAAGATCAGAAACGTGAATTACCAGGTGATCAGCAAGATAACCACAGCTTATATAGAAAACAGACCAGGAACCAAAAAATATGATACTAGATTGCTCATCTTACATGCCTTTACCTTCATTTGAATGCTTCCACAACATTTTGAAAGAGAATTCAAAACAGCAGTTTTGGAAAGAAAATCTTCATTACAGAGCTAGTACACTTTAGAGAGCTACATGCCATGCAACAACACAGAGGGTACTCACTGAATTACTCCACAGAAGAGAGATTTAAAAAATGAAATATCATGAGAACATGACTGTCTAAGCCTGACATACTTGAATATAAATAAATAGTCCAGACCCATCAAACAAAATTTAAAAAGCACAAATGCCAAAGATCCGAAATATCATTTACTTGCATGCATAAGAAAACCCAGAATACTAGAAAACAAAGAGAATCTTGCTGCCTGTCCAGATTTCTGAGACAAAAATATCATTTACTCGTAGCCATTCCAATTATTTTGCTTTATCTTCCCCAGATACCAGCCAGCAGGTGGTTTCTGATAGACATTCAACCAAACTTAGAGGATCAGCTGTGTGGACAAGGGGCTATGCAAATACCAAAAAACAAATAAAGAAGGGAGGGCAGGATTCATTTTTGTTATATTTGTTGGATACTAATATAGAACAGGACATTGTTATTTATTGTTATTTTGCAAACTGGGGAATGTGGTTTTCTTCAACAAAAAGGGTAACATATAATATTATATTGACACTGAACAGCAGAGACAACACTGGTGTGCCCAGATACAAAGTAAGGACAGACACACCTACATGACTTTGTTTCAATGAAGTATTTTGAAACTCACCCATACCTTTAGCTGAGTTGCTATACAAGTCCCTATCCCCATGCAAGTCTTCCTTGGTTTTGACTAAAATTAAATATGCTAGCCTCATCTAGCTACTGTTCCTTCATTGCCCTAAGGCTCAACAGCCTGTACTCCTTGAGTACTTAAAAAGGCTAAACATTTTTTTGCATTGCTGAGTTAGGCTATGTACTGTCTCCCAGAAGCCAAGATTGGGGACATCACAGGGAAGATCACTGACCTCATCCGGCCTTCCGACTACTATCCTATGGTCCTCATCCATGTGGGAACCAATGATGTGGCCCGGAGTAGTCCGGACCAGATAATGGATGACTACAGGGTTCTGGGGACCAAGCTTAGAGAGTTGGGGGCCCGGATGGTCTTTTTGTCCCTCCTCCCGGTTAGTGGAGGCCATCAGTGGCAGAGTGCCTGCATCCGTGAGGTGAACTGGCACCTCCAGAGTTGGTGTCATCACGCCAGATTTGGCTTCCTGGACCACAACCCGCACTTCAGAGCAGAGGGCATCCTGGGGCATGATGGTCTCCATCTATCCCCCAAAGGTAATAGTTTGTTTTCTTACAGGCTAGTTGACCTCCTCTGGCAGGCTTTAAACTCAGTTCGTCGGGGGATAGGGATCCACAGGAGCAAGAGAAAACTCAACCAGGTGTAGGACCTGCCCAAGTAAGAGCTCAGGTATATACCAAGGGACGAATTGTCTCTCAGAAAGTGGGGATGCCCCTCAGGGGGATTAAGGTGTCTTTTCACTAATGCAAGAAACATGGGGAACAAGCAGGAGGAGCTTGCTCTCCTGCATGCAAGTAGTAAAATTGACCTGGTTGGCCTAGTGGACCTGGTGGGATGAAACATTTGACTGTGCATTAGACATAGAGACCTATAGGTTGTTTAGAAGAGACAGGAAGGGGAAAAAAGGTGAGGGGGTTGAGCTCTATGTTAGGGAACAGTATACCAGTTCTACCTTCCAAATGGGACCAGAGGAAGGCTTAACTGAGACCCTGTGGGTCAAACTTCAAGGAGGGTGGGGGGAGAGGGATCTGGTGGTAGTGGTTTACTACAGGCCACCACATCAGGAGGACAAGCTGGATCTGGAATTCTCCAGGCAGCTGGGGGAGGCCATGCGTGCAAAGGATGTTGTGGTCAGGGGGGATATGAATTACCCTGACATCAACTGGGAGGAGCAGTAGGCCAGGTCTAGCCACTCAAGAAGGTTCCTGACGTGCGTACAGGACCTACACCTACTGCAGGATGTACACGTCCCCACTAGAGAAAATGCCATACTGGATCTGGTGTTAGCCTCTGGGGATGACCTGGTCCAGAATGTGCTAGTACAAGGGAGGCTAGGGGAGAGTGATCATGAAATGATCCAGTTTGCTATTCAGAGGAAGGTGGGGAGGGTAACTAGCACAGCGCAAATGCCTGACTTTAGGAAAGCCAACTTTGATGTGCTCAGGACAGTAGTCAGAGAGGCACTTGGAGCTCAGGGGGTAGCTAGTATGGGGGTCCAGGAAAGGTGGTCCTTCCTCAAGGAGGCTAACCTTGGGGCGCAGCAGGACGCAATTCCTCTGCACAGGAAGGCGGTAAAAGGGTCCAAGAAACCTTCATGGCTGAGTGCAGATATCCAGGCTGGCCTGAGGGCAAAGAAAAAAGCATACTGGCGGTGGAAGCAGGGGGCAGGGACAGAGGAGTACACCTCCCTGACCCAAGCTTGTAGGGATTTGGTGAGGAAGGCTAAAGCAGCACTGGAGCTTAGATTAGCTTCTGGGATTAAGGATAATAAAAAGTCTTTCTTCAAGTATATAGATAGCAAGAAAAAGTCTCAGGGTAACACTGGACCCCTACAGGGCAGGGCAGGGCAGTTGGTGACAGACACGCAAGAGAAGGCAGAACTCTTAAACAAGTTCTTTGCCTATGTGTTCTTGTCTGCTGACAATGGGGTGCTCTCAGGCGATAGCGTAGAGAGGCCCAGGAAGGATGTGTGTCCCCCAACTGTTAGTTCAGACCTAGTTAAGGATTACCTGGAGGACTTAGATGTGTCCAAGTCAGAGGGCCCGGATGACCTTCATTCATGGGTGCTGAGGGAATTGGCTGGTGTCATTGCAGAGCCATTGGCACTGCTCTTCGAGGACTCCTGGTGCTTGGGCCAAGTCCCTGAGAACTGGAAAAGGGCCAATGTGGTCCCTATTTTCAAGAAAGGGAGGAAGGAAGAGCCTGGCAACTACAGGCCAGTCAGCCTCACTTCTATCCTGGGGAAGGTCTTTGAAAAAATTATCAAGGGCCACAGTTGTGACAGCGCTGCAGGGGAAGTGGTGTTGAGGGGTAACCAACATGGGTTTGTGCCAGGCCGATCCTGCCTGACTAACCTGGTCTCTTTCTATGACCAAGTAACAGAAAGCTTAGATGTGAAGGAGGAAGTCGATGTCATCTTCTTGGACTTCCAGAAGGCCTTCGACAGAGTCCCATGCAATTCTGGTGGGCAAGCTGAGGGACTCTTGGCATTGACAAATGCACAGCCACATGGGTGGCAAAATGGCTCCAGAGATGCACCCAGAGGGTGGTGGTGGACGGGTCAATGTCGACGTGGGAGGGTGTGGGCAGTGGAGTCCCCCAGAGCTTCGTCCTTGGGCCGGTGCTGTTCAACATCTTCATTAGCGACCTGGACGAGGGCGTGGACAGCACCCTGTTCAAGTTCGCTGATGACACCAAGCTGTGGGGCAAAGTGAATGCACCGGCAGGCAGGTACCGCATCCAGGCAGACCTGGATAGGTTAGAGAAGTGGGCGGATCTGAACAGGCTGTGGTTCAACAAGGACAAGTGCAGAGTGCTGCACCTGGGGAGAGGGAACCAGCATTATGGTTATAGGTTAGGAGCTGACCCTCTCAACAGCACAGAGGGAGAGAGGGATCTTGGAGTCAGGATTCACTCCAGGATGAATATGAGTCGCCAATGCAATGAAGCAATAGGCAGAGCCAATTGCACCCTGTCATGCATCAACAGGGGCATCACTAACAGGTCCAGAGAGGACTTGCTCCCTCTCTATGTGGCACTGGTCAGGCCACAGCTGGATGACTATGTCCAGTTCTGGGTGCCACACTTCAAGAATGACATGGAGAACCTGGAGAGGGTCCAGAGGAGGGCCACTCATATGGCTGGGGGCCTCCGTGGCCAGGCCTATGAGAAGAGGCCGAGGAACCTGAATCTCTTCAGTCTCCATAGGAGGAGACTGAGGGGGGATCTTGTGGCTGCCTACAACCTTATCAGGGGCTACCAGCAGGGCCTCAAGGAAAATCTGTTCACCAGGGCTCCCCTTGGAGTCACCAGGAACAATGGCCACAAGCTGAGGGAGGATAGGTTTAGGTTAGATATTAGGAAGAACTACTTCACGGTAAGGGTGGCCAGAGCCTGGAATAGGCTTCCCAGAGAGGTGGTGCTCTCACCTTCCCTGGAAATCTTCAAGAGAAGACTGGATAGGCACCTGGCTGGGGTCTTATGATCTCTCCCACCCCCATTGCTCCTTTCTCCCCATGGCAGGGGGTCGGACTCGATGATCTGTCTAGGTCCCTTCTGACTCATTGATTCTATGAACAAGCTAACTCTTCAACAAAGACAGCACCATTCCTCTTTTCCTATTTGGAAAATGGGGTAATAAAATTTTGCCATGTCTGAGAGGTACCGGAAGGAGAAATACATTAAAGAGAGAGTCATGCCATATAGATTTTCACTTCCGAATATAGATTTCACAGCACTTCCCTTCCATACCCTCCAAGGACCTTCCAGGAATATTTTCAGAAAAGCACTAGAATACTATTTAGTACATGTAGTTTGAACAGCATCCTCACTTAAAAATGGGCTGATTCCAGCCCAAGTTACGGAACTTGGGTGTCTATTCCACTCCCACCAGGTATCTTCAGATATGGACCAGAGATTTTTTTCTACATTGGGGTTAACAGTAGTTTAACAAAGAGGTTAGATTAAGGACCTAAATAGGATAGTTTAGATAGGAGTGATCCTATCTCAGGCAGGGGGTTGGACTAGGTGAGCTCTGGAAGTCCCTTCCAGCTCTATTTCTCTATGATTCTAAGGTCTGAAATCTTGATAAAAACTTGGTTTGTGCAGCAAAAACATAACCTCACATACAATGTAATGAAAGCCATTAAAGTAGCTACAATAGTGAATGGCGATTAATAAGAGAAGTTAATAGTTCAGAAAGACAAAATTAAGGGGACAATGTATGACCTAGATGTTCCGATTATTCCTGACTTTGTTCTGACCAGGTCTACCAATTCATATAATAAGTAATGAATTTTAGAATGCCACTTCCAATGAAAGCCCTAGAAGGATTAAGAAAAAGTGTGATTTTTCATCTGAGAGAGAATAAGTTGCCTTTACTTATTTTAACATGAAATAGAGGTCTGAAAGCAAAGAGAGATAAGACACTGATTAGCAAGAAGATCTGAAGCAAAACTATTGCCTTAATTGAAAAATCAGTTTCCCTTTGCTATGCAAAAACATTGTTGATTAAAATGATACAGGCCCTCCACTCATGTGTGTTGATCTTGCACTGTGCTTTTCCTTGATGCAGTTATAAAAGCTGTATATTTTTGCTATGAATTAAGGCATCATTTCCCTGAACCACATGAACCTCATTCACTAGCCCAGTTAGAAACAGTCATTCACAGCAGAGTAACTTAATGCAAAATATCTCCTTGCAAAGCCTGCCAAGTCAAGTTTTCCTGGTGTATAGGAGAATTCAAATATTGACGCAATCTACTATTACTATATTATTTCCCAGCTATGATACTTTTCTCCTTCACTCTGTTTTTCTTCTTAAATCATGTCATTTCAGCCTGTATTGCATATCATGTAACAGTAGCCAGAAATAGTTGCTGGTATGGAACAACATGTAAGCTACAAAACAGGACTGGACCAGTTTAAACTCCCCACATTTTGAATGCTAATATAAAAACTTACTTAATCTGAACCTTTCAAATTTCTACAGACTTCTCTCTTCAGAATAATACTGTGCACAGATTCTCCCTTCCTACTCTTCTACCTAATGACACCCTTCAGGCGGAGCAAAAGAGAGTGATACAAAATTTTAAAACTCCCAGGAAGTTGTGTGCCAGGCAACTGGCACACAAATATCCTCCTTTGGATCCCAGCTGTGAGCTCTACAGAACTTGATAACTCTTCCTCATTTTGTCTCTTCTCCACTCTATCTAATGACATTGTCTAACAAACAAGATTTGTAATGTGAAACAATAACTTTTACTGGACCAACTTTCTAGTTCAGTGAAATGGAAGACAAACTGTCAAGCACAAATTTCCATTCCTCAGATATGGGAAAGAAAAAAATATAACCTATTTTAAATACCAAGTAAAATAATTGCTTTTGTTTCACCTTATTGGTGAAATGAACCATTTAAACAGGAAATGGGTAGTTAACCTGTAGAGCAGAGAAGTTATCAGAAGCAGTTACAGGCCAAGTAAATAACAGTTGCAATATTTAAAACTAATTATGTTAACGAATAAAATTATTAGAAAGGAAAGAGGATCATTATCATGTGTGGAGCAAAGTGGTTAGCAGAAAGAGCCAGATAAGTTATAATGAGCTATAAAGAAGCTGTATTAAGTCCATAGGTTTTGATAACCAGTAAAAGTTATGAATTTTTGTTCCCAGGTCCCCTTCTGCAGCCATTGTTTAGGTTTCCTTTGAAGGCAAGGGCAACCACCTTACAATGAAACAACTGTGCAGAAATTAAATAAGAACAATACCACCCACACTCGCAACCTAGTATCTGACCCAATCTAATCTCTCCAAAGCCCTAAACTATGACATTATCCTAGTGTTCTCCAGCTTTCCCATCCCCTCCAAAGAACAATGCTATTCCATCTACCATTGCTTCCCAAGTCCGTACACACTCCCATTTATTTGTATTGATAAAACTGCTGGGCTACCTCACATTTAATAATCTTGCAGCTATGCTTTGTCACTTCTGAATTCAGAATTTGCTTTTCTTTTGGATTCATCTATACCACTCCTCATCATTCCTGGACCATTCGGTGACATCCTGGGAGGCTTAAAGAGCCTGTCTCAGAGCTTTCAGCTAGACAGCTTGATCAAATGTAAGGATGTGGAGTGTTGAATTCAAGGATTGTTTAGTTTGGTTGAAACAGTTCAGCCACTTCTAAACAGGTCAGCTTTATCTGGTGCCCTAGATTACAAGCCAGCCTTTGCTGGAGACAGCACATATTCTTGCAGTTAGCCCAAGTAATGCATATGTAATACAAAAAAAGACTAGCAGGGCTATACCATCAGGCTCCCAATCATGGAATAGATACTGGATGCACAATGTTAAGAGAGAGGCAAAAAAACTATTTAAAAAATGGTGATGGAGCATGCCAACTACCCATTTATGAACCAATAAAACATCAAATGGAAAAAGCATGGAAACCATTTTCTCAACACCTTAGATGAACAGCTTCTTAGATCAGTAAATCCCAGATCACAGAGTAGGAGCTAAACCTTGATTTAGCTTGAAGTACCACAAAGAATTTGGATGAAAAATAACAATAGTTGAACCATCACGTAAAAGTGACCACAAAATAACTGAATTAAGCAAGGTACAAATAATGACAGTGTGGGTGAATCTACACATACACTTTACTGCAGAATTGTCTAATTAGCTCCACATGAAAGCATTGCCAACTACACATGCGCCAGTATTAGAGTGCAGTAAACTAATTAACTCTGCCATAAGATAGTACTTTTGGGGGCAATACTATCTTACACCGGAGTACTTTACTGCATTGAAACACACATGTAGACAGTGACCAGAGGCATAAAGTGCACCTGGTCAGCCCAGCCAGCCAGGGGCTTCTTCCACCCTGGCTCAAATTGCTGCTGTCCTGGGTGCACTGACACTAAGCTTCAGAAAAGGGATACCTCAATAAAATAGGGAGAGGCCATGAATACAGAAGAAAATAAAATAAATCCCTCTGTGACTGCTGGGCTTCGATTAACCACTCTCGAGCGGTTTTTGCTTTGCAGGTAGATGTCAAACACCTGTTGGGATCTTGTCGGTGCCGGAGTAGCTCTCTTCTCTCCGTGTCCCCAACCCCGTTCTCACCCGCCACGACTTGATGTTCCTCAGTGTGAGGGGTCAGTTGACGGGATACCCCATGGCCCAGGATCCCCCGGCGGTCACTCTCGGGGCTCCGCCACCCCTACACCCCAGCCTCACACCACCTTCGGTGCAGCCCTCACCTGTTGTTCTTGTTCCCAGCTGTGGGGTGACGCCACCTGGCCTGCCTCTAAGTGACCGCGATTCCTAGCCGTGGTGCTCACGGTCAGGCTCGGCCCCATGGCCCTCCTCGCCTGCATCCCTTCCTTCAGGGGAAGGAAAATCAAAGGAAACTATGGCCTCACAGAGGCTTCCCTTCAGCCTCAATCTGTGGTCACACACCCCTAGCTCTCTATCCCTTTGCCAGGGTTGCCTAAATGAATGAAACAACCAAAATGCTGACCACCTGGTGTCTTCCTAGCCTCTAATTGGTCTGCTTCGAGCCCTCCCCGGCTCCCTTCTGGCTCAACCCGGACCAATCACCTCCAGCATTCCTCCCTCTTGCTCGATACTCTGTCTGCACCTGGTGGCGATGCCTGGCCCCATTATACCTCTTAGGGCTCTCCCGGGGTCTATCCTCCCTGGTGAGACTGTCTCTGTGCCACGTAATCCCGGCACCCCACCTGTGAGTTGCTTCACCCCCTGGTGCTCTTCCAGCCGCGTCCTCAGGTGCCGTGCCTCCAGCCCTAGCATTGTCCGGTGCAGTCTCCAGTTGGGAGGTTTGGCTCCGCTCCGTCTGTGTCCCAGCCGGCTCTCCTGGCTCCACGATTCTTGTAACAGAAGCTCCTCTTGTTGACGGTGATGGCTGCTGCTCCTCACCTGGGCTATCCGCCCCCTCCGCGGGTGCAGCCGCCATTTTTATTGCTGCCAGCCAGCGTCCATCAGTGACGTCACCAGCTGGCCGCAATTAAACAAAAAGACAGCTAACGAGCCATGCAGGCTCCTCCCCCCACCTCGTGCGCATCCTGTCCTGAGCTGCAGGTGAGTCCAGTTCATTACTTTGCCTCCCGGGACACGCTTCTATGTATAGGCACAAATACTACTTCAGGAACTTGGCAAGATTCAAAGATTCCTTATTTTTGTATATCCAAAGCATAACAGATGTTTTATAAATACCAAAAGAAGAACTCCTAGGTGTCAGAAGGGACTGCCTGGGGAGCAGATTCCATATCTGCATAATGTGGGGTTTCTTTCCTTTTCCTCTGATGTAATTTGGAGCTCGTCTACACTGGAGACAGAACTCAAAACAAGACAGACCTCAGGTCTGAAGTAAGGTATTTCCTGTATTCTTAAAATAGAATTCAACTCTACTTCAAGGTCTCTGGGTTTTGTATTGCATGGGAAACTTTGTGTCATTAAATTTAATTTAGTCCGAAACGTAAGACTGTCTGTGCTGTAGCCCAGGTGCTATCCTATTAATAAATTCCTTGCTGCACTATGTCCCTATTTTCTGTATGCTTCTGGCTTTAACTGGAAATCCCTAAGTGCATTATGTAGAAGAGATGCCAGAGGTTTTGGCAGATGTGAACAGGACAATTGGGACTTCTGGTATCTTAGCAGGCATGGGAAGCAGTTTGGGTTTACAAGATAAAATCTGAATATTTCTGCTAAATGATCAAAAGCAAAATAATTAACATTGTTGACATTTAAACTATCAAGCTTTAGCTTTCAGAGTTAATGACCTGTTAAGATGAATAAAATATTTCACACCTCTCAGAAGCATAGTTTCTAGCTGCCTGCAAACCCAAAAGGCAAAATTGTTCAATTCAGAGGCAAACATTTCTTTACAGCCATAAAAGCTAGTATTAATTGGGGGAACAGAAAAGGAATCAGTGAAAATGTAGATATCACAAGCAAAATTCTTGTAGAAGAAGTGTCAAATTTCACAGTGGCAGAATTACAAAATGCAGGTAGCTCTAACTATACCTTTTTCTATATCAATACATCACTTCATTGGTTCTAATTTGGAATTCCTCCAAAATTATCTTTTGGGAAGATAGGGACAATCCACTAAACTTTCATTTTTGTTAAAGATGTTCATTGTTTACATGTTTTATGGCTGTGATTGCACCAGTCTAGTACTAGTTAGTAATACAGGGAACATCACACCACATTTATTTGCTACATAGGATAAACTGACATAATAAATTCTTTAGCATCACATACACAGTTGTATCTTGTAACAAATCTTAGTGTACATGTGATAGTTTCCACCACAAAACCAATGCCTTTAATGTTGAAAAGTAGAAATATTTGAAGGGGAGGGATAAGAGGTTAACCAAAATTAACTGAAGAGTTTTCAATGTATGGAAGACCCAAAGAGTCAGAGACAGAGAGAGACTTTTTCAGTTGGTTGCATGTAATGGCTAGATGTGTTCTGGTAGATTACACGTTATGAAAATGTAATTTCTTTTATACTAAGTGATTTGTATAGATTTACTGCTAAGATTTCAGAAGCCAAGTAATTTCTATCAAAGTAATTTCCATGTTTAAACACATGAAAACTCTTCACCCTTTCCCTCCCCCGCCAAAACTCCCCTCCTCACTTCACTGTAGAGGATCCTCATATACCAAGTCACCTTTGTGCAGCATCTACACCTAAAATCCTTACACTCAGAGGGGCTATGATGATTCATTAAATTTAATAATATCCAAAATTACATGCACTAAGATTCAGGTGCTTCCTGAAGACAATATAGTCCAAAATTTTGCACAAAGAAAACTGAAGTAAAACGTCACATCATGAATTCATATGTGCCGATAGTCACTTGTGCCAGCAAATTGGCTAACTATGCTCCTAGGCGACAGTTTGCAAATACAAATGTGGGATTTTCAAATGCCAGTTAGGCACCTGATTTTGAAAATTGTGCCAACTCTCTTGATTATAGGTTCTTTATTAGTACCCAGCTTTGGTAACCAAATAACTCAAGGAAGACAAGGAAATGTAGTCTGGGTGGAGAAAACAAGCATTATTTACATTTCAGTTTACTTTCATATCATATCCCTGGTTTGTTAACTGCAGTAGTTACTGAAGTAGTTTCCAATGACCTTTAAATAAATATCATCAGCACAGTATTAATATTCCTTGAAAGCATTATTTCACTCTCATTATCTGTGTGTCAAAGACAAAACCAAAAAGTCACCAATAGTAGCCCTTGTAACAGTCAAAACTAAATTAGTCTTTCTTCTACCTACAGTTCACTTCTACTGATGACTTTCTTTTTAACATCATTATTCCAGTAATCATTGTGGCTTCCTAAAGCGGTATACAATGTTTTTCATACCCTTCTTTCAGCCAAAGCAATCTCTTTGCCCTTAAAATCTTTTAGTTTTTCCGCAAGATATTGTGGAGTATTTCAATGACCAGGCATGCTTCATGCATACACTGACACTTAGTTCACACCTATATGAGAAACTGTGGAGTATAAAATTGCATCCAGGCTGAACCAAGGTATTTCTGTGCTGTTTCACTAGTTCTCCCTAAGATCTCCATATTTCCTACCTCATGAAAGTTTCTCTGTCTATAGAGTTTTTCAGACACTTCACTCATTTTGTTCAGTTCATATGGTCTTCTTATGATCTTTTCATATGTTAGTATGCCTCTGCTGCTATTTTTGCAGAAAGTCTGTTAATCCCATACATCAATTAAAAATATCCAGCAGTGAAATACAGGAGAAAAAAGAAAAATGTAATTATAGAATATGAAACCTTTTACCTGTAGGCCAAAACCAATATAAAGCAATATAGACATGAAATACTTACCATCTGAAATCTGTTCAGTGGCTTATACACATAAACAAGTTCACCATCTAATTTCAGATCCTACAGGACAAACAACCATATCACAGTAAGTACTTTCACAGTAAGTACTTCCGTTGGCAGCATCAGATAGGTTAAGTATTAAATGACTACGAAGACTTAGGAGAAGTTCCACAAGGCACTTTAGGTGCCTTAAATGGTACCTGTAAAATAGAGATACTCAAATCCAAAAAAAAAAAAAATGGTTCAGCAGTAAGGAGTACGTTGATCAACTCAAGTTTGGATCACAAACTTCTCTAGGCACCGGCACATGGGCACGTACACAGAAACCAAAGTCCCTGGAAGGGCCTGATTCAGCAGGCATGCTCAGAGCATGTTCTGGACATGGCAACAATACCTAGTTAATACCAAAGTCAATAGCCCTGTTCACTTTCATTCAAGAGCACAAGTAGTGGTGTTGTTTCTGCCTCCCAAGAACTGGGAGACACGGGGTTCTAAGCCCTTCTCAGTCTGAGAGGATTAAAAGCCACATCTCCTACTTTCCAAAAAAGTTCCCTAGTTAGCAGTTAATACTTTGGTTGGGGATACCGTCCATCCTTCCTGGTAAGGCTGGACTACTGTGCACCCAAGAATCCAAGAGTCACTGGGCTCCAAGGACAGCTAGAAGGAGTAGCCTTGTGAGTAGGGCAGTTAATTTGGAGGCTGGAGACCTGGTCTTCTGTCAGTTTCACACATGCAATTATTAGACAAAAGGGAGATAAGTCTGAGAGCAGGGATCCCCTCATGGCCAGGTACAGATATTACACTTCTACCAGTAAAAGTGATCAGAAACTAATCTATAGCCATAACAGAAGTTTGGCACGCCTATACCCTTAACAGAACAGAAGTTTGGCACACACAGACTGGTTTAAAAATGGCAGAACCTGGTTCAAAGATTTATGCCCCCTACCAAAGGGCAAATGCATGTTCTGTTCGTTACTGATCTAAACTATACCCCTTACAGAAAACTGTGCAACTTAGATGACTTCACCTTCAGCTTTTTGAATGTCTGTACCTAGCCCATGTATGCAGCCTTTTATGTTAGCAATGTGCTGAAAGATATTTAGTCATAACTTTTCAGGCTATTTTAACTTTTTTCCTTTTTTAAAAGTGGGGAAAAGTGAAGTGGGGAAAACAGCAAACAGGCTTTCGTATGAGTAAAATTATTGGCAACATATCAACATTTTTACTTCTGTACAAGAATTGTCTACCTCATTGCAGCACCTGACCAACCCATTCTGCATGTGCCAAACCCAGAAACAAGACTGAAGCTCACCTGAGAGTGTTGTCCTCCATCATGTCACCATCTTATTTGAGTCTGAGACATGTTGAGCAGGACTAGGTAGACACAGAGTATTCATGGATAGAGTACTTTGGGAGCTGGTAATTCAATATAGACACACTCTGTGGGAGTACAGATCTAATTATTTTACTGAAGAAACTTTGCCAAAAGCAAAGTAAGGTATGGCAGAATCCAGAGGGAAACAAGATTTGTTATGGTGAAAATCACAAAACAGAGATTTTAAAACTTTTCCACAAGAATAAAAATTACTTGCTTGTGCATGAGGCAAGGGGAAGTTATTATTTTAGCAACTCTGTCTCTACTGTCCAGTTTATTTTTAATAATTTCCTTCTGAATTATTCTCTGATTTGAAGATGCAGAATCAGATCCTGTTTTGGTGTCATTTTAGCAACCCAATAATGGAAAAACTGAATCAGATACATAGTTCTACAGTTCAGTAACATGTCCCTGATGTGGCCATGAACCGGATGCTTTGGAGAAAGCTGTCCACACTAGGTACAAGGTTATCTTCCCCTCATTAACAACTCATCACAATCCTTAAATGTTAGAGATTAGTTTAAATTCTCTGATAGGAAATCCTCTCCCCTCAGATATTTACTTTGTTAGTATTGATTATTATAACTCTGAATAATAATTTTTGTCATCAATACAAATATCCAATTTCTCTTTGAATTTTGAACAATTCTTACTCTCAATGACATCCTGTGCTAATATGGTTTAGTATTAATTATTGTTATTTTCTTTTAGCAGTTTGAATTTGCTGCTTTTCAACTTCATAAAATGTCTCATTGTACTTAAATTAAGAAACATGAAGATTATAAACTTGAAACTTACTTCTTCTATATGCTCTATTATTTTATGCACCATTATTATATTCCCTTTTATTCATCTCTTTTCCATGGACAACAATCCCAATCCCTTCAATCTCTCTTTGTACAGGAGTTTTTTTCTTAATAAGAGTACTTAGTTTTCTTAGGGAACGTTTTATTTGCTTAAATTTAAACCATCAGGCCAGACAGTACTCTCAATTACACCTATGGAATTGCAATTTGGCCCTGTGCCTTTAAAAAATCTTTTTAAAAACTGATCTCACTGAAGGCCAAAGATGTCCTTTTTCATCTTCTACTTTGGTACTACTTGCTGTCAAGCTGGAATCTGGATTGTGTTACAATACTTAACTGCATAGCATACATACACAGACATCACAGTCATCAGGTAACATGAGTGCCCATCAGCCATTTATTCTAAAAGAAGTCTCTAGTACTTGACCAGGGATGTAGAAAAGCATAAAAGGAATTGGAGAAGAAATTCAACCCCCAACCCTTAGAATGTGCAACTAGGTGAAGACATTAGTGCATGGACACCGCACTGCCTGATTCTATGGTAAGTTCATCATATAACAAGTCAGTGCAACCCAGCAAACAACCGCCATTGCCACCTTCTATCTGTAAACAATGCTGTATTCTTTTTTGACTTTCCAAGGACTTTTTTCCTCACTGTGATCTCCTCTCCTGAAGGATGACTGCCAATAAAAGTGTAAGATTTGTCTATTCTTTATAACATGGCAACATTGCTAAACGTTTTTAAAATCTCTTCACATGCATAGACTGAGATATTGTGTTGTCTTTGTATGCATATGCAGCAGGACACTAAGGTGCCTGCTACTCTCAGAGCAGAGGTGCAGGTGTGGGTTGCTAGGGCAACCACTGGGGAGTCAGCTGACAGGAAGGGGCAGGGCCTGGCAATATAAACCCCAGGGGTGAGCCCAGAAGGGTAGTTCTCTGCTAGCAGTCAAGGGAGAAGGAGCTCTGCCGGAGCAAGCAGAAGTAGAGAAGCTTGATGGAACGAGCAGTTCTTGTTCGCGGATACGTGGTGGAGAATACCCTGGTAGGGATTTGAATGATGGTTAGCTAGACGGCTTAGATTTTTTTGTTATAGTCCAGGGGCTTGAGTTTTCTGTTTGTAGTTTTATAACACTGGAGGACCAGGTGAGGCTATTAGGGGTTGGAGGAGGCCTCGTAGGGGTTTCACGGTAGCGTGGCACCAGAGAGGGCGCAACATTTTGGGGTGCACTGGCCCCAGCCCCAGAGCGAGGGGGCAGCGAGAGGCCCCAGAGAGCGAGGGGGCAGCAGAGCACCAGGAAGGCACGGAACGATACAGGATGGTGGAAGCCCAGGGAAGTCAAGGAGAGGGCCAAATTACAGCAAGGTCCAGGTCAAACCATGTCCGCGAGTATCATCCGCGAGGCTTGGGCTGTGGTGTAGGGGAGGAAAGGAGCCACAGATAGCACCCCTTAACACCAGGGCAAAATAAAATGGGCAGCCTCCCACTAATTAACATCCATTAATTAACCAAGATCAAGATGTGGCAGACGAGAAGGCAGGTGGTTGGCCCATAACAGGAAGCTGGAGTCACTGATAGAAAGACTCTTGTAGAAGTACCCCTGTCACAGCATAACATTTTGCATCCAAAGACATCACAAACTCTAATATTTAGGACTGACCCTGGGGAATGCCCTCGACAAACCTAAACTATGCAAGCTGTCCCTCCAATACAGATTTTATCTTGCCTGTAACAATGCTATCCCCGCTATGCTGCTTATTCTTCAAGCAGAGCCTTCTAGGAGTCCTTTCATGAATCACTCATTTCTCTTTCTGGGATTGACTCCAAATATAGGCAAGAAGATAAAAAAGTGGGCTGTGCAAGGTCTGGAAGTCAGAAAGAGTTAATTGTGGGGTTGTTTCATCCTCTGGATTATGCATCAATACTCTGCAGGTAAGAAAGGCTAAAAGGTAGTCTTGATCTTGTACCCAGAAGTGCTGGGGGTTGAGGTTAAAGGATATTCATTGTAGATGGTTGGCTTGAGAGCCACATTAGGATTGATCCTAACTAGCAGTATAGCCAACTCGGGTGTCTATACATGTGCTGGGGGGAGGGGGCTTTAATTATGGTCACTCTGAGAGCTGCTCTAATTAAAGCACCTGCAGTGTTACATGTATTCAACATCCAGGGCTTCAAAATGGTGGTGAGGGTGCTTTAACTAAAAGGTAGCGGGGGTTCTTGTTCAATTAGCTTCAGTTAAAGCACCCCTGCTGCCATTTTGAAATGTGGGAATGCTAAATATACATGGCACAGAGGCTGCTGGAGAATGCTAATTAGTACGCTCCAGCAGACTCACTTAATCGAGTGTGCTCCAATGCATGTCTTCTCAACAGAGTCATGTGTATAGGTGCCCTTTGTTATCTAACACTTCTATGGCATTTTGTAAAGCAGCACTCAAGAAATCAGTTTTGAGAACACCATAAATCATAGCTTGTATTATGGAAAGCCTTTTTAAAGCAGTATGTATACTGCATGTAACATAATGGAAATAGATAATGAGTCTGTCATGTATTACTAGAGAACATTAGCTTTTAAGTGGCATTGGTTATTTTGTCCTGAACTAACCAGTATCTCAGATGCACAGAATGTGGATCATGTTTAAATTCACAGAAATTCACTCTTCTGATATATTTACCAACTTTATCAGAAAGGCTTGAAGCATAGTCATTTTGAATATTTAAACCTCTCTGCCGGTTCTGAAAGTCTTACACCTGCAGTGCTTATTTTATCATCAAACACATGAAATGCTCTTACCCAAGTGTCTGTAATTCAAAGCAACTTTTTAGCCAAATCCTAACATTTGTGGTGGATATGCAAGGGCACAAATACCAGGTAGATTTCTGCAGGCCTGTGCCTCTGGGAGGAAAGAAGTTCTCCAACTGTATTTGCATAGTCCAATTCTGAGTGCACTCACACAAGTTCTTGTGCCAATATTGCTTGCTTTCTCCTCTAGTCACAGATCAGAAAAAAGAGAAGACAATTCTCCTGCTTGTTGTCTGGCTTTGAAGATGCCAACACAGGTCCAGTAACAAATTCCTGCTAAGAACTGTTCATGCTGAAGCTATGAAGTTAAACCTATGTCTCAAAAGAATTTTGCTGAATGCATTCAACTACTTCCAAAAAAAATCACTAACAAAGTCAAATCATTGGTGCAGCCAGTTGCAAGTCATCCTGGAAAGAGGTATAACAGGTGACAAGCCTGAGAAGCTGCTGCTGAGCTACAGGCAAGCAATGTGATTGCAAGCCTGGTTAGGAAGACTGGCCAGATGATATAGACAATCAGCTGGCCACAAGAAGGAAAAGGCTCCTAGCAAGGGTGGGTAAGTGCCATGCCAGAGATGCTGTGCACTTAGGGTCCATAAAGAAAGGACCAGTTGTTTGGTTTGTGGATTTAAAGGGCCAGACAGAGAGAGGAAGGCTTCATGACTGAAACCTTCAGCCTCAGACAAAGTACTCGCTCTGGGCATAAGAACTGAAGGAAACCAGAGGTTGGTTTGTGTGTTCATTATTTGGTTACTATGAAGAGAAGACATGTTTGTTTACCTGAACATGAGAGACTTCTTTGTATTCTCTGGAGACAAACCCTCAGTAGGTATAATAAATAGATTGGTTTTGAAAAGAAAAGAGCTCCTAAGTCTTCCAGAGAAAGTAAACACTGCTACAATTGGCTACAAATTATTTTCTCGGGTCTGAAAACAATCCCAAAATTACACTGCCATTTATGAAGATATAAAGAGTAACCTCGTGGACTACACAAGCTTTCCGAGTCACAGATGCAATTAAGCTGAAACCTTCCACTGTTAACACATGAAAGGGTAATTTTGGCATACCTTTCATATTTCTCCCCCAATAGCATAAGTCAGTTGCCAGAAGAATGAATTCCTTTATAGATTGTGAGCTTGGATTGATTTTTATATTAAAATAGTGTGCCTAATAAAATTGTGTAGAGACTTACTTTAAAAAATGATACAGCCAACTGTATTAAGATGATAGCCAAATTGCATCTCTTTGGAAATTACTTTCACAGGGAAGAATCCAGGTAAAATTTGGTTTCAAAGAAAAAGAAATAATACCTGTTCTGTGGGAGCCATGTTACACTTCAAAGTGCAGCAAAAAAATTCTCAACATGATAGTACCAAATATGGTCCAAAACACACTGACCATGCCAGGACAAGAAATGTAAAACCTGGCAACATAAATCCACCACGCCCACAATAACTACACCCCACAACAGAGCAGTAATATAATATAATATACCCCCAGAAATGTAATATAATCTCATCCCATGCACTAAATGCCCTATGGAAAATAAGCACAAGAATCCAAACAACAGCTGCATACCAGAATGAATGCACACGGAAAATCTATCAAAGACAAAAATAACCAAATGCAAACTTCTCACAAGACAACCACTCTCTCAGTTCTAGTCCTCAAAGAGAATTTACAAAACACCTTTCACAGATAAGCCTATGAACTGCACTTCATAAATCTACTGGATACAAAAAATCATGGACTAAATAGAGTCATTGGTTCTATGGCACATTATAACCTGCCTGTCATCCAGTAATCCCAGGTAAACTCTCTTACATTTTACCAGCTACATTCTATCACCAGGTCAACATTCCCCCATCCCTCCACACCTACCTGTCTCAAACCTATTGCCTCCTATGGTCTCTGATCCTCATGGCTCCACATTTGCATTTTCACAGACCTGCATTTTGCATATTGTCTTCTATTCCATTCAGGAGAACCCAAAACAACAGTAGACTCTCCGTATGCCTAAAGAAGGGTGTTTGTACCCAAAAGCTTGCAAAGAACATTTTTTTTCCAACTATTTAGTTGGTTTAATAAAAGATATCACATTTACTCAAAGAACCTTGTCTGCCAGAGTACCAAATTGAGCATTTAGGTGAACATAGATCATACCACACAGTCATGTGAGAGAACAAATTTGTATTAACTGAGGAAGATAAAAGGAGTACTATAGCCCAAACTACAAATTCAGGTGTAAGTTTAGCTGATAGTCATACCCTTTAACCCTGGGCTGAATATGGCCAATTTTCTCTTTTCACAAGTGCTTCTAACTATGCCAACTGTTTAAAGCTTGTCTACACATGGAAACAACTGCTAAATAATATTACCTAAGATGTTCTAACTAGTATCATAATTTCTTGTAAACCCAAATCTAGACAAAGCCTCTGTGTGTCCAAGAAAAAGGCATAAATCATCTAATGATATGTCCACATTTTTGTGGCACAGGAAGTGGCAAATAGGCTCTCAGGATCCTTTCACACTGCAATCCCCAGCATTCTTGGGGAGAGATGCTCTTGGTGTATACCCCACCCACCTGTTACCACCTGTGTATGTCAGTGAAACTCCTCTGGAGCTGGTGGAAAAGAAAATGCCTTCTGGTGTGGCTCTTAAAAGGCTTGTCCACAAACAAAAAGCAAAAGGTACTTTGGCTTTTAATCTGGCTAAATAATTCATCTGCATTTAATTGATCCTTCCAGTTTTGTCAGGTATTCACTTCTCTGGTTTTCCCTTTAATAGACATTCTGGCTCAAAACAGTTCCATCCATATGGTAGTGTGAAGTGTGTGCAGTCTGTTTCACACCTGCTCTTTCCCTCTTTTCTCCAGGCATGCCCTGCTACTTTCATCTCTCATTCATTGTATTTAAGGGGATATTCTAAAAGGTTTTCTGGCTGAAATTAAACTCCCATAGGGCCTTTTTACATGTGTTCCTCCATGTTCTGATTAGAATGTGTTGGATCAGACTCGATTCATCATGTCTGCTGGAGCTTCTAATCAGAACACTCCAGCAGGCTGCAGCATCTAAAGTATTCAACATGCCTGTATTTCAAAATGGGAGCAGAGGCACTTTAATGAAAGCCCTGCTGCCATTTTGAAACACAAAATGTTAAATACATGAGACTCGGCAAGCATTTTAATTAGAGCAGCTCCCAACAGCCACTCTAATTAAAATGCACTTTCCCCCATGCCCAGCACCTTAGAGCATGTGTATAGCTGACCACAGGTATCAGTGGCAGTTTTGCCACTGACTTCAATGGGAACAGGATCACACATTTAAATCACTGGCTTTTTTATAAACCATTTCCTTGCTAAAAATATAAACCTACAGTCAAAGAGGACAAATATACTCAAGGTCTTATTAGAAAAATCGTAACTAAGCATCTCATTGTGAGACTGCTGCTGAGTACTTCTGATTGACACCTTTCTTGATCTGAAACAGACAGGCAAAGCAGAGTATATGGAACATCAAATGAGCTTTCTGGGATGATTGGACAAATGGAGAAGCCATCTTTATTTAGCACTACATTCTCTTGCTCTTGCACATCACACAGAGCTGGATACTGCTCAGAGGCACTGAATGAAATAGCTCTGTATTGAGAGAATAGTGAGCAAAACTCATTGACCAGGGACAGAAATTACATATACCATTACACAAACCATATAACTAATCAAAAGCTGATTCAGATCTGTACCACAACAAAAGGTCAGTACACATAAACCTCTTTCAAGATGACTAAAACCAGTTTAAAATAAACTTGGATGGATATAGTATCTGACTTACGTGATTTAGGTTAAATCCATTTATTGAGTCCCAGATCCCCTCCAGATTCACATTAACACACAGTCCTCCAGCATCCCAGAATACTTTACACCTCCCCTGAAAACTCTCCCCCACAGGGTGCACAGTCTAGCCTTAGCCCAAGCTGTCTGCTCCAGCCGAGCAGGAAGGCATTTCTAGCGATCTCTGCCTTCTAGCCTGTGCCACTGCAGGCATGTGGCTGCATTTCTGGACTCAAAAGTGAATGTCTGTTCACATGCTTATCAGTTCAACCTACGCAGTTTAGACTAACCTGCAACGACTGAAATAAATTCAGTCACAGGCTTTTTGATATTCTGTACTTTGCCTTAACATCAAATGTGTAAAAGGACATTGGTGCCAAACCCCTAGTGATCCCCAAAAAACATGCATAATCATTTAAGCACTTAAGAGTCAGTGCTCCCACAGTGGCTATTCAATATCTTGTTGTTCGGGACACTCCCCAGTAAAGCAGAAGAGTGAGTCTGAATCCCTCCAGGGTGGGAAAGATCTACAGGTCCCAGGTCTCTCACTTAGTGCACAAGTGCTATAAATAAATACTAGGCTATTGTGAAAAAGGACCTAATCAGTATGTGTCTTACTTGTTTTTAATTTGTATTAATTTTGCCTCTGTCACCAGCATTAGCCACATTCTCAAGTGACAGCAAGTACTGAGCTCACTACTGTTAAACACACTTTCTAGGAACCAAACATACCAGAACCTTCTGGGCATTAAAGGTACAGACATGCCACTTTATGTCCCATGCCAAAGGCTAGGGACAGACATTACACATAAACCAGTTTAAGTGATCAGAAATGGGTTTAAACTTCAGCTCAGCACTGTACAAGGGAAGGGTTAGACTAATCTGTAAAGATTGAATCGATTCAGGCTCAGGCTTTTTAAATGTCTGCCCCTAGCCCAGATAGCTCAGGAAGGATTTAGATGCCTATCTCTGGGAGTTTCAGGCTATACATCTAACTTTCACATAGGCAGGTAGGAACCTAACTACCATCAGAAATGCCCTTCTCTTTCACACTTTGTATTGGCTGAGTTTGGTTTTCCTATAGTCATTTAGCAAGCTTAGTGTTAAGAATCCTCATCAGCGCTGACAAAATCCTGATCAGTGCTAGCAGAAGTGACATTTATTGTGTGATCATTTATTGTGTGATCAACCCTCTGAAAGTCCTCTACACCCATGCCGTGACACACATGCATGGCTGCAGATTGGTTTAAAAGTGGCAGATTGTACAACAAATTAACCCTCATCTAATGAGGGATCAGATGAAGCTGCTCCAAAGTAGAGCACCTTAGGAAATGTCTGTCTATGCACATGATCGAGGCCAGGATGCAGCAGTTCAGCCCAAACCTGCCTCCAGAGCTGTCTGCAGGAAGGGACAGGAGAGAAGGGAAGGGAGCTGTGGGTGAGCACTTGCCCAGCCTGAGCTAGAAGTGAAGGGTTTGGAGGCCAACTGCCTTGCAGCCCCCTACCACCGCCCCCTCCAGCTCAAGCTCAGGCTAGGCAAACCCCAGCCCTGCAGCTCCCTCCCTCTCCCTTCTCCCCACTTCCTTCCTACAGACAGCACCAGAGCTGAAAGTGGGGCCGGGGCTAGGGGAGAAAGGCTGCAGGTAGGCTCCTCCCCTGGATCATCTCCAAAGTGGAGTTCAATTTTCCTTGCCCCCAAACCAACAGGTGAATGCCTGTTGGGTTGGGTGGGGGGTCACTCCAATTCACAGTACTTTCTGTGAAGTCCCATGAGATAGAACAGGGAGCTGCACATCTGTCAGCACCCACTAATTCCTCAGTGATGAATGCCTTTCTTTAACTTTTTTGCATGAAAGTTAGTATGAAGTGACACTAGCCCATTTAACCCAGCAACCCAATTGAGGATATAACTGATTAAATGTGTTAGATAATTCTTTGCACATTTATGTGGTACAACATCAAATAGCCCAGTTACCTAAAGCTATTGTCTCTTTTACTTACTGAGCACAGCATGGGTAGTTTGTGTAAACTGCAAAGATTAAAATGCTGTCTAGCAGCCAATTTGCCTAAGGATAAACTATGTATTGTACTTGATGAAAATTGGAATGATTTTTTTTCTTTTCCCTCAGCATCTTTTAATGCTTTACGTTATACATAGCCCTTTTCTCCATGTAACATTTCCAACTACCAGCAGATCATTCCGTAATTGCACAAAGTAATACAATTAACATTTCAGGACACTTCAGACTAAAGGGTTCTTTCTCAGTGAGGCCACTGACTATAAATATGTAAATGCCACCTACACATCATTTGAGATAAGAATGTGAAGCACTTAGGAGCAACAAATGAAATGGGCTGCTCAGGCTGCCTCTGATTGTGAAGATGTGTAATTATAGTTATTACAACATGAGGTTTTGTCTAAGTATGTGTATTTTTGACAACTCACCTGTGGTTGTAATTTACATTGCCTAAGTAGGGTCAATGTTTTTTTAAAATCCCATCTGTATAATTTGGGGCATAATCCTATGCCTGTTTTAAAACTTCCAGTGATTTCAGTGAGATTGAGGGATGTAAGAATATAGTCTCAGCTACCTGGTATAAAAGTTATGTTTTGGCTTAGGGTAACAGCAGGTCATTAAGAAATAGAAGATACACTAAATTACAGAAACTGGGTTCTTTTGTAAAAATGTTGGGCTTTCTTTTTGCAATGTTTCCAATCCTTACACTTGCAAACTTAAGCATAATGGTATGTTAAATCACTTACAAGAAGTGAGACAAACTGTGCATTGCAGTAACAGAAAGACATCTGTCTAACCCACTTTGCTGAATATTTGACAGCTGTTAAAAGAAAATACCTTTTCCCGCCCACAGCAGAATACACTGTTTTATATAAAAATTCATTGAGCTTCTACTTTAACACCAGAAGGGATGACACTGTGGAATACCTGAGGGAAAAAAATGTGTTATTCATCAAATGAAGATATATTGATCACATTTTCATCTGAAAAGCAGAGACTGAACTTAAGGTCATTTGTAATTTGGGTGATGCACCGACAAAGGAGAGTCTAATCTTTCCACTTACAGGCCTGTACATGTTACCGAGACTTAGAGTCCTGGCATGGCTGCCCATGTATTCGCCATCCTCTCATGTGCTATAGGCATCACCAATGTCCTTAGCAGCAGAATTAAACCATCATAAGTGTTGCAATTTGGTGCTGGCCAATACATTAGCAGAACAAGGAAGGAGGCATGGAGAAGCTGGTCCCTGAATCCTACTTCTGACCTAGCACAGCTTATGCCTCCACTCCCGTTTCAGGGTGGTCTCTAAATACACCCTCATCATCACATACTCCTCTGATATACATTGTACATTCAAAGAATTCCAGCAGCAGTGAACTTCAGACACAGGTGTCACACATACTTAAATGGCATTAAGATATTTATATCAAGGCATAAAATACCAGTGTGTAAGGGATGCAACTGGAGCAACTCACAAACTTAGAATTTGGAACCTTTTGCTAAGCACATTCTACATTCAAATTTTAAAAAGAAATCCATGTTTTATATCAAACCTAGGAAAATAGGCTCTTACTTATAGCCAATGACCTCTTTTAGAAAAGGTTACTTAGTCCAAAATATCCTAAAATTGAAATGTAATTACTTCCTGCACTTATTGAACATTATGTTGTTACTGTGTGATGTTTTGAAGAGTTTGTGCACTGTGGGCACAATCTGTACTCTTTTCTTTCTTTTTATGCACCCCTGCTACGATAAGTGCCAGTAGTAGCAGAAAGAAAGCATTCCTGACTGACAGAAAGAGAATGTGTACATCTGTGTATGTGCCCATGCAAGCCAAAACTGTAATGTTTCTGTTTCCTTCCCTTCGTCCTTTTCCTAGTACCCAAGAGACAGCAACTTTGCAGCACAATCTCTGCCAATCTTGAATTTATGCCTGAGGCACTAAGATAAATGTAGACTCCCTTCTCAACAAGTTCAGGTACTTTCTAAAACTTGTTATATCCTCTTTGCACCTTCCTTCCACTGATATTGAACGGTAGAGAGGGTTAACTGTAAAATGAGCTTGTAGGAATCTGTGATTGTTTCTCTCCTGACTGAATGCTGAATTTAATGCTGCTGCATCATATGCATTCAGGCCATGTGAGAGAGTTTGATTTCCTTGTCTTTTAAATAGGAGCATAATGGTTACCAAGTAAAATTTCACCATCTTGTCTAGATAAAACTTTACTATAAAGAGAAGCATTATGCTAAAGCAGATAAATGCTGCTAACCTAGCTTTGCCAAATAATTACATGATGGCAAATTGGGATATTGCCAGTAAGAGGTATCAGTGAAGAAATTAACATAAACATATAATAAGATCAGTAAGTGTCTTATTTGTTTTTAACATGTGCTGCTTTACACTGCTTAAATTAACAAGACAGGAGTCTTGTGGGGAGGTGTAAGTCTCTAACTACTGAACAAAGATGCGTCTTTCAAATCCCACTCTAAATATAGCAAAAAGACATGTGAAATTTTTATCTAAATAATATGTCTACAGTATGAGCGCCCTGATAAGCTAAGCCAAATTAGCCAAATTTAAGATCTGGCATTAGTTCACTCCCTTCATTACAAGCAGGATCCAAAACCTATGCCTTTGGTTTTCAGCTACTAGGTACACACAATATACAGCATTTTCTTTCTTTCTTTCTTTCCTTTTCTTTAACCACCCCCTGGCTGCACTGCATTAAGATCTGTAAGCAAGTAATTCTTTAGTGTATAAACTAGGGATGTTTATACTGTTAAAGCAGGGGTGTCCAAACTTTTTGAATCTGGGGCCGGATCATGAATTTTTTAACAGCCAGTGGGCTGGTGAGCCATATTCAAAGACCTCACAGGAAGCGGTAACACATCAGGAAGTGATGTCATGTGACCTTTGACACCAATGAAGTTGCAGGAAATGACAATGAAATGGGTCTGGAAATGTGGTTTAAATTCCAAAATAGAAACAATATAAAAGCAACAATGAAATAATACCAAACACTTGACTAAAATAAACACTTTCGCATAATGCATAATGAAAGAAGCATAATGCAAGTCAACAGATCAAATGTGGAAAATATATCAGTCAGAGTGGAAATTAATCAAAGGTGGAGGGATGTGTCTCAGTGGAAGACACCTGCACGGTGCTTTGCAGCCTCTGCTGCTCACTGCCTTGCAGGATGGCCTTATACTTCACCTCAGACATCTGGAGCAGCTGGGGTGGAGATCATGCCTACCTTTCCCTCACAGGGCACTGGAGCAATCAGTCAGGACATCGGTGGGCTCTCCTTCAAGATGAGGTGATGGATGAGTCCTACACAGCAACTGAAATCACAGGGGTGATGAACTGCTTGGTGCGGGGGGGGCTCATTGGGCAGGGCGAGCTCACCCATAGGTTCATGGTCACCAACAATGGGGCCAATATGGTCAAGGTAATCTGTGATGCCAACTTTGGTGGCACCTGCTGTGTGGCACACAAGTTCCACCTTGTAGTCAGGGGTGTCTTGGAGGGAGACAGGACTGCCGGTGATGGCACCAGCAATACCGATGAGCCCATTTCCAAGTGCAGGAAGGTTGCAGGCTACTTCCACCGGAGCATCAAGGGGGGGCAAGATGCTGCAGGACAAACAAACAGAGCTGAACATCCTGCAGCACAAAATCATGCAGGATGTTGGGACTCAGTGGAACTCCACATTCCCCATCTCTCTCCTCCCCCATCCCAGCCTGTCCCTCACCCCCTGATGCCTCCATTTCCATTTTCACTGACTGGCCTTCTTGCCTGCATTGTATGCCAGCCTCTGACTTCTTTACTATTCCTTCCATCCAGAAACAGCATACACACCAACTGCAGGTGCTTCCTCAGCCTGACAAAGTGTTTTTCATCCTGAAAACTTGCTAAGATATATTTCTGTAACTATTCAGTTAGCCTGCTAAAAATACCAGATTAGATTGACTCAAAGGACCTTGTCTGCCAGTGCCATGTCCTTAGACCAACACCCCTAGCACCTGACCAGAAGGACGCAGGGACCTGAGCACATCTAAGCCCCAGGGCTGGGGCTGGCAGGGAGAGTTCTCTGGCAGCTACTGGAGAAGAAGCTTCTGCAGGAGATGAAAGAAAGACTCTGTCACAGTCTGGCTGCCTGATATGCTGCTGGTGCTACTGTGGTGATCACTAAGTTATTATTTTACCTGTTGTCATTTAAAGTGGTGGACTGAGCTGGGGCTGTAGGGGACACATTGGGACACACTACTGTGTCATGCAGAGGCCCCAGCACCAGTGAGGGTGTGCCTTAACACACACACAGTGTCACCCATGTCACAAGTTTTGCTTGTCAGCAGCCTGAGGTGCAGTTTCCCAGAAACCTCTGTGCCTATCTCCTTGAAAGCTGGCTGGCTTCTTGGCCGCAGCAGGGGCTACCATGCCTTCAATTTTCACTCCACTGTGCCTTAACACACACGACATGTGTTTTGCTTGTCAGCAGCTTGAGGTGCAGTTTCGCAGAAACCCCTCCACCTATCTCCTTGAAATGTAGCAAGCTTCATGGCCTCAGAAGGGTCTACCATTCCTGCAAGTTGCATCCAAATCAGGCATGAAATGACAAAGTTATAGGCAGTTTCATGCTTCCACATTATAGTCTATGGGGAAAACGTCAAAAGTGTCAAAACAGCGAAACAGTTTAGAGAAAATGAAATGGAACAGTGCTTCAAAATGAAACAAAACTCAAAACAAAACACTGCCCTGTTAAAACGGAAGTCGAAACAGAATGGTGCTGTTTCGCACAGCCCTAAAAACCACCATCCTGAATACAGTCATTTATATATATATTATACCAGAGCAGCACAAAAGCTACCACTGTTGGCACCACACAAGTACCTAAAGGTTAATCTTCAAAATAGAAATACTTTGTGTTGTGTTTAAATGTGGCATTAGATTTTTAGTATTGGGGATCCATTAAATACATGTGAATCTACAGTAAAAAATCTCCTTGCATATGCCCCATGCTACATTCTGCATCATGTTTCTAAGCAACTATTTCAAGCAGTGTATTCCACAAACACACAGTTTTAAGCAAAAACTGCTATATAGCAGGACTACAGCCTAGGTATCTGTCATATATGACTACTGCTGAACTTACCTGCAGAGAAATACACTTCAACTGCACTTTCACAGCATGTCTGCACTTACCACTATTCAAAGATTGGAGGAAAGAAAAGAGCCAGTCATATTACATTAACTTGTTGACTTTGCCAAAATGCAATTTAACTTCAGTATAGTCCAGGTACAATGTTCAATACATTACTAGATGTAATTGTAGTTATTCCATGCTCCTGAAATGGTAGTTCATGTAACAGTATAGGTGGTGGAATATCTCCCCCAACAAAATCTAACTATTTTAGTGTGGCTCATTACATTGCCTTTAAAAGCTTAAATATTTTTTACTTCATAAATATACACATATTTTTACTTTATGAATATAGAAATATTTTCATATGCACAAGCTACAGACAAGTTTCACACTGAGGTAGTTATTTTGCTCTTCAAAACACACCAGCTAGGTGGAGTTAAATTGAAAATCACACTGAAAGCTCAAAGACCCAACTTAGACAAACATTTGGATGTCACACATAACATAGTACCCCAAGGAAAAAATAAAAACATATGTGCACCACGCATTTACCTGGAAAATCCTACAGGGTACATACCCCCTATTCATAGATTTCATAGATATTCCAGCTGGAAGAGACCCCGAAGGATCATCGAGTCTAGCCCCCTGCCCCAGGGGCAGGAAGTCAGCAGGGATCATAGGATCCCAGCAAGATAAACATTCAAATGTGTCTTGAAGGCATTCAAAGTGGGTGCTTGAACCAGCTCTGTCAGCAGTCTATTCCAAACCTTGGGGGCTCGGACAGTAAAGAAGTTCTTCCTAATGTCCAGCCTAAATCGGTCACGGTGGAGTTTTGACTGTTCAATTTTGTCATCCCTTGGGGAGCTCTGGTGAACAGATGTTCCCCCCAGATCCTGGTAAGCACCCCTGATAAACGTATAGGTGGCCACCAGATCACCCCTGAGCCTGCGCTTTTCCAGGCTGAAAAGTCCTATGGCTCTCAGCCTCTCATCATAAGGTCTGTTTTCCTGACCTCTGATCATGTGCGTGGCTCTCCTTTGCATTCTCTCAAGCTTCTCCACGGTCTTTTTGAATTGCGGAGCCCAAAACTGGATCCAGTACTCCAGCTACGGTCTCAGCAAGGCCAAGTACAATGGGAGAATGCATCTATGGATGCAAGCAGTGTTTTCCTCAGTTTACTAGCTGCAACATCATATTGTAGGCTCATGTTCATCTTGTGGTCAATCATGACCCCCAAGTCCCTTTCATCCGTAGTGCTAACCAGCATAGCACTGCCAAGCCTATAAGCATGCTGCAGGTGTTTCCTCCCAAGGTGGAGAACCTTGCATTTTTCGGTGTTAAACACCATCAGGTTCTCATCCACCCATTTCATGAGTCTGGCAAGATCTGCCTGGATCACCCTCCTCCTATCCTCAGGTGTGGATGGTTTACCCCAGAGTTTGGTGTCATCGGCGAACTTGAACTTGTCTACATCATTGATGAAGTATAGACCCTAGAACAAAGCCTTGGGGGACCCCACTGGTCACAGTGCACGACGATTGACTTCCATCAATTACCACCCTCTGGGTCCTACCACCGAGCCAATTCCCCAGTCAGTGGATTGTGGTGAGGTCAAGGCCACAGTTAGCCAGTTCTGCCAAGAAATGATCATGGGATACCAGATAGAAGGCTTTTTTAAAGTCAAGATATATGACATCAATCTCTTCCCCCTTATCCAGGTGATAGGTCACCTGGTCATAAAAGGAAATGAGATTGGTCAAGCAAAACCTACCCACAAGAAATCCATGCTGGGTATCCCTCAGGATATTGCTGCCAGCTACTCTGTTAAGGATGGCCTCTTTGGTAATCTTTTCCAAGGCCTTCCCCAGGATAGAGGTCAGGTTGATGGGCCTGTAGTTTGCCAGATCTACTTTCCTCCCTTTCTTGAAGATTAGCATGACATTGGCCTTCTTCCAATCTTCGGGCACTTCGCCAGAGCACCAAGAGTTCTCGAAGATCCATGCCGGGGGCTGAGCTAAGCTATGATGCTTGCCAGCTCCTTGAGTACCCTTGGGTGTAAACCATGAGGGCTGGCTGACTTGAAGGTATGCAGCCTGTCAAGGTGTTCCTTCACAAGGTCAACTTCAATGGAAGGGAAGGAATTTCCCTCACCCAGGCACCCCTGTTCCACAGTGGGCAGGGGTGTCCCATGGAACTGGTGAAAAACTGACGCAAAGTACACATTTAGCAAGTTTGCTTTTTCCTGGGCATCGGTTGTCAGTTATCCCATCTGGTTTAGCAGGGATCCAGTGTTGCCCTTGCTTTTCCTCTGGCTCCCCACATATCTAAAAAAAGGACTTTTTATTGTCCTTGATATATGTAGCTAGCTGGAGTTCCATAGCAGCTTTGGCTTTCCTTTATTCATAATAAAGGTAAGATATGTGTCTAAATTAAGATAAAGATACAAACACAAAAATGACTCTGGGAGTGAATATTACATTTCAACCCAGTAAAATCCAACTAGTGATCAATTAAAACAGAATCCTCAACAGAAATTCTCTGGCAAAATAGTAAAGATTTGCATCTCTATCTGCTGCATAACACCCACTTCCTAAAAGGTAAGGCAGAAATGGTCATAAAATCCATGGCACATAGGGAAGGGGAGAAATTATACCCAATAAATAACCATAAGCTGACATTTATTCAGTCTAAATACTACCACCTTCAATTGGCACAAAATGCATCTGAGAAGTATGGGAGAAATGCCTTGTGAATTGGTTGCCTTGGTCACTTAAAGTTTTTGCTCAGTTGGTTGTGACTTTGGGCGTGTGAACTTTCCATAGAGTTGAGATACCTACTTAAAATGGCTGGGTAATTATGAACTGAATCAGAATCACAAATTTCCAGTAGGCTTAGGACTCTGATATGGAGCTTTTTCAGGTTGCACAAATTATAGCTATTTTGTGACGTTATTATTTCTAACTCCCAGGGTTTGAAGTTTGGGGGTGAAGGGAGGGAGTTGTTCTCAGGATACAAGTTCTGTCTGAGCTTGTATAGCACCAATTACATATTCAGCATTTAAGTAATTTCTTTGGTGCTGGGATGGAAGAATAGTTACCTCCTATCAGCTCTAACTGTCATGAGGAAGCCCATTTTCAGACAAACCATAAGCACTAACCTTTTGAGCCACAGAGCTACATTTTTTTAAAAATGTATTATACAAATATTAAAAATAAGTGGTGAAAGTGCAAAGGTATGTGGCACTTCCAGGGGCCAAGCTTGAAATATAGGCAGTCCTTGACATACAATGGTTCGAATGACAATGTTTTGCACTTACAATATTTCTAAATTGACACCCCATTCCAACTTTCTTATGTCAGTTTCACTTTACAATGCTTGATCTGATGTGACGCCATGACAGCGAACAAGTTGCTGTGTCACCCAACTCCCTGGACAGTATCTGTCCAAACTTCCTTGGACACTTTCTTTAAGAAAGCAGACAAGACTCCTGAAAAACCTGCAGCCAAAACTCCTGAGAAGACTCCAGCCAAGAACCCTTCATAAAGTACAACCAAGAGCCCTTCAAAAAGTCCAGCAAAGTCATCTCAAAGAAGTCCTTCCAAATCAATATGATTGCTATTTACAATATAAATACATTAATGTAGCTATATTACTCATCTATAATTGAGTACAAAATTCTGGGTTATTTTTGGTGAAAACAGGGTATCGGGCCTTGGTTCAGGAACCAATCCCCATTTATAACTGTTTCCTATGGGAAAATCGGTTCTGAGTTACAACATTTCGACTTAAGAGGCTGTTTTCAGGAACCAATTGTGTCGTAAGTCCAAGAACTGCCTGTACTTAAAAAATGGCTGCCTCAGAGATGGAAATGTCTCTGCCATATGAAGAGGTATGGCTAGTTGCCAAGAAGAGATCTCTTACGGGCCTGGAACAGTGGTTTTCAACCTGCAGTCTGCAGATCCCTGGGGATCCACAAACTATGTCTCAGGGATCCGCAAAAGGCTATGATCAATCAAAAGTATGTGGATATGCATACTTACAATTCAAAGGGGTCTGCATCTCAATTTGAAATTTCTAAAGAGGTCTGCACTTCCATTCCAAATATTTTTAGGGGTCCACAATGAAAAAAGGTTGAAAACCACTGGCTAAAATAAAAGCTTTTACTATTACATCTGACAGGATTGAAAGGCTGGTGGTATTACAACAGATAGAGGCCAATTAAGAGAA
This sequence comes from Crocodylus siamensis, assembly GCF_052110815.1. NCBI lineage: Eukaryota > Metazoa > Chordata > Crocodylia > Crocodylidae > Crocodylus > Crocodylus siamensis. The sequence goes on along the minus strand of NC_143395.1, from coordinate 100,685,881 downwards.
CAATCTCTGTGCCACAGCATTCATCAAGATTATGGGATTCATCTGGCTTGCAGAAAGCCAGGAATACAGTATGATTTTATCAGCAAATTCCTGTAAATGCTATTAGAGTTGCCTCATAACAGCAAATCAAGGTGACAAATATTTTGGATGGGACTCAAAGGAAAGGATCTTTCTTTCACCCAGAACACTGATAGGCAGCTGCATCTCCCAAGATTTTTAGTTAGCCTAAAAACACGCTAACATTATTAAAAAGTGCCTCTCGGAACTGCCTGTGCTCCACCAGATCATTCTCACACTCAGTCCCAATTTTCAGATTTGTTGCTTTCTCCTTAGAGAGATGAATTTTGTATTCATAAGGAATTACCCAAATGCTCCCTGTAAGATTTTGAAATACTGATTTTTACCTGGGAAGTGGGATCAAGGATCTTTCTTGATCCCAAAGAGGAAAGTTAAGAGAATAAGAGATCTCCTTAAAAAGAAAGCACATGTCTCACTTGTGGTAGAAGAGAATTATTTATCTCATGATGTGCACATCCTGTGTCAGGGGCAGTGGGACAGACCTGAATACATTTGTGTTCAGAAAGAAGTTGCTTCAGTATCAATGCTTGTGCTACTGTTGACTAACCTGTTTTCCAAAAGACATTCAGAGATCTGCAACATGAATATAAATACCATGAGACAAAAAATACAGTACACTACATGTAACAGAATACAAAGGCCCTCCCTGTGAAATCAGTTCCAAAGCCAATTCCAGTTGAAGAGAATAGGAGAAAAAAAAATTAGAGAATGAGAGGAGGAAGATTTCTAAACGGTAAAATGGGCATGAAGAACTTAGTGTCACTTGCCTGCTGGGCTCATTAAGCATAATCAATCAATTCCCTGCCATTGCAATTGCCTCAGGCATTGGCAACAACTTGGTCTTCTGATACTGTCAGTGTTTTATTTTGTTCTGGGGGGGGTTGTTTGGGGTTTTTTGAGAATTTAAATATTTGGCCTAACTAGAGTCCTTGCTGTTTGTACATGCCATTGGGCTGAATTATTTTGGCCTGCAATATGCAGGAGGTGAAAGATGGTGATCTGGCCTTTATTTCCATTAAACAGTGAAATACTGTGTGACACTGACAGAGCCTCCGGACTCCCTACATACAAACAAACAGCATGGCTTTATTCTTTCATATGAGCTTTGACATTAGTACCGGACAATGGGAATGGAAGAGGAGCGCAGAGAAAAAGGCAGGTGAAGGCTACAGTAATATAAAAGATGCTCCTGTCATTCATTTTACATGACTGAGTAGAAACAACAATGTTGCACAACTGCACTTTGCACTGTTAGAGGTTAGAGCATAAAACCACTTGTCTCTAGGGTTTGAGATTTATAGACTTTTATTCCAGATGCAGCAAGAAAAACAGACTAGTTACATTCTTAGTCATGCTCCCCTTATGCAGCTGAACACCAAAACAAAATTAATGAACAGGTTCTTATATTTCCAAGGTCCTCACTGTCGCTTCTAAGCCAGCATTCCCACCTGTTTCCTCTCTGGACTGGACAAGGAGTCCTGTCCCCTTTTAAGGCTTCATGTTGGGCAGAGAGAGAAAGAAATCCAGCTGAGGCCTGACCTCCAAAATCAGCACAAGTACTGCAAGGCTCAGTACTTTTTCCATTGCTTTTCAACGTGTACCTCCCTGACGCCCAGCCCAACAAGTATGGCTATGCCAGTGACTGGCTCTCACCAAATCAAACAAGCAGTGGGAAGCCACCAAATCCATTTTAACATTGGACGTGAATTACTTCAATAAATGGTGTGTCCAGCTCAGCCTCACTAAAACAGTGGCAACAGCCTTCCACCTAAATAACAACCAAGCAAAGAAAGAAAGAAAAGTCAAAACTGGTGACCAGACACTTGAATATTATTATACTATTACTTACTTAGGAGTGAAGCTGGACCAGATCCTTACCTACCCCCAGCATCAGGAAGGGGTCCAGGGTAAGGTTAACAGCAGAGGAGCTCTTATTTATCACCTTGCTGATACCACATGGATTGCAAGTTTCCAAATACTGTGAACGTCCGCTTTAGTATTTGCATATGCTCCTGTTGAGTACTGTGCACCAGTATAGGGCTGGAGCATGCACACTAAGATACTGGATTCCAGCCTTAACACCATCATGAGGACCATTACTGCATTCCTTATGCCAGCCCCAGTTGACTGCTAACCAGGCCTCTCAGGCACTCCCTGCCACCGCATCCCGACATCTGGAGACAAGCTGCTATCCTGGCCCTAGGCCTCAAAGCCCAAGATCCAGACCATTCTTTGCACTCCAACAAGCCAGAAAATCAACTATCACCTGAGGTCTCAGAACCTGTTCTCCACTCAGGCCAATAAACTCATCGAATCTGCAGATGCTACGTCACTTTCAGCATGCCAGTGGAGAAGAAAATATGTTGAACAAGAATTGTGGCTAAAGAACTTCATCCCCAATACCAGCTTCTGCCCTTCAGGATGGCATCTGCCTCACAGGGACCGCTCTTAACCATCTCAGAACAGGCACTGGATGGTTTAAAGCAAGCATGCATTCTTGGGAGGTCTCCAATGACTCTGTTGCAGCTGTGGTGCTCAAGCTCAGACAGCCAACCACATCATCTCTGAATTCCCTGCCCCCCTCCCTCCCAGCCCACACTAATTTCAGAATGGGAGGGGGGAAAGGGAGCAGAGGGAGCTCATTCTAGGGGTTCCACAGCTGGCACTGAAGGATGGGTTGGTTTAATTGAAGCCCCCCGACCTTGGGGGGCTGCCATACACCCTCTCATCCTTCAGTGGGGGCTGAAAAGACCCCAGAACAAACTCCCTCAGCTCACTTTCCCCCCTCCTATTCTGAAAACATATTGAGGCTGGGAGGCAGAAAGAAGGTATAGAAGATTCTGTGTTTTGAACCATCATCTGAATCTTCGTGCAATGAGGGTTCAGATTTTCACCCAATTGGCCATTTTTAAGCAGTCTCCAGCTGTGCACTTATGTTTGGTCATGGCTATAAACCATTTTCTCTGGCAGATTAGGCAAAAATTGTCACTTCCGTCTGCACCCAAAGAGACTGGATCTGGCCCATGTTTTAAGAATGGCTGTCTGATCATCTGCTTCTGCCTGATCCAACCAGCCAGCCTACCCTGGCTGCCACTCAAGCCATCCATGTTCCATGCAGAGGGCTGCTGCTTTGCCTAAGTCTTTGCTGCAGTCTCTGCTCATCATCACTACCAGATTAGACCATCCAAATTTACTTACCATGCTATTTAGCAGTAAAGCTGCAGTGGGAAGTGCTAAAGAGCAGCCCTCTGCACAAATGGGGTACCTGTGGTGATGGCCAGACTGAAAGGGGCAGCCTGCCTTATGTAAAAGGTTGCCAACTTTAAGCACAGGCTTAACTTTAATTTCTTGAGCAAGTCCAATGAAATCAGCACATACAGGATTGGGACCTGAAAATCACAGGGCATTCCCCTTCTGTCTACATGAGTCCTATCACTTGTCATACATAGGATTTCCATACCATTTAACTGCACTGAAACACAAGTGTGCACTGTGGGTTACTTGAGGTTTTCACAACAGCAGTTGTACACCGAGGGCTGGCCCAGGAACCCATATAATTCCAATTAACAGTTTGAAAAGAAAAAGGCCCACAGGGGCTGTTTCTTGTTGCCATTAAAACATAGGATCTTTTTTTGGCTTATTGTTCCAGAAAGAATGTACAAGAAAATCTCAGAGGAAAAATTGTACTTTTTATCTTATTGTTTATTCAAAGTTCAGTTGCAAGAGAGCCAAGTTTCTTTCAAATAAAACTAAAGGGAATTCTCTCGTGTGGTGGGTGTGAACCACACCTACTCTCAGAAAGAACCAGAGGTTCCAGCTGCAGCTGCTACTTTTCAAAACAAGATATGGGCACCATCAGACAGCAGAAATGCAAAATAACTTTCATCAGTCTGTAACCAAACTTCACAAAGAACATGCAGCTAATACTACATCTGAGCCACAAAAACGAATTCAAAGGATTTCAGGGCTCACCCTGGAGCCATGGATTTGGGGAGGAGAGCTCACCAATTTGCTCCCTCCCTGGAGAATGCAAGTAAGAATGGGAAAGGGCCACCCAGCCTCTCTTGAAAGCTATGAAAGCACAGTGGGGATCAGTCTACCAGAAATAAAAGGAAAGGAGGTTCTCTTGGGTTGCTAAGAGCAGGCTGCCCCTTGGTTGTTGACATTTCAGTAAATTGATTTATATCTTCCACAGGCAGATGCTACACACATTCATATATTTGCACATATCCCCAGTTCCTAAACATATCTTTCCCAAAATGTGATATTCCTGATCAAAAAGAAGTCTCATGAGGTTCAATAACCACAAGTGCAAAGTCCCGGACTTAGGATGGAACAATTAGGCTGGCGGCTGACTGGCTAAGCAGCAGTTCTGCAGAAAAGGACCTGGTGGTTGCAGTGGGCAGTAAGCTGAATATGAGCCAACATATTCAGCCCTTGTTGCAAAGAAGGCTAACAACATACTGGGCAGCATTTGTAGGAATGTTGCCAGCAGAACAAGTGATTCTTCTCCTCTAGTCAGCACAGGTAAGGCTACATCTGGAGTACAGTTTTGGGTCCCCCACTATAGAAAGGACGTGGACAAGTTGGAGAGAGTCCAGCTGAAATCATGAAAATGGTTAGAGGGCACATAACTTCTGACAAGAGATGAGGGAACCAGACCTATTTAGTGTGCGAGAGGAGGAAACTGAGGAGGAATTTAATAGCAGCCTTCAACTACCTGAAGTGGGGTTCTAAAGAGGATGAAGCTAGACTGTTTGCAGTGATGGCAGATGACAGAACGAGGAGCAATGGTCCCAAGTTGCAGCAAGGGAAATATAGGTTGGATATTAGGAAAAACTCTCTCGCTAGGAGGGTAGTTTACCCAGGTGGGCCGTAGACTCTTCATCCTTGGAGGTTTTTAAAACCTGGATAGACAAAGCCTTGGCTGGGATGATCTAGTTGAGACTGGTCCTAGATGACCTCCTGAGGTCCCTTCCAACCCTACTTTTCTATGATTCTATGATTCAATATACCAAGTTCACTCATGGCAAGTACATGGTGAAACTAAACACCAATTATACACCAAAACAAACTCTCAGAGAAAAAGATATGAAGGTTAGAGACTTACACACACCACTGGGAGCCCACTTGTCACAGACCAAACACCCCCTCTCTGACCTCACTATCCTGGTGCTCCAGGGAAGTCCATTTAACACCTTTAAAAGGTGAACTAACAAAAATTGATAAACTGGCTGGATTCTAAGACTAAACAGTGATATTGACTGTATGCTACATAATAATTTTACCTAACTGCTAGGTTCTTTCCACACAAGAAAATTGAGAATGAATCTCCTTGCTTTTGATACACCTTGATCTTCCAGTAATCAGCTGCTTCTGCTGTGTGTCTGCTACCCCTGTGAATTTCTCTCACTCTCTCCCCACTGCTGTTTTCCACTATGCTGTACCTTGTTCCTGTGATCAGAGAGCTGATCAAGAATGTTTTGCATTCAAAAGCTTGTTTACCTTGATCCCAACTACATAGTTGGTCCAATACAAGGTATCACTATAAGAAAGCCTTGCCTAAGAACGTAAAGGAGGCTTTTTTGGCAAATAGCTATTTGTTCAATATATTCATCAGAGGCTTAAGTCTTACAGACTATTCCAACCAGTGTTAGTGCTGTTCTGCAGTGTCAGCTTTAAAGCTCTAGCAGAAGACAAAGTTGGAGAGAAATACTGAATCTGTCTAACAGCTGACTGAGTCTGAATATCTAGGTATTGGCTTGGTAAGAAGCAATGTTGGGTGTAAACAGCTGAAGAAATGCTGTGTCTGCACAAGCTAACTAGCCCATGTAATGCGTCTTAAGCTGTGCTTTTAATACTAGAGGTCAATGAAAGGTAGCAAATGATTTGCACTATCTGCATGATTTAAAATGCTGCTCAAGTTAGCTGTGGGCATATTAAGTGGCTTTGACTGTAACCGATATGCAGCAAACTCCTCAGGCCTCATGTTTCTCTACTTATAGTAATGTTTTGTGTTTAAGTTGGAGGATCTCAAGATTCTTTGGTACATCATCTCTTATGGTATGTACAGGCCTTACATTTAAGGCACATATAGACATTACACTTAGTATAAGTGAACACAGATCAATCTAAACCCATAACTGTACAGAAGTTTGGAGTAAATAGGCCAGTCTAAAAATGATGCAAGTGACCTAAGATAGACCTTGTGCAAGTTACACTCAGCTGAGATTGATTCAGGTTATACCAATGTATTGAACTTGTATACTGGTCCCCTACCAATCCAAGCTATATGAGTGTCCTCCAACATTCAGCCTGCTTTGCAGCCCTCCTATCCCCTTGCAGGAGATGCACTAGCACTTAGCCTGCACTCAGCCACTCTGGCTGAGCATCAAGAAGGCCCTGCCCCCAAGTTTTCTCATCACTAAGCAAGCACTGCCTTTCTCAATGGCCGTGGCTCCAGCCACCTGTCAGCCACAGGCAGGCAGCAAGGGGAAGCAAGGCATCCGTGTTCCCCACACAAGCCCTGAGACCTGGCCACCTGAGTCCCTGGTCCGGAATATCTGGACCCACTGTTCATCATCCCAAGTGTCCAGGACAATCTGGTCCCAGCTGCAGCTGATCACATGGGCCCAGAACTGGCACTTGACAGTCTGCAGCTAGTGCCAGAGTACTCCAGCATACATGGTATCTTGAGTGGCCTCATCCCCATTGGTCACTTGGAAATCACTGGCCCAGTATATTTGGCAGGCACAGGGTGCAGTATCTGGTCCTGGGCAACATGGCTGGCTGTTGGCTCAGGGGCAAGAAGCCGTGTCCCATGGCAACCAGGTGCCAGATCTTGTCCAGATGGCTGCATATGATGCTTCATAGCCTCCAGCAAGAGTCACACAGGGTGACATACCACAGCTCCTGGGTCTGTGTGCTTGGCCACAGGCAGTAGGAGGTCATGGCAGGGTGTGGACAGGGTAGGACATGGAGATGTGTGGCAGTTAACAAGGGAGGACACTCATTCTGGGGCTCTTCTGGAAGCCTCTGGATGGGCACAGGGAAGGGTCTCCAGTGAGACAGTGAGGGGTTGGAGGTATGGTTGCCCATGCCTAGCAGACAACCAGGTGTGGCTCAAGCACTTTGCAGTCTCCAGCAGCTCAGGAAGCCTGCAGGGCATGCTGGGAAGCAGGCAGAAGCACACTCTGCCTGTGGGAACCAGTCAACACTGGCTGTCTGCATACCATTCCCCCACCCACCGCAAGGGCAAACGTGTATACTGTTCACTCCCAAACTAAACTAGATTGCCTAAAGAAAGCCACATAAATTTGATCAATTCCTCCCCCGGCTTTCTGAATGTCTGTATGTGGCCTTATATTGACCAAAAACACGCTGCAAACACAAACCTAGAACACAATCATACAGGCATGCAGAGGACTTAAATTACGCAAAAATGTCATGCTCAATCTGAGTCTGTTCACCTACGTAGGTGCACTAACTTAGATCAAGTTAACCCAATCTCACAAATGTCTGGCAAAGCTCGACTGCTCATCCTAGCCTCAGGGCTGTGCTATTTCCACCCTCACCCCCTACCCTAACTGGGTTATTCTTAGGCCTCTAATGCCCCCACTGATCAGGAAATACCTCATACAGACCCACCCACCCCCTGGCACACCAGCCAGCCCTGCCCACAGACCCACTGCCCCCCCAAAGTTACTTACGCTAGTTTTCCCACATGGCTTCTGGGACCAGCATACAGCTGCACACACTGCTCCCACAAGCAGCAACCTGCTGTACATGCCACTCCTTGTTTGCACCCTTAAAGCCAAGTATGATAAATGGAGAAACCAGGAGGGTAAATGATATGATCAGTGTCATAGTCTGCCAAACATGAGGCTATGATCTAGAACAGGTCAAAAAATTAACCATGGATGAGTTTTCCATTAGAAAATGCTAATTTGACATTAGGTAGGGCTGAACATTCCATTCCATTCTTTTTTGCCTGCCCATTCCTGCTTCTCCATCACAGATAATTTTGCATGTCTGATTTTTTGTTCCCATTCAAAACAATTCATTTCATCCCCCACCCCTCCAAGGAACAGAATCTGATTCCTGCACAGCTCCACCAGGAGCAGAATTAAGATTTCCTTGCCCACAGGCTGTGTTTGAGTTACAAGAATGTATTTCTCTAGTCAACTCAATGTAAGTTCATTCAGTGTACACTGAAAATCTGATTTTTTCTATCAAAGTAATTTTTTACTAATCTTGCTGCACTGAAACGAGAGTTGAACGTAACATTTTACTGATGTAATTTCTCCACAGAAAAGCTGCACTATCAGGCAAGTTTATATCAGTCTATCTAACTTTAAGCGGCTGTAGCAGTGTAATATAGCGGTTACAGAAAAAGACTGATCATTGGTTTCTGTTCCTAGTTTTGCCACTGATTTTCAGTCTCTGCTTAGTGAGAGTGTTTAACCTTTCTGTGCCTCTGCTTATCCTGCAGCAAGATGCATTAACAATATTGCCATCTCAAGTGCTCAAAAATCATTTGTAAGCTCAGAAAGGAACCATGAGATTTTAATCAAAGCATAGCTCACATCAACCCTCAATTTTTCTCCATTTTAGGTGCAAAATTTGACTTCAAGGTCACACACACTGCAAACACAATAATGCAGGCCTCCCACTAGCTTCTAGGTAGGAGGCATCATTTACTCTAACCTCAACCCTGGGGCAAGGTGCTGCCATCATAATCTCTCTTCCCTATCAGTCATTGCTCTCATCTTCTCTACCCTTTCCCCTGCACTAGTGTTATTCTCCACAGCAGACTCTTTTATCACAGCTATCCCTCAACTGTCTTCCTCTTTTCCTCACTGGTTCTCTTGTCATGCTCCTGATTTCCCTTGCCCTGCCACCCATCAGCCTGCTACCATAACAGAGCTCTACCCTTTTCTTTGGCCCCATGTATTCATGTATGTCCCACCCTTCTCTCTCAGCCTCCAAGTTCCTGTTCACCTCAGTCTACAAAACTTGCATGCAGCCAGCCATTATCAATGAGGGGATCCTATTTTCAGTTTGCAGTGAAAAGCAACAGCACTGTATGCATGTTATAGAAGGGCAGAAATTCATTAATAAAATCCTGCTGTTATTGTATAACATATTATGTAAAAGAAGATCTCTAAATTTAGCAACTCCATAGAGATTCTGAGGCTTATTTTTATTCAGTGTTTCAAGAACATTAGCTGAAGGGGCTAAATGGGTGCAAATGACTATTAGGTCCCAATTCTGAAATAAAAGATGTCCATGGGCAAACCTCTCTGCAGTTGCACAGAGAGGTTATACAATTCCACATAGCTTCATCTGAGCTCAGAAGTCTGCTCACAAATACTGTATCTTCTCACATACCACGTGCCCCTGAATCATACACATACCTAGCTGCCCACCCAGTGTAAAAGTATGTGCCAGGCAGTTCACCTCCAGTAGGATTAGCCTGAAGCTGATTTAGCAGGCGTTGCTGGGTGCCCACCCAGCTCAAGAAAAGTGCCAGACAGCTCAGTTCCCTCATTTCCTTGTTTAAAACAAATAAATCGATTTCCAGGATCTAATTTTTGGGGAAAAATATATATCATATGCAAGTAAATGTGGCATTATTGTTGTATGGTCAGGACCTCATGGATAGATTCACAAATGATCTTAGAGCACATGAATCTTCTCCAAAGCCTATATTAAGTACACAAGGTCAAAATCCTCTCTCAATTCCAGCCTTACCTTGGAGCTGTCTAAATTATCTAGGCACCTCACTATTTTGCATTACGGTTCCAGTAGTGTTGAGTAACTTGGTGTCCAGCTCACCATCTGGACCTTAATTATTTGATAGGCTCAATCAAAAAGCTGAGTTTAGAGCATGGTGAGCAGATCATGCTTCATATGAACATGGGTGGAAGAGAAGGAGATGCCAATACCTTGTATCCAATAGCTCAATGGTTACAGTAGCCACTACCCACAAAAATGTGGAAGCCATGTTCAAGGGTATTTGAATCTGATCTTCTCCCTCCCAGAAGAATACACCAACTACCAGACTACAATAGATTCTACTGTCTACTACTCCTATTGAAGCTGGGCCATTTTACATAGAATATTTACATAGTCAATGGATCAGAGAGAAACAGTGTCTAGAGTTACTGTCCAAGAAATAACCTGCACATTTGCTGCTTTTTTATGGTAAACTTGCTCATACTATCCCAGCTACCGTATTTATGCAAATCCAAGACAAGTTTTTTCCCCCCAGTCATAGTTTCATAGTTTCATAGTTTGTAGGGTCGGAAGGGACCTGAGCAGATCATCTAGTCTGACCCCCTGCCATGGCAGGAAAGAATACTGGGGTCAAATGACCCTAGCAAGATGTTCATCTAGCCTTCTCTTAAACACCCCCAGGGTAGGACCCTGCACCACTTCTCTTGGAAGCTGGTTCCAGACCCTAGCCGCCCTGACCGTGAAGTAGTGCCTCCTGATATCTAACCTAAACCTACCCCTGCCAGCTTGTGACCGTTATTCCTGGTCACTCCTGGCGGTGCTCGGGGGAACAGTGACTCCCCCAATGCCTGCTGATCCCCCCTGACTAGTTTATAAAAGGCCACACCAGAAAAAGCCTCTTGTTTTAGATTCATGTACAAAGTGGGGGGAGGAGGGGCAGCAGGTGGTTTCTGCAGCTCTGAGTCTGGCCCTGAGCCCAGATAGAGGCCGGAGTCAAACCCAAAGTAACCATCTGTTCCTCCAGCTCCACTTGCCCTCTGTAGCTTCTGCCCCATCCTATGCCTTCTTCTCCTTCACTTACTGTCAATAATGACTCCAAGATTTTTTTCTGCCTCCGTGCTCTCAAGAAGGGAGTTTCCCATCTTATAAGTGTGCTGCTGTTTACTACTGCCCAAGTGCAGCACCCTGCACTTGTCAGTATTGAAATGCATCCTGTTTTTGTTAGGCCACCCCTGTAACCTATCCAAGTCTTGCTGCAGTCTTTCCCTCCCTACTAGTGTGCTCACCTCACCCCAAATTTTGGTATCATCTGCAAATTTAAACAAGTTGTTTTTCACCCATCATCCAAACCGCTGATAAAGAAATTGAACAGCGTGGGCCCAAGGACCAAGCTCTGGGGGACTCCACTGCCCACTTCCCCCCAAGTCGAATATGACCCATCCACTACCACCCTCTGAGTACAACCCTTCAGCCAATCAGCAATCCATCAAAATATCAGTGCCCAATAGCGCATCTGTTTATATGAGCTTTTTGGTTACTGCTGAAATATTGCAATGTAGCGTTAACACACTGAGAAAGGTTTTCACCAATGAGAACTACCACTGGTTCCAGGAGTATTCACCCACTCTCTCTGAAACCATTTAATTCTATCAAAATTAAAAAGGAAAGCAAAAAGGAATGGAAGAAAAAGCAACTTTAAGTATTATCAATGTATAATCACACAGCTTTAATGCAGAGATGCATAGACCTTAGTTCTTTAACTGCTAATGCTGTTTTTGGAATGTCACCGACTCCACTGTCTGTCTAGGGTTAGAAGGACAAAGGTCTGGTACGTTTAGTTTTTACATAACCAATCTGCTCTGCACTGTCAGCGGGAAAAAAAAAAAACCCAAAACAGCAAAATGCATCTTTTTTGTCTGTTTATATAAAATGTTACTGTTCAAGTTTAATTCTATAGAGAATGTAGTGTGTAGTGCCCTGCCTTTTTTTAGCTGAATGAGGAAATACTATGCTTATTATTTTGCAGAAGCCTAGTCACATAATATTAATGTCAGAGTAATGAAAAGACACAGCAGTTTCATCCTCAAGGGAGAAACATGAAAGTGAAGAGTTACTCTGAAGGCACTCCTGTTGAATCAAAATATTTGTATACCTAATCATACCAGAAAACAATATTAACTATAGTCTTTTTCCCCCCCAAACAACCATGTAAGCCACAGTTGCTTTTCCTGTATAAGTGAGCTCAGTCTGCACACAAAGTGCAAGCAATAACATTCTTAATGCACTTTTATGACAGAGAACAGTTAATAGCAAATCACAGCACAGACAGGGACAACAAAGACCATTCAGTTATAATGGAGGCTGATTTTGGACACAAACTTGTTTTATCTGGCATATCAGCAACACAACAGGAAACGATGCTCCCAATTAGAATGCCTGATGTTGAAAGACTTGTATAACATTATCAGAATTCCAGTTTTATATAGTGCTGTTCTGGTTAGCATCCTGAGACTAGTAACAAAATCCAGATGCAAATCTGAGACATTACTTTTTAATAATTACTTACATTTATAGCTTCCTGCATATATTGTTTCAACTCAAATTTGAAATTGTTTATTAGGAAGAAGAGAAAGATTCACTCTGACTTGACCTACATGGCTGGACTTTAAAGGCCTTCTCTCAAATTCTTTGCAAATGTTTAGTCTTTTTAGGCACATGAGTATCCTCACTGAAGCCTAACCCATTCCTGAGTCTGTAATTATTTGCAGAAATGAAAAAATTAGCAATCCAAGGTCTCAGTCATGGACAGTGTCTTCTTCTGTTTGTACAGCAGCTGCCATTTGAAGATCACTTCTTTATCTGGGCCTCTGAGCAGTATCATAATTCAAATAATTAATAATTTAAGAAATGCATACCTAAATGTGATGCTATTCTGGTAGGTAATTAGAGCTATATGAGGAAGTCATCATCTGAATTGGTAAGGTCTGCCACAACTGAATAATTTGTGCAAGTTATGATTCAGCACTACACTATAACCTATGTTGCTCAACACTATCAGCCAAGTGAGTTTCCTAATATGGACATGGCATTCATACTTACCAAGAAAATGGGACTCCAAATTTTCCCTTTGTTGGTCAACAAGGTTCAAGCATATCAATTATACCTACACAGATTTCAAGGCCAGAAGAAACATTATGATAAGAGTATGACTTCCTGCATAACCCAACCTTCAGAATTCCTACCCAATAAACCTGCATCAAGTCCACTGGGGTCATACTAATCATATGTAAGATGAGAGAGTACTCAGAGAGGAGATGACAGAGGGATTCTGGGGGAACTACATGCAATATTGTGGCTCATCATGACTTGAAACAGTCAGTGGTGAGTGGGATTGCACTTAATGGGTACTACCATATGTCTTATTCAGATGGGCTGCACTAACCTATTCTTGTGGTAGCTTCCCATTGTCATGGAAATTTTTGAGTATGTGCTGCCAGTACAGAAGAGGTTAAACTGACATGCGTGGTTTGAAGCTGTGAGTGGAAATTTCCAAGGCTCACCCAGTCCTTGCCCCCTGGGTGACCTGCGGAGCTGTCAATCATTGTTGACCTACTTTCCCCACAGACGCATGCTCAGATTGTGTCAGCTTCTGACTGAGAGCATGCTCAGTCAGAACCTGACATGAGGTAATCGGACTAGAAATTTCTCTGCGGAGAGCACGCTGATTGGCTACCAAATTGATATAAAAGTTCTGTGAGCCCCTCCCTCGGGGGGAGATCGCGTGGACTAGAGACAGAGGCTGCTGCTGCAGGGACTGTTTTCTGAGTCAGGCTTCAAGGCCTATTGATCTCCTCCTTTGGCTCCGTGGCTTAGTTCTTTGTATTACTCGTTGCATTGCGGTTTTTGACTACGATCATCTGGCTCCTGACTTACCTTTTGAACTGATTAACGGCTTACGATTTCGGATCACCCTCTGGACTTTGTTTAACCCGGTTCTGAATCATCGACCTCGGCTTTCTTCACCAACTACGACTCTGCTCATCCCTCCAACTGACGTCTCCGCTGCTTCATCTTCTGGCTACTGACCTCGGCTTTCTCATTCGACTACCCGATTTGTCCATTGCTGTGGACTGGCGTCACGCGGTTCATCATCACCGTGTTACAGTTCGTTTTGTTGTTTGTGATCCCCATTTATGAGCTGTTGACCAGCCCTGGGACTAGGTCTTCGGACTGAACCTCGTGGGCCAGCAGACCCCTTTGTTGTTAATTGTTTGTTTGCGTTCCAAACTGTAACTGAAGACCTTTCTGCCTACGCCTGAAGCGTAAGTCAAATAAATTCACCTGTTCTTTCTCAATCCGCTCCGAGTCCCTAACTCCAGACTCTACGCCGCTAATCCCACCTGTCCGTATCTAATTGCCACCCCGGCCCACCGTGACCTTGGGGCCCGATCCTTCGGTTTTCCCCGACACCCATCAGCAGCATAGCTTCTCACCCATTTCTTGGCTAAGATCATGTCTGGCAAGAAGCACAGTTTTATTGCTTTGATTGATGTCAGGAACACCGGAGGGATAGTGGCAGAGCACTGGGATGGAGGAGGAGTTCTCGGAGCCCAGAACTGCATTAGCAGGAGTTTTGGAGAGGAGAGTGACAGCTATGGAAGGGAAACTGGACCAAGAGATGAAAAGCAGATTGGAGAGCAGAGGTGAAGATCCAGAGTCAGATAGAGGAAGGACAAAAGGGGGGAATAAAGGAAAAAGAAGAAGGGAAAGAAAAGTATGGTGGGATCCACAGTTCTGAAGGAGGCTTTACTGAAGAAAGCATGGGGGAAGAGTCCAGTCAGCAAGAAGTTCAGGAAGAGAGGAGGCCAAGAGGAAGAAATGATGAATAAAATAGTGATCAAAGAGAAGACGACTAGTAGGAAGAGTTAGCCAGATCTGCAAAGAGAAAAAAGTGGGAGGAAGTGTGAGACAGAGCAGCAGGTAATCTACATCTCAGAAAAAGAGCAGTTGTAACAAAGGAAGAAGAACGGAAAAGTCAGATGATGAATAGATATGCATTTTTAGGGAAAAAATATTGTTTAAAGTTTTGGATATTAAAGCAGAACATTGCTTGGAGTCACAAAGCTTATGAGGATTTTTGAAGAAGAAGTAATAGGTAAGAGTGAGGAACATAAGGGAATACATTTTATTGCGGCAGAAAAGACAAGAGAAAGGGCAATAATTATTAAAATGTACACAGACATGTTTGAGATGGGGAGATAGAGAAATGGTTGGAGAATTATGTACAAAAAGTGATGTATGTTGAGAAGATGCATGATACATCTGGTATATGAATGGGATCATGGAGAGCTTGAGTAGTAATGAGGGCAGATGAGAGGAGTCCTAGTGGGATAATGCACTTACTGCCAGTAATCCAAGTAGAGCCACACTGAGGTTTATAATGTATTTTGGATAGTCTAAATTCTATAGCAAGTGTAGGGAGGAAGGATACCTGACCACATACTGCTAGTACACAATATGCTACAGATGTGAAGGGAAAAAGGCCACAGAGAATGAAAAAATACTGAAGTGTGTTATTTGCAGGGGAGAGAGACACTTACAGCAGCGATGCCTGTGTTCCTTCTCCAGTAAAGCTAGATCTACAGAGAAGCAGTGGAAACAGGAAAGGGAAAGTGGGGAAGAAGAGTATGTTGAGTCAGAATGCATGACAGTGGAGGAGACACCACAAGAAATGAAAGCTGGGAAGGAAGAGAGTGAAATTTCACTAGCTGAAGTGGCACAGCTGGTGACAGAGGAGGGGAAAGAAGGAAAGATAAGTGGGACACATGACTTTGAGGCAGAAGGGACAATGATACAAGAAGAAGGAGGAGGGAGAATAGAGCAGGAGAAAGAAGAAGTGAGCCAAGTTGGGAAATTGCATTCTATAAAGCTTAGAAAGAGGAAGGTGGACAAAGAGAGAGAGGAGGAGGGTGACAGGGTGACAAAAAGCTCATCAGAGCTAATGTTGTCTGGGACTAATAGAGAGGGGAAAAGGGAAGGGAGGAAGTGGAAATGTGGAGGAGAGGGTAAAGGAAAACCTTTCTCAAATGTTAAAGACTATGGGGATGCAAAGAAGGGGAGGATTAGACCTCACTGCATCAAGCAGCAGCATAGAAGATTGTAAAGGAGTAGAGTTGCAAAATTTAAATGGACAGGCATGACTTTGTGTATTGCGTCTACAAATGCCAGAAGTGTGTTAGAGGCAGCAGTGGGATAAAATGATACCAATATTGAGTGTGGTAAAATCAGACATAATATGATTACAGGAATGTGGAATCATGTGGGAGCGGGATTATAAGTGTTTTGTAAAGAGATGGGGAATGAGGATCATCGTGGGGGTTGGATGTAAACAAATCAGCTAAAGTTGTGATTTTGCTCAAGAGTGAAGAAGCAGAAGTGCAGCAAACGGACGTGATTGCGAAAGAGAGACTGCAACAGATGGTTGTGGAGTTTAAAAGAAAGTATTAGAGATTTTTAATATATATGCACTGACTGGAAGAGAAGGAAGGATTGCCATGTTTAAGATATTAGAGATGTATGTAGGTGGAGGTAAGCAGCAAATTCTGCTTCAATTGTGGTTATTAAAGAGATGGATAGGAGTGGGGATGGAGGACAGGGAGAGCTAGACAACTCCTCAAAAGTACTGATTAATATAATAAAATAAGTAGTTTTAAAAGATGTATGCACTCATGACAAAGAAATTATGAGGATAGAACTGAGTGGGAGACAGGTGTTGAGGACTGATTTTGTATTAACATCAAATGGGCTAGGGACTGGAAAAAAGGAGATCTTAGATGTGACCTTCAGTCATCACTGGATGCTGAGACTGGAAGTGAGTTTAGATCAAATTGAAGGTAGGGGAAAAAAGATATGCAAGTTAAATGTTTAATATTAAAAACAATATTAACAAGAAGACCTGTCAAGAATACGTGGAACCGTATAAAGGATGGAGGACTCTGAAGAGATACTACAAAACATCTGTGAGTGGTGGACTCTAATAAAGAGAATAACAAGTGAATTTTTCAGAACTAGTTGTCAAAGAAATGCAAAGAAGAGGGTGGAGGATCTAGAAGAACTGCAGGGGCAAAGAAGCAGGAATTATTAAAGGATGTGGTAAGAGGAGTACAAATGAAAAAAGAACTGGAGGACACCGTGACTGACTGAAGAATGGTTCAAAAGGAAAATGGATGAGAAAATCTTTCTAATGAGAACACCTTGGGTGGAGAAGGGGGAAGGATGATCTAAGTATTTTATGGTGAAACTGAGGAAAAGAAGGAAGGAACTGAAAGCATTGAGAACTGAAGATGGAATTCAAAAAGAAGAGAGTGCAAAGGTGTTGAACATGGTGGTAGAGTTTTAGAAAGAGTGACAAAAGAAGAAGAGTGGATGGAAGGAAAATGAAAGTATTTCTTGAGGGGATAAAGGAAGGAATAGAGGATGGAGAGAAAAAAAACTTGGACAAGTATGAAAGAGGTGGAAGACTAAAAGCTTGGAAGAGAGGGAAGGCACAGGAAAGAGATGGACTTCCGGTAGAATTCTATAAAAACTTTTGGCGACGCCTGGGGACAGATATAAAAGAGCCATATCAGGAAATAATGGAGGGTGAGGAAATAAGGGAGGATTTTGCAGAAGATGTGGTAAATTTTGATATTCAAGAAGGGAAAGGAAGATATGTTAGGCAACTGGAGACCAAAACCCTTTTAAACATGAAGTACAAATTGATGCTAAAAGTATCGCCCAAAAGAATGTTACTGTTACTAGATGTGATACAAGAAGGATAAACGTGTGCCATTCTTAAGAGGAAGATATCCCAGATCCTATCATTAATGAGAGAAGTCATATCGGATGTGCAAGAGAGGAAAACAAATGCAGTAATAATGAATCTAGACATGGAAAAAGCTTGTGATAAGGTTGAACATGGTTTCATGTTTGAAATATAGCAGAGGATGTGGTTTCCTGTGAATATAGTCAGATGTATAGAAGTGCTATACAGTAAAGCATAAAGTTGAGTACTGGTAAATGGTTACTTGAGCAAAGCATTTTCCATACAAACAAGGGTAAGACAGGGATGCCCACTGTTATCTTTCTTGTGTGCACAATGGAGCCACAGGTGTAGAGAATTTGTGATAAGTTGATAAGCGGTATGAAGATACCAGGAGGAAGAAAAGTTAATTATACATTATATATGGATGATGCAAACATAGTGGCTTAGGACAACTTATCAATCAAGAGGGTATTTAAACATACTGAGGACTACAGTGAAGTGTCAGGGGTGAAATTAAATAAGATAAAAAGTGCACTGATAGGAATGGGGAATTGGGAGAATTTACAGAAGTTTGGGCTATGGGTGGTAGAGTGTAATCAGGATCTTGGGAATCCCAACAGATGCCAAAAGGAGGGGAACAAAGGCATAGAAGAAGCTAGAGATAAGAGTGAGACAGATCTTGGGATCACAGAGTTGTAGAACATTATCTTTCAAGGGTAAAAACAGGACTCTTGACTATCATTATTTACATGGAAGTGATGTATCCACCATCATGGCAACAGATACCGAGGGTACAGAGGCAGATATTTATTTTCTGGGGGGAAAGTAAAAAAGAAAGTGTAGCCAGAAAGGAGCTATAGAAAGCCAGGGAATTAGAAGGCTGGGGAATGCCAGATTTGGAAAGCTTTCTGTATACTTACTTTATAATCACATTCTGTAAAGAAACAATTGAGAGAGTGGAAAAGACTCCATGTTTCTGAAAGTACCAGGCAGGAAGAATGTTAAAAAGATGGGGCATATACGGGGCAGATTCAAAAAAATGTGGATGTAGCAGCCACTGGCCCACTATGCAAGGATGGAAAGCTTCGTAAGGATAAATGAACTAGAGGGAATGGGATTAGAGGGCTTGAAAGGCTGTAAGAAGGTGATTAATATGGTAAGAGAAAAATAAAAGATAACAATAGTTGGGGATCTGATGAAAAGACAGGTGGCAAACATGTGGAAAGAAGTGACAGATAATACACTGAAAGGAGAACATATGGATTTTATATGGATGTTGACATGGAATATTCTTCCTGTGAGGGGCATTCAGCATAAATGGGGCTTGGTAAAATCAACAGCGTACAGAGAAAGGTATATGGGAATGAAAAATCTGTACTGTATGTATTTTGGAACTGACCTTTTGTGCAAGGGGCACAGGAGAGGGTGCATCGTTTTTTGTGGGTGATCTATATGAACTGTCACTTAACACATGAAATGATGCTATACAGGTTAGTGGCCAAAGGACAGAAGACAGAGACTGAGAACCATGCTACTTTGTGCAACAGAAGCAATATTGAGAGTGAGAAACTTACTGTTGGCCAAAGGACTAGATTTCACCAGAAGAGAATGTTTTGAGTTGGAAATATATGGATTGAAATACTATGTAGATCAAGATGCAGATGAGACAGGAAAGGGGAAGGCAGAGAAGAGATGGAGGAAAGAGAATGATGGGGTTTCTTCTAAATGGACAAAGTGACAGAGTGAAAGTTTTTACATCCTCCTGGGTTGCAAGTGGTTCATGAGAGGTTAGTGTATTAATGGTGAAAATGTGTGTAAGAAGAACAAGGTACTGTCGTAGGGGATGTTTTCAAGTTTTGTGTAAATGTAGTTTGTTTTATAATAAAATTTTTTAAAAGGTTCCCGTTAGCTTATTTGCCTGATGTGGACTACGTATTTTATAGCCATGTTCCATGTCAGCTGCATTTAACCAAATTCATAGTTGGTTTCCATTGCTGACCACATGCTGCTTTTAGAAGGAGTTTAATGAAAATGTATTTAGTGGCATTGCCTTGTATGTGATTATGATAAGGGTCTTTTTCCCGCATGCCAATTGAGAAGAAAACCGTTTTTTGTATTCAGGTAAACACTCCACAATGACCTACTAGAATACAACAAAAAAAACCCCACTGACTGCACTGCCCTGGTTGTTAAATCCATCCCACAGTGGAATCCTATACGAAACACCAAACAATTACAGCCTACAATAAAAAGAGATCAGGTCTTGAGGGAAATATACCCAGCTCCCCAGCTCCTGGCCTTCAAGTGCCCCCAGGCCAAATCATTATCAAAAGCAAACTTCCCTCCAGCAGACTCCAAAAGGGGACAGAAGCTTGTCTTAACAATAAATTAAAAAACCTCTCAGGACAGTCTCTGCTGCCATAACAACACCCCTCACAACAAGTCATGGTGAGTCATGACACTGCATACCCTCTGTCACAACTAAATCATCAGAATCCACAAATCCTATACCTGCAAATCACAGAATGTTATCCAGTGTACCAAATACCCTTGTGGAAAATATGTAAGTGAAACCATATAGGAACTATGCACCAGAATAAACGATCACAGAAAAAACCCCATAAACACTAGGCACAGACAGTCAAAAAACCCGAGGCTGAATCGATTCAGTCTTTGCAGGTTAGTCTAAACTGCACAGTTTAAGTTGAAACAGAAGTGAACAGATATTTACCTTTGATTCAAGAAATGCAACCACATGCCTACAGTGGCCCAGGCCAGAAGATTGGGAGGAGGGGTGGGGGGGCACTAGAGCACAGCTCTCTGGCTGTGTGTTCACTTATTCTTCCTGCTGCCCCTGAGGTCTCTGGGATTTGCAGTCCAGCAGCAGGACTCTGTAGGGTTGCTCATCACTTCTTACTGCTTCCAAGTGGTTCTGGGATTTTTAGGTCACGGTTGCAGCCAGCAGTAAGTTTGAGCAGGGGAAGGGGTGTTTAACCTCCCCTCTCTGGCCCCAGACTCCAGCTAGGGTTTGTCTGGGGGTCAGAACCCCCCTGCAGACTGGGCTGCACCCCCAGCTGGTCTTGCCTATCTTAGCCCCTTGTCAGCTAGCCCTGCTCTCCAGAGCAGACAGCACATCCCAGCCCTAGGCTGGAAAGCATGCTGGGATCCTTGGGGACTGTGATTTAACTTGCACCAGGAAGAGATCTAGGACTGAAGTTTCATAAACCGGTTTGACCCAAATCTGTTAAGTCTGTCACTACATTCAACCAGGTTTATTTTAAACCAGTTTCAGCCATTTTGAAAATGGTTTATGTGTGCTGAACTTCAGTTCTGTTACAGGATTAAACCCGTTTCTGATTACTTAAACCAGTTTATGTGTAACTTCTGTCCCTAGGCAAAAAGCCACAAACACACGCGCACACCATACGGAGAACAGTTTTTATAAAACAACCACTAGCTGTTTGACCTTACAACACTCATGCTTAAAAACGACTAGGAACAGAAATGCGTAACCTTTCTGGACTACAAACAAAGACAAATTTGGAGTCAATACAGACGGTGGCATTAGGTTCCTTAGTATTCCTAACAGACTGCTACTAACCTCCCCGCATTTCACAGGTAATAACTATTCTCTTCCTTCTTGAATAGTTTCACTCTGCCACTAACTAGATTACCTATTCTACTGCATTTCTTCAGTTCACAACAGTCCTCCATCCCTGGAAGCAGACTGTTTGTATTCACATGGAGTCTCCACATTGTTATTTATTTTAGCTTGTATCTGCCTCTTCCTTAGGCCTGATGAAGGGCACTTGATGCTGAAAAGCTTGTCCAACAGCTCTCCCAATTACACAGATGGTCCAATAAAAGCTATCACAAAAAAATCCCTGCCTTCAGAAATATAGTATTTTTAAACACAAAATGTGTGGCAATTTATGTCCCTACTTGTGAAAAAAAGCCTTAGGGAAAAATACTCATATTTCTTTAGAGGTTGGAGCTGGCCTGCATAAACAACTGCCCTCTTCTTCATAGCAGCAGGGTTCTAAGAGAAGAAAAACTGTCTTTACTTCTTCACCTAATTATGTAGAAGTCAGGAAGAGATTTCCTTAAGAGATACTGTAGCTGAGAAATAATTAAGATCCATCTCAACAACTTAGGTGACTAGATAGTAGATCTAGATAGTATTCCTGAGCCAAAAGAACTATATCAAAGGTAGTAAAGACTTTAATATTGTGAGCATAACAAGCCAAATCCAGGTAATCTCTACAGTACCACTGGACCATTGAAGCAAGCTGGTGGAAGACAGTAGATTCATACCTGAACCATCTCTACATGAACACTGGAGCAGGGTGTTTATATCTTTCACTTTCCCCATAAGATCATAGGCTAGGAATAGCTTTGCCAGACCCAAGGACGGGCTCAATATAAATGAATAAGCCAGGTATTAACTATTGGTATTAAAAGTGATTCTGTTGCAAATTCATTCTATATTGTATAGACAATTAATTCAGACAGGATTTGAATGCAGTATAATAATGTATGGCTACTAACGTGTTACTGTAAATGCTATCTCATCTCCATTGCATTTAACATAGATAGAGTGAAACTCATTTTATATTGTGGTAGAATCACATTCTCCAATTTTCTTCCTAGTATACTGCAGTGTGTATCATTACTAGAAGGTTTCTCTAAGTAAAGTTCAAGTTAAAATGGGTAATCATTTCAGGATTTGGTTTAGAATGATGCTTTACTAAGGAAAAATAGTTCTCTCTCTCTCCGCATTTCACTGTATGTCAAAATAATGCATATTTTTAATAGAAATTGATTTTTTTTAAATTTAATAGTGGGCCTCAAGCTAAAGAAACCCCCATGTGTAAATGAAAGAAGAATTTTGCCCTGTATAACCAAAAAAGCTAAGTATACCAGTAATACCGTGAAATTCACCTATACAATAGGGGTATGCGAAGCGGGCCCTCTTCAATTCAGATTTGGCCCGAACCAGGGACAGTGAATTCAATTAGTTGATTCAGATCACTGTCCCAATTCAATTTGGCTGAATCCAAATCTGAAGATTCGATGTTGATTCAGAGAATCACTGATTCAGATATAGACACAGCTTTAAAAGTTTTTTCTACATAACTTGAACTACCAGCGTGGCTTGTGAATGCTGCAATGCTGGGGTGGATGAAGCATCCCACAGGAATGCAGGGGGGCCCTCTGTGTGCTTGGCAGCGAACCTGGACGTAGACTGAAAGTACTTCCGGTCCACGTCCAGGTCCGCTGGGAAGCGTGCTGGCTGCCTCCCTGCAGTGCAGCAACAGGGGGACCCCAGGTGCCCCTCCAGACCCAGGAGACACCAGTTGTCAAGCCAGGGGAGCACGGAGGGGCCCCCAGCATGCTCCCCAGTGGACCCAGAAGTGAACCAGAAGTGCTTCTGGTCTACTTCCAGGTCTACTGCCAAGCATGCTGGGGAGCCCCCTGCACTTCTGTAGGACACTCCATGCGCCCCAGCATCGTAGCATTCACAAGCCACGCTGGTACCTAGAGGTATGTAGAAAAAACATTTAAACTTGTATCTATGTCCGAATCTCCAAATTTTTCTGAATCTCTCTGAATTGATTTGGACAGTTCCAATTCAATTCAGAGAGCTTAAAGGATTTGATTCAGATTCAGAGATTTGCCTACCAAATCAGGTTGAATCTCCACCGAATCGAATCAAGAACTGAAGCTTTGCACAGCCCTAATATACAACCACTGAAAATAACAACATGTTGCTAGATGAGAAAAGACTTTTAAATAAAAATGGATTAATGCTATGCTAAATAAAGTTTCTGAAGGGAAACATTGGGTAAGAGTGATCTTTTGTAAAAGTTTCTCCATTGGTGAAAATTATATATTAAGAACATTGGTGCAAACACTGTATCTGGTATTTATATTAAAAGAATGGAGTGAATATTTCATATTGTCACTGATTACATTTTAAATGGAATGTATGTGTGAAATACGTCCTTAAAACAAAGCAGTAGGAACCCAGTACTGTTATCTGAAGATAGAGTGATCAATATTTTTGTTCCCGAGAGTTTTAAATCCAGAGGTTTATTAGGCCCAGCTGACATATTAGAAACAGATTTCAACTCAGACAGTTAAGTGACTGAATTCCTAGAAACTGATTACTATTGAATCTGGTATATGTCTTCTTTGAAACACTACCCTTATATGGCATTTCCAAACCACATTTCTGTTTTAGAAGCATACTGGCATTGTTTGCTTGCTTGTTCATTAGGTACTACTAAGCATAATGGTCTGATATTCTGATACAACTTGGAGAAGGAACTAGCTGAATTGATCATTTAGATGGGCATAACTTTAGACTTTTTGATAGCTCTCTGTAATAAATCATCATTCTATAGTCAACAACCAGATATGGTGTTCCAAGTTAAAATGTTCTTGACAACAGCTTTGGGACCCTCTTTTTTGATGTTTCTACTTCTGTGATTATTGTCATAACCAACTGCTTATATATCTGGCTACTATCCCAAGTTGTATCCACGTAGGCACTAATGATATCACCAGGACTGACCTTGAGCAGATCAAAAGGAGCTACATACCTCTGGGTGCAATGGTGAAGTGGACAGGGATCCAGGTGGTGTTCTCATCAATCCTTCCAGTCAAGGGTAAAGGCCCAGGTAGGAGCAAATGCATCCTAAAGGTCAATATGTGGCTGTATAAATGGTATTGTCAACAGGGCTTTGGCTTCTCTGACTGTGAAGTGTGTGGTCTTCCAAGTAGAAGGACTATAGGAACTGACAGGGTCCACCTAAGTCAGGGAGGAATGTCTTTGCATATAGGTTCACTAACCTAGGTAAGGAGAGCTTTAAACTATGTTCACCAGAAGAGGGAAACAAAAGCCTAGAGGTAAGTGAAGAGCCAAGGGACCTGAATGAAAACTTTGTAAAGAGAAGAAATAACAAAAGCCTCATCAATGTTCTCAGAGAGAAAATAGAACAATAAGTTAGTTACCCAAAGTGTTTATATGCTAATGCAAGAGGCAAGTGGCTTCTTGATACAGGCAATAGAGAGGGCAGATAGGGGAGAAGCTCTTTTCAACATCCAGCTCATATATAGTCAAGAGATCATGAGAAAGTAACAGAATTTTCAGAACTGTACTACTCAGTCTTTAAAAATAGAGGAGAAATTCTGGCCCAACTGTGGTCAACAGAAGTTTTAGCACTAACTTCAAAATAGGCAGGATTTCAACCAGCCTGGATGTATGTACAGCATCCATCCTAATGCTATAAAAGCTGTAGTCTGTCTGTCTGGATGGCTGACTGGCTGACAGAAACAACCAATCAGAGTGTGAATACAGTGTTAGGACAGTAAATGGTGGAGTGAGCCACCATGGTGGTGGGGACACAGGGGACGTAGCTGGCTTTGCCCCCCCTGCCCTGCTCCCTGCAGGTGGCGGCAATGGAGGGGCAATGCCAGCAGAGCTAACCTCACCCCTGGCTCTTGCTCCTTGGAGGTGGCAGTGGCAGCACGGGGGGAGCTGAGTCAGGACGCCAGGTGAGGAGCAATGGCCTCGCCCTCCCCACCACTACCTGCAGGCAGCAAATATGGAAGGGGCCCTGCAATAGTGGTGGGGAGCATGGAGGGAACCTGAATTGGGGGGGGGGGGGGGCAGACAAGGGGAGGAGGACCAGAGACTGGGCTCTATCCCTGCTGGCCTCCTGGCTGAGGGGAGCAGCCCCAGCCCTGAAACTGTGGAGACAAGGGTGGGGGAAGCAAGCCTGGCCCTGGGCCTCTGTCCCCACCCCACCGACAGGCGACGGAGCGGACAGGCCAGTGGTGCTGGCCCCACCCCACCCACTGCAGCAAAGCCAGTGCTGCTGGGTTCATCCCCCCCTGTTCCCTACAGGCTGTGAAAATGGAGGGGATAGGGGGAGCAAGGCCAGCATTACTGGCCACACCCTCCCAGTACTGCAGGCAGCAGCGACGGAGTAGATGGGGGGTGGCCCAGCCCCGGCCCTGAAGCAGCTGGGGAAGGAGAGGGGGAGCGGCCTAGCCCTGAAGGTGGGGGGAAAGGGGGACCGGATGCAGGGGGGCAATTGGCTGGTCTTAAATACAGGCAGTCCTCAACTTACAAAGTTTCAAGTTACAATGTTTCACACTTACAACTTTTATAAATTGACACACTGTTTCAACTTCTGACATCAGTTTTGACTTTACAAGGGTTGATCCAATGCCACACCATGCCAGCAAACAAGTTTGCTGCATTGCCCATCTCCCTGGAGAACATCTGTCCTTGGGCATTTTCTTCCTTGCACATTTTCTTTAAGAAAGCAGACAAACTTCAGCCAAGACTCCTGAGAAGACTCCAACCAAAAACCCTTCAAAAAGACCAACCAAGAGCCCTTCAAAAAGTCACAGACTCATAGAATCATAGAATCAATAGGTTGGAAGGGACCTAGACAGATCATCGAGTCCGACCCCCTGCCATTGGCAGGAATGACACTGGGAGTGGAAGAGGTCATAAGACCCCAGCCAGGTGCCTATCCAGTCTCCTCTTGAAGATTTCCAGGGAAGGTGAGAGTACCACCTCTTTGGGAAACCTATTCCACGCTCTGGCCACCCTTACCGTGAAGTAGTTCTTCCTAATATCTAACCTAAATCTATCCTCTAAGCTTGTGGCCATTGTTCCTGGTGACTTCAAGGCGGGCCCTGGTGAACAGATTTTCCCCGAGTCCCTGCTGCTGGCCCCTGATAAGGTTGTAGGCAGCCACAAGATCCCCCCTCAGTCTCCTCTTGTGGAGACTGAAGAGATTCAAGTTCCTCAGCCTCTCCTCATAGGCCTGCCCACGGAGGCCCCCAACCATACGAATGGCCGTCCTCTGGATAGACTTTCCCCAGGATAGAAGTGAGGCTGACTGGCCTGTAGTTGCCAGGCTCTTCCTTCCTCCCTTTCTTGAAAATAGGGACCACATTGGCCCTTTTCCAGTCCTCAGGGACTTGGTCCGAGCACCAGGAGTCCTCGAAGAGCCGTGCCAATGGCTCTGCAATGACACCAGCCAATTCCTTCAGCACCCACGAATGAAGGTCATCCAGGCCCGCTGACTTGCATACATCTAATCCCTCCAGGTAATCCTTAACTAGGTCTGAACTAACAGTTGGGGGACTCGCATCCTTCCTGGGCCTCTCTATGCTATCACCCGAGAGCATCCCATTGTCAGCAGACAGGAACACGTAGGCAAAGAACTTGTTAAAGAGTTCTGCTTTCTCTCACGCATCCGTCACCAACTGCCCTGCCCTGCCCTGCCCTGCCCCGTAGGGGTCCAATGTTACCCCGAGACTTCTTCTTGCTACCTATATACTTGAAGAAGGACTTTTTATTATCCTTAATCCCAGAAGCTAATCTAAGCTCCAGTGCTGCTTTAGCCTTCCTTACCAAATCCCTACAATCTCGGGTCAGGGAGGTACTCCTCCTTTGTCCCTGCCCCCTGCTTCCACCACAAGTACACTTTTTTCTTTGCCCTCAGGCCAGCCTGGATATCCACGCTCAGCCATGAAGTTTTCCTGGACCCTTTTCCCGCCTTCCTGCACAGAGGAATTGCGTCCTGCTGCACCCCAAGGATAGCCTCCTTGAGGAAGGACCACCTTTCCTGGACCGCCATACTAGCTACCCCCTGAGCTCCAAGTGCCTCCCTGACTACTGTCCTGAGCACATCAAAGTTGGCTTTCCTAAAGTCAAGCATTTGCGCTGTGCTAGTTACCCTCCCCACCTTCCTCTGAATAGCAAACTGGATCATTTCATGATCACTGTCCCCTCCACAGTCCAGCAAAGTCACCTCAAAGAAGTCCTTCCAAATCAAATTGCTATTTACAATATAAATACATTAATGGATCTATATTACTGACCTATAATTGACTGAGTACAAAATTCTGGGTTATTTTTGGTGAAAATAGGGTATTGGCCTTGGTTCAGGAACCAACCCCCCATTTATAACATTGTTTCCTATCAGAAAATTGGTTCCAAGTTACAACGATTTAACTTAAGACTTGGTTATCAGGAAACAATTGTGTTGTAAGTCCGAGGATTGCCTGTATTAACTTTATTTCCTTTTTTTATTTTACATGCCATCATTCCCAACAAAGGCTCAGGGCAGCTTTCACAAAGAGGACATAACAAATGATAGAACAGGAGAAAGAACCAGAGAACAAAACAAAACAATGTACATTCATAGTGTATAAGTTGAGTTTTGAAACCCAATTTTTGACTCTTAGAAGTCAACCTTGACTTATACACCATATTACCATCTGCTGTGAGCGGCACCAGGTTTGGCTGGCGTGGCCCAGGCAGTGCTGCTCACAAGGGATGGGATGCACCAGCTAAGCGATGAGTCTGGTTCTGCTTGCAGGGGACAGGGATGAGGATGGGGACTGGGCCAGGGCCAGGGCCAGGGCCAGGCTCAGTGCTCGACCCCTGTGAGTGGTGCTGCCTGGGCTGCACCAGGTGAGTGCCAAACCCAGCCCCATCCACTGTGAGCGATGCTGCCAAGCACTGAGCCTGGCCATGCCAGCCAAGCCACTCGCAGGAGATGGGGTAGACTTGATGCCTGGCAGCACTGCTTGCAGCAGACAAGACCCATGCTGGAGCAGCCCCATGCCCTGTGAGTGCCGCTGGGCTCTGTATTCGGCTTGCGTTACCTATGTAATGATACTGGCACAGGATGGGACCATGTCAGCCAAATGCCAAGCCCAGCTCTGTCCAATGACCCGGGGCTGGTATAAAGCAACCTCATATTTCTAATCCAAAAAGTTAGGTCAATTTATACATCAGATCTACAAAATTTGTAACTTTTTGGATCAGAGAAATGGGGTTGACTTATACACCACAACAACCTATACACCATGAAATACAGTGTTTGAAGATGTCACATAAAAATTACAAATGACAAACATAAACTAAGCAAATTCCTCTTTAATATATGTTCTTCACGGACACCTTATAGACCCTGTCTTGTAGACTTCTATGGAAAGGAATGAAAGAGATCTGCTTCACTACTAGGAAAGTGTTATGCATATTAATAAGCACACTACACTAACATTTTAAATTGCAATTTCAAAATGAGCCAAAAATCTCTTTGCTTTGGGGAATGTATTGGTATGCAAGTGTATGATTTAATAATTACTTACATTTATAAAACAACAGATTGAGCAAAGCAATTTTCTATTATACTAAGAAAGTCTAATAATTATTTTGAGAATCTCTTGAAACTAAAATTTTGTTCAAACAAGGCGTAAGTATCAATTCAGATATTAATGAGTTAGAAATCTATCCTGTCATTACATGATCACAACTCCCAGAAGTCCTAGCCTTAATATAGCTTAGTGAAATGGACTTGGTGTCCCAGAGAATGCCTCAGAATTTAGGACCTTGATCTTGCCATTTGTTACATGTCAGAAGAGCAGTGTGCCTGAGCAGAACCCAATGATTCCCTAAATGGGCAGAGGAATCTGCCTACACACATTTTTTTGCTTGATATAGACCTAATCTGTAAGAAACCAACAGCTCTAGTCCACCCTATTTCTTTGCACAAAACTATCACTGACAATACTGGGAATGCTTCATGTGAACAAAAGGAATGTATGGTCTTATAGCCAAAAATGCAGAAATACAAATATATATGTGCCAGTTTAATTACAGCTGGAGATTTTGCTGACAACTGTAATAAAGATTGTTCTGGTGTTTCCATTCTAGCCCCCACCTTTCCTGTTACCCTTTACATATTCAACTTGCTTTAGGGTTGACATTTTTGAGCTAGAAGTTGTCTTGGAAAATTTCTTGGAAAATCTTGGGCAAAACCTATCCAGCTTGAGAAGAGGGGAGAAAAGAAGTATACTTTAGTCTATGAGGTATATATTTTGTCCTACCTTCTGCTTCCACTTAGAAGACATTCTTACTATGTTATGTTACTTTTAGGAGTCAGATAAGTAGAACAGAAATTTTAAATCTAGCTTGTAGAGAAAAATATATTTAATTTGAGAAAGAAATGAATGTCTGAAACTTTGAGCTTGCTGTATTTTTGAGGAGATGTTTATTTTTTAGATTTCATAGATTTCATAGACATTAGGGCTGGAAGGGACCTTGCAAGATCATCGGTTTCAGCCCCCTACCCAAAGGGGGCAGGAAGTCAGCTGGGCTCAAATGATCCCAGCAAGATAAGCATCCAAGTATCCAGAGCAAGTGCTTGCACCACTTCTGAGGGATGCAAACACCCCCATTCAGATACTTTTAAAAGAACTCTTTTCCCATATTCCAAATGGAAGGGTTCTCCATCATACACTGAATTGCAACAAAATGTGCAGAAATGTCCTACCTCACAGCCCATTGAGCACTTCAGTGATAAGAGCAGATAGAGAGCCTGTTCTTCCATGAAGTGCAAGGAGATCTCACAGAGCAGACCCTCCATAGCTGCTCTTCTGCCAACTTGGCAGTAATAGACAGGGGAGGATCCAGAAGTTGGCAAAGGGAGGTACTGCAAGTGCGGCATCCACCCCCACCCTCACCCACCCAGTAGTGCAGGCAGACCACATTGCTGGAGCCTCTAGGGACTTAAAGTCCACAAAGCAGGTAAGCATCCCCCCATCCCTCTCCATGTTCAGAGGCATGTCCCGTTCCCTTCCCTTCCCTTCCCTTCCCCTGCTGTTTTCCCCACTGAGTTAGGCAGGACAAGCTCTGAAGATTTCCCTGCCCCCAGGACAGCAGTAAAGCAGCAGCAGCAGGAGGGGGATGAGGAAAAGGGGCTTCTCACCTGCTCAGAGGACTTTTTAAAGTAATATGGTCCAGGCTGAAAGATGTAGCCACATCACCGCACTCCCTCTGGATCCACCTCTATTAACAGATAGCTATGGTACCATGCAGTAAACACACAGACAACTAAAGCGAACCTTGTTACTGTTTATTGTACTTTACTATGACTAACCAGTGATGTATGGGCTGCTTAAGACATACCAGAGGAAAAATAAAGTGATTCATGCTCCCTAAAGGTAGCAAAGACTCTGCGGATAACCCTGCCAAGGAACAATAACAGCTTCCAAACTGAACCCTAGCCCTTATTGGCTCTGAGCTTAACCCAGTCCCAGTCCAAGCCCTTGAACTGCTCTCAGTCCTCATTTTAGCTATAAATCAACAATGTGAGCCTCCCAAAAAGTCAGGCAAATTCATTATACTGGTCCTACATATAGTCTGTCCGGAACGTGGCATCACACCTTAAGCTAACCATACCCAAACCAAGCCAAAGCCAGATCTTATTTGACCCTATCAGAGTAAGTTCTTAGACTAAGGTCCTTGGGGCAAAAACTATTTGCATCTTTTGGAGTGTCAAGCACAATCAGTAATCTTTCCTGCTTTGTGCAGGGGATGGACCTGATGATCTTCTGAGGTCCCTTCCAGCCTCACAATATATGAATCTGTGAATTAACTTTAATCAGGCTCATTACCTCAATTTTCTCCCTGCCATCAACTGACCTATCCCACACACATGCTGCAGCATTGGATTCTTTTCTAGAAAGTATGCTGTTAGAAAGATAAGCATCTCCTCTGCCTATTCTATCAACGAGATTTACTTCCTGAAGTAATCAGCATTAGCTGGCATTGTCTTGCATACATTCCTGATTACTGGGATTACAAATCTGATAATTCTAACAAGGATGCCTTTAAAGAAAGGTAACTTACATGCTTAAAACACCATGCAAATCCCTTTATCTCTCTGATAAAAATTAAATCATTCTACATAACTCAGACTATATGGTTTGTCACTACCCACTATGCCTAAAAATGGTAGGGGTTTTTTGTTCCACTGGTACGAAAAGATAGAAAAAGTATGACTGATATACAACCTACTTCATGAATGAATTAAAAGGAGGCACTATATTTTTTTCCACCCCATTTCACTAGGAGTACTATAATCTAAAATGTAGTGGTCACTTTGGTGACTAGACATTTTATTGTTACAGCCAATAAAATCCTCTTCTACCTGTTCTAATTCACGCTTCTGATCTCATGCTATGATCATCCAGCAGTTCTGGAATGATCAAGAGCATTGCTTATTGAGTATCTAAAATGAGAAATCAATTCAGCAATGGCCAAAGATTACAGAAAACTATTTGAAACACTCCTGACCAAAAGATGCTCACTTCACAAACCTTTAATTTTTAACTGATCATATAAATAATCTAACATAAAGATGAGCATTTTTTTATTTCTTTCAAATTCTGCATACAGGAAACACTTCTTGTAAAAAGATAGATCTGCCAACATTAAGACTAAGTAGTGATTATTGGTAATATAGAAACAGCATTCTACTTCTGGACTGTTAAAATATAATTAGGCACGTAAAAGCAAAGCACCTGATGTTTTCTAGGAATTAATGAGCAGTTTGACTGCATCTTGGACCATTAACCAGAATAGGCCACCATTAATCCCAAGGAATCATTTTGTATCATAGTAGTTATTGCTATCATATGATTAAAATAGGATATAAACAGGGGCTTTGTGGTATAAAAATATGAATAACTTATTTTCCATGTGCTGCACAAGGCATTCATGGAAAGTTACATTATCTGGTCAGACTGCTTGCACTGGTTTCAAAATTCAATTCCGTTTATAATTACTTATTCCAAACCTGAAGTGGCAAGGAAATTGTCACATGGAGCTTGGTTTGTTAGCAGTCTTCATCTTACTGAGAATCTCTCATTCTTCTTGATCTTTATTCCTAGAGACACAACTTTGGGGGGAAATGCAAAGCTAATCACTCTTCTCCAGCTTTTTCCTCAGAAAGAGAGCAAACAAACAGCACCGTTTGTCCCCTTGATAACATTTCTGGGAATGAGCAGTGACAGGTTGTATACATCAGCAGAATATGTGTTGGAATTAAAAAGAAAAGCCATAAACAACTTTTGAAATAATATTTTCCTTTCTTCCTTTAAAAAAATGTTCTTATTGGCTACAGAAATAGTAACTGTAGCCAAGGTGTCAGGTCACTGGTATGGAGCAAGGTACGTCAAAAAGATAGTTGCTACCCAAAAGAATCTAAGGTCCCAATTTTACTACCTAATTTTACTGCCTAAAAGTAGTACCATGGACCTTATTTAAAATAAGAGACAGAGTGTATACAAAAATAGCCAAGAGAAATAAAAAAAAAGTTCCTGCAAACATTAGTGATCGTCCTTGATCAGATAAATTGATTAAATATGTATATGATTGTAATGCCTAGGTATCCTCAATATGATATGGCATTAAGCTAGATGCTGTACTAACAAAAGTAGAAACAGCCCTGTCTTGCAGAGCTTCTACCATCTGCTTATCTATTATTTTCAGTAGACCTTATCAGGTTGACAAAAGACAGCTTCGTCCATCAGCTGTCTCAAAGATTTCATTTTCTAAGATATGCAATGGAAAGAGAAATAGGAGAAGAACACAATTAAAGCAATACTGACTATGGCCCTGGGCATAGCTTGGAGAAATTAATGAATGACTGAATGTAATAACTTCAGCCTTTCTTTGTTCCTCCCACACACTTTATAGTTCCCCCTTATTATTGCATTAAAAACGCATGCACAAAAGCTCTTTTACCAATTACACTCCAAGCACTACAGACATTGCAAAGTTTCCAAGTGACCCCATAACCTACAATAAGGCAAGCAGGCTCAGCAAGCTTTCCCCTCTAGTCGACAAACTATGAAGGTGGCACAAAACGTTCGCAAGCTTTGCTGGCAAGCTTGTCCCACTCAGTGTCAAAGCTGCAGCTGGGGGAGTTGAAAGCTGTAGTCGCATACATAATCAATAATGATAGGGTATGCATGTAAAAGCTGCCTGCCCACTCTGAATTTAGCAAATATTTACCATATTTACTGTATGTCCATACAGAAATGACAAGGAGGGAAAAGCACACTTAAGCAGACCCTAAACCCACACAGGCATACAGGCTTAAAACAATTATACTAATTTAGAAGGCTTTGTGCACAGCTGCAGAAAGCTCTTCCTGCTCAAAAAAAGAAATTTTGTGCTTTAGATATTGTAAAAATATATTTCCAATTAAACATGTATTTCCAATTAAAAATACATGTTGTAAAGACATTTCTCTCTGAGAGGGGCAATGAGCAGTGGAACTGTAGGCTAATTATACCATACTGCACTGTGAACAGAAAGTAGCTCTGTGCAGCGAACAAGTGACTGGTTTATTCATTTTATGCTGCACACTGTATGAGGCATTTTAAACTATGCACATAATGGTGTTTTTTAAATTATAACTCGGGCCAAAAAACAACATCTATGGGGCTGGAAATAGTACTATGGGGGCAAGGAGGAACCACAACTGGAACTCAACAACTGGAACTACTTCAGCCTTATACACATGACTTGTCAGGCAAAACATACTTTTAGTGCTGCTCAGTTAGGGTACACACAGGCATTCAGAGAGATTAGTGGGAGGTTAGATCATGTAAAAATGGCCACCTAGTCTAACTTACTTTGCCCAGGTGAGGACCTTACACTTAGAAACTTAGGTTGATTTAAGTGTGAACAGTACAAAAGTTCAAGAAGGTTAGATTGGTCTAAAAATAGCCAACTCAATCTAAGTTAAGTGCACCTTGGAGGTAGTCTAACTTACATCTGGTCCAACAAGACTGATCTAATTGAACTTCTGTATAATTCCTAGTGCAGCCCCAGGGCTGGGAAAGCCCAGACACTGGCCCCAGCCTTGGGGCTGTGCTTTTCCTACTTCTCCTCAGGCACCAGGCTTTTTTTTAGCCTCCCTGACCACTACATGCCCAATTCATATATACAACTGAAGTGATGGCAGCTCACATCAATTGCTAGAACAGAAACTCTCTTTAACTAGAAAGAAATCCTACCAAACCAAACAACCAGCATGCAATTAGTTTAGATGAAATTAGATTAGTTTAGTTTGGTAATTTACGCATATAGTCCTATGATTTACACACATGGCATAGGCAAAATTTTTGCAAGCCAAGTATTTTATAAAGGTCAATAACATATTCATTTCAGATAACGTTTCAGTTTTGTTCCACCTCACCTTCTTCTTGCAGTGAATGCCTTATGTCCATACTCTCTCCCATTTGAGTATGGAGATTTAGAAACAGCAGTTTTACATGCACCAAAGGAAAATGCCAGAGGGAAAGATCTCTAGTAGTTACTTTGGACTTCTTTGTTCTTCATGCATGTCAGTTAATACTGGGGTCTCATTGCTACACAAGTGAATAAGACCATTCAGTCATTAGCACCTGCACAGAGCAGTTGGTATCTTATGCTCACTATCCTCCATCAGCACGTAGTCTAAATGCAGCCTATCACCAAGGTTATGGACAAACTGATATTTAAGCTACTTTAAAAGGGAAGGGGAAAGCTCAGCATGGTGCTTAGCACAGAAGCACATAACAGATGTTATATCTGTTACATCTGCATTATTTTGCAGCAATACAAGTAAGCTAAGTCATCCTAACTTTGACACTGAATGAAGCAAGGTTAAAGTTGGAGCAGCTGTGCTGCACCTGTAGTGTCAGAAAATAATGTAGACCATTATAGCTTGTACTAGTATCCTTTGATATCAGTATTGTTGACTGAGCTTCTTGACAGACCTTATGACGACAGGCTGAGAGCCATGGGACTCTTTAGCCTGGAAAAGCGCAGGCTCAGGTGTGAGCTGGTGGCCACCTATTAGTTTATCAGGGGTGACCACCAAGATCTGGGGGAACGTTTGTTCACCAGAGCGCCCCAAGGGATGATGAGGTCGAACGGTCACAAACTCCTGCAAGACCGTTTCAGGCTGGACATAAGGAAGAATTTCTTTACTGTCTGAGCCCCCAAGGTCTGAAACAGCCTGCCATCGGAGGTGGTTCAAGCACCTACACTGAACACCTTCAAGAGCAAATTGGATGCTTATCTTGCTGGGATCCTGTGACCCCAGCTGACTTCCTGCCCTTTGGGCGGGGGGCTGGACTTAATGATCTTCTGAGGTCCCTTCCAGCCTTAATGTCTATGAAATCTAAAGTGTCAAAAGTGCCAAATTGAATTTGTGCAATCAAGGAAGACCTGGAAAATCTGTTTAAAATGTCAAGAATTACAGCTTGGGACAAACATTACACATAAACTGGTTTAAGTGATCAGAAACTGGTTTAAACCTGTAACAGAACATAAATTCAGTGCACATAAACCAGTTTGGCTAGGGACAGATGTTCAAAAAGCCAGAGCCTGAATTGATTCAGCCTTTGCAGGTTAGTCTAACCTGCCTAGGTTGAACCGGTTTGTAACAGAGCAGATATGCAGGCTCTTGCCTGCAGGTGCTCAGACCAGGAGTCAAGGGTGCTAGAGCCAGCTTCAGGAAAGCTGGGGGCCAGCAGGGGGAGCATGGCCAGTCCTGGCTTCACTGGGGAGGGAGAAGTTTAATTCCCCATCTCTATCCCACTGGCAGGGACCCAAGCCATGTCTGCCAGGGGCTCCCCCCCCCTCCCCTGCTGCAGCAGTGGGGCACCATGGCCTATGAGGCAGAGGGGGGCAGAGAGGAAGGTTAGTTTCCCTTCTGCCCCCACTAGCAACTGGGTCTGCCCACCTCGCAGGCACACTCACACCCTGCAGGGGAATTGGCCCCTACTGTCCCTTCTACAGGACACTGCAAGGAGGAGGAATAACCCTTGTTCCTGCC
Source organism: Crocodylus siamensis (assembly GCF_052110815.1). Lineage (NCBI taxonomy): Eukaryota > Metazoa > Chordata > Crocodylia > Crocodylidae > Crocodylus > Crocodylus siamensis. The sequence continues at coordinate 100,649,545 of NC_143395.1, read as the reverse complement.
CCCACAAGGGGCCCTGCTGGCTGGCATCTGGCCATGCCCCCACCCAGCCACTGCGGCAGAGATGTCGGGCAGCAGAGTGCTAGCTCCCAGCAGCCACCAAAGATGCAGGGCAGCCCAGTGCTGGCCCTGGGTGGCCAATTCTTCCAAGTGCAGCTGCTAGGAGCTGGAATTGGGCTGCCCTGTTCAAAAAAAAAAGTCTCTGCCATGTTAGAGATGCAGGGCAGCCCAATACTGGCTCTGGCTGGCTGCACTTGGAAGCGCCAGCAGCTGGGGAGGAGAGGGATTGCTTCTCCTGCACTGCTGCTGCTCAGCCCAGAGAGACAAGCCTGGAGCTGGTGCAGGATCAGGGCTGCAACGCTGGTCCCCACCTGTACCACATCTAGCAGGGGCCTGCTGCCACTGGGCTGCCAAGAAAGGTAGTCCAGCTGCAAAGCACCCCCTAGCCTGCGGAGTCTGGTCATGCCATGCCTGGCTGCTGGACCTGTGAGGGGAGAGTTTCCCTGAGGCTCTTGGGAGGGGTGCAGGGCGAGGAAAGCTGCCTGCTAGGGGGTCAGGGCTGGGGGAAGCTCTGGACCCTGGTGCAGCAGCGCCCAGCCCCCTGCAGCTCTGCCCATACCACAGTGGGGCCCCCTTCAATGCTGTCCAACATTATGATGGCAAGGTCCCTGCCCCCTCTTGCTGCAGTGTCTGGGTGGGGCCAAGGCCAGACGCCAGCCGGCAGGGCCCCTTGCAGGGAGGGGAACAAGGGTTATTCCTCCTCCCTCTGGTGTCCCTGCAGGGAGCGAGTGTGGCTGCAGGGTGGGCCCTGCCAGCTGGCATCTGGCCATGCCCCCACCCAGACCAGGCTGCCAGTAGGAGTAGAGAGGAAACTAACCCTCCTCTCTGACTCCTTCTGCCTCATGAGCCATGGTGCCCCACTGCTACAGTCCCTGCCAGAGGGATAGAGATGGGCAATTAAACCCCTCCCTGCACAGACCCCTGCCCCTGCCTGTCCCTGTTCAGGCTGAGGAGCAGAAGGATGGGGCTAGCTTGGCTGGAAGGGAGCAGATAACCCCGCCCAGCCCAGAGAGCATGCCAGGATGCTGCGGTTCTCTGGTTTATCTTAAAACAGCAAAGGGTCTGAGACATTGCATAAATTGGTTTGACCCAAATCAGGTAAGTCTGATACTACATACTACGTTTATCTGAAACTGGTTTCAGCCATTTTCAAACTGGTTTATGTGCACTGAATGTCTGTTCTGTTACAAGTTTAAACCAGTTTCTGATCACTTTAACTAGTTTATGTGTAATGTCTGTCCCTAGCCTTTCAAAATGGCTGAAACTGGTTTAAAATAAACATGATTCAGTGTAGTATATTAGACTTAACTGATTTTGATCAGACCGGTTTATGCAATGTCTATCCCTGATCCCTCCTGGTTTAACTTAAACCAGAGTCCCCCAGCATCCCAGATGTTTTGCAGCCCTGAGCTAGACTGTCTGCTCCAGAGAACAGGGCTGGCCCTGCCTCTCAGCTCCCTAGCCAAAGCTCCAGCAGAGACTTCAGGCACAGCAGGATTTGCCTGGCTTCCCCCTGCCCTACCTCCACCTCATCACTTGCTACTTAAGCAGAGATTCCCCCATCCCTCCTTCCCATCTTCCACAGCATGGACCCCATCCCCACAGACCCTCCCCAGCATGTGGTATGCTAGCTAATGTTGAGAGGTATCTCTGTGTGTGTGTCTCCAATTTCACTGGGACAGGAAAAAGGCAGACAGGACAGTGTCCACTTAGGGTTTTTTGGAGCTAATCAGCAGGTCAGCTGGTAAGGTCCCTCTGTTCCTTCCTTGGATAAAGCTATTTAAGAAGAGCTTGAACTAATGAGAAAAGATTTTCTTTTCGATGGACTACTAAACTCTGTGTTATCAGCCCCTTCTGGCTGCCCTTGCCTGTCAGGATTGCTGCAGACAGTGTGAAAAAGCAGGGAGAGGGAGATTGAAAATCTCAGTATCATCAATAGATGCATGCATTCCATACCTCCACACCCCTTGCCTCAGAGTGCTAGCTAGGAGATGGCAACACCCCTGCACCTTGACCAGCCAACGGGGAAAATCCTGGGACTGTGCAGGAAGGGTGGGGATTTAAACCCTCCTGAATCAGAGAGTCCTGCTGGGCCTGGCCATGCCCCACCTCAGCTCAGCGCTGTAAAGGGGAGTGAGGGCTGCTGTTGTTAGAATAAGTTTTAAAATATATCTATGCTACGGTTATGCTTATGCTAAGCTGCCATTTTAAATGTATTTCTATTTTGTAGAAAAAGAAGCAATATGGGGGGGGTGTATGTGTGTGTGGTAAGTGTATGATTGATAGTTGGGTGATTGCAACAGGTATTAGACAGACTGGTATGAAATATTTGGAGTAAACAGAGATAACTGTCAGGATGAAGTGCAGGTGGTGGTCCAAGAATGTGGAGGTGATATGGGTAAGAACTGAAAAACAGACTGAAATGTAAAAACAATATGTAACTGGCAACAGAGTACAGAAATGAGCTCAAGTGAAAAATTAAGTGGTGTTTGGTAAAGGAGTCTCTAGGCATCAATCAAAGTCTGCCCCGTGAAAATAAAAGGGCAATGAAGGCTGAGCCCAAACAGACGCCTTAACCAGCAACACCAGCCTACCCACACATTGAGAGAATTGAAGCTGGCATCCCTCTTGACTGAACATCTCCTTAAAGAAACCTTCAACTGGCCACCACAGTGTCACTCCAAGTAGCATAGATAGGTGACTTAGTGTGAATGGTGTGAATGAAGTGTATGGTGTGAATGAGTAACAGTGATTTTTATATAAGCTGCTAAGTTTGCCTCAGTTATCCATATAGTATGCAGTAAACCTTGGTTTGCTGAACCTGTGCATTGGTCATTTATCCAATACTCTAAAGTCACCTAATTTCTAGCCTGAGCCACTGCAGGGATGTGCTTGCCTCTCCTCAGTCGGAAGGAAATGTCTGTGCACTTGCTAACCAATTTAACCTAGGCAGGTTAGACTAACCTGCAATGATTGAATCAATTCAGGCTCAGGCTTTCTGAATGTCTCTCCCTAGCCTACAAGATAAACTACACTTGAACATAAAGCAGGGTGAGCAAGGACATCAGAGAAGTAAAGGGATCAGTGGCTTTAGTTACAAGGAGATCTATCAAAGGGTCTGGACACAACACATTTATGCACTGGTTTAGATTACACCAGAAGCTGGAGCAGGGAGAGGTGGCTATTCCAGTGTAGCCATTTTGTGGGTGGTACCATTTCTTGGATCAACTGCTGGTTGGGATACACTTAGACAAGCATTCAAAAGCAATGTATTCTTCTTCAGGTCTAAGAAAAAACTAGGTAAAGCAAAAAGCTAATTAATCATGGTGGACAGTTTTATAGGGCCTCACTACTAGGTGACAGTGAGGCAAGTTTCAGTTCTGAAATCATTTCCAATGTTCCATCTGGTATGCTAGAGAGTTCCCACTGGAGAAAAAAGCCAATCTTCTCTTTTTATTACACTAATTTCCACAGTCTCTTACAACTGTACTTTTCACTGGCAGTGAAAAGTAAAGCAACTATACCTACTGCTGAGACAGTTAAGAATGACAGGATCTTATTATTTACAGCCATGAAGTTGTACCTGTAACTTAGTCTGAATAAGTTTTGAATATGACAATGGCTCAAACTCATGAATTAGGAGAGTAATACTCACAAATATTATTGATAGTTAGATGTAGGACAAGGTATAGCAATAGCATTTGGATAGGTTACTGTGCAAGTATGCTTATTATTCATCCAAAGGTTTCACAATGGTTCTCTGGCATGTATTTCACTGCTACAGCTGCTGTAGACCTTGTAATGACATTAGACTGTGACTCAGAGATTTTCTGCTAGAGAAATCTGGCAGTGAATGCTGTCCTAGTGAAAACTCTTCTTTGTGATCCTGATGAGTAACCCAGGAGGTTGTATTGCTAAAATAATTGATTGCAATAACATATTACTTTCTATGCATTTAAATTGAGAAGTATTAATACTTGACAGAACAAGAATCTCATGTTACTTTAAGTTATTTCTGAAAATTCTGTCACTTCAGAGCAAGAACAGCAGTGTGAAATAACCTCAGTCATGTTCAGCAGTGTCCATAGTTTTATTCTTCACCTCACACGCTACAAGGATGTTTCAAAAGGGATCAAATTTCTCTAGGTACGTCATTAAATACCATTTTCTCTTCTGGATTGGGAAGGACTTCTGAGCTGCCATTAGTCAAACAGGAACTAGGCACCAGTGACTGGCCACAACAGCTGCTTTGGATGTGTAATCATTGCAGGATACTGCATTGTACTGAAAAGACCAAGGAATTAAGCTTATAGAACGATAAATCTTGTTTGTTTTGAGAGCGGTACCTTCCCTACAGTTCTGCTGTTCCTTCCTGCAATCCCCCAGCAAATGCAAAAACTTATACATAACACCCTTAAAGGTATCCACACATCTTCCCCCTTTACATGTAACATATAATATTGGTAGTTTAGTTCAACCCATAGTTAAAGCACACTTTAACTATTAGTCTTTGTGTTGGCTTTTTAGCTATAAGTGATCTTCCCAGTTTCTCTGCATTCTCAATCCTTATTGGTTCAGTTCTTGTTTGGTTTCCTTGTTCAGATGTCTCTATTTCTGGGTCATTCACAGTCTCCTCTGTCATTTCTTATAGCTTTTATGTTAGCTCTGTTTCCTTTGGTGAATCTCATGATGCTGCTTTTTTTCTCCACCTTACGAGTTGCAAGTACCATCTGTCCCTTTTTAACACCTGTCCTTCCAATGTGACTACTTTATACAATCTTGGAGGTATTTGATGGGAAACCAGTGCTTTTTGTTTTCATGTTCAACCATCTTAAATAAGTAGTGTATCTTAAGAGTGACAGGTGAACATTGGTGTGTTAATCTGTAGCTTTTTTCAACAATTTCTTCACTATTTATACTCCATTTTCCACCAGACCATTGGATTGTGGGTATTTAGGACTTGAAGTGTTGTGATGGAATCCGTATTTATTTGCAAACTCTTTAAAATCAAGACAATTGAATTGAGGGCCATTGTCTATTCTGACAATTATTAGAATCCCATGTCTAGCAAAAACTGATTTAATGTGAGTTATGACATGGTTTGATGTCGTGCTTTTAAGCAATATTATTTCAGGATAGTGAGAATAATAATCCAGCACTAATACATAATTTTTTCCTGCATGTATGAATAAGTCAACACCAACTTGATACCACAGAGCTATGGGCTCCTGACCATCATGGGCACTGATCTGTACTTTAGGCATGTTGTTCAAGCATTTACAACATCTATGTCATTATTTATGCTGGGCCTATATAGAGCACCCCTTGCTCTCCTTTTCCATTTTTCAATGCCAAGATGCCCCCCATGTATTCTGCTTAATGTGTCTTTCTTTAGCACTGCTGAAACAACAAGTTGTGAGCCTTTCAACAAAATGCCATCCAGTACTGACAGTTCTTCCTTGAACTGAGAGTAGGGGCTAGGTACATGTTTTCCAGGCCAACCAGCACAAATAGCTGTTATCACTTATCACTTACATGTACTATGTCTGTGTCTGGAATTTTGTTG